>NC_060073.1:12737500-13987500 GCF_922984935.1 Meles meles | reverse complement strand
GTTTACATGTGGTGTTGTTCCAGGAGTTGCCAGACCTTAGACAAAGGGTCTATGGATGGACTCCTTTGTCTTATGGGATTGCCCCACTGGAGGCACCAAGCAAGCCACCTGCAGACTCAAGGCAGCCATGTTGTAGCACCACATTATCCCTCAGAATCACACTACTTTTCATTACCTCCATTCTCTACTAAAGTCTCATCAGAAGTTGCAGGCTGGCCTCAACTATGCTGTGGGTGACTTAGAATAAAGTGAGTGTGTTTGCAGGTTTGGGAGGAAATGGTAGGGTCTTGGAAGAGTGGCCATCCCTGGAAGCAGAAGAGGAGGCTTGCACAGTGGGAATCAGGACCCGTGGGTGGAGCAGAAGCAGTGTGAGGCAGCGTTGAAGGCAGGAGAGCAACAGTAGATGTGTTGCCCTCCCCTGGGGATGCTCTGAACTGCAGGGACAAGAGACTGGTATCACCTACATTTCTCCCATCCAGTAAAGATGGGAATTTGAGCCCAATCATAATCAGGCCTTAAAGGAAAGGCCATTTTTAGCTACTAGCTAATGAAACCAGGGTGTACTTAGACTATGAACACATACAACCACATCTCTGAATAAAAGGTGCTACCACAACCCAACCTTGCATTTTGGATTATTTCCTTAGGACAGATTATCTGAACTGGGATTACTAGATTACTCTGAGGAACCCACAAAAGAATCCCCCAAGAGAAGGAGCCACTAATCCTGCATCTGGCATTAGAAGTCCTATTACAAGAACATTTGACTCACTTGTAAATATTTTGAAATTTCTTTCAACGTTTATTTAAAAAAAACTTTTAATTCAATAGTTGACCAAACACACACACACACACACACACATTTTTTTCTAATGTCCCTTTGATACTCGTCATGTTGGGACACTTTCCTACCTCCATTAAGATTTCCCCTTCTCCTAATAGTCTGTTCAGAATCTTTTTTCCACACACCTACAAGCTCTTTAAAAAAAAATACTTAATAAGATAAGTTGGGGAGGGGAGGCGAACCATAAGAGACTATGGACTCTGAAAAACAACCTGAGGGTTTTGAAGGGTCAGGGTGGGAGGTTGGGGGAACAGGTGGTGGGTGATGGGGAGGGCACGTTTTGCATGGAGCACTGGGTGTTGTGCAAAAAGAATGAATACTGTTACGCTGAAAAAATAAATAAAATGGAAAAAAAAAAAAGAAAAGTATCAAGTGTGTATTTCCTACAAATATTCTCCCATTTTTAAAATGGACTTTTAGGGGCTTCTGGGTGGCTAAGTTGGTTAAGCAACTGCTTTTGGCTCTGGTCACGATCCAAGGACTCTGGGATGGAGCCCCACACTGGGCTCTCCCTGCTCTGCAGGGAGGCTGCTTCTCTCTATCCCTCTGCCTGCCACTCCCTCTGCTTGGGTTCTCTCAATATTAAATATTAAATATTAAAAAATAAAATAAAAAATAGACTTTTAGTTCTTTGACCTATGGAAGTTTTACAATAATAGTCAAATCTTTCATTTTTTGCACCCATTTTAAGCTCAGAAAATGCACCATTACCCCTACATATTTCTTTGGCATTAGCCTTACCTTTGCTCATCCTGCTCTGAGTCATTTTGCAAAATACAGATTGACCCCCCAAAATATTCCTTCTTCACACACTGCTCGTTACTTTTTCCTGAGTGAGGAGCCTGAGACAGGGCTCGATCCAAGGACCCTGAGATCATGACCTGAGCTGAAATTAAGAGCCACATGTTTAACAGACTGAGCCATCCAGGCGCCCCAACACACTACATGACACACTTCCAATAACACTGTGATTCCAGACTTTTGCTGTTTTCATTGAATGGTTTTTATTGGGAAACAGCAAAACATGTTTATAGTTTATGAAGTGATTTCACATCCATTCTTTAATTTAATCTTCATGGTAGTCTATGATAAGGTTGATATTATCATTACTTCTGTGTATGTCATCATGGACTTGACTAACCCATCAAAAGGGTAATGAACAGAAGAATATCCTAGATCTGTTGTTCTACAAACTGTACAGATGCAGGAATGATGTTTGTTTTCTTCACTGTTATATGTGGCACGAAGTTCTGTGCCTGGCACATGGAAGAAGTTCAATAATTATTTGTTGAATCAATGAATGCATGACATTTTCCAATTCTAAATTTTCAAATTATATTATGTTGTTTCTCTACCAATGAAGGGTCTTGACAAAACTTTATCCCATTTGGGAAATTCACTGTAAAACAACGTTCTAAGTTTTAAGTGAGTCTATCATAAATACATCAGATAGCAAGTCATATTTTGGGCTTTTATAAAGCATAAGTTAATAAAAAAAAATTTTTTCCTGAGCCAGTAATCTGGTTAGGCTAAATTATCTCTAAAGCCCCATAGCTACAAAGCATGCCATGATTTTGTGGAAACTCTTTGATCAATTTTCGATTTTCAGAGACAGTGTGTTGTACAATAATCAACAGAAAATAACCCATAATACTTTGTATATAGAAAGTACTCAAAAGTTTAGAACATGCATTTATTTATTTATTTATTTATTTATTTATTTATTTAGCGAGACCATGACTCTTAGTAAAAGCTTCTTAATCAACTTTGCTAAAATCATCTTAAGCAGATAGATGGATATGGAAGTTCCTTAAAATCCTGAGGACATTTCTATAATGATTAAGTCATGATATTATAATGTCATGTAGGAATGCTGATCCATTTCCTCTGTGAAACTCTGCTTTTTGTGTCTTCATTATAAAATCAAGAGGTAAAGCTATATCAAGAAAGATAAGATAGAATTGGGTCACTTTGTTGGGTCTCCAAGAGGACATGGAGACCCTGGTGTGAGAGCCCACTCTCCATGCACAGCAGTGGTGCTCAGACCCAAAGGCTGCCCATCACTCACATGACCCTGGAGTCATAACCATGAAATTGAGCTGCATGTATGAACTCCCTTGTGATGCTACAAAACTACTGACCTTACCAGAAACAGGTGGGTCTAGACTGAGAGTCTACCTTCAACTATGGCATTTCCCTGTATGTTCTTGGCCGGGTAATAAGCTTTACTACCAGGGTTTTAAAGGTACCACCATGTGCACAACCAAGTCCCAACCTGCAAAACGTTAGGTAAGAAACCTGTCAACATCCTCCAGAAAACTGAATTCTGATAATACCTTCTATTGGAAGCTCTCTCAGTGTTGAATGCATTAGAGATGAACGCCAGTCTCTATTACTATAAACAATCCCTATGAACCATCCACCTGCCAGAGGTGAACACAAATCCATTTCCAGTCCCTGAGAGATACATAGTTCTTTGTGTCAAGATCACCTATAAAAACTAGTGTATACAGCCAAGGATTTCATTCACTCATGAGGTTAAGCATAAAATCTCACATCTTTTTTTTTTAATAGATTCATATTGATGGGAGCTAGATGTAAGTGCAAAATCCAGAGCACTGCATTTTTTTTTTTAGATTTTTTAATTTATTTTAGAGAAAGAAAATGTAGCGGGGAAGGGGCAGAGGGAGAGAAGGAGTCTTTAGCAGACTCCACACTCAGTGAAGAGCCCGAGGTGGGGCTCAATCTCACCACCCTGAGGACCTGAGCCAAAACCAAGAATCAGACACTTAACCAACTGTGCCAAACAGGCACCCCCCAGAGTACTGCATTTTAAAAATTCCAATGTCAGTGAGTCAACAGGAAAAGAAAGTATATTAGCAGAATGGCAAAAAAATTAATACCTGAAATTAAATAATAAAGCTTTTTGAAAATTATTTTTTGAAAGATTTTTATTTATTTGACACAGAGAGAGACAAAGAGAGAGAGAGAGCTAAAGAGCACAAGCAGGGGGAGCACCAGAGAGAGAGGGAGAAGCAGGCTCCCCACTGAGCAGGAAACCCGATATGGGACTCAAACCCAGGACCTTGGGATCATGACCTGAACCGAAGGCAGACGCTTAACCAACTAAGCCACCCAGGTGCCCCAATAAAGCTTCTTTTAAAATAATTGTGCTGAGGCGCCTGGGTGGCTCAGGGGGTTAAAGCCTCTGCCTTCTGCTCAGGTCATGATCCCAGGGTCCTGGGATTGAACCCCCCATTGGGATCTCAGCTCAGCAGGGAGCCTGCTTCCCTTCCTCTCTCTGACTGTCTCTCTGCCTATTTGTGATCTCTGTCTATCAAATAAATTAATAAAATAAAAAAATAAAATAAAATAATCATGCTGTGAGGTGACTGAGAGAAGCAAAATTAAATGGACAATAGATGTGAACTCTAATATTGCTATACCACAGATAAAAAATCATGCACAAGGCTGAATGAATCCACATTAATTGACTAGATGAAGGAGTAAGTGGAAAGATGAATTAGGGCTGCAAACCAACCCCCAACACTTGCAAATGGCCTGGAATCTTAGGAATCCACACAGTTAGTCTGTCTTTTTAGATTTCTTCCTCAATTTCCTTTCTACATAAGAATTTAGGCCCGACACATCTTCCTCCTAGTAACCGTCCTATGGATGGCATCTTTGACCTCCTTGTTCCTCAAGCTGTAGATAAGTGGGTTCAACATGGGGATCACTGCTGTGTAAAACACCGACACTACTTTATTGATATCCAGCGAGAAACTTGCACTAGGCCGTACATAAATAAAGAAAAGAGTACCATATAGGATGAAGACAGCTGTCAGGTGAGAAGAACAGGTAGAAAAGGCTTTGCGCCTGCCCTCGGCAGAGTGGATCTTCATGATGGCAATGAGGATGTAAATGTAGGAGATCACGATAGTCAGACCACTGAAGACTCCCACAGCTCCAGCCACAACAAAAACTACCCACTTAGTAAGCCTGCTGTCAGCACATACGAGGGAAAGCAGGGGGGACATATCACAGAAGAAATGATTAATGACATTGGGGCCGCAAAAAGGAAGACGAAATGCATTCGTTGTATGGGTCATGGTGTTCATGAACCCGATGACGTAGGGACCAACCACCAGCTGGATACACAGTCTCTGGGACATGGTAATGGAATACAATAATGGGTTGCAGATGGCCACATAGCGGTCATAGGCCATGGACGCCAGCAGAAAACACTCTGCTGCCACAAAGAACCCAAAAAACCATTGTTGCAAAGCACAGCCCAAGAAAGAGATGACCTTCCTCTTCACAAAGAAGTCAGTGAGCATCTTGGGGCTCACAACAGAAGAGAAGCAGATGTCCACAAAGGACAAGTGGCTGAGGAAAAAGTACATGGGTGTGTGAAGGCGGGAATCAACCCGAATCAGAATAATCACGCCCAAGTTTCCGGTGAGATTGATGAGGTAGAAACTCAGGAAGAGCAGGAAGAGGAAGATCTGCAACTGGGGCTTGTAAGTCAAACCTGTGAAAATGAATTCGGTGACCTTCGTGTCGTTTTCAATAGCCATTGGCTGGTTCTGGTTTCCACTAGAAGAACAGAGGAGTCACTACAGATTTGGTGAACACATCTTCAAAAATGGGACACAGAAAAAAATATACCAGTAACTGGGAGAGCATCAGGGGTGATACGACTTCATTGCATCCTGTGGCCAAGGAAACGCAAGTGAGATAGGGACCCAGGCATAAGATCAGATCCGAAGCTATCATATTTTAAGACTCCACAGAAATCCATCAATGCCGAAAGGAGAAGACAAAAATCCAGGAAAAAAGAAGCAGGTTGCTAAATGTCCCATGGCCAGATGATCACAGAGATGGCTCCAGAACAGATGTCCAGTAACGCTCACTTCAGTGAACTTTGCTTGCGTTCACCAGGTGAACACACACAGCAGGGTGGAAGTGAGACAAGCTGCGGAAGAAATGAGCAGCCACTCAGTTTTGAAAGGTACTCCGTGCACTTTGCAATTATAACCCAAGGCTAAATGCATGGTCTTCAACTCTGGAGCCCACCGCCTCTGACCTTGGAAAGTCTTCACCGTGAAACAGGAATGATCCTAATGATACCCACCTTGTAAATTGATGTGAGGGTACAACGAAATAATGCATGTAAAGCACTTAGCAAAGTCTCATTGAGCACCTTACTAAGTGCACAATAATTGCTAGTATTTTTGCCTTGCATGCTTCATTGAATAAGTCTGCAAGGTAAGTATCATTATCTCCTTTTACTTAGGAGGAAAATTGAAGGTCAATGCACATTCATGCTGGTGACTGGCAGAGATGGGCTTTGCACATGTATATGTCCAAACGGACTGTGCTCTTTCCTTTGTCACTGCAGAAATTGTGTGTTCACAATTCCACTCCTCACAAAGAGATGCGAAATCCACTCCACTATGAGTACGGAATGATGTGTGTTTGGCTGCCTACTCCTGGTGTTGAGGTTACAGCCAATGGCCACTAGTGGGAAGCCCGTAGGATAAGAGACTGATGCCCTTGAGTATCACCTTTAGGGAAATATACAGGGAAGAACTCTAGAAAAGAGCCTAAATTCTCCCACCTGTATATCCTCCATCTATCCCTTGTCACCCTCTCAGGGTGCCCTTGGTTAGGTCAGCTGGTCTTTGAACGTGAGTTGCTTCACATGTTCAGTGTAACTAAAACTCTTTCTCTTACTCTCTTAGAACTCTCATTTGCTTAGCATGAGAGGAAGATGTTTAAGTACTCTGAACCCTACTTATACTTAACTTATTTTTTAAAGATTTATTTACTTATTTATTTAAGAGAGAGAGAAAGAGAGTAGGGGGAGAGGCAGAGGGAGAGAGAGAGAGAATCTCAAGCAGAGTCCCTGCTGAGTGTTGAACCTGATGCAGGGCTTGATCTCATGACCCTGAGACCATGACCTGAGCTGAAATCAAGAGCCAGACGCTTAACCAGCTGAGCCACACAAGCACCCCTATACTTTACTTTTAAAAAGTTTTATTAGCCCGGGACTATTGGAGCGCACCATCATACTTAGGCTAGACAGTTTTCCTCCAGTTTTCTAATCTGAAAGGTATTACTAGACTTTAGCAATGTCTCCCCTGAGACCAGTAATGCAACTTACCTTAGATCCTTTGCTTTAGGCCATTAAAGAGAAAGATCTGATGGCCAGGCAGATGGTCCACCCATCACACTCAGCTCTTGCTTAGGTCTCTTCAAGAGTCTAGGAACTCCTCCAGGGTCCATCAAACACTACCTCTTACGGTCTTCCACTTGGCCGTCGCCCAAAGCTCCCAGACAATACATTGTCAACCTTGGTTTCTAAAGTTACCCAGACCTCCAATGCACATTTTAATTTCTCAGGTTCTCTGCTGCATTTGGTGCTAACTCCATAAAAATCAAAAAACACAGAGTGGAGAAACACAACCAGCTCTTGTATTCAGAGCACTGGCATAATACCAACACGGCCTGTGATAATCTTTCCTTAGCAAGGAAATCACCCAGGTGGTATAGACAGGGATGCGAGTTGAATTCAGTGCAATCTCTTTTCTCTTCTGCTGCTGCTAAAGCATCGGTCCTGTTTTATACTTATGTGAGTATATTGCGATCCAGTTGCAAAACCTAGATTTATCTCTACATAAATTACCTCTTCTTAGATTTTTCGCAGTCATCCAACAAACAGGAGGATCATGCCAGTCCTGGCCATCACTCAAATATATAATTTATTTTAATTCCGCTTAAAACAAGTTGTGCTCTCTTGAACTTGTTGAAAATCAGGTAGAAAGAACAGAAAACGATTTAGAAGTTCTCAACTTACATTCTAATAGGCTCTCTCCTCTTTAAAGATGGCATGAAGAACTAAAGTAAGGATGAGCCCAGTTTTTCAGCGTTCCTCTCTCCCCCTAATACAGCTGCCTTCTCAGGCACTAGAAAGTCAGAATTCTCAGTAGTCATTTGGTTTTACTGTCTCTTTCCTTCCCAGAAGAAAATGTGGAGCATTTGCTGTAAAACATACTCAGAGTCTTCATCAATTAGATAAAAGTTCCCTGAACTAGTTGCATCACCTTTTCTTTGTGGTTGCTATGGAAACTCCTCTGTCCCCAGCGTCTACCATAGTTTAGGAATGAAGCCCTCAGGGAGAGTGCAATCAAAGTTTTCCTGCATACACTAAGTAAGTCTGATGTGATCCATTTTCTGGTTGTCTTATATTTGTTTTTAACTGGATATACTCCCTCCATTCTATTTCCAGGCTAAGCCAGGAACCTCTAAGGACTCCCAGGTAAATTGACTTAGTGTGGAGAGGGTGGTCCACGGGAGAAACTTAGCTCCCCCTGATACTCTCCCTATTACCTTCATATCTTGGGAACAAGGGCAAAGAATGTAGAAAATTAACTTTTCTCAAAGATAGCATTTATGACATGTAGCCAAATTATCTCCCTGGGACTTTGCCCAAAACATACAAAGCGTTTAGCCACTGTAAGCAGGGACTGGAAAGATAATTTCTGAGAATATATTAATGATCGTTAAACTGTATGGCAAGACATTATATTATATTTGAACTGTTAGCGTATGGCAAGGGAAATACATTTCTTATTGCCAAGAAAGGAATAAAAACCAATGAAACAAAGTGCTTCAGGGCTCTGTTTCCTCTGCAACACAAACATCGCCAACCAAAACAGAGTTGAAACGGATTCCAGCCTGAATGACAGAAAGTGTAAGCCCTTCAGCAAGCAACACAACTTCCCATTCTGGGAGGCTTTGTTTGTTGACTTTTTATTAATTTCTCAGCATGCCACTATAGTCTTTAGAGCAAATTTTCCATGAGACCTCAGTTTTTGACAACTTTCTGTTCACTCTACATATGAAAGACATATATTGGAAACCAAAAACTGTTTAGATATCACCCTTTTACTTCTGTTTGTTGGTTTTTTTTTTAATTTCAAGTTTTTATTTAAATTCCAGTTAGTTAATATGCAGCGTAATATTGATTTCTGGTATAGAATTTAGTGATTCAACACTTACCTACAACACCCAGTGCCCATCACAAATGCCGTCTTTAGTGCCCATCACCCATCTTTAGTGCCCATCTAGCCCATCCCCCACCCACCTCCCTCCATCGACCCTCAGTGTCATTAAGAGTCTGTTCTATGGTTTTATGGTTTGCCTCTCTCCCTTCTCTTCCCCCTATGTTCATCTGTTTTGTTTCTTAAATTACACATATGAATGAAATCATATGGTGTTTGTCTTTCTCTGACTGACTTATTTCACATAGCATGATTCTCTCTCGCTCCATCCAAGTTCTTGCAAATGGCCAGATTCCGTTCTTTTTAATGGCTGAGTAATAGTCCATCTTCTTGATCCTTCATCAGTTAACAGACCTTTGGGCTCTTACCATAATTTGGCTATTGTTGATAATGAGTTGTCTGGATAATAATCCATTTTTATTGTATGACAGTGTGAGTCTATAGGTTCAATATCACTAAAGGTTTACATACGTGTGCATATACGTGTGTTTTCTTAGGTAAAGTGTCTACAACAAGTGTTTGTCGTTAGTCAGGACTTGGGGAGTAACTTGGTCCTGTTGACTGTCTTCCTGATGATTGGTTAAAGTTCTTTGAAGAACCGGTTAATGCGTGTTCTGTAAGCATATTTATATTTTCTTTTGGGGGGTGAATTTGTAAGTGGAAATAAATATTCTAATTCTTCCTATGATGCTTATCTCATAGTTATTTTTATTTCCTTACATATATCTGTTTTGAATCTTGAGAATATATATTTCTAAGATTTCTTTTAAAATTTACTTCCTGAATGGGGTGCCTGGGTGGCTCAGTTAGCTAAGCATCTGACTCTTGATTTCGACTCAGGTCATGATCTCAGGGTTGTAAGCTCAAGCCCTGAGTCAGGCTATGTGATGCGTATGGAGACTGCTTAAGATTCTCTCCCTCCCTCTCCCTCTGCCTCTCCTCCCATCTCTCCCTCCTTCTCTAAAAAGATAAAATAAAAATAAAAAATGAAGGAAAAAATCGTAATAAACATAAAAAAAATGTTTAAAATTCACTTCCTGAAGTAGACCAAAGACGGACAAATACTGTGTGATTTCATTAATATATAGAATCTAGAAAACAAAACAAAACAAAAACTCATAGATACAGAGAAATGATTGGTGATTTAGTAGTTGCCAGAGACAGGGGTTGGAAAAGTGAGCAAAATGAGTTATAAGATAAATTAATCCTGGGGATGTAGTATACCCCATTGTGATTATTGTCAGTAATCCTGTATGCACATTTGAAATTGCTAAGAGAAAAGTTCTTAAAGCTTCTCATTACAAAAACAAATTGTAACTCTGTGGTGATAGATGTTAACAAAACTTGTGGTAATCATTCTGCAATCCGTATATCAAATTATTACACTGTATGCCTAAAACTAGTGCAATGTTATGTGTCAATTAAATTATTTGAAGACAGTTTATTTGTATTGATATGATCACTGTTGATTAAGTTGAAATTTCAAATTCGCAAGGCAAATCCATTTGTCAAAGAAAAGGCAAATAATTAAGATTATTTTTAATGTATATTTGTGTGCCCTTAAAAGTTTTTTTTTTAAAGATTTTATTTATTTATTTGACAGAGAGAGAGAGATCAAAGGTAGGCAGGGAGGCAGACAGAGAGAGGAGGAAGCAGGCTCTCCGAGGAGCAGAAAGCCAGATGTGGGTGACCTGAGCCGAAGGCAGAGGCTTTAACCCACTGAGCCACCCAGGCGCCCACCAAAACCTATTTTCTTCTTAACCTAAGTGACTAATATTACACGGGAAAAAATGAACAAAGGAGAAAAAGTACAAATATACTATTTTAAGCTTCACCACAGAGCATTCAACCTCTGCTGCAAAAGATTTGCACATTTTTTGTTCATCATCACTAGCCATCAGGGAGATTCAAATTAAAACAACATTGAGATACCACCTAACACCAGTTAGAATGGCCAAAATTAGCAAGACAGGAAACAACGTGTGCTGGAGAGGATGTGGAGAAAGAGGAACCCTCTCACACTGTTGGTGGGAATGCAAGTTAGTGCAGCCACTTTGGAGAACAGTGTGGAGATTCCTGAAGAAATTAAAAATAGAGCTTCCCTATGACCCTGCAATTGCACTGCTGGGTATTTACCCCAAAGATACAGATGTAGTGAAAAGAAGGGCCATTTGTACCCCAATGTTTATTGCAGCAATGGCTACGGTCGCCAAACTGTGGAAAGAACCAAGATGCTCTTCAACGGATGAATGGATAAGGAAGATATGGTCCATATACACAATGGAGTATTATGCCTCCATCAGAAAGGACGAATACCCAACTTCTGTAGCAACATGGACAGGACTGGAAGAAATTATGCTGAGCGAAATAAGTCAAGCAGAGAGAGTCAAGTATCATATGGTCTCACTTATTTGTGGAGCATAACAAATAACATGGAGGACATGGGGAGATGGAGAGGAGAGGGAGTTGAGGGAAACTGGAAGGGGAGATGAACCATGAGAGACTATGGACTCTGAAAAACAACCAGAGGGTTATGAAGGGGCGGCGGGAGGGGGTGGGGTGGGGTGGGAGGTTGAGGAACCAGGTGGTGGGTAATAGGGAGGGCACGTACTGCATGGAGCACTGGGTGTGATGCCAAAACAATGAACACTGTTATGCTGTAAATAAGCAAATAAAAATAAATAAATTAATTTAAAAAAAAAGATTTGCACATTTTTGGTTGACAATAGGATAAATTAATTTCAAAAATTTTATGCATTTTTGTTATAATAATGTCAGATGAATCTTGGAAAATGTTCCAAATTGATGCAATTTTTAGCTGAAAGTAAGCCTTCCTTCTGATATCTACAGTCTAAAGCGATCTCTCCCTGTAAATTTCAAAACCTGTAATGACCTTGTATATGGAATTTATTGGTGCTACCTTTACCTATGGAGGTTTTGTGTCACATTTACTATATGACCATAAAGGAGAGAGACCACAGCACAGTCAATGCCATAGACATTTCAGGGTTTCTATAGCTCAATTGACAATAGCATTTTACAATCACCACTATTATTAATATGTAACTATTATCCTATGAAGAGGAAGGGGATTATTCTTTAAATATCCTTAAATTCCTGAATAATTAAAATACAAATATGAAAAAACATAAAACCTCAAAAATAAATGTTTGCCAAATATTTTAATCTATGTTCAATATTTATAGATGGACGTCGTAATAAACATGAAACAAACGCATCCCTAAAATTTTATTTATTTTCAAGGTTGCAAAGGACAGACCAGGAAAAGTATTTTGCAGCTAATGTTACAAAGGCTTTTTGTTTATTGTTATGATGATGTACGGAGTTACAAGAATGTTGGATGACAGAGTACAATCTCTGAGCTACGTCTTCTAGAACAAGTATGTCATAACTTTGTTACTCGTCGTAGAACTTCTTCCCTCCTTTGTACCTTACTCTCAAAATTCGAGAGATACGAACGTGAGAGTAGATCAGACATGTTAAATTTGTATGTGCAATGAACATTAAAGTATGTGATGAGAGGCAGAAAAAAATGTAAAAAAAAAAAAAAAAAGGATGTGATGAGAGATCCCGTGTAAAGTACATTCCTGTAGTCCCCCTTTATGCACAGGGGATGCATTCCAAAACCCCCAAGAAATGCCCGAAACTGTGAATAGTACTGAACCCTCTATAAACCTCATTTTTTCCTATCCATACATACCTAACATCGAGTTTAATTTATAAATTAGGCACAGTAAGAGATTAATAACAATAAATAATAATAAAATAAAACAAATCAATATACCGTAAAAAAAAAAAAAAGGTGACTGTGGTCTCACAAAATATCTTACTGAACTGATTCTTCTTGAGATGACGAGAGATAAAATGTCTACATGATGAAATGAAATGAGGTGAGTGACACAGGCATTGCAACATACCGTTAGGTTATTACTGACCTTTTTTTTAATTTTTTTTAATATTTTATTTATTTGACAGAGAGAAATCACAACTAGGCAGAGAGGCAGGCAGAGAGAGAGGAGGAAGCAGGCTCCCTGCAGAGCAGGGAGCCCAATGCGGGGCTCGATTCCAGGACCCTGGGATCATGACCTGAGCCGAAGGCAGAGGCTTTAGCCCACTGAGCCAACCAGGTGACCCTAGTACTGACCTTCCGACAATAAATCAGAAGGAAGATCATCTACTTCCAGACCACAACCAATTGCAAGTAACACAAACTCCAGGAAGCAAAACCAAGGGTAATGGGGGGACTAGTGTATATAGGCCCAAACACACAAAATGTATCTATGATTTCACAGCCCTTCAAAATTAATTTTTAGGTTTTTGAAAGTTTTTTCCAAGCCTCCTATCTTAATAATGCTTTCAATTATTAAAGGAAACATTAGTGGACAAAATTATTGTGATTTATAAGCTGATGCTGCCATCTAGTGGCCAAGTTTAGCTACACCTTAAGGAAGAATCCTTAGAATGCTACTTCACTATGGAAACCTGTCTTCCTTTTATTTGAATCCTATATTCACTGAGACCATGTTAATAGGTGACTTTTAAAAACAAGAAGGATAATAAAATATATTTCATGATTAATGTGAAATTGTGCCTTTCATGGTACTGAAAATTCATATTTAAAGCAAAACTTGTTCTAAAATAAAACTAAATATGTAAAACTAGGATTTTCAGAATTGAAGATATAAGGCCTTTTTGAGGGAATCTTTGTTAACATGAAATGGCCGAGAGACTAATATCAGCCTCAGAAGTTAATGATCATCACATTCCTTTCCAAATGACCTCAGAGGGATTTAACAAACTTCTGTCGAATCACTTCTGGGTCAGATATTGTGCTAGACTCTGGTGATAAAGGAGTATCTCCCCAGGACACACGATAAGGAAGAATTTCTCTTTGTTTAGGCTACTAAAATTTTATGAAATTTGATTGGGAACAGATGGTGTCTTATGCCTTCCTAACATCCATAAAAATGATCATAAAAAATTTTTATTAAACAAGCAATAATAATAAATTAGAAATATCAGTCACAATCTTCTGAGAACTTATCTGTAATATTTTTCTTAATTTTATAATAATAAAGTGCCCTACATAATGTTATCTCTACTTCATAGATGGGTATAGTAAGAAATTTTTTGTTTAAATTTTCTGTATTATTGGCTATAGCTCCTTATTTTGAATTTCACACCATGCAGTTTTATTTGGGAAGCATGAATATAACTAGGCCATTCCTATCTAAATTCTCTCTCTCTTCTCTTCCTTTTTCTCCCTCTCCCTCTATCTTTCACACACCCGAATCTAAGCATATTTAAAAACAAGGTTTTGTTTTGTTTTTTTCCTTGATTGTCTTTCACCTTGGTAGGGGATAAGGATTTGTGAAAATGGCATCTCTTCCTCTCTCCAGACATTTTCCTTAAACCTCTCTCTCTTTCCTCAAAATTCCATTTCAAATATGTCCATCTGGAATAGACCAGATGCCCCTTTTCCCTTTTTTGGCAAGAGAATGACTCTTTCAGTGCAAGTAACATGTCCATCCCACACCTGGGGATGTAAATCGTGAGATTCTGCCTCTCCAAAACCTCAGAGATAACACTTGCTGCAGGACAGGAAGTCAGTCAGAGGATCGGAACACCCAGGACACAGCCGCCAGATCAGGGGTGGGGAGGGGGGGATACAAGAGGAAGAGGGCAGGCACATAGTGCAGGCACACCCTCGAGATATTGTGGGTTCCATTCCAGAGCCATGCAAAAAAATGAATATTACATTAAGCAAGTCAAATGAAATTTTTTTGTTTTTCCAGTGTATGTAAAAGTTATAGTTATATTATACTGTAGTTTATTATGTACAATAGCATTATGTCTAGTGCTAAAAAATGCTAGCCATCATCTGTGCTTTCAGCAAGCTGTAGTCTTTTGGCTGGTGGAGGGTCTTGACTCCACATTGATGGCTGCTCACTGGTCAGGGTGACTGTGACCATTTCTTAAAGTTAAGACAACAGTGAAGTTGGCCACATCCATTGACTCCTCACTTAACCACTCAGAGATCATTGCAGGCTTATTAATTGGTCTATTTCAGTAAGACGTCTCAGAGGATAGGGAAGCCTAAGGAGAGGGAGAGAGAAGGGACCAGCAGCCAGTTGCTGGAGCCTCAGAACACCCCTGTCTACGACAAGGTTTGACATCTTACATGCACATGGTTTATGGTGCCCCAAACAATTACCGTAGAAACACTGAGATTGCTGACCACAGATCATTAGAGCAAAAACAATCATAGTGAAAAGGTTTGAAATATTGCAAGAATGACCAAAGCGTGAGAGGGAGACTCAAACTGAGCAAATGCTGTTGGGAAAATATTGCTGATAGACTTGCTCACGGCCGGATTGCCCCAGACCTTCAACTCATGACAAGCACAGTTACCTGCGAAGGAGGGTCAAGTGAAGCACGATAAAATGAGATATGCCTGCATTTGTTTCTCTGGAAGGGTGTCAAATGGGGAGAGAGAACATGAACAGAAACTCCTTCTCAACTCCACGCCTTTTTTAAGTGTCTTCTCCTGATTTTCCTCTCCTTTAATGCATTAAAGCATAAAAGTCAAGCCAATAGTCAACCCAAGTGTGGCGTGGGTGTTCTCCCACGCTTGCCTTCGAAAGAGGGATTTCCATCCGTTTGAATTAGAAGTGGTTATATAAGATAGGAGACTCAAAATAACAGCACCTGTAAAAAACTATTCAAAAGAAATTTACTTTCTCTGTCATGAAACAGATCAGGAGGTAGTCAATAGAGGACTAGTAATGGCAGATATACAGTATCAAGAACGTAAATGCTTCCCCAAGGTAGCCGATGAGTGCTCAAGGTCCAGCCATTAAATCTGCATTCCAGGTTATAGGAAGGATACTGGGGAGAGGAAAGGCACTTTCTGAAGATCTAAGGAGACTTAGTAGAAGCATCTTGCGAAGTTTCCGCTCATCCAGCCAGGACTTGATCACATGTCAGCACTCACCTACAAAGGAGACTGAAAACTGCAGTCTTTTACTGTGGTTTCAGTGTGCTCAGCTAAAAATGGGTCACCTGTTAAAGAAGAGGAGAAAGAAAGATGGGATGCTTCTCCAGTAGTTTTGTCTGTAGAGACAAAGGGAACCTCTTGGTTTCTTTTCTTAGCTATTCTTTTTCCTAGATGATCTTATTAAGTGATGGTATTAGTATAATAGCTAAAAGCTTAAGTTTTGCTGTCTGGGATCTGAGTTAACACCCCATCCCCACTGCTCATTAGCTGTACGGTGCATCCTGACATCTACTGTATCCCATTACATTATTTTTGTAGAACTAGTACCGATGTTTAGCTGATTAACCTTTACTTACGAGCCTCTCTCCCTCAAATAGATGCTCCATGGAGGAAGGGTCTTTGCCTGTCCTATTCACTGCTGTACCCTCAGAACCTGATAATGCCTACTAATTAGGAATCATCGCTCATCATCACTGTTAATTTTATAATTTTTTTGGCAATTAAAAATCCTCTTGAGAAGAATATTTAATAGAAAATAGTTTATTTAAAAATATTTGATCTGTGATTTAGTTTAAAACTGACTAAAATAATAGTTAATATGAAAATTGTAAAATTACACACACACACACACACACACACAATTACTGGAATAATAGAACCCAAAGATTTGTAAGATTTATAGAATATCTGTATAGTCAAAATCATATTACAAAAACATGTGTTTTTTAAGATTTCACTATCTTTAAAATAGACTGTGTACATTTATGCATATCTGAAAGCTATATATATAATACAAACATACAGAAATAGAAAATGCCTGAAATAAGTGCGCTAAAATAGACCCATTTTATATGCAACTAGCAGAATTACACGATTTTCTCTTCTTTCATTTCACTTCCAAACACTCTAAAATAATTAAACTTCCCTCAAAATGTGTTTTCATTGTTTTTCCTAGGCAATAACAACAAAAAAATTTCAAATTTAGGCTCATATTTTATACTTATTAGTTCAAAGACTTTTTTATTCCATTTATATATTAAATGATAGGACAACCTAAGTAAATTGAAACACCTCAATTAAAAAACTATTTTGCCTCATCGTTGAAAAGCAGTGGGGCAAGCCATGGTGAGAGTGGTTGTGGATCTCTTGGAGGGCACAAGCCTCTCATCACATTCAGTGGGAACTCTGGCTAGGTTACAAATGTGTGCGCTCTCCATGGGGCTCATGGAGACTTGCCTTCAGCCCTACTATATTTGGCATTGGAATTGCTCAAGTGAGATTCTAGATCGCAGTTACTGACCCACCACTCTGAGTTCAGATAACGGCTCACATCCATCTAAATGAGTCTATTGGTTCATTCCTTAAATGAGCTACCCATAAAATATCAAGAGCCTTGGCAAAAGTAGTGTCTACACAGATGATCCCAGTGGATTTCAGGGAATTTTTAAGCACCTGAAGAACAGTTGATGTCACCCATTCCATTCTGAAGATCAAGTTTTTACCAAGAGATGTTTTAGAGGCACCAGGGCTTATAATCAATTCTGCATCCCTTTTCTTGACTGGAAACTTTTTCTTAGGTCATTTATAAAAGTTTCATTATCTGAGTGAAACATAAAATGTGGTATAGCTTGTCTGGTGTTGTCTCCCAACATCATGAGATGAACAAAATCTTAAGACTCTGGGACCCACATTATTTGTCCAACAGCACAGCCCCCCAGGGCTGTAAGAGTCAAGTATTATGGAAGGGAGAAGCTGGGTTGTGATTTGGATCAACTCGTGCTGAGACTCAGAGTGGCCACTGAATGACTGGGAATGCATTTCCTGCCGTTACCCTCAAGTAGCTTTCCTTCTCCCAGATGGCTTCAGATGTTTTACGTGTCATACACCATAAGGTACTTGGGGCTCACAAAACACCCCGTAGACCTCAGGCTGAACCAAATCTATCTGGATCCCAGTAACTCAGGTGAAAAAGGTTTGGGGTGTTTTGTTGTAGTTATTTTATTTAATGTTGCATAATTTTGCTAGTCCAAAATCATAGAGAACCCAGATCAGATTTGTGCTTGTATCCTGGAGCATTAAACTTAGAAATTAAAGACTCTACTGCCAAAAAACTCGGTAAGAGGGGGAAAAAAAGAGAATGCCCAAGAACCTTCCTTCGGTGCAAGATCCGTGCTGTAAAGGCACAGCCTAAAACACTGATCATTTTCCTTTCACCAAGAAAAAAGGAAATCACTTATTTTGCCATTGGAGCAAACACACACATCTGAGAGTGTTGATCCCAGCCTTTATCTAATCAATTATTTCAAACATAAATAAAGGATGTAAATTAAATGGAAGGAATTTCTGAATCTTTTTCAGAGCATTCCATTGGCACTAATTCTGTCTCTCCCATTTCCTAGCCCGTGACTCATTTCTGCTGTCTGAGGCAGTCGCCTCATTGAAACCAGGATTATCCCTAGCCTAAATACCACTTCATTGTCTTGGTAGTCAGTTCCCTCCACAACCCCCTCGCTCCCTCGGAACTCAAGCCACTCTATGACAGTCCTTGAAAAGTTCTATGCCTACAATAACTGCATTAGTCAAAACGGGTTCATGATCCCAAGAAGGAATGGCTGGGACACCATCATTCCACCAATACTGCCAAAGAAAACATTTATTTATCCACTAACGCCATCGTGAAATTTATTAGGGCACAGACTTGAGATACATTTATGCTTAAGTTCTCCCCACATCATTCCTGAGACATGTCTCACTCTGCTTTTTCCCCTTATATCTTTCTATAATCTAGAGATAAATTCTCTATTTTTAGATCACACTCAGTGATCAGGGCTCAAACAACTCGGGCTTGCACCAAAAAACACTTTTCAAAAAATCACGTTCTCTTCTCTGATGTAATTATAATACCTCTTGAATTGTTCCACTGTTGTATGAGGGACAGACAGGTGTTAAAATATATTTTACTTCATTATATTGTATTTCTTTTTCTTTCTAATTTGGAACAACAAAAAAGACTGACATGAAAATAGGATATATATTTTCTTCATTTTAGTTTACCTCTGGCTTCTCAACACCTATTGCCTCTGATTTTTTAGAATTTTCTTCTTCTCTTCTTCACCTGTTTTGCATTTTGTTTCTAATTTCTATAACAAGGGATGCTGAATTTTTTTTGTCTGAAAGAAATAGAAAAACTAAATATCGAATATTAAAATAATAGTGGGGACAACTTCAGAGTCAAATATGTAAAGAGACATCTCTCTTGTCATGGTCACTTGGTGGAAGAATAAGAATATAAGTTTTGCATCATCAATATTGTTTACCTTTTGCTTGTATTTGCTTTTTCTGCAGCCATTGTGACATAGTATTCTTAGAAGCAAGGACAAAGAAAATATGCATAAGAGATATTTGAAGGAATATGATATGAGGAGTTCATTTTGTTAAAAAAAATAATTTGTAGTAGGGGTGCCTGAGTGGCTCAGTGGTTTAAAGCCTCTGCCTTCGGCTCAGGTCATGATCCCAGGTTCCCGGGATCGAGCCCCGCATTGGGCTCTCTGCTTAGCAGGGAGCCTGCTTCCCTCCTCTCTCTCTGCCTACTTGGGATCTCTGTCTGTCAAATAAATTTAAAATAATAATAATAATAATAATAATAATAATTTGTAGCTAAGTAACCTGTTCTGTTTTCTATTTTCAATTCTGTATTTAGGAATGGAGGTCGTATATGTCGTTCCAATGAATCTCCGCTGGTCTGGACACATATATTGGTATAACTAGGGCCATAGTATTAGTAGCTAATGATCCGGCACTTACTAGATTTTTAGCTTACGCTCAATAATGAAATTATTTGAGGAAACAGAATTTTTGGTGACTGGAATTTTTTATCATCCACGTGCACATGATTGAAAGGGAGCTTTAAAGAAATAGGTGGCAAGGATTCCATACTCTAAACTCTGCCCATTGCTTATCCTCTTCGGATGATGACCAGATAGACTCATCAAGTCTAGAAGCTTTTCCTTTTGTCCATTTTGTATTCCAGACTGGAATTTAACTTCTGATGCAGAACTCGCTCCTGACAATCGTTCTGCGCATGGCAGCTTTCACTTCTTTATTTCTCAAGCTGTAGATGAGAGGGTTCAACATGGGGATCACTGCGGTGTAGAACACCGACACCACTTTGTTGATGTCTAGGGAAAAAATTGCACCTGGCCGCACATAGATAAAGAAGAGAGTCCCGTATAAAATGGACACGGCCGTGAGATGCGAGGAGCAGGTGGAAAAGGCTTTGCGCCTCCCATCAGCAGAGCGGATCCTCAGGATGGCAGTAAGGATGTAGAAATAGGAGATTATAATGGTCAGGCTACTGACAACCAGGACAGCTCCAGCCACAATGAAAACCAACAATTTATTGATCCGGGTGTCAGCACATACCAGAGAAAGAAGGGGGGACATATCACAGAAGAAATGATTGATAATGTTGGAGCGACAAAAGGGAAGCCGGAAGGCAGCTATTGTATGAGTCATGGTGTTCAGGAAGCCAACAGTATAGGGTCCGACCACCAGCTGTATGCAAAGTCTCTGCGACATGGTTACAGAATACAGTAATGGGTTACAGATGGCCACATAGCGGTCATAGGCCATGGACGCCAGCAGAAGGCACTCAATGGCCACGAAGAACCCGAAAAACCATTGCTGCAAAGCACAGCCCAGGAAGGAGATGGCCTTCCTGTCAGCGAAGAAGTCCGTGAGCATCTTGGGACCCACTACGGATGAAAAGCAGACGTCCACAAAGGACAGGTGACTGAGAAAAAAGTACATGGGCGTGTGCAGGTGGGAATCCATCTGAATGAGAACAATCATGCCCAAGTTTCCTGTCATGGTAATGAGGTAAAAAAATAGAAAGAGCAAGAAAAGGAAGACTTGCATCTGAGGATGATATTTTAAGCCTATGAAGATAAACTCTGTGATTCTTGTATGGTTTCCATCAGCCATTGATGGCCTTGGTCTTCTAAAGTGAGAAAAGCAGAAAATAGATGATGTGCACCACTTTAAATAATTTGAAAACATAACATGATGCACAAGAAAAGAAACTACAGGTCCAATTTGGGAACATCAATATAAAAAGAGACAAATTAAATGCTAGCAAATCAAATATAGTAAAGTTCTTAAGAACAATATGGCTTAAATGTTTTAAAGAGAAAATTAGAACTAGGAATTGGGTCACCATTTGCAAACCTATAAAATTTCTCACCACATTTACATATTGAAAGGAAATACATTATAATTACTTTAATAAAATTCTTTAAAGAATTTGATAAAATGTGACTCAAAAAGAAAAAAAAAAGAAAGAAAGGAAGAAAGAAAAAGAAAGACTTCCCAAATTGGAAGCAAAAAGGAACTACTTAACTCAGTAAGAAAAATCTTCTTGAAACTCCCAGAGGATATATGTGCACGGGGTAAGCACTAGAAACATTCACACTATAACCAAAAACTAGTTATTTTCACATTTTGCACTATTTAACATTACACTGGAGAACACATCTGAAGTACTAAACCCTAAATTTAAAAAAGAAGATATAAGAATTCTAGAAAACAGGGATAAGAAAATACTGCATTATTTGCAGAAAAAAATTGCACAATAGTCAACCAATAAAATAACTTTTTTAGAAAAAAATGAAACAGTTCATTCAAATAGTGAAGATCAGTGTTAAAAAAGTCAATAATTGCCTATGAATTATAATGGGAAAAACTTACATTCATTGACTCAAAATGATAATATAGCTATAAATAAGCCTGATAAGGAATGTTCAAGATTCGTATGAAGAAAAATATAAATTATAGAACTTTACTGTACAAGGGAAGAAATGCCTAAATGCCTATGTATTTATTAAGATTCATTTCTTCCTGAGAAAGCAAAACTTAGCTCTAACAGGGAGAGTGGAATCTTCATGGTCATTCCTCAGGTTGGAATAGCAGACACAGATACATCAATTGTGAAGTGAACAGGAAATAATATTTCCCTCACAGATAGGCTACAGATATGAAGTATCCTAACAACATTGGGCGGGGGGTGGGTGACAAATATTTTATTACTCAATGAGACATTTTATTTTCTAAAATTATAGACTATCTGAAATTTTTCTTTGGAATTTTATCAGCAAGGTGAAACATCCCATTCTGGTCTGAAACATCTTAGTCCGTCTGACAGGACGAAACAGTCTCTATTCCCAGCACAGGTACAAAACTCCGTGTGAGGGCTGTCTGGATACAACTCTCTGCATGGATCTTACCTTCATAGTTTTCGAGGAAACAGGACGCTGTGTTACTGGTTTGCTTTAGGCCTATTCTGATGTTGCGATGTTGGCCCCTTTACACAGACCTGCTTTGTTTTGAGAGCTCATCAAAACTGTTCTTGATTTAAATTCCACCTAACGGCCCCACTTCTCAAAATCCTATAATAACATCTTCTTCTTTTAATTTATGGTTTAGTACTTCTTCAGATGTGTTCTCCAATATAATGTTAAATAGTACAAAATGTGAGAATATCTAGTTTTGGGTTATAGTGTGAATGTTTCCAGTGCTTACCCTGTGCACATATATTCTCTGGTAGTTTCAAGAAGATTCTTCTTACTGAGTTAAGTGGTCCCTTTTTGTTCCTTTGTTCAAAGAGACATCCACAGTTCCTAGCTAAGGTGTATGGTCTCCCTCACTGCACTGTGTCAAAGCTGATTGGGTCAGGCTACAAACTTGCTCCTGGCTGTTTAAGATTGATATAAGGCTAGAACACCCCACCACATTATGTGGCAAATTTAATGCAATTCCAACCAATTGGAAAAATTGAATGAAAATATAATTTTTGATGAGACAATCTGATTTTTAAATTTGTGGAAGAGAAAAATGTTCAAAAATAGCAAAGATAGGGGCGCCTGGGTGGCTCAGTGGGTTAAAGCCTCTGCCTTCAGCTCGGGTCATGATCTCAGGGTTCTGGGATCAAGCCCAGCATGGGGATCTCTGCTCAGCAGGAATCCTGCTTCCCCCTCTCTCTGCCTACCCCTCTGCCTACTTGTGGTCTCTGTCTGTCAGATAAATGAATAAAGTCTTAAAAAAAAAAAGCAAAGACAATTTCAAAAAAGGAAAACAAAGAAAAGGGATATACTATTCCAGATATCAACACATCAATAAAGCCATTGTACTTAAACCCATAAGATGTTGTTACTAGAATAGGTGAGAGATGAATAGGAGACAGAAAAACTGAAAAACCATAGGCAGACCTAGGCATAACTGTCAATTTAGAATGAGTAAGTTTTCTTTCAATCAGCAAAGTAAGGATTAATTACTGCTGAAAAAGTGTTACAATATTTGAATGAAAATTTGAAAAAATAGATAATATTAAAATTCTACCCCACACCACTAAACTAAAAAGGAAACTTCTAACTATAAACAGGTAACATGAAAACACTAAAGAATAATATTAGGGTGTTGTAGGGTTGATCTTCTAAAACAGAACATAAAAATCACCTGAAGAAAATGGTGAAAAATTTTACTACATCCTAGAAGTAGATGGATACACTCCAAGTAAAAATAAGACACACAGATGGAAAAAATACTGGAGCATATGTCACAAAGGATTATAATCAGATCACTTCAAGAACTGCCGCAAATTAGATACTAAAATACTCATTGTGACACGAGGCAGATGCAGACTGGCCTGCCACAGACAGGATGCTTGAAGTCCCAACAAATACAAAAGGATGTATAATATCCCAGATCATCACAGAAACCG
Source organism: Meles meles (assembly GCF_922984935.1). Taxonomy (NCBI): domain Eukaryota; kingdom Metazoa; phylum Chordata; class Mammalia; order Carnivora; family Mustelidae; genus Meles; species Meles meles. The sequence goes on along the minus strand of NC_060073.1, from coordinate 13,963,798 downwards.
AATTGAAACAACAATTATATGCTATTTTCACCCATCAAATTGACAAGATATTCACAAATGAGAAAATGTAAAATACTGACAAAGCCAGGAGACAATATGGTGGTCACAGGAAATCAGGGGCTGCAGCAAGGTCACGGCCTCTGGATGGCAGTGTTTTACTGTCTCTTGGAAAAAAAAAAAAAAAGGAAAGAATTTTTTTTTTTAAGTGCATACTGAGGACTGAGAAATTCTTAATTAAAATTACTTAGCATCCTGGGGCGCCTGGGTGGCTCAGAGGGTTAAAGCCTCTGCCTTCGGCTCCGGTCATGATTCCAGGGTCCTGGGATCGAGCCCTGCATGGGGGGGGTGTCTGCTCAGCAGGGAGCCTGCTTCCTCCTCTCTCTCTCTGCCTGCCTCTCTGCCTACTTGTGATCTCAATCTGTCAAATAAATAAAATCTTAAAAAAAAAAAATTACTTAGCATCCACCCTGAGGAAACACAGAATAGAAAAACAATGATGTCCTCTTCACCATTGCTCCAAGTGATTAAAAAAAATGGATTCCACATATATAGTTTCTAAAAGGTATTAACAGCAAATAAATCTTGGTATAGCCATTCTGCGGACTATTTTACAGACAGTTAAAAATTAAGTAGTAGATTACCTGAGGGGAGGTCGGAGGGAGGGCATGGGTGAAATAGGTAAACGGAATGAAGAGAACATGTACAGTGAGGAGAACTGAGTAATGTACGGAATTGTTGAATTATTCTATTGTACACCTGAAACTTACACTATATGGGAATTAGGCTGGAATTAAAAAATTAAAATTAAGTAGTAGAAACACAGCTATTTCCCCAAAATATGTGAAGGAGAAGCAAGTCACAGATGATGTGTACAGTAGGATAGTAAGAACATTTTCAGTGTTTTCTTTAATTTTGATTATTTCAGTGTGTTTCGGTGTGTGTGCATGTGTGTGTATGAGAGAGAGAGAGAGAGTAAATAAGAATCTGGACATATGAGGCACCAAAGGAGTACTCATTACCTCTGAAAACAGAGGGACAGAGAACTGGGATGTAAGTAGGTAATCAAAGAGGACTCCAGATTTATCCACAATTTTAAGATTTATTACAAGGAGAAAATGCACGTGCATTAGCTTTGTAATTAAAAATTATCTAAGGGTGCCTGGGTTGCTCAGTTGGCTAAGCTTCTTACTCGTGGTTTCAGCTCAAGTCATGGTTTCAGGGTCCTTGGATCAAGCCCCACATTGAATGCCTCACTCAGTGCGGAGTCTGCTTGTCCCTCTGCCCCTGCTGCTGCTTGCTCTCTCTCTCTCTCTCTCTCTTTCTCTCTCAAATAAATAAATAAATAAAATCCATGGGAAAAAAATTTAAAACAAAACCAAAAAAAAAAAAGCAATCTAAAGCAATTCCTTAATTGCCTTTATTATTTATTTATTGTGTAATTGTATTTATTTTTATATGAAATCTATTTCAACGTTTAAAAAGAAAAAGAGAGAAAACAAGTTAGCTACAATCAAGTGGGAGAACAACAACAGGCAAGGAAGAAATGTAGGAAGCCTCAGAGGTAGAAAGTGAGAAACAATTGCAAGCTATGCATTTGGAGTTCAAGATTTCTAAAATTTTAAGAAGCAGAGAGAACTCTGGCCCCAACCTCACCGTTTGTAAGTAAGAAAACTGAGGCTCCAAGATGTCTGACTCGGGACCACAGAGCTGGTGGCAAATACACAATCACTTTCCACCCGCAGTTCAAAGCAATGATTGGCTACGTGATCTAGTATCTTTTTTTTTTTTTTAAGATTTTATTTATTTATTTGACAGAGAGAGATCACAAGTAGCCAGAGAGGCAGGCAGAGAGAGAGGAGGAAGCAGGCTCCCCACAGAGCAGAGAGCCCGATGCGGGGCTCGATCCCAGGACCCTGAGATCATGACCTGAGCCGAAGGCAGAGGCTTAACCCACTGAGCCACCCAGGCGCCCCATGATCCAGTATCTTTAAGGTTACAATGAACATGGAGGAGCAGAAAGCTTTTAAGGAGTATTCAAGATTTTAAGGAGTATTCAAGATTTTGCAAAGCACCTGTGCCCAGGTGCTTTGCAACATCAGCCCATTTGCTTTCCACCAAAACTTAGGTAAGAAACATGTTGCTACCTCATTTTTTACAGAAGAGGCTATGAAGTGTGGGAAAGGGTGCCTGAAGTGCTAGAGTTAGTATTTCATAAGAGTCATCGGAGATTAAGACACAGCCCCATCTGGATGCAGAGTCTCCGTCCTTTTAAAGATGCCACTCTCCCAAGCGGGAACCTTAGATCTCAGAGTCTCGACCCAGTTCTGCATGCTGCTTGAGGGATAGAGAATCAAGCAGTGCATGTATGCGAAGGGGCTGTTGATGACAGAGCAACGAAGCTCCAGAGAAAACTTGTGCAGAGTCCAAGTTTGCTCAAGGACAAGGGCTCTCAGACATCTGCAGTTGGGCTCTCATTTATAGTTCCCTCCTTTGCACCCATGCTTTGAGTGTGAGGCTCATAATACAGGGCAACATTCCATACAGGGAAGGTGGCCGGACCTCTCCTGCTCTGGGCAGTCACTGAACTTGAAGAGGCATTTCACTTGACTATAACCTCTTTGTGTCTGTTACAGAATTTCACATGACTTCATATTAAGTTTGCTGCATTGGTTACATTCTAACCAATTATGGTCTGACAGTGGATATTTCTCTATGTACCATAAAAAAAAAAAAAAACTACATTCAAGATGTCAGTCGTTTTCATTTTCCCATAAGCCCATTTATACTAAAATTCTTGAAGAGTAAATGCAGGGACCAAAGTGGATTTTTAAAAGTGCTTTAAACTTACATTCCAATGAGTTCCTTTCCTCTTCCAAGAATTAAAATTAAAATGGAGTATCAATTGTACTCTTTTCAGCATGTGCTCCTTCTGCCCACCATCATCTGTGCCTCTGCACACAGAAGAGGTCAGACTTTCTTAGAATTACTTGGTTTTATTCTTAGTGTTCATAAGAATATGGTAAGCTTCCACTCCAAAACACATTGTCTTTTCACTTGGATCAAAGTTTCCAGAAGTAGTGACATCATTCCTTTGTTCTGGGAGAACTTGGGTCCCAAAGCATGACATACCTTGGGAATTTGATAATAGGGAATTAAATTAAAATGTTATTTTTGACTTTAAACTCCAAAAAAAATCCAGTGGGATCATCTTACTTGTTTTCTGTGCTTGACTGAGTAGACTCTTATTTCTTACCTCCTTCTTACACAAGAAAACATTTCAAAAGTAAACTTTACTGCTATGTTGTAACAACTGCTGTTTTCCCCATGAGAAGCACAACAAAATTTTTGCAACTGTTCGCCTAGAGATCGTTACAGCAGAGGACCAGCTACCAGGATAACTCAATTAGCATTGTGATCATTCATCTTCCATTTCTAATACTCATAGAAAAATCACTAAAATCATAATGTGTAAAGAATCTCCATCATATTCACACAGGTTTTTTTTTTTTATGAACCACTGAGAGAGGTTTCACTGACAAATTCAAGCTTGATACAATATTTTTTCAGCTTTTATTGATGAATAACACAGAGAAAAGTAAAAAAAAATCTTAAATGTACCCTGGAATTCTTATACTGTGAGCACATGCACGGACACTGCCACCCAAGTCAGGAACTAGAACATCTCCACCATCTATATCATGTTTGTGAAATTCATCTTTGGTTGAATAAATCTCTAGTTCAAGTGTTTTATTGATGCTAGCCCTCTATTATATTAAAATCCTACAAATGATTTACCAATTAGTTTTTTCTTGGGCATTTGCTAGGTTTTAAGTTTTGTGATTTTTTTTCTCTACCGAGCATCCAATGAATACCTTGTGTTTGGGTGTTCATGAGCATGCATTTCTCTTGAGAATATACCCGGGAGTAAAATTTCTGGTTATGGGGTAGGATATGTTCATATTGACTAAGAATTTAGGAAGTCATCCCAAACCCATTGCTTACACTTCTCTAAGTACTGTACGAGAGCCAATGTTTGTCATTTTAGCCATTTTGGTGAGTGTCTAGTGGGATCTCATGGTGCCTTTTGCAGCCACTTCTAAGGAATTTGAGAAATTTTGCAGTATTAAAGGTCATTTCCATAGCTACTTGCATGGGTTGGCTGTTGGAAGTCTCGCCCACATTTTGTCACTGGATTGCCTTTCTTTAAAAATTACAATAGTTATTCATATACTTCAATTATCTCATTTATCTGCTTTATAAATACACTTTCTCTTCCTGTGGCCTCCATGTTTACACTCTTAAGCATAAACCTAAGTGTTTATTTTAGTGTAATTCAGGGAATCAATATTTTTCTTGATATTTAGTATTTTTGTAGCCTACTTTTTAAAAATTTCCTATCATATATCATAAAGGTATTCTCCAATATTATCTTCTAGATGCCTTAATTCCTCACCTTTTACATTTCAACGTCCAAATCATCTGGAATTAATGTTAATGTGTATTGTGAGATAGGAGTAAAATTCTACTTTTTTCCCATTTAGACGTCCAAAGGATCCAACACTGTCTTTTTTTTTTTCAGTCCTTTCTTTCCCCACTACCCTGCTGTGTCGCCCTTGCCATAAATGAAGTGTCCATGTATTGAGTCTGTATATTCTTTAATATTAAAGGTATTAGCTTGCATTCATTAATACACCTGGACACCCTACTCTGTCCCACTGGACTATTAGTCTATTTTTGATCCTGTCTTTTTTTGTTTTTGTTTTTTGTTTTTTGGGGTTTTTTGAGGGAAAAAAAAGGAGGGGCAAGGAGCCAAAGGGGAAGGAGAGAGGAAATCTTTAGCACGCTCCACTCTCAGCATGGAACCCGAGCAGAGCTCTATCTCATGACCCTAAGATCATGACCTGATCTGAAATCAAGAGTCAGGTGCTTAACTGACTGAGCCACTCAGATGCCCCCATTCCTATCTTAATTGCTATAGTTTTGTAAGTCAGTCTTCAGTAGAGGAAGACATCCCACCTGACTTGTCTTCTTCAAGATTAACTGGGATATTTTGGACCTTTTGCATTCCATCTAAACTTCAGAATCATGGCAATATCTTGGGAAGGTTTAAGTCTGGATTCACTTTAACATTGCTTCTTCAGTCCTGCAGGACCTACATTGACAGTTTCCTTTCACACCATGGGAACATTATGAGATTCAAGCACACTTGCTGATTTGCTGTTCCCACACAGACCCATATGTCCCTCTTTCCTTACAACCCTTCTGACTATCCCTTCTCACTTACTGAAATATTAGAACTCAAAATTTCATCTGTTCTGACAGGTATGTTGAATCATCACTTCATACAGGAAGCCTTCCCTGATACCTTATAGACAAAAACAATCACTCTTTTTGAACTTTAACAGCATCATTTCCTCTCTTCTGTCACTTAAAAATGCCACCGCATATCATTCTTTGTTTATGTCTTATGTCCCTCACTAATAAACTCTCTAGTAGATGAAGGGTCATAACTTACTGGATTGAATGGCATTATCAAAAGTCCTAGTAAACATATGTTTCTATTTTCCGAGTTGTTGACAAAATGAGAAGGCTGATTACACAGGAAGAACCTTACAGTCAAACCAATTTACTCACAGTGTAATATGAAATCCTGATTCCAAAATGAAAATGTGCTAAAATGAAAAGAAAGTGTTCATCATAATCAAAGCAAATTCTGTATTTTCCAAAGTGCACTCCATGATCACAGAGAAGTGATTATCTTTGGAGGATTTACATCAAATTCTTTTCAGTTACATCATTTTACAAATCTTATCAGAATTACCATCTTAAAGGATAACTGTCGATATCAAAGTGTCCTCATTTTTGTCTGGAATAAGCAAATGTGAACCCAGAGAAATACTAGTGGAAAAAGAGAGTAAGTCCCATCCCAATACTGGAGCCTGGAGGGGTCAAGAGTCACTCCTTCATTTAAAAGATGCTTGATGTGATCCATGTGGCTCAGGATGTCCAAAGCCTCAGATTCTCCAGCTATAAAGTAGATCAAATAACACATATCACCAATGGGAAGTAAAATATTCAATAATATATTTGCAAAATGCTTAGTATAGTATTATGATATAGCAGATCCTCACCAAATGTATAAAATAACATTACTATTAAAAATTAAAATTCTAGGGCGCCTGGGTGGCTCAGTGGGTTAAGCCACTGCCTTCGGCTCAGGTCATGGTCTCGGGGTCCTGGGATCGAGTCCCACATCAGGCTCTTTGCTCAGCGGAGAGCCTGCTTCCCTTCCTCTCTCTCTGCCTGCCTCTCTTGTGATTTCTCTCTGTCAAATAAATAAAATCTTAAAAAAAAATTAAAATTCTACACTAATAACTGTTTTAAAAATTATGTTAGCATAGAAACTAACCAAAAAAAAAAAAATCAGAACTGCAAATCCAGTAAGGAAAAGACACACACAAACACTAACAAAGTCAACCTCGGATGTCAATTCTTCCCCTTCATAGACTACTGCTCTTTAGGATAGATGTTTATTCTGTGAGCATCAGTGTGGGTGGCAGATTTGCTATAATGGTCCTATAAAGTTCCCTAATCTTTGCCTTAATGCCTGTAATCTCTGAATATGATGAAATACCACTCATATGATTATATTATATGACACAGTTAAACTTCTGAAAGACATGACCTTGGATGAACCAGTGGGTCCCCAGATTTCTCCAGCTCAGAGCAGAAGAGTCAGACAGGTTGGAACTATACGGAGAGCTAGAGAAGTCACTGTTGGTCGGAAGCTGAAGGGGCCATGACAGAAGGCAAGTGAACAACCCTAAGATGCTGAGAGAGGTTCCAGCTGAATGCCACTGAGGAACAGGCACCACAGTCCTACAGCCATGAGGAACTGAGTTTTCTCAAACACACCAGTAAGCTTGGAAACGAGCCTTCCCCAGAGCCTCTAGGAGGGAGCTGAGCCCTGGCAACAAGTTCATATCAGCCTTGTAGGAGTCTGAGTAGAGAATCAGACCATGATGGACCTGGACTAGAGACTCAGGGAAACTGTAAGGCAGTGAATTTAGGTGGTTATAATTTTCCATCTTGTGGCAACTTCTTAGGCAGCAGTAGAAAGGGATGTCGGAGCATGTTCAAAAAATAACAATTAAAAAAAAAAAGGTAAATAGTTGATATACGGGAGGAGCAGAGAATTATTTTAGGTAAAGAGTCCACAGGACCTCTGAGATGGCATCATATTTGAACAGAGACTCAGATGTGGTAAAGGCTGGCCTGCAGCACTGCCCCAGGATGAGGAAACAGGAAATGGAAAGGCCACTTAAAAACTCAAGAATAGCTGAAGAAATCCCACAAAGGATGTCCCACTGAAGGCGAGTGTGGCCTAAGCAGTCTGCTGCTCCCTCCCCTAAAACGCATTCAGACTGCACTGCTCAACGCTACCAAGACTATCAGCTCAGCTCTTTGCATGGTCCTGTTTCCATGGCACATGGAGGCCTGGAGTGAGTATGAAAGAGACTAATCCATCATAAAATGCCTGGAAGATCTTACAGATTTATGCAGCAAGGAGTCACCTGGTGAAAGTTAACAAGTATTTTAATCTATTCTCAAAAGTGATGATTTTCATCAGTGCTTTCATGGCATATAATAAATCCCTTCTCCCAATAAAACATTTCATGTGTCCTCCTAATGTCAACCTTGCCCATTCCCAAAACGTACACTGTATAAAGGAATGAATAAAAGTATTCTGAGGATTAAAATGAATTAGCTTGTAAACTCTAGCCCCACATCCAACAAGGTGCTAGAGTACCCAGAAGCCTCTGTTACTATGTGGGGGAGGGAATACTTTCTCCTTTGATGACCAAATAGTAACCTCTAGATTCCATGGAAAGCCATACGATAAGAAGAATGTTTTCAACTTTGCCAATCCCTACTTTTTTTTAAAGAAACCTTTTTTAATTACCCTTCCTAAAATATACTATCTCTTCTTTTCTTTATTATCTTATGCTTGTCACAGAAATCACCATAGATGTGTAAATATGTTTCAGTCTTGTTTGTTTGTCCTTCCACTACACTAGCCTGTAACCTTCAGGGGACTTTTCCTCTAAATATGAATAATACCCAGTATATGAATAATACCCAGTACAGTACAGGGTCTGGCAAAGAGGACTATGTAAAAACATAGTTAAATGAGTGATTGATTATGGCATTCTTTGACTCCCATATCTTCTTTTTTTTTTTTTTAAAGATTTTATTTATTTATTTGACAGAGAGAGATCACAGGTAGGCAGAGAGGCAGGCAGAGAGAGTGAGAGGGAAGCAGGCTCCCTGCCGAGCAGAGAGCCCGATGCGGGACTCAATCCCAGGACCCTGAGATCATGACCTGAGCCGAAGGCAGCAGCTTAAACCACTGAGCCACCCAGGTGCCCTCTTCTTTTTTTTTTAAGATTTTATTTATTTATTTGACAGACAGAGATCACAAGTCTGCAGAGAAGCAGGCAGAGAGAGAGGAGGAAGCAGACTCCCCACTGAGCAGAGTACCTGATGTGGGGCTCGATGCCAGGACCCTGGAATCATGACCTGAGCTGAAGGCAGAGGCTTTAACCCACTGAGCCACCCAGGCGCCCCCGACTCCCATATCTTCTTAATTAAATAGCGTCATGACCCACATCATTATGCAGCCCAGTCACAAAAACTGAAAGAAAGCTTGATGAAAAGCAAGCAAAACAAGCAAACACATTCTAGAGACTTAGAGATTATTTACATTCTTAAAGAGAGCCTTCAAGAGAAGACAGAGGCTTACAGTCACACAAATACATGGCCAACCCTCTCATTTCTCAGACTTGTTACTACATTCCAGAAAATAAAACACAAAAGTATGGTTGAAAGAATATAGTACCTGGAGAAAATAAGTGTGACCAAAGTTATGTGGTCGTGGGGAATACATTGATTGTTCATGTGTGCCAGACTGAACATCTACAAAATTAAAATCACATTCTGCCTATGAAACAAAATTCAATAAATCACAGTAGCAATAAACACTTTATTAAAGAACTGAAATGCATTCTGCCTTTCACATGCATGACTCGTGTAACTATAGCAGCAAAATCTCAACAGTCAGTGCTATGAGAGGAGTATCGGGGATGTACAAGGCCTTCGTAAAATGCCTACTCCAAACACGAAGGTAGTATAGCAGAGTACTATGGTTACATGTTTTCTGAAATAATTCACTTTTTTCCATTTTCTTGAAATATAATTCACATATCACATTGTGCTTCTCCAAGGTATACAACATGCTAGTTCAGTACCTGTGTATGTTAAAAATGATTACCACAGTAAGTTTCGTTAACATAAATCACCTTATGTAGTTATACATTTTTTTTTTCAAGGGAAGAGAGCATTTAAGATCTTCTCTCTTAGCAACTTATAAATGTACAGGACAGAATTATTACCTAGAGTCACCATGTTCCCATTACACTCCCAAGACATATTTATCTTATAAGTTGATGTTTTTAACTTTTGACCATAATACATTTGTTAATGGTTTATGATTAAAGAATCAAGGCCAAGCTTGCAGACAACTGAGGGATCTCAAAACTTTGTGAGCTAAACATAGGTACTGTCCAGTCACTGATGATGATCAAACTTATTCAGGACTTAACCAAGAACCTCTCATATCCTACTCACAATCCTTGGAAGTATTTTTGAAGCACTAAGGCTCAATAATCCTCTCATCTCAGCTGACGATTTAAAACACCTTCCTCGGGGCGCCTGGGTGGCTCAGTGGTTTAAGCCGCTGCCTTCGGCTCAGGTCATGATCTCAGGGTCATGGGATCGAGTCCCGCGTCGGGCTCTCTGCTCCGTAGGAAGCCTGCTTCCCTCTCACTCTCTCTGCCTGCCTCTCTGCCTACTTACGATCTCTTTCTGTCAAATTAAAAAAATAATAATAAATTTAAAAAAAATAAAAAAATAAAACACCTTCCTCGTCAATGACAAAGGAGAAAATTGCAGCCTAGAGATGTTGAGTGACTTTTCAAAGACATAGAGTAATAAATAGTGAGTCTCAACATAAAATTTGCACTCCCATCAACCAGCCCATGTTCTTGCATCTGGTGTAAATAACACCTCTCAATCTGTAGTACAAACAGAATCTAGTTTACTTATGCATGAAACACTGCTTCTTCTCAAACGTCCTTCTGAATGAATCCTTGACCTCCCTGTTTCTCAGGCTGTAGATAAGTGGGTTCAACATGGGAATCACAGCTGTGTAGAACACAGAAACCACTTTATTGATGTCCAGGGAGAAACTAGAACTAGGGCGTACATAGATGAAGAAGAGTGTCCCATACAGGATGGAGACAGCTGTCAGGTGTGAAGAGCAGGTGGAGAAGGCTTTGCGCCTCCCCTCTGCAGAGCGGATCCTCAGGATAGCAATGATGATGTAAAAGTAGGAAACCAGGATGATCACACCACTAACCACCCCTACACCTCCAGCCAGGATGAAAAGAACGAACTGATTAACCTGGGTGTCTGCACATGCCAGGGACAGAACAGGAAGAAGGTCACAGAAGAAGTGATTGATGATTTGGGGGCCACAGTAAGGCAAGTGAAAGGCAAGGGTCGTGTGTGTCATGGAAATCACAAGACCAATGGTATAAGGCCCTACCACCAGCTGCACACAGACACGCTGGGACATAATGAGCGTATACAACAAGGGCTTACAGATGGCCATATACCGGTCATATGCCATGGAGGCCAGGAGGAAACATTCAGTCACTACAAACTGACCAAAAAACCATAACTGGGCAGCACAACCCAAGAAAGAGATTGCTTTTTTCTCCACAAAGATATCAGTCAACATCTTAGGACCAATGACTGAAGAGGAGCAGACATCCACGAAAGACAAGTGGCTGAGAAAAAAGTACATGGGAGTGTGGAGTCGGGGATCCATCCAAATGAGGGTGATCATCCCCACGTTTCCCAGAAGAGTGACAAGATAAACCAAGAGAAATATCAAAAAGAGAACAACCTGCTGTTGGAAGTGATTTGTTAAGCCCACAAAGAAAAATTCAGTCACCAAAGTCTGATTTCCATAATCCATTGTTTGATTTAATCTGCAATGAAAAAGAGAAAGACTTTTCTTTACAATCAACTTGTATGTAAATTATTTTTTTAAGATTTTATTTATTTATTTGACAGACAGAGATCACAAGTAGGCAGAGAGGCAGGCAGAGAGAGAGAGGAGGAAGCAGGCTCCCTGCTGAGCAGAGAGCCCGATGCGGGACTCGATCCCAGGACTCTGGGATCATGACCTGAGCTGAAGGCAGAGGCTTAAACCACTGAGCCACCCAGCGCCCCTGTAAATTATTTTTAAAATGAATTTAACTTCTTTTTTTTTAGTTAAAAAGATATCATTACCCTCAACTCTCTTGAATTCAACATCTTTTATTTTTTTTTAATCTTTTAGTCATGCTATCTATATGCAAATAGTTTATGCAATACACAGTAAGTCACTAAACCTCACAGGGACCTCTAATTTCTTCCACAGAAAGAGAATTTTTTAATAGAATCATAGGTTTTTACAAATGAATATTGGGGATTATCTAAAACTCCTCTAATTACTCTAGGTTATTTTTATACAAGTATTTAGCTTTGAACCAAGGATTTTTTTTCTTTAAAATTTAGATGAAAAAGGAAGGAAATGAAACAAGATGGGATTGGGAGGGTAACAAACCATAAGAAACTCTTAATCTCACAAAACAAATTGAAGGTTGCTGGGGGGATGGCGGGTATGGAGAGGGTAATTGGGTTATGGACATTGGGGAGGGTATGTGCTATGGTGAGTACTGTGAAGTGTGCAAGCCTAATGATTCACAGACCTGTACCCTTGGGACTAATAATACATTACCTGTTAATGAAAACTTTTTAAACAGGCAATGTGAGTTCAATGAATTCTGCATGATACCCATTCTCACTGCCAAATAAGGGTAAACTAGTTTGGGCAATGTAACTTGTTCCTCAATCCCCTTAGACTATAGCAATTAGAATTACTTGAGTGGTCTAAAGTATATGTTTTTATATCCAAGGAGCAGGATAAGCTGAGAACAAGAGGAGTTAGCTTTACACTAATCACACGTTGATCACAACCTCAACGCTATCCTTCCTAGGACTCTCTCCAAAACACCTGTGAGCCACCATATCGATGCTGCATATTCTCACTAATTGAGTGACTCCTTTGAAATTTTAAGCCAGTAAAGAAAAGACCACTTTTTAAATATCGAGTAGCTGTTTGCCCCAACTAGTGTTATTAAGTGCTTGAGAGAAAAATATTAAAATGTTAAGAATTACAGGATATCTCTGGACAATTATCCCAGGGAAATGAGTATGTTCACAAAAACAAAACAAAATATATACAATTTTATTCATACAAGTTCAAAAATTGGAAAAATCAAAATTTCCTATAATATGTATATGTTTAAACACACTGTGGCACATCCATACCATAGAAAACTATTTAGGAGGAAAGGGATCAAAATATGATACACACAGCACCTTGGTGAATTACACTGAGTTGAAAAATGTCAACCTCAAAAGTTCAAAACTTTTAGGATTCCATTTATATGACATTCTCCAAATGATACAAGTATACAGATGGAGAACAGGTTAGTGCTTGCCTGGGATTCAGGAAGCTGGGAAGGAGGGTGGCGGTGTGGCTATAAAAGGGTAGCACAGAGAGGCCCTTGTAGAAGTGGAAGAGTTCAGCACCCTGGTTCTCACATGGGTTAAACATAACTACAGGCATGGTAAAAAGGTATAGAACAGTACACACACACGCCACACCAATGTCAATTTCCTGGATTTGATGTTGTGCTGTAGTTGGTAAGAAGTACCTTTGGGGGATCCTGGGTGAAAGGTATGTGAGCCAGTCTATACATCTTTGAAGTTTCCTGTGGTTCATTAATTCAGAAGAAAATTTAAAAAAAAAAAAAATGAGTGAATGAATGAACGAGAAGTGAGAGGAATGGGAAAGTGAGGAAAAGAGGTATATGTTTTGGACCTTGAAATAATCACAATGATTCCAACAGCACAATCATATGAAGATATCAATGGGCTGTGCAGCAGGAAAAGTACTGACAGAAATCTAAAATCATTTTCTCCTGGTAAGAATGCTTGGAAAGGGTTTTGTTTAACAGGAAAGTAATGAAATGAAAATCCACTGATGTCCTGTGATCTCAGAGGAAATGGAGATTGGAAGGAAAAGGCCAGAAGAAAATAATACTTCAGTAGTGAGATGTTCTAGAATTTAATATTTTCTAGACATACAAACTCATCCCAGTCACTGATATTTGCATTTGATATTTACTCACGGAAGATGGAGAGTTGCAAATTCAGGACATAAAATTTTGTAAAACTAGAACTAGAATACACACATCTATTTTCTCAAATAATTACCTTTATGAACAAAGGTAAGTACATACATCGTCAATAATTATTATGTTTTTAAAACTTTTGTGTTCAAGTTGAAATCTTGTGTAAAGACAATAGTTCCTAAATTAGAAATGCCTATCACATTATTTTGCCCTGAGCATATCCAGTGTAAAGATTCTAAAGCAGAGGAACCATAATATAATCTTCACATGTGACTTTGGGCATGAGAAGTTGGAATTCAACTCAGCAGATTCAGAGGTTTGTTTTCTGCTTGTGAGATCCAGTATAGGGAAAGGGAAGAAATTAAGAGCCAGAGAAGACAAGGCCTCTTAAGTCTAACATCCTTTGAGCCATAAACCTCACAGTGCATTTCACTATCTCTGTGCCAGACACAAAATTCAACCAACGTGGACATTCAAGTTTGGTCCTTAAGTCAAAAGGCACAGATTAAATATTTGACTTTTACCAAATTATGCTTCACAGTAAGCTTAGAGAAATGCTTTTCCAGGTGTTTAAACCCATTTTTTAAATATCTAGATGTCTAAAGGCAATTTAGGAAATCACTTAACACACCCACCTGAAGAAATATGCTCTAGACCTATTGCCTGTCTATGTCATAGTGAATTATGGAAGTTGCATTCCCTGATATAAAAAATGAATTACCCTACAAATGGAGACCGTTCATTCTTCTCAGCTTCTCCATTTGTCTAGGAAGATACACAATACACTGATACCATCTTGAAGCCTGGGCATTCCGATGGCACTTTTAAAAAGACTTAATTCAATCTGCACAACACACAAGAGAGGTTTTTTTTCTAAAGGGTTGTTCAGTTCATTGGAGCTAACTCCCTCAAGCAACCAAAACTCAGGGGATCAGACCTAGAGAGAAGATAATATTTTTTGAGAAAATAATTTTGGGACTTTGAGTCAAGGGTAATTATACAAAATAAAACTATCTCTCCTTTTGGTAATGCCCCCGCCCTTTGAAATTCCTAGAAGTGAACATAGGAAAGAAGCATCCTGCCATGAAAAGCAAAGAAAGAAGTTCAGCCATTGGCAACGATATGGATAAAAATGGAAGGCATTCCATTTAATGAAATAAGCCAGCCAGAGAAAGACAAATATTGAATGATGTCACTTAGATGTAGAATCTAAAGAAGTGGAACTGACAGCAGTGATTAAGACAGTGGTTGTCCGGGGTCAGGGTGGGCGAAATGGGGAGATGTTGGTCAAAGGGTACAAGACCAATAAGTTCTGGAAATCTACTGTACAGCATGGTGACTATAATTAATAACTAGTATTGTATTACCTGGAATTTAGTAAGATATTAGATCTTAAGTATTCTCAACATAGAACAAAAATTTAAAAAAAAAAACAAAAAAAGGTAACTATGTGAGGTGATGTGTTCATTGCCTTGATTGTGATAAATATTTCACAGTGTATACATTTATTAACTCACCACATTGCATATCTTAAATATATACAATTACTATTTTTCAACTATACCTCAATAAAGCTGGAAGTAACAATAACATAAAAGAAAATAAAGCATTTTCACCATCCACACTTTCTGGGTGAAATTCATCTTTTGCTGAAAAATATACTCTTATTGCTGTTAGCATTTCTTGATATGGATATTCCATGAATGATTTATCCATTCTTTTGTTGTGGAGCATTTGAGTGCTTTCCAGTTTGTAACCTTTATACATTTTTCTCCAGTGGACGTCTTTGTGCATATCCTTTAGTGTTCTTGAGCATGCATTTCTCGTGGGAATATATCAGGAAGTGAAATTACTGTCAAAGAAAAAATTACATCAGGTGTAGGTCATACAATTAAGGAGGACTTTGTTCATGATTAGTGCAACAAGAGAGAGAAGCTGAACTCACCTTGCCATCAAAAAAAAAAAAATAGAACTGTTTTAAGTGTTGAGATGAGGTAGGATAGAAAAGAAGTGTTGGAGGACTATAGGTGATGGGTTGGTCAGTGTGACTGGACCATCTATATTTTCTACTTGCGTTTTTCACTCTTTGTCTCCTACTGTCCCACAGACGTAGAGAGATCAAGAGACATCTCCTGAGTCCTTAAGAAGGATCTGTCTGCATTGAAATTGTAAGAGACTGGAAGAAGATTCACACCTCAAAGGGACAAAGAAAGACTCTACAGTTGTAAGTTTTCCAAACTACATGCACAAAGAGGTCATGGGCCTACTGTCAGGAAGAAACCTGTCTCAAGATTAGCCAAGCTCAGAGAGGAGCACAGAGGCAGTTTTGGTCAACAAGTAGATGGTTGTTCAAACTGAGTGATAATGCAAGTTTTCCAAAGTGGTAGCACCACACTTCCATATGATGTATGGGAGCCAATTTTGTAACTTAGCCATTTTGTTGAGTGCATAGTGGTATCTCATTGCGCATCTAATTGTCATTTTCCTGAATTCTACTGAGGTTCAAAACTGCAGTGCCCAAGTGTATTGACCTTTTTCAATCACTGGGCTGTCTCTTACTTTATTATTCTTAATAGAATAATAGAATAGAATAGAATAGGATAGAATAGAATAGAATAGAATAGAACAGAATAATTCTGTTCATATACCTCAAAGATAAGTCAGATTTGTACATTTCACATCCAATGGCTTGAATACTTATGATCTTTTTAGTGCCTTTTGATGGACCCAAGTCCCTGGTTTTTAATGTAGTCAGGAGAATTTTATTCTCCTTCATGCGTAGGGTTTTCTTTTCATTTTTTGTCTTTAAGAGAGAAAGCAAATTAGTTAGGGAAGGGACAGAGTGAGAGGGAGAGAGATGATCCTACGTAGTCCCCAAGGCCAGGAGCAAGCCCATCACTAGGTACAATCTCACAACACTGAGGTCATGACCTGAACCAAAACCAAGAGTCAGATGCTTAACTAACTGAGCCACCCAGGCACCCCATGCTTATGATTTTCTATAGTCAGTCCAACAAAGAAAATCCCCTTAACACAATGTCTCTCACAAGCTCATAAAGATATTCTCTGTAATTGTCTTTTGTTTTATTTCTTTGCCTTTCACATCCTGATCTCCCAACCAGTGGGAGTTCGTCTCAGTGTGTGTTGTGTAATGTGGTAATATCCACTTATTTTCCACACAGTACTTAGAAATGCCACCATGTCATATCATTCTTCGTTTTTCCTTTCTTTCCTTTGCTTAAAAAACTGTGCTAGGGCAACTATCATATTTTAAGATTCAACAGGCATTATTAAAGTCCTTGTAAGTGTACAGCTCTACATTTGGAGTCATCACGTACATGAGAATGGTACTCCTACAGTAAGAAACCAGTTGCCAACCAAGCCATTCACAGTGTATCTCTGTATGTCCAAAAAAAAATACATTAAAATTTTCTGAAAGTGTTTATCAGAACCTATTTGCAAAAGCTGTCATTGCAAGTACACTGCATGATTCCACAGAAGTGATTATCTTTGATACCTTTCATCAGCAACTTTTTTGACTGTATAGTTTTACAAAATCTTGTCAGAATAATATAACTTTTTAAATCACTTTGTCTTCATCTTTGTCTGGAAGAATAATGCTTATGGAAAAATTCTGAAGGAGAAAACCAGAATAAATCCCATCCTAGTGAATAATCTTACCATGGCTATATGAAAAGACCCAGGCTTTGTAGGACTCACAGGGCGATCAAATACCTCTTCTGTTCATAAGATTCCTTACCTAAGGCATGTGGCTCAAACTTTCAGGCCTTGTTTCTCCAGCAATAATATAGATCTAAGAAAGCAACCATGAATGGAATTAAAATATTCAATGAGATGTTTATTGAACACTTAGCACAGTGTCTGTGTCATAGCAGATCCTCAGCAAATGTATGAAGCAATGTTATTGTTAAAGGATAAATACCTTTAAAGGATAAATATTCTGGGACACCTGGGTGTCCCAAAAGCATCTGCCTTTGGCTCAGGTCATGATCCCAGGATTCTGGGATCAAGTCCTAAGTCCAGATCCCTGGTCAGCAGGAAGCCTGCCTCTCCCTCTCCCTCCGCTGTTCCCACTGATTGTACTCTCTCCCCTTCTCTCTCTCTCTCAAACAAATAAATGAAATTTTTTAAAAAAGGTATAAATATTCTATACAAGTGAGTATTTTAAAAAATTGTTTTAGTGTGAAACAAACAGAAAAAATAACAAAACTGCAGGCCCAAGAAAGAAAACACACACACACACAAACACACACACACACACACACACAAACACACACACACATCATAAAGCAAGAAGGGCAACCTCAAATGTCAATTCTTTCCCCTCACAGACTACGATTCTTTCTTTAGGATACGCATTTATTCTGTGAACATCAGTGTGGGTGGCAAAATTCCTATAATGTTCCTGTAAAAATCCCTAATCTTTGCCCTAATCCCAGGACTCTCTGAATATGAAGTACTACTCATATGATTATGTTATACTACATGACACAGTTAAACTTCTGAAATACATTACCCTGGATGAACTGGTGGGTCCCAAGATTTCTTCAGCTCAGAGCAGAAGAGTCAGACAGGTTGGATATATAGAGAGAGCTAGCAGGTCACTGCTGGTCCAAAGCTGAAGGGGCCACGACAGAAGGCAGGTGAGCAACCCTAAGATGCTGAGAGAGGTTCCAGCTGACTGCAACTGGGGAACAGGCACCACAGTCCCACAGCCATAAGGAACTGACTTTTCTTAAACACACCAATGAGCTTGGAAATGAGCCTTCACTGGAACCTCTAGGAGGGAACTGAACCCTGGCAACAGGTTCATATCAGCCTTGTGCAAGAGTCTGAGCAGAGAATCAGGCCATGATGGACCTGCACTCGAAACTCAGGGAAACTGTGAGGCAGTGAATTTAGGTGGTTATAACTTTCCAGCTTTGTGGCAAATTCTCATGCAGCAGTGGAAAATGACTGCATGAGCCTCTTCATCCTTACAATGGAAATAGCAGTATTTTACTTGTGTGTATACCTATGATAATAGGAAGATCAAAGATGACAATTCTGGAAAGCACACAGTATGTTTCCTCAGACACTGTAGAAGTTCAATCATGGATAATTATTAACTGGATTATTCCACCAGTGGAACTGTGCTGATTAACAAAACAGGATCATTTAGGCATGACTGAGATCCTCAAATCATGTTCAAATAGAAATAACTATCCCAATTTAATTTATTCCCCTCTCCTGATACCTCCTAATTAATCAATGCTAAGCTTAGATTTGATTGGAGGGATTATTACAGAAAAGGACAGTAAATATTGAATACTTTGTAGGCAAAGAAAATTTAAACTATTTATCAGTTGCAAGCAACAGGCACAGGAAATACACCCAGAGAATATTAGTTAGCTCAGAGGATAACTGACCAAGAATCAGGACAGTTCTAGGTGCCCTATAGCAGAGAGTGTGTCTACTGGGGGCTCTTGGCTGGAATAAATAAGCTCCAATTGTTAGGGCCAATTTAATGTTAAAACCTGTTAACTACTAGGGCCCGTTTAGCCAGAGCGACTCCATATTACCTGGGTAGCCATATTGTTGTTTACATCTACGGACTTCATTCTGGGAATAAACGGCCCAGCAGTTCTAAACGCCCCAGCAGTTCCAAACATCCCAGTAGTTCCTGGTATAGGTTCCAGGTATTGATTCCAGGAGTAAACACCTTAACAATAGAAGCCACATACCTTGAGGTCTACGGTGATGCTCTATAAAACCAGCCTGTGAGATTGGGACGGGGTCGCTCTCTTTGGAGGTGGCCTTGGCCAGTCAGTCTGACTTCTAATGCTTGGCATAGAGTAAAGCTTTACATAACTTTCACTTTGTCTCAGCCTTGTTCCCCTGGCCGGTCAGTCTAACTTCTAATGCTTGGCATAGAATAAGGTTTTGCATAACTTTCACTTTGTCTCAGTCTCATTCCTTTGATAACAGACCCAACATATGGGGGTTCATCCGTGATCAAACGACGAGAACTGAGCCAGCATCAGAATTTTTGGGGAAAGCCTCCAGAGGTAAGCTCTCCATATTCTGTGAGATCTGGTCTGTCTGTCTCATTATGGAGCTCCAGGGTATGGCCCACCAGGGAGAAGCTGGACACAGCCATGCTCCCCAGAGCTGGAGTGGATGCGGGGATGCCCCATCCCTCTTCTGGTATATCGCCAAGGGTTCAAGTCCCCCTAGGTGGTCAGTGGACTGAGAAAATCCCCATCAGCAGCAGGTTCTGGGTAAGGGCCACTGGGTCTGTGTGTCTTTCTCTTGTCTTTTTGTTGTCTGTTGTGTTGCTTGTTTCTAGGGGACCGAGAAAATCTCCACCGGCGAATGTTTGTAGGGGACCGAGAAAATCCCCACCAGTGGCAGGTTCTGGGTAAGGGCTGCTGGGTCTGTGGGCCTTTGTCTTACTTTTTGTTGTCTGTTGTGTTGCTCGTTTCTAGAGGACTGAGAAAATCCCCACCAGCGAATGTTTGTAGGGGATCAAGAAAATCCCCACCAGTGACAGGTTCTGGGTAAGGGCCGCAGGGTCTGTGGTTGTCTGTGCCTTGTCTTTTTGTTGTCTGTTGTGTTGTTTGTTGTGTTTGAAAAAATGGGGCAAGCAGAGACTAAGGGGACTATGACTTTCATCTCTCCATTCCTCCTAATAGATGTGGGACTTCTCCCTTGCTCATTTCTGTGTTAATGACTATAACTGGAGCCAACTGTGGTTGGTCTACAGAGATTTTAAGGAATATTCCCAAACAGCTGCCAAAACTCCCTTTGTTTCAGGGAAGTTCCTTGCCTTCTCTGGCCCGACCTGGACTGCCTAGCCCCTCCCCTTTACTGGCGGGGACTTCTGGCAGCATTTTGTTCTTCTGTCTCCCCCTTCTGTTTCTGCACCAACTTGGATGCAGCTTGCATGACTGGCCTCTAGACCATCCTCAGTGCTTCCTGCACCACAGTTCCTTCTCTCTTCACTGTCAAGGAACAAAAAGAACAGCACCTGGACCTAACACCCCCCATTCCAGATCTTCCCACCCGTGTCTCAGGTAAGCATTCAAAGTGGAGTGGGTCCAGGTGGAACATAAATCAGAATTTAAACTAAGTTAAGTTTGTTGGTTTAAGATAGACATGTCTTTAAAGTTACAGTAGTAAATGTGAAACTTCAATCAAAATTTACTAAAGGTCAAATAAGCTCATGTTATTTGTTAAAATCTGTTAGCAAAGAAATAACTGAACTGATAATTAATTATCTGTCTCAAAGTTTTAATGGGTAATTGTTAAAGTAGCTTTCAAAGTCTTTGGTAACCTGAAACTTTAAAGGTTTGCTTGGATGACAAATGGAATTAAATTTGTTGGACATCTAGGTCTTAACCAAATAGGATAAAGTGTTAAAGCATTGAATACTAGATATAGGTTTGTGCTTTTGACTTCTTACTGAAAAAAAAAAAAAAAAATTTAAATCTGTTGGTAAACATGTTTTGTGCTTAACTAATTCATAAATTTGCCATCTACAGAATTCTGTTGTAAGTGTTCACATTGGTTAATACTTAGCCATCACTAGAGACTAAAATGTTTCTAAGAATAAAAAATACTGCTAACTGTAACTAAAACTGATGAAAGTAAGAAAAACAACACCATATGTAAAAAATAGGAGATACATTAAAAAATAAGGAATGGAAATACATTTTGTTAAAGATAAAAGGTAATTTTGTCCTAAATGAGATAATTATTTGGAAAAAAAATGGCTTGGGGCAAAACCTAGATGCAAAAAAAGTTGTAAAAGGTTTGTGAAGGGATATCTTCAAAAAAGAAATTTAGATATAGTCAGGATGGGCTGAGATTAAAATGAATTTTAAAATCAGCACATCAGAATGATAAATTTACATGAAATGACTCCATGTATTCTAGACTACAAAAAAAAAAAGAGAAAGAAAGAAAGAAAGACAAACGCCATTAAGGTTTTTTTTTTTCCATTTTATTTATTTTTTCGGTGTAACAGTATTCATTCTTTTTGCACAACACCCAGTGCTCCATGCAAAACGTGCCCTCCCCATTACCCACCACCTGTTCCCCCAACCTCCCACCCCTGACCCTTCAAAACCCTCAGGTTGCCCCAACCTCCCACCCCTGACCCTTCAAAACCCTCAGGTTGTTTTTCAGAGTACATAGTCTCTTATGGTTCGCCTCCCCTCCCCAATGTCCATAGCCCACTCCCCCTCTCCCAATCCCACCTCCCCCCAGCAACCCCCAGTTTGTTTTGTGAGATTAAGAGTCATTTATGGTTTGTCTCCCTCCCAATCCCATCTTGTTTCATTTACTCTTCTCCTATCCCCCTACCCCCCCATGTTGCTTCTCCATGTCCTCATATCAGGGAGATCATATGATAGTTGTCTTTCTCCGATTGACTTATTTCACTAAGCATGATACTCTCTAGTTCCATCCACATCGTCGCAAATGGCATGATTTCATTTCTTTTGATGGCTGCATAGTATTCCATTGTGTATATATACCACATCTTCTTGATCCATTCATCTGTTGATGGACATCTAGGTTCTTTCCATAGTCTGGCTATTGTAGACATTGCTGCTATAAACATTCGGGTACACGTGCCCCTTCGGATCACTATGTTTGTATCTTTAGGGTAAATACCCAGTAGTGCAATTGCTGGGTCATAGGGTAGTTCTATTTTCAACATTTTGAGGAACCTCCATGCTGTTTTCCAGAGTGGTTGGACCAGCTTGCATTCCCACCAACAGTGGAGGAGGGTTCCCCTTTCTCCACATCCTCTCCAGCATCTGTCATTTCCTGACTTGTTAATTTTAGCCATTCTGACTGGTGTGAGGTGATATCTCATTGTGGTTTTGATTTGTATTTCCCTGATGCCGAGTGACGTGGAGCACTTTTTCATGTGTCTGTTGGCCATCTGGATGTCTTCTTTGCAGAAATGTCTGTTCATGTCCTCTGCCCATTTCTTGATTGGATTGTTTGTTCTTTGGGTGTTGAGTTTGCTAAGTTCCTTATAGATTTTGGATACTAGCCCTTTATCTGATATGTCGTTTGCAAATATCTTCTCCCATTCTGTCAGTTGTCTTTTGGTTTTGTTAACTGTTTCCTTTGCTGTGCAAAAGCTTTTGATCTTGATGAAATCCCAATAGTTCATTTTTGCCCTTGCTTCCCTTGCCTTTGCCATTGTTCCTAGGAAGATGTTGCTATGGCTGAGGTCGAAGAGGTTGCTGCCTGCATTCTCCTCAAGGATTTTGATGGATTCCTTTCTCACATTGAGGTCCTTCATCCATTTGGAGTCTATTTTCGTGTGTGGTGTAAGGAAGTGGTCCAATTTCATTTTTCTGCATGTGGCTGTCCAATTTTCCCAGCACCATTTATTGAAGAGGATGTCTTTTTTTGACAAAGCAGGAAAGGATGGCCATTAAGGTTTTTATTAAAAGTTTTAATGTTGTCTAAAAAACCAGAGGAAAGGCAGTTGACTGATAACTGGTAATAAGTTTAGAAAAACTGTACACACAAAAAAAAAGAGGGCCTAAGAGAGTAAGTAGTTTTGTCTTAAAATAAAATTATCTGGTTGCCCCAGAACATGAAAAAAAATAAAATAAAAACTAAACTTGAGGGTATTTAGTAAGTCATAGAAGGCTTGGGGAAAGTGACCATTATTTGCCTTGGTTTATAGGTTTGAAAGAGAACAATGAAAAATGTTGGAAATTTAACCATGTTAGATCAGTTTTGATGGATGTATTCACAAGAAGGAAAAAAAAAAGACTAATAAATCTTTTCCTGTAAAATGTTTTTGTTCAAATGAGGCATAGTATTTAAGAAAGAAAGACTAAAGCCCTGTGTCATGGCAAATCTATATTGGTGATCCACTCAAGTAAATGTTGACTATTATGTAAGCTAAAAAACACTGGTATTAAAAAAAATCTGCTTTCTCTCTGTTCAAAAAGACAAAGTTTTCTTAGATTAATTGATCTGCTGTTAAGAAGAGAATTTAAATGATTTTCTCTTTGCCTGCCCAGAGAAACCAGTTTCTATGTTTTGTTTTATCCATAATCCTATTTAAGCATGTGCTTTAAAACTTAAATTTTAGCAATTGTCAACAAGATTTAAATTGTAAATGAGATCTCTTTGACTCATAAGGCTTTTCCTTGGTCTGCTAAGTTACTCGGAAAGTACTGCTAAACTAATGATAAACCTTGGGTTACATTTGGGAAAATACTATAACTATTATAGAAATTCTATGCATTTCCTAAAGTTTTAACCTTTTGATAAGGTCATCACTTGATTTTGTAATTATTGAAATGTTATGTGTCACAGAAGTCACCTGATTTTCTTGCCAGTTAAATTGTAAAACCATATCTATTCTGAGTTTTTGTTATTTGTAATTGTTCTAACTCTCTTGTAAAATAAATTTTACCTTAAAGGAGATTCATATAAAGGACTTTCAGGACAAATACAGGTATTTGATATGTTAAAAATCCTAGAACTAAAATGGGTAAAAATTTCCGGAACTAAGTAAAAGCTTAGCTTAAAATCCAGAATCAGTAATATGGGACTAGACAAACTGATGTTTGCTCTTCCAGACTAGGAAAACATTTTCTTAAGTTATCTGTAACTTACAGAAATGTAAAAATATTCATTTGTAAACAAATCAAAGCATTCAACTTTTCTCTCTATCTGAACCCTCTAAAACACAAAGGTCTCAGCAAATATTCTTTCTTCCATGGCAATCAGTCACTTGCATAAGTTCAATAAAAGTCTGTTCTCCTTGTAACAGGACACCATTGGAAACACAGGTTATTTTACCAAGGCTTTGACTGGAATATCATATTTGAGAAAGACTCGGATATGACCAGACAGCTTAAAGAAACTAAGGTTGACTTTATAAAACCTGGGACCATAAAGCCCCTTGAAACTGTTGGCCTGATACCTTGTTTACAGAGTTCCCAGCAGCCTTAACAGGTGAATAAAGAATGTCACTTCCTGGCAGGTGCAAAAAACTCAAGATACTTTAGGAAACTCAGAAAGAGGAATTCGCCCAAATTGACTAGTATTGCAGGCATATCTTATGGCAAGTACTTGGCTTGGCTTCTGGCCTGGAGAGACTATTACAAGTTCAACATAGAGATTCCTTATAAAAAGTTCCAGCAAAGCAGATTCTAAAAGATCTATATGATCACTCACTGTTCTTGCTGAGCTTATGTAAATAATTAGGCCAAGTTTGTTAAAACTGGACTTGTTTTTCAAATAAGTTAGTCCTGATTTGGCTATCTCTGAAAATGGGGATTATTTTAGAAAGAAAAATTATGTTTCAGTAACACACCTTTGTGAATTTTAAATTCTAGATTTTGTTGTCTTTAAATTTTTGTTCACATAAACTAGACAACTTGAAGTAAAATTCAGAAAAGTTACACAACAGCTCATTTAGATGATCTTGCCTAATATTCTGTAGGGATAATAACAGAACCCATGGGACACCTTTTCAGGCTGGGTAAAGACTTTTTCCACCAAACATGAGACTGCAAAAATGGTAGCCAAGAAAACTACTAGAAAAAATAATTCCTAGGTTTGGGTTGCCTCTCACAGTCGGGTCAAACAACAGCCCTGTATTTATGAGTTCAGTCTCACAGACATTGGCTAAGGTCATGGGCACTAATTGGAAACTACATTGTGCCTACCAGCCCCAAAGTTCCAGACAAGTTGAGAAAATGAACCGGACTCTTAAAGAAGTCTTGACAAAGTTAATTCTGAAAACTGGCGGTGGATGGGTGGATCTCCTTTCCTTTGCCCTCCTTAGGGCATGATGTACACCCTACTTAAACAAGGTTACCCCATTTAAAATAATGTTCGGGAGACCCCCTCCACTCTGCCCATGGCTACAGGAGGTTGCCCTAACAGAAATGACTGATCAGTCTCTACTCCCAGTCACTGCAGGCACTAGAGTCTGTCTTTAAAAAAGCCCACACGGGGGGGGGGGGGGGGCGCCTGGGTGGCTCAGTGGGTTAAGCCTCTGCCTTCGGCTCAGGTCATGATCTCAGGGTCCTGGGATCGAGCCCCACATCGGGCTCTCTGCTCGGTGGGAAGTTTGCCTCCTCCTCTCTCTCTGCCTGCCTCTCTGCCTACTTGTGATCTCTGTCTGTCAGATAAATAAATAAAATCTTAAGAAAAATAAAAAATAAAAAAATAAAAAATTTTAAAAAAAAAAGCCCACACAGGGACCCAAACTGCCTATACTGAGATGGACACAGAGATGGAACCACATCCTTACCAACCCAGAAATTTGGTTTGGATATGCCGCCACCAAATAAAAACTTGAAGCCTTGCTGAAAGGGACCATTCGCTGTCATCCTGACCACCCCCATCAGGACCTGGATTCACACATGCCACACCAAATGAGCCGAAAGCAGAAACACCCCCCAGAAATAGGAGTCACTGCCAATGGACCCCACGAACAGTGGCCTAAAACTAAGATTCAAAAAGATTTCATAGCTTGGTCACCTTTAACCCTGTTCCTACTCAGCAACAGCCAGGAAACACCTCATCAGCACTAACTTCCTTAAGGCCCCCACTGGAGCCTGGTTTGCTTGCAGTTCAGAAAAAGTCAAAGAATTGACTAATTTCCAAAGAAAAGGGGGGAATGTTGGGACCGATTCCATGTTAAAACCTGTTAAACCCCTAAGGCCTGCCTGGGCCTACTTAGCCATAGTGACTCCATGTTGCCTAGATAGCCATTTTGTTGTTTAATAAATGCCTCAGCAGTTACTGATACCAGTTCCAGGTAACCGTTGCTAAAACACATACCTAAAACAAGGCCATTTTGTTGTAATGGTTCCAGGTAACCGTTACTAAAACACATAGGTAGGAGACATCCAATCAGCCAAAGCCACATATGTAGAGGTCTGTGGTTCTGTCCTATAAAAACTAGCCTGTAAGACGAAAGGGGGTCACTCTCTTCGGTGGTGGCCCTGGCTGGTCAATCTGACTTCTAATGCTTGGCATTGAATAAAGCTTTACATAACTTTCACTTTGTCTCAGTCTCGTTCCTTTGATAATGGACCCAACACAATCATTGTGTCATCCTCCTTACAACTCAAACTCCAGGGAAAATAGTTCAAGTTTAGGTCATATGCCTGTAACTTGCTGTGGGAAAGTTGGGGCTTCATTACAATCCTATCAAGATTCTTGTCCACAGATAAGAAAAAAATCTCCATAAGGAAAACAGGTATTTACTGTTGTAGACATAAATGAAGTACATGGATGTCTGTGAGAAACAACTGTGTATTATAGGAAAATCTTGCGAAATATGTTTCACCAAAATATCACACTGAAATCAAATCACTACAATAGCCATTCAGTGAAAAATGGAATAAAAGCATAATTTTAAAAAATATGTTCTAAAAAGTTAGCATTCTTATTATTATTGCATGCCAAATTCCATGCTAAGTCACCCATATGTATCTGTATGCATATTTCCAATTATGAAACATTTTTCATCTTGCAGACAAGCCCTTCTTCCAAAGAAACACAGCCAGAACAGACACTTGAATATGTGTCTGCTGATCTATAACATCATGAAATAAGGAATGGTATCTTAACCAGAAATGTATTGTTCAATCTATAAATATACATTGAGTACCTACTATGTGCTGGGCTGTGGAGTCATGGACAAAGCTGTGAACATAAGCATCCTTCTATAAGAATCCCCCTTCTACAGAGAAGGCCAAAAAATAATATATAAATAGATCATGTCTGAGTATTTATAAGTACTTCAAAAAACAATAAAGAAAAAAGGGAAATTGTTGTTATATAATATGAGCAGAGAATTATTTTAGGTAAAGAGGTAGAGGACCTCTCGGATAGCATCATATTTGAACAGAGACTCAGACTCAGTAAGAGCTGGCCTGCAGCACTGCCCCAGGATGAGGAAACAGGAAATGGAAAGGCCACTTAAAAACTCAAGAATAGCTGAAGAAATCCCACAGAGGATGTCCCACTGAAGGGGAGTGTGGCCTAAGCAGTCTGCTGCTCCCTCCCCTGAAATGCATTCAGACTGCACTGCTCAAGGCTACCAAGACAATCAGCTCAGCTCTTTGCATGGTCCTGTTTTCATGGCACACGGAGGCCTGGAGTGAGTACAAAATAGACCACAATTAATCCATCATAAAATGCCTGGAAGATCTTACAGATTTATGCAGCAAGGAGTCACCTGGTGAAAAATAACAAGTATTTTCATCTGTTCTCCAAAGTTATCATTTTTGTCAGCGCTCGTATAGCCCATAATAAATCCCTTCTCCCAATTAAGCACTGGGTAATGTCCTCCTTCTTTCAAACTTGCCTATTCCCAAAACCTGCATAACATAATGGAATGAAGAAAAATATCTTGAGAATCAGAACAAATCAGCTTTAAATCTTTGCCCTCATGGTTCACCTCTCCTTCCAGTTTCCCTCAACTCCCTCTCCTCTCCATCTCCCTATGTCCTCCATGTTATTTGTTATGCTCCACAAATAAGTGAAACCATATGATAATTGACTTTCTCTGACTTATTTCACTCAGCATAATCTCTTGCAGCATAATCTCTTATGCAGAGCATAATCTCTTGGACTCAGAAAAACAATCTGAGGGTTTTGAAGGGCCGGGGGGGGTGGGAGGTTAGGGGAGCCAGGTGGTGGGTATTAAGGAGGGCATGTATTGCATGGAGCACTGGGTGTGGTGCAAAAACAATGAATTCTGTTATTGTTACACTGAAAAGAAATTTTTAAAAAATCTTTGCCCTCTACTTTGGAAAATTCAAATACTTATTTGAACAAGACTCTTTTCCTTTAATGAACCAAATCATAGAATCCATCTCCGTGGAAAACATAACCTAAAACAGAATGTATACCTCTTTCCCAGGCCATACCCTTTACAGAGGGTTTTCTCTATCACCTTTTCTAAAGATACCTTAATACTCTATCTTGTCTCCTGGATTTTTTTTATCATACAAATCACCATGTTTATGTACTTGATTTTTAGTCTTTATTTGTTCACTAGTCTATAACTTCCATGAGGACTTTTTTGCTTATGAACAGCTCCCAATAAAGTGGCAGGCACATAAGAGGCATATGTAACAACTTGTTAATTAATTGTTGCATCATTCATTGACTCACATTCTTTCTTTTTTTTTTTAAGATTTTGTTTATTTATTTGAAAGACAGATCACAAGTAGGCAGAGAGAGGAAGGGAAGCAGGCTCCCTGATGAGCAGAGAGCCTGATGTGGGGCTTGACCCAGGACCTTGGGATCATGACCTGAGCCGAAGGCAGAGGCTTTAACCCACTGAGCCACCCAGGCATCCTTCATTCTTAATTAAAAGGCATCTTCCTGGATTTTGTCCTGAGTCAACGGTGAACACAGAGACCATCACTGGCATAAAGCATGAGGAATAAACACAGAAAAAAAAAATTCTAGGCCTTAGAAGCTATTATTTACATTCTTCAACATGAGTGGATTAAAATTAAATGCGATTTAAAGAAGACCTTCAAGAGAAGGCAGAGAAATTCTGTGTGAATCTTCAATTTGTACAAGGCAAATGTTCCATCCCCTCATTCTTGCATTTGTTTGCTGTATTTAAAAAATGGATAATTGAGAGAATATTGTATCTGGAGAAAAATATGCAGGAACACATAATGAGGTCATGGGCAATTCATTGAGGATTCTCAACTAACAGGCTTGTCATCTATAAAATGGAAATTAATTCCTTGCTGATGACATAAAAATCAATAACCAATAATAGTAATAACTACCTTATTTTTAAAATACATTTAAAAATATATAACACAATTTTAAGTACATAAATAACCACATGCTAAAGTAATAGAAGTTATATGAATGTGGGAAAAAAGAATTGCAATGCATTCTGCATTTTATATGCATGAATCACATGATTATAGTGGCAAAATCTCAACAAGTAGCTACTTGAGTAGCAGAACAGCAGAACAGACATACAAGACCTTTGTCAAATGTCTACTCCAAACGTGCAGGTGTTATTAGAGAGTGCAATTGTTCCATATGACCAGAAAAATACCCTTTATAATTTTTTTATTAAAAAGAGTAAAAGGGGGATGCTTGGGTGGCTCAGTCATTAGGGATCTGCCTTCAGCTCAGGTCATGATCCCTGAGTCCTGGGATTGAGCCCCTCATCAGGTTCCTTGCTCATCAGGGAGTCTGCTTCTCCCTCTCCCACTCCCCTTGCTTGTGTTCCCTCCCTCACTGTCAGGTAAATAAACAAAATATAAAAAATTCAAAAAGAATAAAAGGTAAACTTGCAAAGAATTGCAAGGTCTCAACATCTTTTAAAGCAAAACAGAGGTACTGTTAAGCTCGTTGGTTAAGATTTTTCCACTTTTCGCATACATAACAAAGCACTTCTCATTTCCCATTACAAAATCTTAAGACCATTCTAAATCTTTGGGATTCTCTAAGCCACTCACTACACTTTAAAGCTCTAAATCTCAATACTGTTGATCGACAAATGAGAAAATCCAATGAGAAGATTGTAACCTAAAGATGTTATAGGACTTCAGTTAAACATAATAATAAAGAGTGAAGTTCAACATAAAAATTCGCACTCCCATCACTCAGTCCATGCTCTTACATCTTGTGTAAATATCACCTCTCAATCTGGAGTACAAATGGAATCTAGTTTACCCACTCATAAGAAACTGCTTCTTCTTAAGCCTCCTTCTGAATGAATCCTTAACCTCCCTGTTTCTCAGGCTGTAGATAAGTGGGTTCAACATGGGAATCACAGCTGTGTAGAACACAGAAACCACTTTATTGATGTCCAGGGAGAAACTAGAACTAGGGCGTACATAGATGAAGAAGAGTGTCCCATACAGGATGGAGACAGCTGTCAGGTGTGAAGAGCAGGTGGAGAAGGCTTTGCGCCTCCCCTCAGCAGAGCGGATCCTCAGGATAGCAATGACAATGTAAATGTAGGAAACCAGGATGATCACACCACTGACCACTCCTAGAGCTCCAGCCAAGATGAAAAGTACAAACTGATTGACCTGGGTGTCTGCACATGCCAGGGACAGAACAGGAAGAAGGTCACAGAAGAAGTGATTGATGATATTTGGACCACAGTAAGGTAGGTGAAAGGTGAAAGTCGTGTGGGTCATAGTGCTCATAAGACCCATAGCATGAGGCCCTACCACCAGCTGCACACAGACACGCTGGGACATAATGAGAGTATACAACAAGGGCTTACAGATGGCCATATACCGGTCATATGCCATGGAGGCCAGGAGGAAACATTCAGTCACTACAAACTGACCAAAAAACCATAACTGGGCAGCACAACCCAAGAAAGAGATTGCTTTTTTCTCCACAAAGATATCAGTCAACATCTTAGGACCAATGACTGAAGAGGAGCAGACATCCACGAAAGACAAGTGGCTGAGAAAAAAGTACATGGGAGTGTGGAGTCGGGGATCCATCCAAATGAGGGTGATCATCCCCACGTTTCCCAGAAGAGTGACAAGATAAACCAAGAGAAATATTAAAAAGAGAACAACCTGATGCTGGAAGTGATTTGTTAAGCCCACAAAGAAAAATTCAGTCACCAAAGTCTGATTTCCATAATCCATTGTTTGATTTAATCTGGAATAAGAAAGAGAAAGATTTTTCTTGGCAATCAATTTGTAATTAAATTTAAAATTACTTTAACTTCTATTTTTTTTCATTTAAAAATGATAAACTGACACCCAACTCTCTTGAAGTCTACATCTGATAGTCATGCAATTTAGTTGCAAACTATTTGTGCAATACAGAGTAAATCACCAAACCTCACAGCACTCTTTAATTTCTTCCACAGAAACAGAAATTTTTAAGAGAATCATAGGATTTTAACCCAGAAAAGAACATTAGGGATTATCTGAAACATCTCCTCCAACTGTGCCAGATTACATTTCTAAAAATCCCTACACTCTACAATGTATACTTAAGGAAATATTTTATAGAAAAAAAGTATTGTATGAATTTGATAAAGTTAGGCAAACACTTTCTCTCACTCTAGGCAAAGGGTGTTTGGAATGTAACTTCTCCACCAATTCCTTTAGATTTTAGATAAATATTCAGTCATGTCATCTAAAAGATAGACCTGTGATGTCTAAGAAGAGCAAGCTCAAACAAGGAAAGATGGCCTTGACCAGGGTTCAAAATCTTCCACTGAACCTCCTCGGTGACACCTTATCCCAAGCATCTATGATCCTCCTGTTATTAGTTTATATAACCACTAACCTCATCAAACTCCATCAAATTTTTTAGTTTATCAAAAAGATACTAGTTCTTAAATCTCAGTAAGTGCTGTAACTAATTAAGAATTAATAGGTGCTGGGAAAGAAAAGCAATAATTTAAGGATGAAAAGGATACACCTGGGCATTTATCTCAGAGAAATGAAAATGTTCTCCACATAAAAACCTGTCTAATTTTGTTCACAGAAGCTTCAATCATAATGGCCAGACATACGAAACAACCAAAATACGCTACAATATGTAAATGGTTCAACAATCTTGGTACAACATACCATAGAATACTCTTCAGTAAGAAAGAGGGGAAAGAAATATGATATATACACAGTTTGAAAGGGTCTCCAGGTCATTACATTGAGTCAAAAAGAGCCAATCTCAAAAATTCAGAATTCTATCATTATGACATTTATATAACATTCTCAAAATGGTGAAATGATAGAGATGGAGAACAAGTTATTGGTTGCCTGGGATTAGGAAAGGGAGGGGGAGGGACAGTGTAACTGTAAAAGCATAGCACGGGCACATCCATGTAGAGATGGAAGATTCTGCAGCCTGATTGTTGCATGGGTTAAACAAAGCTATCTACACACGAAGTTAAATGTTATAGAACAAAACACACACATCACATCATTGCCAGTTTTCCAGATTTGATGTTGTGTTGTAGCTGGTAAGATGTACTGTTTGGGAACCCTGAGGGAAAGGGTATGAGACTCTCTGTATGTCTTTGCAACTTCTTGTGAGTCTGTATTTCAGAATAAAACTCTTTAACAAAAAAGAAGAGGAGAAGGGGGAGGAGGAGGAAGAAGAAGAAGAAGAAGAGGAAGAAGAAGGAGGAGGAAGAGGAAGAGGAGGAGGGGGAGGAGATGGAGGGGAAGGAGAAGGAGAGGGAGTTGGAGGAAGGAAGAAGGGGAAGGGAAAGGAGGAGAGGGTGAGGAAGGAGAGGAGGAGAAAGAGGAAGAAATGAATGAATGAATGAATGAATGAATGAATGAGAGGTGAGAGGAAAGAGAAATGAGGTTAGGATTCCAAAAATGGGAAACTGAGGAAGGGAAGAACATGTTTTGGATTTTGAAATAATCATAATGATTCCAACAGCACAATTACACAAAAATACCATTGGGCTGTGCAATAGAAGTATAACAGAAATCTAAAAACACTTTCCCCTGGTAAAAAAGCCTGAAAAGGTTTTTGCTTAACAAGAAAGTCATGAAGTTCAACTCTACTGACATCCGGGGCACCTGGGTGACTCAGTGGGTTAAAGCCTCTACCTTCAGCTCAGGTCATGATCCCAGAGTCCTGAGATCAAGCCCTACATCAGGCTCTCTGCTCAGCAGGGAGCCTGTTTCCCTCTCTCTCTGCCTGCCTCTCTGCCTATTTGTGATCTCTCTTTCTGTCAAATAAAAAAATAAAATCTTAAAAAAAATCTACTGACATCCTATAGTCTCATAGCCAAAGGAGCTTAGAGGGAAAGGTCTGGAGGGGTAGAATCCAAGATTAGCCCCCCCCCGCCCCAAAAAGCACTTTAGTTGTAAGATATTCAAGAATTTAGTATTTTATAAACATATAAACTCATCACAGCTGTTTGATATTTGTATTGCTTTTTACTCAATGAAGACGTATATGAAAACAATAGTTCATGACTGTCAAAATGCATATTAACTTATTTTTCCCAATCCAAAAATTTACGTAATGCAAAAATTCTAAGATAGAAAAATCATGATCTTAGGTATGCATGTGGCTTTTGACATGAGCAGCATGGAATTCAGGTCAGTGCATTCAGAGGTTTGCTTTCTACTTATAAAACACAATGTAGGGAAAAGGAAGAAATTAAGAACCAGAGAGCCAAACCTCTTAATACTAACGTCCTATGAGCCATAAATCCTTCAATACATTTCACTATCCTTATGCCAAAAACAAAATTCAATAAACATGTACATTCAAGTTAGGTTAGTTAAACCAAAAGACACAGACTCTACATTTGACTCGTACCAAATTATTCTTCATGGTAATCTTAGAGATGATGCTTTCCAGGCATCTGAATGCATTTTTTGTTATCTAAACTCCTAAAGGCAGTTTAGGAAATAACTTAATGCATCTATCAAAGAAACATGTCCTAGACCCACTGCCTGTCTATGTCATAGTGAATTATGAAAGTAGCATTCCTTGTTATAAAAACCAATTACCCTACAAAAATAGACTGGTTATTCTTCTCAGCTTCTCCAGGTGTCTAGGAAGATACACAATACAGTGATACCATCTTGAAACCTGGGCACTCCAAAAAGGCATTAATTGACTCAATCTACCCAACACACAGCAGAGGTTTTTCTAAAGGGTTGTTGTGTACATTGGAACCAATTCCCTCAAGGAACGAAAAGCTCAGGAGAACAGGCCTATAGAGAAAATATTAAAGTTATTTCAAGAGAAAAATACTGTGACTTGAATCCATAGCAATTACACAAAATAAACCCATCTCTCCCTTTGGGACCACCCCCCAGGTGTATTTGGGTGGTTTATTTTGTTGTTTTTGTTCTTTTTAAGTTTTTTTTTTTTTTAATTTAAGAGAAAAAGAGAAAGAGTGTGAGTGGAGGCAGGGACAGAAGGAGAAGGAGAGAGAATCCTAAGCAGAGTTTACACTGAATGTGGAATCTAACACTGAGGCTCCCTCTCAGACCCTGAAACCATGACCTGAACTAAAATCAGGAGTCAGACACTCAATCAACTGCGCTACCCAGGCACCCCTGAAATCCAGTTTTGGGCTATTTTAAGCCTTCAACTGCTGCATGATATCAGCAGCCTTTGACACTATACAGGTTTGAGAATATAAAATATGGCCTTGCTTCAGAGGTATTATCATCAGAAGGTGAGTCTGGGTACACAGCAGCATAAGGGACTCCACAATCAGTCCATGAGTTCCAGGATGGTAGAATCATTGTAGCCAGAGGGTTTGAAAAGAGTCTCTTAGATGAGATTATTCTCAAAGGGAGGTAAATATAGGTAGACTAAAATAAGGTAGATTGGGGTGCATATGCAGCAAAAGAGCTTTAAATTTGGACATCATTTTTGAGAGATAGAAGTAGTCCACATTGGCTAATAAAAATTTCAAATATAGGGGTAGAAAAAATGGGTTTGGGCTCAAACTTCGTAAATCTGCTTAGAGAGTATTAACCCATTCAAACCTCATAAGAACTCAGTGAAGGGGATGAATAGAAAAATCTGGATTCTCCTACCTCTCATCAGTATACTCAGTCCACTTTCTATTTTTTTAAGATTTTATTCATTTATTTGAGATAGAGAGAGCATGTAAGAGAGCAAGGGCAGGGACAGGGAGAGGATCAGAGGGAGAAGCAGACTCCCCACTGAGCAGGGAGCCATTGTCTATTGCTGGGGTCAGTCCCAGGACCTTGGTATCATGCCATGAGCTGAAGGCAGATGCTAAAACAAATGAGCCACCCAGGCACTCCAGTTCACTTCCTATTTGTCCAAGAAAAGTAGGATTCTTTTTTTTTAAAGATTTTATTTATTTATTTGACAGAGAGAGAGATCACAAGTAGGCACAGAGGCAGGCAGAGAGAGAGAGGAGGAAGCAGGCTCCCTGCTGAGCAGAGAGCCCGATGTGGGGCTCAATCCCAGGACCCTGGGATTATGACCTGAGCCAAAGGCAGAGGCTTAATCCACTGAGCCACTCAGGTGCCCCAGAAAAGCAGGATTCTAACTCAAAATCTTCCTCTCTCTTATTTTTGCTTCTAATGTCTTTCTCTCCAGGCATCTGCACAATTTTCTTCTTCACTTCATTCAGACTTCTACTCCTCATAGAGGCCATCTTTAATTGTCCTTTGTAGAAGAGTAAAGCTAACCCCACCCTAACCCTCATCCACTTTCCCTCTTGCACAGTTTTTTCTTCAGAACAAACATTGAATTTTTAATCAACATCACACCACCCTACAACAATTAGTATGGATTTTGTTTAGGTTTTCCTCACTATACCTCCAGCTTCTGGAATAGTGTTTTAAAGAGTAAATGTTCAATAAATATTTTGAAACAAGAGCAAATGAGTAAGTGGATATATAATTTTAAGAATGTGGCTGCAGGAAGAAAAATCAGATTAATCTAACTTCTTGAAGGTGTTGGGTAAATGTGAAGTTTATGTGATAATGGAAATAAATTACATTGTTTCTTTAAGAGATCATCCTAGGAAGATCAAACTTGAATGGGCAGAAGCTTGTTCCTGGATGGGAGACAGAAGAAGTGAGCCAAGATTGAACTCTAACTGCCAGACTTGGGACAATGTTTTATATGTTTGCTAGCCTTAACTGCCTGGCTGGCCTTTGACTTCTTTCCTTATACACCTCCTGGAATTCATTTTTTCCAATATCATGAATGATCCAAGAGATCAAAACTTGATCTCATCAACAGATCATTAGGCTTTAGAGATACAAGTCCATTTCTGCTACAGTTTCTACTGTCTTTAGAAAAGACATGAGGGCGCTAACATCACTAATATGATTGAAGGTATCAGTCCTCTCTAGACCAGACTGGCAGAAGGCAACAATGTTACAGAAATACAGAGCTAGCTAGGGGCGCCTGGGTGGCTCAGTGGGTTAAAGCCTCTGCCTTCAGCTCGGGTCATGATCCCAAGGTCCTGGAATCAAGCCCCGCGTCAGGCTCTCTGCTCTGCAGGGAGCCTGCTTCCTCATCTCTCTCTGCCTGCCTCTCTGCCTAGTTGTGATTTCTCTCTGTCAAATAAATAAAATACTTAAAAAAAAAAAAAAGAAATACAGAACTAGCTGATGGCCACATTGATAATAAGATCCCCAGAGAGTAGTGGCCAGTAGGCAGTAGTAAACAACCAGAAGGCAGGAATAGATGATCTAACTGAAAGAATATGTCTTTTGTTCTTCCATCTTCTCTTAGCATTTACTTGAAATATGACAACATTCTTTACTATTTTACTGCCACCACAGTTATACTAAAATAAGGAATTTACTGCCACATTTCTAATTACTAAAATGTGAATGTTATATTTGATATCTGATATGGTTAATCTCCATAATTATCTTTCCAATTATTCTTGCCTGGGGTGAATTTCCTATACAAGAAAGCTGAAAACTGAAATGCTAAATGTATCATACACAAATTCCCAAACCATTCATCCATTTCTAGATATTTCTTTCTGTTACATCATTTTTTTTTTCTATTCTACTAGCATGACAGCTAGGTGTCATGGTAAGGAATTCATTTGTATGGTATAGAATATCTTCTTTCACTCTCTACATTTTTACATTTCTTGTTTCTGCTATGTAAGATCAACAGAACCTAATTAGTCTCACTTATAAGGCCTAACAGTTCACAAACTCAAAGACAGCACAATACAACAACTGAAAAGTATGGGAATACAGAGTTTTCTGGGACTAAATGACCATTTAAATGCTAGACGTCAAAATACTGATTTAAAAAAAAAAAAGAAGAATCTTGGAAGCTTGACCCAGAAAATTTTCCCATTTGTTCCCTTGTTGTCACAGCAATGAAGGGACAGAAGTGGAAAGGGATTGCATAAGTATTTAAGAGGAAAATCGTGGATTATATTTTGACTCCATATGTACCCCTGTATTCATTTATTTAATGCACCAGTACTTTTATAAAGCTGTGTTCCAGGTGCTTCAGCTACATCAGTGAGCAAAACAGTAAAATTTTAAAAGAGGAAAAAGAAAATCTTTGATGTGATTAAAAGTCTCAGTGTCACTACCATGAAAATATTTTAGGCTCCGTGTATCTTCAATGTGTCAGCCCAAGTGTTGGGGTTTACAAAAGCCTCCTCCAATGATATGATTGCCTCCTAAGAAAGAGAACAGCTAACTCTTCAACAACAATCACATGAGCTTGTTTGGGGCCTGGTCAAATTGGTAGGTTAGAGAAATTTTATAGCATGGGTTTTCCTGCTATGGAATTCATATTCTAGAATATGCCTACTCCTTTTCCCTGAAAAACCATTATTTGACTCAACAAACTTAAGAATCTAAAAGTAAATTTGGCATTCTACATTTATTATCATTTCAAGAACCACAAGAAAATACCAAGTCACAGGGTTGACCCTGATGTGGAGGAAAGCAAGAAACTGAGTTAAAAACTATATTAAAGTATTAAACAGTTCTTCTGAGACTTAGCCAGCCCACAAATCCACATTTACTAATGCAAGCAGCCACACCACACAAGTGACTTTTAGAAGGATGCCAGCTTCAGTGAAGAAGGATCCCATAATAAAAATAAGAGAATGGGGGGCACCTGAGTGGCTCAGTCAGTTAGGTTTCTGCCTTCGACTCAGGTCATGATCTCAGGGTCCTGGGATCAAGCCCAGCATCAGGCTCTCTGCTCAGCAGAGAGTCTGCTTCTCCCTTTCCCTCTCTGTGTTCTCTTTCTCTCTCTCTCTCTCATTCTCACTCTCTCTCAAATAAATAAATAAATAAATAAAATCCTTTTTTTAAAAATGAGATAAATGAAGTCTAATTGTGGACCATTTCCTAAGAAAACATGGGTTTTACCCAATGTACAGAAAATGGCCAAAAAAAAAAAAGTTTTCTCGTAAGAAGATGGAAGATGGTGTAACAGTAAGAATGAAAATAGAGCCAATGATTTTTGCTACTTGTGAGGACTCAGTTTAGATGTGATATCATTTCTCATACACTAATGTCATGAGAAAGAAAGGAAAGGGAAAGAAAGGGAACAGAGGGAGAAGGGGAAGAGGAAAGGGGAAGAGAATAAGTGTTGCTTGAGAAGAGGAGCAGCCATGGCTGGTATTTGAAGAGGGGAAAAAAGGACAAACAACTTCTTTTCAAAACCCATGTGATAGCAGAGTAGACACCTAGTACCATAACAGGTAGAGCAGCAGAAATAAAAACTGTCAGGGACGTATGTAGACCATAAATGAGAAGCACTTGCAGACAGAGAAAATGCACATTAGTAATCCTGGGAAGTGATCCTTCCCATGAGGTGTGAGGTGGGTCTTCCATCGGCGGGATTGAAAAGACATCAAGGGCACCAGAATTCTCTTGTAAGATGAATGAGGTCAGAGGATCTAATGGAAAACATGCTGACTGTGGTTGACAGCACTGTACTGTATAACTGAAATTTGCAAAGAGAGTAGAATTTAAATGCTCTCACCAACTCCCAAAGAAGATAACTCTAGAAGGTGATGTACCTGTGAATTAACTCGATGGGGAGAATCCAGTCACAGTGTATACATATATCAAATCATCCCATTGTGCAATTTAAATATCTTACAATTATGTTTGTCAATCTTGCTCAACAAAGCTGGGGGAAAAAATAAAAATGAAATTAAGCAAAGACATCAATGAGCAGAAGAAGAGTGGAAGAAATAATAGTGAGGTTACCCACCCATAACATGAGACAGCCTTTTTTCTCATACTTGAAAGCCACACCATCTGACTATTGAATAAATATGAAACATACACTCCATCCAAATAGTGGTTGACTTGTATCAATTTAATAAAATAACATGCAAACATGGAAATTTCATTTCAATGAGAGAAGATAATAAATAATAAATTTAAAAATCAACTAATTTTTCCCTTCCCCTATGTTCATCTCTTTTGTTTCTTAAGTTCCACATG
Organism: Meles meles; assembly: GCF_922984935.1. NCBI lineage: Eukaryota > Metazoa > Chordata > Mammalia > Carnivora > Mustelidae > Meles > Meles meles. The sequence goes on along the minus strand of NC_060073.1, from coordinate 13,924,473 downwards.
TGAGTGAAATCATATGGCATTTGTCTTTCTCTGACTTATTTTGCTTAGCCTAATGCACTCTAGCTCCATCTACTTCATTGCAAATGGCAAGATTTCATTATTTTTGATGGCTGAGTGATATTCCAGTGTGTGGGGGGTTGGTTATTGTGTTGTACCACATTTTCTTTATCCATTCATCATTCATTGATCAATGAACATTTGGACTCTCTGCATAGTTTGGCTATTGTTGATAATGCTGCTATGGACATCAGCATGCATGTGTCACTTTGAATCAGTATTCTTGTATTCTTTGGGTAAATACCAAGTAGTGCAATTCCTGCATAGTAGGTTGTATATGCAGGTTTAAATATTGTAATATGACTGCCATCTGTATGTCTTCTTTGGAAAAATGTCTATTTGGAAAAATGTCTATTTGGAAAAATGTCTATTCATGTCTTCTGCCCATTTCTTAACTGAATTATTTGTTTTTTGTGTGTTGAGTTTAAGAACTTCTTTATAGATTTTGGTTACTAACCTGTATCAGCTATATTATTTGCAAACATCTTTTCCCATTCCATAGGTTGCCTTTTAGTTTTGGTCACTGTTTCCTTCACTGTGCAAAAGTTTTTATTTTTTTATTTAAATTCATCTAACCAACATATAGTCCATCATTAGTTTCAGATGTAGAGTTCAATAATTCATCAGTTGCATGTAACACCCAGTGTTCATCACATCACGTGCCCTCCTTAATCCTCATCACCCAGTTATCCATCTCCCACCCACCTCCCCTCCAGGGACCCTCAGTTTGTTTTCTATAGTTAAGACTCTCATGTTTTTTCTCCCTCTCTGATGACTTCCATTCAGTTATCTCTCCTTTCCCTTACAGTCCTCTGCTCTGTTTCTTATATTCCACGTATGAATGAAACCATGTGGTAATTGTCTTTCTCAGACTGACTTATTTCACTCAGCATAACACCTTTCAGTTCCAGCCACATCAGTGTAAGTGTAAGTATTCATCCTTTCTGATGGCTGAGTAATATTCCATTTTATATATGAACCACATCTTCTTTATCCATTTATCTATCAGTGGACATCTTGGCTCTTGCCAGTTTGTCTATTGTGGACAATGCTGCTATAAATTTTGGGATGCAGGTGCCCCTTTAGATCACTATATTTATATCTTTGGGGTAAAACCTAGTAGTGCAATTTCTGGGTCATAGGGTAGCTCTATTTAACTTTTTGAGGAACCTCCATGTTGTTTTCCAGAGTGAGTCTGACAACTTGCATTCCCATCAACAGTGTAAAAGGGTTCCCCTTTCTTCACATCCTCACCAGCATTTTTTGTTTCCTGACTTGTTACTTTTAGCCATTCTGACTAGTGTGAGGTGATATCTTATTGTAGTTTTGATTTGTATTTCCCAGATGCCAAGGGATGTGGAGCATTTTTTCATGTGTCTGTTGGCTATTTGTATGTCTTCTTTGAAGAAGTTTCTGTTCATGTCTTCTGTCCATTTCTTGACTGGATTGTTCACTTTTTGGGTGTTGAGTTTGATAAGTTCTTTATAGATATTGGATATGAGTCCTTTATCTAATATGTCATTTGCAAATATCTTGTCCCATTCCATAGGCTGCCTTTTACTTTTGTTAACTCTTTTCTTTGCTCTCAGAAGCTCCCTTTGATGAAGTCCCAACAAGTTCATATTTGTTTTTGTTTCCTTTGCCCTTGGAGACATGTCTAGCAAGAAGTTGCTACAGTCAAGATCAAAGAAGTTGCCGCATGTGTCCTCCTCTAGTATTTTGATGGATTCCTGTTTCACATTTAGGTCTTTCACCCATTTTGAGTTTATCTTTCTGTATGGTGTTTTTATCTTCATGGGGTCCCCCTAGTTCATTTTTACTTTTGTTTCCCTTGCCTCCAGCAACATGTCTAATAAGAAATAACTACAGCTAACATCAAAGAGGTTGCTACCTGTGTTCTCTAGGATTTTGATGGTTTCCTGCCTCACATTTAGGTCTTTCATCCATTGAATTTGAGGCAAAGCCTTAGAAACTTTTAACTATAAAGAATAAAAAAAAAATTGATGGTTACCAGAGGGGAGGTGGGTGGGTGAAGGGCTAAATGTTGATGGGTATTGAGGAGGGTATTGAGGAGCACAAGATGTTGTATGTAAGTGATGAATCAGTAAATTCTACTCTTGAAACCAACATTACGTTATATGTTAGCTAACTACAATTTAAATAAAAACTTGAAATAAAAATAAATTTAAAATAATCCATTTAAATGTATTATTGGTTGGAAGGTGAAAAGTGTGATCAATAACAAAAAAAGTTAGCTCAGAGTAAAGGAAATCTAAGTCTCCTGATGGGGTAGTGATGGTAACAAATTCAGTATCCAATAAGTTAGAGTAAATATCATTGAGAAAATGAGTTCAAGCCAAGGCAAAAAGGTCTGGAAGACCCCCAGTCACGTATTGGAAGATGAGAGCTCTCAGCCAGAGAGAACATTATTGCAAAAGTCATGAAGGGACTTCAGGTTCCCAGTTCTTCAGGTAAGAATCTTGGAAGTCACCAATCTGTCCTAATAAGTAAAAAGCTAAAGATACTGAAGAATCAATATAACTCTTCTTGGATCTATAAGAGATGGGATGACACAGGGCAAACCACTGTCCACAACAGCGGAGAAATGGACAGGTGAAAACAGAGAGACACAGCTTACTCACAAGAGGAAATTTCCATGGGAACCAGTGCCTTGACAGGAAAACCTGAACTGAAAAAGTAGAATGAGATTTACCTCCATGAGTTCAACCAGGTACCCACAGTAAATTTAAGAGAAAAATCCTCTTTCACTTCCATCAGGGGAGAAGAGGAAGCATTCTGAAATCCATCAGAAAGCTATGTACTTCTTAATAAAGTCTGCACTCAGGAGAAACTAGTTAACTGGTTAACCATGCAGTCCCCTGCTGGGGGTCGTCTCAGAGCCTCATGCATCTGGGGGGAAGAGAAATGGCCAACTTCTGCTTCCTCTAGCCTTCCACCTGGAAGAAGGAAATAACCTACTCCAGTCCACTCTGGTCATCCTGTCCCAACTTACAAGGAAGAAAAAACAAAACTGAGAAACACTTTTGAAGTTCACAGTTCAGAGGCATAGTTCCCCCAAAACCTGATACCTAATCAAAGGATTACAGAATGTTTCCAGCCATCCATACCTTGCAACCACCTTGGTAAAGGTCTGTTTATAGCAGCTTCTCTTACCCGGAACACCATGTCTGCTATAAAGAAAAAATCAAAAGGCACATACAGAAAGGCAAAAACATGATCCAAAGAGACAGAGCAAACATAAGAATCAGGCATGACAGAGATGTAGGAATATCAGACCAAGAATTTAAATCAACTATGATTGAAATGCTGGAGATCAAAAACACTGTAACCAAAATACAGGATGTCTTTGATGGGCTCATTAGTAGACTGGACCCGGTTGAGGAGAGAATCGATGAGCCTGAAGGTATAGCAATAGAAACTTCAAAAACTGAAAAGGAAAGAAAACAAAGACAAAAAAAAAAAAAAAAAGGTGGCTCAGTGGGTTAGGCCGCTGCCTTCAGCTCAGGCCCTGGTCTCAGGGTCCTGGGATCGAGTCCCACATCGGGCTCTCTGCTCCGCAGGGAGCCTGCTTCCCTCTCTCTCTCTCTCTGCCTGCCTCTCTGCCTACTTGTGATCTCTCTCTGTCAAATAAATAAATAAAATCTTTAAAAAAAAAAAAAAAGGAAGAAGAAGAATAGAGACAAATATCTAAATAAGGTCTGTGGGGCAACAACTGAAAAAGGAGTAACACATACATGATAGGAATATCAGAAGAAAGAGAGGAATAGAAGAAATATGTAAGGGTTGTCAGGCTGGTTCAGTCAGCTGAGTGTCTGACTCTTCATTTTGGCTCAGGTCATGATCTCGGGGTTGAGAGATCAAGTCCTGAATCAGGCTGCACACTCAAAAGGGAGTTTGCTTGAGATTCTTTCCTCTTCCTCTCTCCCCACAACTCTCTCTCTCTAAATAAATAAATGAATAAATATTTTTTAAAAAATAAATACTTTAAACAATGACTATTTTCCTCAAATTAAACTTAGGCACTAAACCACATATCCAGGGAGCTCAGAGAATACCAAGCAGAATGAAGGCCAGCAAAAACCACACCCAGGCATATAATTTTCAAAGTGCAGAAAATTAAAAATTCAAAAAGAAGTCTTGAAAGAAGCCAGAGGCAAAATGCCTCATCTACAAAGGAACAAAGATAAGAATTATATCTGACTTCTCAGAAACCATGTGCGTTATGAAAATCAATGGCCTTCTGCCAGGAGCCAATATTACAAATCAGGAAATTGCAGTGAGCGGAGGCCTAACTGAGAGTTTCCCTCTGATATTGGGGCTTATTCACCTTTTCTTCACAAAATAGGGGGAACTACTTAAAGACTTTCAGGGTGAACAAACAAACAAACAAAAAATACACCTGCATATGAATTTCTGTCACTGCCCTGTAGGAAGAACCAGTTGGGAACATTTCTTGCTAATACAAACAAAACAAAAATCTATTTTAAGATCCACTGCATTACACCTATAAAGTCTAAAAGAAAAGAATATGGTGCCATAAAAGCAAAACACAGAGGTGCTCTAATTGACCCCATCTCTAATCACTCCCTTAGGGTGAGTCTCTGAATGGCAGTAATATTTAAACGGTATATGAAAAACAAGTTGTTAATCCATGTGAATATAATAGGAAGAGATTCTAGGCAGAATACATTAGGAGATCAGAACAGCAATAACTTGAGCTAGAGGAAGACAGTTGGTTTGAATATATTTGCATATTCTTGGAGAAGGACCATAGAGCAATTCAAGAAATTTATAATTATCACTTGCTTCCTGCTGTTCTCCTCCCAATTCCCATTCAATAGAATGTACATCATAAATGTGTAAGAAGCCATTAAAATGACAGAAAATACGTCAGCTCTCCTACTAGGAAATGACTATGTCAATAGGTGACGGATTTGAGACATGTTATGTAATGAAGATGCACAGCAGAGTCATTTTAAGGCAAAGTCCGACTGAGAAGAAACTGTTGATCTTTCTAGATAAAAATACATTTCCGTTTGGCACACCTAAACCCAAGTTTTAACAGTTCTTAGTAAGATGGTGTTGGGAAAATTCACAAAACTGACAATTAACAAAATTAATCAATCATAATCTTTGATCTAGCTATAGCTTACATTTGGAAATCTTGTGCTACAGGTATATAAATACTGGATATAAATCCCAAATGTTGGGACATCATTTGTAGGGGGAATAAAAGGAAACAAGTTGTGTCAGTAGGAGAAGCATCCATTCTATGAACTTTTGTGCTACAAAAAAATATAAAATGTAGTTTAACATGGATATATTTAAGATAGTATTGTTTACTTTTCAAACTTCATCATTTGCATTGTGTTGTTTTGAATTTAGCATTTTTTTATCATTTCAATGTTTTTAATAAGGAGAAAACTTACCACCTTGTATAAAAATTATAGACTCTGGGTGGAGGGTGGGAGAAAATACTGATCTTTGGGGGGGGAAACTAAGAGATTGACGCATATATTTACTAAGAATTTCTCCATTTAACTTAGGGTTTTTTTTTTAAGATTTTATTTATTTATTTGACAGACAGAGATCACAAGTAGGCAGAAAGGCACGTGGGTGAGGTGGAAGGCTCCCCACTGAGCAGAGAGCCCAATGTGGCGCTCCATCCCAGAACCCTGAGATCATGACCTGAGCTGAAGACAGAGGCTTAAATCCACTGAGCCATCCAGGTGCCCCATTTTACTTAGTTGTTGACAAGGATTTCATTCACCAGTACTTAAAAGTGTTTCATGAAATCAGAGAATGTTAGAATGGAAACAAGCCTTACTAGAAGGCATTGAGTCCATTTGCCCAAACTTACTTACTTACAGATATATTCATTCATTCATTCATTCATTCATTCATTCAATTTTGACACAGATTACAGCTTTTCAAAAGTAAATTTTAGTTACAAAAGCAAACATTTGTTGTAAAACAAGTCCAACAACTCACAGGAGCATGAAGCAACACCCCTGCTTGCTATTTCCAAAGTCGCCCTACTGAAGTAACCAGTTTTTAACAGTTTGTGCAGGAACTGCACACTTCTCTCCATGACCATATATGTAATACATATGCACATACCAATATATTTTTCATTAGGTAACTTTTACCTCCACCTTTTTTACTGTTTTGTTGTTGTTGTTGTTGTTGTTGTTGTTGTTGTTTTCTTTACAAAGTGTTGGGGGAGGTCATCGAGATCTGAGCTCTGGTTGATCTGTGGGCTGGACCCAGGCAACTGGAGGCTTCTCTCCCTTCTCCTACCCTTGGAATGTGCATTCCGCCTATGTCCTCTGCTCCTAAGAGCTGTCCCAAGAACATAGCCTTGAGAGAGTCATGTGTTCTTGGGACTCTCTATGTGTATGAGCCCTGGCAAGGCCTTTACATAAACTTTGAAGATTTGACAAGCAGTAGCAGACATACATTCTTACTGCAGCACTCAGAACAGACTTATTTAAGTCCCCTTGCCTGTTAAAACTTCCACCTACCATTCTGAAGTGGCCTGCATTTTTCTTTGGTCTCGCCCTACCCTTTGTGATGGGGGCCACTTACTGATTTCACTGGAGGCTCCTGAGGAAGTTGCAAACCAACACAAACTGTGATCTGCTTTACAGATTAAATTTTGGCTTGATTTTTTTTCCATCTGTCAATGATTTTATCAGGCAGTTTCCTCTAAACTAAAGCATGAATATCTAATTTCTTCTTTTTATAATTAGCTGTGCAACACTTCAAAGAAAGAATGTATGTTTCTCCTAATGATACAAACTAGTTTCTTTTTATTCTCCCTACAAAAGGTGCTGCAACATTTGTGTCTGGTATTTATTTTTCTGTAGCACAGATTTCTAAATGTAAAATAGCTAGGTCAAAGATTATTTGAATTTTAATAGAAATCATCAAATTACTTTCTGAAAATGTAGCTATTTTATGCTTAGCTATCATAGTTCAGTATAAAATTGCTGTCTATATCCACTGGTAACCTTACCAGCATTGCACATAATCATTTTAATGTTTGCTAATCTGATAAATGAAAAGAAGCTTTGCACTGTCATTTTGATTTCATTTACTTGAAAAATTGTGAAGTTGAGCAATTTTTTATGAATTTATGTTTTTGTCCATTTGCATTTCCATTTGTGCCAATTGCTCATCCATCCATCCAGTGGTCCATTTCTCTATTGTGTGTCATATATGTGTACATATATGCTCAGCACTTTCCTACTGAGACACTAACTCAGTGGAGTCACCCGTTTTGCAAGTGTTCTCTCACTTTCCATTGTTCAACTTTTCACAAGGTCTATGAAGCCTTTATTTATTTTTTTTATTTCTTTTCAGCGTAACAGAATTCATTGTTTATGCACCACACCCAGTGCTCCATGCAATACGTGCCCTCCATAATACCCACTACCTGGCTCCCCCAACCTCCCACCCCCACCCCATCAAAACCCTCAGATTGTTGAAGCCTTTATTAATGAACTCTTTCTTTCCCTTATAATGTATTTCCCTTATAGTATTTGCCGTTCTAGTCTGGAATAAATGTCATCTCACATATGAAAATATATAAATATTATGGATTTTCTTCTGGCATACATTATATTTATACCTTTAATATATCTGCAAATTATTTTGTATTCCCCACCACTTAGCAATGAAGACTGAAGAAAAAAATATATAGACTGTCTATAAGTAACCTGGTAACTCCTCAGGAATTAAAAAGAATTTATTCTCAGCCCAGTGTTCTTTTTACCACACATTATGAACCAACATCTACAGTACAGCACGGCAGAGGTATATTTTACCAAAACCATTAGAGAATTTTTCCTTTCAAAATTCCTCCTGAATGCATTTTTTACCTCCTTGTTTCTCAGGCTGTAAATGAGGGGGTTCAACATGGGGATTACCACAGTATAAAACAGAGAAATCACTTTATTGATATCCAGGGAAGAAGTTGAGCCAGGCCGAACATAGATAAAGAAAAGAGTCCCATAGAAGATGGAGACGACTACCAGGTGAGAAGAACAAGTGGAGAAAGCTTTCTGCCTCCCATCAGCAGTCCGGATCTTCAAGATGGCCATCAGGATGCAAACATAGGAGACCATGATGATCAGGCCACTGAGTATTCCTATAAATCCAGCCAAATATAAAAATACAAGCTGAATCATGGAAGTGTCTGCACATGCAAGGGAAAGCAGTGGTGAAATATCACAGAAAAAATGATTGATGATATTTGGGCCACAGAAGGGTAAGAGAAAAGTCAGTGTCATATAAGTCATGCTGCTTATAAAAGCCATGGCATAAGGCCCCATAACCAGCAGCACACAGACCCTCTGGGACATGATGAGTGTATACAACAAGGGCTTACAGATGGCCATATAACGGTCATATGCCATGGAAGCCAGGAGGAAACATTCAGATACCACAAAGAAACCAGAAAACCACATTTGTGTGGCACAACCCACAAAAGAGATGTCTTTTTTCTCCGCAAAGATGTCACACAGCATCTTGGGGGCAGTGGAAGATGAAGAACAAATATCTACAAAGGACAAGTGGCTGAGAAAAAAGTACATAGGAGTGTGGAGTCTTGGATCAGTCCATATGAGAATGATCATCCCTACGTTACCCCCCAGGGTGACAACATAGACAAAGAGAAGCATGACAAAGAGGACAATCTGATGCTGGAGGTGATCTGTGAGGCCCAAGAAAAGAAATTCAGTCACTTCTGTCTGATTCTTATCTTCCATCGGTCAGTTGTAACCTATGTAAGAAATTTAAAAATACATTTTATTTTTAAAATATCAATTGGCATATAAAAAACGGCCTTTTAAACTTATTACAAGTTTTTTTTTTTTTAAATCTGTAAAGGAGGCAGTTATGGAAACAGTGTTGGACTGGTCAACAGTACTTCCAAGGACTAGTACCTGTGAGTTGTGATCCCCATGTAAACTTGAGTAATTCATACTTGATCTTTTTAGATTCAGTTCTCTTGGCCATCAAAAGAGCAGTCTAACTATAAAATCTAAAATTTTCTTGGGTTCTAAAATTGTATTTTAAATTAAATGAAGTCTCTGTATTTCATTTTTATCATATGATAGAATAGTAATGCCTACCTAGGAATACAATAACCAGTGATATTGTAAGAAATGATGAAAAATTCAGATCCCGATAATTGACGGTTGGGATGGGGTAAACAGAATAGAAATAAAGCCCTTTCGGGTCCTGTTTTGATAGAGTGGACAGTACCGTTCAGATGTCATGAAGATAACATCCATATCTGTGTATATTAATCTCTTCCCCTTATAAAAGGCTTACAAAGGGAAATGTAAACAAATGTCAGTAGGGTTATTTAGAATGGAGAGGATTCTATCATAACACATAATAATCCTATTCGTGTTTATGAAGGACTGCCCTGCAAATGAGAGATTGGATATATTTACTTTTTGACCATCCAGAACACACAAGTGGCACAAAGAGATAACAGCAGAGGATTCAATTTGGGGGTTAAATGAAGTGAATAAAATTCCACCAACCATATAATTCAAATGAAAAAATACACTGGTTTAAGAGGCATTGTGATGCCCTTCCTTAGAGATTAATTTATCAAATACTGCATAACAGCTTTCCATGGAAATCATATAGAAAAATAAGTATCTCCTGGGAGCTCAGCTCACTTTGTCATGAGTGGTAATTTCAATCAGTAATTTCTATGAATATTTTGTTCACCAAAACAAAATTATTTCCCTTAATTCCCTGTGATGTTTATAATTCTATTTAAAGCATAAATCCCAACAGGCAATTTCTATTTTATTAACAAAACATGTAAAATGCTTAACATTTTTATTGAGACAAAATTTTCAGGCAAATATATTTTTGACTCATCAACTAAGGAAGAATACATCAAGCTATTTAAAATTACAGTAGGAAGCACGAGGTGTGAGTGTATCCATAAGAAAGATTCTAGGTTCATATGTTTATTATCAACTCAAATAATTCCCTCTACAAACAAACAAAAACATTCCACACTTTGGAGATAGAATGACTAGGATGTGGTCCTTGAAATGGCATAGTGACAAAATAATAGTTAATACACTATGCATCTTGAGTTTATTATTATTATTTGAGAAAATATCTGTGGCATGCATTTTCCACAGGGTGATTGTTCATTAATGTCAGCCACTAATATCAATTGTTTTTAGGAATTTACATCTACTGGGGGAAATGAGATCTGGGCATAAAAAGAAAACCTACATTTCAAAATGATATTTGGTTGGTCCAAGACCAACAGGCCACAGGATTTCAGAAAAAGTTTCTATGTTCACGGTGAACTGAAGCAGTTGGGAAAAACACTGCTTTAGTTTCATGTCTGAAAGAGGTCAAAAATCTATGTTGAAACTGGTTTGGGATGTTTGTGGACATACCAAATGTGTGTGGTTGGTGATGAGAATGTGCTACTATCCCTACCACTGTTCAGCATGTGAACATAAGATACCCTGCTTCTCCTATAAATAAGGGGAGTGATCTCTATGACCTTTCCATTTCTAGAATTCTATGACCCTAGAATTCTTCCTGGACATTGAAGTATCCAAAATAAAGAGCAAGATCTGGTTTAAAGATCAAAAAAAAAAAAAAATCAGTGATTTTGTGTCCTGAAGAGCTGGACTAAACCAAAGGCCACTCTCTTTGAGTTCTTGGACTGGTGAGGTTTTGTTCCCAGAAGTCAGGTTCGTTCTAAAGTCTTTCCACCATATTTCAAAATTTATTTTTAATCATGATGTGGGATACTCACTTCTTTAAGGGAATCCTTTGTTTCCCTAATAACTACTTTAAGATGAATGGCAAAACCTAGAGTTTTCTGGTCTTCATTGAGAAGTCAATTTGGAAAATTTAATTTCCTTCTTAGTAGTAACCTTCTGCAGCAGACATGACCTCCTAAGCATATGGTAAAGAAAATAAATCTCCATCCAGATGAGCCTGAGAGCAAAGAAGTGCTCCTTGTTCTATAGCCTGACTCACATCCAGTACAAAATAAAGGGGTCATGTTTCTGATACTTTTAAATGTGTTAGAGCCAGGTCTCTAAAGAACTAAACCCTCAAGAGTTTACACCTGAGGGATGAAATTAAAGTTGTCTCATTGGAATTCATGCCAAGTTTTGTTTTTGTTTTTTCCAAAATAACATCTTCTCTACAACAGAGGATTTCGGGGGGGGGGGGATGCTTTTTATCCCCCTTTAATATCCTCCTTGTCAAAACAGACCATGTTTTCTATCTGTAGTGATGTTAACAGTAAACACTTGCTAGGATAGAATAGTGTCCTGCCTGGATCCTGAGGCCGCCCAGCTCCACAGTTTGTCCCACAGTTTGGCAAGAGGGGCTTGCTATTTGTTTTGTTTCTTTTTAACTCAATATCCTCTTCTGTAAAATTGGGATAATAATAGAGCTTAGCTCACAGAGACATTGGAAGAATTAGATGAGTTATTACATGTACTGGGCTCACAAGAATACATGTCACATGATAAGTGCTCATTAATGTCATTTATTGTTTTCAGGAATCTACAGCTTAGTTGTGGAGACAGGACGCAGGAATAAAAAGAAAACCCACAGTTCAATGTATCCCTGGCTTGGTTCAAGGCCAAACAAACCAGAGAATGTTAGAGGAATGAGGGACCACTATGATCCGAAGTGGTTGGGAAAAATTTCATGTGCATGTTTATTTGGAAAGACAGAAAGTTTGAGACTATGACCTAAAATTTAAAGGAAAAGCATCACAGGTAAAAGTAAGGAGAGGAATGGAGATGAGGAGGCAGGAACATTCAACTTGGTTGGAATAAAGGTTTATAGAGGAAAGAAGAAAATATTGCATCTGAAGGTAGTGTGATGGGCAGAATAGTGGTTTCCAAAGATGTCCACGTCCTACTTCCAGGGACCTGCAAATATGGTACTTCTGTAGCAAAAAGGAATTTGGCTGATGTTTTTAACCTGAAGAACTTGAAATGAGGAGAATTGGTGAGCCTTCAGAAGGATGCAACAGAGGGAGATGTAACTAGAGAAAAATGGTCAGAGACATGCAAGTTTGCTGGCTTAAAGATGAAGGAAGGGGGCCATCAGCTGAGAATTGTGAGCAGCTTTGAAAAGCTGGAAAAATCAAGGAAACAGATTTCCCCTAGAGATTCCAAGAAGCAATGCAATCCTGCCAACACCTTGACTATAACCCAGTGAGACCCATGTAAGACTTTTTAGCCTGCAGAATTTTAAAATAATAAGTTTATATTGTTTTAGCTACTAAGCTTTGATAATTTTTAGGACAGCACTGAAAAACTGATACAGTTAGGTTGGATGACCTCCGTCACCACTTCCTCTGGAAAGCTTCCCACAATCCCCTAAAACAGATGTGAACTCCCTCTATGGCAACCACCATAGCATTTTCTTCATAGCTCAGCTCATCCTGATTATCATCTGACTTTGCAAGTTCAAGGACATAGCCTTAAAATTGTCTGTGTCCTGTGAGGTACCTATCTCAGAAAGTTGCAAAGAAGACAAATTCTATAAGTATTTTTGAGCAAAGTGGAAAATAAAACAAAAATATTTTGCAATCCACAATGGTTTAAATGTAGCAATCTAAATCATATCATACTCTTCGATTAAAGAAAACAGAACAAAGGCATTTTACCCTTTCTTATACTTGAAATCACCCAAAACTAGTAAGGAAACTGACAATAACAACAAAAAAAGATAAATAAAATGATATTTTATTAAACATCAAGAGGAGGAAATAACATGATATGAAAAAATATGATAAAGCAAATTCTATTATAGGAAAATGCTTCTCTTGGACATTTATAAGACATTTTCCCTCTGGAGCATGTAAACATTCAAAAAGACAAAAAGATAGAATTGCTTAATGCAATAGCCAGTTAGCTGGCTGAATAGAGGTGGTCCTCAGGAGGATGTTACTAACGCTCCATTAACCCTCCCATGGGACCTGGGCAATCAGAGGCTCTGAATCCCTATCCCCTGTCCTTGGAATGTACACATTGCGCACCCTTCCACTGGGGGAGCATTTTCAAGGATACAGCCTCAAGGGGGTAATGTGTTTTTGAGACCATCTGGATGGTGTATGTGACTGAACCAGTTAAGGCCTTTATGAAAATGTTTAAGATTCTGGCGGGCATGAGAGACTATGGACTCCAGGAAACAATCAGAGGGTTCCAGAGGGGCTGTGGGAGGGGGATTCGAATGGGTTAACCCAGTGATGGGTATTAAGGAGTGCACATGTTGTAATGAGTACTGGGTGTTATACGCCACTAATGAATCATGGAACACTGCATCAAAAGCTAATGATGTACTGTATGGTGATTCACATAACGTAACACAAATAAATGCATAAACAAATAAATAATAAATGGACTTCATTTGTGAAAAAAAAGTTTTAAAAATAAAAGTTTTAATTCAAAAAAGAAAAGATTCTGGTGGGCAGGTGTGGAGATCTGCTGCCTAAAACAAGCCTCAAATGCCAGTTCTCTAGCTTATAAAACTTGCCCCCCTGCTATCTGAAGAAGTAGCCTGCCTCTTTCTCAACTCTCTCCCTGCTTTCTCTGTAAAGGGACTACTTTTAGATTTTACCCAGGACCCTGAGACCATGACCTGAGCCGAAGGGAGGCAGAGGCTTTAACCCACTGAGCCACCCAGGCGCCCCTAGATTTTACCCAGGAAATTCCCAAGTGTTTGGACCAACAGATGGTGAGCCAGCGAGGAGACCTAAGAATGGAGTTTTGGGAAAGAGGTATCAGGCGGGAAATCCTGGGTTAGCCCATGACCTCTGTGTGGGGAAGGTGACCTGTATGTCAGAGGCTCATTGGCTGCCACATGAAAACAGAGATGCCCTCAATGCCAGCTGCTTTAATGCTCTTGTTTGAGGAACTGCAGCAAAGCAGGGGGGAAATGGCTGCAGGTGGTCTGGCCTCCACTGTGGGCAGCTTGCCCAGTCACTGATGGCCAACTGGAGACTGACACACACATTAGAGAGTTAGAAGAGCTCAGGTTAGAGAAGAATGTGTGAGGATCCAACCCTCTGCTAGCTTCAGGGCTGGAAGACAAGGCATACTTACATAACACTAAAACTTAATTTTCCCTCATCTGCTAAAAGCATGAAGTTTTCTTGGACTCTGTGTCTATTCTTGATAAGAATGTGAAAAGTTGTTCCTTCTCTTCTAAGTAATCTGCCCAGAAAACAAAAATTCTGTGTTTTCTCAGAATAATTTCCAGCACTTCTTGTTGCCTTTATCAAGTCTTTGACTTAACTTAAGAATTACATCTTTACCAGACTAACAGGAAGAAAACAAACTAAAACAGTAACAGAAAAATGCACTCCTCAAAGTTTTATTATGTGAAAGTAAGATATGTTAATATAAATGTTTCAATGATTGTATACACTTTAGATTAATGAAACTCAAGCTCAGGTACATAAACTATTACAATAACTGTCTTCAGGCTTTGTTTCTAAATAACAATGATGTCTCAAAAGGAGACAATTAGTGGCAACTGTGTGTGTATGCTTTATTGTTACACCAAAGGCCTTGGGGATTAGTTAGTGTCCTCCCTGTTTATTATATGTAGTTACTTCAAGGGTAATCACTGACTAAATCTTCATTAATTACATGTTATCCCCCAACAGAGGATCCCATAATTTTCTATATTTTAGATTTTTTTTATTTATTCATTTGACAGAGAGAGAGATCACAAGTAGGCAGAGAGGCATGCAGAGAGAGAGGAGGAAGCAGGCTCCCTGCAGAGCAGAGAGCCCGATGCGGGGCTCGATCCCAGGACCCTGAGATCATGACCTGAGTCAAAGGCAGCAGCTTAATCCACTGAGCCACCCAGGCGCCCCTTATTATATGTAGTTACTTCAAGGGTAATCACTGACTAAATCTTCATTAATTACATGTTATCCCCCAACAGAGGATCCCATAATTTTCTATGCTTTATTGCTGGTTAACAAAATAATAGAGGAAAATTGACTAAAATCTCAAATCAGCATTGATAGGGCAATTTTGCTTAAAATCATTGAGCATATTTCTTTTTTTATTTTTTAAGATTTATTTATTTATTTATTTTAGAGAGAGAGAGAGAGTTGAAGGGAAGGGTTAAGGGGTGAGGGAGAGAGATTCTCAAGCAGGCTCTCTGCTGAGCATGAAGCCCAGCTCAGGGCTTCATCCCACACTTCTGACATCATGACCTGAGCCGAAACCAAGAGCCAGACATTTAACCAACTGAGTCCCATAAATTATTGAGAATATTTCTAGCATGTGTTCCATCAGCCAACCTTATAGCCCTGACAAAACTCTAAAGGTAGAACAAACATAAGAACCAATGCAGAAAGATCACATGAACATTTGCATTTTTAAAAACTACCTTCAATCCACTGCACTTGCCTTCCTGGTTAGGACTAGGAAAGATAAGGGGGCACAAAGGAGACATTGCAGGGTCTATTAATGATATTACTTCAAGTGTTCCTTAACACTATAGTCCTATATTTTATACTGCTTAGAGTTTAAATGCCTCTGTGTAATTGCTACTAACTCAAGCGATGATTGCAACCATACCAGGAAATCAAAATACTAAATCTTAGCTATCTTCCAAAATTCTTAGCTTCCAAATGTTCCTCCCCGACACTTATCCCTGAAAGCACTTAAGCAACCAATAGCTTTTACTCTGAGATTCCATCTTCCTGTTCCTACATCCTGTCCCATGATTAAGATAACTCATTTCCTCCCTACTTTCCAAGAATGTGAACAGTGAACACTTCTCAGAATAAAACTAAACTTGGAGTGACCCTCTCTAGTCAGCCTTCAAAATCTCTCAGCTACTTGCTCCCTGCAGAATACTCATCTCAAAGCTACTTCCATATTGTAACATTCTTAATACATGCTTCAGTTAATGACTTGGGATTGATTTTTGGTTTTTACTTCTTGTTTTTAAGATCTATTTATTTTATTTTTTAGAAAGACAGCAGGACAGAGGGGCAAAGGAAGATGGAAAAAGAGAATCTCAAGCAGAGTCCCTACTGAGCACAGAGCCTGACAGATGTGGGGCAAAATCCCAGGACTCTGAGATCATGACCTGAACTGAAATCAAGAATCAGATGCTTAACCAACTGAGCCACCCAGGAACCCCTGTTTTTTGTCTCTTTCAGTGAAGTACCTACCTTAAGAGAGAGAGATCACAAGTAGGCAGAGAGGCAGGCAGAGAGAGAGGAGGAAGCAGGTTCCCTGCAGAGCAGAGAGCCCGATGCGGGGCTCGATCCCAGGACCCTGAGATCATGTAAATGTAAAACATATAGGCAGATCATCTGGCAGGCTTCATAGCAGATTTTCCATAAATGGTAGTTAATACTGATACAGTCAATTAATAAACCAATTGTAGCCTGATTTCATTGGATGATGAGAAAGAAGATAATAATAATGAAGCTTAGGGAGGTAAAGAGCAAATAATTGGGTAGCAACTTGAAACAATCACAATGGAACAGTAAACTTTTGGAGGACAGACCAAACCTAACAGAAGGACAACATTGCCAGCGGTTAAGTTGAAGTGCAAACAGCAAATTACTTTGAATGCTGAGACCCCCCAATAAATGCTTTTGTTTTATTTTCGCTTTGCCTCTTTCCATGGTCAACACCAGATTTTGTAGGGTTACCTACATCTTTGAAAAATGCTTATATTTGGAAAGACTACTTATTTTTAAAGTGCTCAGGGATGGGGTACTTGGGTGGCTTAGTCAGTTAAGCATCTGCTTTCAGCTCAGGTCATGATCCCAGGGTCCTGGGATGGAGCCCCATGTCAGGTGCTCTGCTCTGTGGAGAGCCTGATTCTGCATCTCCCTCTCCCTCTGCCTCTCTTCCCAGCTTGTGTTGTGCTCTCTCTCTCTCTCAAATAAATAAATAAAAATTTTAAAATTAAAAAAATAATAATAAAGTGCAGGGCAGTGTGTGATATTTCAAACTACTAAGAAGCCAACCTTGCCTTGAGTTGTTCAGACAAACTTTGACAAAGCAGTTGGGCAGAGTCCTGTTCTCTGCCCAGGAAATCAGACTTGGCAGATAAGAAATCACTGGTCCTTAATTTGTTTCATTTCTAAAGGAAGTCGCTTCTGTATTCTTAACCCATGCCACTTTAGATCCAGATTTTTTTTTAGTTTATTGTTTTTAATGTTTCAATTACCTTTATTTTTATTTTTTATTGAAGTATGATTGACATACAATGTTATATTTGTTTCGGATGTACAACACCTTACTTCAACCATCTATACATTACTCAATGTCCACCATGATAAGTGTAGTCATCCTCTGTCACCATACATTATTTTTTTTTAAAGATTTCATTTATTTGAGAGAGAGGGAAAGCACACAAGCATCAGGGAGGGGTAGAGGGAGAAGCAGACTCCCCACCAAGCAGGGAACCCAATGCAGGACTCAATCCCAGGACCCTGGATCATGATGACCCTAGCCGAAGGCAGATGCTTGACCATCATACATTATTTTTTTAAAAGATTTATTTATTTTATAGAAAGAGAAAGAAAGCATGAAAGGAGGGGGAGGGCCAGAGGCAGAGGAAGAGAGAGAATCTCAAGCAAACTACCCACTGAGCATGGAGACTGATGTGGGACTCAATCTCACCACCTGAGATCATGACCTGAGCCAGAATCAAGAGTCAGCCACTTACCTGACTGAGCCACGCAGATGCCCTTGTCACCATACATTATTGACTATGTTCTCTATGTCGTACCTCATTTTTTCTTACTTGAAAATGTCTTTATTTTATGAAATTTAGAAAACAAAAAAGGAAGAAGAGAAAAATGTTACCCAGAATCTTACCAACCAAAGACAAGCCACAATAATATTTGAGTCGATTTTCTTTCAGTTTTTTTTTATTCTGCCTAGTTACTATTTCATAACTATGACTTTTTAATCCCCATTTTGATCCATATTATGTATTATTACTAACTTTTTTCAACTCTAGTATAATTAACATCTAGTTTTATATTAGCTTCAGGTGTACATAATGATGATCCCACAATTTTATACACTACTCAACCCTCACCGTGATGACTGTTTTCATCCCCATCACTTATTTCACCCATCCCCCTGCCCACCTCCCCTCTGGTAACCACCAACGCACTGTCTATGTTTAAGAGTCCGTTTTTTTGTTTGTTTGTTTGTCTCTCATTTTCTTTGTTCATTTGTTTTGTTTCTTAAATTCCACATACAAGTGAAACCATATGGTACTTGTCTTTCTCTGACTGACTTGTTTCACTTAGCATCATACCCTCTAGATCATCCATCTTGTTGCAAATGGCAAGCTTTCACTTTTTATGGCTAATATTCCATTATATATATAAAACAAATGTTGTTAACTTCTTAAGTGAGTTGACCTTTAGCCTGTTAGCCAGTCTTTACAGGACTGTATACTAGGTTTAAGTTTTAAAGAGGCAGAGTGTGTTCTCAATGAAGTCTTGTCTCGACTTCCAAGAGGTAAATGAAAGGTAAAATTCCTGGGCAAGCAGTTTCTAAAGGATATCTTTTTGTAATATAATTGTCTGAATTTTTATTGGGAATTGTTTTCCTTATCTCTTTGTATTGTAATTTCATTGAACCACATATGTAAGTGGGTTGAATTAATTCAGGCACTTGCACCATATAAACAACAAGGGTTTTTGTTTGTTTATAATATAGGTACTAAATTTTGTTTAGGTTTTGTGATTCCAACAACTTTTGTTAGGTTACCTCTCTCCTGACCATAATTAATTATCTCCTTTCTTGTAAATGTATGCTATTCCTCCATTGTAAGATTGAGGGTATTTTTCCCCATGCCTTTGAATATAGGCTGTTTTTAGTAACTTGCTTGATCAATGAATTGAGCAGATTCTCATATAGAAGGCATGCTCATTGGACAGATGGCAGCAAGAGTCCAATGCTGGGTCATAACCTCTAACATGCCCAAGCATTGCAATTATTAAGAGTTGTCAGCAGTGAATTGGGATGGGGAACTGGTGAAAAAATACACATTGGCTTATGTAATTATCCTAGGTTGTGAGAGATATGGGGAGCAATGCTAACTATTGAACTAATGAATTAGTTGTCCTTAAGTGTCACTAACATGCTGATGAATGAAAATAGCAGACTCAGGTCAGACAATTTCCAATTCATGATATGATGTCAAAGTCATCTAGACAGCATTTAAAAAGATCCTCATCTCCTACAGTTAGAGACCAAACTGCATATAAACTCAATCCAACAACCTGACAGTAGGAAATAGAATAAGAAAGAAGCTGAATTCACAACCTCTAGAAGTTTCCTGTACAAAAGTCAGGACTCTGATAAGGAAGGAGTTAGACACTGATAATTGAGATTAAGACATCTGTTTGGGTATGTTTGAGATATTCCAGTTCCCCCAAAGTGTCTGACCATACAGAAGTGGTCCTCTCCCCCTTGCTGGAAGAAACCAGCCTTTCTTTGCCAGAAAACTTTAAGAGGCCTCACTTCAGTGAGACACAGCATAAGATACTAAGTGCTTTTCTCAAGATCTTGTCCACCTTCCACTCTTAGATTTTAGACCTAAGCCAGGGACAAGGTTCCGAGTGGTATGATTTGATGACTAAGGACAATTGGCCTGTTAGTCACCAAAATAGTTATAGGACTTAGCTGATAAGTACTGTCAGAACTGGAAAATGTGTAGTATACACCTTGAAGATAATGTGCATAAGATGGGAGGAATATAAAGCTGAATAAGGAAGAATTTACTGATATAGAACTCCGGTGCAAAAATTACCTTTTAGGCAAGACACCAGAAGCAGATCCTAATGCATTATTGGGATGACTCCAATAACCTTGGCAAAACTGACAGCCTACAGTAAGGGAGGTAGAGATACCATTATTGCCATGCTAGAGTGCTGAAGGGGCCCAAAGGCTCAGAGATGTAAGGATACTTGAAAGGACTTATAAGTAAATATACATGGTGATTGTGCTATCAAAAATCAATCAAAGAAGGTATCAGATGACTGAAACAATAAAGAAAAGCACTTGTAAGAGGGACTTCGGGGCACCTGGGTGGCTCAGTCCATTAAGCCTGCCACTCTTGATTTGAGCTCAGGTCATGATCTCAGGGTCTTGAGATGGGGCCCCACATGGGGTTCTACACTCAGCAGGGAGTCTGCTTAAGATTCTCTTCTTCTCCCCCTCTGTCCCTCCCCCGACTCTCGCTCTCAAATAAATAAGTAAATAAATAAATAAAATCATTTAAAGAAATGTTTTAAGAGCCACTCCAGCTGGTGGGAACCCAGTGGTATGAGAAATTGTTACACATTTAAGTTCCTAGAAATCAAATGGCTCTTAGAGAATGACTGTAGACTGCTTAAAGTTCAACCAAGTAGTGGTCCAACAACAGCTCTGTGCTTTACATATGATCATTTACAAGGTCTCCCATACATGGTATGCAGTCAGTGATTTGAGAAATGTATCCTTTTCTATTCTGATTAGGATGGAGTATCAGAAACAGTTTACATTCACATGAGATGAGCAACAATATTCATTTTCAATTTTTCTCAAGGTTATGTTAACACTCCTGCCCTCCTCAGTATAGTCTGCTGGTATATGTTCCCCCACGATATTTGACCTCCTACTCACTACACTTAGTGGATACAACAGTATTGTCTGCTACCTTGATAACGTCATACTGATAGAGCAGTTCACACAAGCAGTTGCCGGAATGTTGGACACCTTGGTGAAACACCCGTGCTCCATAGGGTGAGAGACACAATACAAACACAAAAATACCTATTAAGACTTGGAAACTCAAAATATTGGGTGAGTTTTTACAGGTCTACCCACCAAGGGCATGTGACAATACCCCATCCAAAGTAAAATTCATGAAGAAAGAGTAAGAGTCCTAGTGGGCCTCTGTGAGTTTTGGAGGCAACATATTCCATAGCTAGGAATAGTTCTCCAGCCCAGAGACCATATGGCACAGAAGGCCCACAGGCATTAAGTGGGATGCACAACAGGAGAGTCTCCCCAGCAGGTCCACGCAGAGTACAAGCAGCCCTTCCACTTGGACCACATGATGGAGCAGGATCTATAAGGAAAGCTGTGGTCCTGGGGAAAGAAGCAACATGAAGCTTATTACCAGCTTTAGTAGGGGAAAAATTCAGGTCCTGAGCTTCAGGAGATATTCTATACCATCCATAACAAAGAAGGTTACGTTTTTTTGAGAAAGAGGTCCTAGTCTGTTTGTGGGGCCTAATAAAGAAGAAACTCTGGCCCAGGAAGCACCACATGAGCACATATCCAGTCCTGCCCTAATGCACTGGGTCTAATCAGAGCCTCCAATAAGTTAAGTAAAATGGGCAAAGCAAAAACCATAAGATATAAATGGAGCTCCATCTAAATGGATCCCAAGTAAAAGCAGAGGGGCGATCAAGCAACGACTCAAATGTGCATGAATAAAACCTCTCCTTTCCCACCTCAATGTCACTCCTGTTGAAGTAATCACCATCTAAACTTGTTGTGCATTCTTTATAAGGCCCTCCCAATGCTCACTTGCACCTGCATGCACATGCACATTTTATTATATGGCCTTGGCCCTTGTTCTTAATGATCAGAGCTACACTTTGGTCTTCCACTTGATTTTTTTTTTTTCACCTAACAGTGACTGCATACAATCTCCTGGTCAGTCCGCAATTACCTAGTCCTTTCATTTGCTGTGCATTTCACATGCACACACACAAAATTGACTTTTCTTATCATGGTGGATATACAGACCATTTCTTTTACTTTACTTACCATACAAAGTGTTGAAATATGTGTAATCTTATTCATTGGCATTTATATTTCTGTCAGCCAGAGATTTCTAAAGGAGGGAATTCTAGGTCAGATGCCATAAAAATTTACCACTTTATATGGGAACTACCAGGTTCTTTGTGGAATGGAGTATTCACACTATTAGCAGGAATTAAGAGTGGACATGGCCATATAGGAACTTCATCTTCACAGGAAACTAAAAATATTCTATCTATATTGAAAGGCACTGCATTGGCCTTTAATTTCCTTTCATTTCCCTGACGTCATGATAGTGAACTTTTTTTTCTCACACAATCTTGTTATGTGGATACCCATTTCTGTGAATTGCTTGTTCATTTGTTTGCCCTTTTATCTATTACATTTTTCTTTGAATTTTAGACTGTTCTTTCATTATCAGAGATACAATCTCATTGTTTAGAACACATGCACTAACGTTTTCTCTTGTTTTATTATTTTCCTTGTAATATTATTTGTGGTACCCTGAAATTTTGATTACAAGTTTTGGTTTTCTTGCTTGGATTAAATAGTATTCAAACATCCATGATTGCACAGTCAACTAAGTTTTCTTCCAGTATATTTTCACATTTATATTCTCAATAAATCTCTATATTATTATGAAACTCTCATCGTGTCACAAACAAGAAGGGATAGAAAAACATTTAAGAATTACTCCATTTTCAAATCATCTATGAGCTGGCAGAGCATAGACTCACATGCAGTTTCTGACTTCCACTTCAGCGATTGCTTTCCCGTACAGTCTGTACCAACATCTACGGTACAACACAACAGAGTTCTATTTTACCAAGACCATTAGAGAATGCTTCCTTTCCAACTTCCTCCTGAATGCATTTTTCACCTCCTTGTTCCTCAGACTATAAATGAGGGGGTTCAACATGGGAATTACCACAGTATAAAACAGAGAAATCACTTTATTGATATCCAGGGAGGAAGTTGAGCCAGGCCGAACATAGATAAAGAAAAGAGTCCCATAGAAGATGGAGACAACAATCAGGTGAGAAGAGCAAGTGGAGAAAGCTTTCTGCCTCCCATCAGCAGTCTCGATCTTCAAGATGGCTACCAGGATGCAAACATAGGAGACCATGATGATCAGGCCACTGAGTATGACTATAGCTCCAGCCAAGATGAACAGCACTAATTTATTGATCCATGTGTCTGCACATGCTAGAGACAGCAGTGGAGAAATGTCACAGAAGAAGTGATTGATGCTATTTGGACCACAGAAGGGTAAGCGAAAAGTGAGAACTGTATGGGTCATTGTGCTTATAAGAGCCATGGTGTAAGGTCCTACCACCAGCTGCACACAGACCTTCTGGGACATGATTAGCGTGTACAGCAAGAGCTTACAGACGGCCATGTACCGGTCATATGCCATGGAAGCCAGGAGGAAACATTCACTTGCCACAAAGAAACCAGAGAACCACATCTGTGCGGCACAACCCGCAAAAGAGATGTCTTTTTTCTCCACAAAGATGTCACACAGCATCTTGGGGGTAATGGAAGACGAAGAACAAATATCTACAAAGGACAAGTGGCTGAGAAAAAAGTACATAGGAGTGTGGAGTCTTGGATCAGTCCATATGAGAATGATCATCCCTATGTTACCCCCCAGGGTGACAACATAAACAAAGAGAAGCATGACAAAGAGGACAGTCTGATGCTGGAGGTGATCTGTGAGGCCCAAGAAAAGAAATTCAGTCACTTCTGTCTGATTCTTATCTTCCATTGGTCAGTTGTAATCTGTTACAAGAAGGAAAAACAATTTTTATAATTAAAAAAAAAGCAATCGCTAGCACTTAGAAATAATGTTTTATACAAATGACAGATTATCCTACACAGGTCTCTAACAGGCAATTATTGAATTATTGTTGAACTGGAAGACAGGATGTCCATGTACTAGGTCTAGGAGTTGTGCATAGACACGGTGTAAACTTGGACAATTCACCCCCGATCTCTTTGGATTCAGTACTCTCTCCCAGAAAAAGAGGAGTCCAACGACATTGTCGAAACCTCCCTCAAGGTGTATTTGAAATGGGAATTAGTCTCCACGTTTCATGTTTTTGTGTTATAGGATAATAAAAGTCACTTAATAATACCTTTACTGGAAGTACTATAAAATCTCACCAATGTGATATTCAGATCCTTACATCAGACATTTGGGAAAGACTAAGCAAGGGAGTTCCTGTTCTCACTGAAGGATCAGTACCATTCTAATATTATTAAGACACAATTCATAGATGTGCTTATCAGTCTATTCCCTACTCCCACATATAGCAAGATGTTGAAAGGGTAATACACACAATTGACAAAGATTTGATTCATATACAGGAATATGGTGTCATGGAAGAAATAGAGAGGTCTTGCCTCTGAGATCTAGTGATCTAGCAAATGTTGGACAACAACTTGTCCTGGAAATTATATAGAAAATTAAGCCTCTGTTGCACCTAAATAACATAGAATTGTTTTATGTGATTTCCTATATATTTTATAAACTTTTTTTGAGTAACTTATCTTGAATTCTGTCAAGTAATCACAATATTTTTGTTAAAACTGTAATAGTAATTATGTCTGTAACATATCAAATATATCATACTTTATGCAAGAAATACCCTCAAGAAAATGTTGGTTTCTGACTCATTAGCAAAGGGAGAAAAATCAAGTTGTTCAAAATTCTTAGGAGAGATCACAATGTAGGATAACTTATATGAAAAAAAATCTGGTTTTAAATAACATGTATTATCACTTCAGTTAGTGTCCTCTTCAAAAAAAAAAAAAATAAGACCAGTATGCTACTCCGAAATTATAATTATATGTGGAACTTGATGTATGATATTAGTAGTGACTGTATCTATTCAATTTATGAGAACATTATCATTATCATGATTATTTGCTTAATGCTATATAAATGTCTTTTCAACAGTCAAAAAGGTAATTCTGAGGTTGTTAGGAGTATGACCCAGAGCAGAAATGTTTTCTTTGTGCCAATTGAATATGGAAATATAGGTGTGGGGGTGTCAGGATGGTACACTCACACTACTCCTAATTTTGATTCGTTTTTCCTTCCTTCCTTCCTTCTCCCTTCTTTCTTTCTTCCTTCCTTCTTTCCCTCATTTCCTATGTATTTATTTTAATAAGTTATTTTGAGTCTCTAAAAAACAGGGAAGATGATCCCAAACCTCTTTCACACTTACATTCTGTAATCTTAGAAATCCTCATGGACATTGTCACATCTCGATATTGTAAAGAAACAAATAGGAAATTCAGTTTTAAAAAGTCACAACAAACCAGTTGTTTTGTCTCAGAAAGATATGAACAGAATGCTGAAGTCAGAAAGCCTGAGCTAGGAAGGTTATTTTCATTTCATTTAAGGTCATCCTGATGTTTTCCACCAAATTTCAAAAATTGATGTTTTCCAAAATGCACAGTACTTACTTCTTTAAGGATATCCTTCATCTAGCTCCTTTAACTGCTTCAAAGGAAACAACCATTTTCTAGAAGAAAGGAATACTCAGCTTCCTTCATGGTGGTAACCTCTTCCAAGAGGCATGACTTTCTAAACACATGGTGAAGAAAACAGATCTCCATCTTAAAGAGCCTGCAAGTGAAGAGATCCTAATTGACCTGCACATTAATACACATATTGCACAGAATAAGGGACGCTTTCCCAGGAGTTTTCAACAGTTTAGAGCCAGGTCCCCAAAGAACTAAAATCTCAAGCGTTTACACCTAAAGGGACAAAATTAACATAATCTTAGTAGCACTTGCACTAAGTATTATTTTATAACTGTGTCATTTCTCAAAGAGAGGATTCCTAAGAAAACAAAAGGGATTGTCCCCCTGCTTTGGCATCCTTCATGCCAAAAGGAGCTCTCTTTGCTATCAGTAGGGTGTGATGCACTGAGCACCCAGGACCAGTTTGGAGGAAGCAGTTTGCTGCCTGGACTCTGGAGACACATCCCCTGGCGTTAATCTCAATTCCACTGCTTTACTGCTTGTGTCACTTTAAGCATATTTTTAAGTCTCTCTGTGCCTGATTCTCTCAATTTTTAAACTAAAGAAGATAACGATGTCTAGTTTGCAAAGATCTTGGAAGAACTTAACGAAGTGATAAATTTAAACTACTTAATGAGTGTCCAGCACAGAAACAGTGCTCATTAATGTTATGTATTATTATTAGGGATTTATAGCATAGTTAGTGACCTTATACCTAGACACTGAAATAAAACAGAAGTGTTTTTTTGTTTGTTTTTTTGTTTTTGTTTTTTTCTCTAGGCAAAATAAAACACAATCTGTGGACTCCAAAGAAAGGACAGATCACTATAAAAATGGAATAGAGGAGAAAATACTCAAATGGAATAGAGGAAGCAATTAGTCTAGAAAGATAAAATTTAGGTAGACTGAAGTTAAAGGGAAGGTATTCCAGGGCAGTGCTAATGAGATCAGCACGAGCAGAAACAAGGAAGATGTTTGAGATGGAAGGTTTACATTCAAGAAAGAAGCCAGTGTAGAGTCTGATGAAACAGATTAAAGTATTGCAATCCCCACCTTCTCTGAAACCTTATTGTTTATCCAATGGGAAGACCTGATATCTTTTTCTATTTAACCCCTATAACATTTCACTGGAGCTTATTTTTAATCCCAGTTAATTATCTATCTCAGTAGGTTGTCAATAACTGATTTTACCTAACTGTTGAATTAGTGGAAAATAAGTGTTCCAAACCAATAATTCATAATGGTTTATATTTAGCAATTTAAATTATGTTATATACTTTTGATCTGATGGCAAGTAAAAGTAAGTTTAACTGTTACTCTCAAAACAAACTAAAAACAATAAAAAACAACCAACAAACACAGATGTTAAGTAAAATGAAAAAGACACTTCATCAGCTCTGAAAAGGAAAAGGTAATATAGAAAATAATTTAAAAATCATTTTTTTAATTTTTTATTTCTTTAAAGAATTTTTTTTAGATTTTTAAAATTTATTTGACAGACAGAGGTCACAAGTAGGCAGAGAAGCGGAGTTGGGGGGAGCAGGCTCCCTGCTGAGCAGAGAGCCCAGTGTGGGGCTGGATCCCAGGACCCTGGGATCATGACTTAAGCTGAAGGCAGAGGCTTTAACCCACTGAGCCACCCAGGCACCCCTAAAAAATAATTTTATTAACAGAAAATTATAGGAAATTTCTCTTTTGTTACTTTTTTTTAAAGATTTTATTTATTTTTTTGACAGACAGAGATCACAAGTAGGCAGAGAGACAGGCAGAGAGAGAGGAGGGGTTCGATCCCAGGACTCCGGGATCATGACCTGAGCGGAAGGCAGAGGGTTTAACCTACTGAGCCACCCAGACGCCCTCTTTTGTTACATTTTTTAAATAAAACATCAAATTGATAAAGAACAAGGTTGAAAAATGAAATAACAAAATTATATTAGATAATGTGAAGTAAGTTGGCTGAGCCGAGGGAAGAAAATTGTATGAGAATTTTGAGGACATGAAACAAACAAACAATAAGGCAAGAGACAATATAGACACTACTAAAATAACCCTGGAAAACTTGAGAAAATTTAAAAAGTAAAGTTTAAAACTAGCTGCAGGGCTACTGGGTGACTCAGTCCATTAAGCATCTGACTTTGCCCCAAGAATGTTATCGCCAAACAGTGGAAAGAGCCAAGATGCCCTTCAACAGACAAATGGATAAAGACGATATGGTCCATATATACAATGGAGTATTATGCCTCCATCAGAAAGGATGAAGACCCAACTTTTGTATCAACATGGATGGGACTGGAGGAGATTATGCTGAGTGCAATAAGTCAAGCAGAGAGAATCAATTATCATGTAATTTCACTTACTTTGGAGTAAGTTTCATTTACTTGTGTTATTAGCAAATAACACAGAAGACATTGGGAGGAGAGAAGAAGTGATTTGGGGGAATTAGAGGGGGAGATGAACCATGAGAGACTGTGCACTTTGAAAAACAAACTGAGGGTTTTTGGGGGGTGGGGGAGGGTCGGGGGAGCCTGGTGGTGGGTATTAAGGAGGGCACATATTGCATGGAGCAATGGGTGTGGTGCATAAGCAATAAATCTTGGAACACTGAAAAGTAAATGTTATGGCTTTTGAAAAAGAACTCCTGGTCTATTTGTGGAACCTAATAAAGAGGGAACACTTGCACAAGAGGCACCATGTGAGCATGTATCCAGGCCTGCCCTAATGCCCTGGGTTCCATCAGATTCTCCAATAAATAAAGTGAGATGAGCAAAGCAGCATCTATCACATGATGAACATGGGCCATCCACATGGATCCCAACTAACATCAGAGGCTCTAGTTCAAATGTGTTTGAATACAACCTCTGCTTTCCTACGTCTATGCAACTCACCTTGAAGTGATAATGTCAACAGCTTGCTATGCATCCTTTATAAGTTCTCTCTATGTTCATTTACACCTTTTATTCATTACCTAGGTTTTGCCATTTTCTTAATGATCATAGCAGCACACTCATCTTCAACTTGGTTTGTTTTGTTGTGTTTTACCTAATAGTAACTGCAAACAATTTTCTCCAGGTCAGTCCATGATTATGTAATCCAGTCATTTCATTTACTATACCTTTCATAGGAGAAAAAAATGTGCGTTTATTCTAGTGTTGGATAGTCCCATATTTTCTTTTATTCTTCCTTGCCATACATGATGCTAAAATATGTGTGATCTTATTCATTGGCATGTATGTTTCTGTCAACTAGATTTCTAAAGGAGGGATTTTTAGGTCAAATACCATATTAATTTATCATGTTATAAGGAAACTGCCAAATTCTTTGTGGAAATCGATTATTCACACTATCAGCAGGAAATAAGATGATACATGGCCAAATAGGACCTTCATCAACATGGAAAACTAACAATATTGCATCTATATTGAAAGACACTACATTGACATTTTAATATCTTTTCATTTACTTGACCAGTAATGACATTCAGCATGTTTTCTTTACATGTCTGGCAATTTGTATTCCTATTTTGTGATTTGCCTATTCACTTGTTGGCTCACTTATTTGTTGTCTTTGTTTTTTTTTTTAAGATTTCATTTATTTATTTGAGAAAGAGAGCACAAGCAAGGGGAGCTACAAAAGGAGAGGAAAGGGAGAAGCAGGTTCCCCACTGAGCAGGGAGCCCAATGGGGGGCTTGATCCCAGGACCCTGGAACCATGACCCAAGCCAAAGGCAGACACTTAACTGACTGAACCACCCAAGTACCCTATTGTTTTTCTTTTTCATTCTGAATTTTAGACTGCTCTTTGCATATTGGGGGTATTATCCCATTGTTTGGCACATGTGTACAAATATTTTTCTCTTGTTTTATTATTTCCCTGGTAATATTGTTTGTGCTACCTTGACCTCTCAATTACAACTTTTGGTTTTCTTGTCTGGATTAAATAGTATTCAAATGCCCGTGACTTCACAAATATTCATCTAAGTTTTCTTCCAGTATATTTTCACATTTATGTTCTCAATCCATCTCTATATTGTTTTGAAACACTCATCATGTCACAGACAATAAGATACTGCAGAAAAATATTTAAGAACTACTCCACTTTTCAAATCATCTATGAGCTGGCAGAGCATGGACTCACATGCAGTTTCTGACTTCCACTTCAGCGATTGCTTTCCCGTACAGTCTGTACCAACATCTACGGTACAACACAACAGAGTTCTATTTTACCAAGACCATTAGAGAATGTTTCCTTTCCAACTTCCTCCTGAATGCATTTTTCACCTCCTTGTTCCTCAGACTATAGATGAGGGGGTTCAACATGGGGATTACCACAGTATAAAACAGAGAAATCACTTTATTGATATCCAGGGAGGAAGTTGAGCCAGGCCGAACATAGATAAAGAAAAGAGTCCCATAGAAGATGGAGACGACAGTCAGGTGAGAAGAGCAAGTGGAGAAAGCTTTCTGCCTCCCATCAGCAGTCTGGATCTTCAAGATGGCAACCAGGATGCAAACATAGGAGACCGTGATAATCAGCCCACTGAGCACACCAATTGCTCCAGCCAAGATGAACAGCACTAATTTATTGATCCATGTGTCTGCACATGCTAGAGACAGCAGTGGAGAAATGTCACAGAAGAAGTGATTGATGATATTTGGACCACAGAAGGGTAAGCGAAAAGTGAGAATTGTATGTGTCATCATGCTTATAAGAGCCATGGTGTAAGGTCCTACCACCAGCTGCACACAGACCCTCTGGGACATGATGAGTGTGTACAGCAAGGGCTTACAGATGGCCATGTACCGGTCATATGCCATGGAAGCCAGGAGGAAACATTCACTTGCCACAAAGAAACCAAAGAACCACAACTGTGCAGCACAACCCACAAAAGAGATGACTTTTTTCTCCGCAAAGATATCACACAGCATCTTGGGGGCAATGGAAGATGAAGAACAAATATCTACAAAGGACAAGTGGCTGAGAAAAAAGTACATAGGAGTGTGGAGTCTTGGATCAGTCCATATGAGAATGATCATCCCTACGTTACCCCCCAGGGTGACAACATAGACAAAGAGAAGCATGACAAAGAGGACAATCTGATCCTGGAGGTGATCTGTGAGGCCCAAGAAAAGAAATTCAGTCACTTCTGTCTGATTTTTATCTTCCATTGGTCAGTTGTAATCTGTTACAAGAAGGAAAAACAATTTTTATAATTTAAAAAAAAGCAATCGCTAGCACTTAGAAATGATGTTTTATACAAATGACAGATTATCCTACACAGGTCTCTAACAGGCAATTATTGAATTATTGTTGAACTGGAAGACAGGATGTCCATGTACTAGGACTAGGAGTTATGCATAGACACGGTGTAAACTTGGACAATTCACCCCCGATCTCTTTGGATTCAGTACTCTCTCCCAGAAAAAGAGGAGTCCAACGACATTCTCGAAACCTCCCTCAAGGTGTATTTGAAATGGGAATTAGTCTCCACATTTCATTTTACTATGTTATGGGATAATAAAACTCACTAAAGAATACTTTTACTGGAAGTACTATAAAATCTCACCAAGGTGATATTCAGATCCTTACATCAGACATGTGGGAAAGACTAAACAAGGGAGTTCCTGTTCTCACTGAAGGATCAGTACCATTCTTTAACATTATTAAGACACAATTCATACATGTGTTTATCAGTCTACTCTCTATTTGCGTTGATAACAGGATGTGGAAAGGATAATGTACACAATTAGTAAAGCAGTTACTTATATAAAAGAATATGATACCATAGAAGGAATGGAGAGGTCTTGTGTATAAGAACAAGAGATCTGCCAAATTTTGGACAGCAAAATGGAAATGCCATGACAGTTGTACAGAAAATTAAGCATCTGTTTGCACCAAAATAGCATATTTTTATTTTATGTGATTCCCTATACATTATATAAACTTCTTTTAAGACACTTATCCTGACATCTGTCAGACAATGTCAATTATAGTAATGAGTAAAATATCAAATGGGGAATGATTTGTGCAAGGAGCACCATGAAGAAAATACTACTTTTTGTCTCATGAGTTCAGGAAGAAGAAATCAAATGGTTTCCAAAGAGACAATCACTATGTAGGAAAATTTGTATGAAAAGTCTGGTTTGAGGCTCAGTCATTATGCATCTGCCTTTGGCTCAGGCCATGATCCCAGGGTCCTGAGACTGAGTCCTGCATCAGGCTCCCTGCTCAGCAGGAAGCCTGCTTCTCCCTCTCTCACTCCTCTAGCGGTCTCTCTCTCTCTCTCTCTGTCAAATAAATAAATAAATAAATCTTTTTAAAAAACGAAAAATTGGTTTTAAGTAACATTTACTATCACTTCAACTATTGTCCTCTAAATAAAATAAAAGCAAAATACGACTCATATTGTACAATAATTACATGTGAAGCTTGAGATAGGATATAAATAGTGGCTGTATCCATTCAACTTGATTCTTTTATCATTATCATAATTATTTGCTCAATACACTATAAAGTATGATTTCATGAGTCACAAAGACAATTCTAGGCTTATGATAAGAGCATCAGCCATGGCATAAATGTTAATTCCAGTCCAAATACACTAATAGAGGTATGTGGGGATTTAGAGGGTAGAATAGACAGGCTGCTCCTAGTTTTGATCCCATCTTTCTTCCTTCCTTCTGTCCTTCTTTCTTTCTTTTTTCTCTTCTCTTCTCTTCTATTATTTAAATATAAGCCATTTTGAGACAAGGAGGATAATCTCTACTCCCTTTCATACCTACATTCTGTGGCTTTAGAAATCTTCATAGACATTGCAGAATCTCTATATTATGCAAAACTAAACAGGAAATTCAGTTTTATAAAGAAAGTGACACAAACCAGTTGTTTAGTCTCCTGAGAATGTGAACAAAATGCCAGTCTGCTCTATTTAGAAAGCCTGAGCTAGGAAGGTTATTTTCCTGTCATTTAAACTCATCCTGATGTTTCTCCACTAAATTTCACAAAAATTTCTTATTTTCCAAAATGCAACATACTCACTTCTTTAAGGATATCCTTCATGTAGCTCCCTTAAGTGCTTTAAAGGAAACAACCATTTTCTAGAAGAAAGGAATGCTCAACGTCTTTCACGGTGGTAACCTCTTCCAAGAGGCATGACTTTCTAAACACATGGTGAAGAAAACAGATCTCCATCTTGAAGAGCCTGCAAGTGAAGAGATCCTAATTGACCTGCACATTAATATGCACATTAATATGCACAGAATAAGGAGTTTCCAATAGTTCTCAGGAGATTTCAGTAGTTTGGTGGCAGGTCCCCAAAGAACTAAAACCTCAAGTGTTTACACCTAAAGGGACAAAATTAACATAATCTCAGTGGCACTTGCACCCAGTATTATTTCATAATGGTGTCATTTCTCATAGAGAGGATTCCTAAGAAAACAAAAGGGATTGTCCCCCTACTTTGGCATCCTTCATGCCAAAAAGAGCCCTCTTTTCTATCAGGGGGGCATGATGCATTGAGCACCCAGGACCAGTTTGGAGGAAGTAGTTCACTGCCTGCATTCTGGAGACACATCCCCTGCTGTTAATCTCAATTCCACTGCTTTACAGCTTGTGTACACTTTTTAGGTCTCTCTGTGCCTCATCCTCTTAATCCCTAAACTAAAGAAGGCAGCAGTGTCTAGTTCACAGAGATCTTGTAAGGACTTAATGAAGTGATAAACTTAAACTGGTTAATAAGTGCAATTGCAGGGTCATAGGGAAGCTCGATATTTAATTTCTTGAGGAATCTCCACATTGTTCTCCAAAGTGGCTGCACCAACTTGCATTCCCATCAACAGTGTAAGAGGGTTGCCCTTTCTCCACATCCTCTCCAACACATGTTGTTTCCTATCTTGCTAATTTTGGCCATTTTAACTGGTGTAAGGTGATATCTCAATGTGGTTTTGATTTGAATCTCCCTGATGGCTAGTGATGATGAACATTTTTTCATGTGTCTGATAGCCATTTGTATGTCTTCATTGGAGAAGTGTCTGTTGATATCTTCTGCCCATTTTTTTGATATGATTATCAGTTTTGTGTGTGTTGAGTTTGAGGAGTTCTTTATAGATCCTGGATATCAACCTTTTGTCTGTACTGTCATTTGCAAATATCTTCTCCCATTCCGTGGGTTGCCTCTTTGTTTTGTTGACTGTTTCCTTTGCTGTGCAGAAGCTTTTGATCTTGATGAAATCCCAAAAGTTGATTTTTGCTTTTGTTTCCTTTGCCTTTGGAGACATATCTTTGGAGAACAGTGTGGAGATTCCTCAAGAAATTAAAAATAGAGCTTCCCTATGACCCTGCAATTGCACTGCTGGGTATTTACCCCAAAGATACAGATGTAGTGAAAAGAAGCACCATCTGTACCCCAATGTTTATAGCAGCAACGGTCACAGTCACCAAACTGTGGAAAGAACCATGATGCCCTTCAACAGACGAATGGATAAGGAATATGTGGTCCATATACACAATGGAGTATTATGCCTCCATCAGAAAGGATGAATACCCAACTTTTGTAGCAACATGGACAGGACTGGAAGAGATTATGCTGAGTGAAATAAGTCAAGCAGGGAGAGTCAAGTATCATATGGTTTCACTTATTTGTGGAGCATAACAAAGAACATGGAGGACATGGGGAGATGGAGAGGAGAGGGGGTTGAGGGAAATTGGAAGGGGAGGTGAACCATGAGAGACTATGGACTCTGAAAAACAACCTGAGGGTTTTGAAGGGGCGGGGGATGGAAGGTTGGGGAACCAGGTGTTGGGTAATAGGGAGGCACGTATTGCATGGAGCACTGGGTGTGATGCAAAAACAATGAACACTGTTACGCTGAAAAGAAATTAAAAAAAAAAACTGGTTAATAAGTGTCCAGCACAGAAACAGTGCTCATTAATGTTATGTAGTATTATTAGGGATTTATAGCATAGTTAAGGACATTATACCTAGACATTGAAATAAAACAGAAGGGTTTTTTGTTTTTGTTTTTATCTCTAGGCAAAATAAAACACAGTCTATGGACTCCAAAGAAAGGACAGGTCACTGTAAAAATGTAATAGAGGAGAAAATACTCAAGGAAGGAATTACTCTAGAAAGATAAATAAAATTTAGATATCTGAAGTTGAAGGAAAGGTATTCCAGGGCAGTGTTAATGAGATCAGCAGAAGCAAAGAAGATGTTTGAGACGGAAAGTTTACACTCAAGAAAGAAGCCAGTGCAGAGTCTGATGAAACAGATCAAGGTATTGTAATCCCCACCTTCTCTGAAACCTTATTGTTTATCTGATGGGAAGACCTGATATCTTTTTCTATTCAACCCCTATAACATTTCACTGGAGCTTATTTTTAATCCCAGTTAATTATCTATCTCAGTAGGTTGTCAATAACTGATTTTGCCTAACTGTTGAATTAGTGGAAAATAAAAGCTCCGAATCAATAATTCATGATTGTTTATATTTAGCAACTTAAATTATGTTATATACTTTTGATCTGATAGCAAGTAAAAGTAAGTCTACCTGTTATTCTCAAAACAAACTAAAAATTAAAAAAAAAACAACCAACAAACACAGATTTTAAATAAAATGAAAAAGACACTTCAGCTCTGAAAAAGAAGAGGTAATATGGAAAATAATTTAAAAATCATTTTATTAACAGAAAATTATAGGAAAGTTCTCTTTTATTACATTTTTTAAATAAAAACATCATTTTGATGGAAAAGCAAGGTTGAAAAATGAAATAACAAAATTATATTAGATAATGTGGAGTAAGCTGGCTAAGCCAAGGAAAAAAAATTTTATGAGAATTGTCAGGACATGAAACAAACAAACAAGAAGGCAATAGACAATATAGACACGACTAAAATAACCCTGGAAGTCTTAAGAAAATTTAAAAAGTAAAGTTTAAAACCAGCTGCAGGGCTCCTGGGTGGCTCAGTCCATTAAGCATCTGACTTTGCCTCAGGTCATGATCTCAGGGGCTGATATCAAGTCCCAAGTGGGCTCCACACTCAGCAGGGAGTCTACTTCTCCCTCTACCCCTCCCCACTCCACTGATCTGCTCTCTTTCTCTTTCTAATAAATAAAGTCTTTAAAAAGACAAAAATAAGCTGCAACTTCAAAATGTTTAGAGATAAAAATGATAAGGCAGAAAGGAAGATCTAACATACAAATAATTGGTATCTCTGAAGAAGATAGACGTCATATGTAAAAAAAAAAAAACTTTCTAAAACAAGAAAATCTGTATCTGTGGAATTAAAGTACACAATATGTCTTAAGGGAAAAACTATAAAATTCTCATAAAAATTATCTAGACTTTTTTTCTTCTTCTTACTTAAAGAGGACAATTTTCAAGCTGTTCTCAAAACACTCCACAATTTTATTCCACTGTACACTCATTACAGTGAACAGTATTATAGATGGAGCCAGGACTGGAAAACTGAGTATTATAGGAAATGGTAATATAAAATATAAATATAATCAATAATTATATTGATATGGCTAATAGTAAGATAAAAATATAATCAAAACACACTTGAAATGAAAGAAGACAGTTTTACAGTTTCTCTGAGCCCACCAATCTCCTTCTTTCAATGTAGAGAGTTATTAAATACAGATTAAATGTAATAAATGCTATATTTTATATGCAGAAATATCTTAAGACATAGAAAATCTACCATTGGGAATGTTAAAGATAGTAATATAATCTATCAAAATCAGGCTATAGAAGGAAAATAAGAAATATAATTGTAGGAAAAGTCTAATATTAACTAATTACTAATACTAACATCTTTCATACAACAGGTTTTAAGGTAGTAATTCAAGAAATAGAAGTTTATTATACAAAATTCTGAAGATTAACATCAGAAATATTTTGCTTGAAAGTTTTGAGTCACATGGCACCTAATCCCTGAAGAATCCTGAACCTCAAGCATCTGCATCCATGACGAAGAAACTAAAGTGACATAAACATTAGATTTTGAACCAGTATTACCTCACAATTGGATTTTATCTTAAGGGAGGATTCTGAAGAGCAAATCTGGTCATCGGGAGATCATCTTTGAAAAATGAAACAGCATTCTATTGAACAAGAAACCCTGGATACTAAGAGACAGAAACTCACGATTAAAAAACTATCCCTGAAAGTTGATACAAGTTGTTTTAGGAGATTGGACATAAATGTGGAAAAATCAAAGCTGTAAGTAAGGAGATTGAAACAGTCATCAAAAATCTCCAAACAAACAAAAGCCCAGGGCCAGACGGCTTCCCAGGGGAATTCTACCAAACATTTAAAGAAGAACTCATTCCTATTCTCCTGAAACTGTTCCAAAAAATAGAAATGGAAGGAAAACTTCCAAACTCATTCTATGAGGCCAGCATCACCTTGATCCCAAAACCAGACAAGGATCCCACCAAAAAAGAGAACTACAGACCAATATCCTTGATGAACACAGACACAAAAATTCTCGCCAAAATACTAGCCAATAGGATTCAACAGTACATTAAAAGGATTATTCACCACGATCAAGTGGGATTTATTCCAGGGCTGCAGGGTTGGTTCAACATCCGCAAATCAATCAATGTGATAGAACACATTAATAAAAGAAAGAACAAGAACCATATGATACTCTCAATAGATGCTGAAAAAGCATTTGACAAAGTACAGCATCCCTTCCTGATCAAAACTCTTCAAAGTGTAGGGATAGAGGGCACATACCTCAATATTATCAAAGCCATCTATGAAAAACCCACCGCAAATATCATTCTCAATGGAGAAAAACTGAAAGCTTTTCCATTAAGGTCAGGAACACGGCAGGGATGTCCATTATCACCACTGCTATTCAACATAGTATTAGAAGTCCTAGCCTCAGCAATCAGACAACAAAAAGAAATTAAAGGCATCCAAATTGGTAAAGAAGAAGTCAAACTATCACTCTTCGCAGATGATATGATACTATATGTGGAAAACCCAAAAGACTCCACTCCAAAACTGCTAGAACTTGTCCAGGAATTCAGTAAAGTGTCAGGATATAAAATCAATGCACAGAAATCAGTTGCATTTCTGTACACCAACAACAAGACTGAAGAAAGAGAAATTAAGGAGTCAATCCCATTCACAATTGTACCCAAAACTATAAGATACCTAGGAATAAACCTAACCAAAGAGACTAAGAATCTATACACAGAAAATTATAAAGTACTCATGAAAGAAATTGAGGAAGACACAAAAAAATGGAAAAATGTTCCATGCTCCTGGATTGGAAGAATAAATATTGTGAAAATGTCTATGCTAGTAGCAATCTACACATTTAATGCAATCCCTATCAAAATACCATCCATTTTTTTCAAAGAAATGGAACAAATAATCCTAAAATTTATATGGAACCAGAAAAGACCTCGAATAGCCAAAGGAATATTGAAGAACAAAGTCAAAGTTGGTGGCATCACAATTCCGGACTTCAAGCTCTATTACAAAGCTGTCATCATCAAGACAGCATGGTACTGGCACAAAAACAGACACATAGACCAGTGGAACAGAATAGAGAGCCCAGAAATCGACCCTCAACTCTATGGTCAACTAATCTTCGACAAAGCAGGAAAGAATGTCCAATGGAAAAAAGACAGCCTCTTCAATAAATGGTGCTGGGAAAATTGGACAGCCACATGCAGAAAAATGAAATTGGACCACTTCCTTACACCACACACGAAAATAGACTCCAAATGGATGAAGGACCTCAATGTGAGAAAGGAATCCATCAAAATCCTTGAGGAGAATGCAGGCAGCAACCTCTTCGACCTCAGCCGCAGCAACATCTTCCTAGGAACAACGGCAAAGGCAAGGGAAGCAAGGGCGAAAATGAACTATTGGGATTTCATCAAGATCAAAAGCTTTTGCACAGCAAAGGAAACAGTTAACAAAACCAAAAGACAGCTGACAGAATGGGAGAAGATATTTGCAAACGACATATCAGATAAAGGGCTAGTATCCAAAATCTATAAGGAACTTAGCAAACTCAACACCCAAAGAACAAACAATCCAATCAAGAAATGGGCAGAGGACATGAACAGACATTTCTGCAAAGAAGACATCCAGATGGCCAACAGACACATGAAAAAGTGCTCCACGTCACTCGGCATCAGGGAAATACAAATCAAAACCACAATGAGATATCACCTCACACCAGTCAGAATGGCTAAAATTAACAAGTCAGGAAATGACAGATGCTGGCGAGGATGTGGAGAAAGGGGAACCCTCCTCCACTGTTGGTGGGAATGAAAGCTGGTCCAACCACTCTGGAAAACAGCATGGAGGTTCCTCAAAATGTTGAAAATAGAACTACCCTATGACCCAGCAATTGCACTACTGGGTATTTACCCTAAAGATACAAACATAGTGATCCGAAGGGGCACGTGTACCCGAATGTTTATAGCAGCAATGTCTACAATAGCCAGACTATGGAAAGAACCTAGATGTCCATCAACAGATGAATGGATCAAGAAGATGTGGTATATATACACAATGGAATACTATGCAGCCATCAAAAGAAATGAAATCTTGCCATTTGCGACGACGTGGATGGAACTAGAGAGTATCATGCTTAGTGAAATAAGTCAATCGGAGAAAGACAACTATCATATGATCTCCCTGATATGAGGACATGGAGAAGCAACATGGGGGGGTAGGGGGATAGGAGAAGAATAAATGAAACAAGATGGGATTGGGAGGGAGACAAACCATAAATGACTCTTAATCTCACAAAACAAACTGTGGGTTGCTGGGGGGAGGTGGGATTGGGAGAGGGGGAGCGGGCTATGGACATTGGGGAGGGGAGGCGAACCATAAGAGACTATGGACTCTGAAAAACAACCTGAGGGTTTTGAAGGGTCAGGGGTGGGAGGTTGGGGGAACAGGTGGTGGGTGATGGGGAGGGCACGTTTTGCATGGAGCACTGGGTGTTGTGCAAAAAGAATAAATACTGTTACGCTGAAAAAAAAATAAATAAAAAGGAAAAAAAAAAACTAATTACACACAACTTGGAAATATCTTGGTCCAGTTTTGTTCAGAATGGGGAAGTTTCTCAGTTGGGGAAAAGATTCTGAGAGATCACCTGCAGGCACTCTTTTATAGAAGTAACATACTCTTGGGATCAAATATTTCTGGTTATCAGTGAAATATGCTATATTTTTACCTTTGGAATCATTCATGTCAGGTGATGCCCCAGAAGACAGCTCTAAAGACTAAATTCCACAGAAGTTCTAATCTACATGTAGTTTAGATAATTCCACAATAAGCAAAATATTAAGTTTCATACACCTAAATAGAAAAGTACACCTAGGAACATTGTATTCAAACTTTCGAGAACTAAAGGAAAAAGAAGATCGAAAATTCATTCTAAAAAAAAAGGAAAGATGATTTCAAAGGAGCAATGAGACTAATACCCAAGTTATTTACACAAATAAAAGAAATAGAGGAAAATAGAATAACTTTAAAGTTCTGAAAAAAGTAGCATCTAACTGAGAATTCTGCACCAAGTAATACTATGTATGAGGGTGAAATAGATGCATATCCAAACAAGCAAAATCTAAGAGAATTTTTTCAGAGAAAAAATTTCCTGAGTAAAGATAATACAAATCAGCTCATTAGTCAGGAGTATTACATCTTATGGAATCTCACAGTTATGGAGAGACATGTAATTCAATGGAAAAATAGAGATGTGAGTAACTACAGAGATGGTAACTAATAGAAACTTATAATAATATCTTTCATAGAAAACTTATATAAATGATAACAACAAACATTCAAATCAAGAGTAAGTTGAATGGAATTAAAGTGTTCTAAGACCTTCCAATTATCTGAAGACAGAAAGACTAGCACTCATTTATACTAGACTCTGAAACATCAAGAATGCAAATCACCAAAAAAATAGCTTAAGATTGCATAATGACCAAATAATAGTGAGATTATCCACCCATCACATGAGTCAGACTTTTTTCTCATACTTGAAAATCACAACATCTGACCATTGAATAAATATCAAGCATACACTATGCCCAAAGAGTGGTTGAGATGTATCAGTTTACTAAAATACCATGCATATATAGAACTTTCACTTTAATGAGGGAAGATAATAATAAATTTAAAAATCAATTTAGACATATTATAGGTTGGAAGGTGATAAGTGTTATAGATAACAGAAAAGGTTAGATCAGAGTAAAGGGAATCTAAGCTTCCTGGTGGGGTAGGGATGGTAACAGATTCAGTCAATAATCAATAGTTATCAATAGTAATCAATAGTTAAGGTAAATCACAGAGAAAATAAGCTTCAAGCCATGGCAGAAAGGTGTGGAGTTCCCCAGGCACTATTGGAAGATGAGAGATCTCAGACAGAGGAACATTATTGCAAAAGCCATGAAGGGACTTCAGGTTCCTAGCTCTACAGATAAGGATTTTGGAAGTCACTAATCTGTCCTAATAAGTAAAAAGCTAAAGATACTGAAGAATCAATAACTCTTCTTGGATCTGTAAGAGAGGGGGGGACACAGAGCAAACCACTGCCCCCACGACTGGAGAGATAGAGAGGTGAATGCAGAGAGTCACAGTTTACTCACAAGAGGAAACTGCCATGGGAACCAATGCCTCGACAGGAAAAAATGAACAGAACAAAGTGAGTTTTTGCCTCCAGGTGTTCGACCAGGTCCATACAGTAAATGTAAGAGAAAAATCCCCTTATGCTTCCATCAGGGGAGAAGAGGAAGTATTCCTTTTTTTTTAAAGTAACATATAAAGTATTATTTGTTTCTTGTGTACAGGTCTGTGAATCATCAGTCTTACACAATTCACAGCACTTACCATAGCACATACCTTCCCCAATGTCCATAATCCAGCCACACTCTCCCTCACCCTGCCATGCAACCTCCAGTTTGTTTCCTGAGATTAAGAGTCTTTTATGGCTTGTCTCCTCCCCAGTCCCATCTTGTTTCATTTTTCCCTCCCTTGAAGCATTCTGAAATCGCTCAGAGTGCTCTGTGCTTCTTAATAAAGCCTGCCTTCAGGAGAAACTAGTTAAACATGCAATCCCCAGCTGGGGTCCTCTTAGAGCCTGATGAATCTGGGGGAAGAAAAATGGCAAACTGAGCTTCCTCTAGCCTTCCACCTGGAGAAAGGAAATAACCACTCCAGTTCCACTGTCATCCTGTCCCAACTTACAAGGGAGAAAAACACTGAGAAACACTTTTGAAGCTCTTCGTCCAGAGGCATGGTTCCACCAACAGCCTAAGACCTATCAGAGGACTACAGAATGCTTCTCTCCCTCCACACCTTACGACCACCTTGCTAAAAGGACTGTTTGAAGCAGCCTTCGTTGCCTAGAACATTGTGTCTGACTATCAGGAGAAACATAAAAGGCAAAAAAAAAAAAAAAAATCATAAAAGGCAGATATGGAAACGCAAAAACATGATCCAAAGAGACAGAGCAAGCATCAGAATCAGACGTGGTAAAGATGTAGGAATATCAGACCAAGAATTTAAATCAACTATGATGAAAATGGTGGAGATCAAAACCACTGTAACCAAAACGAAGAATGCCTTTGATGGGCTCATTAACAGACCAGACACGGCTGAGGAGAAAATCAATGAGCCTGAAGATATAACAATAGAAACTTCAAAAACTGAAAAGGAAA
The DNA here is from genome assembly GCF_922984935.1 of Meles meles. Taxonomy (NCBI): domain Eukaryota; kingdom Metazoa; phylum Chordata; class Mammalia; order Carnivora; family Mustelidae; genus Meles; species Meles meles. The sequence continues at coordinate 13,882,304 of NC_060073.1, read as the reverse complement.
AAACAAACAAATAAACAGAATCAGAGAAAAATATCTAAGTGAGGTCTATGGGGCAAAAACTACAAAAAGTGTAACATATTTATCATGGGAATATCAGAAGAAAAAAGAGAGAAAGGAATAGAAGAAATATTTGAAACAATGACTGTTTTCCTCAAGTTAATAATAGACACCAAACCATAGATCCAGGGAGCTCCAAGAACACCAGGCAGAATGAAGGCCAGCAAATAACTACACCCAGCCATATAATTTTCAAAGTACAGAAAGTTAAAAATAAAGGAAAAATCTTGAAAGAAGGCAGAGTCAAAATGACATGACACCTACAGAGGAAAAAGGTAAGAATTATATCTGACTTCTCAGAAAGTGGGATGCAGAGCAGGAAAGGCTCCACAGCAGGTCCAGGTATAGTAGAAGCAGTGCTGCCTCTTGGACCACAGGATCCAACAGACTCTATGATGAAAGATATATTCCTAGGGAGAGAAACAACATGGAGTTTATTACAAGCCTCAGTGGGGGGAAAATGCTGGTCCTGAGCTTCATGAGATGTTCCAACTCACAGGTAACAAGAATGTTATTGCCAAACTGTGGAAAGAGCCAAGATGCCCTTCAACAGACAAATGGATAAAGACAATATGGTCCATATATACAATGGAGTATTATGCCTCCATCAGAAAGGATGAAGACCCAACTTTTGTATCAACATGGATGGGACTGGAGGAGATTATGCTGAGTGCAATAAGTCAAGCAGAGAGAATCAATTATCATGTAATTTCACTTACTTTGGAGTAAGTTTCATTTACTTGTGTTATTAGCAAATAACACAGAAGACATTGGGAGGAGAGAAGAAGTGATTTGGGGGAATTAGAGGGGGAGATGAACCATGAGAGACTGTGCACTTTGAAAAACAAACTGAGGGTTTTTGGGGGGTGGGGGAGGGTCGGGGGAGCCTGGTGGTGGGTATTAAGGAGGGCACATATTGCATGGAGCAATGGGTGTGGTGCATAAGCAATAAATCTTGGAACACTGAAAAGTAAATGTTATGGCTTTTGAAAAAGAACTCCTGGTCTATTTGTGGAACCTAATAAAGAGGGAACACTTGCACAAGAGGCACCATGTGAGCATGTATCCAGGCCTGCCCTAATGCCCTGGGTTCCATCAGATTCTCCAATAAATAAAGTGAGATGAGCAAAGCAGCATCTATCACATGATGAACATGGGCCATCCACATGGATCCCAACTAACATCAGAGGCTCTAGTTCAAATGTGTTTGAATACAACCTCTGCTTTCCTACGTCTATGCAACTCACCTTGAAGTGATAATGTCAACAGCTTGCTATGCATCCTTTATAAGTTCTCTCTATGTTCATTTACACCTTTTATTCATTACCTAGGTTTTGCCATTTTCTTAATGATCATAGCAGCACACTCATCTTCAACTTGGTTTGTTTTGTTGTGTTTTACCTAATAGTAACTGCAAACAATTTTCTCCAGGTCAGTCCATGATTATGTAATCCAGTCATTTCATTTACTATACCTTTCATAGGAGAAAAAAATGTGCGTTTATTCTAGTGTTGGATAGTCCCATATTTTCTTTTATTCTTCCTTGCCATACATGATGCTAAAATATGTGTGATCTTATTCATTGGCATGTATGTTTCTGTCAACTAGATTTCTAAAGGAGGGATTTTTAGGTCAAATACCATATTAATTTATCATGTTATAAGGAAACTGCCAAATTCTTTGTGGAAATCGATTATTCACACTATCAGCAGGAAATAAGATGATACATGGCCAAATAGGACCTTCATCAACATGGAAAACTAACAATATTGCATCTATATTGAAAGACACTACATTGACATTTTAATATCTTTTCATTTACTTGACCAGTAATGACATTCAGCATGTTTTCTTTACATGTCTGGCAATTTGTATTCCTATTTTGTGATTTGCCTATTCACTTGTTGGCTCACTTATTTGTTGTCTTTGTTTTTTTTTTTAAGATTTCATTTATTTATTTGAGAAAGAGAGCACAAGCAAGGGGAGCTACAAAAGGAGAGGAAAGGGAGAAGCAGGTTCCCCACTGAGCAGGGAGCCCAATGGGGGGCTTGATCCCAGGACCCTGGAACCATGACCCAAGCCAAAGGCAGACACTTAACTGACTGAACCACCCAAGTACCCTATTGTTTTTCTTTTTCATTCTGAATTTTAGACTGCTCTTTGCATATTGGGGGTATTATCCCATTGTTTGGCACATGTGTACAAATATTTTTCTCTTGTTTTATTATTTCCCTGGTAATATTGTTTGTGCTACCTTGACCTCTCAATTACAACTTTTGGTTTTCTTGTCTGGATTAAATAGTATTCAAATGCCCGTGACTTCACAAATATTCATCTAAGTTTTCTTCCAGTATATTTTCACATTTATGTTCTCAATCCATCTCTATATTGTTTTGAAACACTCATCATGTCACAGACAATAAGATACTGCAGAAAAATATTTAAGAACTACTCCACTTTTCAAATCATCTATGAGCTGGCAGAGCATGGACTCACATGCAGTTTCTGACTTCCACTTCAGCGATTGCTTTCCCGTACAGTCTGTACCAACATCTACGGTACAACACAGCAGAGTTCTATTTTACCAAGACCATTAGAGAATGTTTCCTTTCCAACTTCCTCCTGAATACATTTTTCACCTCCTTGTTCCTCAGACTATAGATGAGGGGGTTCAACATGGGGATTATCACAGTATAAAACAGAGAAATCACTTTATTGATATCCAGGGAAGAAACTGAGCCAGGCCGAACATAGATAAAAAAAAGAGTCCCATAGAGGATGGAGATGACAGTCAGGTGAGAAGAGCAAGTGGAGAAAGCTTTCTGCCTCCCATCAGCAGTCTGGATCTTCAAGATGGCCACCAGGATGCAAACATAGGAGACCATGATGATCAGGCCACTGAGCACACCAATTGCTCCAGCCAAGATGAACAGCACTAATTTATTGATCCCTGTGTCTGCACATGCTAGAGACAGCAGTGGAGAAATGTCACAGAAGAAGTGATTGATGATATTTGGACCACAGAAGGGTAAGCGAAAAGTGAGAATTGTATGGGTCATTGTGCTTATAAGAGCCATGGTGTAAGGTCCTACCACCAGCTGCACACAGACCCTCTGGGACATGATGAGTGTGTACAGCAAGGGCTTACAGACGGCCATGTACCGGTCATATGCCATGGAAGCCAGGAGGAAACATTCACTTGCCACAAAGAAACCAAAGAACCACATTTGTGTGGCACAACCCACAAAAGAGATGTCTTTTTTCTCCGCAAAGATGTCACACAGCATCTTGGGGGCAATGGAAGATGAAGAACAAATATCTACAAAGGACAAGTGGCTGAGAAAAAAGTACATAGGAGTGTGGAGTCTTGGATCAGTCCATATGAGAATGATCATCCCTATGTTACCCCCCAGGGTGACAACATAAACAAAGAGAAGCATGACAAAGAGGACAGTCTGATGCTGGAGGTGATCTGTGAGGCCCAAGAAAAGAAATTCAGTCACTTCTGTCTGATTCTTATCTTCCATTGGTCAGTTGTAATCTGTTACAAGAAGGAAAAACAATTTTTATAATTAAAAAAAAAGCAATCGCTAGCACTTAGAAATAATGTTTTATACAAATGACAGATTATCCTACACAGGTCTCTAACAGGCAATTATTGAATTATTGTTGAACTGGAAGACAGGATGTCCATGTACTAGGTCTAGGAGTTGTGCATAGACACGGTGTAAACTTGGACAATTCACCCCCGATCTCTTTGGATTCAGTACTTTCTCCCAGAAAAAGAGGAGTCCAACGACATTGTCGAAACCTCCCTCAAGGTGTATTTGAAATGGGAATTAGTCTCCACGTTTCATGTTTTTGTGTTATAGGATAATAAAAGTCACTTAATAATACCTTTACTGGAAGTACTATAAAATCTCACCAATGTGATATTCAGATCCTTACATCAGACATTTGGGAAAGACTAAGCAAGGGAGTTCCTGTTCTCACTGAAGGATCAGTACCATTCTTTAACATTATTAAGACACAATTCATATATGTGTTTATCAGTCTACTCTCTATTTGCATTGATAACAGGATGTGGAAAGGATAATGTACACAATTAGTAAAGCAGTTACTTATATAAAAGAATATGATGCCATAGAAGAAATGGAGAGGTCTTGTGTATAAGAACAAGTGATCTGCCAAATTTTGGACAGCAAAATGGAAATGCCATGACAGTTGTACAGAAAATTAAGCATCTGTTTGCACCAAAATAACATTATTTTATGTGATTCCCTATACATTATATAAACTTCTTTTAAGACACTTATCCTGACATCTGTCAGACAATGTCAGTTATAGTAATGAGTAAAATATCAAATGGGAAATGATTTGTGCAAGGAGCACCGTGCAGAAAATACTACTTTTTGTCTCATTAGTTCAGGAAAAAGAGATCAAATGGTTTCCAAAGAGACAATCACTATATAGGAAAATTTGTATGAAAAGTCTGGTTTGGGGTGCCTGGGTGGCTCAGTCATTAGGCATCTGCCTTCGGCTCAGGCCATGATCCCAGGGTCCTGAGACTGAGTCCTGCATCAGACTCTCAGCTCAGCAGGAAGCCTGCTTCTCCTCTCCCACTCCCCTAGCGGAGTCTCTCTCTCTGTCAAATAAATAAATAAATCTTTTTAAAAAAAAGAAAAATTGGTGGGGAGCACCTGGGTGGCTCAGTGGGTTAAGCCGCTGCCTTCAGCTCAGGTCATGATCTCAGTGTCCTGGGATCGAGTCCCACATCGGGCTTTCTGCTCAGCAGGGAGCCTGTTTCCTTCTCTCTCTCTGCCTGCCTCTCTGCTACTTGTGATCTCTCTCTGTCAAATAAATAAATAAAATCTTTGAAAAAAAAAAGAAAAAGAAAAATTGGTTTTAAGTAACATTTACTATCACTTCAACTAATGTCCTCTAAATAAAATAAAAGCAAAATAGGACTCATATTGTACAATAATTACATGTGAAGCTTGAGATAGGATATAAATAGTGGCTGTATCCATTCAACTTGATTCTTTTATCGTTGTCATAATCATTTGCTCAATACACTATAAAGCATGATTTCATCATACTTTGTCACAAAGACATAAGACTAGAATTGTCACAAAGACAATTCTAGGCTTATGATAGGATCTCTATGTTATGCAAAACTAAACAGGAAATTCAGTTTTAAAAAGAAAGTGACACAAACCAGTTGTTTAGTCTCCTGAGAATGTGAACAAAATGCCAGTCTGCTCTATTTAGAAAGCCTGAGCTAGGAAGGTTATTTTCCTGTCATTTAAACTCATCCTGATGTTTCTCCACCAAATTTCAAAAACTTCATATCTTCCAAAATGCACTGTACTCACTTTTTTTTTTTAAAGATTTTATTTATCCATTTGACAGAGAGAAAGCACAAGAGAGGCAGGCAGAGAGAGAGGAAGGGAAGCAGGCTCTCCGCTGAGCAGAGAGCCCGATGCGGGACTCGATCCCAGGACCCCGAGATCACGACCCGAGCAGAAGGCAGCGGCCCAACCCACCGAGCCACCCAGGCGCCCCGCTGTACTCACTTCTTTAAGGATATCCTTCATGTAGCTCCCTTAACTGCTTCAAAGGAAACAACCATTTTCTAGAAGAAAGGAATACTCAACTTCCTTCATGGTGGTAACCTCTTCCAAGAGGCATGACTTTCTAAATACATGGTGAAGAAAACAGATCTCCATCTTGAAGAGCCTGCAAGTGAAGAGATCCTAATTGACCTGCACATTAATATGCACATTAATATGCACAGAATAAGGAGTTTCCAATAGTTCTCAGGAGTTTTCAGTAGTTTGGTGTCAGGTCCCCAAAGAACTAAAACCTCAAGCGTTTACACCTAAAGGGACAAAATTAACATAATCTCAGTGGTACTTGAACCGAGTATTATTTCATAACGGTGTCATTTCTCATAAAGAGGATTCCTAAGAAAACAAAAGGGATTGTCCCCCTGCTTTGGCATCCTTCATGCCAAAAGCAGCTCTCTTTTCTATCAGTGGGGCGTGATGCATTGAGTACCCAGGACCAGTTTGGAGGAAGTAGTTCACTGCCTGGACTCTGGAGACACATCCCCTGGCGTTAATCTCAATTCCACTGCTCTACTGCTTGTGTACATTTTTTAAGTCTCTCTGTGCCTCATCCTCTTAATCCCTAAACTAAAGAATACAATAGTGTCTAGTTCACAGAGATCTTGGAAGGATTTAATAAAGTGATACATTTACTTGTTTGTTTGTTTGTTTGTTTATTAGCATATAATGTATTATTTGTTTCAGAGGTACAGGTCTGAGATTCATCAGTCTTACACAATTCACAGCTCTACATTTAAACTACTTAATGAGTGTCCAGCACAGAATCAGTGCTCATTAATGTTATGTATTATTGTCAGGCTTTATAGCATAGTTAGGAACATAATACCTAGACATTAAAATAAAATAGCAGGTTTTTTAATCTCTAGGCAAAAAACAAAAACAAAAAGAAAAACAAAAACACAGTCCATGGACTCCAAAGAAGGGACCGATCTCTACAAAACTGGAATAGAGGAGAGAATACTCAAGGGAGGAATTACCGTGGAAAAATAAATAAAATTTAGATAGACTGAAGTTAGAGGAAAGGTATTCCAGGGCAGTGCTAATGAGATCAGCAGAAGCAGAAGCAAGGAAGATGTTTGGGATGGAAGGATCACACAAAAAAGAAGCAAATGTGGAGTCTGGTGAAACAGATTAAAGTATTGCAATCACCACCTTCTCTGAGACCTTATTGAGAGAAGAGTTGGTGTCCCCTTCTACTCAACCCTTATAATATTTTATTGGTAGTTCATTTTAACTATCTATCTCAGAAGGTTGTCAATAATTGTCATTGTGTATTTGTTGAATTACTTGAAAATAACCCCTCCCTAAAATTTATAATTCATAATGGTGTATATTTAGCAATTAAAATTATGTTATATACATTTGAATAAGGATGGAAGGAAAATTCTTCTTAAAAAGCAATTAAAACTAATAAGAAAAACAACAATAACAGATTTTATTGACATTTTTATTAAATCTAAAAAGGGAAAGGAAAATAAGAGGAAAAGTCATTCTATTCACAGAAAAAAAATATAGAAATTCTTTAATAAACTTTTAAAATTAAAAAAAAGCCATTCTGTGGGATAGCAAATTGAAAAAGAAGGAATATATATTTATAAAATTTAATGGGAAGTAGGCTGGCTAATCCCAGGAAAGAAATTATATGAAAATTGTCAACACATGAAACAAAACAAAAAAGTAATATAGAAACTCCTTAGAGCAAACATGGAAGATATTTGAGAAGGTTAAAAAGATAAAATTTAAAAATAAGCTACAACTTCAGAATGTTCATAGAAAAATATGATTACTTAGGACTAAAGGAAGATCTAACATACAAATAGTTGGTATCTCTAAAGAAGAGAGATGTTGCATGTAAAAAACTTACAAGAGCTTAACATGATCTATATTTAAGCAAAAAACACACAAAATGTCTTTTTTCTTTTTTTACTTAAATTCAGTTAGCCAACATACAATATATACTTGGTTTTGGATATAGTGTTCAATATTTTATCAACTATGTATAACACCCAATGCCCATCACCCAATTACTCCAGTCCTCCACCCACCCTCCCTCCAGCAACCCTCAAATTGTTTCCTATAAGATTCTCTCGTGGTTTTTCCTCCCTCTCTGATGACTTCCCATTCAGTTTTTCTCCCTTCCCCTATGATTCTCTGTGCTGTTTCTTATGTTCCACATGTGAGTGAAACCATATGATAATTTTCTTTCTCTGACTGACTTATTTTGCTGAGCATAATACCATCCAGTTCCACCCAAACTGATGTAAATGTAAGTATTCATCCTTTCTGATGGCTGAGTAATATTCCATTTTATATATGAACCACTTCTTTATCCATTTATCTGTCAATGGACATCTTGGCTTTTTCCATAGTTCGTCTATTGTGGACATTGCTGCTATGAACATTGGGAAGCAGGTGCCCCTTTGGATCACTACATTTGTGTCTTTGGGATAAATGCCTAGTAGGGTGCAACTGCTGGGTCATAGGGCAAATCTATTTTTAACTTATGGAGGAATCTCCATTCTGTCTTCCAGAATGGCTGTACCAGCTTACATGCCAACCAAAAGTATAAGAAGGTTTCCTTTTCTCCACATCTTCACCACCATTTGGTTTTTTTTTTTCCTGTCTTGTTAATTTTAACCATTCTGACTGGTGTGAAGTGGTATCTCATTGTGGTTTTGATTTGTATGTCCCTGATGCCAAGGGGTGTGTTTTTTCATGTGTCTGTTAGCCATTTGGATGTCTTCTTTGGAGAAAATCTGTTCATGTCTTCTGTCTATTTCTTGACTGGATTATTTGTTTTCTGGGTGTTGTTTGATAACTTCCTTACAGATCTTGGATACTAGCCCTTTATCTAATATGTCATTTGCAAATTAGATCTTCTCCCATTCCGTGGGTTGCCTTTTATTTTTGTTGACTGTTTCCTCTGCTGTGCAAAACCTTTTGAGCTTGATGAAATTCCAATAGTTCATTTTTGTTTTTGTGTCCTTTGTCTTTGGAGATGTGTCCAGCAAGAAGTTGCTATGGCGGAAGTCTAAGTGGTTGCTCCTTATGTACTTCCCTAGGATTTTGATGGATTCTTGTCTCACATTGAGGTCCTTCATACATTTTGAGTTTATCTTTGTGTATGGTGTGAAAAAAAAAATGGCCTGTTTTCATTCTTCTGTATGTGGCTATCCATTTTCCATGTACCATTTATTGAAGAGACTGTCTTTTTTCCATCGGATATTCTTTCCTGCTTTGTCAAAGATTAGTTGGCCATAGAGCTGAGGGTCCATTTCTGGGCTCCCTGTTCTGCTCCATTAATCTGTGTGTCTGTTTTTGTGCCAGTACCATGCTGTCTTGATGATTACAGCTTTGTAATAGAGCTTGAAGCCTGGCATTGTCTGACATTGCCAACAGATTTTTTTTTTCAACATTCTGGCTATTCTGGGTCTTTTCTGGTTCCATACAAATTTTAGGATTATTTTTTCCAGCTCTGTGAAAAATATTGACTGTATTTTGATACCAATTGCATTGAATGTGTAGATTCTCTAGGTGGTATAGATATTTTAACAGTATTTATTCTTCTAATCGATGAGCATGGAATGTTTTTCCATCTCTTTGTGTCTTCCTCAATTTCTTTCATCAGTGTTCTGTAGTTTTTAGAGTACAGATCCTTTACTTTGGTTAGGTTTATTCCTAGTTATTTTATGGTTTTTGGTGCAGTTGTAAATGGAGTCAATTCCTTAATTTCTCTTTCTTCTGTCTCATTGTTAGTGTGTAGAAATGCAACTGATTTCTGTGCATTAATTTTAATACCTTGCCACATTACTGAATTGAAAAACACACAATATATATTTTTCCTTTTTTTATTGTGTTATGTTAGTCACCATACAGTACATCATTACTTTTTAATGTAGTGTTCCATGATTCATTGTTTGCATATAACACCCAGGTGCACACAATATATCTTAAGGAAAAAAAAAAACATAAAATTCCAGTAAATTGGCTGGATTTCTTTTTCTTTAAGAGGAGAAAAGTCTAATCATTCTCAAAATGCTCAACAATTTCCTTCCACCCTACATTGATTAGAGTGACTACTCTTAGGTATGGGCTCAAGAATAAAAAGCTGTGGTGATTATAGGAAATGGTGATATAACAATATTAATATAATCAATAATGATATTAATATGACTAATAATAATATGATAATATAATTAACACAAACATAAAAGAAGACAGTTTTACAGATTCTCTTGCCTACCAATCTCTTTATTTCATTATCGAGAACCATTAAATACTGATTAAATGTGATAAATACAGCATTTCATATGTGGGTATATTCTAAGACATGGGAAATTTGCCACTAGGAGTGTCAAGGATAATAACATAATCTATTAAAATGAGCCTATGGAAGGAAAATAAGAACTATAAATGTAGGAAAAGTCTAATGTTAATTAACATCTTTTATAATGATACAGTTTGAAAACAATAATTCAAGAAATTTTTTATTATATACAATCTAAGTTAACATCATAAATTATAAAAATAAATTATATCACCTTCATATTACCAGAAAAAATGCACATACATTACAGATGCCTCAACACATGAAAAGTTGTACTATAAAGTAAAATATTTTTAAAAGAATATTAAAAGCAGAAAGCTTTAAAAATTGAATGGCACAGCTAATACAAAAATGTGTCTATTGTTGCAGCACTAGTTAAAATAACAAATGCTTAGAAACCATTTGTTATCAAAAGTTTCCAGGTTAAATAGGATTTTAAATGAGTTAGAGCTATGTGTTTTGAAGTGATACAATTGCATATGAAATATTCAACTTTAAAAACCAAGGAGCCAAATCATATCATCTCAATAAACATGAAAAAAAAATTTTCACAAAATACAACACTTTTTTCAAAATGAAAACTCTTAACATATTGGGTATAGAAAGGACATACATCAATATAATGAAGACCGTATAAGACAAACCCACAGCTGACATTATACTCAATGAAGAAATATGGAAAAGTTTTCCTCTAAGATCAGGAATAAGACAACTTTACTCACTCTCACCAAACTTATTCAACATAGTATTGGAAGTCCTAGCTATAGGAATTAGACAAGACAAAGAAATAAAAAACATACAAATGGGAAAGGAAGAACTAAAATTTCCACTTTTTGCTGATTAAATGCTTTTATGTATAGGAGTCCATCAAAAAATTGTAAGAACCAATCAACCATTCAGTAAAGTTGCAATTGCATTCCTTTACACTAACGATGAAACATCTGAAAAAGAAATAAAGAAAAATACACCATTCAAAATAGCATCAAAAACAATGAAATACTTAGGGATAAAATTAACCAAAGAAGTGAAAGATGTGTACAATGAAAAACACAGGACTGTTGAGAGAAATCAAAGAAAACACAAATGTAAAGACAGTCTATGCTCATGGATCAGAAGAATTAACATTGTTAACCTAACTATGGATGCAGCCTAAGTGTCCATTTATAGATGAATGGATAAAGGTGTGGTGTGTATATATATATATATAATGGAATATTATTTGGCCATATGCCATTTGCAACAACATGGATGGACCTAGAGATATGAAATGAGAGTGAAATAAGTCAGTCACAGAAAGGCAGATACCATATGATTTCACTTATATGTGTGGCTTAAGAAACAAAACAAATGAACAAAAGGAAAAAAGAGAAAGAGACAAACAAAAAAACACAGACTCTTAATTATAGAGAACAAACAGGTGGTTGCCAAAGGGGAGATGTGTGTGGGGATGGGTGAAACAGGTGAAGGGGATTCAGTGTACACTTACCTTGATTAGCACTGAGTAATATATGGAATGTTGAATCACTACATTGTCAACTGAAAGAAACTAATACAACACTGTATATTAAGTACACTGGAATTAAAATAAAAGCTTACATAAATAAATAAATTTTTCTAATGGGCAGAAAAGTTAAATAGACCTATTTCCAGAGAGGACAACAAAATGGGGGCCAACAGGCAAGTGGAAAGATGTTCAACATCACTAATTGTCAGGAAAATAAAAATCAAAAACACAAAAATATATCGCCTCACACCTGTTAGAGTGACTATAATCAAGAAGACAAGAGACAAGGGGCGCCTGGGTGGTTCAGTGGGTTAAAGCCTCTGCCTTCGGCTCAGGTCATGATCCCAGGGTCCTGGGATCGAGCCCCACATCGGGCTCTCTGCTCCGCGGGGAGTCTCCTTCCTCCTCTCTCTCTGCCTGCTTCTCTGCCTACTTGTGATCTCTGTCTGTCCAATAAATAAATAAAATCTTTAAAAAAACAAAAAGACAAGAGACAAGAAGTATTGGTGAGGATGTAGAAAAAATGAAACCTTTCTACATTGTTGATGGAAATGTAAATTGGTCCCACCACTATTAAACAGTATGCTGAAGGAAATGAAAATAGTTTTGAGGAGAGATCTGTACTTCCATGTTTATTGCAACATTATTTATAATAGCATATATATATATATATATGCTATTATATATATATATATATATATATAACCTAAATGCCCATTAAGAGATAAATAGATCTAAATGCCCATTAAGAGATAAATAGATAAGAAAAAAGTGGTGCAGGAGCACCTGGGTGGCTCAGTTAAGCAGCCCACTCTTGATTTCCACTCAGGTCATGATGCTGGGATCCAGCCCAGCATCAGTCTCTATGCTCAGTGGGGATTCTGTTTGAGGATTCTTGGCCCCACCCCTGCTCATGATCGATTGACTAATTTTTTTTTAAATGTGGCATATATACACAATGACATATTATTCAGCCATAAGAAAGGAGAATAACCTGTCATTTGCAACAACATGAATGGACTACTATTTTACCCATGCACAGTATAATGAATATAGATAACAATGCTATACTATAATTATGTAATATAATAATGACAGTCATATTACAATATGCAATGCAATAACAGACATATTAAATATATAAATATATCAAATTACCACATTGTACATCTTAAATTTATACAACAGTATATATCAGATTCATTCAGTAAAATAGATAAATAAATAAGCCAGGAGTAGAGATGTGTATAAGGTCAGCTTTCCTTTACATTATTTGTAAAAGTGTATACATATGTACAAACATGCATGCTTTTATATGCAGGCAAAATCTATGGATGAGGAATCTCTTCATAGGAATCTGGAGGGGATGGGAAATTTACATTTACTTATATTTCCATACTTTATAAGTGGAAATAGAAATTATGTGGGGATGACTACTTAAACAGATAAAAAGACATTCATATTTTTATTAATTTAAAAAAGAATATGAAAAGTATGTATAGCATGTATGATCTAAGAAATTACATCCAAATCTACTATTTTATCTATGTCTTTATCTCTATACCTTGTAATCTCACTTTCTTCCTAAAGTTGTCCGTAAATAAATATAACATGTAAGCCACCATCCATAAGGCAAACAATTTATTTCTTTAGAAAATGTATATGTATTTCAACATGAATAATACAAGGATTGGTTGAGATAGTCCTAGCTTGAAATGGCTTCTTTTTTTTTTTAATATTTTATTTATTTGACAGAGAGAAATCACAACTAGGCAGAGACGCAGGCAGAGAGAGGAGGAAGCAGGCTCCCCGCAGAACAGAGAGCCCGATGTGGGGCTCGATCCCAGAACCCTGGGATCATGACCTGAGTGGAAGGCAGAGGTTTTAACCCACTGAGACACCCAGGTGCCCCCCGAAATGGCTTCTGATTCTTGATGTTCCACCTTATCCTACCATCTTCAATTCACCGCTGCATAATCCCTTTTGCGTCCACCATTTAATCCCTGGGATAAAGCCAAGAGGTAAAGATATACAGCTGATACTGCTACCTTGATAAATAATATAATACCTTGTCCTAATATTCCCAGCTATTTACTTGAATCATATTTGTATTTTCTCCTGATCTAGAAACAGTCATTTAAAATGAGGCTTAGCGACTTATTCATTGGGTACCCCACCACATCATGAGATTGCCTCTCCAATTACTAGCCAGCAAGAGAGAGGCTTAAAATCATATCTTTGGGGGCAACTGGGTGGCTCAGTCTTAAGCTTCTGCCTTTAGCTCAGGTCATGATCCCAGAGTCCTAGGATCAAGCCCTGCATCAGGCTCCCTGCTCAGAGGAAGCCTGCTTCTCCCTCCCCTACACCCCCTGCTTGTATTCCCTCTCTCGCTCTCGCTCTCTCTCAAATAAATAAATAAATAAATAAATCTTTTTTTTTTTTTTATAATGTCTTTGGTGAACTTTAAGCACTTCAGAAAATGTAGTGTGTGCACTGCTTTCCTGTTACTCTGTTGTACCCTGCCCTTACCAGCCAACTTTCACTACCACCACCTGAGGATTTCTCTTCCTATCAATTTTCTACTACTCAGCAAGCTAGAAGAGCCCCCCCACAAAAAAAATAAAAAAATTAAAAAATAAAATAAACACTCCCTGGGACAGTTTTCAACCAAAGACTGATTCAAAGAAATGAGAAAATGAAACAAAACAAAAAATGAACAAAAACAGATGGGACCAAAAAAAAAAAAAAAAAAAAAAAAAAAAACAGATGGAACAGCAAGAAAACAAAAAGCAAGATGGTAGATTTAAACTCAAGCGTATCAATAATCACTCTATATCTAAATACCCCTAAAAGGTAAAATTGATACTGTGACTAAAGCAGAATCAACAATATACTCCCTTGAGAAACTCACTTTGAATATACAGACACACTTTAAATATACAGACACACAAATAGTTTAATATTGAAGGCTGCAGAAAGATAAGCTTTGCTAATACTAACAAAGGGGTAGATGGTGTAGCTCTATTACATCAGACAAAACATATGTTAGAGCAAACAAAATTACCAAGATAAAGAAGATAAGTTCAAAATGATAGTGGGGTCAAGTTATCAAGAAGATTTGACAACTCTCTATATTTTTGCACTTGATAATATAGCTTCAAAATACAAAACCCTACTCAGAAGTTTTCCTCAGAATCTCTACAAAAACACCCCAACCACTTATCTACTCTAATTAGGTCACTTAAGGTAATACTTACTTCATAGTCAATATTTTTTCTGCTGAATTAGAATTTTAAAATAATTTCTTCTCTCCTTAGTGCACAAGATATAGTCGTACAGCTACTTTAAATAAGTTAACATCATTTCCATGCATCCTAAACTTTTAGTGATACCTCCTCACCGTCTACCCCCACCAACTACCATAGTAAAATATCTTTAAAAATTAAATGCTTATGTTGTTATCAAAGGAGAAATTAATCACTGGGAAAAAACAAAATAATACAGTGGATAAAGTTAAAAAGTCCAATTCCTTATACTTTTTTTCATTTCTCATCACAAATAGCCAAGAGTTTTGAAGCGTTCCCTTTAAGAACTTTTTTTCTATGCAGTCATAAGTATATTTCTCTCTCTCTCTCTCTCTCTCTCTCTTTTTTTTTTTTTTTAGAAGAGGAGAAATTATCTCTCTCCTTCTCTCTTTACCAGGTAACTTTTTTCTTACTCATTATGGCATCTTTTGGTGTATAGACACAATGGAAAAATTCTTTAAATTTCCTGCATATTAAATACTTAAACAATTGTTTCTGGTGAAAAAAAAAAGAAAAGAAAAAGAATAGGGGATACATATGCAGTCAGGGTATCTGAGGTCAGAAAGTGGGAAGGTGAAAGGAAGGAAAATTCTTATTCTAATTCAGGGGACCCTGCAGGCAGAAATTCACTTGTCTAGAGCATAAGAAAGAAACAGGAGAAACTATTGATTCATGTGGCTGGAAGACAGGTTTCACTAAATTTTAAAGGAATAATATTTTCTTGAAAAAAATACTCTTTTTTGGAAGAAGATATTCAACTATGATTATAAAACAAGTAATAAATAAAGACACCTGTTCACAGGGCGCCTGGGTGGCTCAGTGGATTAGGCCGCTGCCTTCGGCTCAGGTCATGATCTCAGCGTCCTGGGATCGAGCCCCACATCGGGCTCTCTGCTCCGCAGGGAGCCTGCTTCCTCCTCTCTCTCTGCCTCTCTCTCTGCCTGCTTGTGATCTCTCTCTGTGTCAAATGAATAAATAAAATCTTTAAAAAAAAAAAAAGACACCTGTTCACATATTTAAAAAATACATAAAGCAAACACCAATATAACTGTAAGGAAAAACAAATGAGTCTACAATTAAAGTCTACAATTAAAGTAGGGGATTTCAACATTATTCTCTTAGTCATTGATACAATAAGTAGACAAAATATCAGTAAGGATATAGAAGGCTTAGATAGCATTATGAACAAAACTTAGCACTTCTAGAACACTCCAGTCAGTAATAGAAGAATACGTATTATTTTTAAATGTACTTAGAATATTTACCATTATGGGAATGCAAGCTGGTGCAGTCACTCTGCAAAACAGCATTGGAGGTTCCTCAGAAAGTTGAAAATAAACCTACCCTATGACCCAGCAATTGCACTACTGGGTATTTACCCTAAAGATACAAATGTAGTGATCCAAAGGGGCATGTGCACCCGAATGTTTATAGCACCAATGTTCACAATAGCCAAACTATGGAAAGAACCTAGATGACCATCAACAGGTGAATGGATAATGAAGATGTGGTATATATACACAATGGAATACTGTGCAGCCATCAAAAGAAATGAAATCTTGTCATTTGCAATGACATGGATGGAACTAGAGGGGTATCATGCTGAGCAAAGTAAGTCAATCAGAGAAAGGCAATTATCATATGATCTCTTTGATATGAGGAATTTGAGAGGCAGGGTGGGGAGTTTGGGGGGTAGGGAAGGAAAAAATGAAACAAGATGGAATCGGGAGGGAGACAAACCATAAGAGACTCTTAATCTCACAAAACAAATCAGGATTGCTGGGGGGAGGGGAGTATGGAGAGGGTGGCTGGGTTATGGACATTGGGGAGAGTGTGTGATATGGTAAGTGCTGTGAAATGTGTAAGCCTGATGATTCACAGACCTGTACCCCCGGGGGCAAATAATAAATTATATGTTAATAAAAATAATTAATAAAGAAAAGAATATTTACCATGATATACCATCATAAAAAGTCTCAAATTTTAAAATATTCAAGTCATAGAAAGTATATTTTCTTGACCTCAATGTAATTGAATTAGAAAACAGTAACAGAAAGATCTTTGGAAAATTCCCAAATATTTGAAAAATAAATAAAACACTTCCAAATAACCTATAAGTTTTAAAAAAATTAAATAAATATAGAAAATATTTTTAGCAGAATGAAAACATGATGTATCAAAATTAATAGGAAAAATGTTAAGCTCCACTTATAGGAAATTTCTAGCACAACCAACAGAGAACAAAATAAAAAGTTTTCAATCAATGACTTCAGCTTCTACCCAAGAAAAACTAGAAAAGGAAGTGAAAATAAAACCCACTAAGCACAATGTGAAACTCAAAGGGTTCAGATCCTGATCCCTGGAACCTGTAAACATTTCTTGATTTGGTTTAATGGGTTTCACTGATATAACTAAATTGAAGATCTGAGATGAAGAGGTTTTCTAGGTATCTAGGTGGGACCCAAATGCAATAAATTATTCTTACAAGAGGAAGAGATGTAGAGAAGACTAGAGAGAGAGAGGAGAAGGCAATGTGAAGACAGAGGCAGAGATTGGAGTGGTATGTTCCCCAAGCCAAGGAATTCTGGCGAAGCTGAAAGAAGCAGGGAATGAATTCCCCCTCCACCCCCACCAAGAATCTCTAGAGGAACCATGACCCTGCTGCCCTCTTGATTTAGGACCACTTTTCAGTAATCTGTTATAGTAGCCACGGTAAACTAATACACAGAAGAAAAGAAACAATGAAAGTTAGAGTGGAAATCAATTAAGTAAAAAAACAAAAAAAATACACTTTTTTAAAAGCAATGGAATCAAAAACAAGTTCTTTGAGAAGATCAGTAAAATCAATACACTTATCAGACTGATCAGAAAAAAAGAAAAGAAACAAATTACCAGCATCAATAATTAAAGAGGTGACAACACTATAGATTCTACTACAAATGGAAGTGGCCTGAGTTAAAAATATACTTGGACTTCTGAGAGGTTGCAAATGGCCTGGTGGGTTGTTCAGGTACCTGGAAGATGCAAGATTGGGAAAGCAGAGACAAAGAGCTCTGGGGGGAAAGCATATGGATAGATTGTGTCCAATGGATACAGATCTTCATGTCTTATATTAATACCAACAATATCACCTGGTGCAGACATCCCTGACCAGGTAGACAGAATGTCAGGCAGCCTGTGTCCTCAGTCACCTCAATGCCAGCACAATGACCCATGAACAGAGCAACCATGGTTCATGGAAGGAGGTAATATTTGTACAATTATGGATGTTTGAATACTATTTAATCCTAACTTATGGCATTCAGCATAATGCCCTCGAGGTCCATCCATGTTGTCACATATGGCAAGATTTCATTCTTTTTTATGGCTGAGTAATATTCCTTTTCTTTTTTCTTTATCCATTCATCTACTGTTAGACACTTAGGTTTCTTCCATATTTCTACTGTTATAAACAGTGCTACAATAAACATAGTGTATATGCGTCTTTTCAAGTTGGTATTTTCATTCTCTTTGGATAAATACCCAGAAATGGAACTGCTGGGTTGTATGGATTGTGTGGTAGTTCTATTTTTGATTTTTGAGGAACCTCCATACTGCTTTCCAGAGTGGCTGCACCAATCCATTCCCAGCCAATGGTGTACTAGAGTTCTTCTTTCTCCATAGCCTCACCAACACTTACTTTTATCGTTTTGATGGTATTTTGGAGAAAAAAAAAAAAGACACATTGTAAAGCAGTAAGAATAGCTATATGTCTATTTGGTGAATCACAGATCATTCCTAGACCTGAGGAAGCATGAGAAGCATCAGTCATATTGGTATATGGAAAGCAGAAGTTGTCAATGAAGTTAGGAAGAGGAATAGATACTTGGACGCAATAGGTGTGATTTGGGTGGCTGCCAGAAGGTTCCATGAAGCTTATGTTCCAAGCTGCACAAAGCTGAGATCAGAGCTACTCAGGGTCCAGTCCTTAAAGGGTCAGTTTACTGTGACCTTTGCCAGGAAGCTTACCCTGTGCCCAGACTGGTGTCATCTCTCTCCCCACGTACTGGATGCCTTGCTATTCTAGCTGGACCCCCCCCCCCCACAGCAGACATGGCAGGTCCACATACTAAACCATATGACAAGGCACTGTTCTGTACCAGATAGAGGTCTCCCTCAAGGATGGATCTATATTGGAATAAGCTCTGTATTCCCTCCCTATGCCACCCAGTGCAAGCATTTGTCCAAAAAAAGAAACTGCTAACATATACATTTTCAAGTGCTACGAATAAAAGCCCTATGGCACATTAGTGTCAGGGAATCAGGAAGAAAAGCTAAGAGTGGGCCACTGGAAACTATTAGGGATTCAGGAATCAACTAATGTAAGCCATAGTGTCCTGGCCTATATAATGGGAATAATAACAGTATCTGCTTTATAGGATTATAACAATGATTTAATGAGAGAATTCGGGTAAAAACCTTAGCACATTTCTGTCAAGTAACAAGTTGCCAATAAATGTTAGCTATCATTAAAATTAATTCATTAAGAAAAGAAAATATTGAAAAAACCAAGCTGGAAGAATTCTTTTAAAAAACACTTAACATCAAGACTGAGAGTATGTGTTTTTAAATCAGATCATCCTTAGATCAAACCCCACCTCTGTCATTTATCAAATCATTTTCTTGCTTTCTTTGCCAGTTTCCTCATTTGTAAGTGGATATGATTATTTGGCTCCAGTAACATAATACATCCAAAGTATTTAACAAATGTCATTTTCTAAGCTCAAAAAATATTTGGTTATCATGATCAATTTTTTGACTGTTTTGCAAATGAGGAAACCACCACCCAAAACAGTAAGAACTTGTCCAGGGTCCCAGAGAAAGTCAGTGTCATTGTTGGCACTAAAATCCGACTTTCTTGACTCCCACCCCAGCAGGGGAAACACACACACACACATTAAAAAGTCTGCAAAGCTCTCAACCCAAGGAGTCATAACTAGAATGAGTCTAGATCCCGGCCATATTAAGAATCCACAGAAGCAGGCTTCTTCACCTGGCCAGTGACAAGAAAAGACCAATGGGTGGCAGTATATTCACATACAAAGAGGCTGGTTGTCCCGATTCCCAGTCTCTGAATGCCTTTCCTCTCCCAACTCGAATTCATGGCAGAAAATCAAAACTCAACCATTAGTATCCTGCTCCCACCAGTGTCTCCCATGCCTGTGTAAGCTTCAGATATCCCCATTTACAAACTCTGCTACCCATTCAGAACAGAATCTCCCACAACAGTTTGCTCCTGAAAGCCTTATTATTAATTTTTAATTAATTAATTAATTAAAACATTAATTAATGTTTTGCGGAGGCAAAAACAGCCTTACAAGAACTGCACCTCAGTGGTGTAGCTGGTTAAGCATTTGACTCTGGGTTTGGGCTCAGATCATGATCTCGGGGTCGGGGGATCCAGCCGGAGTCAGGTTCTGCATGCAACAGAGAGTCTGCTCAAGATTCTCTTTCTCTCTCTCCATCTGCCCTTCCTATCTCCTCTCCCACCTCTCCCTCTCCCTCTCTCCCCTCACCTCAAATATATAAATAAATAAATATTTTTTAAAAATTAAAAAGAACTTGAGGAACATCACTGCCTCTCAGGATTACCCATTAACTCATTTTAGTGTTTACTGAGTAGAAACTGTCACCTTGTGTTTTACAGGCAGTTCACGGGAGTAACGTTAAGATGCCTTGCTGTTACCTCCACAACCCCTCCCCTCTAAAAAATAAAATTTTTGAAATAAAATGAAATTAGGATTGCCCATTCTGAGGGTAGAAGTTTAAGTGAGGGGAAAATAAGAACAAAAATATACGAAGTCACTTTTGAAAGATCTGTCCTGACATTGGACAGAAATAAGATTCAATTACTTCCTTATCTAAAGACAAAGTACATCCATTGGTAGAGGAGTTTGCCAGTAATGCAACCACAAGAGAAGGAAGGAGGGAAGGAAGGAAGGAAGATTGGGGGGGAAGGAATGAGGAAAGGGAAGGGAAGGAAGGAAGGGGGCAAGGGAAGGAGAGAGAGAAGGGAGAGAGGGAGGAAGGAGAGGAGCTCTAAAAGCAAAGCCTATAGGGGCACTTGGGTGGCTCAGTCAATAAAGCATCTCCATGATTTCAGGGTCCTGGGATTGAGCCAGGTGTCCGGCTCCCCACTCAGAGGAGATCCTGCTTCTCCCTCTGCCTCTGCCCCCACCCTGCTCATGCTCTCTCTCTGTCAAGTAAATATATAAAATCGTAAAAAAAAAAAAAAAGGCTAAGTGGGAAAGTCCATATTCAAATGTATTACATGGGGTAAGGAACTCTGGTATATCATGCTTATGGCAGCTTAGCCAGATGCCACTAAATATTCAAATTTTAGTCACAAATTCTGTACCCATTTCCATACCCACCAAGTAGCTTCAAACTAGTACATGGCATCCCACACACCAATATGTAGATATGTAGATATTCTCTAGGGAGCCTGAATGAATGAGGCCCATGTGAGTTTCACTATCTAGGGATATTAATACCTAATAATAAAATCAAAAACTGATACTCTATCTACCATTCTCTTGTGAGCTTTTGGGGGCTTTTAGGTATCACGCTTTTGGGATATTCTTGGCACAAGTGAGAACTCATCAACCCAATGACACTTCAGACCAAGATTCTGTATTTGAAAACCTAACTAGATCCTAGAACAGAAGTGTCCAAAACAAAGATCTCATTTTAGTGAGCTCTATGGGCAAACTCTTAGCTTCCTCTCATGACACTTCAAGCAAATGGACTTAACTTTCAGGCATCAGCAAATCGTCTTTGATGAATATTCAGCTTACTTACATATATGCTTCTGTTTGTAACACCACAGAGATAGAAATAAATGGTCACTTGACTACTTCATAGACTTAATGATGATGGTTGTTAACATGTCATGGTAGCCTCTGCCTCAACCAAATGGGCAGTCAGACAATTGGATGATATCAGAAAAAAATACTAAGGTCAGTTGCTGCGGTGTATCCCAAAGAGGAGCAAATCTGATGTAATATTGTTTCACACAAAATAAATTGACAACTGAAAATCTGTTATAATCACACATCTATTTTCCAGTTCAAAGGTGACTTATGAATCCTCTGTGCCACAGCTCCTCCCTTCCCTTTGCCAAAAGAGTGAAAGGTGATTGATCTCACTAATTTCACATAAAGCACTGTCCTTCATAGTCAAGTATATTTGGATGATTGATTTATTCATGCTTATATGAAATATTTACTTGAAGGGCATTCTAGAGATCATAGAATCCAGCTTCTTATTTTACAAATAAGGAAACAAAGGTTTCACACATGCAACATGGCTCACAGTCATATAACTATTGGGTGACAGCAAAATGACCACAGGGGACACTGGTGCCATACTAGGAATGACCTCAATAAAAATAAAATTGAGGTTTTATTTGGGATAAAATTAACCCAACAAGTGAGTGTTCACTGGCCTTTCCAGTTTCCAAAGTTGTTTCATGGTCACAGTAATCTACATGATATCATTTTAAGTTTCCATGAAAGTCCCCCAGTGCCCCATTTATGAATATTTGCAAACACCTGATCACTTGACTCACCTATAGTCTGGCAGTGTCTGACATGCCCTGATTAAAATAGCATTACTTTAGCTTACGGTTTTATCTACCTGTTACACTGGGAATGCAAATGCATCTGGGACATTCGTGATGGGTCAGTCAGCCCTCAATAACTCTTCAAAGTGAAAGAACTCCTTTCTCTCTAAAGAGCTCTTTGTTGATTCATTGATGTCTTTGATCATGTGTTTAATGAGTACCTGCTCCAGTAAGAGACTGTGCTAAGATTTGGTGGAATTCATACAAATGAATAAGGCAAGATTGCTGTCTTCACAGATTTCACAGTCTATCAGGGGAAAGGGGGATCTAATAAGATGTGACATGTCACAGCAGTTCTGTGAAAACATGTTCTTGATGCTACAGAGGACTGAGAACTAATTTTATTTAAGGGGGGCGGGGTAGGGGAGCGTTATGAAGGGCTTCCTGGAGCAATCCACAGAAGGTTTTGATGGGACAATGTTAAAGAAAAATATGAAGGCATTCTATATCTAAGAGGGATTGAGGGGTGGGGAAACTGTGAAGAGACGAGGAGAGGAGAAAAATTAAGAGTTTGGCTTCCTCAAAGGCTGACTACCAATTACCGCTGTGACCTTGTCCAGCTAAACCTAACATTTACTCTAGACATGAGTTGCAAATATACGTAGACTTTTACTGAATCATTGCCAGAGTGAATACAAAGCTGACATAAAACATCAATTATGCATGGTTGGGTAATTGAAATGACTCATGACACTCCAGTAAGGAGGAAAACGAAAGCACAGGCAAACGTCAAAGAGGTCCAGGACTTCAGACACAGATTGCAGGTGTTTCCTCCATCATATTGGAAATCACACTTATGTACTTTTGTATCTGAATCATGAAATACTAAGATACATGCAGGAGACCTTGGGCTCAGGAGAGCCACAGTCTTCTCCAATGGAGTGGGCTTATAGCCCTCTGCTTGCATAGCCAGAAAATAGGCTGCATGACCAAGAGCAATAGGAGAAACCAAGAGAACACAATAGAAACTAGCAAAACCATCTACCTGTGTTTTAAGAGCAAAGCTAATAAACCAGTAGAGATTGCCTACCACATCTCTCTTAGACCCCAGCACAGGAATATTTATCCCAAGTTAGTTAATTTCATTGTGATTTGGCAAGAGTCTGAACCTTGGCTCCAGTCATCCCTGGAAATAAGCATAAGATTCAACAGGTCAGGTGTTATTAATTCTGCATTTACACATTGAACCTGAACTTCCTCAAACCAGAAGAGGACAATTAAGGGTGAAGTGCTAATGCAATGGTAGGAAAAACATCTTTTGGCTCCATTCCTACTTCTCATCCCTCCATTCTCCCTATTCAATATTTTCCTTCAGTCCTTTTTGAGGCCAGAAGATGCCTGAAATTCTGTTGGCTACTGGCTGTAATTGAGACTGGCACCTGCTGCTCTTCCTTCTGGGTCATATTTAGTTGCCATTAAATACATCCAACTAGTACATCCAACTCATGCTTGACCACTCCCAGCTCTGTTGCTGGAAGTAATGGGTCCTCTCTCCAACGTCAAAAACTATACTGCTCTCAAGCACAAAAGAGAATCACTGCTTTCTCCCTGCCACAAGTAAAACCTTTTTGATCTTCTGCAATAAAAGTTAATCAGGTTAAGGGTGAAAATTCTGGCTTTGGTGGCAGGGTTGATCAACTTAAAACTTTGGAGCCACTGGTATAACTCTCTTCCCACTCAGATTGCAGGAATTCACATGGTGAACCTGATAATGGTTGAGAAGGAAAGGAGTTTGATTCAAGGTTAGAACATAAAGCAGGGGCACCTGGCTGGTTCAGTCAGTAGAGCATCTGACTCTTAATCCCAGGGTCATGAGTTTAAGCTTCACATTGGGCATGGATCCTACTTTAAAAAACAAAATCAAAAAAATAAAAAATAAAAAACAAAAACAAAACAAAACATAAAGCAGACAGTGAAAACATTCACAAGTCCAGAAATGTCTCTGTCTGTGAAGTTTTTTTGCAATGCCTTCTCTTAAGGGCTGTCAGTGGACTCAGATCCACTAAAACCAATGTTTCTCTGAAAGATTGACTCACCATCCTTGAAACATTCAGATGACATGTTAGTAATTCAGTCCTGACTTGAAAAGTCACTACAGCATCCCACTCTCCAACCATAAATGGAACAATGCTTAGAAGCTCATAAGTAAGCCAGCTGAGTTTTTGATTAAGCAATACATGGGACTTATTAAATAATGCCAAGAGCCAACTGGCTTTTCCAGTTTTACTGAGAAATAATTGATATACATCACTGTATGAGTTTAAAGTATCTGGCAGGATGGTTTCATTTATTATTGTAGAATGATTAACACCATAGATTTGGCTAACACCCATCTTCTCATTTAGATAAAATATCGAGAAAAGAAGGAAGATAGGAAGAAGAAAAACGTTTCTCCTTGTGATAAGAACTCTTAGAATTTACTCTCCTAACAACTCTTCTATACATTGCATAGCAGTGTGCTACAGGCACCATGTTGTTAATAGCCAACTGTTAACTGAATCTAAACTTGACTTGGGAACACAGGGAAGTAAATCTCATGCCCAGTAAGATGTCAAACTGAAGGATGAAACCCACGGAGGGCCCCAGAAAGTGGAGATGAGTGTTATCCCTGCCCCTGGAGCTTGTCCCTGGTTCCCTCCCAGTGCAACGCTGGCAACCATAAGAGGAATGATCAGTCATGCAGTCAATTACACTTATCCTCTGACTAACTAGGAACCCCAGAGGGCATGGACTAAATCCTAATGTCTTAAAGTTAGAGATGGATATCTGATAGTTGCTTACCTCCTTGTTCCCTTTCCTTCTGATAGCAAAGAGCCTGGTCTTAGACAGAAAGATTAAATTCTAATTCTAATTAATTTCCTCCCCAACAAAACTGTTTCCCAGCCTCAAGTTTCATGCAGTGGGGAATGTGACACCTTCTGCCAGGCTCTAGCCAGCAGCAATTTTAGAATATCAAGGAAGAATTTACATTTCAGCCAGCCAGATACTGGACACCACTCCACAGGAATGCACAGAGACTGACCAGAGTGATAGTGTCCTTGGATCTAGATTTACAGCCTTCTCTCCTCAGCTTCTCAGCCCAGGCACAGCACTTACCCGCAGACCTGTTAGTGCTATGCCCCCTTTTTCTCTCTCACGAAGAAGAAAGAAAAGTCATAAGTGGTATGAACAGACACTTTCAAGAAAAACAGTCAGAATGGAGGACTAACTCCACTTTCCAGGGAGCCAGGACTAGGGAATCTAGATGTTATGGGAGTAGCTTATTACACAGAAGGCAAGACTTGGACAGGAAACTACAGAGAGAGAGGAGAGATCAGAAATTAAAATTTTAAGGGCTTACATGAAATAAGAAGGTGAAAAATGACAAATAAAGATCCTATGCCTCTTCCTTAAAAAAAAAAAAAGAAAAAGAAATTGGATGGCAGAAACGAGCAGGAAATTTCTAAAGTAGAAAAACTGAGTGGCTCCTGAAAGTGGTAAGTGTTACATAATGACAAGACAAAATGAGTGAAGAATATTTACTTTGAATGTGAATTTAATAGACTTATGGTAAATGTTAAAAACACAGTTCCTGGGCCTCTGGGTGGCTCAGTGGGGTAAGCCTCTGCCTTTGACTCAGGTCATAATCTCAGAGTCCTGGGATCAAGCCCTGCATCATGCTCTCTGCTCAGCAGGAAGCCTTCTTCCCACGCCCCCCCCCCCCCACCCTCTGCCTGCCTCTCTGCCTACTTGTGATCTCTGTCTGTCAAATAAATAAACAAAATATTTTAAAAAACAGTTCCTTCCTTTGAAGAACTAGGAGGGGAAAGTTTAAAAAAAAAGGAGGGGGGGAGGAATAAAAGTGAGATATTCACCAAAGATGAATGAACACCTATTAACACATGAAAAAATGTGTTAAAACAAAAAAAAATGTTCGAACAGGGAGGCAGGCTCCTGGTACCAGTATAGACCCTGAATGACTAACATGAGATCAATCTTAAGTTTTACAGCCCTTTGGAACACATATCTCCAAGGAGGATTGCAATCCCCAGGGAGTCTTACCCACCTTACTGACAGATATGCAACCACTTTTCATTTTCTCATATCACAAATTTTTATCACATTGTCTACATAAACGGAATCACTTAGGTAGTGAGTAAGCCTAGCCATCTGCCCATAATTTATGAAGCTTTGTTGTTTTATCTTCATTGTGACTCTGGTAACTCACATAAAGGGATGAACTCCTTTTTGATGGAGGTGGGTGTGGTTTTTTTTTAAAAAAATGGCGCTTGCAGGAAAACTAGCTTCTAGGGTTAGAGATGGGGAGTCTGAGAAAGTAGTGGTTTTCAGGCTGAAGACGGGGCTGCTTGAATGGAAAAGTGGAAAATCAGATTTAGTGATAGCATACATCTCCACATAGTCTCCACACAGAAGCAGAATTCAACAGAAGTGTCATCAAGTGAGAGACAAAAGTAGTGAAGACTGAAAAGGTGGTTTATTCATCACATGAGCAACAACACAGGAAATAAATGCCTCCAGGTAGAAAAATACTTCAGGTAGGAAAGTCGGGAACTTGCAAGTACACAGCTTTAAATTATAAACAGTGAAGCTACTGTGAACCTGACCAAGGTTCACTATCAAGTAAAGGTTGGTGGGAGAATTTTAAGAACCTTCCTTCTTTAATGCAAATTTGATAAAAGAAAGAGTATCATCTGACTTCCCTCATGTGTGTGTGTGTGTGTGTGTGTGTGTGTGTGTGTGTGTGTGTGTGTGTACTTAATTGAAAAGTGGAAGAGGTTCATTGTGGAGAAGGTTATGGGCCAGGATAAATGTCCCACACAGACAAACTCTATCTATATGACAAGAAAACACTTTGGCACACTAAGATATCCAGAAAAACAAGCTTCTGGGTTTAAAGCCAGTAAAGACTACCTAACTCATCTTCTCTGGGGCAATTATGCAGGCTTTGTTGTTAGGCTGGGTTTGCTCAGCTCTTCTGTGTTATTAAATTCTGGCTTCTGTCTACACTCACTTCTTTGATGGTCTTATTTGGTTTCATTGTCATATGCCAATGCTTCCTGAATTTATATGTCCCATTGAAACCTCTCCCCAACACAGGCTCCAAACATCGACTCTACAAATACTCTTGGATGTTTTATGGGCATCTCAAAATTAATACATTCAGAAATAAAACTCCTGATCTTCTCCTCTTAACCTGATCCACCCATAGCCTTCCCCCATGTTAATGTTATTTCCATTTTTCTAGATATTTCAGCCAAAAATTTTGAAGTCATCCTGATTTTCTTCCTCCTCTTCTACCCCACCTCCAATCCATTCACCAACGCTATTGAGTCTACTACAAAATATTTCTAAATCCAATTATGTCCTACTCCCTCCCTTGCTACCACTCTGATCCACCTACTGGTCATTCTTTCACTGGAATTATTGCAACACTCTCCTACCTGGTTTTTGTGCTTCCACCTTTCCCCCAGAGTCATGAAATTGGCACAGCCGCTAGCTAAATGATCCTTTAAGAAAAGAAGTCGGACCAGGTCAGTCCTCTGCTCAAGATATCAGTGGTTTTTCCCATCTCACCTGGAATAAAACCAAAAGCCTTTCCCATGACCTTGGTCCTTTATTTCTCTTACCATTTTGAAATGTATTTCTCCTGACTCATCTTCCATTATTTTCTCCTGACTCATCTTCTAGCCCCACTGGCCTCCTACCTGTTCTTTCAACACATACTAGAAACAGTCTACCTTCCACCTGGAAGTCTCTTCTTCCACATACCCATGTGGCTCACTTCTTCACCTCCTTCAATTTTGGGTTCAAATTTCAGTTATTCATGAGATGTTTCCTGACCAGATCTACTTTACTATACTCGCCCCAACATACTCCCTCTCTTCTCTCCTTTTGCTTTGCTGAAACAGTCATCACCAGTTAAGGTACTATATATTTTGCTTAGTTATTTTATTTGTTATCTGACACCCATTCTTGAATATAAGCTTCATGAAGGTGTACATTTTTTTCTTTTTTCTCCTCCTAACCCCCCAACTCCCATTCCCTTGCTTTTTCCCTACTACCTAGAATAGTGTTTGGCATGCCATTGATACTCAGTAAATGTTCATTTATATTTTAATTGCTCTAATTTCTCATAGCACATTCACTCCACCTCTGAATTTGCAATAACTTTCCCGAGGGTAGGGCAAGATCTTTGAGATTCATAAATCTGGGTCAAAACTAGATGTTCTTCCGAGCCAATATCCAGTCACTATCCAGGATCTAAATGGCTGGATAGCTCATGGCTGGCTAACTCACCTATACCGAGACCATCTCACTTATATAGGCACACACTGATAACTTGGGTGATGGGCGCTGAGGTTTTACAGTCCTTTTTATGAAAGTTTGAGTCCCCTGGCCCTTGAAGCTTCCTTAGGATGCTAATAAAATCCTCCTATAAGAACAGGTTACCTCCCAAGATCCCTGACAAACCAGAATTTTCAACGCTTCAACTTCAATTTTCTCCCCTTCACCTCTGTACACTCGACTCAAGCCAGTTTGGAAAGAGATGTGATCTGGTAGGATGGTGGGTAGAGGGTGCTCTCTCAGGTCTGACAGGTACAGTCAGAGGTCTAGTTTGCTTTGACACTTAGGTGTAAGGACTTATTTTATATTTTTATTTTAGCCAGAGGCTTCCATTGAGGTTAAACAATAACTTTGTAAATGTTTTCTCTTTGCCCGCCCAGAATTGTAAATGAGATCTCTTTGGCTCATAAGACTTCGTTGATATGCTAAGTTACTCAGGAAGTACTGCTAAACAATGATAAACCTTGGGTTGCATTTGGGTAAATGCTGTAATTATTGTAGAGGTTCTGTACATTTCCTAAAATTTTAATGTTTTGCTAAGGGTCATCACTTGATATTTAACCATATCTATTCTGAGTTTTTGTCACTTGTAATTGTTTTAATTCTCTTGTAAGATGAATTCCGCCATAAAGGAAATTCATATGCGAAGACTTTCAGGACAAATACAGGTCTTTGATATGTTAAAATCCTGGGAACTGAAATGGGTAAAGATTTACAGAAGTAAGGGCTACTTTCGGACTAAACCAGAATTAGTAACATGGGACTATGAACTGAAAGGTTGTAATGTTGTGTCTTTTAATGTTTTAAACATTACTGGTTCTGTAATGTTTGCTCCTCTAGACTAGGGAAACTTTTTCTTAAGTTACCAGTAACTTACAGAGATGTAAAGGTATTCATTTGTAAACAAATCAAGGCATTCAACTTTTCTCTCTATCTGAACCCTCTGAAACCAAAAGGGCTCAATAAGTATTCTTTCTTCCTTGGCAATCAGTCATTAAGAATCTGTTCAATAAGAATCTGTTCTCCTTATAACAGGACACCATTGGAAACTGGTTATTTTACCAAGGCTTTGACTGGAATGTCCTATTTGAAAAGACTCAGATATGACCAGACAGTTTAAAGAAACTAAGGTTGACTTTATGAAACCTGGAGCTGTAAAGCCCTTTGGAACTGTTGGCCTGATACCTGTTTACAGAGTTCCCAGCAGCCTTACCAGGTGAGTAAATAAGGTCACTCCCTGTCAGGGGCAGGACCTCAGGAAGAAGAATTTGCCCAAGTTGGCAGGTATTGCGGGTATGTCTGATGGCAAGTACGTGGCTTGGCTTCTGGCCCAGAGAGGCTACGAGAGATTCCTTTAAGAAGTTCCAGTAAAGCAGATTCTAAAAGATCTATATGGTTACTTATTGTTCTTGCTGAGCTTATGTAAATAATTAGGCCAAGTTTGTTAAAACTGGACTTGTTTTTCAAATAACTTAGTCCTGATTTGGATATCTGTGGAAATGAGGGCTATTTTAGAGAGAAAAATTATGTTTTAGTCTTTTTTTATTATTATTTTTTTATTTATTTGACAGACAGAGATCACAAGTAGACAGAGAGGCAGGCAGAGAGAGAGAGGAAGAAGCAGGCTCCCCACGGAGCAGAGAACCCTATGTGGGGCTCGATCCCAGAACCCTGGGATCACGACCCGAGCCGAAGGCAGAGGCTTTAACCCACCCCGGCGCCCCGAGAAAAATTATGTTTTAATAACTTGCCTTTATGGGTGTTAAATTCTAAATTAGATTGTTATTAAATGTTTATTTACTTAAGCTAAACAGCTTAAGGTAAACTTCAGAGAAGTTGCACGATAACTCGTGTAAATGATCTTGCCTTTACCAGTCAGTCAGCCCTAGACAAACAGTCTTACTGAGTGCCCAGCACTGGCCATCCCAGACGTTACCAAGCCCTTCCACTTGTATGTAGATGCAAAGACAGGGGTGACTGAAAGAGTTTTGACTCAGACTCTGAGGTCTTGGCAAAGGCCAATAACCTATCTTAGCAAGAAACTATATCTAGTAGCCTTGCCTCCACCTAATTGCTGCCACGGCCCTCCTGGTCAAGGATGCAGGTATATTTGCAGAAATGGACTAAATTAGACTATAAAGGAGATTGGGCTAAGACTAGAACAGGAAAGTTAATTCTTCCTCGAAGACTAGGAAGAAAATTAGTAAGCCAAATACATCAGGGCACTCATTTGGGGACACGCAAGCTTAAAGAGCTTACGGGCAAGCAGTTCCAGGTTTCTAAATTAGAGCATATAGCTCAAGATATGGTTGATAGACGTGCTCAATGTCAGGCGGTAAATGCGGGGAGACTAAAATGGGAAGAGGGAAAAGAGATAGAGGTTTGGGTTACCTCTGCGATCGGGTTAGACAATGACCCTGCATTTGTGAGTTCAGTCTCATAGGTATTGGCCAAAGCTATAGGCACTAATTGGAAGCTACATTGTGCCTACCAGACCCGGAGCTCAGGGCAAGTAGAAAGAATGAATCAGACTCTTGAAGAGACCTTGACAAAGTTAATTCTGGAGACTGGCAGTGGGTGGGTAGATCTCCTTCCCTTCACCCTCCTCAGGGCTCGATGTACACCTTACTTAAATAAGGTGACCCCATTTGAAATAATGTTTGGGAGACACCCCCCCCTCCATCTGCCCTCGATTACAAGAGGTTGCTATAGCAGAAATGACTAATCAGTCTGTACTCTAGTCACTGCACGCATTACAGTCTGCCCATGCAGGGATCCAGGCTGCCCACACTGGGACGGAGACGGAGGTGGAGCCACATCCTTACCAACCCGAGGACATGGCTTGGATACGCCACCACCAAGTGGGAAACCTGGAGCCTTGCTGGAAGGGACTGTTTATTGTCATCCCGACCACCCCCACGGCAATAAAAGTAGAAGGCATCAGGGCCTGGACTCATGCGGGTCACGTCAAATGAACCAAGGATGAAAACACCCCCCAGAGGTGGATGCCGCTGCCTATGGACCCCGCCAATCATCGACTAAAACTAAGACTCAAAAAAACAAAAACAATGAGTTCATTAAACTCATTACTGCCCCTGTTGTTAAGATACAGGTGGGAGGTATAAACAAGTGCAAAATAACAAAGGGGGGGCTTAACATACTGTTTCTGGGTAAATCACACTGGAGTCATTAAAACAGCCTAGCAGCCCGTTAAATGGAGGTATACAACTGGCTGAAGAGTCAAAGATTTGACTAATCTCCAAAGAAAAGGGGGGAATGTAAGGACCCATTTTATATTTTTATTTTAGCCAGAGGCTTCCATTGAGGTTAAACAATAACTTTGTTGTTTAACCCTTAAACAGTCCCTGCTCCCCTTCCCCCAGGGGACTTAAAAACAAGTCCCAGAAACCAGCCTCAGGTAACAAAGTCCAAGTACAAGGGTGGGTCAGGCCAGGTGGAGGTATTCAATCAGTGGGGGGAGCATACTGTCTCCTAGCTACCAAGGTGATGGGCTAGTTTCCATGGCTACTGTGGGATGAATTGTAATTCAATTAGTCACCTGTGTGTGGCCAGGCCCAACCACATGGCCTTTGCTCTATAAAAGTTAGTCTGAAAAGCATGGAGGGGTCATCCTCTCTGTAGGGGCGGCCCCGACCAGTCTGTTTGATGGTCGGTCTGATTCTTTTTTGTATTTTTTTTTAAGATTTTATTTATTTAACAGAATGAAAGAGATCACAAGTAAGCAGAGAGATGGGGGGAAGCAGGCTCCCTGCTGAGCATAGAGCCCTATGTGGGGCTGATCTCAGGACCCTGAAATCATGACCCGAGCCAAAGGCAGAGGCTTAACCCACCTAGCCACCCAGGCGCCCTACGGTCAGTCTGATTCTTGATGCTTGGCATGAAATAAAGCTTTGCTTGACCTTCACTTTGTATCAGCCTTGCTCCTTTAATCATGGACCCATTATTGTACCCATTTTGGGGGGGACCTAACATTAGGGACACAGATACCATCTATGCACTGAATCAATAGGTTTCCCAGAACCTTCCCAGACCCTATGCACCTCTTCTTACAATCCATACCATCATTGCCACTGGATGATAAGAAACAAGGAGGTTGGCAAGAAATCTACCATAGAGACCAGGATGCCAGAGGACAAATTCCCACACTTGATTCCAAGAGATTCTTCCCATTTTGTTCACCATACAGTCTCCTGAATCCCCTTCCTCATACCTCAGGAGGCCAGCCTGGAGAGAAGCAGAGAGATGAGGCATCTGAAAGGCAGGACCTGAAGAGATCTGTTCAATTGTGCCTCACAGATTGAACTCAAGTGTAGTGGTCCCTGCTACTTAGCAGCCTGCGGGCCCTTAAGATGAAATCGGCTACAGAAAAACATGTTCAAATACCATTATTTGTACGTCTGAATGCAATGTAAATGGATCTTCCCCCCCAACCCCCATTACATTTGTCTTTTCCAACCAAGCCCCACAGTCTGGACTTCTCAAAGGGATTTGATGGACCTTCGATCTAGGTCTTCTCTACCAGGTTAGCTTCTCCAATCCTGAGGCTTTGCACACTACCCAGACCATCATTCATTCATTCAGCCAGTCAGTCATTTTTCTTTCAACTGCTACAATAAATGAGAGCAGCTGAGGCATAGAAAGGAGAGTCAATTTAGAGATAAAAGAACTGCCACCAGTGCTCAGAGCCATTAACCCTTCGTTATCTGCTCTGTGACTTGGACAGTGCCTTAACTTCTCTGAGTCTGTTTCCTTATCTGTAAAATAAGGACAATATACCCAGCTCTGAACTATGGGCATCTCTATTACATAAAAAAAGTAAATATGAAAGAGATTGATGCATTTCAAAGTGCTTAGTAAACTTAGGCATTGTTATTATGGATGCTGAAAAGTACCATCAGTTGATTGCCCACTTAAGCTGCGGCAGGGTGCAAATTTGAGCAAAGACACATTTCCTGCCTCCAGCTTTTCATAATCGAATGCAGTCATACCTTGGGTTCATTTGGCTTGCTCTCTCAGTGTTGCTCTGGCTTACCAGAAATCCGTTTACTTCATGCTGAGAAAGGAGGTTTAGACAGAGGTTTGGTTCCAGTCTCTTACCCTGAAATGAGTTACTGCCTCATGTAAAATTCCCTGATCACTGATCCAGCACCTGCACCAAACACTGTTTGCTCACACACCAGGTAAGCAAGAAATATGACACAGACACACACACACACGTGTGCAGGGGGACTGAAACGGCTCTGCCTCTCCAAAGTCCTACCTTGGACATCTCTGTTATGCTCTCAAGCACAAAGGAAAATCTTTGAAGATTCCCTTGCATAATGTTTGCAAAATTGTATATAAATCTCCCAGCTTGTTTACCTCATTAATTCACCCCCTATCGGTGTAATGGGAAATTGAAGTAATCAACCAGATAATGAGCACCTGAGAATTTGTTATTGCAGGGCCTGGAATCAGCCAGAGAACTGGCGATGCTCAGCAAAGTGGCTGGAAAATAACTCACCTCGCCACTCATTTTGCTAAAACTATACAGAGAGAGGGAGAGATGTATATATAATGTTCTATTACCATGTGTTGACCAAGACGAAGAGGCTGTAAACAACCAAAAGCATTTATTCAGGGTCTTGGGGATTGCAATACGGGAAACAGAGGCCAAAAATCGAAAGTGTGCTCTGAATTGCAAGCAGAGAGTGCAGGCTTGGAAAGGCAAAAAAAACCACAAAGTTATATAACCTGTTTTGAAGGAATTAAGATGAGTGCTGACAGAGTTGCACTGCCTGACTAAGACAGGACTGGCCATTTAGCTAACAGAGGCTATATTATCTCGGTTTCAGGCCAAAGTAGAAGGATGAGTTCCAGGAGGTGGTCAAGGTGGAGCTGACAGGTTGCAACTGACAAAATTCACAAGTCTATAGTGTTCAGAAAATTGAAGCAAAAGAAGTGCATTGGTCCTGCTTCTTCAAGATCCTCCCCACCCTATTTTGAATGATGCTCTTAGCACCATTTGCTCCACTTGAGAATCTTTTTTCACACATAATGATTGTATTTTATCATTTTATATTTATTTATTTAAATTATTTTTAATTAAGCTAATTTTATAATTATTGTATATACTGGAAAGTAAGCATGAGGATACGCCTCCCATAGACCTCACCATGCTTGGGCATGGGGGAAGGGAGTCCAAAGGAAAAAATATGTGAATTAGATAGAATTTAACTTATACCACAGCACACATGTTGTATTTAAGGATATAACTCCCTTGTGCCACTCTAAACACTTCTCTACAAAACAAGAAAACCAGGCTTAAAAAAAAAAAAAAAATTTGCACATGCGCACGCACACACACACAAAGGTGATATATAGATATAGATAAATATAGATATAGATAGATAGATAGATAGATATGTATGGAGTTTTCCTTCTTCTGTTTCCATCCCCAAGGTGAAATCAAGTTCAAAGAAAGTACTTTTCTTAAGGAGGAAAAAAAAAAAAAGAAAGAAAAAACAGACACTGAACTTTCTCTCCAAAGATTCTGCAGAGGGAGATAATTAAGCTACTTCTCACTGATAAGATATGCAAACTAATTATGAACAATTTTCTGACACCGAGGTACAAGCAGCTGCTGGGCTGCTTTCACTCTGAACCTACATCTTAGGGAGGGCACAGTTCCTTGGTTCCTGCCTGTTGTGGAAAAAATCAGAGTGAGATTATAATGAGGCTAGGAGAATACGGAAAGTCTAACTAGATATGAAAAGTCAATCCAAGGAACAGGAGAGTGGTCTTGATTTTAGAAAGTCTTTTAATTTTATTTAATTCTTACTCCAAATGTTATCCATGGGAGTTAAGTCTTGGTGTTAAGGTTAAACAAAGGAATATATTCTTACAAGATAGTATTTGGATAAAGAAGTGGAGAAGTACCCCAGCCTGATCCTTGATAGGTAACCCCTGACAGAAATAGCTAAAATCCACTGGGTCTTTTATATGCATTTTGCATTGGGTTCAGACTTTCATTCATTCAAAAAATACCTTGGACATGAAACATGGCTCTGGGTTCTTGGGATTCAACACACAAATGTTAGATAAACAAATGAAAAGAGAGAGAGAGGTTTAGCCAACTTTAAGAAGTTATGAGAAAAACAAAATAAATTGTCCAGAGGCTAATGAGCAGAGCAGGGAGAAGCCTTCTCAAAGGAGGAAACTAGCAACAGATCAGACTGTCTGTCAGATAGAAGGGCTCTCCAAATCCCCTTCCATGAAGAAGGCATGCAAGTGTGTGTCCTCAGTCAAGAATAAGCTTGATTTGTAAAGCACCTGGGTGGCACAGTCAGTTTAGCGTCTGACTCTTGATTTTGGCTCAGGTCATGATCTTGCGGTCCTGGGGTCCAGCCCTGTATGGGGCTCTGTGCTCAGCAGAGAGTCTGCCTAAGATTCTCTCTCTCCCTGTCTCTCTGCCCCTCCCTGCTGCGCCCTCTCTCACTCGCTCGCTCTCTCAAATGAATAAATAAATAAATAAAAAGAACAAGCTTAATTTGTGTAAACAACTGAAAATGGCTTTTCTAAATTTTCTAAATTTCTAAATTTTCTAAATTCTGTTTTCCCCCATTTTATAGCTGAGAAATTTGAGTTTAAAAAACTTGCCCAAAGTTCTTTACAAATATGTTCCACTTGTGGGAATTCGTTTAACTTCATTTTCCCTTTTTGGATAGGCAAATCATTTATGTTTCATTGAAGCAATATAAAAACATATTCATTTGGAAGTCTCACTTTCCCTCCTTCCCTGTGCTTCCCACCCCATCCCTCATCCCCATGCCCCAGCACTAACTAAAAGTGGTTTATTTTTGGTTTTGCGAGCATCATTCAAGTGTTAATGCAAATACAAGCAAATACAATTTCATATTCTTATCCTCCTTCCTTATCCCAAAATAATATATACTACAAAAATGTACTGCTTTTCTGCTTCACTTAAAAATATATACTGGATAAATAAGATGTGGTCCCTATATACAATGGAATATTACTCAGCCATCAGAAATGATGAATACCCAACTTTTTTTTTCACTTTTTTTTTTATTTCTTTTCAGCATAACAGTATTCATTGTTTTTGCACCACACCCAGTGCTCCATGCAATACGTGCCCTCCATAATACCCACCACCTGGTTCCCCAACCTCCCACGCCCTGCCCCTTCAAAACCCTCAGGTTGTTTTTCAGAGTCCATAGTCTCTCATGGTTCATCTCCTCTTCCAATTTCCCTCAACTCCCTTCTCCTCTCCATCTCCCCATGTCCTCCATGTTCTTTGTTATGCTCCACAAATAAGTGAAACCATATGATACTTGACTCTCTCTGCTTGACTTATTTCACTCAGCATAATCTCCTCCAGTCCCATCCATGTTGAAACAAAAGTTGGGTATTCATCTTTTCTGATGGAGGCATAATACTCCATCATGGAATACCCAACTTTTGCATCAACATGGATGGAACTGGAGGAGATTATGCTGAGTGAAATAAGTCAAGTAGAGAAAGTCAATTATCATGTGGTTTCACTTATTCGTGGAACATAAGGAATAGCATGGAGGACATTAGGAGAAGGAAGGGAAAAGCAAAGGGGGGAAATTGGAGGAGGAGATGATCCATGAGAGACTGTGCACACCAAGAAGCAAATTGAGGGATTTAGAGGGGAAAAGTGTGGGGGATGGGTTGGCCCAGTGATGGGTATTAAGGAGGCATGTATTGCATGGAGCACTGGATGTTATATGCAAACAACGAATATGGTGACTAACATAATTTTAAAAATAAGCATTTATTGCATGCCAGTCTCTCACTGTTCTAAACACATTTCATGTAGGAACTTATTTAATCCTCACAACATTTGGAGGTAGATACTATAATTTCCATTTCATGGATGAAGAAAGCAAGGTACTATATTTCAAAATCCACTTACAAGGAAAAGTGTGACAGAGGGAAAAGCAAGAGAAGGAGGAGACAGTAGCCATAGTCAATTGCAATTAAAATATCTCACTGGCATAAACTTTGCAAAAACAAATTGTTGTGTGAGCACTTTTCTGGGATTCCTCACAGGGCCTGGGAAGAGATGGATCCAAGTGAGGGTCTTCCTGGCAAGCTGGCCTCTAACAGAAAGACCCTTTGGGAACTTATTTATTTAGAGATTTAAATGAGTAGAAAGAAGTAAATCATGTAAAAATATGGAGAAACAGTATCTTTGGAAAACATTGCACTGATTTGGCCAGTACAAAGGCTCAAAGCAAGAACAAATTTGAGATGTTTAAGGCACTGAAAGAAAGCCACCATGTATAGGATATAGCTTCCTCTTTCCAGCAAACTCAGGAAAACAAAGGTGTTAAGGAATTCAATGTGGAACTTTCACCAAGAAACTCATGCATCACTATGATGAGCTTAAAGAAATATCTGAGACTATCTAATAACCTGCAATGCCCTCTAGAATTCTGACAATGTCTCCTTAAAGTCCCAGAGATTAGAGGCAGGGAAGTTCATACAGAGGCCAAGCAAAATTCAAGCTCCTCACTCCAGCCTTACCACCGCATATTTCATGTACCTGTTTTATATCTTGGGTTCCTCACAAGGGCTTACTAGAATCAAGGGCTCTATACAGGGAAAAGTTGATAATCTACAGAGACCCAACCCCACCATTTAGTCTGAGAGGGCTTGAAAGCCACAGTTAGATAGGGACACATCATTGCAAGAACTCCAACCTCTTGGTTCCCATTCTAGGACTCTTTCTGATATACCGTCTCATGCCAATCCCTAATCTTTAGTAAGTTTTCCTTCAGATATTTGATATTCTTTTTAAATGCAACATAACATTTGTATTATCTATCCACCTTCTGAGACAAAGAAGAGATCTGTAGAACCCACTCAGGGTAATAAATGTACCATTTACTACAGTGGAATTTGAGAAGGAAAATGTGAATCTTTTGCAGCTGTTAATTCTACCAACTGGAGTTTCTACTAAAAATATTATTTCTTGATATCTCAACGAAAGAGTCACGTGTGTGTTTGCAATGAAAAGGCTAGGCAATATCAAGCTCCTGCTTCACTCCCACCATCCTCATCTGTTTTTCAAATCCTCATTACTTTTCACCTTAAACCATTGCACAAACTATCTCATTGTTCTCTCTGCCTCCAGTCTTTCCCCCATTCCACTCTGCCCTCCACAGTGTCTTGCCCAATTTACCATCTTCCAGGTAAAGCTCTTAAGAAAACATTATCTTTCACACTCAACTTTGAGGCTCCCCTACAAATTAGATCATAGAATTCCCAGAATCTTTAAGAATGTTCAGATCTAATCACCTAAACTTGGCATTCAAAGCATTTTGCAATCCAACACTAACACTATAATTCACATTTTTTTCTGCAAATCCTGCTTCCATTCATGCTCGGACCCAAGAATTTTGAGTGTTTCTCGTTCTCACACTGTGCTCTTTATCTTTACATAGATCTTTGCTTATTACCTCTGCCCTTGTGTTCTCCCTGAGTGCTGCCATTGGCGCTTCCCTATCTTTCATGGCCTAATTCAACATCACCTCCTTTAGGAAGGTTTCCTTGTTTATGGCAAGCAAATAAGAATTCTTCCAACTTTTACTCCCCACACTGGAATGGCAATTTTAACTGCCTTGTGTTGTCATTATTTGTGAAATTATTTTGTTCCCTTTATATACTATAAGGGAAGAACTAATTTATGTATCTTGGCATTTCCTAAGGGGCCTCACAGACTCCCAGGGGCACAGTGAGTGTTTGGTACCATATGTGGTAAAAGGATAGGAAGGGGAGATCCTCAATATTCCACTCCTCCAGTTTGGGATCAGGCCACAGACAATAGGTCAGAAATTGAAGACAAATTCCTTTAAGAAACATTCAAAGGCTCTGCCCAAACAGAAAGAGAGAGATGGAGGATCACTAGGGTACAGCTTAATAATACATAGACACCAATAAGTTTAGTTATAGCCAAATGACACTGTGACAAAATAGAGCTTCAGCTGGAACCAGTGTTGCAGCCATGTCCACATTCTGGTCACCTCACTTTCCAGCTGTGTGACTTTGAGCAGGTTCCTGTCTCTTCTGAATCTTTCTTGCAGAACCATGCTAAGGACCACCTGTGAAGACTGCCTGAGAAATTCCAATTAACATTTTGTAGCATAATATTTATGCCATAAAAAGTAACGAGGACTACGAAAATCAGAAAATCAACTGCAGAGCTGAATATT
Source organism: Meles meles (assembly GCF_922984935.1). Lineage (NCBI taxonomy): Eukaryota > Metazoa > Chordata > Mammalia > Carnivora > Mustelidae > Meles > Meles meles. The sequence goes on along the minus strand of NC_060073.1, from coordinate 13,842,209 downwards.
TATTACTGAAATCAGTCTGCACAGGCATGAAACAGCTGTTTGGAGCAGCAAACACCTCTTAGAAACCCAAAGTTTATCTTACCATCTGAAGAGTTTATTAGCCTTCAGAGATCACCTTTTCCCTTCCTGAGAATTTGTTTTTGCAGACTTGGCAATTATTATCAGATCTGAAAAGATAAAGATGACGCAAGACTGTGATACCATATCCAAAAAAAAAAAAAAAAAAATGCGTTCACCTGAGGTTCTGATAGGACTATAGGATACTTCTAACCAGGGCGGGAGGGAACAATCAGGGTTGACACTGAAAGGAGTCACAAGGCTTAGCACTGCTGAGATGGGAAGTGAGCCTGGGGTGTGTTTTAACTGAGACTTGCCACCTCCATCACAGAGACTTTGTGACAGAGTAGAACATGGGCCTTCTTTATGCGTTGATCCATTCATTCATCCTGCAATCAAGTCCGAAGCACTATGTAGTGCCAGGTTGGAAAAATGCAGGAGTGATAATGGCTTGTCCCTCAAATGACTCTTGGTCTCATGGAGGAGACAACAAGGACAATGCAATTAAGATGTGACAAGAGCTATAATCACACTGTGCCCAAGGGACAGGGAGAACACAAAAAAGTCCTAGCTCGAGCAAGGTTGATCATGAAAAAATAAAAGTGCTGCTTAACCTGAGTTTTGAAGGATGAACAGGTGTCCCACAGGAAGGCAGGGTGGTTTTCACAAGCAAGGCACAGTGTCTCCTTAGTGAGTCCACACATAGTCTAGTGTAGCAACACAGAAAATGCAACAGGATAACAGATGGTAAATGAGCGGTGACAGACTGCACATATACCCTTTCTTATGGATCATCGAAGAATGCCTACTAGAATGTTCTAAGGAAAGGAGTGCCTATTCTTAAACCTTATGTTATCTGTAGGATTAATCTCCCTGTGTGATAGAGCAGAATCAGAAGTACATTTTGGCTACCGTCAGAGAAGAGGACTGAAGAGTTTATCACAGCTGGGAAATCAGACATGGTTTCTTTTTACCTGAGAGCTGGAAGGAATCTCAGATACTATCCAATGTAATTTCTTGACATCCCTAACTGCTTTATGAAAAATTTTGTTTTCATTCAACCTATAAAAATAATATCTATATTAGGATGACTACCTTATTAGCAAATTCTGCCATGCAATGGTGGTGCTCAAGTGTTTTGTGTTTGTGATCTTAAATATCTAGATAGCAAATGATTAGCCAAAGTGATAGCTTTGGCTTCTAATTCAGTCTTCTTGGGGATCCCCAGGCCCTTATGTTTGAGAACAATGTTATCTGGTACAATCCCTCAATGTGATACCCAGAAAGGGAAAATGGCTTTGTAATGCATCCAGCTAATCAGTAACTCAGACTAGAAGCCCAGATGCCCAGCTCAACATTTGCTTTATCAAAAGTTAGCCACCAGTCTCATGACTTTCAGAACCTCTAAGTACATATCCAACTTCATAATTCACAACTATGGTTTACCTTTATGGTCAGAGTTTTATCTTCTAGTTTATCTCGGACTACACCTCTGAGTATCTGTACTCCACCTCTGAGAAGCAAGCAGAAAAGTTCAGGATAAATGACTCCATCTTGAGATAATGAAAATAGCTTTTAAAAAAAAATCCTCACTCTCTCATCTTCTTGTATTGTGGAATTTATGACTTCACGTATATAGGAGGAATTTTTCTTATGTCCTGATTAGATGGTACCATGAAACTTCTGACGCCAAAGTAGTACTCTTTTTTGTTCATTGAAGCAGGTAGTAACTGCTTTTCTGTTAGGAAATTTTTTTAAAGATTTTATTTATTTATTTGATAGAGATACAGCAAGAAAGGGAATACAAGCAGAAGGAGTGGGAGAGGGAAAAGCAGGCTCCCCACCGAGCCATGAGCCCGATGTGGGGCTCGATCCCAGGATCCTGGGATCATGACCTGAGCTGAAGGCAGATGCTTAACGACTGAGCCACCCAGGCACCCCTGTTAGGAAATTTTTAAAGCAGATCAAGCAATCAATTTTTTGTCATGTTTTATCTATATTTAATATTTCGTAAGTATTCACTGAATGAATAGCAAATTGACATTACCTAAAACACCCATTTTATACGATAAATAACCTATCTCAGAACTGGGAGGTGAGTGAGTCACAGTGTATGGGGATTCATGGAACCACAGGGCATGGTTCCTAAGAACCTGGCTGGCAAAATCACCTGGGGCTTTAGGAAAATGCAGACACTGAAACACCACTGTAGACTAGTTGAATCAGAATTTCCACAGGGTTTTACCCAGAATTCAACATTTACAATGGCTCTCTAGGTAACCCATACTTATCTAATCTACCCAAATAAACTCTTGCCATATTTTTCAGAGCAAAAGATTCTAATTAACTTAGAATGATGATGAAATGATGAAATCAGTCATGACAGTCAGTTGGAATCCAGCATGAGAAATGAGACCTTCCAGGATCAAGGTAATTGGGATGAGCTGTCCCTTTCCCTCATCTAGATATTTCCTCTGCTTGGGATCCTACTTATTCAATCACTGAACAAATAGTTACAAAATGTATACTGTGCCAGACCTGAGGATATAATACTGATCATGATATAAATCATCATCTTCTCATGGATGGATTCTCATGGAGCCTGTGATCTCAGTCACTATAGTACTGTAAGAATTCTATCCAGGAAATCTTCCTGAATTTATAAACTTAACTTTTTTTTCCTGATGTTTCCTTACTTTTCTCACTTGGTGCAGACAAGCCTTTTTTTTTTTTTTAGAACTATTTCCTGCCTGTGCTTAGAGCCTCTACTCAAGAGATGAGATCCATGTCCCTTCAGGTTTGGGTAGCAATTACAGAACTCTTTCTATTCCTTCCTCTCCTTTCTCTCTTTAATCAATGACCCACAGTGAGGGCAGTAACATATTGAACCAGAAAAGCCATCCCAGAACCACACAGTTTGTTAATTCTATTTACATTTTCTCCTGGGTTAGCAAGGACTCTCAACCCTTTGAGGTTTGCTTCTTCTTTCAAATAATGTTCTTTCTGCTAAAATCTGCCAGTCACTGTGCAGGAGATTGGAAATGCAGGCATAAAGGTCATGTTCTCTGCCCCTTGGCGGGGTGTCCCTGTGTATTAACGAAGTCAGGCAATTAAAAATAGACACATACAAGGTGGTCAGACCCAGCACAACGATGGCATGAGATAGATGCTCAGCAAGTGTATGTTCAACTGATATTAGTTTATTTATTACATGGAACCATATGAAACTAATGATATTTGACAGTTTGATGTGCAAAGGAAAGTGGCAATTAGATATAATTTAATCTAATACAGGTTCTGATAGGATTAAGCATTAGATAATGTGAGAGAGCAGGGAAGTAGAAACAAGGAGATGCCTCTTTTTTTTTTTTAATTTTACTGACTTTTTTTTTAAGATTTTATTTATTTATTTGACAGAGAGAGAGATCACAAGTAGGCAGAGAAGCCAACAGAAAAGAGGGGGAGAAGGCTCCGCTGAGCAGAGAGCCCAATGCGGGGCTTGATCCCAGGACCCTGGGATCACAACCTGAGCTGAAGGCAGAGGCTTCCCACTGAGCCACCCAGGCACCCAAGGAGCTGCCTTTTGAAAGTTCAAATTTTTACTTTTTTTTTTATAGTTAGAAAAGCAGTATATTGGAGAAGAATCTTAAAGAATAAATTCAGTCATACAATCCATTTCCACTGTCACTCCTCTTATCCAATCCACTATCACCTTTTACCTAGAAGAGGGTCATGAGGGCATCCTAACTGATCTCTCCACTTAACGTTTCTTCTCCCCTCTTCCGATGCAGTATCCAAATGAATGATCTTGGAAAATCTCAAATCAGATCATGTTCCTCAGCTACTTAAAATCTCCCAGTGGTGACCAGTTATGCTTTAAATAAAACACATATCCCATCAAGGCATCAGCCTGACTTTGCATTTACTAGCTGTTTAATTCTTTCCATGCCACTCCTTCCGTCCCCATCAAGGACAGCAGGCACACAGACTTTCATGTTCAGCTCCCCCCACGAGATTCTTTTACATCTGTGCCTCAAGCCTCAGGGGAAAGTTGTTTCATTTCAAGAATAACAAAAAAGGTTATATAACTTTCAACTCCGTGTCAAAATTTCATTAGCTAGTAGTTGTTATCATAGCTTAGACTGCAAGGGCAAAAAGCAAAGACACATACTTTTTTCATGAATCTTGGGGTAAAAGTATGTTTTTCTTGGGGCATTTTGAATTATGAAAGATAGCACAACCATCCCATCCACAATTATGGAAGATAGCACAACCATCCCCATCCACAATTATGGAAGATAGCACAACCATCCCCATCTTTGTATTCTCTTTGCTCCACTGTTTGTTGGTTTGTTTGGGTTTGGGTTTTTTGACCAGAATCAAAGTGACAAAAGGCATTTAATAAGCTGTGGTCTGGTGATCTTTTCCTGCCCCATTTCACCTGTCTGACCTATGGTCTTTTTTTTTTTTTAAAGATTTTATTTATTTATTTGACAGAGAGAAATCACAAGAGAGGCAGGCAGAGAGAGAGGAAGGGAAGCAGGCTCTCCGCTGAGCAGAGAGCCCAATGTGGGACTCGATCCCAGGACCCTGAGATCATGACCTGAGCCGAAGGCAGCGGCTTAACCCACTGAGCCACCCAGGCACCCTAACCTATGGTCTTATTTGGGCCTCTCTCTGATCCCTGCATGGAAGTATGGGCTGCCTAGATATCAGAGCTCATGTCCTATCTCCCTTGTATTCTGTAATGTCATCTGCATCAATGAGTTTTTATGGAAAACCAGTTATGGGTTCAGTTCCAAACCATATGCGTGTGGTCCTATACCTGAGATGAAGACACGCCCTCTAAGAATTTTTAGGGAAGTTATGTCGGGGAGAGGCAAGTGAACACACAAGAAACAATAAAACAACTGGTCCCAGAAAATATTTAGCACCTACTGTAAACATGCAAGGCCCCAAGATGGCCATTAAGGACAAAAGTATTAACTGGTTGTGGGGCTCCTAGGTGGCTCAGTGGGTTAAGCCTCTGCCTTCGGCTCAGGTCATGATCTCAGGGTCCTGGGATCGAGTCCCGCATCGGGCTCTCTGCTCAATGGAGAGCCTGCTTCCCCCTCTCTCTCTGCCTGCCTCTCTGCCTACTTGATTTCTCTCTCTGTGTGTCAAATAAATAAATATTAAAAAATATATTAAAAAAATATATTAAAAAAAAAAAGTGTTAGGTACACTGATGGAGAAGCACGAGTCTTGGTATCAGAAGACCTATGCCTGTGTTTTCATGTCAACAGGATGTGAGGGTTTAGTAAAGTGTTTTTCTGAACCTATTTCCACATCTATAAAATGTCACTGACACCTACCTCCAAAAGCCACCTGTGGGTTAGGAAGATTAAATGGATGTGAAAGAGTTTTCTAAATTCCAAAACACTTGCTATGATGATGAAGATGAGGATGAGGATGATGGGGTATTTGTACGAGGCAAGTGCTGTGCTAAACAATTTAAGTAATTATTTCAATTAATCCTCACTGATGTATTCATGAATTAGATTCTATCACAGTCTTCACAGATGAGGTTCAGAGTGGGACAAATTTCTTTTTTCAGGGTCACATAGCCTATGTAATTGTGGGACCGACACTGGAATCTAGCTCTATCTAGTTCCATAATTAATACTCAATCATTATTCTGTACAACCAATCACCTTTGTCTTGGGAAAGTACTTTTATTAGAAGGCCACTGACTGTGAGTTAGAGACTCTGGGTTAGAGACCCTGGGTATGGCCTGGGCCTATAACTTATTCCATGTCTGACACGAGATAAGTCCCAATCAACTGTTTGTAAGGAGGTTGAACTCTAGCTTTTCTCAGGTCATTTAGGTCATACTCTTTATGTCATTTGACATTCTACCGTCTTTGTTCTAGTTGATATGCTAGACATGGCCCATTAGGTAATTAACAATTCACATCGCCCTGGCTTCATGCCAAATGAATGAAGTCAACTACAGGTACCAGAGGGGGTTGAAGAGGAAGCTCTCCAAGACTATTACAGGTGGAGAAAGCTTTTCAGAGAGGATGGGCCTGAATTATTTATTATTTTACTCCATAATGACTATATTTACAAATATTTTATTTTTACTTGACCTAGTGTAGTGGCATAACCTGGCAAAAGAGAAGAGAAGGGGGATCACATGAGCCCGAGAAAGAGTCATGCAGGGAGGCAAAATTGACCGTTGCATGCTTCCTGCAGACCACCATGGTAGAGGGACAGCATTTTGTCATCAGTTGTGAGTTAGCTAGATGTTGTAGCCAAATACCCAAGAGCTGCTTGGAGTTGAGTCTTCCGTCCTCCATGAGGCCTGTGAGTGCTTCATCCATCCGCACCATCCTTGTCATTATAGGAATGATCTTTTAAGGCACTGATTCCTTATCATGGGTGATTTTGCTTATCCAGTGAACAACTGGAAATATCTGGAGAGACAGTTTGTATGTCATGATTTGGCAGAGGGATGGGAGCAGCTTTCTACTGACACCAAATGGGTTGAGGCCAGGAATGCTACCAGACATCCTACAAAGCTCAGGACAGCCCCACTCCTATGGCCCACCCCCAGCAATAAAGAATTATCTGGCCCAAAACATCAATAGAGCTAAGATTGAGGAGCTCTGATATAATGGAAGAGCAACTATAGGAAACGATGTCCTTCCCACTCCAACACCAGAAGGGAGAGAGAGCCACCAGGCCAGCTTGTGCAAGGTTTTTGGAAAGTGTAGGGAAAGCTTTAAACTGAACATGTTGATTTTTTATAACTTTTTATTTTAAAATAGTTTAAGACCCATGAGAGTTGCAAGAATTATAGTATAAAGTAACCACATACCCTCCACCTATCTTCTCCCTTTGTAACTGTTAACGCAATCATGGTACGTAGTCAAAACCAGAAAACTGACCATGACAAAATAAATACTATTAACTCAAGTACCCACATTATTTCTATTTCACTAGTATTTCCATGCACTCTTTTTTTTTTCTTTGTTTTATCACATGTGCAGACTCAAGTAACCATCACCATAATCAAAATAGGGAATTGCTCAATTGCAACAAAACTCCCTTGTGTTACCCCTGGATAGTCACCTCCCTTCCTTCAGCACTAATCTCTGATAAACACTGATCTGTTCTCCATCACTATCAGTTTGTTATTTCAATAACATTATGTAAGTGGAATCATACAGCATATAGCCTTTTTTTCACTTTGCATAATGTCCTTGAGTATCATCCAAGTTGTTGCATGTGTCAATAATTTATTCTTTCTTACTGATCAATGGTATTCCATTGCATGGATATACTACAGTTTAACCCTTTACTTGTTAAAGGACATCTGGGATCGTTTCCAGTGTGGAACTCTGATAAATAAATCTGTTATGAACTTTTGTGTCCAGGTTTTTGTGGGAACATAAGTTTTAATTTCTCTAGGACAAATACCAAGAGCACAACTGCTGCATCATTCATATAATAAATGCATATCTAACTTTAGAAGAAACTACCGAACTGTTTTGCATTGGATCTGTACCACTTTACATTCCCATCAGCAATGCAATGACATTCATTTATGAGACTGATGTTTTAAAATGGAAAGTGCTATATCTTAACAACCATAATGAGACTGTCTTAATATGATTACACAGATAAGACATCTGACTCCAATCATACTAATGGAACTCACTGCCACCTGGAGAGGGAGAATCCAAAGAGCAGAAGAGGTAGCAGTTATTAAAGAAAATAAAACCTTCATCTCTGGATCTCAACAAGTAGAGACTCCTCAGTTGAGCATTATGTCAGCAAATATCATTTTGTCTAAAAAGCAAATTCCTATTCCCAGTTTTTATCATGCCATTTGGAGCTTCGGATCTCCATGTGATAACTCATGGCATCACTGAGATAAACGAATTCCAGGCACATGCTTATATGAAAAATTAGTATTTCTGGTGAACCTGGAAACAACTGGATCTGCCAATTCATGATATGGCTATATCATCAGGTGAATTAGTTAACCTTCTAATCTATTGCAAATTTAGCAAACAAGAGTTTCTGTATTATGCTTTTTTTTTAAAGATTTTATTCGTTCACTTGACAGAGATCACAAGCAGGCAGAGAGGCAGGCAGAGAGAGAGGAAGGGAAGTAGGCTCCCTGTTGAGCAGGGAGCCCGATGCAGGGCTGGATCCCATGACCCTGAGATCATAACGCAAGCCAAAGGCAGAGGTCTCAACCCACTGAGCCACCCAGGCACCCCCTGTATTATGCTTTTAATGCAATTTGATAATGTATGAAAATCACTCAAAGCAGTGCCTAAGACCTAGTGAATACTTAATAAATGTTCACTATTTATGGCATATAAGAGGGTAGCTTAAAGATGACAGAAGTTTTGATTCCTGGTGACTGATAATACCTTAATATCAAAAGAGATGTCAGGATAAGGGGCTGCTTCAGGATAGGGTTCAATGATTTTTTAGGGAGACTGAACCTACTTGGCTAAGAATTTTCTAGCATGTATGGAGAAATAAGTATTTAGATCTCCACTTCTCTGATGCACAAAGCTCCAATCACGTGTATTTATTCATAATTAAATTTTAATTAATTAAGAGAAATTAAAAATTCAGTCTCAGAAACCACACTTTAGCACTAACCACACTTCAAGTCCTCACTAGCCACATGCACTGGACAAAACAGATATAGAGCATTGCCAAAGAGGCAGAAAATTCTATTGAACAGAGCAGACAGATCTCATGCCTTTGAGCATATTTTTAAATAATTAAATTTTTATAGTACTCCTTTGTTTTGTGTGTTTAAAATATCTTTTGAAGGATAATTTCATAGCTTTCACCAAATTGCCAAATATGATTTAGAAGCAACAGTAAAAGACCAGAAGTAGAGGTAGAGAGAACTTGAGACATTCTTGGAGAGAAGTCATAAGAGTCAGTACTACTGCACAAAGAGAGAAGGTACATGTGAAGGAAACAGAACCTCAGGAAATGCTCACCCAATGGGAGATACTAATGAATGTTTGGAAAAGGCAAGAAATAAAGGGAGTCCTGCATCCAGAAGCCAGGATAGTAGAGTGGGCTGCTTAACAAGTACAGATGCTTCATGGAAACCCAAGAGAGCAAATACTGAGCAAGAACTCCTGGGTTGGGCAGCCAAGTAGTCATGATAACCCCAGAAGTTTCAGTGGATGGTGGGGTGCTAACCAGTTTACATGGAAATAAGTGGGTCCTTAGGAATGGAAGCAGTACCTGAAGGTTATTCTTTCAAGAAGTTGGCAAGAGTGATAGGAGAGAAAGGGTAGTTATCTTAAAGATATGGAATGAAACATTTTTAATGAAAAGGAAAATAAGCTCATGGTCTGATAGAGAATTTCTATTAGCAGTTGGACAGAGGACAAGAGAAGAGATGCATTATTACCCTTCATGTCTATGTGGGGGAAGCCTGAGGCCATCCCTGGAACATGCAATAGGCTAGAGCACAAAATAGAAGGCCATGACCATGACCATGTCCCAGTGTTAGCCTTGCAGGACAAATCTTTCATGTAGGAATCTCCATTTCTAAAAAGTCTGTTCTGAGGCCTTTTCATTCTTCAAAATTCAGCTTAGGATCACATTCATCAAGTCTTCCATGAATTCTTTTTTTTTTTTTTTTCTGTGAAAATTTCTTTGGTTTCTAGTAGGTTTTTTGTTTTGTTTTGTTTTGTTTTAGCAAGAGGGGAAACAACGTGTGTTGGAAAGGATGTGGAGAAAGGGGGACCCTCTTACATTGTTGGTGGGAATGCAAGTTGGTGCAGCCACTTTGGAAAACAGTGTGGAGATTCCTATACTATTCCTAATACTATGGAGTATTATGCCTCTATCAGAAAGGATGAATATCCAACTTTTGTATCAACATGAATGGGACTGGAAGAGATTATGTTGAGTGAAATAAGTCAAGCAGAGAGTGTCAATTATCATATGCTTTCACTTATTTGTGGAGCATAACAAATAACACAGAGGACATGGGGAGATGGAGAGGAGAAGGGAGTTGAGGGAAATTGGGGGGGAGATGAACCATGAGAGACCATGGACTCTGAAAAACAATCTGAGGGTTTTGAAGGAGCAGGAGATGGGAGGTTGGGGGAGACTGGTGGTGGGTATTATGGAGGGCACGTATTGCACGGAGCACTGGGTGTGGTGCATAAACAATGAATTCTGTTGCACTGAAAAGAAATTAAATTCCCTGAATTCTTAAAGACAGTTTTGGATACTCTCTTCTCTGTAACTCCATAACCCTCTATAATGATTTTCCCTCACACTCAACCAGGATATTGAGGTTTTGTCTTGTTTTTATTGGCATCCCCAGCATCTAGCTTATAAAAGGAGCTTAGCAAATATTTGTTGAATAAAAGAACTAATGAATATTACATCCATTCATTTCTCCCTATGGGCTTTAAAAAAGTCTTCCTTAAAAACCTATTCCATCCAGTTCCATGATGTGGATGGAACTGGAAGGTATTATGCTGAGTGAAGTGGGTCAATCAGAGAAAAACAATTATTATATTGTTTAACTCATATGTGGAATTTAAGAAACAAAACAGAGGATCATAGAGGAAGGAAAGGAAAAATAAAATAAGATGAAATCATAGAGGGAGACAAACCATAAGTGACTCTTAACTATAGGAAAAAACTGAGGGTGGCTGGAGGGGAGGTGGGGGAAATGAGGTAACTCATGATTGATGGGCATTAAAGAGGGCACATGATGTAATGAGTACTGGGTGTCATAGCCAACTGGTGAATTACTGAACTCTATTACTGAATCTAGTGATGCACTGTATGTTAACTAACTGAATTTAAATAAAATAAGTAAAAAAATAAATAAATAAAACTAAATTTTTAAAAACCTTATTCCATCACCACTAAGAGGAATTCCCTTTACCAGCTTGGAATTAGTAAGATCAACAAATAAGACCTCTTACAACCAACTAACATGGTTGTCAAATCCCATGTCACACAAACACACTAGCCATGAATGTATAACACTATCTATGACAAATCACCTATAATAAACTTAGCAGAGTACCTTGGACTCATACACACTAAGGATCAAATTCTACTCAATCCCTTGAGAAATCAATGATCCAGGATAACCTGCTTAATCTCCCAGATCTTCTATTTCCTCTTCTATATGATAGCAATGCAAATAACTACCTGTCAGTTGTGAAGAAGAAAATGGGGGAAAATAATACGTGTGTACACACACCCAATAGTAGTAATGCCATAAATGTTAGTTGACATCTTGAGTGTTTAATCCTGGAGTAAATATGATATAGAATTAAAAAGAGAATGGTATCAAAAGCCAGCTTTAAATTCACCTACTTGCTCAATACCTTTGAATTCTTTTTCCCTTTGAAGCACATAAAGATTGCAGATAGGCTAAAACATCATGCTCTGCTAGCTTTTTTTTGTCATTGTTCTTTAAAATTATTGTGATAAAGATAACATTTGCTACTGCTGAAATTTTCAAACAGTAAAATAAGTAGGTAAGTGGAAAGTAGGTAAGTGGAAAGTAAAGGTGTCCATCATGGACATTTAAGACACTCACACTTCTTATATACTTATCTAAATTCATTATGTGTTTCTTGAGTCATTTTGATTAATGTACTATAAGAAATATTGCTCAGGAGATATCTTCTTACACAGCAAAGAGACAAGTCATTTTTATTTCTTTAAGATCTGCTCTGGTTCAGGTAATATTTCCAGTGTTGACAGAATGAATCCATAAGTGTCCCGTCAACACCTACCAGAAGCTCATTACCACCCCAAACTCTGGGAAAGGGTATAGTCATCAGCCAAACAATGTGCTAGTAAGATGACAAATTCTGGAAAGTAATCTAGCAGCAGATATACAGCAATATGAATTCAGACTCTTAGAAAAGTTCTCATATACTCCTTTGCCTTTGTAATTATTAAACTTTTAATGTAACTGATAAGCATAAATTCTCAAAGTATACTTGATAGCAGTTGTCATTAACTATAAAAATAGTCATTTTTTATTAAATTTTTTATATTTTTTATAAACATATAATGTATTTTTATCCCCAGGGGTACAGGTCTGTGAATTGCCAGGTTTACACACTTCACAGCACTCCCCATAGCACATACCTTCCCCAATGTCCATAACCCCAACCCCCTCTTCCGGCCCCCCTCCCCCCAGCAACCCTCAGTTTGTTTTGTGAGATTAAGAGTCACTTATGGTTTATCTCCCTCCCAATCCCATCTTGTTTCATTTATTCTTTTCCTATCCCCCAAACCCCCCATGTTGCATCTCCACTTCCTCATATCAGGGAGATCATATGATAGTTATCTTTCTCCAATTGACTTATTTCACTAAGCAAAATACCCTCTAGTTCCATCCATGTTGTTGCAAATGGCAAGATTTCATTTCTTTTGATGGCTGCATAATATTCCATTGTGTATATATACCACCTCTTCTTTATCCATTCATCTGTTGATGGACATTCTAGATTCTTTCCATACTTTGGCTATTGTGGAAATTGCTGCTATAAACTGTGGGAGGTCACAATAAGGCTTGAGACGAGGACCAAACCAGGCCCTGACTTGTGTCTCCTTTAAAGTCCGAATAGCCTAACAAAAGGCTTATTAGGATGGAAAAGTTGGTTGCACTGAGAAAGGGTCTGTGCTATGTGTTGTGCGCTCACTTACATGACTTCCCACACGTTTACTAGTGAGATGAGAGCAATTTGGGTGGGGTTATAAATTCTTAACTGGTCCTTGCTGTTCCTGCACAGCTCAAAGAACACTCTCGGGTTTGTTGTTACTTCTTTGTAATTCTTTGTAATTATCTGAAGACAAAGACCACTGGCCTTGGAAGATCTGCATTTAGATCTTGAGAAGTAGTTAATGGGGAAGTCTGGACAGTTTCATGCATATGTAACAAATTCTTTCATAATTAGCTAATGATGGACACTTCTTTGTATAATTAATGATGGACACTTCTTTGTAATTATTTCTGTTGGCTATATAATGCCTCGCTGCCCCGAATAAACTCGGCACTGTTGGACATCCTCCTCAGTGTCCCTCCTGTCCCCATCTCTTTGTCTCTAACTTCTTTTCACCATCCTCTTACCCTCATGTTTCCTGGTCGATTTGTCACGCCGGCCGCAACAATAAACATTAGGGTGCATGTGCCTCTTTGGATCACTACATTTGTATCTTTAGGGTAAATACCCAGTAGTGCAATCGCTGGGTCATAGGGTAGCTCTATTTTCAACTTTCTGAGGAACCTCCATGCTGTTTTCCAGAGTGGTTGCACCAGCTTGCGTTCCCACCAACAGTGTAGGAGGGTTCCCCTTTCTCCGCATCCTCGCCAGCATCTGTCATTTCCTGACTTGTTAATTTTAGCTATTCTGACTGGTGTGAGGTGGTATCTCATTGTGGTTTTGATTTGTATTTCTCCGATGCCAAGTGATGTGGAGCACTTTTTCATGTGTCTGTTGGCATCTGATGTCTTCTTTGCAGAATTGTCTGTTCATGTCCTCTGCCCATTTCTCGATTGGATTATTTGTTCTTTGGGTGTTGAGTTTGCTAAGCTCTTTATAGATTTTGGATACTAGCCCTTTATCTGATATGTCGTTTGCAAATATCTTCTCCCATTCTGTCAGTTGTCTTTTGGTTTTGTTAACTGTTTCCTTTGCTGTGCAAAAGCTTTTGATCTTGATGAAATCCCAATAGTTCATTTTTGCCAATAGTCATGTTTTGACCCTGTATTTCCCATTCAAGGCATTTTTCCTCCAGAAATAATGCAGATAAATACCTATTTAAGAGGATTCTGTTATTTTGTTATTAATTGTGGAAACAATTTTGAGAATCGCTTAACCACTATTAAGGGTAATGCTAAATAAAAGATGGTACCTCCATAATGTGGAATATGTTTAGCCACCTGAAGTTGTGTTTTTCAAAGAATGCTTTGCAGAGAGGAAATGTTAAGGAAAATGTGTTAAATAAATAAAAGCAGGATACAAAATAACATTACAATTTAATTCAAGTTCTTTACTTAGTTTTCTGAATTGCATGCAATAACTCTTTGAAACACCTCTCTTCTGTCTTGATTCCCCCATTTTCTGGGTCCCTCAGCTGTTCCCACATCTTTTTATTCTAAATACCCTGAAAAATTCACCTTCCACCAACCACCAGGCTAACTGAATGTTCTTTATTTTTTTAACTCATATTGAATTTATTTCCAGGCCACAAATTATAGCAAGAATGCCCCCAATCAAGCATTGTTAGTGCTATCCCTTGTCTCTTGTGGTACAAGAGCCTCAGGGTTTACTTGGTACTGAGGGAAATAAAATGATAGAAGATGTCCCTTCTTTCATGTATAGCAATTGCCCTCATTACTGCATATCATTCTGCTACACAAAACTATTTTAGCAGTCAATATTTGCTGATTCTTCCACTATGAAATGCATTGAGCTAAATGCATTTCCTTACTCCTCGTAAGGGGTGCCTCAAGAAAGGTGGCCGGCACCTCCCTTTCTCAAGTGCTTGCTGCATAACTTAGGAGGAGTCACATGCCTTCTCTGATAATCAGCTTTCTCTTATAAAGCAAGATGAAATCCCAACTCTGACATTCTATTTTTCTCTTCCTTTACTACATAAAAAAATTGCAAACAAGAGACTGTAATAAAGGAGGGGGATGGATTCCATTCTATAAATTGGTCATATTCTTCTGAACTGACCATGTATTTAGCCTCATTTACTGGCTGAAAGTATCTTTATTTCTTGTTCAGCATACTGTGATCTTCTCAGAACATGTTGGGACCATAATAAATTCTCTGGATACACAGACAATGTTCAAATTCTCAGAGACTTTCTAATCTCTCCAAGATCTTAGTTTCTGAATACAATGTCTTGTTAACATGAACCAAGCATCTACTTCCAGGGCTGGGGCAGGGAAAATGAGACTGGTACATCTTTGTGTGTCAGGAAGTAAAGATGCCTATCAAAAGTTGATTGGAATATATCAGTAGGACAAGAAGTCAGCTTTCTTTAGCCACAATTGGTAAAATTGGAAAATGAATAATGGTAGGACTGGATTAAAGTCCATTAATCTAAAAATAATCCATGAGTACTTATTCATATAAATAAATAAAAATGGATGGATAGATAGATGATAGATAAATAGAAGATAGATACATAGATGATGATAGAAGATAGATTTATAGATAGATAGATGATAGATGATTGATAGGTAGATAGATGATTGATAGGTAGATAGATGATATATAGACAGACAGATAGATAGAGTCCTTATACAGCCATGAAATAAATAAAGCAAATGTGGTAAAATCCTGACAGTTGGTGAATCAAGGTGACAGGTATATGAGTGTTCATTTTTCTATTCTTTCAACTTTTATGTAGGTTTCAGATTTTTAAAAATACAAATTCGAGTGAGGAATTGAACCAAGTGACTCTACGCTTAAGTGATTGTCAACTCTGGACTTCAAAAACTCTCTGTAAATAAAAAGATTTTATCTCTCTTTAAAATAAAGGGATTCAGGGACACTTAGTTGGCTCAGTTAGTTAGGCGACTGCCTTCAGCTCAGGTCATGATCCCAGGGTCCTAGAATTGAGCCCCACATCGGGCTCTCTGCTCAGCAGGGGAGTCTGCTTCTTCCTCTCCCTCTGCTTTTGCTCTCCCTCTCTGCCAAATAGATAAAATATTTAAATGTTTAAAATATTTTAAAATGTTTAAAATAAAAAAAAATAAAACCAAGGGATTCAATGATCACTGATCATCCACATTATTTTTGAAATTTAGTTAAATCTTTCACAGAGATAACCATCATGTTCCATTTTGTCAGAATGTTAAATTTTGCCACTTTAATTCCTATAAAAGGTACATTATTCTGATCTGATGAATAGTATGTATCTCTACTAGTAAGTTCCTAATGCTATGTTCAAGACTTATATAATATTGGTGCTGAAAATAAGGGTGCTTAAATTCAAGATAACCAATAAAATGACTTAATAAATTATTTTATTAAGATAAAATTATTATAATATATATTTTCAAAACACCTCCAGAGCCTCCTCTAGTCACATATCATATGAATCCCCAGAGTGGATTCCTCTGTCCACCCATAAATATCTATCTAGATTTTGCCCCAGAGCAACTTGTTCTGGCAAGTCAAATCTTTCTTCTTCATTGTAACTCATGCACACACACTCTCATACACATGGACTTAGGGGAAGTACCATCGAGATCTTGATGAAACACAATGCTAGTTTTCTCTTCACCTGAACAGACATAGTTATGAATCTCTGAAATGTCTGCAGAAAGGAGAATGGAGAAAAGAGAGGGAAGGAGGAAAAAAAGAGGCTAGCCTGGGATAGAGAAAAAGAAAAGGAGAGAAGTAGTATCAAAACATCAGCTGTGGAAAGAGCCAAGATGCCCTTCAACAGACAAATGGATATAGAAGATGTACTCCATATATGCAATGGAATATTACATAGCCATCAAAAAGGATAAATACCCAACTTTTGTATCAACATGGATGGGAGTGGAGGAGATTATGCTGAGTGAAATAAGTCAAGCAGAGAAAGTCAATTATCATATGGTTTCACTTACTTGTGTAGCATAAGGACTAACATGGAGGACATTAGAAGAAGGAAAGGAAAAGTGAATAGGGGTAAGTTTGTGGGGGAGAGGAAGCATGAGAGACTATGGACTCTGAGAAACAAATTGAGGGTTTGGGTGGGGCAGAGTGGGGGGATGAGTGAGTCTGGTGGTGTGTATTAAGGAGGGCACGTATTGCATGGAGCACTGGGTATGGTGCATAAACAATGAATCTTGGAACACTGAAAAAATAAAATGAAAAAAAATATATCAACTGTGGGGGCTCCTGAGTGGTTCAGTCAATTAAGCATCTGCCTTAGGCTCAGGTCATGATCCCAGAGTCCTGGGATCAAGCCCCATCTCTGGCTCTCTGCTCAGTGGGGAACCTGCCCCTCCTTCTCCCTCTGCCTGCCTCTCTGCCTACTTGTGTTCTTTCTCTCTCTGTGTCAAATAAACAAATAAAATCTTTTTTAGAAAAAGATATCAGCTGTGGGATGGTATCTGTTTTAATAAATCAACGTGTTACAATCACATCTCCCCACAAACTCGACCCCACCCATGTACTGCAGGCATATACTGGCAAACATGGCTTCTGCCTCCTGGAGCCCAAAAGACCTCACACGAAGTTCAGTGAACCTGGGGACCATGGCCAAGGTCTCATGAAACCACACAGTAAACTTAGTGTCTGCCAACATCGACATGAGACTGCATTGACTATTACTCAGCAGGAAGCAAAGTCTCCAGGAGGTGTTAAAACAAAATTGTGGTGACCAGGGACGTGAAGCCATCTTAAGCATGACCACTAGGGCACACATTTACCTTTGTTTTTAATACTAGAGAGTAGAAGCAAATCACCTCGATCTCCACCACTTTTGAGCCACAGAATCCCTGGCACAGTATTGAATATATTCAATCTCTCTGAATCTGCTTTCTCCTGCCTGAGAAATAGAGCTCATAGCACTTCCCATGCCACTTTGGTAAGAAGTAAGTAAAATGAGAGAGGTAAGGATGGACCCATGCAAACACTTAACGAATGTCTGTTTTTGCCAGGTGTTCTCTATAAGTGATGTAGATTAGAGACCAGCTAAAAGCCCCTGGCAACCCTGAAACTCAGCCCATTCTCCTAATCCCTCATTCATGTGTTTATTCATGTGCTTAACAAATATTGGGTGAGAACCTAATTTCAAGAGGGACTGTACAAATAGGGGGATGAGAAACAGGCAAAAGCCCTGCCCTGCCTTGGACCTTAGAATTTAATCCCTGCTCTGTCCTCTGTCCTTCCCCATTCCTTACTTGACTGGTGGAACATGAATTCATGGGTGTTCATGTTCTCCTTCTCAGGAACCTTCTCCTTCCTCCCCGTGAGATAGGGCAGCAGCTGAGACCACCACAGAGTCTATGAGAAGAATAGACCGTGTTGTCACACAGCAACCTGGCCCTTGGAAGGACCAGGGCCAGTCAAACAGCAGCTGACGGGGACCAGATGGGTGCTGGAAATGTCTGCAACTAACGCAGTTCTTCCTGAATGTCAGTGTTGAGGCAACAAGATGCTTCAAAGCCAAAGCACTAGTAGCTAATGAGGATATTTTTCGAACTGTTGAAATGCAAAGAACTTCGGAACAGTTGTCCTGGGAAAATGGGTGTGCATTTCATACAGTCACTCCATTCACAGAACCAGAGCATGCCCTGAACCAAATGAACCCTTGAGGAAAGCAGGTCGCAGGTGATCCTAACAGTGACACTCAAAAGCATTTCTATAATGTCAGTCCTCCAGGAGCTCTAAGCACTTTACAAACAGATCGGTAGGCTAGATAGCAGCTAATCCTGGCAAGTAAAAGAATTGAATCCCCCACAGTCAGTCCACCATGCTGTACGATATTGTGATTAATAAGAATGGTTTCATTTGGGCGCCTGGGTGGCTCAGTTGGTTGAGCGACTGCCTTGGGCTCAGGTCATGATCCCTGACTTCCGGGATCGAGTCCCACATCGGGCTCCCAGCTCCTTAGGGAGTCTGCTTCTCCCTCTGACCTTCTCCTCTCTCATGCTCTCTCTCACTCATTCTCTCTAAAATAAATAAATAAAATCTTTAAAAAAAAAAAAAAGAATGGTTTCATTTTTCTCTGTGCCTCAATGGATCCAGTTGGAATGGATCTCATGGAAAACTGGAAAATCTTTCACTCACCATAAAAATCACAATGGTTACAATCACAGTTTCTGCATTACAACAACATTTCCAGCTTCATTATCTCTTTCTCTCTTTTTTTAAATTAACATAAAATTATTATTTGCTTCAGGGGTACAGGTCTGTAAATCATCAATCTTACAGAATTCACAGCACTTGCCAATTTGATTATTTATTTTGAACCTCACAACATTTTAAAAAATAGGCAGAATGGGCATCATTATACCTAATTTAACAAGGGCAGAAACTGAGGTTCGAAGAGGATAAATGACTTCAATAAAGATGATCAGCTTTTAGAAGGAAGTAGCATAAAAGAGATGTGATTAGTTCTGCTAAGACCAGAGTTTTGCGCTCTCTGTGCACTTTTCAAACAAGTGTTTCTTTCTCCCTTAGTGATAGAGTTTGAATCCTCAGGAGAGCAAGTGGCAGTAGCACTTACTGTAGAATTTCTTTTAAAAATGATTCTTGTTTTTCACCTAAAAGGACCATGCTTTTGTTTTGAGGACATTCCACTGTAAAACTGTGCATAAGGTGGTCTCTTGTGTTAGTTTATGACATTACAGAGCTGGAGAATGTTCACTGGTTGACTTAAAAGGAGACAAGGAGCCTGGAGAAGAGATTCCAAGTGGTAGAAGATGGTTCAGAGACGAAAGCTGGCGATAGAGTAAGGAGGAACCCTCAGCCTGCTTCCTCAGTCTGTAATTTTAATTTATGCTTTGATATTTTCTGTCACTACTTCAGTTGCTGTACTGATACATCTTTGTCTCTTTTTCTTGCCTATTTAACTACCTTCCCACTTCCTTTACGAGAACAGAATTCTTGTGAAGACACCATATTTGGCAAATATTTGCTGTGGTTGGATAACATACTGACTCAGAGATTAGAGAATCCCAGAGGCTAATATTTATAATGAACTTAATACATGCCAGGCATTGTCTTAAGCACTTTACATGAACTAGCACATTTAATCTCCACAAAAGAAAATATGTAAGGTTTTCAGCATCATATTAGCATTTATTAGCATCATCTATTAGCATCATACCTATGTTACAAACGGGGAAACCAAGCCACGGGAAAGTGAAGGCATTTGTCCAAGTGCATGGTGCTAGAAGCATTAGTACTGGATTTTAAACCCGAGATGTCTGACTTCTCAAAGATATTAAATGCTTGGGGAGGGGAGAGGAAATGCATTTTGTCCACTTGTTTTGTTTTTAGCAGTTCTCCATATGGAGAAAAGGAAACTCTATCTATTCCTTATTTCCAGGTTATCTAACATGTCAACTAGAAAATAATTAAATTGTCTGTAAATCTTCAGTGAATTATGTAAAGGTGAGAAAATCCTTGATGGCAGAAAGAACTGCTATAAGCTTCTGACAAGCTCTAGGCTGAGATGCAGGGGCACCTGGATTCAGAAGGTCTTGTATTGATCTAACCTGCCTGACCCAGGATGCTGCCTTGAGTCCCCCAAGTGATTGAATGTGTACATTCAAGTCATAGTAATCCCTACTCTGACCTTCTAGGGAGTAATGATGTCAAGAAGACTCATGTAATTTTTGAAGATGCCAGAGAGGTCTGGAGGCACAATGCCAGCCCACAGAATCTCCTCATTATAGGCTTGGTGGAGGGATCTATAAATACATGAATGATTCACCTTGCCCTGGTAAGAGATGCTAGCTTTTCAAAAAGATTATTGTGGGATTGACATATCAGAATCATATCCTTCAATGATATTTGGGGTTAAACACAACTTTTTGTAATCAGAACAATCTTGAGCATTACCTCTAAGGTAAGGCATTTACCTCATTCCCCTCCCCAAGTAAGAGTTAGAGCACTGGGTATTTTACTCAAGTAATGAATCCTTGAACACTACATCAAAAACTAATGATGTAATATACATTGGCTAACTAAACATAATTTTAAAAGAGAGATAGAACATGATGAGTAAGATAGTTACTGAGGGGAGATTGCTCTCTATGAGGTTGGGACAAGACCCTCGAAGTCTGGGAAAGAATTGAACACAGCCACATACACCCATATTTCTTCAGACTTGCATCCATTCTGAAAAGGAATGTGTGGCAGGAACCAAGTGTACTGAGGACTTTGCTAGAAAGACCTCCATTACCAACACTTTCTGAGCCTTCGAGACACCTTGCACATAAAGCAAGAACCAAACCAAGCCCAATTACTTTATTTAAAGAGGTTCTGGTCCCCAGTTAGCAAAAGCTCATGTGCTCTCCCTCTGTGACAAGGCCAGTATAAGAAATCATTCTAAACTGTCCCCTGAACCACAAGAGGTCCTTCCAGAAAGGCCAGCAACAATCCTAGCAGTACTGAGAACTACTCAAAACTACTCAGAAGCCCATCGTTACACTTTCCTATGAAATGAAGTAAGGACATTTTCTCTCTCTTTTTATATGCTGTTAAACTTGAAGGGCTGCTGGAGGCCATCAATTTTAACATCTCACGTTACAAATGAACAAACAGTGCTAGTGAAGGGGCCAGGCTGGCAGGAATTGGGGAGGCAGCTGGGACATGCATTCCAGTCCCCACTGTGGTATGTACTTCCTTTTCTACTCCATACCACTTCCTCCTTTCTTATCTACTTCCTCTGGGGTTTTGCTCTCATTTCATTCACATTTATCATTTCTTCTCTCACTCTCCTTGTCTCCCATTCTCACTTTCCCTCTCTCTTTCTTCCACAGAATTGAGTTAAACAAAAATGCATCTAGAAAGTGCTAGATGTAGGGCTCTTTGTTTTGGGAGTGGAAAGAGGTAGAATCCAGAGAGCCCCAACTTCGGTAGCCAAACACCTTTGGTCTCTTCTCCTGGACCTTAATAACGATGGTCATTTTAATGACAACATTAAAAACAATAATAATAATATGAAGTGAGCACCCAAACACAGGTGACGATGTTCCAAAGCAAAAATAAAACACATACAATAACAGCAATAGCAAATGTAACGTTTATTGAGTTTGTCCAGGTGTTAGGCACTACACTAGCTTCTTCCAATACATAATATCATCTTCTTCATAAACTCATAAGTATGGTTTTCACTCACCCCACTTTGTAGAATAAGAAAACCTATGCTCAGAGATCACAAGAATCTTGTGCAAAAATACTCAGCTCGGGTATTTCTGAATCCAGAGTTTATTTCCAATGTTTTAAGAAGGCTCCCTCCCTCAAAAACAAGCAAATACAAAAGCCGTGAAAGAATGAGTTGCTACACTCAATACCCATGCAAGTACAGACAACAAACAAACAATTACAGAAGTCCTGCTATGTGCCAAGTGTTTACAACCCAACACCATTGGAGGGATGGGAAAGTCCTTGATCATCTTCCCCAACACACACCCACACTTCCCTTCAGTGTGTTCGCATTCTACAGTATAGCAAAATGACATTATCTCAAGCATACATAAAGGGCCAGCCTATTTCCTTGGGCAAGCCATCTACCAGCCCCCCAACAAATTTCCAACCAGATTGTTGCCCTCAAACTTCAATTACACTGAAATTCTGCAGGATGCCTGAATGTATGTGTAGAGCGTACAAATACCAAGTATATATATGTTGGATTCATGAAACTTCCATACAAAAGTCATGGAAACTGGGGTACCTGGGTGGCTCAGTGGGTTAAGCCGCTGCCTTCGGCTCAGGTCATGATCTCAGGGTCCTGGGATCGAGTCCCGCATCGGGCTCTCTGCTCAGCAGCGAGCCTGCTTCCCTCTCTCTCTCTCTGCCTGCCTTTCTGTCTACTTGTGACCTCTCTCTGTCAAATAAATAAATAAAATCTTTAAAAAAAAAAAAAGTCATGGAAACTGTTGAGGGTTTCTGTAAATACAACAGTGTTTATGTTAATTCATTATAATACTGAGAATAGTGCCTCTTTCATTTTCAGATGGGAAAACTAAAGCCCAGAAAAGTAAGTGATTTGCATGATGCTCTACAGTTAATAAATGGTAAACAGAAATATGATCCCAGGTTCATCTACCTCCAAAATTCATGCTTTATGTATTTTTTTCTTGGATCCTTATTTTTTAAAAATCTGCTTTTTCTAAAAGTAACATGTATTCATTGGTAGTAACCTGGAAAATGCTATTAAAAATAAAGATTAAAAAAATGTTTCAATAACACTATAATCCAAACTAATGGCAACATTTTAACATTTTTCCCTTCCAATCATATACTACTCAGTAAATCGAATTTCATGAACTGATTATTTTCATTATATTGCATACATAAGCCCATGAATTTAAAAATTCTATAAAAACTACTTTTTAAAATATCTATATAATATTCAACATATACATAGTTCATTCACCTTCTTTTAATGCTGGACATTTAGGCCATCCCTGATTTTTAGCAATTGTAAACAGTACTAGAATAAGCCCTCAGCATATAAATCTTGGGCTGAATTATTGATGATTTACTTAGGACTGATTCCCAAATATAAGAATGGATGTTTTCTATTATTTCATGCCGCTTCTTTTCTTGAAATTAAAACCCTTCCCCACCACCACCACCACTATATTATCCCAGAAGCTCTCCTTCTGCCTCATTTCTAAACCACTGAGTTAAGTTACTATCATATATGTCTGGACCCTAGGTTTGAAGAACCCCAGGGGAAAAGTTGGAGATCTGGAAATTCTGAATTCCTCAGCAATTTACTTATCAATGAAGTGATTCTGGCATGTTACCTGAGGTCTTCAATTTGTATTTTCTCACCTGGAAAATGGGACACTAAGAGTACCTCCCTCAAAAGTTAATGTGAGGATTAAATCAAATATAACATGTGATAAAGGCTTTGTAAACCATCATGCCTTCTGGCAGACATCAGTTGCTGTTCCCTTTAGTAGTATGACAGATTTAGACAGCTTTCAACGATAAAAGAGAAAAACTAGTTTTCTGCTCATTGGCTCTTTTGGTAAATCTAAATCATTCTTTTAAAAATGTTGTGTTTTTTTTTTCCATTTTATTTTTTTTTCCAGCGTAACAATATTCATTCTTTTTGCACAACACCCAGTGCTCCATGCAAAACGTGCCCTCCCCATTACCCACCACCTGTTCCCCCAACCTCCCACCCCTGACCCTTCAAAACCCTCAGGTTGTTTTTCAGAGTCCATAGTCTCTTATGGTTCGCCTCCCCTCCCCAATGTCCATAGCCCGCTCCCCCTCTCCCAATCCCACCTCCCCCCAGCAACCCCCAGTTTGTTTTGTGAGATTAAGAGTCATTTATGGTTTGTCTCCCTCCCAATCCCACCTTGTTTCATTTATTCTTCTCCTATCCCCCTACCCCCCCATGTTGCTTCTCCATGTCCTCATATCAGGGAGATCATATGATAGTTGTCTTTCTCCGATTGACTTATTTCACTAAGCATGATACGCTCTAGTTCCATCCACGTCGTCGCAAATGGCAAGATTTCATTTCTTTTGATGGCTGCATAGTATTCCATTGTGTATATATACCACATCTTCTTGATCCATTCATCTGTTGATGGACATCTAGGTTCTTTCCATAGTCTGGCTATTGTAGACATTGCTGCTATAAACATTCGGGTACACGTGCCCCTTCGGATCACTATGTTTGTATCTTTAGGGTAAATACCCAGTAGTGCAATTGCTGGGTCATAGGGTAGTTCTATTTTCAACATTTTGAGGAACCTCCATGCTGTTTTCCAGAGTGGTTGCACCAGCTTGCATTCCCACCAACAGTGGAGGAGGGTTCCCCTTTCTCCACATCCTCGCCAGCATCTGTCATTTCCTGACTTGTTAATTTTAGCCATTCTGACTGGTGTGAGGTGATATCTCATTGTGGTTTTGATTTGTATTTCCCTGATGCCGAGTGACGTGGAGCACTTTTTCATGTGTCTGTTGGCCATCTGGATGTCTTCTTTGCAGAAATGTCTGTTCATGTCCTCTGCCCATTTCTTGATTGGATTGTTTGTTCTTTGGGTGTTGAGTTTGTTAAGTTCCTTATAGATTTTGGATACTAGCCCTTTATCTGATATGTCGTTTGCAAATATCTTCTCCCATTCTGTCAGCTGTCTTTTGGTTTTGTTAACTGTTTCCTTTGCTGTGCAAAAGCTTTTGATCTTGATGAAATCCCAATAGTTCATTTTTGCCCTTGCTTCCCTTGCCTTTGCCGTTGTTCCTAGGAAGATGTTGCTGCGGCTCAATGTGAGAAAGGAATCCATCAAAATCCTTGAGGAGAATGCAGGCAGCAACCTCTTCGACCTCAGCCGCAAAAATGTTGTTTTTTAAAAAGTTTGCAAAACCCAGGGAGAAATAACAGCTGTCACAAAGAACACTTCCGAAGTCTACCAAGCATTCATGTCACCCTGGAGGTTTTGAAAGGTTTTGCTTCCATGGGTAATTAACAAACCTAAATGCCTCCAACCACTAGCATGCCAGAGACCTAGTGAACCCTACCCCATGGGGTAAGAGTGTAGGACAGCCCAGTAACCCGAGGCTTGTCCCTCCAACCTGGGGCAGGCTATAAATTTCAGACCAACTGATTAGCTCAAGTTCCTTCCTGAGGGATATTTAACATTGAAGGAAGATATTGCTAAGACACCTGCCAGCAGAGAAAGGAGAAGTGAGGAGAGACAGTTGGTCTCACCCCCCAGGAAAAAATCTGATCCAGCTTCTATCAGTGCAGAAAAGATTCAGGACAAAGAGAGACGTGAGAAGCTGGGGACGTACACACTGTCAGGTTTGCGAAGAGGTAACTAGGCTAAAAAGAAGTGTTCTGGGCAGACATTGCATTGTAGTGGAATAAGAACGAAGGAAAAGTGTCATTTTATGATCCAATCAGAGGCAAGGATTAGAATTTCAGGAGTCAACCCAGAAATCTCAGGGGCACAGTGACAATGACACTTGAAGACAAGCATGCAGGTAATGGGAGCCTTGAGGGAAAGAGTCAGCAGTATCTAGGTGAGAAGCAACAAGCAAATGAGAAACCAGTAACAAATGGGAAAGGTGACGACTCTGTAAAACAGGAGGCAAATGGGAAATGTGACATGCCCCGAAAAATCCTCAAGATGTACAGCTGGCAGGAGATCCAGAGACACAATCAGGAGGCTGATCAGTGGCTGGTGATCAATCGCAAGGTCTATGATGTTACTGACTGGGCCAAGAGGCATCCAGGTGGGCACCGGGTTCTCAACCACTATGCTGGCGAAGATGCCACGGTAAGGAACTCAGAGCTGTGCCCTCTCTCTTCCAACTACTGGGTGACTGAGACTTTGCTCTCTTCCCAAAAGTATTTTGAGTGTGTGCTCAAACTCCACAATTGCTCATCTCCTCCCAAACCAATTTTACAGTATTCCTATCCAGCAAGAACCTGAAAGCAAATTAAGCCTCAAGGTTTAACTCTTACTTGGGGATAAGCTCAGATGTTGACAGTGGATACTGTTTGTGTATTTTGGATTTTGTTCTGCTCTTGGTGTTCTGTTTTGATTTGAATTAAAGCCACTGTCTATTTTGCTTTGTTTTTTTTTTTTTTTTTTGAGAATAGTTGACACAGTGTTAAAATTAGTTTCAGGTGTACAGCATAGTGGTTCAACAACTCTATATATTATGCTATGTTCACCAGAAGTGTGGCTACCATCTGTCATTGTCTTTTAAGAAGAAAGTAACAAATGGGTGAGTAAAATCTAGGGGAAAAAAATATCTATGTCCAAGGAGAAATTTCTCAGACTCTTATAAATGGAGTGTGTAAAAGACAGATAGTGATTCATCTGATAGGTATAAAATGTTAATAACAATAATGCAAACCTACAATTAAGGATGGTGCTTTTCTAGTCCAAGTCACAGAATCAGCTCAGATGATCTGTTGCCAAAGATGTGGGCTTTTCACCACCTTAGAAATCACTGATAAACTCACTCAGCTTGAGAGAGTTGGGCTGATAAATATGTAACTTGCTGATGATTTTTATCTCCCAGAAATTAGGAAAATACCATGATTCTGCATTCAATTCTAGCCAACAAGGAGGAACTGAGTAATAAAAAAGGAAAAAAGAAACCATCAGAATTTCTTGGGGAAATACCCATGCCATCTAAGGATTCATATCTTAAGGATGAAAATCCTGAGCATGGTCAAACGTGTACCTTTAGATGGACGGTAAATAAATCCAAAAATATTCAGAGAAAAGATTCTTCCAAAGGAAGATGCCTTGAGAAGAATGGGATGTTCTGAAAGAATTCTGACAAATGTAATATTCCATAGCTACTCAGAATTCAGGGAGCCTGAACTGTGGAAGTGATTGTGTGAACATGAGAAAGTTATTGCAATTCTCTCAGCCTCTACTTCATGATTTGCAAAACAGGAATGACCTTACCCATCTGACGGGTTTATGGTAAATGGGACTCATGTTTATAAAGTGCTTAGCACAATGCCAGATACTTAATAAAGTTTCATTAAATTGTATCTATTATTATTTATCTCACTGGCATCCCTAGCCTCAGAGGTGTAATTATTATTTCCTGTTTAGCACCAGTTTAGAAATTCTGGTTGTATTTGGTGTCATGTGATTGGGGAAAGATGGAGCCCATGGTGGGGAAGGATCATGCTCCCTAGTGAAGGAGAGCAGAATGTATATAGGACCTGCAGTCAGATGTTTACTCTACAACTTAAGAGGTGTTTGCAGGTTGTACCCTGAAAGACAACTATGGACCAAAGAAAGTATGGTCTCTCTGTGTGCTGGCCCTGGACCCAAAGGTGCCCAGAGGGGGACACCTTTCTTTTATTTACATGGAAACTCTTCTCCAAGCTTCTAACCTCCTCACAAAAGGTGATAATGATAGCCTTTCCCGTAGGATGATTAGTTCGTTCTTTCGTGTAGCCAGCCATTCTCAAACCTTTGCTAAGGGTCCAGACTAATGAGTATGAGTACAGGCTTAGGAACGAAACAGGCCTGGCTTGTATCTGAGTTCTTACTGAGAATGCCTTGAGGGGAGACTGCAGAAACTCTTGGAGCCTCAGCTCCTTTATCTAGAAAGTGGGGATAATAATACCTTCATCTTAGCCTTGTGAAAGTCAACAGTGCCTGTGGTGTTTGGCACAGATTAAACACTGAAAAAATGACAGTTCCTGGGCTTTTTTATTACTTTATTCTGATATGGGTTATAATCGTCTCCAAAGAACAAACAAGACAAATAAGTCTATAAAACGAAGTGGGTACATCAGCTCCTATTACTGCATATACAAGTTATCTTACTGTTTTTGAACTATGTGATCTAAAACTAATGACATGATGGGACACCTGGGTGGTACATTTAGTTGAGTATCCAACTCTCGGTTTCAGCTCAGGTTGTAATCTCAGGATCATGGGATCCAGCCCCATGTCGGGCTCCATACTCAGCAAAGAGTCTGCTTAGGACTCTCTCTTCCTCTCCCTCTGCCCTTCCCCACCCTCCAAAATGGATAAATAAATCTTTTAAAATAATTATGACATGATGCTAATAATTACAGTCTAGGCCTAGTCTTCTCACCTGAGAAGAGCTTACAGGAAAAGTCCAAGTAGGATTGATTATATAATTAAGTATGTATTTATATGATGGGCTGTTTTTGCAGTTATTGAAATGAGGTTTATAAAGCATTGGAGGACATGACATGAAACACTACTTGGTCACAAATTTTATGTAAGGCAACAATAGGAAAGGAACAAATGCAATATTGTGGTGCATGCACATCAGCAGCATGTCCAGAACAAACAAAGCAAGTTAAGTATCCTCCTTATCTCTGGACAGCCACACTCTTTTTTTTTTTTAAGATTTTATTTATTTATTTGACAGACAGAGATCACAAGTAGGCAGAGAGGCAGGCAGGGAGAGAGGAGAAAGCAGGCTCCCCGCTGAGCAGAGAGCCCAATGCAGGGCTCGATCCCAGGACCTTGGGATCATGACCTGAGCTGGAGGCAGAGGCTTAACCCACTGAGCCACCCAGCTGCCCCTGGACAGCCACACTCTTAAGAAGGACGCTGAGAAACTCGAGGGCTCTCTTGTGTGGGTCAAAGGTCAATTTGACAGAGAAGGGATGACAAAAACTTAGAGGAAATATAGAAAAGTCCATTTCATCTATTTAGAGGACTAGCATGTGGAAGACAGGAGCATTGTGTGCAACTCCAAAAGGGTGGTATGGAGCCAAGGGAGGTGAGGCTAGGGTAGGAGGTGGAGAGGATGTGCACAGAGGTGGAGTGAAAATAGGATTCACATCAGGACTAAATACCCAGCCAGAATGGGCATCCCAGCTTAGCCACTTACTCTGCTTAGCACAATATTGGTACATAGTATATGATCAATTAGCATCAGTGACTATCATGGCATGGGGAGGAGAGGTTGGAGAGGAAAGGTAGAGAAAGAGAAAAGAGAAAGGGGAGGAAAGGTAGGGGTCTTAGAGTTCTGAGCCATGTCTTCCTCTTCTTCTTCTTCTTCCATTACACATAGTGGCGCTGCCCTAGCACGTCATCCCTCCCCACCCCCAACCACCACAAAAGCAGCCAGGATTTCTAAGCTGTTGACGAAAAGAAAGTATTAATCAGTAATCATAGTTGCATCTTCTCTGGGAGTGGGACAATCTTGAGAAAGAACAAATCTAGAGGCATCACACTCCCTGATTTCAATACATACCACAAAGCTATAATAATAAAAACTGTATGGTATTGGCATAAAAAACAGACACATAGATAAATGAAACAAAATAGAGAACCCAGAAATAAACTCACACATACACGGACAGTTAATTTATGACAAATGATCCAAGAATATGGGAAAGGACAGTCTCTTCAATAAAATGGTGTTAGAATAACTGGACAGCTACATGCCAATGAAGGAAACTGAACCACTATCTTGCACCATGCACTAGAATTAAAAATAGATTAAAGACTTGAGCACAAGACCTGAATCACCAAGGAAATGCAAATCAAAACCACAGTGAGGGATCACCTCACACTTGTTAGAATGGTTATTATAAAAAGACAAGAAATACCAAGTGTTGTTGAAGATGTGAAGAAAAAGGAACTCTTGTATTCTATTGATGGGAGTGTAATTTGTGCAGCTGCTATAGAAAACAGCATGTAAGCTCCTCAAAAAATTAAAAATAGAACTACCCCCATGATCCAGAAGTTCCATTTGTGGGTATTGGTCTGAAGAAAACAAAAACACTAACTCAAAAAGATATTTGCTCCCCCAAGCTCATAACAGTATTACATACAATAGCCAAGACATAGGAACAACTTAAGTGTCCACCAACAGATGAATGGATAAAGAAAAAGTGATAGATAGATGATAGATTAATCAGCCATTAAAAAAGAATGAAATCTTTCCATTTGCAACATCATGGATGGACCCAGAAGACATTATACTAAGTGAAATACATCAGACAGAGAAAGACACATACCATATGATCTCACCTATATGTGGAATCTCAAAAAGAAAAAAAATCAAGCTCATAGATACCGAAAGCTGACTGGTGGTTACCAGAGGTGGGAAGTATGGGATGGGAGAAAAGGGTGAAAGGGTTCAAAAGTACAAACTTCCAGTTATAATAAATAAATAATGGGTGTAATGTACAGCATGTTGACTATAGTTAATGATACTGTATTTTATATTTGAAAATTGTTGAGATTAAATCTTTAAAGTTATCATCACAAGAAAAAAATAGGGGGAACTAGGTAGGGTGACAGTAGTTAACTAGACTTACTGTGGTGATCATTTTGCAATGCAAACAAATATCAAATCATTCTACTGCATACCTATAACTAATATAATGATGTGTATCAAGTATACGTCAATTTAAAAAAATACGAAGACCACTAAAGAAGGAACAAAATACACAGTTTCATTACACTATAATTTGAAAAGCTATAGGAATTATGGGAGCCCAGGGGAGATTATAAATAACTTTCCTGAGTGAGTTAGGAGAGTTACTATAATCTGAATCCAGAAGGGTAAAGAGGAGGTTTTCGAGAGAGAAAATGGAGGAAGGCAGTCAAGGCAAGGAACCAACCTGAAAAGCTTCTGAACAAACAGAGAGGCATGGAGTGTTTATTCAGTGGGGAAAGGTCTGGTGGATAAGATGGTTCATGAAGGGTAATGGTGAATGTTAAGCCTGGAGAGGTAAGTTGAAGCCAAAGGCAAAGTGATTTAGAGGATTAAAACCTAATGTGTAAAATTGGGAAATGAGATTATATCTGAAATGGAAACAGGGTTTTTAAAAAAATGAAAGAAAGAAAAGAAAAAAAAAACTGAAAAGAAATGTTAAAAAAAAAAAAAAAACCCTAGGGCACCTGGGTGGCTCAGTGGGTTAAAGCCTCTGCCTTTGGCTCAGGTCATGATCTCAGGGTCCTGGGATCAAGCCCAGGGATCAGCAGGGAGCCTGCTTCCTCCTCTCTCTCTCTCTCTCTGCCTGCCTCCCTGCCTACTTGTGATCTCTCTCTGTCAAATAAATAAATAAAAATCTTTAAAAAAAAAAAAAAACCCTAATGTGTAAAGACATCATTACTATCTGCCTAGCAGATAGATACTGATTTTTGGCATCATCCCAAAACAATCTGGCATCATTTCTTTCTTGAGAGGCCTTTCAGAAAAAGAATTGTGCATGTTAAGACTGGAATAAACCTTTACAGCTTCATGGCTTTAGAGCTTCATGACTTTAAAGTCACGAAGCCTTTTGTTCAAATCCCAGCTCTACTATTTATCAACTTATTGTGGCATTGCGGACAAGATGTTTCTCTCCTCTGAGATTTGGTGTCTTTATCTTTACATAAGACAAGAAGGAGCCTCATAGAACTAAGGTGTTGATTATGAGTTGGCCCATAGGGTACCCTGTGCATAGGATACATTCACCAGCTGTTGGCACTATCTTCTCTCCCATTCTTTTTATCAAACCCTCTTCCTCAGCAGGATTCTATTATTACCCCTATGTCTTTTAGCAGAATTATACTTGCCCAATTGTTAATAATATAGACTATTTTTACAGGTCTTTCAAAAGAGGATTTCACAACTTACACAATATCCAGCCTCTATTAGGAAAGTCTTTTAAATTGAATAATCTAAGACTACCTAAACTCCTGGGTTTTACTGCTCATCAGTACAGTGAAAAGACTTCCACATAACAGGACAATGCCTATTATTCTGGAAAAGTCTGTAGGTTTTCAGGATCTCTTATCATAATACTACCTGCAAATCTTGCTGGGAGTCAGAAAAAACAAAAAACAAAAAACAAACAAACAAACAAAAAAACAAAAAAACCAATGAACCCAGAAGAACGGTATTGTCAGTACATTGTTCAAGGACTCTGCATGACTGCTCAAAGTAACATGAAATTTCAACAGCTTACCTTTCTTCCGCACTTTTACCTGATCCATCAGAATGTTTTCCATTCTAATGTGCTCTTATACAATAAGTAGAATATGATTTTTCACTATGGACAATCCTAAAATACTTTAATCACCTTCTTAATCATTGAATGGCTCTCTTCCTGGTTTGGGGAACTAAGGTTTAGACTTGTAGAATATAACAGCTAAGAAACACATTTGAAATCATACAGTGTAGACTTTCCCAAGGGGGTCAGAGGAAGTATGCAGAAGCAGGATGGACGTTGAGCCTGGACTGGTTCTAGCAAATACAAAGCCCTTTTTACATCATTGAATCTAGAGACCCTTAGATGAAGGAAGTCTAAACAGTTGATATTGTGCCCCTCTAATTAATGTTATTCATTATATAAACACCTTCTAATAAGTAGGTTTGTATCTAGTTCATAGATTATCTAAAGTTGCTTTATACTTTGAAGATGGAGGATTCATTATATTCACTAAAATAAGTGGGAGCTCGTACTACATTAGGCATTGGAATATATGAAGAAAATCTACAAATTGCTGTATTGAAGAGAAGGTGGGTAGTAAGTTCTTAGAATTAGAAGTATACATACAAGAAAGATGGCTGATATGTATTGAGAATTTACTGTATGCCAAGTGGATTCTAGTTGATTCACTCAATCCCTACAATAACTTTATGAATTGGTTGGCTATCATCATCACCCTTACGTTAGAGAAAATGGAAATACAAACAGATAACAGGATTTGTCCACAATTACACAGATAGTAAGTAGAAACCAGAATTTAGATGTAGGAATGTCGCTCCAGGGTCCACTTTCTTAGTGAATACTATGGAACACCAGTGCTTCAGAGTCATATGTAAGACTTCCATGTATTCAAGTTACAATCTTGGTTATATTTCCTCATTTTTCATCACCCCTGTCCCCAAAGCCACCCTAGCAGAAAGTCTAGCATCTACCTCTTGGAAAATTCTCCTTCCCCAAAAACTGCTTAAATCCCTGGGGTGGAAGAGAACATTTCTTACTTCCAAATATAAGCAGGACATGGGAACCACCACTGTTTCTCATAGCCTCTACGAAGTGCTACTTAACATGGAGCTGAGGTGGGGGGAAAAAAAAACACAGTTGGTCACCTTTCTTCGAAGCCTGGCTGTCACAATCCTTTGCAGAGATTGTCTTAGAATTTTTTAGAAAAAGTGACGAGACCCCTTCGGTGTCAAACTGTGCCAAGAGTGTACTACTTTAGACAACACAGACCTCAGAGCTATGCTCCCATGCTCTCTTGTGCTCTGGTCCTACACTACCATTGCCAACTTTAACCCGTCCTTGTTTAGAAATAGTTATTCAAAAGCTTCATTCTTCTTGGCTTTGGCCAGGAACCAAGAGGGAGATTTGATGGGAGATGGGATTTTATCTGTGCCCCAGATAGTGTGATCAAATTCCACCAAGCCTGACACTGGGCTTTAAAGAGTCACCATGGCTCATTAACTCAAGCTGACTACTTCTTCTGGTGCTCAACAAAATGGTGATCTCTTTCAATGCTCAGGAATATCCTGGCTGTATTGGGTTTGGTTAGTGAAGCAATGCACTAAGTAGGTGGATCTCTAGCAGTAGTCTTTCATAGAGGATTTCCAAGAGTAATTTTGATTTTTCAACTTGAAACATCCACCTGGAGATAGAAGAAATCCTCCATAACAGAGTCTACTGATTCCCAAGATGGGTGCAAGATGAGGTAAGGAAGGGGACTACTCTGCAGGTAAGTGTGTATCTCTTAAGCGTACAACAGTTCTCTCTGACTTACAGGATGTCTTCAGAGCCATGCACCTGAAGCTTGACATTGTAAAATTGTACCTTGAGCCACTGCTTATCGGAGAGCTTGCCCCAGAAGAGCCCAGCCAGGAGAGAAACAAAAATGTGAGTGAGGTCTTGGGACCCAGGAGCATGTGGAGGGATGGAGATAAAAGAGCCAGTTGACTTTTTCCTGATATATCCAAGAACTGATCGTTTTCTATGAGACACCAGCCATTATGCCTGGGTGAGACTGCCGTACCATGAATGAGTAGATTCTGCATATTTCAAAACAATGTTATCCTCCTTGGACCCTCAAACTCTTAAACTTCTGTGTGAGAAAAGAATGAAATTTTTGGTCCTGCACCAAACAATAATTCCACGTCTCTAAGTACCTGCTTCATGCAAGGCAATGTACACATACAATTTTTTTCAGTGGTTGCTTATAGCTGTTTGATGTCTGTATTGGGGAACTACGTTTCCTGCTAAAGTAAATTCCATGAGAGCAGGAAATATGGGTATTTTGCTTATCCCTCTGTCCTCAAGCACTCACCTGCCCAGGATCAGACATCTAAATTGCTATTGAATGAAAGAGATAGATACATCCTAAGAGCAGCCCCTTTTAAATTTGGTTAAATTATAGTCCAGGGAGAATAAATTACTTTCTGGAAGTCCCACAGTTGGTGGGTCAAAGAACTGGAACTCCAAGTCTCTTCTTTCTGGTCCCAGCCCTTAGGTATTCCCAAAGAAAGGTGCCACTCTTTCTTTCTCTAATACTTTGGCTATCTGAATACTGTCTTCCAAAGGACAGGGTCTCTGTAAGATTAAACATTCTCTCAGATGATTTTA
The DNA here is from genome assembly GCF_922984935.1 of Meles meles. Classification (NCBI taxonomy): domain Eukaryota; kingdom Metazoa; phylum Chordata; class Mammalia; order Carnivora; family Mustelidae; genus Meles; species Meles meles. The sequence continues at coordinate 13,807,352 of NC_060073.1, read as the reverse complement.
CATAAAGCTTACAGAGATTTTAACTAACATTGAGCATTTATTTTTCTTTTTTTTTCTTTTTAGGCAATTTGTTTTGTTAAAACCTGTTTACATTCTGTTTAATTGTTAAGAAATAATTTTTACTGAGTGCTGATCCATATGTCACTGTGAGGAAGATAGAATAAGGATTATGTTTCTGCTTTAAGAAATGAGGACACAAACTTGCCAGGAAGCAGTAGAATCTGAGGGCACATAACAGGTTTGGGGCAGACCTCAGATGAACACTTAACGCTTACCCCTCAGGTCCATGTGCATCCCACACAGCTATGTGTCACAGCCCTTAAAAATCTTAAAAATCTTAAAGAAAAATAAATAAATAAATAAATAAACAAATGGCAACTGTTAGACACAATAGCCTCACCCACCCCCCAAAACAAACCCAATTCTGAGTTCCAAAACAGTTTGAGGACAATTTACAAATCACTACTCATCTTTCTCTTCTCCAGAAAAAAAATATATATACATATTATTTTTATAATATACATATATATGTAATCATAACGCTTTAAAAGGTTTCGTTTTCTCATGGTTTTATGTTTTTAATTTTGCCCAATTAAACATATTAATATCAATAAATTTCTATGCATTAAAATTAAGGTATTAATAAGCTTTTAAAATAGATTATTCATTGTGTTCACTTGTGTTCCCTGAGGAAACTAATTCCTTCCATGGATATTTATTTCTCAGCCCCAATTGGTGGAAGATTTCCGAGAACTTCGAAGAACATTGGAGGCCATGAACATGTTCAAGGCCAACTGGGTGTTCTTCTTCCTTCACTTGGCCCAGATCTTGATTTTGGAGATCCTGGCTTGGCTAATGGTGTGGCATTTTGGCAATGGCTGGCTTATAACAATATTCATTTCTTCCCTTCTCTTAATTTCCCAGGTAAGCAGGTAGCTTAAGGCGGTGGCTTAGAGGGAAGGTTCAGAAGGTCTCCTTCTCTCTCCAGACTGGCATCAGCTACTGCCTGATGCTTCCTGGCAAGCTACTCATCAGTGTCTGACACAACTTGCCAGACTCCAGTTCTTTTTCCTGTAAAAGTAGAATAACAATTGCTTATGAAAATATTCTGTACTAAACAAATTAACGTATAAAATGCCTAGCAGTGACAGTGACTAGCACATAGGAAATATTTAATTTATGACACGTGCTACTTTTCACCCAGTTCTCTACATACCAGTTCAGTAACTGGAGTCCTTTCTCAGCCATGTAACACTTTATCTTGTGTTCATCTTCCAACCAACAAATATAGAGAGAGAGGTAAACCAAGAAACAGAATCTCAACTACAGAGAACACACTGATAGTTACCAGAGGGGAGGGAGTTTGGGGGTGAGTAAAATAAGTCATGAGGACTAATGAGGACACTTGTGATGAGCACTATGGAGGCTGTATGCAAGTGTTAGTCACTATATTATATACCTGAAACTAATATTATATTGTATGTTAACTAATTGGAATTTAAATTTTTTAAAAGAACATATGGATTCCACCATAAATTATAATCAACAACTGGCACATAGCAGAACATTTGATAAATCTTTGTTGAATGAAGTGTGAATCCCTGAACATAGCCTTCTGTGAGCACAACACTGTGTTGTGGACATGAAAAGAAATGCACCCAGTTCTTGCCTTTGGGAAAAGAGTCTTCAAGTGCAGGAGACTGATGCTCAAATTGCTAAACATACTACATAACAGAATGACATTAATGTTAAGGAGAGGAACAAGTATGTGCTGTTAAAGCAGAAAAAAGCATTTAATTCTCACTGGAATATCTGGGAATGTTTTCCATGTTAACTCCAGAATTTTATGCTAATTTTTTCTTGAAAAGTCAACTTGCTTTTAAGAAAGGAAACAAACATTTCTTGGTGCTTAGCATAAGCCAGGCACTTTACAGGTATTTAAGATACCCAATGGTCCATGAGTAAGGTATTATTATCCCTACTTATCAGAAGAAGAGTTGAGGGGCACCTGGGTGGCTCAGTGGGTTAAAGCCTCTGCCTTCGGCTGAGATCATGATCCCAGGGTCCTGGGATCAAGCCCCGCATCGGGCTCTCTGCTCAGCAGGGAGCCTGCTTCCTCCTCTCTCTCTGCCTGCCTCTCTGTCTACTTGTGATCTCTGTCTGTCCAATAAATAAATAAAATCTTAAAAAAAAAAGAAGAAGAAGAAGAAGAAGAGTTGAGGTTCAGAGCTACTGAGTATCTTGCCAAGATCCATGCAAAACTTACATGGTGAAGAACAGTTAAAGAACCCAAATCTGCATGACTTCAAAGGCCATGCTCTTTCTATTTCTCACTGGAAGATTCTGACAGTGGCAAGGAAAATGTTCTAGGCTGTAAGAACCCCATGGACAAAGGCACACAATTAGGAAAGAATCCAACATGTGGGAAATAGAAAGTGAACATAGCTTGGGGTCAGATGAGATCCCCCACCATTCCTCTCCAGAGGTCTCCTGAGTCTACAAGCAGACTTATTTATTAATTTCTTCTTGACACTCCCCCAATTTCTCTAACAACAACTTCTCTCTTCTAGATTCAGAGTTTTTGTCTGCAGCATGATTCAGGACACCTTTCCATATTTACGAACCCCAAGTGGAATCACCTGATGCAGAAATTTCTGATGAGTCATCTCAAGGTACAGGATGTTAGGGGAATGTGATGGGATTCTCAGACATCATTTCCTAATGCAGTGGTTTCCAAGTTCATGAATTCAGTAAAAAATGTTTGTGCACAAATAGATTTACAAATAAGTGTAAGTATACTAATAATGTAGATACTATATATATGCTAATATATATATAATGTTATAGCACATATGCTAAAATTGAGATGTTAAATTTTTATGGAAATAAGTTTATTTTTATTTAGGAAGTTCCAACATCTTTTCTTACCCTAATAAACTCTTTGGCCCAATCCCTGAAACCCCATTAAGAAACCACCTCACAGGAGAAGGATTGTGCCTTTATAAATGAAGATGTGCCTTGTAAAATCACAAATGGGATCGTTCATAGAAGGGGTCTGAACATTTACTGCAAGAAAGCTACGGGAATCCAGCAAGACTGATTAGTTTTGGAAGAACAGGGTATGAAGAAATAAAGGAAAGGCAGCATAATAGAAAAAAGTGAAGAGAAAGAGAATGGACCAGAAAGGTCAGATGGCACCATTCAGGAGTCAAGGACGACAAACCCCAGACTGCTAGAAAAAGCAGTGGTGATGGTGACAGTTGACCTTGTCTCCCTTCCCAATTCAAACATAAGCTTCAGGAGGGCAGGCACATTGTCCTATGTGCCACTGCAATGCAGCACCTAGTAGAGTTCCTGGCATATAATAGGCCTTCAATTTCAGTAGCATTTGTTGAGTGAATGAATGGATGGATGATTGGATGGTTTTGTGAGCCAAGGTAGCAGTACAGGACTGCTAGGAATAGGAATGGGTTTTAGCCTGGCTATGATAAGGCTCCTTGTGTGATCTTGACTGAGTCATATTCTATCTATGGTTTTCAGCGTTCTTATCTCTAAGATTAGGACTTAAACTGAATCTGTGCTTTTCTATGACATTCTAGGATTTATTGACTATGTACTCTGGCCCAGAAGGGAGGAAGTGCCTCTGAGCCTTCCACTAAGCTAAATCTTGCATTTGAGCCAGGTCACTTTAGGAAAAACTCATAAGCGCTGACTCAGAGCCTGTGTGTTTTGCTTTAACATGGTGGTTTTATATTGAATGGGAAGACACTTAAAATCACAGCCTTATCAACCCTCTTTCTGGTTGAGCAAACTAAGTTTAAGTAGATTAAATAGCACAGACTTGGATCTAGATTCATATTAGAATTTTGTCTGTTACTCAAATTGGTTAGAATGCATAATATATTGTCATTTTATGGCCAAGTTTCATTTAACTGGAAAATTCCTACAGGTACACTGCTCTGCCTTCTATCCACCAGTGCTGGATTGAAAAAAACATTTCTGTATCCATTCAGAATCTTTACCACAGAATAAAAGCAAAGATAGTTTCTTCTGTCCTTGTGAGAACTAGGTAATGGGCTCTCCAACTCTCTCTGTTTTGAGGAAGTCAGAGGAAAAGGGGGACTCATGTAGCCTAGAGATAACTGACAGTTGACTCGGTGCCAGTATATGCAATATTTCAAGCTCCATCCTCTCTGGTGCTTTTAAAAAGTCACTGCTTTCCCATTGGTCCAAATTCTTACACTGCTCTCTCTCTGTAAATTGTGTTGCCAGAAACAATTTTGCACTAGTTGAAGTGAATATAACCTTGATGACTCATGAATGAAGTAAGTAAATGGGAAATGCTCTAAAAAGCAAATCGAGTATACTCTGCTTTTTTGCAGGCAAAACCAGGAGTGAATTTTGAGAAAAAGGAATATAGGCTTCACTTTGTGCAGGAAAGAAAACTATCCAGGAAGGATAGGCAGGCAGGAGGGAGATAACAAAGAAAGTTATAATATAAGCAGCAACGACTTCACCTTCATGTACATTGTTAGGTCCCCAGTGTTGGGTCCCCCAATAATGGGTCCGTGATTAAAGGAGCCAGACTGATACAAAGCGAAGGTCAGGCAAAGCTTTATTTCACGCCAAGTGTCCAGAATCAAACCGACGGGCCAGGGCCACCGCTCTTACGGAGAGGGCGACCCCTCCCTGCCTCACAGACTAACTTTTATAGAGCAAAGGCCATGTGGTTGAGCCTGGCCACACACGGGTGGCCAATGAGATTGCAATACACAGAGAAAGCTGTACAGTCATGCTAGGCCACACACAGGTGGCCAATTGAACTACAATTCACCCCACAGTAAACATTTGAACTAGCCTATCACCTTGGTGAGAATTGGCACCCAAAAGGCGGGGCCCACCCTCCTTGGTAGCTAGGGAGACAGTATACGTGCTTTACTGATTGGATGTCTCCACCTGACCAGGGCTGTTATCTCTACCTGACCTGACCCACCCTTGTATTTGGGCTTTGTTACCTGGGACTGGTTTCCTAGACTTGCTTTTAAATAAGTTCCCCTGGGGAGGGCGGGGTGTAGGGTCAATTTAAGTTTTACTGCATAAACAACAAAATGGCTGTTCAACCGAGGTGGGACGGCTCTGGCTAAATAGGCCCTTACATACATCACAACTTTAAGTTTTAAAACTTGATTTCATGTCAATTTACCCTCCTCCTGGAAAAGCACAGATACTGAGTTGGGTTTTGTTTTGGGGTTTTTTTGGGGGGAGGAGGGATTTTTTTTCACTCACTGCATTAAGTAAATGTGTATGCTTGGTCTTCATAACAATAAAAGAACTCTTGTGAAAACACACTGCTAAATATCTGCACACATTTTGGATTTTTGTGCAATGCCAAAATCCAAATGGACCCCCTGTGATCTATCTTTCAACTCCCCTCCCCCAGCACCCAGTATGCACTGTTTGAAAACTATAACAATCAAATATATTATAGGGACAAAGAGACAAAATATTTGATACTAAGACCTACCTTGAAAACTGGCCTATCCTGTTTCCATGACTACATCTGAAAATAATTTGGGAGGGATGAGTCAAGCATGCTATTTCCTGTAATCCTCTTCTTACCTATTTCACAGATGAGGATTTTGCCCAAGGCCACACACATCCAGTAGCAGGGATTTGAATTCAAACCAAAAAATGGCTTCAGGCCAAGGCTTGGATTCCTTGCACGGAGAAAGGACCTCACTTGGAAATGAGAAATGACTTTTAGGGCAGTTTCTAGATGGCATTTGGTATAGGGCAGTCTATCTTAATGCAGCTAATAATCTTCACATCCCCATGGATCCGTCTATCCCTTGGTTCCAGTAACTGTGACTTCCAGACCCAGGGGTGAGGGTAGAGCTAGCTGCTTTAGATTCCACTCACAATTATTCTAACCATTGTTCTAAGCTACAGAACCTTGAGCAGTCAAGATCTGCTCCCCAACCTATCATGAATCAAAACTTGTCTCTCCTATTACCAGCTTCCACAGATAGTCATTGACTGCAAAAGTACAGTCAGCTGATGGAAAAGGCCAAAATGTTGGCTCTCAAAAGACTTAATTAACAAATCACTGCAGTTATTTGTAATAAGCAGTGAATCACTGCTTATTACAGTGTCCTTGTGTGTTTATTGCTCCTATTAAGGTTATATGTTTCATAAAGGAGGGAACCCCATTTTATCATGTCTGACTTTGTATTCCAATGTTTGACTCAGTGTCTGGTGCATAGGATCTACTTCAAAATAGATAATGAATGGGTCAAAAGGAATGCACAGTTGTAAGAGTGAGTGGGTGGTGTGCTGTTTCGAGGGAGTTTTAGAATATAAGTGAGGTTTGGTGGGGTGGGGTCCAGAGAGGATGACCAAGAAAGAATTCTTGAGGCATCTTTGGTGCAAAATGGTGGTTTATTAAAGCATGGGGACAGGACCCGTGGGCAGAAAGAGCTGCTGCCCTGGGACTATGAGGAGTGGTCCATTATATACTTGTAAGTTGGGAGGGGGTCAGGGATAGCCTAAGTCTTTAAGGAATTTTGGAAGCAAGGTTTCCAGGACCTTGAGGGGCTAGCTACTGTTGGGAAAAAGGTTGTTCATTACTGGTAATAAAACCTTTGTCGTGAGACCCTTTAGATGTGTTTCAATGGGTCATATGCTTGGGAATTATTGTCAAGACTACCTTGGAGTGTTTAGAGATAAAGTTTTCAGAAGAATTGTTAAAGTAGACTTCAGGAGCCTGGTAGCGGGTGGGGTCGGTCAGGCTAGGATTGCCCTTTGCCCTTAGCAAATCCTCCAGGTGGAGGTAATTGAGTCCCTAGAGGAATGTCACTCTGCCTTTTCCAAGGGCTTGTCAGTGGGCAAGGAAATTCAGTAATTTTTCTTCTGCCTCTGTTCCCCACATCAGTTTGATGGGCCAATGCAGAGTTCAATGGAACCCCAGAAGAGGGAATAAAAATTGATGAGTACACACTGAGTTTGACATATCATGAGCCAGAAAAAAGGAAATGTTTGGAAAGTGACTGCCCTTTCAAGCATGAGATTCAGGGGAGAGATATGGGAATGGAGGAAGAGAGATTTTACTATAAGAATGGTAGGGGGTGTTAGAGGTGAAAAGAGAGTATCTCTCCTGATGGATGGGGTCAGGAAAAGTTTGCTAAGAGAGGGCTCTTCAACAAGGACCATGGAAAGACAATGTTAACACTTGCAGATTTTCAAACATACCCATCCCCTTCTACAGGGGATGTCAGTGTCTAGACTAGCATAGTCCAACAGAAATATAATGTAAGCCACATTAAAATGACATCAATCACTTTAAATTTTGTAATAGCCAAATTTTAAAAGGTACCTATATTACCCCATATATATGTATTCAAAATATTATCATGTCAATGTGTAATCAATAGAAGAATCATTAATATGGTATTTTAGACTCCTTTTTTTCATCCTGAGTCTTAAAATCTAATATTATACACATACAGCAAATCTTAATTTGACCGGTCATACTTCAAGTGCTCAATAACCAGCATGTGGTTCCTGGCTACTGTATTGAACACTGAAGATCTAAAATACATATAAGCCAGTTACTGAGAGAGATCAAATATGCAATAAAAAACAAATGCTCTTTATTCTTCTGTAGTGATTAATGTAATAGGAGGAAAGAAGAGAAACTGAATATCTCAATGTACCAACATTTTACATATATCATCTCATGTCTCCCCAAAAAACTAACGGAGGTAAATGTCATTATATTACATTTACTGAAGATGGACTAGAGCCTCAAAGAGAGTGAAATTTACCCAAACCACACAATAGTAGTTATATATCCAGGACATGAAACCACACTGATGTACTTCCAAATCTTAGCTCTATAAAAACGTTCAGACTGTAATTGAGAGGAAATCACAAACAACCTAATCAGAGATGATTTGAGCTTGACATCAATTCAAATATTTTTATGCTTTATTTTTATATGAGAGCATTGAAGCCTGAACATGCAATCATCTGAGCCAAGTCCCCCTAAGAAATCATTTCAGATCCATGAATCTTTGAAATACTCATTAAAGCAGGATTTCTATTACCATTGTGTTCCCCTAAAGCTAATTAAAATTTTAGAGCTGAGTTTTCTTTATTTCTAAAATAAGAATACTCTCTGCCCTACCCACCTTTAGAATTTTTTCAAATGAGGACCCCCCCGAAAGAAAGAGGGATGGAAAGAATTTTCATTGCAACAGGTTTTTATGAAATTTCATAATCAGGAATTGCATTAGTCTGAACTTGTGTTCCTGGACCACATTGCTATTTGTTTGTAGGTTTTGAAAGCCTTTGTCCAATGTAACTCATGGCCTGGGGCAAGTTCAAGAAGATCAGATGTCTTTGACTTTAGAGATGTATGCAGGAAACTCTGACAAATAAGGACATTTCAGAAGAGAAATCTCACCACTAATAAACTCTCTCTTCTCCTCAGGGCCTATCAATAAAATGGTGGAATAGCCGACACTTCCAACATCATGTAAAAACAAACATCTACCCCAAAGACCCAGATACTGATGTGGGCCCACTTTTCCTGGTTGGAGATTTAAAACCTGTCAAGGTAGGTTTATAATTCCCAAGCACATGAGAAATGTTCCTGGAAGTGGTTCCTGGAAACAGCTATTATCTTGTCCAGGAAACATCAAGCAGGAGGTTCCCACTTCAAGCACATTCTCAGAGCATGTCTCCTTCTCTTAAGTCCAGGACACAGATATAAAATAACGAATCTGGGGTTGTATGAATAGAGAGAGATGTAGAGTATGTGATTCTATGAACTTGAAGGACATCCAGCCAACCTCCTACAACAGGAAAAATGATAACTCATCACCCTGCTTGAGCAATCCTGGTGACAGACAGATCCCTGCCCAATGGCCATCATTACCTCTGAGGAGACACAAGATAATGTTAGATAATGAAACCAGGTGACTAAGGTTGACAATGACTCTCCAAAGTTTAATGAGGATATGGAGACATTCGTTCAGAGAAAATATGTTGGTACATTCAGTAAGCATTAAATCACAAATACCTGAATAACTAGATATCTCAACTAATTCTAGCTCAATTAGAAAAGGCTATGCTGGTATTTTTAGTCTGTATTTATTTGGTTCATTTATACATGAACAGCCCAAATGCTTTGTAAGACACTGAGAGATCTCACCACTATTTGGACTTCTTAAACAAGGAAAAGGAGGGGAAAAGTCAATTCCAGCATTTCTCAGTTGCTGGTTTTTTGAGTTTTTTTTTCCTTAACCTCAACTTAAAATCATCATGTGAAGGACTTCTACCAAAATTTTTAGGAAAAGTCTTACCTCCAAAAAAAAAAAAAAAAAAAAAAAGGTACAAGGATAATGGAATAAAGGTATTTCTCCTCCAAGGGAAATGATACATCCTGAGAGTCAGGTACTTAGAAATAGGCTGCTATTTCTTAAAAGAATTTAGGAGCTTTATTAAAAATAAAAGAGTATATCTCTATCAGTTGCTGCCTGCACTTGGCACTATCTAAATGAAAAATTGTGCAACTTTTTGAAAGTAAGTTTTCCCAGCTTTGGAAGACCCAACCTTTTCCAGGTGAATTAAGAACCAATCTTTTGACTAGATTTAAAAAAAAAAAAAAAGTCTCTAGCTGTGATCATGAATCAATTGCTTTTGACAATGGATACAACCAAGCTGGACTTCTGTGATGGTTGTGGACTCCTATACTCATCATCAAAAATGTGACACTCATTTCTCTCTTTTTTTTTAATTTTGTTATGTTAGTCACCATAAAACACATCATTAATTTTTTGAAACTGATTTCTGTAATCATCCCCACAGAGCAAGGATTTGTCTTACTGAATTTTATGAAGCAGGATGACCCACTCCAGAAGTACCTTCTTTAGGACTATATGTTCAATACACATGCTACCTCTTTACAAATGTTGGAGCTCACCACTCCAAGATTTACAGCTGCTCTTGGGACATGTCCCTAGACCTTATAGTTCTATGTGATATAATTTCAAGGCTACTGCCTAAGCCATTGCTTAAAATTATTTAAACTCTAAAATTCAGTTGTCTTACATAAAAAATGGTTCTGAAGAGCTCTGAACTTTCCCTTCCTTCTCATTTTACTGCCAACCTTTCTACCTATGCTCATGTTCTAGAAGACATAGAGCCCTCCTTTGGAGTGATACTCAAAAATCAGTCTCCATCTAAGTGTGCCATCTCCCAGGAATTTTCCACCTGCTCTTTTTTCCATGTTTCCCACTACTTAAATATCTGGAGGTTTGGGAGTAACTGCAAATAGCTCTTATAACATTATCACCATGATATTTTTTATCTATGACAGTAGAGAAGAAAGAGCAATCCTGCTATCCAAATACAAAAAAAAGTTTATATGTAGGATATCAACAGAAAGGGGGAGAGAAATCGAATGTTGCCCATAGTGTTGTGACCAAGTGAACTATAGAAAAAAACACAGAGATGTAAATTTTCATTCATTCATTCATTCTTTCAACTAAAGATATGTATGTTTACTAGGTATTGGAGACATAACCATTACCTCTACACCTCCCCTCAGGGAATTTGCTGTCCTTGTGTGCTGAGCATAGGCTAAATTAAGGAGACTACTAGAAAATGAATAAAATTCTCAGTATTAAGATTATATGTAAGAGGGCGCCTGGGTTGTTCAGTGGGTTAAAGCCTCTGCCTTTGGCTCAGGTCATGATCTCAGGGTCCTGGGATCGAGCCCCGCATTGGGCTCTCTGCTCAGCAGGAAGCCTGCTTCCCCCTCTCTCTCTGCCTGCCTCTCTGCCTATTTGTGTTCTCTCTCTGTCAAATAAATAAATAAAATCTTTTAAAAAAAAAAAAGATTGTATGTAGGGACACCTGGGTAGTTCACTCAGTTATGCATCTGACTCTTGATTTTGGATCATGATCTCAGAGTTGTGAGATCAAGCCCCACTTCAGGCTCTTCAGTGGGCATGGTCCCTGATTAAGATTTTCCCTCTTCCTCTCATTACCCCCACCCCCCGAAAAAGATATACATAATATCATTATGCTTTAGAAATAGTAAATTACAGTTTTAGATCCATGATGAGAACCTAAAGGAGGAAAGATGAGACAGATAAGAAGGGCCATGCCTATATCTTTTATCACATGACACTTGATAAATATCTTTTGGATGAATGGATGGAGATGGAGACTGGCTTCAAGCAGAATTCTAAACACCACAGTTAAGATGAGCTAGGAAAATTCATCAGAAATATTCCTTCTGATCACCACTCCACTCCATATAAGGACAGACAGTTTCAAAATGACTTCCTTAGGAAATATTTTAACATGAATAGTTGTGATTTTTTTATTAACATATGATGAATTATCTGTTTCAGAGGTACAGATCTGTGATTCATCAGTCTTACACAACTCACAGCACTCGCCATAGCACATACCCTCCCCGATATCCATCACCTGGAAATTTTTGTTAATCACAATCCCCATAGTCAAATGGAAGAATTGCTCACATTTAATTAAAGCAAAAAGGTTCCTCAATATGTCCCCTTATTACAGTTCTGGTTCTTCTAGTACTTCAAGTTTGACAGCCAAAAAACTCTGACCAGATGGTTCTTTCTACAGAGATTTTAGACACATAAATACACACACACACACACACACACACACACACACACACAGGACATTGTCCTTGAGTGTAATGACCAGAAGTCTTGTTTCTTATTTTAGTTTTATTCTCTCTCCATTCAGTATGGCAAGAAGAAAATCAAATACATGGACTATGAAAAGCAGCACCTGTATTTCTACATGGGTGAGTTTCCTTGAAGCCACTTTCTTTACCATCCCATCAAGTCAAGCCAGATAGCTTGACTGTTGCACTCTCACAGACAAGCCCATGTCTTCTTATGACTGGGAAAAGCAGCATGTCTTATCTCAGGCTTCCTGGGGCTAAAACTCTGAAAAGGAAAATGGAAAAGCAAATAGACATTTTTTATGTGCATCTCATGAGATGCTTCAAGAGAGATGGAAGTCAGGATGCCAATCAAGAGATCTTGCATCTGGTACTCTCATCCTTGAAAGACTAAACACCTTTCACGAAGAAAAGAATAGTGGTATTTGGATAGGGAAGAAAAAGAGATAGGAAAAGAATGCCAAAGGATTGACAGAGTGCATCCAGAAAATATAGAGTCTCAGGAATAGGAGACACCTGTTAAACTTCTGTGTGAAAGAGAGATGGTTATTCCCATGGCCAACTTACAGCTATAGAATATATTTTGGTGGACAGAGACATGTAGATATATGTCAGTATCTATTTTAGTTTTAAGGTAGCACTTAAAATGGCCCAAGCAGCAAAATTTATTAATATTCTACTACAAACAGCCTAAAATTAGTATGCTCATTTTTTTACAGAACGTTAATATTTGAAACAATCAACTGTAAAGATGTTTAAAACCTTCCATCATTCAAAGTGTATTTTGTAAGATAAAGGGTTTTTAATTCTAAGCTAGTGTCATTGACATCAAAAAGCATTCAAGAAGAGCATAACTGTTAAGACATAGTACTTTGTCCAGTTTCTCAGTGGAGAACAGTTGGCATTTCTATTCTACTTTTGAAGCTCACTAATCCTGCAAATGTTTGAACTCCCACTTCATTAACACAAGTCACTGGAAATCCTTTATGATAGTTGCACCCAATATAAGTGAAAATCACAGGTACATATATATATATATATGATATGTATATATATATATCTAATATATATATATGTATATATATATTAGATTATTAGATATGAATGTGGATTCAGGCTTGAAAGACAATAGGATACCTGAATAATTCTGATACTGGTAAAAAATATCATAAGCAAAGTGCTTTGGACTTTTTTGTTGGTTTTTTTAAGTTTCAGAGTTAGAATTTAGTGATTTTTCAGTTGCATATAAGACACAATTCTTACTACATCAAGTACCTTCCTTAACGCCCATCACCCAAATATCCCTTCCACCCACCACCTCCCCTCCAGCAACCTTCAGTTTGTTTCCTAGAGTTCAGTGTCTCTTCTGGTTTGCTTCCCTCCCAATTTTCATATTATTGTATTTTTTTCTTCCCTTCTCCTATGTTCATCTATTTTGCTTCTTCAGTTCTACATATGAATGAAGTCATATAGTAGTTGTCTTTCACTGACTGACTTATTTAACTTAGCACAATACCTCTAGTTCCACCCATGTCATTGCAAATTGCAAGAATTCATTCTCTTTGATGGCTGAGTAATATTCTCATCTATACTATATCTTCTTTATCCATTTATCTGTTGATGGACATCTGGGCTCTTTCCATAATTTGGCCATTGTGGACATTGCCACTATAAACATTGGCATACAGGTGCCCCTTTGGATCACTACATTTTTAACTTTGAGGTAAATACCTAGTAGTTCAATTGCTGGGTCTTGGGTAGATCTATTTCTAATTTCTTGGGGAAACTTCATACTGTTTTCCAGAGTGGCTGTATCAACTTGCATTCCCACCAACAGTATCAGATGGTTCCCCTTTCTCCACATCCTTGCCAACATCTGCTGTTTCCTGTCTTGTCAATTTTAGCCATTCTGACTAGTGTGAGATGGTATCTCATTGCAGTTTTTATTTGTATTTCCCTGATGCCAAGGGATATGGAGCATTTTTGCATGGGTCTGTTGGACTTTTGGATGTCTTCTTTGGAGAAATATCTGTTCATGTTTTCTGGCAATTTCTTAACTGGATTGTTTGGTTTTGGGCTGTTGAGTTTGATAAGTTCTTTATGGACCTTTGATGCTAGCCCTTTATCTGATATGTCATTTGCAAATATCTTCTCCCATTCTGTAGGTTACCTTTTAGTTTTGTTGACTATTTCCTTTGCTATGCCAAAGTGTTTTATTTTGATGAAGTCCCAATAGTTCATTTTTGTCTTGTTTCCTTGCCTTTGGAGACATGTCTAGCAAGAAGTTGCTGTACCGGGGCGCCTGGGTGGCTCAGCGGGTTAAAGCCTCTGCCTTCAGCTCAGGTCATGATCCCAGGGTCCTGGGATCGAGCCCCGCATCAGGCTCTCTGCTTAGCGCAGAACCTGCTTCCTCCTCTCTCTCTCTCTGCCTGCCTCTCTGCCTACTTGTAATCTCTATCTGTCAAATAAATAAATCTTTAAAAAAAATAAAATAAAAAAAATAAAAAAAGAAGTTGCTGTACCAAGGTCAAAGAAGTTGTTATCTATGTTCTCCTCTAGGATTTTGATGGATTCCTGTCTCATATTTAGATCTTTCATCCATTTTGAGTTTATTCTGGTGTTTGGTGTAAGAAAGTCATCTAGTTTCATTCTTCTGCATAGTATATGGCTGTCCAATTTTCCCAACATGATTTATTGCAGAGGCTATCCTTTTTCCATTGGATATTCTTTCCTGCTTTGTCAAAGATTAGTTGACCATAGAGGTGAGGTCCACTTCAGGGTTCTCTATTCTGTTCTATGATCTATGTGTCTGTTTTTGTGCCAGTACCATACTTTCTTGATTGTAGCTTTGTAATAGAGCTTGAAGTCCTGAATTGTGATGTCTTCAGCTTTGGTTTTCTATTCCAACATTCCCCTAGTGATTCAGGATCTTTTCTGGTTCCATACAAATTTTAGGATTATTCATTCCAGCTCTGTGAAAAATGACGATGGTATTTTGTAGGGATTGTGTTGAATGTACAGATTTCTCTGGGAAGCATAGACATTTTAATAATATTTTTTCTTCCAATCCATAAGCGTGGAATGGTTTTTCCATTTCTTTGTGTCTTTTTCATTTTCTTTTATAGGTGTTCTATAGTTTTCAGAGTACATATCCTTTGTCTCTTTGGTTAGGTTTATTCCTAGGTATCTTATGGTCTTGGTGCAATTGTAAATGGGATCAATTTCTTGATTTCAATCACCAGAAAAAAATTAGAAGGAACACAAATACATGGAAGTTAAAGAGCATCCTACTAAAGAATGAATGGGTCAAACAGAAAATTAAAGATGAATTTTTAAAAATACATGGAAACAAATAAAAATGAAAATGTAACAGTTCAGAACCTTTGGGATACAGCAAAGGTGGTCCTAAGATGGAAGTATATAGCAATACAAGCCTTTTTCAACAAACAAGAAAGGTCTCAAATACAGAACCTAGAAAGAAGGCTCTAACTAAAGTCTGATCAAAGACAGAGTTGTCAAAACTCAGAGGGACTCCATCAGACTGTGCTCTAGGCAGCCTCACTGGTCCTAGGGGAGAAGGAGGTAAATAACCATCTGGTCAGAAAATTAATATTGATTCTTTATTTCTACCACCTTGACATATTGTAACAGGGCCCAAACCTAAGGATTGTGATAAACTGAAGGATTCCATGTACCTTGAGAAAGCATGAGAGTTCAGAGTAGAAGATTTTCTAGGATGTCTCTATCAAGAATGATGCAAATTTTCAAAGCTTCCTTAGTCTTCTTGAGAGAGCTTGAACCAAATCCTTGTTTCAGCCTCAGAGACTCAAAGAGCCCCATGGAGTCCAGGATGTGGCTGTGGTTCTCCACTTTGCATTGCTTCTCAGGGGCAACATTCCAGAAGTGACATGTTAAGGAGGTAGACTCTTGCTGACTTGCATTGGGGTTATATTCTACTCATTTACTTACCATATTTTTTTGCTGTTGTTCTTTTTCAGTTGGAATCCCTGTCTTCGTGCCTCTGTATTTCAACGTAAAATCCATACAATCGTTGTATATCCAAAGGTGTTGGGAAGTGAGTAACTTGACTCATCCTCTGAAGCTAGATCAAATAGAAAAGGGAACATGAAAATGCTTAGTCCCTTCCAGATGTGGCTTCCTTGACTAATAAGGCATAAGACTTAGCCTTAGCCCGGTGAAGGGGAAATGAAATTGTGTCCAGGGCTTTTAACTGTCAATCATTCTCTCTGCAGGACATTGCCTGGGTCAGCAGCTTTTACATCCGCCATTTCATTATGTTAGGCCCTTTCTATGGAATCTTCGGAACCATACTGCTTATATATTGGGTCAAGTAAGAAAGCAAGAATATTTTATTCCCGCACCTAAATGATCCTCTTACATTCCTTATCTGAGCTGTTTGGGATTATCATAAGATTGGGACAACAGGCCCCATTCTCCATAACTGAGATATTTCCATGGAAATATTTTTTTTGAAGTTGAATTGATTGAATAAGAAAAGTTCCTTAGAAAAAGATTTACCCAATCTTGCCCTTTTCCTTCCACATATTTAATTCCCAATTACAGAGTTCCATCTGACCCCCAAGTTCTTTTGAATTGCAATCCAGCTGGACACGAAAATCCTTCCATAATGGAAGGACAGGAATTTTAATAGTTATTTTATGACAAGAGATTTCCCCAAAACCAAAATGACTAAAGAACTCTCTTCAACTTTACAATCTCTTCCTCACCCATTCTTTCACATTATTGTCCTAAACCCTACATCATAATGAGGATATTGACAGCTACTATGCATCAGGCACTTGGATAAAGGACTTATCTGCATTATCCTATCTGATTTAATCCTTGCACATTCCTGTAATGTAGATAGCACCATCATTTTTCTGCTAAGAGAGCTGAAGCTCAGGAGATTAAATCATTTGTCAAGGTTACAGAGCAGGTAAGGGCCGGTGGTAGTGCCGACCCAGAACTTGAATCCAGTTCTATCTGATGACAAAGCCAAAATTGTCACTCACTTTGCATATCCTAGGTATCTTTCGATCCTTGGGCCAATGCTGCAGTGAACTTTGGGGTCACGGCTCCCATACATTAGGCTGCAAGGCTGGTCAAGTGATCAAAGCCTAGTGTGTCATCTCTATACACAAAGGGCTTCCAAAGAGGGAAACAGCAGACCACCATTTTATTGGAATCTCTCTTCCCTTTCATTTCCTCCAATGCTCAACCAGATCTGCCAGAAGTTGTGCAAGCCCAGTGATAGGAACTGAAACACCCCAAGGAGTCATCACTTCCTCCTTTTATTCTCTGAAAGGTTTCTTGAAAGTGCCTGGATGATACATGTTACCCAAATGAGCCATATACCAATGAAAATGAGCAGAGAGGAAAACCGGGACTGGTTCAGCACCCAGGTAATGTGAAGTTCCTAGGAGAAGATCCTTGAGACCATGATTTAGAGTCTGGTTTCCTCAAATAATAATAATTTTATTTATGGAATGGTTACTAGGAGCCAGGCACTGTCCACTGCTTTGCACATAACTACATGACACAGATGCTATGATTATTACTACTTCACAGATGATAAAACTAAGGCATGAAGAAATTGAGTAACTTGTATGAGATCACACAACAAGTCAGTGGTAGAAAGCAGGTTTTAAACATAGACAGTCTTATTTCAAAGCCTTTTCTCTACACCAAGGGTAAGTAAATTATAGTCCAAGGGCCAAATACAGCCCATTGCCTATTTTTATCAATAAAATTTTGTTGGAATACAGCCACGCTTGTACGTTTACATATTATCTATGCCTGTCTTCATGCTACAACAGTGAAACTGAGTGTGACAGAAAATTAAAATATTTGTCTTGCATCTTGTAGAAAGTTTACTGACTCATCCCCCATACGACACAGCCTTTCAAAAGAATCTGAGTTCCTAGAATTACAAAATGATTTTACACCTAGAAGGACCCTGGAATTCACCTCATTTCATTGTATAAACACAAAGGCCCAGAGAGGAGACATGGCATGATCGCTGAGCGTGCTGTTAATGATTAACAGGGTTATGATCAGTGCAGAGTATCTCAGCCTCCTAAGCTTTCCTCTCTCTATGCCATGATTAACTGGAGAATTCTGTCATTATAACACTTTGTTCCCCAAGCTCATTTCCAAATTCAGTGGACCTTCAATTTGAGCATAGAGTATTTGTTCTCAAACTTTTTGGTCACAGAACCAACCATCTTATACTCTTAGGAGTTACTGAGAACATCAAAGAACTTTTGTTTATGTAGGTTATATCCACTGATATTTACTGTATTTAAAATTAAAACATAATTTTAAAACATTTATTTATTAATTTTAAAATAATGAAAATAAAACTGATCAATACAATGTAAACATCAGACTGATGATGTCATCCCATATTTAGAAGCTTCTGGGGGAAAAAAAATCCACAGTACAAGCATGAGACTTTGAAAATGAAAAAGGCAAATTCTATCTTAGAAGTATTCTGGGAATGGTTTTGACCTTACAGATCCTCTGAAAGGATCCTAGAGAATCCCAAGGTGTGCTAAATGCATACTTTGAGAAACACTGATATCAAACCACAAAAATAACATTCAAAATGGCAACAATCCCAACTAGAATTAAACCTTAGAAAGACATTGAATAAAATGACATTTATAAGAGTTCTTAATCTTGGCAGTCTAGAGAACCCCTTGAACCCTTTCCTAGGATAAGGGTTTTAAGTTCATAGAATAAAATATATTAGATTACAAAGGAAACTACTTACACTGAAATGCACTTCTATGCCCAGAACCTGTGGTTGAAACAATTGAATGCCTTACTTCCCATCTAGAAGTCCTCCAAGTGTGCCCTATAGAAATGGTATTCTAACACCTCTAATCTCTACCAAAATCCTACAGTCCCATTTCCCTCCACCAGAGTCTTCATTCATGACAACTTAGTCATCTATATCCAAAAGCTGATGGTGATTTAGCCCCTTAGATCCCACATACTTCTTCGTATCTATTGCCTTGTATAAACTTCTTAACAAAATGTCTTATTACTTTTTAAAACCGTAAGTTCCTTGAGACCACACACTGTGTATCCTTTTCATCCTTCGTGGTTTCTTACACTAAATAGGTACTTGTTAAACAATTGACACTTGGGCTCACTTTACATCTAATGTAAGCTTTTTCTTTGCAGGTCTTGTCCACCTGTAATGTTGAACAGTCCTTTTTCAATGACTGGTTCACTGGGCACCTGAACTTCCAAATCGAGCATCAGTGAGTAATAAAAACAATCCATGGTAAAAGGCAAGGGCTGTCACTTAGAATAGCCCCCCGCAAACAGTCCAGAGCAGAGCCCTGCAGTCAAGATTTCAGAGAGAAAAAATGAACCAGAATTCTTGAAAGGCTGCTTTCTTTCTAAAACATGAATGGTAAGGAAGGGAAAAAAGAAAACAAAGTGTAACAATTGTGAGAAATTGAAGTTATTGAAAAAAATACCAAAGACTCAGTTTCTACATTCCCAAAGACTTAGGAATTGCTGATTGGTTTTGTTTTGTCTTGCATGTGGTTTGTTGGCAAAACCCAAGAAAAATCATAATACTTGTGTAACCAAGTTGTATTGAAACTTAATTAAGATTTAATATTAATATCAGTTTATATCGTTAGAGCTGAGGTTACAAAATAATCAACAACAAAATCCAGTTCCTGCTGTAATTTCCAAATGATATCTGGAAATACTTCACCAATGGGCAGTTAGGAGGATGTACACTAAATACAGAGAAAATGACAGTACTTTGAAAGTCAGTCTCTCCAGAATATTCAAAGAAGAGACTTTCCACAACCTTTTTACCTAAGTTGTATCTGATAGTTAGAGGAAGGAAAAATATGTATTCATGGGATTTTCTCATCCTTCTTCTCCTTTTAGTCCTTTAAAATCTCAGCAAGGGGGACAACCTGGGTGGCTCAGTCATTAAGTGTCTACCTCTGGTTCGGGTCATGATCCCAGAGTCCTGGAATTGAGCTCCATATTGGGCTCCCTGCTTCTCCCGCCCCTCTGCCTGCTTCTCCCCCTGCTGTGTGTGCGCTCACTCTCTCTCTCTCTCTCTCTCTCTCTCTGTCAAACAAATAAATAAAAATCTCTTTAAAAAATAAAATAAAATAAAATCTCAGCAAGGGGCCCTGGGTGGCTCAATCAGTTAGGCATCTGATTCCTGATTTGGCTCAGACCATGATCTCAGTGTCATGGGATCAAGTGCCACACTGGGCTCCACTCTCAGCCCAGAGTCAGGGGGAGATTCTCTCCTCCTCTCTCTCTCTGCCTCTGCCCTCCCATGCACTCGCTCTCTCTCTCTGTCACTCTCTCTCTCTCTCAAAAAAATAAATAAATAAATAAAATCTTTAAAATCTCAGCAAAACAGCCAAGATTATTATTCATATTTTATCAAAGAAAAGGTTAAAGGCCAAGAATTTCATCTGACTGATTAGGGAAAGCCTTGGATAAAATCCATCTCTCCTTACTTCTTATTCCTATCCTAGAAATTTTCCCCACATACCTTGACTAAAACTTACTGAATACTCAACATATTAATTGTGCAGGAGTTAAACATATATATAGAGAGAGACAGAATGGTGAAGCTGTGGTTATCTCCAGTTCTGTAGGTATTTCAAAATGGTAGAAAGCCCTCTACTTTCATTTGATCTGGCTAAAAATAAATATATTTGGTAGAGGTAGTTCTCTTAGGTCTTCCCAAACATTTGCCACCCACAGGGCTTGCAGAGGATTAAGAGATAAGATTAGAGTATTTTGACAAGAGTTTTGAACTTCCTGGAACAGGGGTACTATGCCATGTCAAGGTTGGGTCTGCATTGTTAATAGAGCTTTATCTAGTAATAGGGGAAAGAAAACTCCTTCAGGTTGCTCTTTTGATCTAAGTTTTATATCTCCTGTCTCTGTATCTCTAGTCTGTTTCCCACAATGCCACGCCATAATTATCACAAGGTGGCACCCCTGGTGAGGTCACTGTGTGCCAAGCACGGATTGCCATATGTGAGTAAGCCCATGCTGGAAGCATTTGGAGATATTGTCAGGTAATTACAGAGTTTTTCAGCTCATAGCTCCCATCACTGCTGGTCCCCAGACTGTCACTGCCTTATGAATCATTTACTCAACAATTATTTATTAAAGGGCATCTGTGTGCTCAGCATGGACATGAGAACCTTCAGGGAACAATATCAACAATGTAATGATAATAAATAATTCTTACTATGTACCTACTTCCTTCTAGGTAATTAATTCTTAGTGAAAATGCCTTGCTGCCCTCCTAAATTTCAAGGTTCTTAAGACCAGGATTGTGTGTTATTTGCCCCTGTATTCCTTCAAGGCCTTATCATGCTTTATAATTTATATGCCGGGGGTGGGAGCCCTCTCCAATCATCTCACCCAGAGTTACAAACTTAGATGCCTACAGGGTCCAGGGACATAAACATGTGGATCAGAGAGTGGTAACTGACCAAGAGCAGAGAAGCCTGCTGGAACTGAAAATCTGTACTCATCTTGGTGTATTCACATCCTCCTACAAAACATTAAAAGCCCATGACCTGGGTGTAGTAAGTTTCTCTTACTTTTACAATTAGAAGGAAAAGAAAATACTGGTGTTTTGAATGAAGCCAACAAGGCCAGGCCTGACCTGATCTGGCCTCTGGGCAGTGCTCCCATTTCAGACTCCCCACCACTCCCATTTCTCTCTTCTGCCTTCCAGATATCTGGCTTCTCTTCAGTTGCTACAAAACTCCCTGCCCCTTACCATTTCCTGTCCTTTCCCACCTTTTCTTTGCTTAGAATGTCCTTCCAGCCTACCACCTCCCCCTCACATCACCTTCTCAATTTCCATCCACTTTCCAAGACTTATAAATGCCTTTTCTTCATCTCAGTCTCCCCTCACCTCCAGGACCAAACCCTTCATCTGCACTTACAGCACCTGCTTCTCTTCACTTGTGACCTTTATCACAATCATGACTAAATAACATCATGGCTAATATATTATTTAATATATGTCTCCCAACATAGACCAGGAATCCCATGTAGATGGGACTCATGTCTGTCCTACTCATTGCTATATCCCCAAAGCCTAAAAAAGTATCTTTCACATTGTAAAATATGATGGGTGGGTAGATATAGGATGGGTTTGTATAAAGGTATATGATTTAACTTATAGAGACTCAGAGACTTTATTTTTAATACTAAAAAAAAGAACAATTGATGTTTTGGGGTGCAAAAGAGAATAAAATGAAATATAAACTCAATCTCCTCCTTATAGGAAAGGTGAATTCATTTGCCAAAAAAACAATGCAGTGTATTTGACTCCTTTTTCTGGGCAACAGAAAAAAAACATCTATCTATAGCTGGAAGTGACAAAATTGCTGTGAATCAAATGAAAGAGCACATGTTATATGGAGCAGCTCCTTTTACATTAAAGTCTCACCTACTGATGATTTTGTTTGTCTCTCCTGCAGGGCACTGAAGAAATCTGCAGCCCTCTGGAGGGATGCTTACTATGAAACATGAAGAAGAGCATCAACCTTAATACACATGTAGGTGCATCTCTGAAGGAGGTTAATGAATGTATAAGAGATCTTTCCTGCTTACCTGCTGGTGCCTCTAACATAACAGGGTGCTAGGAGAGTGAATTCCAAGGATACATGATAACCCCTTCCCTGAAGGTTTTCTCTGCAAATGCAAAGCAATGGAAACACAAGGTGGTTAAGATGACTAAAGGGAATGGGAGTCAAATTCTTTTATTTCTTCAATAGAATCTTGAACTTAGTCCTACCAATAGGATCATCTCCATCATTGGGGCATAATTACAAGAACCAGAGAAAATTTTACTGATGAGGTGGTTATAGGAAGAAATGGGCCAAAGGAGAGATCTCTGATGGGCACTTCAGGAAATACTTCAGTTGTTCCTAGAAGAGAATGGTGTATTTAGGAAATTTCTGTTGGAATACAAATCTTTGCTTATTCCTTACTTAAATGTGTGAGCCTCTTTTTCTTTTCTTTCTTTTTTTAAGATTTTATTTATTTATTTGTCAGACAGAGATCACAAGTAGGCAGAGATGCAGGCAGAGAGAGAAAGGGAAACAGGCTTTAATCCACTGAGCCACCCAGGCACCCCATGTTTGATACTTTTTATTTTGTTCTCTCATCATTTATTCTTCTCTGAACAAATGACTAAAAGGAGAAAGTCACAACAAAAGAAAGAACCAGAAGTAATACTTTCCTGCCATAGACCTAATCAATATAGACATAAGTAAAATATAAGATCTAGAATAGGTCATAGGTCATAGGTAATTTATATATTATATATATAAAATATAAATGCAGAATAATGATTATAATGTTACTAGCTGAGCTTGGGGGATAAAAAAGGATAAAAGACACTAGAGAATCTCAGTGCAGAAATAAAATCTAATCAGGCCAACATTAAAAATGCTTTAACTGAGATGAAGTCAAAATGGATGCTTTAACAACGAGGATGAATGAGGCAGAAGAGAGTCCACAATGTAGAACACACGAGGATGGAAAGAAAGGAAGTCAAGGAAAAAGAGAGTAAAACAATTAATACCATGGGGGGATGCTTTGAGAAATCAGTAATACCATAAAGCAAAATATATTTAAATTATTGGGGTCCCCTAGGAAGAAAAAAAAAAAAAGAGCGGTACAGAAGGTATATTTGAGCAAATCATAACTAAGAACTGGAGAAGGAAACAGTCATTCAAGTCCAAGAGACACAAATAACCCCCTCAAAAATCAATAAAAATAGATCAACCCCAACGTATAATAGTGAAGCTTGCAAATTTCACAGATAAAGAGAAAATCCCAAAAGCAGCTCAAGATAAGAGGTTCTTAATGTACAAGGGCAGGTACATTACACTGGCAACCAGACCTATCCACAGAGACCTGGTAGGCCAGAAAGTGCTGGCATGACATATTCAGAGAATTAAATGAGAAAAATTGCAACCAACAAAACTTTATCAATCAAGGCCATCATTCAGAATGGAAGGAAAGATAAAGCACTTCCAAGAGAAACAGAAACTAAAAGAACTTGTGATCACTAAACCAGCCCTGCAAGAAATATCAACATGGATCCTGTAAACAAAGACACACAAGGGATATTACAATGGCACCAAATTCATATCTTTCAATAGTTACTCTGAATGTAAATGGGCTAAATGTTACAATCAGAAGACACAGGGTAATATATTGAATAAAAAAGCAAGACCCATCCATATGCTGTCTACAAGAGACACATTTTAGACCCAAAGACACCTCCAGATTGTAAGTGAGGGGTGGAGGACAATTTACCATGCTAATGGACATCAAAAGAAAGCTGGGGTAGCAACTCTTATACCAGAAAAATCAGATTTTAAACCAAAGACTGTAGTAGGGGATAAAGAGGAAAATTATATCATATTTAAAGGGACTATCCAACAAGAAAATCTAACAACTATAACGATTTATGCTCCTAACTTGGGAGTAGCCAATTATATAATCTAATTAGTAACAAAGTTAGAGTAGCACATTAATAATAGTACAGTTATAGTAGGGGATTTAACACCCCATTCACCAGCAATGGACATAGTAGAAGAGCAACAAGGAAACAAGGGCTGTGAATGACCCACTGGACCAGATGGACTTCACAGAGATATATAGAGCATTCCATCCAAAAGCAACAGAATACATATTCTTCTCCAGTGCACATGGAACTTTCTCCAGAGTAGATCACATATTGGGTCACAAATCAGGTCTTGAGTGGTACCAAAGATTGACATCATTCCCTGCATATTTCCAGACCACTATATCTTGAAACTTGAAGTCAATCACAAGAAGAAATTTGGAAGGAACTCAAGTATTTGGAGGTTAAAGAGCATCCTACTAAAGGATGAATGGGTCAACCAGGAAATTAAATAAGAGTTTTAAAAATTCATGGAAACAGATGAAAATGAAGACACAATTATTCAAAACCCTTGGGATGCAGCAAAAGCAGTCAAGAGGGAAGTGCATAGCAGTACAAACCTTTCTCAAGAAGTTAGAAAAGTCTCAAATACACAAGCTAACCTTACACCTAAAGGAGCTAGAGAAAGAACAGCAAACAAAGCCTAAACCAAGCAAGGGAAGAGAAATAATAAAGATTAGAGCAGAAATCGATGAAATAGAAACCAAAAGAACAGTGGAACAGATCGATGAAACTTGAAGTTGGTTCTTTGAAAGAATTAATAAGATCAATAAACCCATTGCTAGACTAATCAAGAAGAAGAGAAAGGACCCAAATTAATAAAATCATGAATGAAAGAGAAGAGATCACAACCAACACCAAGAAAATACAATTATAAGATCATATTATGAGCAACTATATGCCAACAAATTAGGTAATCTGGAAGAAATGGATGCATTCCTAGAAACTTATAAACTACCAAAACTGAAACAGGAAGAAATTGAAAACCTGAACAAATGCATAATGGGCAAAGAAATTGAAGCAGTAATCAAAAATCTCCCAAGAAAGAAGAGTCCAGGGCCCGATGGCTTCCCAGGAGAATTCTACCAAACATTTAAATAACTAATACCTTGTCTTCTGAAGCTGTTTCAAAAAACAGAACCGGAAGGAAGATTTCCAAACTCATTCTATGAATCCACATTACCTTGATCCCAAAGCCACACAAAGACTCCAACAAAAAGGAAAATTGCTGATGAATATCTCTCAGGAACATGGATGCAAAAATTCTCACCAAGATACTAGCCAATAGGATCCAACAGTACATTGAAAAGATTATTCACAATGACAAAGTGGGATGTAGTCCTGGGATGCAAGTTTGGTTCAACATTCACAAATTAATCAACATGATTCATCATATTAATAATAGAAAGAACAAAAACCATATGATCCCCTCAATTGATGCAGAGAAACCATTTTGCAAAATACAGCATCCTTTCTTGATTAAAACTCTTCACAGTGTAGGGATAGAGGGAACATATCCCAATATCATAAAAGCCATATATGAAAAAGCCCACAGCAAATATCATTCTCAACTGGGAAAAACTGAGAGCCTTTCCCCTAAGGTCAAGAGCATGACAGGGATGCCCATTTGCAACACTGTTGCTCAACATAGTGCTAAAAGTCCTAGCCTCAGCAATCAGACAACAAAAAAGAAACAAAAGACAGTCAAACTGTCAAAGAAATCAAATTCTCTCTGTCAAATAAATAAGTATTTTTTTAAAAAAAGGAAGATGCAATTCATATATAAAATGGAATATTACTCAGCCATCAGAAAGGATGAATATTGAACATTTAATTTGATGTGGATAGAACTGGGGGGCATTATGCTGAGCAAAATAAGTCAGAGAAAAACAATTATCATATGGCTTCACTCATATGTGGAACACAAGGAAGAGCACAGAGGATGATAGGGAAAAGGTTGGAAAACTGATTGGGAAGTCATCAGGAAGGGAGAAAAACCATGACAGAATCTTAACTATAGGAAACAAACGAGGGTAACTGGAGGGGGGCTAGGTGGGGAGATGGGGTAATTGGGTGATGGGCATTATGGAGGGCACATGATGTGATGAGCACTTGGTATTACACACAACTGATGAATTATTGAACTCCACATCTGAACCTAATAATGTACTATTGTTGGCTAATTCAATTTAAATTTAAAAAAGAAAAAAGAAATAAATATAAATCAATCAATCAATCCTGAGAATTAAGTCACAGCCCTACTTAAAACTCTTCAATGGATTCTCATTGCTCTTGAAATAAAGACCAAACCCCAGGACTTCCAACAGACTTTGCCTACATTGGCCACCCCCTTGCAAGCTGCCCTACCTTGTGCCACTATGGCCCTTGCTCTCTCTGCTTCAGACCCCATGGTTTATTCTAGTCATCACTTTCCCTCTGCCACAGGGTTTTTGCTCCTGAACACAGTGTCTGAACATCTCTGTTACCCTCCTGCCCTCCCTTCTCAGCTGGTTATGTGCCACTAGACTGCTGATCTCAGGACAACCTCCCCACAAAGTCAATGGCTATTGTGATATGCTCTGTAGCCATTACTACAGGTAAAATTTTACATTCTTTTGTGTGATGTCTTAATTTTTTTCTCTTCTACCCATGCTTGCAATATCCATAAGAATCAGAACTTCCTGACATGTTAGAGACACACAATAAAGATGTGTGGAAGGAGGGGAGGTAGGGAGAGAGGAGGGAGGGAAGAAAAAGAAGTGCGTGAATGTAATCCTTCCTAATTAGATCAAAAGGTAAATTTTGTCAAATATATGAAAAGCACTTCTATATCCAATTCTGAATTATTAGAATTCTTATCAAAACTGGAGAACATCTACCAAGCAATAAGTACTGATCTACACCCTTCATGGCATTATTCCATTTAATTCTCATAACAGCACCATGGGGCAAGTCCTATAATTAATCTCATTTTATAGGTGAAAAACTTGGGGCTTAGGTAGGCCAAAATTTGCCTGATGTCACAGGTAGGAAGTGGTGGAGCAGTTTCAGACTCAGGGATATCTGACTCCATAGTCAACGCTCATTAATCTCCATGCCAAGAAATTCAAAGGAGAATTACGTGACATTAATAGATATGGACAGTTGGCATTTCTGGAATATCTCCAATAGCTTTCCAGGAGCTGATGGAATAAGCATCAAGGTAGTTAGCTTTTCACCTCAGCAGGAACAGGCATCCCAGGGAAGGGAAGGCTAGAGCAGCATGACAGGCAAAGTACCAGCTCAGAAAGGATTCCTGTTGACAGACAGCTAGTCACCAATCCTAAAAGGGTATCCTGCTCAGAGAAATATCACTTGGAAGTAGTCAAGCTGAGATCTAAGTTTTCAGAAATGACAGGCACTGCATTAACCTATAGGAACAGGATGAAGAAATGGATTTGAGATTTTGTGGTAATTTAACATGAATTTGGTCAAAGAAAATTCATCTTCCCTGTGGCTATTTTCATGTGCCCTTCCCTGAAACCATATTTCCTCTAAAGTTTCATTCCTCTTGGTAAAATGATGGAGTAAGAACCTGCCTGCCTTTTCAGTTGGGCATTAAGTAAGAGTGACTGGAATAGAAGTCCCCTATAATAGAACCTAGATTCTAGTTACAGCTCCTTAACACCCTAAAATAAGTTGGCCAGGTCATATATACCCTTCATACCTCAGTCTGTGAAATAGGTATGGTTCCTACTGTTACCTGGTCTACATACATCATAGCATGGTTGGGACAAATGAGTAAGGAAAATGAGTAAGGTAATAGTTTCATAAGTTGAGAACAGCCATTCACATGCTCATTATTGTTATTTTGTTATAAGGAGGTTCCTCCCATCCCAGACCTACCAAAAGCAAGAGAGGCTGTAGAGTCCACAGACCCACAAGATAGAAAGACACTAAATTGTTTTAATAATGACAGGACACCTTTCTCCAAATAAGAAGCTTATGAGTCACAAGTGAGAAAATGATTTCTCTTGTGGCAACAAGTAACACCCATGAGTCACCTTCCACATCTGGCTGTTAATTTTAAATACCCTGGGACTAGCATCCAGATCTCAGGCTGGAGAGATAGAAGAGAGCCAGGGGTTCTATTTATCCAGACTCCTGGTTAACCATGTGAAGGCACAACTGTCTTTGTTGGAAATCATACCCAATACAAGCATACCATTTGTTACTTCTTCAGTATATTATAAAGGACTCTCTTGACTATTCCCATGCTAATCATCAACCTTAAAGATGCAGAAGGTATAGGACATTGAATTTAAACCCTGAGTCCACATTGAAAAAAATCTAAAATGCCAGGCTGGAAAACCCTATGCTTGGTTTAGTACCAAGCCTATAAACCTATACTTGGCTTAGCATGGATCCACAGGGAATCTTTGAGCTGGAAAGCAGTGTAATTGGAACTGGGATCTTGAAGGACCCTTCTGAAACCACATAAAGAGAAGATTGGAAAATGATTGATATGGAGGAGGGGAGACCAGCAAGATGACTAATTCAATAACTGGGTGAGAGATAATGAGAACCTAAATTTGGCTGGTGGGATAAATAATGAAATGGAAAGGAATAAATAATACATGTTGTAGAGACAGAAACCACGGAATATGGCACATAATTAAACATTAGGGAAGCCCAAAGACAATCCAAAGTTCACATTATAGGTGGTGACATTAACCAAGGGGCAAAAAAATAGAAGATGGAGCAAAAGGGAAGGGTTGCTCTTAAACACCTTGAGCTCGTGGTACTGAAAGAAAATCTGAGTGGGGATGGCTAGCAGTAATTGGAGAAAATGCCCTTGCAAAACCTGGAAGGGAAGTAAGGGCAAAAGATATCAACTTAAACACGCTCCCCAGAGAGCTCACCAAAAAAGAGAGTAGAGGGGGAGACTTGCTTTGACAGAGCATCTTAAGGATACTTTCAGTCAAGTTGGGGGGGAGGGGATATGGACCAGCTTACAAAAAAAAAAAAAAGACATTAGCTCAGTCCTTGCAGGAAATATAATGGAATGTCAGAGGCTAGGAAATGAGTCTAATACTGAGAGAAGGCATCAGAGAGAAAAGCCCATTGCATTTCATTGACATTTTTTCCATTTGCGAAGTTAGTTCAGTACATCTCTAGAAAACATAAAATATCCAGCTTGAAGAATGTGCCCTAAATATGTTGCACTATATTCTAAAAGGAAGGTTTGGCTAATGTTTGCAAGTTTGCCATCATTCATAAAAAACACAGATAAGGATTTTATATTTGCATACCACCCAAAAATTTTTCTACAATGACACAGACATAAAAGTAGAATGTTCATATGAAACACAAGGGTGAATGGTATAGGAAGCTCATCATGTAGGAGAGCCCATTAGGAAACTCTGTGCTCCAGGCCCCACACAGCTGAACTGAGAGATGAGGGGATCAAGGTCACAGACTATCAGGGTGTCCCCGCATATCAGTTCTGGTTTACACCAGAGTTCTTGTCTACACCACTTCAAGGAAGATGTCTGGATTTCACTACTAGTCCTGCAGAAAAAAATAGGAAACAGTCCCTGCAAGTGTATCATTTATTAAAAGACTGAGACACTTCTCTATCAGTTGGTAAATAGCCACTCCCCCCTACCCTAAGTCCTACCGCTGATGCCCCACTCCTTCTACCAGGACACATACCTCCATTTATCCCAGAATGGAAGTGGGTGAGTGGGTGGGTGGGTAGTAAATTTCCATACCTTTTAAGCCCTTTCTGATATGCTGAGGAAGTAGTTTATTTGCCAAAGACAAATATTCTACCCAAAATAAGGTTTAAACTCTAGGCTTCAGGTGAGTTGAGCTTCACCATTTCCATGTGACCGACAAAAATCTCCCAATTAGGAACAACCATCAAATCCACAAAATGTCCCTACCTGGTGACGAAAACAGTCAGTAATCTTTATGCTTCAGACAAGCATTCAAAACAGACCTGGTAATGTTGCCCAGAATCCAACTGTCCTACTATACCAGTGCTGCCTATCCAGAGTGACCCAAAAAACAAGTAGCTGGAATTATTAAAGCCTGTAACTTGGAACTCTGTTCAAACACCTGGAAAAGGTGGCACAAGAGCAGTTTGGGTCTCCTCGCCGGGACGCATGCAAACACTGACTTACATTAAAAGAATTAGCGTTACGATACATGGTTTATTGGGGGCAGGACCAGGCAGAGCTAAAGAGAGAGAGAGTGAGGCTGTCTAAGCCCAATGGGGAGTTTCTAGCCAGAGTGCTGCAGCGACCACAGCCCCAAACTAAGGTTCTCTTAACAATTATGCATTCTAGGGGCGCCTGGGTGGCTCAGTTTGTTGACGACCTGCCTTCGGCTCAGGTCATGATCTGAGGGTCATGGGATAGGACTGAGCCACGCATGGGGTGTCCCGCTCAATGGCAAGTCTGCTTCTCCCTCTCCCCGCTGCTCGCTCTCTCTCACTCTCTCTCTCTCTCTCTCAAATAGATAAGCGAAATCATTAAAAAATAAAATAAAATAGAAGTTACACACCTACTAATTAACCATGTGATCATGAGTTTGCCCCTTCCTAGGGATTACCTCTTTTATTCACAAATGACCAGTGTATTTGGACTTTAAAAATACAACGTATGTTAAAGTATCAGAGCCAGGCCTGTCACTGGTCACCTTTCAGGAGCCATGATACTAGTCTACTGACTGTTCTTGCTTTCTCTCCTCCTCTCTCTCTCAGCAGCGACCTTGAACTTGATGTCCTACCTGCCTGGAATCTCCCCGGTATTTGCACTAGAGTTACATATTTATCATCCTTGCCACCTTCTAGCCACTCCAGTTCATTCACAGAATCCATGTGCCCTCCCCTACCACCATTGCCTATCATTCCCTAACCACTAACCTGTTTTCTTTCCTTTATAACATGTACGTCATCTGAAATTGTCTTCTTTGTTGGTCACCTCATCTCACTGGAATATAGGTTTTAATACAGAAATCTGGAAGAGTGCATCCTAAATGAGTGAATGAATTTGAGTGTGTCTTTGTCATTGATAACGTGGAAGGAGAATAGGAAAATGACATTAGCTCCTTGAGAGCAGTGATTTGGGCCTATTTGTCTCCTGGTGTGGGCCCAGAGGCGGTGCTCAGTAGATAGTCCTTCTTGGGGGACTCCTTTTCTCTGCCTCAAGCCATCCACCACATCTCCCAGTGGTCCTGCAGAGGATCCAATTTCCTGGTGCCAAGCCACCAGCACTATCCAGGGCAGCAGTTTTTGCAGAAGGATTCTGATGCCCGCTTCAAAGGACCCAGCAAGTAACTGGAGAGTGGAGACCCTGTACTGTGGTTAACGCAGACTGCAGGCACATAGAAGGCGGGCATGCCATTGTTCTGCCCTCAAGGAGTTGGCAATTTTATAAAGAAGCCAAGAGTCATATAAATTAAAAAGAAGGATAAAATTAAGAGTCCAGGGCTGTCAAAAATAGTAGGAGGGAGGGGTTACAAGGGTGTCGCTGGGCATCTATGCAGGGACTGTCTTTGTCACGATACAGGGTGAGGAGTCAAGGCAGGTAATGTGGAGGGGGGGAGCAAGGAGAAGGGGGGATAGATGACAACAGCAGGTAGGGAAACTGACTGAGGGTGCAGCCATGTGGGGGAAAAGTCCCCTGGGGGAAGGGGGGAGGGAGAAGGGAATACGGGGATTGCAGAGAAGGGGGCAGGGGTGTTAGGGGGCCAGCAGTGTGGGAAGGGGGCTGCCAGGCTCCAGAAGACCTCGCAGGAGGGCCTCCACAGGGAAAAGAGGTTGGAAAAGCTGGAGGCAAACGAAGTCTAGGCAGCAGGATCTGCCTCCCTCTTCCCCACATCTAGGAATCTTACCTTCCCATTTGAGGGCTCGTCTTTCTATCCAGAGTACATATGTGGACTTGGACGACTCCTGCTGGAGAATGACATCCCCACCAGCCCCAGCTACCTGGCCCAGAACCTGCTGCTCCTGTGGCTGAACAGGAAGGAAAGCAGTCCCCACTATCCTCCCCCACAGGCACTTTGGTGTAGATTATTGGGAAGCTCAGGCAATATTAATTATTCTAATACCAGCTAACATGTATTTAGCACCCACTCTGTGTCAGTCACTTACAAATATCCTCACCAAAATATTGATGCTATTATCCTCATTGTATAGGAGAGGAAACAGAAGCACAGAGAAGTTAAGTAACTTTCCCGTGGCCACACAGGTGATAGGTGGTGGAGGCAGAACTTGAACCCAGGATGCCTATCTCCACAGCCAAGTACTGCTTAGGCACTGGACCAAGAACACATTCCCACTGCACTGGCAACAATGCCTACTGTGCTCTGACCTCTCTGTCTTGGATTTCTCGCATGCTAAATTAAGCTAGGGAGAGAGACAGGAAGGTAGCTAAATTCTCTTCTGGCTTTGATAGTCTAGTAATTTTCATACCCAGAGGGATTATCATGTACCTATAGGTCCTCACGTGCCCTCAAAATATTTATTAATAATTTTCAATAGTATTTCATATCTTTCCCTACCAGAATGTAAACTTCCTGACAGGCAAGAGCTTAATCAAGAGTTCAAAATTTATTTCTTGTTCACTGTGAGACCCTCAGTGCCTAGAACGGTACCAGAATCAAATCAGGTATTCAGTGAATATCTGTTGAATGATTGAATAAATTGAGTTCTTCCATCTTTTGTAACAAAATCCCTTAGCCATACAGAAATCGTGAGGCATCAATCATTTTGGAAGTTTTTCAATCTAATAAAGCTAGTATCATTCTAAATCTTACCTTTCCCTGTTCATAGAACATCTTAAATGATCATAATGATATTATAAGCCTAGGAAATGCCCCTATCCAAAGGTATTTTTGGAACTGAGGGCCAAAGCCTACTCCCAGCTGACACAAAGAAGGTGACCAAAACGAAGCAGAGCCAGGTCTCCACCCAGGTGAGCCTCACACTCTTTTTACACAGAGCCGGATAGAGCTGGAAGAAACAGTAAGTGTTTCGAATGACAAGTATCAATGTGCTTTACTTATGCCGCCTTAATTACAAGCTAGACTGTCAGAAAGAAGAGATTTGAAAATGGTCCCCAAACTCATAGGAGTAAACAAGATGTAAATTCCCTAAAGGATAGAAACTTGGAAAAAAAAAAATGTTAATGGTGTCAGCTGAGAAGTTCAATGCTATGCACTCAACTCAGCCCCCAGTGCTTAAGATTCTTATGGGAATAGATCTTAATCCCAAGAGCTACTCTTCTCTCAAAGCTGCTAGACTCATTGGGGGGTGCCTGCTCATGTCTACAGGAGGCTAGGAAGGACTCAGCGGACCTCAATGTGATGGACTCTAACTGGCCTTCCTTAGTTTAAACAACTCAAGGATCAGCAGGTAGGGGAGCCCTGGTTGTTTGGATTCTGTTTGCTTTTTCACCAAACTGCTGGATGACCCCTTGTCTCTGCCCCTAAGGAGTGTTCCAGGGATCATTTACTCTGTGAGAAGTTCTATCATGGGGAGGAAGGAATGCAGCCTTTATCTCCTTGGACCCCTCTGGATTGCTGTTAGCTTTTCACAATTTTCAGTTTTGACCAAGCCCCTTACAAACCCTTTTGAACTCCATTTTATGTGTCAGTTGTACTGAGGGTTTGTTTTGTGGCAATGTCTTATCTGCTTTATCTGTACTTTATTTTGACCTACTTCTTCTGTCTTCTCCTTCCCAGTTAAATGGCCCCATCATTCACCCAGTTGATCAGAACAAGCATCTAGGAGCCCAACTTGGTTTTCTCTCTCTTTCACTTCCTAAATTCAAAACAAAAGCAATTTTCCTGTAAATGACCTCTTCAAAACAATGCAACTAAATATCATTGTCTCCGTATCCCTTATACTATTCTAATTCAAGCCGCTGTTATCTTTCAAAAGAAAGATGGCATGAGGGGGCACCTGGGTGGCTCAGTGGGTTAAAGCCTCTGCCTTCAGCTCAGGTCATGATCCCAGGGTCCTGGGATCGAGCCCCGCATCGGGCTCTCTGCTCAGTGGGGAGCCTGCTTCCCCTCCTTCTCTTTCTGCCTGCCTCTCTGCCTACTTGTAACCTCTGTCTGTCAAATAAATAAAAATAAAAACAAAAATAAAAAAAGAAAGATGGCATGAGCCTCATCAAAGATCTTCCAACTTCCATTCTTGCTCTTATATAAGTCTAATCAGCAACAAGAATAATCTGTCCAAAGCTATATGTCTAATGTCACTTCTCCCACAATGAAACTCTACTATGATGACTCTTTATCACACTAGAATAACATTCAAACTCCTGAAGGCTCTGTGTCATAAGGCATTTGCCCAGGTTTCTGACCCCATGTGTAACATGTCCTCTTCAGTCCCTCCAGCCCACTTTCTTGTCCTTGGAACACACCAATAGACCAGGTTCATTCCAGTTCCCTCTTTAAGGATTGTGCACTATCCTTTCCCACAGGTGGTTTTGGTTTTCCCCCATGCCATCCCTATAAGGAGGCCTTTCCAGACCAAGGTAGGACCTCTTATCAGACACCATCACTCCACAGCATTTTATTTTCCTTAAAGCATTTACCCATGTTGGAAATTGTCTTGCCTGTTACTGGGTTTCTCTGTGCTTACTCTGCTCTGCACACACACTAGGATGCAACTTCCATGAAAGTCATATCCATATGTTCCTATTTCCTATGTGACCCTGGTGCCTAGCGCAAGGCCTCCCATATGGCAAGTATAATAATATCTATTGTATTGACATTGCACATTTCACATAAAATCACTGAATTTATGTTTTTCCTCAAAAAGACAGGATTTTGCCATTTGGTTTCTTTTTCAACTTTGGTTCTGGCTCAGACCTGGTGACTGAGATCTTAAATTCTGGATTCAAAGTGACTTATTTGAATTCCATATGCATATTGCACTACCCCTGCGGTCATGACTGACTCACTTCACAACTCTGAGAAGCAGTTCCTTTATCTGCAAAATGCAGATAATGACAGTGCTTATGCCATAGTTTGTGCACAGACTCAACAAGACAATGCGTGTGAAATCTTTGAGCCCAAATGTTTCCTAATGGCAAACACTAAATACGTATTATTACTATTCCCAGTGTTGGTTTGGTGCTCTCGGTAGTCACCACCATAAAGTAGAAGGGGCAGATTTCCCCACCAGAGATTATGCCTCTTTCATTCACACCCATTCATGTGTTTACTCCATGGATTATCCTTCTAGCACAGTCAGCATTTGTTCAAAGGACGACTAGAACAAGGTCTGTTACTTCGTAGGTAATCAGGCAACAGATTCAAATTTATTGAGCACTTCAGTAAACATGGATTAAATAACTGAATGCATGATTCCATCCCTAAATCCATGAAACCTAAAGTCCAAAGTCTCCAAGAGGTTTAGTAATTTGCTTGTGTTCACCCAGTTTGTAAGGGAGAAAACCAGGATTTGGACCCAGGCCAACTGACTCTGAGAGTTCATGCTTTAAATCCTTATGCTAGCGAGCCTGTCACCTTATCCATCTACCTAGGACGAAGACCAAGAGAGACAGCCTCTTTTTTTTTAATTATTTTTATTAACATATATTATTTGCCCCAGGAGTACAGGTCTGTGAACCATTAGGCTTACACATTTCACAGAACTCACCACAGCACATACCCTCCCCAGTGTCCATAACCCATCCACCCTCTCCCTATCCACCTCCCCGCCCCCCAGCAACCCTCAGTTTGTTTTGTGAGATTAAGAGTCTCTTATGGTTTGGAGAGACAGACTCTTAATATGGCATGATAACCACTGGACACCAAATATGAGAAGAGGCCAAAAAGCAGGAATTTAGAACAACCTATTGCTGTTCAGTCACAGTTCCTGCCAGGACATCTATCTCTGGAAGAGAGGAATTTCAACTCTGCAGAATCACTCATTAGGCACTTGCACTCGGGAAAGTGTCCTAAAGATCTCTCTGAAGAGATCTTTCTTTTAAGATCTTTTAAGATCTTTCTGTGAACTTTCTTTTAATGATACCACAGGACTAGTGAAATGAGGCATGGAGATAATCAAGTTAGAAGGGCATGTGAATGTCTTCACCGATGTTGCAGACAGAGCTTCCATTGAGGATCTTGCCTGTCTGTGCAAGATCCCAGAGAGTCAACAAGGTAAATGACAATGATAACAGGCACTGCAATGAGAAGAAGGGGCACTTTGATTGGGAGAAGACTTCTAGCAATGAGAATCCTGATAACCCCTCTCACAGCAAAGTCCTTTGTTGCTCAAAAGACATATGCATGTGCATTCCTTTACTTGCTCTTCCAACACAACACAGATGTGGCTCTGAGGGAGCCACATCTTCCTATTTTATAGACAGAGAAACTGAAGTTTAGAGTAGAAAGACCCAGCAGGCAAAAGCGGATTTCCAAAACCAAGATCAGCCCCAGGTTGGAACAGATGGTCCCCAAACTCATAGGAGTAAACAAGATGCAAATTCCCTAAAGGATAGAAACTTGAAAAAAGAAAATTTTAATGGTCTCAGTTGGGAAGTTCAACACTACGCCTTCAACTCAGCCCCCAGTGTTTGAGATTCTTATGGGAATAGATCTTAATCTGACAGCCCTCAAAAAACCTGCCCTCCGCCATTTGTAGCATAAGCAAAAATACCACCTTGTAGCAAGTGTTTTTCTAAGCAGACACTTGGTGCAGTATTCGGACGGAAATCCAAGCCTAGAAGTCAGAGGAATATACCAGCAATTTTATCTCTGGTTCTTTACAGACTCTGGAAGATCAAAAGTTGAAACAGAGTAGCAAGATCTACTGATGAAGTGAGTTGGGAGCATTTTCAACATTCAGTTCCTAAAACACTTGAGTACTGTCAATGCACAGTAAAAGTCTTGTAGCTAAAATAGTTCATCTTGGTTACCAGCTAACACTTTGGGAATGGAAGAAGTTGGATCTACATACAACTTTACTTTATTTAAGAATATCTTTGAGTAGAGCAGTAGTTGCTGGGGTCCAGAGGATGGAGGAAATGGGGACATGTTGGTCAAAGGGAACAAATTTTTAGTTAGAAAAGGAATAAGTTCCAGGGATCTGATGTACAGTGTTTTGACTCTAGTTAACAATACTGTATTGTGAGAGTTGTTGTAAGAGTAGATTTTAAATATTCTCACCATAACAACAACATGATAATAATGTGAGGTGAGGGATATGTTAACTAACTTTATTGTGGTAAACAGTTTGCAATATACATGTGTATCAAATCCTCACAATCACATCTTAAACATATACAATATTACATTCAATTTTATGAAAATAATATTGGGATGGAGAATATCTTTGAAAGATGTACAGAAAAATTCCATAGTAATTTAATATAGAAATTATTCCTCATTAGAGCAACACTCCTTATTTGTATATAATGGACTCCCTATTGCGTCTTTCCTTTAGCTTGTGGGCCAACATCACCATGCATTTGTTCAAATACTTCCTCTGCTTGGAGCTGCTTTCCCTTACCATACATCTCTCTTTCTTATACAATGCCAAATACAGTTCTAGAACAAATTGTAAAGCCACTTATATTAGGGAAGTTTTCTATATCCTGTGATAAAATGAGATTAGTTTGCTAAACTAAAGTCAAACAGCATATGGTTCGTATCTCCTTTGAACACTTTTAACTTTAACTTCTGTCACAGAAAACCAACATAAAAATTGAACTTGAGGACTGGACGTAATTTGCTTACAAATTTAGATCCAAAATCTCTGACCATTGTTTTCAACACCTGAGATTTCGATTTTTCCTTTAGACTGAAATGACCTCTTTTAACCCTTAAAATGGTAATACCCTATTTCTCTAATGTCTTGTAAAGGAGGTATGGCTTTAACTAAAAAAAAAAAAAAAAAAAAAAAAACTGGCAGCATTTTGACCTGCTGAGAGTTAGTATTCCTATAAACTGTACTTGAAAGGCAACTTAGGGTGTGTAAAACATATACAAGACATACTTAATAATTAAAACAAGACATACAGAATATACAACAAACACATGTAACCACCAGATATCTATGAATATAAAATATCACCAATACCATGGAAGCACCTGTATTATATCTTACTGTAATTAGTCAAGAAATGCTTTCCTCAGCATTATGATTTTTAAATTCGGTAAAGAAATGTAGGCCTAGGGCACCTGGGTGGCTCAATAGGTTAAGCCTCTGCCTTTGGCTCAGGTCAGGATCTCAGGGTCATGGAGCCCTAGGGATCATGCCCCTCATCGGGCTCTCTGGTCAGTGGGGAGCCTGCTTCCCCCTCTCTCTTTCTGTCTGCCTCTCTTCCTACTTGTGCTCTGTCTCTCTCTCTGTCAAATAAATAAATTAAATTTTTTTTAAAAAAAGGTATAAGAATTTTAGAGCATACATTTAATGAACCCTCTAATCTATCAGTATCAGCTGATTTTTCAGTTTCTTGACCACTTCTCAATGGAAAATATTATTAATATTTTATGCTATCTCTATTTACTCTTATTTTTGACCTATTTACCAATTTCTAAGCTCCCCATTTCTTCTTGTTTCTGAAACTTTTTTAAGGATCATATAACTCTTCTGAACAACAGTCCTTACAAACATATTTAGTGCACAATGATCTCTCTCCATTTGTTTTTGTATGACAGTGTTTTATCCGTGTTTTTCATTAACTTCTTACATCTAAATGTAAAACCTTCATAATAGTTAAAATGTTGGTGCAGTGAGCACTGGGATACACTTCACCTACATTAACCAATTCTTTTTCTTTCTCTTTTGCTTTATCTCTACACAGACAAATGGACAGATGAGAGATATCTGGCATGTACCTTTTGCAAACAAAGAAAATCTCTATTGTAACCACCTGTTTCCACCAAAGAAATTTGATATTGATGAAATTACATTATACATACTCACTATTCTAATTTCCCCACTTTCCCTGCAATATCTTTAGCAGATGTTGTATTTGCAGATCCAGGAGCCAGTTAAGGATTGTGTATTGAATTTAGTTGCAATGTCTTTCCACTCTTATTAAATCTAGAACAGTCTCCTGCTTTGTATTATATTTGTCTGATTTTTATGAAATTGATATTTTTGAAGTGTCTAAGCCAGTTAATTTGTAGAATTTCCTATCATCCATATTTTTTCAAGTTGCTTCATGATGATAAGATCCAAGAGAACCATTTTTGACATTAAAACATGAGTGATTTAGGGGCGCCTGGGTGGCTCAGTGGGTTATGCCGCTGCCTTCGGCTCAGGTCATGATCTCAGGGTCCTGGGATCGAGTCCCGCATCGGGCTCTCTGCTCAGCAGGGAGCCTACTTCCCTCTCTCTCTCTCTCTGCCTGCCTCTCTATCTACTTGTGATCTCTCTCTGTCAAATAAATAAAATAAAATCTTTAAAAAAAAAAAACAAAAAACATGAGTGATTTAAAAAAAAAAGACATGAGTGATTTTGTGTCCTTCCTTCTATATGCATGTGTGTACATATATAAAATGAGAGAACTATTTGGCATGTAAAGATGGGAGTTATATGCTAAGGATAGTTGTAGAAAGACATTCTGAAGGCAAACATGTGTAAACCACGACCAGATCTCAGAAAATTTCTCTAATCCATGCTACTAATTTCAGGAGTTGACCAGGATTAGATGAATAAATGGCTGAGAAAAACTTGCAAGTAAAGAAAAAGTGCAAAATCATATTTGAATATTGTTGCCAGGAAATATGGATACCTGTTTAATATAGTGGAAACATGTGTTAATCTATGTTTCTTAGAATCACACATATTAGAAGTGGATCTTCTATGAGATCTTCATTTTTGAAAATGAATCCATGGCTCACATATCACTTTCTATGTGATGATTACTTATCAGGGAAGTAGTAGAAATATAGAAAACAATAAATCATTTTTGTGAGTGTTTGTCATAAGAAGTGAACTCAAAAACAGGTGGCTGAAATATAAGAAACTTCTTTTAAGAAGTTGCAAAGATTTTCTTTCTGTTCTTGGTCATCTTCTTCTTGGTCCTTTCTAGGCTTCAGTAGCCATGACAAAACAAAATAGCACTGAAGTGACTGAATCCTTTCTTCTGGGATTTGGTGCCCTACACAAGTTTCAATACATCCTCTGCATTGTATTTCTGGTCATCTGTGTGACCACCATGGAATGATCCTACTCATCAAGACAGATTCCAGATTTCAATCATCTATGAACTTTTTCCTACAACATTTGGCCTTTGTTGATATTTGTTATTCCTCTGCTATCACTTCCAAGATGCTGCAAAACTTCATATTAGAAAATAAGTCTATATCATTTGAGGGCTGTGTAATGCAATTATTGGTTTATGCAACATTTGCACCCAGTGACTGCTACGTCCTGGCTGCTATGGCATTGGACCATTATGTAGCCTTCTGTAACCCACTTCACTATCTCACAATCATGTCTCAAAGAGTCTGCCCCCAATTGGTAGCTGGTTCATGTGTCATGGGTTCAATAAACGTTTCTGTGCACACAGGTTTTGCATTTTCACTGTACTTCTGCAAACCCATACCATCAATCGCTTTTTCTTTGATGTCCCCACAACTCTTGCTCTTTCATGCTCTAACACTGACATCAACATTATACTCCTTGTCTTTGTGGGATTTAACTTGATGTTCACCTTGTTGGTTGTCATCTTTTCCTACACGTATATCATGGCTGCCATTCTGAAGATATCTTCTGCTGCAGGAAGGAAAAAAGCCTTCACCACATGTGCCTCCCACCTGATAGCAGTAATTAGTTCCTGTACAACCCTATCATACATGTACTTACAGCCTCGGGCTAACAATTCCTAGGAGAATATGAAAGTGGCCTCTCTTTTATGGCATTGTGATACCCATTTTGAACCCCCTGGTCTATAGCCTGAGAAATAAGGAGGTAAAAGAAGCTCTAAAACTGATGAAGAAAAAGTTCTTCTAGGCTGGACACAAGTTTTTAAAATTCAGCACATCAGAGCATCAAGTACGGATATTTGACCATTGCATAATGTTTCTAAAGTTGGGAACACATTCACATCTTGCACCAATGCTTTTCAATAGGCAAGTTCTTAAGATGCAAGAAATATGGTAACATCTCATGGAACTAGTTTTCCCCTGAATAGAGTTTGAGAAATATGTCTCAGACTGCCCATATTTTATTGAGATTATTTAAAATATTAAAAAGTATGTACAGACTTCATAAAGTATTTAGTTGCTTCAAATATATTTCAGA
Organism: Meles meles; assembly: GCF_922984935.1. Taxonomy (NCBI): domain Eukaryota; kingdom Metazoa; phylum Chordata; class Mammalia; order Carnivora; family Mustelidae; genus Meles; species Meles meles. Next base: position 13,765,823 of record NC_060073.1, on the reverse strand, counting down.
TGTGTTCTTAAAGACTAGAAGACCTCAATTTTGTATATAATCAATATTAAAATTGAAGTTCATTATTTTCCTTTCACTTAAATGACTTCCCTAAATTATTTACAAAGAAACTTTTCATATGTTCTGTTCCAATTATTGTATAAGCATGAATGTAAAATAAATGCACTGCTTTGTAAAGTCCCTTATGACTCTGGCTATACTTCCTACTTAATAGTCCAATATAAGTTACATTCTCTAGTACTTGAAAACGCTTATTTCTTATGTGATTATGACTTATGTTTGTCATTAGTTACCTTCTTTATTCCAAAACCATCTCTTTCTTGCATAAGGTAAGGAAACTTCCAGAAATATCTTCTTTATCTCTCCCTACTTAAGATAGAAAAACTAGAATGTAGATTGATCCAAAAACCTAAACAATTCACTTATGAAAGGGCAACAATCATTTTAATCTAGACAAATAATTTTAAACCACAGGAATTCAATGAGAAGTTGAAGGGAGTCCAAGAGCCCTTTGAATCAGGAAGATAAGTTGTTACCAGAAGTGCTTAAGTAGGTATATTGAGGACAAATGATGGAAACCACCACATGAATCTAAAGGGGCCATGCTAGTTACACAAAAAAGCAAGTTTCACATGAAAATAACACCCGACAGATTAAAGATCTGTCAGAAAATGTATTGTTAAGTGACAGCAGAAAGAAAACAGAAAACAACTAGAGAAGAAGAAATATTTTTCAAATATTATATCATGCATCCATCCTGAAAGAAGAGAAAAAATTAACCTGGACTTGATGTGGGATGACCAGAGTCTTCCCAGCAAAGACTCCACCTTTGCAAAGGAGGAGACCTTCTATAAAGGGAAGGTCCAAGTACCTTCAGAGACCAGGATCAGGATCAGTTGCTAAAGAGTCATTAGCAAAGTAGACAAAGGGTGCCCTGAGACCCTGGAAAATCAGAGACTCATGTACAATATGGTGTCTATTGTTAAAATACTGTATTGTATAGTAGAAATTTGCTAAGGAAGCAGAAGAAGGAAAATTGTAATCATATTAAGTGATGGATATGTCAATGAGTTTGATTGTGGTGATCATTTCACAATGAATACTTACGTCAAAATATCAAGATGTACATCTCAAATATATATAAGCTTTGCCATGTATACCTCAGTAAAGCTGGAGGGGAAAGATGATGAAACAAAAACTGGGTACATTTTGGGAAGTCTAAATGGCCAAATTGGAAATAGGGTGCAAGATGGAGGGTCACACAGTACTCTGCATTCAATACCAAGGTGAAAGAAATCCCAAAAGGAAGTAAGTTCTGTGACAAATGGACACAAGCAATGAAATCTGTGAAATTTATATGAAGGAAGAAATGGTTGTTCTGGGCTGTGACAGGGAATGGCAAGGGATTGTTAGCACTTACCCAAAAGAAAAACTTCCCTTTCCGCATATAGAGTAGTAATGGTGTGACGCATAATCATACATTGTTTCGTCAATCGCCAGCTACACCTTATTGCTTCATTAATCATCAACAGTCCGTGATTTAAAGGGTGTTTCAAGTCTGTCAACTGTCTCTAAAACATTATGATAGAAGCTCAATTAGTCAACCAAAATTTGAAGTCGATGATTAGCAAGATGACTAACTTTACAGAAAATATTAGTCTAGACCAAGATGGAAGAAAATATAGCATCACACACAAAAATGTGGAACAAGAAAGACACAAAGAAAAGAATACCTGAAAAGAAACAAAGAAAAGAAGAAAAGATACCAGAAAAGATACAAAGAAAAGAAGCTGAAAGACAAATTGTCTACTCACCATTCTGCTGCAAAATGTAGCTGGTTGTCCATTCTCCTTTTACTCCTTTTTTGTGTGGAAGATGATGCAGTCAGGTAAGAAGATTACACTTCTCGGGCGCCTGGGTGGCTCAGTGGGTTAAGCCGCTGCCTTCGGCTCAGGTCATGATCTCAGGGTCCTGGGATCGAGTCCCGCATCGGGCTCTCTGCTCAGCAGGGAGCCTGCTTCCCTCTCTCTCTCTGCCTGCCTCTCTATCTACTTGTGATCTCTCTCTGTCAAATAAATAAATGAAAAAAAAAAAGAAGATTACACTTCTCAGCTTTCTTTATAGCTAGGATGGCATATGTCTTAGTTTGTTTTCCTGGGATATGTACTTGGTAAAGATAACATATGCAGGAGATGTGAAGAATTAACCATAACCTAAAGGGCAGTCTGGCCTATGTCTTCAGCTACTGGGGTGATCTGTAAGCCCCTGGAATATCATTCCTGACAGGAGTGTCTTCGTTTGCCTGGAGAATTTGGCCACTGAACAACCTAACATTGTGATTTATGATAGAAGCTTTGAGACACGCCTCATTAGTTCTAACTTTCAGAGACACTTGGGGGCTAAAGTTGAGAATGAGAGATCAGCCACATGAGAACTGTGTCCTACCTAGAACCATAAAGAATCTGGATACTGAAGGTGAGTCTCCCAGGTCAGCAGCACTCCATGTATGTTGCTAACACGTTGGTGTTCAGGAGGGTAATATGGCTCTGAGGACGATGGAATTTTCGTGTTTGGATCCTCACAAACTTTGCCCTATGCATTTCTTCCTTTGGCTCATTTTAATTTGTATCTTTTTATTATAGTAAAACTAAAATTATATGTATAGTCCTTTCCTGATGTGTTAGCCAGTTTGGACTCTATTACAAATTACCATAGACTGAAATGGCTTCTAAAAAACAGAAATTTAGTTCTGGAAGTTTGAAGTCTGAGATCAGGGTGTCAACATGGTCAGGGTCTGGTGAGAACCGGCTTCTGGATGGCAGACTGCCAACCTCTGCTGTGTCCTCAATAGTAGAAAAAGATCTAGAGAGCTATCTAGGGTCTCTTCTATAAGAGCATGAATCCCACTCATCAGGGCTACACCCTCAAGATGTACCTCCTCCAAAACCTTCACCTCCTGATACCATCACATTGAAGATTAGGATTTCGACAGAAGGATTTGGAGGGACACAAACATTCAATCCAAATCACCAGAGTTCAGTGTGTCATTCTAATGAATTGCCAAGCCTGAGGGTGATTGTGGAAAAGCCCCCACATTTGTAACCAGCTGCAAATGACGGTGGCCCTAGGGACCCCTGGACTTTTGACTGGTGTCTGAAGTGACATCAGTCTAACGGGAACTGTTTGTCCACACTGTGCAATTTGCTAACCTTTTGGGTGGGAGTTATCCCAAGCAACAAAGAGCAGGAAGCGTGAGATATACAAAAACAGAAGTAAGGAAAGGGCAAATAACTTAGCTGGCTTACACCCTGGAAACTAGAACTCAGTCTCAGTCCGTGAAGGACAAGTCTGTTATTCAATCGTTCTGCCCCATTGCATGGAAGTCACCCAAGGTTGTCCTCAGGCTTCAGAGACATTCCTGAGGCAGAGAAACAGAGAGATACTATAGGAAAACTCTCACTAGTAGCACACACAGCACTGTCCACCACAGATGCCTGAAATCAAATAGCTGAGGAGATGTAGTACAAGACACTGAAACCTCTGCTACCCATATAACACATTTCCAGCCAGTGAGATGTGAGGGAAAATCTGCTGGATTGGGGGAAAGCTCGCATTTTCCTAATAAAGAGCATATATTTATATTCATATTCATATACACAAATATATGGTTGTCACCCTACCTTCCTGGATCCTTTTTTCTGCTTTGAAAGGGAATGTGATATCTAGAACTATAGTAGACAGTGGATTTTTTTCTTCAAATAAAGTGATCAAAGTGCTAATAGAAAATATGTACCATTCTATACACAAAAATAAATTCAAAATGGATGAAAGACCTCAATGTGAGATAGGAATCCATCAAAATTCTACTGGAGAACTTAGGCAGTAACCTCTTTGACATTGGCCACAGCAACTTCTTTCAAGACATGTCTCTAAAGGCAAGGGAAACGAAAGCAAAAATGAACTTTTGGGACTTCATCAAGATAAAAAGCTTCTGCACAGCAAAGGAAATGGTCAACAAAACTAAGAGGCAACCCAAGAATGAGAGAAGATATTTGCAAAAGACATTTCAGATAAAGGGCTGGTATTCAAGATCTATAAAGATCTCAAAACTCAACAGATCTCAAGATCTCAAATTCTCAAACTCAACACCCAAAAAACAAATAATCTAGTCAATAAATGGGCAGAAGACATGAAGAGACAGTCTCCAAAGGTGACATACAAATGGCCAACACACACATGAAAAAATGTTCATTTGGATTAGTGTGGCCAATGGTTTATCGATCTTATTGATTCTTTCAAAAAACCAGCTTCTAGTTTCATTGATACGTTCTACTGTATCTCTCGTTTCTACCTCATTGATCTCTGCTCTAATCTTGATTATTTCCCTTCTTGCATGTGGAGTTGGTTTGATTTGTTGTTGATTCTCCAGTTCTTTAAGGTGTAGAGACAGCTGGTGTATTCTGGATTTTTTAATGTTTTTGAGGGAGGCTTGGATGGCTATGTATTTCCCCCTTAGAACCGCCTTTGCGGTCCATAGGTTTTGGACCGAAGTGTCTTCATTCTCATTGGTTTCCATGAATTGTTTAAGTTAATCTTTGATCTCCTGGTTGATCCAAGCATTCTTAAGCAAGGTGGTCTTTAGCTTCCAGGTGTTTGAGTTCCTTCTGAACTTTTCCTTGTGATTGAGTTCCAGTTTCAAAGCATTGTGATCAGAGAATATACAGGGAATAATGTCAGTCTTTTGGTATCAGTTGAGTCCTGCTTTGTGACCCAGTATGTGGTCTATTCTGGAGAAGGTTCCATGTGCACTTGAGAAGAATGAGTATTCTGTTGTTTTAGGGTGGAATGTTCTGTATATGTCTATGAGGTCCATCTGGTCCAATGTTTCATTCAATGCTCTTATTTCTTTATTAATTTTCTGCTTCGATGATCTGTCTATTTCTGAGAGAGGCATATTAAGATCTCCTACTATTATTGTATTCATATCAATATGACTCTTTATCTTGATTAATAGTTTTCTTATGTAATTGGGTGCTCCCATATTGGCGGCATAGATATTCACAATTGTTAGATCATCTTGGCGGATAGTCCCTTTAAGAATTATGTAGTGTCCTTCTGTATCTCTGACTACAGTCTTTAGTTTAAAATCTAATTTATCTGATATGAGAATCGCTACCCCGGCCTTCTTTTGAGGCCCATTGGCATGAAAGATATTTCTCCATCCCTTCACTTTCAGTCTGGGTGTATCCTTAGGTTCAAAATGGGTCTCTTGTAGACAACATATGGATGGGTCCTGTTGTTTTATCCAATCTGCAACCCTGTGTCGTTTTATGGGCGCATTTAGGCCATTCACATTGAGAGTGATTGAAACTGGCGGCATCACGTTACCCGATTTCAAGCTTTATTACAAAGATGTGATCACCAAGACAGCATGGTACTGGCATAAAAACAGACACACAGACCAGTGGAACAGAGTGGAGAGCCCAGATATGGACCCTCAACTCTATGGTGAAATAATCTTTGACAAAACAGGAAAAAATATTCAATGGAAAAAAGACAGTCTCCTCAATAAATGGTGCTGGGAAAACTGGACAGCGATATGTAGAAGAATGAAACTCAACCATTCTCTTACACCGTCCACAAAGATAAACTCAAAATGGATAAAAGACCTCAACGTGAGACAGGAATCTATCAGAATCCTAGAGGAGAACATAGGCAGTAACCTCTTCAATATCAGCCACAGCAACTTCTTTCAAGATATGTCTCCAAAGGCCAAGGAAACAAAAGCAAAAATGAACTTTTGGGACTTCATCAAGATCAAAATCTTCTGCACAGCAAAGGAAACAGTCAACAGAACAAAAAGGCAACCCACGGAATGGGAGAAGATATTTGCAAATGACAGTACAGACAAAAGGTTGATATCCAGGATCTATAAAGAACTTCTCAAACTCAACACACACAAAACAGATAATCATATCAAAAAATGGGCAGAAGATATGAACAGACACTTCTCCAATGAAGACATACAAATGGCTATCAGACACATGAAAAAATGTTCATCATCACTAGCCATCAGGGAGATTCAAATTAAAACCACATTGAGATACCACCTGACACCAGTTAGAATGGCCAAAATTAGCAAGACAGGAAACAACGTGTGTTGGAGAGGATGTGGAGAAAGGGGAACCCTCTTACACTGTTGGTGGGAATGCAAGTTAGTGCAGCCACTTTGGAGAACAGTGTGGAGATTCCTGAAGAAATTAAGAATAGAGCTTCCCTATGACCCTGCAATTGCACTGCTGGGTATTTACCCCAAAGATACAGATGTAGTGAAAAGAAGGGCCATCTGTACCCCAGTGTTTATTGCAGCAATGGCTACGGTCGCCAAACTGTGGAAGGAACCAAGATGCCCTTCAACGGATGAATGGATAAGGAAGATGTGGTACATATACACAGTGGAGTATTATGCCTCCATCAGAAAGGATGAATACCCAACTTTTGTATCAACATGGATGGGACTGGAAGAGATTATGCTGAGTGAAATAAGTCAAGCAGAGAGAGTCAAGTATCATATGGTCTCACTTATTTGTGGAGCATAACAAATAACATGGAGGACATGGGGAGATGGAGAGGAGAGGGAGTTGAGGGAAACTGGAAGGGGATATGAACCATGAGAGACTATGGACTCTGAAAAACAACCAGAGGGTTTTGAAGGGGCGGGGGGTTGGGAGGTTGAGGAACCAGGTGGTGGGTAATAGGGAGGGCACGTACTGCATGGAGCACTGGGTGTGATGCCAAAACAATGAACACTGTTATGCTGTAAATAAACAAATAAAAAAAAAAAGAAATTTTGCTCAAGTCAACCAAAAAAAAAAAAATGTTCAACATCACTAGCAATCAGGAAAATACAAATCAAAACCACATTGAGATACTACCTTACACCAGTTAGAATGGCAAAAATTAACAAGACAAGAAACAACAAATGTTGGAGAGGATGTGAAGAAAGGGGGACTCTCTTACACCGTTGGTGGAATGCAAGCTGGTACAGCCACTCTGGAAAACAGTACGGGAGTTCCTTAAGATGTTAAAATTAGAGCTACCTTACAACCCATGATTGCACCACCAGGCATTTACTCCAAAGATACAGATGTAGTGAAAAGAAAGGGCACCTGTACCCCAATGTTCATAGCAGCAATGCCCACAATAGCCAAATGGTGGAAGGATGCCCTTCCCCAGATGAATGGATAAAGATGTGGTTCATATACACGATGACATGTTATTCAGTCATCAGAAAGGATGAATATCTACCATTTACATTGACACAGATGGAACTGGAGGATCTTATGCTAAGCCAAATAAGTCAAGCAGAGAAAGATAATTACAATATGGTTTCACTCATATGTGGAACATAAGGAATAGCACAGAAAACCACAGGAAAAGAGGGAAAACTAAGTGAGAAGAACTCAGAGAGGGAGACAAACTATAAGACTGGACTCCAGGAAACAAAGAGGGAGTTGGGTGGATGGGGTAACCAGGTGATGGATATTAAAGAGACTCATCACAACACGTATTGTGATGAGCACTGGGTGTTATACACAACTAATGAATCATTGAACACCACATCAAAAACTAATGCTATACTATATGTTGGGTAACTGAACATAATAATAATAAAAAATATATATATGTTGAAATAGTAGTAACTCTCTTCATCACATTAGGGGCCTATGCCACTAAATTTAGACTAGCTTTGATTTTTTTTTTCAGATAACCATATTTTTTGCTGATTATGACAAGGTCAACTTTCTGGATCTAAACACAGATTGTTAGACATATTAAAAATTGTTCAACCTGGGATGCCTGGATATTTCAGTTGATTATTGACTTGGTTTCCACTCAGGTCATGATCTCTTAGGTCCTGAGATTGAGCCCCACCTCTGGCTCCGCACTCAGTGGGGAGTCAGCTTGAAGATTCTCTCCCTCTCCCTCTCCCCACACTCTCTCTCAAATAAATAAATCTTTTTCAAAAAATTGTTCAGCCTGATTTCTAACAAAAAAATTTTTTAAAGAGTTGTTTTATAACAAGGCAACACACACACACATACACACACACACACAACACACACACACACACATCCTTAATGCCAGTAACATGAATTAAATTTATCCTTTCTAGAAAGCTGAAAAGCTTTCAGCAGAAAATAACTACTAACTGTTGTTTATTCCAATCCAACTCAGCCCCCGGAATCTCAAATTCTTGAGGGAGCTAATATTGATCCCTTAGGCCCTAGCTATAAACTCCCCAATTAGAAGAAAGCAGACAGAAAGACCCTGGAGGCAATCAGCCAGCATCGGCTGCAGAAAGAGAATCTGGAGGCAACTCTGGTGTAAGTAAAACAAAGCAAATCCCATTTTTCAAAATCAGCCACATATCATCCCACTGAGTGCTAGGAATGTTTCACCCAAGACCATGGATAAGCCCTTCATCCCTGGTGATCTAATGGCAGTGGAGAGAGGGATCTGAATTGGACTGGATATGAATGAATAATTATTAAAAGATTAAAAGAATAAATGAATGAAAGCTGTCTTCATACATTATTTGCATGGGCTATTATGACCAATTCTGAGTAACCATTCGATGCCGGGCCCTGTGCTGAGAATTTTACATAAATCACCTCACTTTGTCACATCATTACAAGCAGCTTTTACTTCTTTCTCTTCCTCTTCCTTTTTAAGATTTTATTTATTTATTTGACAGACAGAGATCACAAGTAGGCAGAGAGGCAGGCAGAGAGAGAGAGAGGGAAGTAGTCTCCCTGCTGAGCAGAGATCCTGATGCAGGGCTCAATTCCAGGACCCTGGAAGCAGAGGCTTAACCCCCTGAGACACCCAGGCACCCCTTCCTCTTCCTTCTTAAAACAGTTAAAGCTATTTCAAAAAGAAAAGGTGCTAAAGTTTTTAAGTTTAAAGACTTTCTCTCTCCACTCGCATGCCCAGGGATAACCACTAAACATTTGTTATGGATCCTTCTTGAGCTTTTTCATGGATAAAGAAAGTGAGAAAAAGAGAGAACGGATGTGAATAAATGTTTAATTTTTAACAGGGTCCATACTTGGGGCACTTGGTCGATAAAGTGTCTGACTTTTTTTTTTAAGATTTTATTTACTTATTTGACAGAGAGAGAGACAGCAAGAATGGGAACACAAGCAGGGGATGGGGTGAGAGAGGAAGGGAAGCAGGCTCTGAGCTGAGCAGGGAGCCCAAGGTGGGGCTCAGTCCCAGGACCCTGGGATCATGACCTGAGCCAAAGGCAGAAGTTTAATGACTGAGACATCCTGGTGCCCCAAGTGTCTGACTCTTGATTTTGGCTCAGGTCATATCTCAGGATCCTGGGATCTAGCCATGTGGGGCTCCTTGCTCATGGGAGTCTGTTGGAGATTCTCTCTCTCCCTCGCCATCTCCCCCACCCCCGCTCTGTGCTCAAATCAATAAATAAATCTTTTTTTTTTTAAAGTGTCCGTGCTTTACATCTTACTCTGCAGATTGCTTTGCTCATTTAACAATATGACAGGATCACCTTTCTATAAGAGCCCATATTTTCATCATACTTTTTGGACAGTGTATTAATCCCACAATATGAATCTATCCTGATTTATTTAGCTCTACTTCCAATTTTTTTTAAAGATTTTTATTTATTTATTTATTTGACAGAGAGAGATCACAAGTAGGCAGAGAGTCAGGCAGAGAGAGAGGAAGGGAAGCAGGATCTCTGCTCAGCAGAGATGCTGAGGCAGATGCGGGGCTCAATCCCAGGACCCTGAGATCATGACCTGAGCCAAAGGCAGCGGCTTAATCCACTGAGCCACCCAGGCACCCCCTCTATTTCCAAATTTTTGTTTTACAAAAATGTTACACTGTTACAATAAAAATTATGACCTTCTAAGCAATTCTGTGATCCCATCTTATAGACAATGGAACAAAGGAAGTTACATACACACTTTGTCTCTATGAGGTGGTGTGACCACAGTTCAAACCCAGGTCAGTCTATTTCCTTTCTACCAAATGGCACTGAATATAAAGAATGCTTCAGAAGCACTAGGGTTCTGTATGGGTTAATCATGTTCATAATACTCAAATACTTTTGGTAGGAGTGTGTCCCTTGTTCTGGTTTTCCATAGCTCTTGAAAATTGCTGTGAAAATTGTCCCCCAATATGCCATATGTTTTATTTAAATTCAAAATGATTAAACTGAAATGGTAAGTGTGATTACACTATCAAGATTTTAAGTTGAATGGATCCATGACCAATTCTAACTTCCTCTGACAAGTGCATTTATGTACTGGTGGAAACTCCTTGAAAAGGCTGCACTTCAACCCCTACCCCTCACTAAATATTGAAAAGGATTATTTCTTTTTCCATCACTACAGAGTTAAGCCACCCTATTTATTCCTCATGATATTTGGAAGAACCAGATTGCTCAAGAAACATTAACAACAGGTTTAGTGTGTTATACTTCCCACCACTAAAGTCACGGTCTGATCTAAAGCTATCTCATCTCAGATCTACAGCTCTGCCTGACATTACTGATATCAAGGTACAGGAGCTTTCTACTGATGTGTTGGGGATGTGGCTTTTCCTTTGTGAGGGACTTCTGTAGGTGCATGAAAATATATTTAAGATAATGTAACAACCATCCATGGAGCCACCATCTAACTTCTGCAACTTCCTTCTTATTATTTAGCAATCCATTTGAGAAATATATCCCTGTGGATGCTGTGACATCAATTTACTGAATTTTCACTGATTTACTTAATAATTTATATTTTTTCTATGATCAACAATGCTTCTTGTATGTGTATGAATATATTTATATACATACATATATATACTTATATATGTAAGTTGTATATGATAAGATATTATATAATATATATTATATATTATGTATAACATATCTTAGATATGTTATACCATATATATATATACACACACACACACATATATATGTTATAACACATATATATGTGTGTGTAAGATATATATATGCCTCCTTGATTATGTGGTCAAGAACTTCTCTAGAATATGAAACTATGATGGAAATTCTGGAAGGCATATATTTACTTTTACTAATATTTCCGAAGTTGCCTCCAACATGATCTTGCTAATTTACCTTCTCAGCAGAAATATATGACTCCACAGCTTCACCAAAACTTGGCATTTTAAACTGAGAAATGCAAAACTATAATTCAATAAGAATTAATATATAATCAGATTACTAGTGAGTTGTGTGCATTTTTTCTTTTGTTTCTTAAAAAAGCATTCTCTTACTGAAGAGAATGTTTCGATTTTATTTATTCTTTTTATTTAAATTCAGTTAGCCTACATATAGTGGTATATCATTAGCTTCGGATGCCAACAATTCATCAGTTGGGAGCAGCACCCAGTGCTCATCACACCACGTGCCCTCCTTAATGCCCATCACCCAATTACCTAACCGCCCACCCACCCCCCCTCCAGCAATCCTCAGTTTAAGAGTCTCTCATTGGCTTTTCTCTCTCTCTGATGACTTCCCATTATTCTGAGTGAAATAAATCAATCAGAGAAAAACAATTATCATATGGTTTCTCTTATATGTCGAATATAAGAAATGATGCAAGGATCATAGGGGAAGGGATGGAAAACTGAATGGGAAGTCATCAGAGAGAGTTGTATTTTCCTATTTTTGTTGACCATTTAAGTTTTCTTTCTATAATTACCCCAATTATATATTTTGTAGATTTTTCCCATGGGATAATTTATAGAAATTCTTTTTTTTTTTTTAAGATTTATTTATTTGACAGATAGAGATTACAAGTAGGCAGAGAGGCAGGCAGAGAGAGAGAGAGGAGGAACCAGGCTCCCAGCCAAGCAGAGAGCCCGATGCGGGGCTCGATCCCAGGACTCTGGGATCATGACCTGAGCCGAAGGCAGAGGCTTTAACCCGCTGAGCCACCCAGGCGCCCCATAGAAATTCTTTTTTATACTGGATAATAATCCCTTAACATTTATATGTACTGCAAACAAATTTACCTAAGTGAATTCCAATTATTATTTGGTCTTTTCTCTTTTATAATGTTGGCATTTTTAATTTAGATAGGGTTCCATTTTCAAAGTTTATTTTTTGTTCATTCACGTCCTGTTTAAATATTTTTCCGTATATCTCAAACATGGATATTTTGTTGTTTTATTCTCAAAGCCTCACAATTCAAATCTTTAATCCACTTGGAAATTATTTTTGTAAAATGTAAAGTACAAATAAAATATCTTTCTCATGTGTATAAACATTTATAGCTCCCGTTTCTTGGACCATTTTTCACTCAAGTACATGCCCTTGGTTTCATACATCAAGCTTCCAATAGACCTGTGGACTTATTCATTATGTCTTTTTATCAAGTCCATTGATCCATTTGTCCACCCTCATATCATACCATACCATAACGTCTTTATTATTACCACTTCTTAATAAGTTCTGATATCTGAGAGAATAAGTTCTCACCTTGTTGTCCTTTAAAAAACTTGTCTTGGGAGGGGAATAAGGAGATAGTGGTGGGGTTATGGACACTGGAGAGGGTATGTGCTATGGTGAGTGCTGTGAAGTGTGTAAACCTAGCAATTCACAGACCTGTATCCCTGGGGCTAATAATACAATATATATTTATTTAAAAATTATTTTTAAAAAATAATAAAAATTTAAAACTTATCTTAACTTTTTTAGATCTTTTCTCTCCCATATAAATATTAGAATAACTGGATCAAGTTGTATGTAAAATTCTTTCAAAATTTGGTTGGAATTACGTGGAATTTATAGATTAATATGGGGAGAAATGTAATGTTTATAATATTGAGTTCCTCTCCATGATCCTGGTCTGTGTTTGGGTCTTCTTTAAGCCTTTAAATAAAGTTATATCATCTCAATAAGGTCACGAACATTCTTTCTTAGATGTATGTCTAGGTACTTTATTTTTGATGTTATTGTAAATATGAATTTTAAATAACATTTTTAATTATTTCTGGTGAACAGAAATGCACTTGACTTTTGTATATTAAACTACTATATTTTTCCTCCTTTTTTTAAGATTTTATTTATTTGTCAGAGAGAGAAAGAGCACAAGCAGGGGGAGCAGCAGGCAGAGGGAGAAGCAGGCTCCCCTCTGAGCAAGAAACCTGATGTGGGACTAAAGTCCAGGACCCTGGGATCATGACCTAAGCTGAAGGCAGACACTTAACCAACTGAGCCACCCAGGTGCCCCTGTATATTAAACTACTATTAAGTAACTTCATTAGTCTCACTAAGAATTTATCTGTCAAGTCTACAGGATTTTTTTATAGAGATAATTACATTATCTAAAAATAGTGAGAGCTGTGTTTCTTTCTCATTTTCATTTTACCTTTCATGTCTTCTGCATTTTGTCCTGGCTTCCAGAGAAATACTAAACACATTCAGTCATAACAAGCATCTTTGTCTTGTTCTTTAATTTATAGGCATTGCATCTCATAATTTAATAGTAAATATAATATTTAGTTCAGCAATGTAGTTCCTATCTGTTTTCATTTTTGCTCTAGTTGACCATGAAAATTTATTGAGTACATGCATTTATTGAAATAATTGTCCTATATCTATTGAGAAAATCATATGACTTTTTAAAGAACATATTAATATGACAAATTATATCAATAAAATTTTCAGTATTAAAAAATGCTTTTGTACCCTAGATGAATATAAATAGGTCTTGATTACTGATGGAAAATACCTTTTCCCTCCTTCTGATGCTTCTTTCCTGCAAGGAAATCTGTTTATATAATCAAAGACTCTCTCCATTTTATCCACTAAGTTCCTAAAAAGGTGGCCTGATATATCTGATTGGTAAAACAGAACTTCCTGGAATGCTTTGCTCTTCCCTTATTCTTGGCAGCAGCCAGCCCACGGAATCCCATACTCCCTGCATTCCAGATGCACTTTTCCACCACATGCAAGATGCATGTTCCTGTCACTGCCATAAAGACTGGGTGGGAAAACTCTCTGTTTATGGCATTCATTGGCAGCAAATAACTTGACTAATAATATTTTGGAGTGCCTGGCTGGTTCAGTCGATGGGGCATGGGACTCTGATCTCCTGGCTGTTGGGCTGGAGCCCCACATTGGATGTAGAGATTACTTAAAAATAAAATCATTAAAAAATAAATTAATAAGCTTAAAATTTCCCGCCTGGTGTCCAAAGGTGATATTATGGTCCCCATACAGACACTATCTTTTATTTACCAGTTTGTCCAAATCCTGGAAAAGGAAGAGAATAGCTATTATCAAGAGCCTTTTGAGACCCTAGAAATTGTGTTTTTTTTTTTAATACATGGGTGGATTTGTTCAATGAATGTGCATTTAAGCTGTTTGCACCTAAATTCACAATAAGTTTGGTTCAAATTTTCTTTTCTCATATTTTACTTATTTTGGTTCCAATGTTATATTGACATGAATTGGAGAATGTTCTTTACTGTGATTTTCAGAAAGAGTTTGTATAATATTAGAATTAGTTGTTCAGAAATGTTTGATAGGACTTTCCTATAACATAACAGGGACAAGTGTTTGTGTGAGTAAATTTTAAAATTGCAAGTAAAATCATTTAATGTTTTAAAAATATTTAGTATTTCACATGTGTATACACACACACACACACACACCAACTATTATCACCCTCTATCCCCTTAATCTAATTTAAAATAAAAAATATTAAGTAAAAACAAAATAACTTTTTCAAATTATATGGATGAAATAAAATATGGTTCAACAAATACCACGTAGCAGCAAACAAGTATAAAATGGAAATTAAGTTTTATTATTATGTTTGACTCTTCTGAGTAAATGAACAGAGGCAAGAATGGGCTTTATTCAATTTTTTTTTTCAAAAGAACAAACCAAAAGGCAAAAAAAAAAAACAAATAATTATTTTAAATTTAGAGATTTTTGGTCTATGAAGAATACTATAGACAAAGTTAATAGATAATGGAATGTAAGAAAATCTTTGTCAACAACAAAGTTTTCAAATCTATATATAAAAAAGAAGCGTCCACCCATAAATTAACTCATAGAGATACTGAGAAAAAATGACTGCAAAATTCTAAGAAAAATCTTATATAATGATCAAATTCATTTCTGGTTAGAAAAAAATATTAAAATGGAAATGTCACTTTAAAACTACTTTTCCGGTATAAAAAATGTTAACAAAATACCAATGATGTTCACAGAAAGGGAAGGGTATGAGGACCCTGATGTACAATTAAGAG
The DNA here is from genome assembly GCF_922984935.1 of Meles meles. Classification (NCBI taxonomy): domain Eukaryota; kingdom Metazoa; phylum Chordata; class Mammalia; order Carnivora; family Mustelidae; genus Meles; species Meles meles. The sequence goes on along the minus strand of NC_060073.1, from coordinate 13,750,505 downwards.
AAAGATACACTGGTACATCTGTTATGCAATGTGATCTGGAAAAATGTGGTTAAGTTAAATGTACGCATACCCTAAGATTCAAATGTTTGTCCCTAGAAAAAAATTTCACACTGAAGTATGCAACCTACTTTCCATTGCTAGGAAAGCAGATCGGCAAATTATGGTGTATGGATACCATAGAGTAGTGTTACTCAATGTGTGGTGCCTGGACCAGCACCAGTCGTTGGACTCTCTGTTTCCAATCTATGACATGGTAACTATTGAAGGTGAGATTGAGCATATAAAATTACAGAATTTTGACAATGCTGAGAATTTTTTATTGCTATATACAAAAGTATTGGTCCACAACATATTATAAATTTTACAAAGAAAATGGCCCTTTCCCATAGATAACTTGATAAACACTTGCATACAAGACTCTACTTGGGCATGATGTCATCATGGCCAGAGCAGAACTGCTAAGGATGTAGAAAGAATAAGATGAGAATACAGAAATAAATTAGAGCAAGATCATACAGAAGTGTATGGGCAACTCAAGATTTTCACAGATAATAATTTGTATTTATGTAAATTGGGATTTGTGAATTAAAATGTACACAGCAGAGAAGAAAGCTTAATTTTTAAAAATATGTTTTTATATGTTCTCTAATAGATATATTTAAGAAATACATTTAAGAAAAGCTGAAATTCTTAATATAATTTAGAAGTCAGTTTGTACCTTGAGAACAAAGAAACGGATCCATGGTAATTTCCCCAAAGTATACATCTAAATTTTCTAAGTCAGATGTCAAGGTAAATGGACTTTAAATGCAAAGTCAATTATCCCATAGAAAATATCCACTGACTCCACTGTGAAACCAATATTAAATCATTGCCAATTTCATAATTAGTTAAAGGATCACATGGTCTTAGTTTTCTCTGCTCTTCTTTCTTGGCAACTTTTCAGCTGATACTTAATCTCTCCCAGCCATGGAACAAAACAATGGCACCGAAGTAACTGAATTCGTTCTCCTGGGATTTGCTGGTCAGCACAAGTCTTGGCATATCCTCTTCGCTGTATTTCTAGTGATCTATCTGGCCACCCTGGTGGGGAATATGGGGATGATCCTACTCATCAAGATTGATTCTTGCCTTCACACCCCAATGTACTTCTTCCTCCAACACTTGGCATTTGTTGATCTCTGCTACACCTCCGCTATCACTCCCAAGATGCTGCAAAACTTCGTCAAAACAGAGCAATCCATCTCATTCGCAGGATGTATGGTGCAATTACTAGTCTATGGTGCTTTTGCAACAATCGACTGCTACATCCTGGCCGCAATGGCAGTGGACCGCTATGTGGCCATCTGCAACCCACTCCGCTACCCAACAGTCATGTCCCAGGCAGTCTGCCTTCAACTCCTGGTTGGTTCATACTTCCTAGGCTTCCTGAATGCCTCTGTAAACACGAGTTTTACTTTCTCATTGAACTTCTGCAAATCCAATAAAATTAACCACTTTTTCTGTGATGAACCCCCACTTCTTGCCCTCTCGTGCTCCAACATTGACTTCAACATCATGCTACTAACTCTCTTTGTGGGGTTTAACTTGATGTTCACTGTGCTGGTTGTCATCTTTTCCTACATATATATCCTGGCTGCCATCCTGAAGATATCAACTGCTGCAGGGAGGAAAAAAGCCTTCTCCACATGCACCTCCCACCTGGCAGTCATCACTGTGTTCTATGGGACTCTCTCTTATATGTACCTGCACCATGGGACCAAGGAGTCTCAAGAGCAGGAAAAAGTGGCTTCGGTGTTTTACGGCATTATAATCCCCATGTTAAACCCCCTCATCTACAGCCTGAGAAACCAGGATGTAAAGGAAGCCCTAAAAGGGATTGGAAAGAAGTCCTTCTAGTTTGAACTTTGATTTCTAACTCAACATCGTTCAACAAGCAAACCAACAGTTGTCTCTTATTTCAGCAACAGATGTGACAAATGTTTGTGAGATACAAAGTCATTCTTTAGTTATATCAACAGCAGCGGAAAGATACTGGAAAAACGTGTCAAATTAACAATAGATAAGCTTCTAATTCATGTGTTTCTTACAGAAAAATAATCTGAAAAGAGTACCTTTGGTGTTGTTTTTGTCTAATTTGAGAACCCCTCTTTTCAAATACCCAACATTAAAAAGAGAAAGTTTATTAAGGAGAAATGTATAATCATTATTATATTAGTGTCTCTGCCAATAACAGCAGAAGAAAATCACTGAGATAAAAAAATTTTTTTGGCTTCTCCTAAAACATGAAGAAATAGGAAGATCAATATGATAGAGATGAAAATCCAGGAATAGGTCCAAACCCATAAGATAATTTATTATGTGATGATGGTAATATCATAGGCATTGGGCATATATGGCTTATGTAACAAATAGTATGGAAATAAACTTTGGTATGGCATAAAGCTGGAAACTTATCTACACAAAAATAAATTTTAAGTGGCTCAATGATTTAAATGTAAAAATTAAACTTAAAGAAAACACTAAATTTTTTAAGCCTTTAAAGTGAGGAAACCCTGTATAAATACAAAACAAAACACACAGTAAATTTTCTGCATTAAAAATCAAAGTTTTCTGCACAGTAAAATGTACTGAAAAGTAAAATACTTAATATTGAGAAAGAAATGTTTGTAGGTGTTGTAGAGAACGGTATTTGACTCAAAAGAGCAATAAAAGGGGCGCCTGGGTGACTCAGTCAGTTAAGCATCCGACTTCAACTCAGGTCATGACCTCAGGGTCCTGGGATAAAGTCCCACACATCATCAGTGAGTCTGCTTGTTCCTCTCCCTCTGCTCCTCCCTCTTCTCATTCTCTCTCTCTCTGTCTCTCTCTCTCTCTCTCAAATAAGTAAAACCTTTTTTAAAAATAGCAATGCAGGGGCACCTGGGTGGTTCAGTGGGTTAAGCCTCTGCCTTCAGCTCAGGTCATGATCTCAGGGTCCTGGGATCGAGCCCCACATCGGGCTATCTGCTCAGCAGGTAGCCTGCTTCCCCATCTCTCTTTGCCTGCTGCTCTACCTACTTGTGATCTCTCTGTCAAATAAATAAGTGAAATCTTTTTTTAAAAATAGCAATACAAAAGCAAGCAAAAAACTTTTTTAAGAGGGCAGCCTATATGAACACATCATTCACAGAGAAATAAATACTAATATTTTTGTAGCAATATGGAAAGATAATCAACCTGACTTATAGGGGTAAAAAGGCAAACAAAACTAAATTATGGGGGCGCCTGGGTGGCTCAGTGGGTTAAAGCCTCTGCCTTTCGCTCAGATCATGATCCCAGGGTCCTGAGATCGAGCCCCGCATCGGGCTCTCTGCTTGGCAGGGAGCCCGCTTCCTCCTCTCTCTCTCTCTGCCTGCCTCTCTCCCTACTTGTGATATCTATCTGTCAAATAAATAAAAAATCTTTAAAAAAAAAACTAAATTATGTTATTTTTCATTTATCATAATGATAAAGTATAATAAAAGTTTCTTAACATTGTGTTAGAGAGGATTTGAAAAAGTACTCACTCCAGATTTGCTACAATGGATTTAAACAGATAGAGCAACCCTGCAGAGGCAGAAGGGAACTATCTACCCGAACTGACCACATCATGCCCTTTGACTGAGATTCCTGTACTAAATACCTTCTAACCCTAAAGGTATATTCAAATTTATGCACATTAAATTATTTATTATCACATTGTCTTTATTAGTAAAGATTAGAAACCATATTGTTTACCAGTGAGGGTGGGGAGGAGACTGATATACAGATTAAGGAATGCAGTTGCTCAACAAAATGGAATACATTCATTGAAAAGGGGGAAATTTCTCTTTCCATACAGATCTCCTAGAAGTATCAAGTGAAAGGCAAGCGGAAAAACCACGTGAAGAATATACTGTCATAATTGTGGGGAAGAAAGAAAGCATATAAACATTAATGTTTACCAAATACAATGCAAGGTTTATATCTGGGGGGAAAAAAAGAAGTTAACAGTATTGACCTCCAGGGAGGAAAACTGGAAGTTGGAATGGAGAGATAGAGGAAGTCTGGGATTTTTACTCTAAAAATTTTATTTTGTATTTATGATATTTTTACCATGGGGATGCTTTGTTATAGAAACCCCCAAAAATGGAAGGTAGAGAGGCTGGAGGGATGGAAGGCAGGAAGGAAAGAAGCAAGAAAAGAAGGAAGGGGAGGAGGGAAGGAAGCAGAGAGGGAGGGAGGGAAGCAGGAAAAATGCAATTTGTCAGAAGCAAGACAACTCTAAAAAAAAAAAAAAAAAAAAAAAAGGTCTCTAATGGAAGTAATGCAAAAACAAATTTGTCCCCTCTGGAGATCCAAACTTTTCTTCAGCAAAAAAATAACTACCGAATATTGTTTTTTTCCAATTGTATCTCAGCCCTAGAACCTCAGATTCCCAAGAGAGAAGTGTTGATCCCTAGGTCCCAGCTATAAAATCCCCGACTAGAAGGAATCCCACAAAGAAAACTCAATGCAAAATCAATTTGCACAAGTTGCATAATACAGAAAAGGATCTGGAGGCAAATCCAGTATAAGTAAAGTAATTCTCAATTTTCAGCATAAGCTCTTTCTCATCACAGCACATGCATGAAGTGGCAGAGAGAAAGGCTCAGAGCCGGAGTTCTCCCATTTCACCCCAAGACCAGGAGGAATCATTTCATCACTGGTGAGGTCATGGAAATGGAATGAGGAAACTGAGTGTTGCCTGCGAAAAGACATGAATGAACAAATAATTGTGAATCAATTGATAGATCAGTCAATCAATATTGTATGTCTTTAATGTATTCTTTGTATATTTTACTATGGCCGTTTGATAAGCACTCCATTCAATGCATGGCCCTTTGCTGGGAAGATTACATAGATTTGCTTACTTGATTCTCACAGAGCTGCAAAGCAGACTTTATTTTTTCCTCTTAGTTCTCCTTTTTTTAATTTTTATTTTTAAGTCATTAGCATTCACAGGAAGACAGTTCAAAGAAGTACAAAGATAGTACACAAAGGTACCATGTATCCTTTACCCATTTTCCTCCTGTGGTTGCATCTTACATAATTATACTACGTAATCAAACCAGATGTGCGTGACAATGTGTGTATGCAGCTCTGTGTCGTTTTATCCCACGTACAGATTTGTGCAACCATCAGCAAAATCAAGATGCAGACCTATGCTATCACAAATGCCTAATTCCATACAACCTCCCTCCTGCAACCCCTTACAGCCACACCCCTCCTCCCCCACCTGACCCCTGGCAATCACTAGTCTGTTCTCTATCTCTATAATGTTGTCATTTGGAAAATAGTAGGTAAAAGGAAACCTGCACTATGTGACCTTTTGAGTTGGTTCTATTCACTCAGCATAATGCCTTTGCGATTCATCCAAATTGTTGCTAGTATCATTAATTTGTTCCTCTTTATTGCTGAGTAATATCCTACAGTACAGATGTATCACTGTTTCTTTAACCAGCCACCTGTTGGAGGACATTTTAGTTATTTACACTTCTCAACTCTTATAAATGAAGCTGTTATCAAAAATTATGTACAGGCTTTTACGTGGGTGAAAATTGTGAGCAAACATAATTGCCCAGGAGTGTAAGTACTGGGTAAGTACCGGGTGGTATGCCAAGTGTGTGTTTAGTTCTTCAAGAAACAGCCAAACAATTTCCAGAGTGTACCCCATTACACTCCCCTGAGTAGTACAGGAGAAATCCAGCCACTCTGCATGCTCTCCAGTATTTGGTATTGTCACTGGTTTTTATTTCAGCCATTCTGATGGGCATGCAGCGATAACCCTCTTGTGTTCTTACTTTGCATGTACCTAATGCCCAATGGTGTAGACATCTTTTCATATGCTTATTCACTATCTATGTGATTCACCATCTAGGTCCTCCTTGATGAATTGCTTGTTCATATCTTTTACCCATTTCCTAATTTGATAGTTTCTTCAATATTGAGGTTGCAAGTGTATACTCTAGTTATATAAAGGACTCTAGTCCTTTGTCAGATACATTTTATTGTTTGAGTTAAATGTGGAAACTTCTTTCCCTTGCCTTCCTTTGCTCTACCCATTTATAATATATTTACCTGATATATTTCCTCCACTCATTGAGAACCATATTAGACAGGGTCAAAATTTTTGCTTCAACTGTCAAACATAACTCAGAAAACTGAAGAAAAGGCAAATCTCCTGTACTTATTCATACGTTTGCTCTTCCCATGCTGTCCTTCTTTTCCCAATGTTCTAAGATGCCTTCTTTTAAAATCAACTAAAAGAAAGAGTTTGGCAGAGTGCATAGAAAAACATTCTGTAAGTATGCAAGAAACTCATTTCAAGTGTATGATATCTGTAGGTTTAAAGTAAAAGGAAGATAAAGATACACCAGGCAAACACTAATCAAGAGAAGGACAGAGTAGCTATATGAATATCAGAAGGGATAGATTTCACTGGCGGGGGAAGAAAATAACTATCAGGCCCAGAGAGGGACGCTGTTTAATAATAAAAGGATTAAACTTCTAAGAAGAAATAGTAATCCTAAATGCACAGGCACCAGGCAATGATTTGTCAGCATCTACACTATGCCTTGCTCAGAGTAGACAAACACTAACTACTTTTAAATAAATAAACCAAAGAAGACATGAGTGTTTAACTTCTTTTTAATCTTTACTCTGTGTTTTAGGATTTTTTTTAAGATTTTATTTATTTAGAAAGAGAGAGCAAGAGTAGGGCGAGTGGGCAGAGGAAGAAGAGAGAGAATCCCAAGAATCTCCACACCTAGTATGACCCCTATGTGGGGCTCAATCGCATGACCATGAGATCATGACCTCATCCAAAACCAAGAGTCAAATGCCCCTCGTTTTCTGTTCATAGAGTTAACCTGTCATGATTCCTTGAATCAGAGGAAATTAAAAAAAAAAAAAATGAATCTACCTTCTTAAAAGAAAACAAAATACTGTGCATTAATTGTGAAAAAAATCTTTTTGTAACTTTAGCTGTTTTTCTACATTTTATAAATCTTTTCATTCATTCCCTCTTTCATTAATTAATTTATCCATGTATTCAATTAACTACTATTTTCAGAGGCAGGCATGTGCCCCAGCTGCTGTTTTCATGGAACCTATACCCATGAGAAAAGTAGAAATTAAACAAAGATGTATAAATAAACTTACAAATAATTATCAGTGTTAAACTGATATAAGACAAAAGGACCAAGCTTTCAGTTTGGCACATATAGCTCATTTGAGTGGCCAAAACAATACCTGAAGAAGGGTTAGTCAAACTGAGGTCAGAATAAAGAGTAAGAGTTAGCAATGGAAATGCTTATAGGGATGAAAAATGGACCAGAGAGTACTTAAGTCACAGAGAGGAAAGTGCTGCAAAGACCAGAAGTGGAGTAGAGCAAAGAACATGAGGAGTCCATGATGGCAGCTACATTGTTATCAAGGCAAGAAGAAACATAGATGAAGATAGGAAGTAAAGTGGGAGCAAGATCATGTGGAATTCTTTTTTTTAATATTTTATTTATTTGTTTGACACAGAGAGATCACAAGTAGATAGAGAGGCAGGCAGAGAGACAGAGAGGGAAGCAGGCTCCCTGCTGAGCAGAGAACCCGATGCGGGACTTGATCCCAGGACCCCGAGATCATGACCTGAGCCAAAGGCAGCGGCTTAACCCACTGAGCCACCCAGGCGCCCTGATCATGTGGGATTCTATGAATGAGTCAAGATTTTCAGATAAAGTAATTTGTATTTAGATGTATTGTGGTATTTTAATAAAAAATATATGGTGCATAAAGAAAGTAAACATAAATAAAAATGTTTTTTATGTTCCTTGATTGATAGATTTTTAAAATGCCAATCAGTTTGCACACTGAGAACATAGCTTCTGGTCCAAGGTGATTTCCCCAAACTGTAGATGAAGTTCTTTAAGTTGCATTGGCAAGGTTCAGCCACCTGCATGTTACCCTTTAAAATCCAAGTCCATTAGGTCACAGAAAATATCCTCTGACTCCAGTGTGAAACCAAATATTACATCATTATATCATTGCCAATTCCAAAATTAAAGGATCACATGGTCTTAGTTTTCTCTGCTCTTCTTTCTTGGCAACTTTTCAGCTGATACTTAATCTCTCCCAGCCATGGAACAAAACAATGGCACCGAAGTAACTGAATTCGTTCTCCTGGGATTTGCTGGTCAGCACAAGTCTTGGCATATCCTCTTCGCTGTATTTCTAGTGATCTATCTGGCCACCCTGGTGGGGAATATGGGGATGATCCTACTCATCAAGATTGATTCTTGCCTTCACACCCCAATGTACTTCTTCCTCCAACACTTGGCATTTGTTGATCTCTGCTACACCTCCGCTATCACTCCCAAGATGCTGCAAAACTTCGTCAAAACAGAGCAATCCATCTCATTCGCAGGATGTATGGTGCAATTACTAGTCTATGGTGCTTTTGCAACAATCGACTGCTACATCCTGGCCGCAATGGCAGTGGACCGCTATGTGGCCATCTGCAACCCACTCCGCTACCCAACAGTCATGTCCCAGGCAGTCTGCCTTCAACTCCTGGTTGGTTCATACTTCCTAGGCTTCCTGAATGCCTCTGTAAACACGAGTTTTACTTTCTCATTGAACTTCTGTAAATCCAATAAAATTAACCACTTTTTCTGCGATGAACCCCCACTTCTTGCCCTCTCATGCTCCAACATTGACTTCAACATCATGCTACTAACTCTCTTTGTGGGGTTTAACTTGATGTTCACTGTGCTGGTTGTCATCTTTTCCTACATATATATCCTGGCTGCCATCCTGAAGATATCAACTGCTGCAGGAAGGAAAAAAGCCTTCTCCACATGCGCCTCTCACCTGACAGCTGTCATCATCTTCTACGGGACTCTCTCTTACATGTACCTGCACCATGGGACCAAGGATACTCAAGAGCAAGAAAAAATGGCTTCTGTGTTTTATGGAATTATTATCCCTATGTTAAATCCCCTCATCTACAGCCTGAGAAACCAAGATGTAAAGGAAGCCCTAAAAGGGATTAGAAAGAAGTGTTTCTAGTTTAATCATCAGTTTCTAATTCTCTTGTAAACCAGGCTAACGGTGCCAATTTTTAAGAAATCAATACCAAAGAGACAAACAATCTAGGAAAAGTTGTTCAGTGTTTCTAATACTGAGCTGTAAATTAAAATAACAATGAGATAACCAGTTTCTACCAATGTAACTGGGAAAAAGTGAAAAAGAATGATAACACCTATTAATTTTTGTGATGTAAGGAACGTTCTGCTGTCACCTACTGTTAATCGGAAATTGAAGTGTTACTTCACCCTATAAGGAATCTAGTGATAAATTTTTAAAACAAAGAAAAACTCTTCAATTCAAAATTTCAGACTTGCAAATTGATCTATGGTTATAAATATAATTATTGAAGGGTTGTTGAGAAGACAAGAGTGAGAAAGTGAGTAATCCTCAATAGGGAAATAAAGATGTATTGTTGAAATTCCAACTGTTTGCATAACAAATGTCTACAAATTTAAGGACTTACAAACATGATTATTATATTATAGTTTTATGAGTCAAAAAGGTAGACCCTGCTTAACTGCACCCTCTGAGATGCTACAATCAAGGTGTCAACCAGGACTGGGAACTCATCTGGAGGCCCAAGTGGGGATGGATCTGCTTCCAAGCTCCCTCATATTATTGGCAAAATTTATCTCCTTGCAGTTGTAAGACAATTCTTGCCTTCCTGTCGACCATCAGCCGAGGTTGCTCCCAGCTCTTAGAGTCTATCCACTGTTCTTTTACATGTAGCCCTCTCCATAACCTCTCTCATAACATGGCAGCTTATTTCTTCAAAGCCAGGAAGTCATTTACAGTTAATCGGTGTAGATACCATGTAAAACAACACATCTTTGTATGCCCAAATTGTACTGCTATTTCAAGAATCAGTCTCTTCCTGAAGTTTTCCCTGCTTAGTACTTGTTTCCTCACCAACTTTTTAACCCTGGAGGTAATTCCTTCTTCTACTGAATACCCATAGCACTTTATTTGCAGCAATAAATATCATTTATTATTTATCACTTCCTCTCTACATCATTTACTTACCTATAAGACCCTCTGTCATTTATAAGGTAGTTGAGATACATCGTCTTTCTATGAGCCTTTAACATCTGGTATAGAGACTTAGACACAGTAGGTATTCTATAAATATTGAATGAATAAATGGTGATAAAATACAATAATAGGGACAGTTTTCTAACTGGAAGTTATGTGAGTATGTGCCCTACACTAGTGGTCTTTAAATACCAGTCTGTGGACAGTAGCATTCAGGTGATCAGGAGAAGTTTTTAAAGTAGAAATAATTATAGCCTGGCCTTGGGGGTACTGATTCAGTAACATTAGTCAGAGCCAAATATCTGTAATTATCTATATATGCAGAGTGTTTCTTTAATTACATTGTCGACAAGAAAATAGTAATTAAGAGCACAGGATTTCGAATGGTTTAGTATGTCATTATATCCAACCCTACCATTCACCAGCAGTGTCCATTTACAGGTTAGTCGGGCTTTGAAACCTTGCTTCCCATAATAGTGCCTATCTCCTGAGATACTTTTTGTTTGTTTGCCTGTTTGTGAGTAATAGATAGGCAAGCTAATGAATAGAAATCATAGTACCTGGCACTAATAAACTCTCAATAAATGTGAATAGTAAATGAGTATTAACAAGGATCATTTCAACATGGGTGTGGCAGACATAAAAAAAAAAAAAATGTCCTCATTACACAGACACTCCACACACATATACACAGAGTCAATAAAAAGTCTCCCAAGGCTTTCAACATGAAAATTTTCCCCTTTGGGAAACTCCTCTCTCCTTCAGCAGAATGCTAACGAATTGAAGGTTGTTTTCTTTGATCTTGTCTCAGCATCTAGAGTCACAGATGCTCCAGGGAACAGGTACGACCCCCATAGACCTCAGCTATAAACTCTCTCTGTGGAGAAATCACTTGGTGAAAAATTAGCCTGGACTAGTCTGAGAGAAAAAAATCTAAAGACAAAACCCCTGTAAATATATCAAATTGCATTTTTCCTCTTCTGCTGTGCATTATTTTGACAGATGGGAACCATAGTAAAATCTACAGGATTAGAGCAAACATGCCAATATAATTAACTCCAAGGTTGGGTAGAGTCATCTTTTTTTTTTTTTTAAATATTTTATTTATTTATTTGACAGAGAGAGATCACAAGTAGGCAGAGAGGCAGGCAGAGAGAGAAGAGGAAGCAGGCTCCCTGCGGAGCAGAGAGCCCGATGCGGGGCTCGATCCCAAGACCCTGAGATCATGACCCGAGCCGAAGGCAGCGGCTTAATCCACTGAGCCACCCAGGCGCCCCGGGTAGAGTCATCTTATCTTCAGCAAAGTAAAAAATGTAAATGGAGAGGGGTGCCTGGGTGGCTCAGTCAGTGAAGAATCTGCCTTCAGCTCATGTCATGATCCTAGAGTCCTGGGATTGAACCTCATGTCAGGCTCCCTGCTCAATAGGGAGTTTGCTTCTCCCTCCCCCTGCTCCTTCTCTCTCTCTCTCTTAAATAAATACATAAAATCGTTAAATATATATACATATATATATGTATATGTATATATGTATGGAAAGAAAAATTATTGATTGTATTGAGAAGTTATAAAATGACCAGGGAGATGACAGCTGACATATTAGCCATAGTATTCCCAACTGAACTTGAACAACTTTTATAGAGTATAAGCAATAATAAGACAAGGCCCTTCCAAGTCTGAGAAAACACCAGTCTGTGATGATGCCTGAAACAAACAAGGAACAAGAACCCTTGACAACTAAAAAAGTAGCTAAACATTCTGCTTTCCAACTGAAATGAGCAAACCCTCCCTCCCTAAACACTTTAATTTCTCTCTTTTTAGGTACAAATTGTGAAAATATCTAATCACCAAATTCCTGATAACACTCAAAACAGAATTAGTCTCCGCTTCTTAAAACCTTCTTAGAATCACCCAGCACAGGCCTAAATCCTACAAAAGTCCTTCTCGGTTTCCTCTTATTCCACACTCTGGTCCCTCTGAGGTGTGAGTGGTCTTCCTCACAGCAGCAAGTGAAAGAAGCCTAACTTTGCCTGACATGTAAGTGTCACTGGTGCTTGTCGGCTATTGCACATTGATGGTGTGACTGCGCCACACGCATCTCTTATCTCTCTTCAATCTGGCTTCGTTCTGTTATTAATTTTCATATCTCCAAAGAAATTATGTGTCCATTTTCTTAAATATAGCTAGTTTTAAAGTTAAAAAGAGGGAGCCTCTGTTACCTTTATTTCTCCTCTTCAACATACTTAAGTTTGTCATATATTCTTCTAGATGGTGTTTGTTACATAAACGCACACACACCCAGATTTTTAATTAAAAATCACTTCACATCCTACAAGGTTTTCTGCAAAATGTTTTACTCCTTAAGAGTATGTTATTAACATTTTTCCTAAGAATACGTATAGATCTACCTTATTATTTTTAGGTATTTCATGGAAGTACAAACTACAGATTAACTCTCATCTCTTTTAGCATCAACCTACCTACTGCTTATATTTTGATATCAAAAAGAGTACTGCACAGAATCCCCTGGGTTTAAAGTAAATTTTTTCCATCTCATTTTATAAAAAATTAAACTGAAGTTGAGGGAAGTTACAGCTGTTGCCCAAGATCACATACCAATTGAATAGTAGTTTTAAGATTCAAATCTAGATCTTTCCCACTGCAACTCTATCTACTTTTCATTGTAGGTAATATAAAATAAAACTTGAAGGTGGCTTGCACATAATATAGTTTGGGCAACTTCAAAATGCTTGCATTATTCATCCAGTTAAAAACACCTCCCAGAATTTCCACTGTGACAAAGATTGAATAAAAGGGATTGGATTTATCTTTCTACTTGAACATGAAAAAGTGGACAAAATCTATAAAATAATAGTTTAAGACACATCCAGGCAATAAGGAACAATGATTCTTGAGAGACAAGAAACAAATGGGCTCTAAAAACTCCCCCAGGTTTCTGCCTTAAGAAAATTTCCAGGGGCGCCTGGGTGGTTCAGTGGGTTAAGCCTCTGCCTTCGGCTCAGTCATGATCTCAGGGTCCTGGGATCAAGCCCCGCTTCAGGCTCTCTGCTCAGCAGGGAGCCTGCTTCCTCCTCTCTCTCTGCCTGCTGCTCTGCCTACTTGTGATCTCTCTGTCAAATAAATAAATAAAATCTTTAAAAAAAAAAAAGAAAGAAAGAAAGAAAGTTTCCAGACCACAGTGCAGAGAGGTTAGTGTACTTCTAAAGGAAATGGAGCTGAAAATCTGGAGAGACAAAGGTATCTGGAATTTGCAGGACAGGATACTAAAAAAAGTTGTTGCACAGAGAGAAAACCCTAGATGTGCAAAGGGTCCCCCTCAGTTATGTAGCTGAATACTGTCAGTAATAACACAGGAGGAAAGAATTTGAGGTTACAGAAGGAAATACTGAAAACATTATAGATAACAGCACCTGATGCTCCCATGAGACTGGGAATGGTGTGCTCTCACCAACCAGACTGGAGAACTTTCAGGAGTCATGGTGCATTTGATATATCACACAGAAAGAACTTTCTTCAGTAGTGGGAATAATTAGACCTAAATTAAACAGTGCTCCTGTTCCAACTAACAAATCAACAAAGCAAGACTCAAAACTCTTGTACTATTTGGGGAAGGGGAGTTAATTTAGGGTGATGGGCATTAAGGAGAGCACTTTTTGTAATGAGTACTGAATGCTATATGTGACAAATCATTACATTCTTCTCCTGAAACCAATACTACACTATATGTTAACTAACTTGAATTTAAATAAAAACTTGGGTAAAAAAAGTATCCTATTCTTTCCAAGTCAATTAACTGTGTTGCAGACAAAGCTCAAGAACATTTGTAAGAATACAAAAATATCTATCATTGAACATGGTAAAATTCACAATGTCTAGCATCCAATCAAAAATTACCATTCATGCAAAAATCAGGAGAATATAACCATAATGAGAGAAAAAATCAATGGTCAAAACTGAGCACTCCCAATGATGTTGGAATTAGCCATCAGGAACATTAAAACAATAATGTAACTGTACTCAATATGTCCCCAAAAAGTTAAGTAGGGGTTTGAAAGATCAGGTAAAGACTACAGTGTCTGATTGTAAAATGGGGTGGGATTAACTATAGATCAGACATTCCAAAAGACATGACTAGTGATCCAGAAGAGACAGCAATAGAAAGCATCCAAATCAAAAGAAAAATGAATCAAAAGAAAAATGCACAGCACAGCAGTGAGCTGTGGAACAACTTCAGGAAAACTTACATCTGTGTAATTGAAGTCCCTGAAGGACAGAAAAGAAAATGTTGACACCTGGGTGGCTCAGTGGGTTAAGCTGCTGCCTTTGGATCAGGTCATGATCTCGGGGTCCTGGGATCGAGTCCCGCATCGGGCTCTCTGCTCAGCAGGGAACCTGCTTCCCTCTCTCTCTCCCTCTCTCTCTCTGCCTGCCTCTCTATCTACTTGTGATCGCTCTCTGTCAAATAAATAAATAAAATATAACAAAAAAAATCTCTAAAAAATTTTTGACAGATAATGCTAAGAATTTTGTAAATTTGGTGAAAACCAGAAACCCAAAAATTCAAGATCCACAAAAAAAAAAAAAAAAAAAAAAAACTCCATGCAAAAATGACACCAAGATATAGCAAAATCAAATGACTCAAAACCAGGAACAAAGGGAAAATCTTAAAACCATTCAAGGAAAAAAAAAAAGACACATTGGGAGTAGTAGAACATAACTAAGCATAAAACAGATTTCTCAGAAACAATGCAAGTCTAAAGACAGAGGAGCAATATCTTTAAGAACTAAAAGAAAAAATGCTTTTATAATAAACCAAATAATTTCATATCCACCCTTTCCTTAACAGACACACAGTGAGTCCTTCTGATTTTGCAATGCCCTCAAAAAGTACCCTTAAAATGTTAAATCACCTTTTATATAAGTTACCTTTATATAAGTATATATGTATATATACATATATATTTTATTATATAAGTTCTGTCACCTTTCATATAAGTTACTGTTCATGTATCTTAATTTCAAAATTACTAAAGATAAATTAAGGTGATTTACAAAGTTCTGTCATTGTATCACCATACCTAAAGTAAGTTTAGTTATCTCTGTATACCATCTTGCTCTCTCCCCACAAGATTCAAAACTGCTTATAGAAAGAAACCAAATATTCACTAATATTACAAACTCTCCTCAAAGATGCACTGTGCGTAAAGTTTGACCTGAAGTTGAACTGTCATTTATTGTGTTGCTAAAAGGTTATTTAGCTGTGAGTACCCTGTGTCAAGAAATTTGAGGGAATCAGAGATGTCAATAATAACATAACTTCATTTGCTTTACTTTATATACCAAAATCATGTTCTGACTTTATCTTAATGATAGAGAATCAGTTCTAATGTTATTGATATTAACAAAGATAAGACCTATAATGATTAACCAAATGAACATATTGTTTTCTTATCTCTGGGCAACTTTGGAAGTTGTTGCTCTAAAGCTGGTGGGCAACTTCTTCCAAGATATGTCTCCAAAGGCAAAGGAAACAAAAGCAGAAATGAACTTTTGGGACTTCATCAAAAGCTTTTGCACAGCAAAGGAAACAATCAACAAAACAAAGAGGCAACCCACGGAATGGGAGAAGATATTTGCAAATGATAGTACAGACAAAAGGTTGATATCCAGGATCTATAAAGAACTCCTCAAACTCAACACACACAAAACAGATAATCATGTCAAAAAATGGGCAGAAGATATGAACAGACACTACTCCAATGAGGACATACAAATGGCTATCAGACACAGGAAAAAATGTTCATCATCACTAGCCATCAGGGAGATTCAAATTAAAACCACATTGAGATACCACCTGACACCAGTTAGATTAGCCAAAATTAGCAAGACAGGACACAACGTGTGTTGGAGAGGATGTGTAGAAAGGGGAACCCTCTTACACTGTTGGTGGGAATGCAAGTTGGTGCAGCCACTTTGGAGAACAGTGTGGAGATTCCTTAAGAAATTAAAAATAGAGCTTCCCTATGACCCTGCAATTGTGCTACTGGGTATTTACCCCAAAGATACAGATGTAGTGAAAAGAAGGGCCATCTGTACCCCAATGTTTATAGCAGCAATGGCCACGGTCGCCAAACTGTGGAAAGAACCAAGATGCCCTTCAACAGATGAATGGATAAGAAAGATGTGGTCCATATACACGATGGAGTATTATGCCTCCATCAGAAAGGATGAATACCCAACATTTGTATCAACATGGACGGGAGTGGAAGAGATTATGCTGAGTGGAATAAGTCAAGCAGAGAGAGTCAAGTATCATATGGTTTCACTTATTTGTGGAGCATAACAAATAACATGGAGGAGATGGGGAGATAGAGAGGAGAAGGGAGTTGAGGGAAATTGGAAGGGGAGGTGAACCATGAGAGACTATGGACTCTGAAAAACAATCTGAATGGTTTTGAAGGGGTGGGGGTGGGAGGTTGGGGGAGCCAGGTGGTGGGTAATAGGGAAGGCAGGTATTGCATGGAGCACTGGGTGTGGTGCATAAACAATGAATTTTGTTACACTGAAAAGAAATTAATTTTAAAAAAAAAAAGCTGCTGGGCAGAGCCAGACAGGTAAGTGTTTATGAGTGTGGCCACATTCAGAAGCTTAACAATACCTATAACAGCAGGTGAGGATTTAAATCATCATAAAAATAATAAAGATCTCCAAAGAGCCCCAGCTTTGGACTTCACCAGTTCCTAGAACTATAAAAAAAATCTACCAATGTGATTTCAACCACTTTCCTTTAGAATTTTCTCATTATTCCTTTTCACCTTCCACAGAGATCGCTTTTTTCCTCTAGGCAGACTCTTTTTTTCTTCAGTAAAAATATGTACTATCTACGCCTAAAACTGTAGAGCTATACAATGACCTTTTTTTTCAATTCTTCTCTTCTCTAGTAAGTGACACAGGGATCAAAACAACTTTAAAACCATAATTGCAGACTTCATTCCTTCATTTTATCTATTACCTGTCTTGTTCCTGGAAAAAGTTTAAAGCATTTTATGAAAAAAAAAAAAAAAAAGCACTTTATGGACTATCTAAATAGAAATTTTCTATTTTTTATTCAAGAAATTTTAACCCACTATAACACAAAACCTTTTTGGCAGATGCCAGTCTATAAAGGTGATTTTAATGTGAAATACCCATTTAATAAGTGAACATAATCTTCCTATTTGAGGCAAATTATTCTGCAAAACTTAATCATAAACTTCAGAAACTTCATTGTGGTAGCCTCAGTCCACACTAGCACAATAATCCAATAATTTTTAAAAGAATAAAATGTTGGGGCGCCTGGGTGGCTCAGTGGGTTAAGCTGCTGCCTTCGGCTCAGGTCATGATCTCAGGGTCCTGGGATCGAGTCCCGCATCGGGCTCTCTGCTTAGCGGGGAGCCTGCTTCCCTCTCTCTCTCTCTCTCTCTCTCTCTCTGCCTGCCTCTCCATCTACTTGGGATCTCTCTCTGTCAAATAAATAAATAAAATCTTTAAAAATAAATAAATAAAAGAATAAAAGGTAAAGAGTGTGCTTCCTTGATCCTTATGAGTTTCATATTTTCTGGCAGATGTGAGCACAAAAGGAAGCAGAGAGATGGGTAGACAAAATGAAATCTTTGCTCTAAGAATTGCAAAGGGAAAGCTGGAAAAAATTGAACACTGGGAGTAAGTTTCTTGCAAAATCATTTTGTGGAATAATCAAATTTTGCAACAGCATCATTCCATGGACAAATGTCATGCATGATCTTTTTTTTTAAGATTTTATTTATTTATTTGAGAGAGAGTGCATGAGTGACAGGGAGAAGCAGACTCCCCACTGAGCAGGGAGCCCAACGTGGGACTCAATCATGGGACTCCAGGATCATGACCTGAGCCAAAGGCAAACACTTAACTGACTGAGCCATCCAGCAGCCCCATGAAGGTTCTTTTATGTAAGAAAGTTTATTATAATCCTGAAGAGAATATCACACTTATTATTGCTCACATTAGTACAGGCTTTCTACTTGTCCACATATTATCTCACTGACCTTTAACAAAATAATCCCCATTTTCAGATTATGAAAATCCTTAATCCCTATTTTCACATTATGTAACTCAGAGAAATTGAACAACCTTTTCAAGTCACATAACTAAATGGTGGAACCAGGTTTTTAATTGAATTCCAGAGACTGCACTCTTGACACAGATAAATAAACACATACACACACATGCCCGTGAGCGCACACGCGCATGTGTGTGTGTGTGTGTGTGTGTGTGTGTGTGTGTGTGCGGTATATATCTGAGGCTCAAATGTTATCAATCACTTTGTCTGTTCTGGGCTACCAGTGACTTCATGCTCCCATATACATATCAGCATGGCAATCACTGTCTTGATGGAGTTTAACTTGAGCATTGCATTGATTGTCATGTTTGGTCATCATATTCTCCTACACATATATCCTGGCTGCAGTCCTGAGGATGTCTTCAGGGAGGAGAAGACTTCCCAGCTGGTGATCCCACCTAATAGCTGGAACAATGTCCATAGGACACTCTGTTACATGTATTTACAGCCTGATTCTAACAAACCCCAGGAGAATATGTAAGTGACCACCATGTTTCACAGCATTATGATTCCCATGTTGAACACTTCATCCACAGCCCAAGAAACAAGAAGGGATAGACACAGGATAGCAAAGAAGTGTTTATGAACTGGACTTAATTTCCTAATATTAGGCACAAGGAAACATTCAAGCAAAAGTTTTTTATAAGAAACTATTTGCTCATGGGACACTTGGGTGACTCAGTTTGTTAAATGTCTGATCAGGTTATGATCCCAGAGTTCTGGGATCAGGTCTGAGCAGGGCTCCTTGAGCAAGGAGCCTGCTTCTCTCTCTGTCTGCCACTTCCCCTGCTTGTGTGCCCACTCCCTCGTTCTGACTTAAAGCAATTTCTCCAACAGTCTCAGAAACATGTTGAGATTCCTAAATCCCTAAATTACATGAAAGGTTATCAAATTTTTGCAGAGATGGATTTATCTGGAGAGGCAACACAGCCCTTCTGCCTGATGAACAAGCCTCTCTTGCTAATGACTGATCTTTAGAAAAAATAAGAGAAATCTGCAATCAATATGCTACAGCAACATCATTCAAAGAGTATTTGAAAACCAGCCAATGCAATATTAATCTGAGAAAAGCAACATCAACTTCCAACTTAAGAAAAGTTAAGGGTAGAAAAGGGAAATTTTTGTGCCCAGGGAAATCAGGCAAGACTCCATAAAGTCATGTGAGGTAGACTGGGGCGCAAAAGAAAATATTAAGCAAACACCCATGAAGGGTGAGCAGAGCAAAATTTCCAGGGGTATTCAACAATAGAAAACTTTCCCCAGATCCTGGAAGTATACAGCTCTCATCTGATCCCATTATCCTATGCCCACATACCCTCTGCCAAGATCTGAAGCCATTAATGACCCCAGAGACAGAGACAGAGGACACCTCCAGCTGGCCAATGGCCAGTAGCAAGCTGCCATACCAAAGTCTTCTAAAATCAGGCCTAACAGCCTCCTACCCAATCAGTGGCATGGGCTGGCAAAACAATAGAAAGCTTCTCTCACTCCAGCATCACAAAATCTGATGGCTGTGTCAACGCAGACAAGCACTGTGTCAATGCAGACAAAATTTGCCCTAACCCAGCATTTCCCAAAATGGAGTCCAGAGAACTTACTCTCACAAGAAGCTCAACATGAAAAGGATTCCAAGGCCAAGTAGTAAAAATTCTAAGTTAGTATCATATTTGTTTACCACAGGACTTTCCAGAAGCATAGTATGTAGAAGTGTGCATTTTGAAACTCTAAGACAGAAAGAGTATGGAGTATTTCCTAAATGTGTTGGGCCACAGGACCCTTTGTAATCTATGGGCCATTCCATGTATTGTCTCAATTCTAAAATGTACATTTCTTTCATGTTTTAATATTCCCAGTGTTGGGATTATCTTAAAATCCACGTACATTCGACAGGGTAATAAAATTATTATAAAATTAGTGGAGACTACTTTGGAGAACAGTGTGGAGATTCCTTAAGAAATTAAAAAAGGAACTTCCCTATGACCCTGCAATTGCACTACTGGGTATTTACCCCAAAGATACAGATGTAGTGAAAAGAAGAGCTATCTGTACCCCAATGTTTATAGCAGCAATGGCCACGGTCGCCAAACTGTGGAAAGAACCAAGATGCCCTTCAACAGATGAATGGATAAGGAAGATGTGGTCCATATATACGATGGAGTATTATGCCTCCATCAGAAAGGATGAATAACCAACATTTGTATCAACATGGACGGGACTGGAAGAGATTATGCTGAGTGAAATAAGTCAAGCAGAGAGAGTCAAGTATCATATGGTTTCATTTATTTGTGGAGCATAACAAAGAACATGGAGGACATGGGGAGATGGAGAGGAGAAGGGAGTTGAGGGAAATTGGAGGGGGAGGTGAACCATGAGAGACTATGGACTCTGAAAAAGAACCTGAAGGTTTTGAAGGGGCGGGGGGGTGGGAGGTTGGGGGAGCCAGGTGGTGGGTAATAGGGAGGGCAGGTATTGCATGGAGCACTCAGTGTCGTGCAAAAACAATAAATACTGTTATGCTGAAAATAAATAAATAAATAAAAATTTAAAAAAAATTAGTGGTGACTACCCATCTGTCTATCTCTTAAATATAATAAAGAAAATATACTTTAAAAGCTTGGAACTTGTGTTTTCTGTGGAACAGTTTGAAAAATACCTGTCTTTTAAAAAGAGCTGGTTATATTGCATGGAGCACTGGGTGTGGTGTATAAACAATGAATTTTGAAACACTGAAAAGAAATTTTAAAAATAAATAAATATTTAATAAATTAAATAAATAAATAGAGCTGGCTAAATGCATTTTTTTTAAGATTTTATTTATTTATTTGACAGAGAGATAGAGAGTAGAAGTAGGTAGAGCAGCAGGCAGAGGGAGAGGGAGAAGCAGACTCCCTGCTGAGCAGGGAGCCCAATGTGGGGCTCAATCCCAGGACTCTGGGATCATGACCCTAGCCGAAGGCAGCCGCTTAACTGACTGAGTCACCCAGGTGCCCCTGGCTATATGCATTTGTAAAAGTAACTAAAGTGGATAGACTATTGAATTACTTCCCAGAAAACACCATTTGAAGAATATCTTCAGCTCTAAACAGAATACCACATTTGTATATGAATAATCAATATTCTATTCAGTCATTAACACAAGTACCTTAAAGATTCCCTATAGAGAGCATGTTGTTTACTCTGTTCTAGTTATTGTGGATGTTAAATGTCTGTCTTTCTTTTAAAAAGTATCTGATGACTCAGGCTGGCCATTTCACACAATCTACCTACTTTGGTGAATTTCTGGTCCTTGAAAACACTTATTATCGTCATTATTTACTAACTTCAGTATGAGTCAGCTTTCTTCCTCACCGAAGGAAAGTAAACTTTGTAAACAATTTCTGTAATCCCAGCTCAGGCTGACCAAAGAGCAGAAGTCAATTCCAAATGGGGTCTACTTCAGTTCCAAGAATGGTTGGTCATTCCTACCTATCAGCTCTCCCTGACCTTACCTCCAACAGGATACTACCTATGGTCTTAGAATAGCCAAAAAGTTACTATCTTAGTCCTTGGTAAGGCTGTTTAACAGAATACCACCAAAGTGGAATTTATTGTCTCACATTTTTGGAGGCTAAAAGTCTGAAATCAAGGGGTTGGCAAGATTGGTTATTTCTGAGGGCTTTAAAATAAAGGAGCTGTTCCAGGCATCTCTCTTTGGCTTGTAGATGGATGTCTTCCTGTTTACATAGTGTTCTCTGTATCTATGTGTCTGTCTCCAAATTTCCCCTGTTCTTTAAGGACACCAATTATAATATGACATCATTTTAATTTAATTAAAATATCCCTGTAATGACTTCCTCACCAAATAAGGTCCCATTCTGAGGTACTGAGGTTTAGGGCTTCAACACATGAATTTTGAACGGGCGCAATTCAACCCATAATACCATTTATAATAAAGTCCACTCAACTGTTCAGGGCACTAAGAGTCTAAGCCTAAATATCTAGACCCAAAACAAAACCAGATCAATCCTTTATTCCCTCTTCTTTTCTTAATAAATCTCTGGGTGGCAATTTGGACCTGCCATGGCCTTCCACAGTTACTGGAATTACATTATCTCCTGGCCAGGATGTCTCTTATACCCTTTAAAAAGAAATGTCCTCTGGTTCACAGATCAGGACCAGACACCCATAGAGAACTAACTGAGCACCAATAAATTCTCAAGTGTATGACTTAACACATAAGAGTATAAGAAGGTGAGAGATTGTTATTTAAAAAAAAAAAACACTCAATTTCGAGCTTAAGTACACCTTCATGATAATTATAGCAACCATTTATTTAATGACTAGTTATAATGGGCCTGGAATACATACTCTACATGCATGATTTTATTTAATCCTCAGTACCACTGCATGAGGTTGATACATTCAATTAAATCTGGTATGTAAGTAAAAAGCTTACTACAGACCCTGGTACATAGGGTGTGTTTAATAACCAAGGCTTACATACATGCCTAGTTAATAAATGAGAAAATTGGGCTTCAGAGACACCTAGAATTGCACTAATAGTGAAAAATGCAGCCTATATTGAAATCCAGGCTCTTCTCTCTCCACAACCTAAGATTTTATCTACTAAATTATGCCGCAACCCATTCCTACCTTGTGTCACAGAAGCCCAAAGGTATATAAAACCCAAGACACTCATCCCCTCCTGAGTCATGGAAGCCTTTTATGGATGTCCCTATGTAATCTTTAGAGTTTGAGAATAACTGTTTTAAGATTCAGCTAGGACTTCAGAAATGTGATTTGTGTGCTTCCTCTTTTCCCAGGACTCCTTCCCCACACACACACTCAGCAAGTCCCAGAAACTCTTTATGAGCACCAGGAATGGTCCCAGCTGTGTTTCAGGGACAAAGATGGCCAACGGCTTCCTGATTCCCAGACCTAAGTGGCTGGATGGTGGAAGGAAGCTATCCCCTGGCTCAGAGAAGCCCAAGCAGCTATTTCCACTGAATCTATTTCACATATTCCAGCATCCAACAGTCCTGGGAGCTATAGACCCCAGCTCTGTACTTGATCCACATACTTATTCACGTGAGTTCAAGAGCTCAGAGTCAGCATGGTCCTGGGGTCTGCAAAGTCAGCCTGTTTGGGGTTTCTTCAGGTTAAGAGGACTATCTCAACAGAGCTTCTTCAGTCAAGAAGATTGGAGTATAGTGTAACCTTGCTACAACCACCATTGTCTCCTACCACTCTTGTTGTCAGTGGAGGGGATACTGTGGTCCAGCCGAGCAAAACAAGGAAGGTTTTCAGAGATGCATGCTCTTTAATTTGACATCACCTTGTGAATGTACCAGATCACCCAAGAAACCAAAGTCAATTAATTGAGGTAGAGCCTTCTATTTGCTTAGTTTCTAAATCAACTGTTCTCTTTCAACTTACCTTAGAATTATCATTGCTTGCCTTAATTTCTACACCAGGATAATATTGAGGGTCCAAAAATATATGAAGTGCTTTTGCATACACCACTTTATATGATGTAATAACTCTGAATCCATTCTGTCATTGGCCCCTTTTATAGACAAAGAAAATGATATTCAGAATGGTCCAATGGCTTTCCAAATCCCTCAGGTACAGAATCACAAATCAAGATGGGCATTTATAAGTGGGGATTTTTGTTGTTTTTTATTCTTTTTTATACTGTATTTATTTATTTATTTGTCGAGAGAAAGAGTACAAGCAGGGGGAGCAGTGGGAAGAAGGAGAAGCAGGCTCCCCGCTGAGCAGGAAGCCTGATTTGGGACTCCATCCCAGGACCCTGGGTTCATGACATGAGCCAAAGGCAGACACTCATCTGAGCCACCCAGGTGTCCTTTTTGTTTCTTATTCTGTTTTCTTTCCTTTACAAATGATTGCATCTCTGATTCTCAACACTCCCCTTGAAATCTGGTGTCTTTGATATTATATAAATCTTACTTGATCAACTCCACTCAGTTTTCAATCTTGCTTGGCATTCCTTACTCAATTTTCAAAAATACATTTCTTCAACAAATGCTTCTGGGATGCATGCTTGCTGTCATAATTTGAGCTGAGTGAGGACATAAAAATGAGGAAGCTAGACATGGCCTCTCCCTTCATGCAGCTTACAGCCTAGCATTACTGGCACAATCAGTGCAGAACTTAGCTGAAAATGCAAAAGGGGATATGGTTCGACCATATTCAAACATAGGGAACAAAGAAAGGGCCTTTCATAAAAGGAAGTCAGAATTTAATTCCTGAAAGTATCCATTAGGAAGAGTCCTGAGTACTTGGAGAAATGATTCAAGAAGCTAAAATGAACCATCTATAAAGGGAACATCTGGCTAGCCTTCTAGATGTCTGCAAAAGTTGAGAAAGTTCATTAGAAGAACATTTTCACCAGGTGAAATTCTCCAACTGAGCCAGGCATAAGAGCTTCTGGAGTCTATGTTTTCTTAACTGTTCATAACAATGGTGTGAGCAGAGTCAGTCTGACTAATGCAACTAAATCACTGTCTGCACTGGGGCACAGGCCTCAGGCCATTAGTGTCTGGAGTCCTTGTCTATAGCCCATATCTCTAAATTTCACAAGGTTTCCGTGTTCTCATTTGTAATATGGGGACTGTAATAACCTGTCAAAACTTGTTAGGAAGAATCTTTGAGAAAAATGTAGTCAAATACACTGTGAAAACCCTTCTTATATAATTCCTCCTGGAGTCTCTATCTTAAGGTTTTCTTAAGCTCGAAAGAGCTACCATTTTTAGAGTATAAAAAAGTTTCTGCCATCTGGTTTGAAGAATGAAATTTGCCTTTGCAAGAGACTATCATTGTTGGAGGGAGGTCTTTAGCATTTTCAGTTTTGCAGATGTTAGGTGAGCATTCATTCTTTGTTTTTGAGAGGAAGATTACTTGGGTGATTATCCAAGGATTTAATGGGATTCGGTTGCAGTTTGATCCAAAGGCTCAAGTAGTAACGTCCAGACTTGGTTTCTTTGCATCATTTAGCTCTGCCTCTTCCCTGGGTTACCCTCAGCCTCTAGCTGGTCTCCTTCCTGATACAAAATGTCTTCTGCCGCTCCAAGCCTCACATGACCAAATCCAGTGGTAGACAGAAAGCATTTCTTTCCACGAATTCCAGAAAATATCTGCTCAGAGCTCACTGGCTCAGATGAGATTGTGTGCCCTTCTCTGAAACAGTTGCAGAGGGTAAGGATGATTAGCTCATGCCCTTGACGCTAGAGATGCAGCCAACCATTCCCAACTACAAAACTGAGTGGTTGGAAATTTACCAAAAGAAGAGAGATTAAACACTAGACCACAAGTGATAGATGTCCACTTCATTGGGGAAAGAGAGATTCCTACCCATGTCATTTTAATACAAGGTAGATTAAAATCAGCCGGGTAAAGGTGTGGGCAAAGGGCAAGAGGGCAAAGGTCAGGGAATAGGTTGATTCTGAGAAGGATCCAGGAAGGTCCTGAGCTCTAGTCTTGATTCTGCTCCCAGCACAGTGGGAGCTGGTCTCATTTCATCTTCAAGAGCCCTGGGTTCCAGCTGCTGCTGTCAATAATATACACCAACATAGTTCTCCACAGAGGTTCCTTGTCTACCAAAAAACAAAACAAAATGAAACAAAACAAAACTTAAAGTCTTTAGCCTCTCTAGTTCTAACCTTTAGGATTTTTGCTCTGGCCTCCACTGTTGACCTCCTCCTTTCTCTGCCCTCAGGTGTCCAGATACCCATGTGTCCTTTACACTGTGATGGCTCAGCTGATCTGTCCTCTCTATCTCCTGCAACCAACCAGCCTGACATTAACTGCTTTGGTGATTAATGAACAAATTTCTTATATGGGATCATTATTTGCATTTTGACGGAAGCCACCTAGAACTTGTGTTTTAACACAACAGATTTAATAGAGTAATGGAAATGTGAGTATTTTGCTTTTAATCCAGTGGGCCATGGGGCCTTTCTGAAACCATCTGTGAACGTGGCTGCCTTCACATAAAATAATTAAGGAAATAATTAAGTAGAATAATTAAGGAAAACCAGACTTAGAGAAGCCAGCCTTTCAGACTTTAATATCTTTATAATGCAGAGGGCAACAAACATATTAAAGAATTTTTTTATAAGCATTTGTAATTCCTCTTTGACATAAGAGCTCTGAGTTATTTCCCTGAAGCAAGCATGAGACATTGTGAATTATGAGACTCTGCTTCCATAGTGGCACATTGTCTTGTGTGACTCAGAGAGAAGAGGAAGGGGTTGCCCTATGGAAAGCATTCATGTCTCTGGTCAACAGCCCTCAAGAACTGATGTCTCATCTGCCAACAGCCATCTGAATGAGCTTATAACAGGACCTTCCTCCAGGAGAGCCTTGAAATAAGACCACAGATGTGGCCAACATCCATAAGACCCTGAGTCAGCTAAGCCACATCCAGATTCTTGATTGGAGGAAAGAATGGGATAACTGCCTTTCCTTTAAGCCACTAACTTTTGGGGTTGTTATACAATAAGAGAAAACTCATATAATGACCAATCAAAGGTGCTTTCAGAATCCTGCATTTTTTTAAAAAAAAAAAAACCTTTTCCTCCTCACTCTATATCTGTCCCTCACTCTACAAATCACTTCTAGGCCTTTGTTATTCTTTAAACGTCTACAATTTTTCAGGCAATATGCTGATCTAGAGAAAGTCAGAATTTGATCATTGCCATGAAACATGCTCCAGGAAATTGTATAGGTATCCAAATCTCGGAAAGGTTTTTTCCCCATTAAAAATGTAGTCCCCGGGAAGTTGTGATAAAATACTTCTATATTTTAACATTTATATCTCTAACATATATGTTTTATATATTATACATAGAGCCCCCACAGGATTCTGTTTGCTGGCACCGCATTTCAGACAAACACACATTTCATATTAAGAAGCCTGGACTATAAAAAGAAGAATAAAGTCTATTCAAATGCCCTAAAACAGCTGGTGAGTGAAAGCTTATGAACCCCACTGCCTCCCAGGAGATCATTTGGGGTCATTAGCTGACATTTTTAACAAACTTTTCACCTATTCATCATGTTCTTCCCTCAGCCCCAGCATGACCATCACTGGTAAGTGGCTTCAGTTGGTGAAAAGCAGGGGGTCCAGCCCTTAGGAAGGGTCCCCATGGTGACTCTTAACTCTAAAAGGTCAGAGCTGCTGCTAGAAGAGACACCATTGTCACTGGCAGGAACTCTATTAATATTCCATCAAAGTCCTCTAAGGCTTCTCTCTGTGTCTGACTCCCTCATTGGTTTGGTATTAGACATTAGACAGCTCACTTCAGCCTTCAAATTCCAGTGGATTTTTAGTCTAATCAACCCTAAAACATTTTTTTGTGTATCTGTCTGTTAGGGACAAGGGGAGTTGGGGTGAAGGGGGAGACACAAAAATGACTAGAATGGGGGCGCCTGGGTGGCTCAGCGGGTTAAAGCCTCTGCCTTCAGCTCAGGTCATGATCCCGGGGTGCTGGGATCGAGCCCCGCATCGGGCTCTTTGCTTAGCTGGGAGCCTGCTTCCTCCTCTCTCTCTGCCTGCCTCTCTGCCTACTTGTGATCTCTATCTGTCAAATAAATAAATCTTTAAAAAAAAAAAATGACTAGAATGAAGGTTGTTGCCTCAAGGTCAGAGATTGTACAGACCTGAATAAAGAGGTTCAGCTATAGTTCAATAATGACCACAAAGGGTGGTCCTACTCCGACTGGAGTAGGAAGCTGAAGACCTGGAGCTTTAATTTCAGCTGGGCCTCCAGACATCCCGTGTTCATGGGCAGGTTACTGCCTCTCTCAGGCTTAGTTTTCTCATCCGTACATACAGGAAAGAATTTGGGCTGGATCAGGGATGGTGAAACAGGTGGAATTCTAGGGTGGACTCCCAAGATTCCCTGTATAACCCACCCCCTCCCCCACAAGTGCAGGTGGGATCTATGTATGTGAGGGATCTCACTCCCATCAGTCTGTTAAGTTCTAAGGAAAAAGCGAAGGGATTTTTAAAGATGTCATTAAGGTCACAAATTAGTTAATTGAAAGGGAGATTATCTGACTTAATCCAGATTAAAGTCCTTAAAAAGGAGGACTGAGTCTTTCTTGAAAAGATTTTCCTGTATATCCAGAATAGAGCTTTCCTGTAGTGATCAAGCCTGGGACACAGCCATGTGACAAGACTCTCAGTGAATCCATTAGAGCTGACAGCCAGAAGAAGAAGAAGAAGAAGAAGAAAAGAAAACAAAAAACCAGGGACCCCAGTCCTACAACTGCAAAGAAGTGAACTTAGCCAACAACTAAATGAGCACGAAAGGGCATCTGAGCTCTAGAAAGGAACGCAGCCTGGCGGACACTTGGATTGCAACTTTGTGGGACCTTGAGCAG
This sequence comes from Meles meles, assembly GCF_922984935.1. Taxonomy (NCBI): domain Eukaryota; kingdom Metazoa; phylum Chordata; class Mammalia; order Carnivora; family Mustelidae; genus Meles; species Meles meles. Next base: position 13,721,805 of record NC_060073.1, on the reverse strand, counting down.
AGGGCCCAGATAAGCCATGCCCAGACTTCTGACTCACCGAAACTGAGGTAATAAATATATGTGTTTATAAGCTGCCAATTTTGCAGTCATTTGTTACACAGTAAATGGAAAACAAGTATAGATTTTAAATGAGTTCCTTCTCACCTACTAATTCTAATGATTCATAATGTCTGCCTGAAGCACCATATTGAAAAGGGTTCAGGGACGCCTGGGTGGCTGAGTCAGTTAGGTGGCTGACTCTTGGTTTCAGCTCAGGTCATGATCTCAAGGTCCTGTGATCAAGTCCCACATCAGACTCTGAACTCAAATGTGGGGAGTCTGCTTGAGACTCTCTCTTTCCCTCTCCCCTTGCCCGTCTCCTCTCTCTCTCTCTCTCTCTCAAATAAATAAATTTTTAAAAAAGAAAAGAATTCAAAATCTGCATCCTAAATTCAGCTAAAGAAGGGTCATAAATGATTAGTAATACCTACCATGGGTATCTATCAGTTAGGACTCCTCTGATTGTAAGCAACAGAAAATACCACATAAATTGACTTAAGGACACAAAAACAGAATTAATAGATCTGGCATTTATTCAGCAAATACTTACTGAACCTACTGTGAGAAACCTTGTTCTAAACACTGAAGTTACAACAGAGATGAGTCCCTGACCTCACAGAGCCCACATTTTAGAAGCTCATGGGGAAGAGACTCAGTTTCTAGAAAAAAGCTCCAACCCCTCAGTGGCAAGACCATGGAGAAAGTCACAGATTATAGGCAAACATTCCTCAGACCACAGCAAAGGTGGAAGAGCCCATATCTTTCCACCAAGTACCCATCAGTTTCTCACAAATTTAAGGCATCAGAGTAACAAGGATCTCAGATCCAGCATGCCCTCTCTGATAATCACCAGATATCATGGGAAGAGCATAGAAAATCAGTCAGACAGGGGTTTAAATCCTGTTTCTGCCACTAACTGTGAGATCACAGACAAAATACCCTATTTTTTGAAGTCTAGGTCTCCTCATCTATAAAAACAGGCATAATGACACCCACCCCCAAGTGGGATAACAGCACTCATGGCAACACCTAATCGACACCTAATAACGAACAGGAATAACAAGGATTGAGCACGGCTTGGAACACACAATGGCCTGGGAGCCACAGGTCCTACGTGGTCTGTGGGCTGCTGTGGATGACAGTTAGGACTCTGGACTCTGCAGCCAGACTGCCTTGTTTAGAATCCCAGCTCTACCCTTTACTAACTGTGGGAGGCACTTGAATTTTACAAGTGACATGAACTTCAAACTTACCTGAACATGCCATATCTTAGTGTTTCTCTCTGTAAGATAATGGCGATAATAACAGTCCCTCATTCGTAAGACTGTTGTGAGAATTAAATGAGTTCAAGAGATGTGAAACACCAGAACCATGTCTGACATGTAGTTCACACTCAATAAACTTCAGTGATTATCATTATTATTCATTTATGCAACCCACATTTGAAAGGTCCCAAAAACTATGTTAGGTAGCAGAATTGAGTGAATGTATATGTTGGTCTGCAGATTTTTTTTTTAAGATTTCATTTATTTATTTGAGGAGAGATGAGCAGGGGGGAAGGGGGCAGAGAGAGAGTGAGGAGTTGATTCCCCACTGAGCCCTGTTGAGGGGCTCAATCCCCTGACTGAGATCAATCATGACTTGAGCCCAACGTTTAACTGACTGAGTCATCCAAGTGCCCCTAGATGTTTTTAATTACAAAATGAAATCATAATTACAGCAACAAAAGAACTGAAATACTGTTGGAGCCCAGAAGAGGGCGCCTAACATTGGAAGAAGGAGGGGAGTCTTCCCAGATAAGTCATGTAAAAAAGAAGACCCAAGAGAATCCGGGAGGGGGGCAAAGCAGTTGAATACCCAACTTTTGTAGCAACATGGACAGGACTGGAAGAGATTATGCTGAGCGAAATAAGTCAAGCAGAGAGTGTCAAGTATCATATGGTTTCACTTATTTGTGAAGCATAACAAAGAACATGGAGGACATGGGGAGATGGAGAGGAGAAGGAAGTTGAGGGAAATTGGAAGGGGAGATGAACCATGAGAGACTATGGACTCTGAAAAACAACCTGAGGGTTTTGAAGGGGCGGGGGGTGGGAGGTTGGGGAACCAGGTGGTGGGTAATAGGGAGGGCACGTATTGCATGGAGCACTGGGTGTGGTGCAAAAACAATGAATACTGTTACGCTGAAAATAAATAAATTTAACAAAAAGAAAGAAAAACCAAAGTCAACCGTATCTTAGAAACATCATGCTAGTGGGGAAAAAAAAACAAAAACAAAAAACAAGACTTTAGAACAGTATACAATTTCTGTAAAGTAAAGACTTGCCTACAAAAAAATCAAAAATGCTCATGAAATATACTGAATGGGGAGTGGAGAGACAAGATTTAAAAGCATGAATAAAATTTAGTGAGAGAGAAAACAAGATCATGAACACCCAGTACTGATGATGATTGGGGGGGGGGGATGGGAGCGAGGGAAGTTTGCTAGCGATGTTCTACATTGGAAATTCTGGAATGGTCAGGTCACTGTTGGTAAAATAAGGCATCAGACTATTGACCTGAATTTTCAAAAGTAATTTTACAAGCAGGGTACACATGCATAGACACACTGAGGAGTTTAAATGTGAAAAGGCACAGACCCACCTGGACCAAGAGGAAAGAGGTGAATCAGGCCTGTGCTAGCCTGTCTGAGCCTTTTCTGCAGTTAGAAACAGGGACCCTTTCCCTTGGACAAACTCAGCAGTCACAGAGCCAACAAAAGCAGAGCACAAGCTGGATTTTGGCACCACGAATGCTCTCAGCATCCTTGTGCTGGATACAAAGGCACAACCCACACAAAATAAGGAAGCAAATGTGCAAGTGGTGGGAGCACTGCCACCTGGCAAGTCCAGGAGCACTGAGCCACAAAACAGGAAGGTTGCCAACCACAGCCTCCTGCATCAGTGCATTTCCTGGGCTTGGGAAAGACCATCTCTTGCAAAATGAGATGGCATCCCATTGTCTTCAAATGGAATGTCTACAGTGCTGCTCTAGGAAATGTACAAGTCAGCACACGACTCTTTAACTTCAAATTATTTTCCCTCTGGCCAAGACCATTTAACCCAAACAGTGCCTTTCTTTCTCTGGCCTAGGATCTTTATGGAGAAGCTATGTCCGCATTCTAAATTTTGACAAATGGCAAGATGTTACCATGTAGCAGAGGCAGAAGAGAGAGTAATAGATTATGGGACACGAAGGGATTAAAGGAATAAGCAACCTGAAGTGGTAAAGGAAAAATCATAATCACATCTTTACTTGGTAAAAAGAATTAAGAATCCGAAAAGGAATTTTGCATCCATGTATATGCATAAGTTAATGGGATCTTCACAACAATCTTGTAGAACTGGTATTAAAATCATTAGTCCTCCTGGCGATTCACAGACCTGTACCCCTGGGGATAAAAATACATTATATGTTTATTTAAAAAAAAAAATTTGGAAGGGGAGGCAAACCATAAGAGACTATGGACTCTGAAAAACAACCTGAGGGTTTTGAAGGGTCAGGGGTGGGAGGTTGGGGGAACAGGTGGTGGGTAATGGGGAGGGCACGTTTTGCGTGGAGCACTGGGTGTTGTGCAAAAACAATGAATACTGTTACGCTGAAAAAATAAATAAAATGCGGAAAAAAAAAATCATTAGTCCTGGTAGAAGAGGAAGAAGGGACATCACAAGGGGAGGGATGGGAGGGTTCACATCTTAAGGTAGTGAAGTGATGGCCAATTTTCTTACCAGGGGAGAAAACATTTTTAACTATAGAAGGACATGGCAGGCAATCAGGCATCAGTAATAGGGTCACAGACTCTGCAGACAAATTCGTTTGGATTCCAGCCAGCTAGAGGGGATTTGGAAAGTCCGTTAACCATTCTTCTAATCTTATTTCTTTATTTGCAAAAGGGCATATAATGATACCTGCATCACAGTGTTATTATGAAGCATAAATGTTTACAAAGTGCTTAGCAAAATATACCTATCACATAGTAACTCTTCAATAAATAGAAACTGCTCTTCATTCATGTATTCAAATAATATCACTAGGTGCTTCTTTGAGCCAATCACTGATTCAAGCCCAGGATACAATGTTCAGCAAAAAACAGCATGGTAATTGTTCTCATGAAGCATATGGTCTTATGGAATATACAGGCAATAAAATAATTGCCAAAATAGATATTAACTGTGAATTATTCTAAGTCAAACGATTTACCCTATTCATCCTACCACCTTTTCACTGTCTCTCATGTCTCATTTCCTTCCTTCCTTAGCTTAACTCACTCCTCATTGCAATCCTCTGGGAACACACCTTGACTCCTTTGTCCTTCTCTTGCTGTGTCATATTCTCTTGGTTAAAGTGTAGCTCTAATTCAGTCCAACCCACTGGCCTCTCTGCAGTGTTATCCATTCAACTAACCAAAATAAATCAATAAATAAATAAGTTCCCATCTTGGCTGGTCTCCCTTGATCCTATCGCCATCCCAAAGCCCCAGTTGCTACCTGGTGACCAAACCACATTCTGCAGTCCATCCACTGTCTTAGCCAGCTATTCCATCCCATCCCTCCTCTCCTCCAAACTCTAACACTGCTGCCTCATCCTACTCACACCTAGAGAATCTGGTTATTTCACAGAAAAAAATAGGAGGCACTTTCACGCTTTTCCTCCACCAAGTCTTACCTGCCTGCCGGATTCTCTGTCCATATACTCCTACGATCCCTCCCAGGCTCATGTTCCTATTTAAAGCAAGCTTGTCTATTTGCACACCAAATCCCATCTCTTTTTGCCTAGTCAAAAACATTGTTCTTTGCATTTTTCTCCTCCCTCGCTTAACAAAAGGTAACTATTGTAGCCGCAGAGAGGACCATGTCTTATATCAGTTCACAGGATCACTAGGAAATGAACACCCATTCATGCAAATTGAAGTTGACATAACCCTCCCCTTCAGGGCACAAGTATCTAAAAATTTAGTGTCCTGGTTGGCCTGGGAATTTTCTACTCAAACCAGTAGAATTTTCACATTTGCTGAGCACTAAACTGCATGAAAGGTACTCTATTCTGTTGAAAAATGGGTGTAAAGATAAAAATTATACCATTTTTAAAGCTTATTATGTGTTGAATTAAGAGCTTTATAATCACTATATCTTTTAATCCTTAGAGCAACTTGGAAATACTTCCACGTTATGACTAGGATCAGGGTTAGCTCATCTGCCTAAGGTCCCAGACAAATAAATATCAAGCGGAAATTCCAATCCAAATCCCTCTGACTCTATGCGTCTTTAACTAGTGTGTCAGTCCAGCTTCAGTTAAGAAGATTAAAAAGTTAAGAGCGGGTAAGTTTCAGACTCACCCCTTGTTCCCAGGAGATGAGATTTTCAACATAAAAATAGAAAAGCACCTAAATCTGACTTTGTTTGTTTAATGCTGATCACAGTAATCATAGATGTTAGTTAGAGGAAAATTTATCTATTGTATAAGACATGTAAATTATGTTTGAATTATAAGTAAGGTTTTAAAGACTAATATGAGGCAACAGGAATTCCAAGGGAAGAGATTTTACAAAAAAAAAAAAAAAAAGACAAAATCTTGAATTGACTAAAGACACAATTTTCAGAGGCACCTGGGTGGCTCAGTAGGTTAAGCAGCTGCCTTCAGCTCAGGTCATGATCCCAAGGTCCTGGGATTGAGCCCCACATCAGGCTCCTTGCTCAGCAGAGAGCCTGCTTCTCCCTATCCCCCTGCCTGCCACTCTACCTGCTTGTGCTCTCTCTGTGTCAAATAAATAAATAAAATCTTAAGAAAGAAAGAAAGAATTTTCATTTATATAAGACTCTAAAGGTACATTAAGATCCCCACTCTCTAGAAGAGGCCAATAACTATACCCCAACAGGAGGCCCCTCACACTAAACTCTCACACAGCCATCTGTTTGGAATTGTTGGAATTATTAAAGGAATAAAGACAATGTCAGCCCCTAAAGTTCTCCCTTTGCTTTGGCCTGAACACCTCCATCTCCTTATCTTCAGATCTGAACTTGCGGGCAGATAATCAACGGGTTAACAACTTACATCTAAAAGCTAAAAGCCCCTAGGAAAATTGCAATCTATAAATCACACCTCACTCTGTATCGATTTACTCCCTTGGCTTCCTTCTAATCCAGCTGAGAGCTAGCAGCTGATGCACAGAGTATTGATGGGGAGGAAGGAGGGGGAAGGAAGAGGAAGAAGTAATTGTAGAAGCTAGAGTAGACCCCAAGGGGCAGGCCTGCGTGGAGTCCTGAAGCTAAGATCTTCATAAGAACTTGGACACAGGAAAGGGTCAGACCAACGGTAGGAAGAAGGAGTCATTACAAGGACCTGAAACCCAATGCAAACTGGCCTAAGCAAATTAGGGAATTGATTGGATCATGTCTCCGGGCTAAATTGTGCAGTAGCTAAATGTCATCACTTTGTCTGACTCTGCTCAAATCCTTCCTCCCTGTAGGACTTTGGGCATGTTACTTAACTTCTCTGTGCCTCACCTCCCTCATCTGGGTGAAGGCATGATGATAAAAATCATGCCTACTTCATAGATGTGTTGTGGGGACTGAGTAAGTAAACACGTGTGCTATGGGTTGAATTACACCCTCCCAAAATAGATACATTGAAGCACTAACCCTCAGTGTCTCAGAATGTGACCTCATGTAGAAATAGGATCTTTGCACATGTCATCAGTCAAGATGAGATCCTACTGGAGTAGAGTAAACCCTTTATCCAGTGTGACTGCTATCCTTATGGGGGGGGGTGTGAAATACACGGGGAGACCCAAGGGAAAACACCAAGGGCTGTTGGAGGCCAACTGAAGCGCCTCAGCTGCCAGCCAGTGGACACCTGGGGCTACCAGCACCTGTAAGAGCCAAGGAAGGGCTCTCTCTTGTAGGTTTCAGAAGTGGCATTCATAGTCTGGTTGGTCTGCTATAATAGACTGGGTAGCTAGAATGGCAGAAATTTAATTTCTGACAGTTTGGAGGCTAGAAGTCCAGCAAGGTCCAAAAGGGTCAGTTTCTGGTGAGAGTTTTCCCCCTGGCTTGCAGAAGGCCAACCTCTCACTATGTCCTCACGTGGCAGAAAGAGAGCTAGAGAGCTCTCTTGTGTCTCTTCTCATAATATGGACACTAATGCTATCAAATCAAGGCCCAAACCAATGATCTCACTGAACTAACTATAATGACTTCCTCCCAAACCCCATCTCCAAATACAGTCACAATGCGGCTTAACAGTTCAACATGTAAATTGGCGACAACGCCTTGAATCTGAACCTTTACCCTCCAGAGCTAGGGAATCAACACATGCCTATTGTTTTAAACTGCCCAGTTCATAGTCCTTTGTGCTGGCAGGCTACAGAAATGGTTAGAACATGTGAAATGCTCGTATCAGGGCTAGTACGTAGTATTTAAGACATGTTAGGTGTTAATGTTACAACTCAGGCTCTGTTCACTCCAACGCCTCAAACAGCGTCATCAGGCTTTCTCAGCTTTGCTTTCCTCTGCACCGGCTTACCCTCAGGGGCTTTCTGGTTGATCCACCCTCCTGGGGGTCCCTGGGAACCCCAGCCTTCTGGACCATGAGGCTAGCAATCCCGGCAAAGAGACACATCTCGTTCTCAGTGGTTCTGGAGGAAGGCCCCGGCCGAATCTCATTGGCCTGGCTGAAGTCACACGCCCATCCCTGAACCAGTCACGATAGCCAGAGGGTGCGCTGTCTGGGCCAGACAGACCCACCCCGCAGCCAGGAGTGGAGTCAAATCCACTCGGACCACATGGACTCAGAGTGGGGATAATGGTTTGGAAATGGAAGATGGAAAAATCAGGCTGCCAGTGCTAGAGGTACCAGAATGTGGAGGAGGCACAGACAACAGATGGTCATTATGTGGGATTTCAGCAAACTGAAGTTTATAAACATCCCTGAAGTTTTCATTGGGTTTATGATTCTATACTAGTGAGAATTCCTGGCGATAAACAACAAAAGCCAGGATTAAGTAAATGTAAACAGAGAGTGAATTTTCTGGAGTCTCTGGTAGTTTAGAAAGCTGTGAGGAAGGCTGCAGAATCAGGCTTGGGCAGCGGTGAGGACTGTTAATCTTGGCCAAGGTCTTGCCTGGGTTCTCCCAGTCAAAGGACAAGGAATAGGGATTTCTTCATTCCTCATCTGGCTTCTGTGCAAGAGGCAGGACCCTTGAACCCACCTATTTAGGATTCCCCCCATCAACCCAAACAAGTAGAGCGTCTGGATGTTGAACTGAGAAAGGGAAAGATTCACTGTAGTTTTCTCCCTAATGACAGCGAGGAAGTGGTCATGAATCAAACAAGGCCTTTGGGTCTTCCAGAACCCGCGATCCAGATGGGGACAGACTCCTTCAGAATGAACCAACCCTGGTGTCCCAGGGCAACACCAGGCCCACAGAGTGACATACCGTGAGGAAACCAGAGGAACTGGCAGCAAAACAACAAGGCTGATTTTTTTTTTTTTTTTTTTAAACAAGGCTGATTTTAACAGGAGCAGAAAAGCAGGAGCTGGGGTAGAGAAAGAATCCTGGAAGAAACAACAGCGTGAGTAAAGACCTGGAGAAAAGTAAAATCAGGCAAATCAAACAGGGAAGACTTCTGAATTCAGGAAATTTGTTTTTTCAGCAACATCTCTGTGCCTCAAAGATTATCTTTAAAAACAGCTGTTACCCAACAACTACTTAGGGCTTGAAATAAAGGAAAACATTCCCACGCCAATTCTGCACTCAAAATAGAAGCTGAAGAGACACAGAAATACCCAGGCCACTATGACAGCCTGAGTCAACGCTTTTTATGGAACAAAGAGCTCCGTGGGCCCCTGAAGGCCTCACTCCTCCTCCTCCACCGCTGTTGCTGCCCCTGAGCGCCCACTGTCGGGCAGCGGGGAGGGAGCAAGGGCAAGCTGCCATCTGAAGCCAGCACCAGACTCCAGTTCCTCTGCCCCTGTGCCAGCAGGCTCTTCCCAGGAACAGTGGTGATCCTAAAAATAATAAAAGTTGTCCCCAGCATTTACTGAGTGCTTGACGGAGCTGGAGCCATTCTGAGAGCTTCTCTCAGGGGACAGTGGCAACAGCAACTTTATTTAGGAGCTGCTGCTCCAATCCCCATTTTACAGATGAAGAAACCGAGGCAGAAGGAGGTTAAGCCACGTGCCCACAGTCACTTAGAGACTCCCCTCATTCTGCCTCCCCCTGCACCAAAGAACACGCACCAAAATCTCTGCAACTTGGTAGACTTTTCCGAGGCTGAGGCTGGGGAGGGGCCCTGAGTCCAGGAAGGCCAAGAGCTGAATGAAGGTTGTTGAGTACTTGCAACGTGCCCAATTTTGTGCTAAGGATTCTAACAGTCTAGAAAATACAAACAAAATCTGTTCTGTAAATATGCGACAACATGAATGGTTTAATGCCATTGAACTGTGCATTTATAAATGGATACCACGGGGCACCTGGGTGGCTCAGTGGGTTAAGCCGATGCCTTCGGCTCAGGTCATGATCTCGGGGTCCTGGGATCGAGTCCCGCATCGGGCTCTCTGCTCAGCAGGGAGCCTGCTTCCCTCTCTCTCTCTCTCTCTCTACCTGCCTCTCTATCTACTTGTGATCTCTCTCTGTCAAATAAGTAAATAAAACCTTTAAATAAATAAATAAATAAATGGTTACCACGGTATAGTTGATGTTACATATATTTTGCCACAGTAAAAAAAAAAAAAAACTATCATCAGGTAATACTAGATGGCAGGCTAATGCTCTGCAGACATTTGTTCACTTACTCCTCCCAGCAGCCTCAGGAGACGGTGCCATTTACGGTCCCCAGGGAGCAAATGAAGGAATGGAAATTCCCCGAGGTTCTCAGAAGAAACGGAGGAGTCCCCTTGGTCAGGGTCATGCAGCTGGTACACACTTTCAGTTCCATTAGCTCTGCTGCAGGTGGTACTATTAGTAGTGATATAATGAGTTTTGTTAGCATTAATTAGTATTATTCATTACTGGTAGTATTATTGGAAATTATATTAGTACTGATACTCTTAGTACTCTCGGTACATAGTGCTAAGTACCTAGTACTCTTAGCACAGTAGTCCCCCCCCCCCCGCCCCCACCCAATCCACTACCTAGCTTTCCATGGTTTCAGTTATCAGTGGTCAGCTGTGGTCAGGCAACAGATGATCCTTAAGACACATCATCAAAAGGTCAGTAGTAGCCTAATGCTAGGTCCCATCTATGTCATTCGCCTCACCTCATCTCATCATGTAGGCATTTTATCATCCCACATCATCACAAGAAGGGTGAGTACCGTACAGATAAGATATTTTCAGGGAAAGACAGCAAAATCATATTCTCATAACAATATGCAGTATATTATTATAATTGTGTTATTTTATTATTAGTTATTATTGTTAATCTCTCCCTGTGCCTGATTTATAAGTTAAACTTTATTATACATACGTATGTGCAGGAAAAACAGTATAAATAAGAATCAGTATCATCCGAGGTCTCTGGCATCAACTGGAGGTCTTGGAACATATCCCCTGCTGATAAGCGTATCCCTTGCTGTTATTAGCATAGGCTCGAGAAGCAGCCAATATGGTTTTGAATCATAATTATACCATCTATTAGCTGTGTGATCATACAGAAGTTAGCTGAGTTCCCTTCACCTGTTTGGCCATTCTTTTTTTTTTAAGATTTTATTTATTTGCAAAGGGAGCAGCAGGCAGAGGGAAAGGCAGGCTCCCCACTGAGCAAGGAGCCCGATGTGGGACTCAATCCCAGGACCCTGGGATCATGACCTGAGCAGAAGGCAGATGCCTAACCGACTAAGCCACCCCGGCATCTCCTGTTTGGTCATTCTGAAAAGAGGGATAATGACAGGGCCTCTTCCATAGCATTGTCCAGTGGACTGAAATGAGATAATTGGCCAAAAGTGCTTAAAGTTGGGGTGTCTGGGTAGCTCAGTTGGTTAAGCTTCCAAATCTTTATTTTGACTCAAGTCATGATGTGAGGTTTGTGAGACTGAGCCCTGCGTCTGTATCTCCAGGGCGCAAAGCCTGCTTAAGATTCTTTCTCTCCAAAAAAAAGGAGGGGGGATTCTTTCTCTCCCTCTTCCTCTGCTTTCCCTACTCCCTTTCTTTAAAAAAAAAAAAAAAAAGTGCTTAAAACAGTGTCTGGCAAATAGCAGGTATTAAATAAAAATGATTGTTACTTGTTCACGGGAACAACATGGTACTTCTTGCAGCCATCAGATGATCATGACAGGAATTTCTGGAAGAGGTCTTAGATCAATACAGGCTCAGACATCTTGCTGAGTAAGGAGTTCTTTGATAAATCTATACAAGTTTAAAGCTACAGAACTTCCATCCACAAAATGCATACATGTCAAAGGAAAAAATCTTACGAACAAATTCCTAGATTCCTGAAGTTCACCTCCTCATTCCAGGGAGCCCTCTAATAAGAGATCCTACTCTGGATAACCCAGCCCAAACCCCACACCCTTTTTTATTTAGAAAAAAAAATCTTCCAAAAAGGGTAGGGCAGCAGTTCTCACTTCTGCTGCTGTAGGATACAAGAGTATAGATTTGTAACAATCTTCCCAAGAGATTCTGATTCAGGAAGCCACCATATTTTCAGAGTCATGGATTGGTAGGACTTGCCCATGGTCACTCAGGTAAAATGAGATCAGTGCAGGATTGGCCCTAAGAAACAATTCCACCTAAATGGTCCTGGCTCCAACCTGTGTTCTTTCCACTTTTTGCACAGCCTAAAAATCTTTTAAAAGGAATTAAACTTTTAAAACTTTGCAAATAACTATGTAAAGAAAGAAGTCCTGGGGCTCCTGGGTGGCTCGGATGGTTGGGCGTCTGACTTCAGCTCAGGTCATGATCTCCAGGGCTTGGGATCCAGCCCCATGTCAGGCTCCCAGTTCGCCAGGGAGTCTGCTTCTCCCTCTCCCTCTGCTTCTCCCCCTGCTTGTGCTCTCTCTGTCTCCTCTCTCTCTCTCAAATGAATGAATAAAATCTAAGAAAGAAAGAAAGAAATGAAAAGAAAGAGAGAGAGAGAAAGGAAAGAAAACAAAAGAAAGAAAGAAGGAGAGAAAGGAAGAAAGAAATCATGCAGAGAAAAAGAAAACTAGAAGGGAATCCACCAAGATCTTAGTAGCAAAGACTCTAACTTTTTGTTCTCCTTTACTTAATTTTAAATATTCTTCCAACTTTTGAACAGTAAATATGTACTCGACATGAGAGAGCTTTGAAAGTAAATCTTATGTTTGAAATCCATATGTTCATATTTTGCTTTCCTGGGCATTTACTTCAGAATATTAACCCACTGAATTTATATTTCTCCTTGCTTTTTACTTTTAAAAGTTATACTTTTACACTTAAAAAAAAATGATGGATAGGCTAGGGCACTGAAATGAATTTACTTGAAAGTGAACCAAAGTAAAGAGGGGAAGGAAAAATGTGGCATTTGATTAGCAACTCCGTGAAGAATAACAGATGCAGATCTACAATTTTTGGACTTCTCTATCAACCTCGAAGAGAAAAAGAAATAAAGAGTGCAGCCTTGGATGATTTAAGAAAGCATGTGTTTTCAGATCGTTGATGCTTTTATAAGAATGCCATTAAGAAGAAGAAGGTCAGGAAGAGAGAAAAATGCCTGCATCCTGGGAGTGTGATAACAAAAGAATAATGATAAAGCCTTCCATCTGTCTAGCACTTACCAGTCCTCAAAGCCCATTTATAATAATTAGCAATTGGAAAGAACCCAAATGGCCAACAATAGGGGAATGGCTAAATAAACAGTGGTCGATTAACTCAGATGGAATACTTCATAAAGAGAGACAATGGTGAACTCGCAGACTGAGCTGATTCTGGAAATGTCTGTATGACCTCATGTTAACTAAGAAAAAAGTGAAACACAAAGTGGTGCCTTGGGACTTCAACAAGGCATTTTTAAAAGCCTATCACATTAGCTTCTTAGGCAAGACGGAGAAATGAGGGCTTCATTGTTAGAGAAAAGAGCTGACGCCTGATCGTGGCTCCATCAGAAACTAGCTGAGTAGCAAGGGAGAGCTTAAAGATGATCCCCAGTTTATGTGGATAATGCATTTCTGTCTCTAAAATATTTTAAAAGCCTGAGTTGGGAAATTAACTTACATGTCATAAGGAGGATTCTTTCCTCAAAGATGAAAAAAAAAGTAAAATCTCTAATACATCTGGCCTTCTTGAGACAATCTTCCTGGATTTTTTTTTTAACAATTCCTATCATCTTTAATCCTATCTTCTTTCCAGTTGAACCTGATATCTGAAGGCTTACGTCTAAAGAGAGTTCACTATTTTTGGCATTCCCAATCAATTTCATTTAAAAAAAAAATTTTATGTAATTGAGAGAGCGCGAGTGAGAGAGAGAGAGCACAGAGGGAGAGAGAGAAGCAGACTCCCCACTGACTAGGGAGTCCAACTCAGGGCTCAATCCCAGGACACTGAGATCATGACTTGAGCCAGAGACAGACTCTTAACCAACTGAGCCACCCAGGCACCACCGCCCCCATCAATTTCGTTTAGTCTCAATAGGCATCGAGTATTACATATTAAGTTCATCATCACCAATCTTAGAACTTAATTTTTGCCAGTTTCCATACAAATCAGCAAACCAGGAGTCTGGCATAAGAGTGCTGGCCTTGTTTTATCTAACATTTTCATCTCAGAGATTCAGTGAAGAACTGAATCTTCAAAAGCATGAAAGAGCTCATAATACTATGCCTGACACATCATTTGTCCTCACTACATGATTACTAAATTTTATCTTGGATGCTAGTGTGAAGATTAATGACAAATAATAAATAGCTCAGACAGAATACTATTTTTTTAAATAGATTATATATTTTTTTATTTTATTTTTTTCAGTGTTCCAAGATTCATTGTTTATGCCCCACACCCAGTGCTCCATGCAATACGTGCCCTCCTTAGTACCCACCACCGGGGTCCCCATCCCCCCACCCCCCTCCCCTCCAAAACCCTCAGTTTGTTTCTCAGGGTCCACGGTCTCTCGTGCTTCATCTCCCCCACCGATTTACCCCAATTCGCTTTTCCCTTCCTTCTCCTAATGTCCTCCATGTTATTCTTTATGCTATTTTTAAAGTAGAAGTGTTTGCCTAGAGGAAGGTCCCTGCTAACACATACCAGGGCTCCTGGCTGCTCACTGTAAGCTTTTTATCCCAGCATCAGCTGGTGATAGAGAAGCTCAGACCATCAAATTTGTGAATGGCAAAAAGCCAAAAAGGGGAAGCAAATATCTTGGATGATGGGACAAAAATCTAAGTTATGGTTTATACATACTAAGAAGAAAGTTGATGGGGATGTTAGACCTTCCACTTACATTCAAAAAGATGAATTGCCCAAAAACAGGTTGAAGAAAAAGTAACTTACCCTAGCATTTAGGGAAAAGATTTAGGGACTTTGGCTCACAGAAAGTCCACTGTGAGTCAATGTCACAATTTGACTCCACAGAGAGCTAACATGTATTTAGAATGTATTTAGAATGAAGAGCAAGGATGCATTGTTTTGGACAGTTTTGAGTTTAGTTCTGTTAAACTTACTTTAAAAGGGAAATAAGCAGAATAGTGTTTGTGTTTAGAAGAGAGTGACCAGACAACTAATAAGAGGACTTGTGGTTTTATCATCTGCCATGTATTTGGAGTATCTGGTCAAAAAAAAAAAAGATTGTGCAGGATATAATGCACAGGAGCAGGTGAGCCTACTCCAAAAGCTACCAGCTATGGATGGAGAATTAACATTTACTATGTGGCCCATCAGGGTAGAGTCAAAGGTGAAGTGAGATGACTCAACATATGGACAATTTCTAATGATCAGAACTTTCCAGAAATGAGTCACATTGGCAGATGATAAGCTTACCTTCAATGGAGGTATTTGAACATAGGAGAATCACCTGCTGGAAGGTAGTAGAAATTCCACAAATATATAGTGATGAAGAGACAGATGCCTTTAAAAAGATAACTTCTATACTTGTTCCCTGTTCTGTCTTCCATCTGTGATTATTTGAATATAATTATGTGGAAATAAGTGCATGGAAGGCTAAAATTGGGAGCAAATATAGAATGATGTGAACAATTCAAATTTTAATATGCATTAGTTTCCTTCTTCATTTATCCATATTCTCTTCCTCATTTCATATAAGAAAGGTACATGTGCACGGGATGTGTATGTGTCTTTCTGTGTGCAAATCATAATCTAGACCAAAACATATATAAATTAGAAAAGGTGAGTTCTGAGAGCAAAAAGCAAAGGACAATATTAGATGGCAGGTCACTTAGGTTCTTATGCAGTTACTAAACAAACCATGAATTTGGCGCTGAGCTTCCTGGTTGCCAAAGCAAAAAGGGGAAATCAATCACATGATTCTCAATGTTCACAAGAAAAAAAACATACCAGATCTTCAGGGTGAGCAAAATTTCTCCTGGCACTAAGCCTTGAAGGGAATAGCTTTTGTGGGGGTGCTGATTAATGTCAAACGCTGTGTCCTTAACAAAATCTCTGCAGCAGACACAATAATGAGCCTTAAAGCTATTTCTTTTTTTTTTATTTCTTTTCAGCATAACAGAATTCATTGTTTATGCACTACACCCAGTGCTCCATGCAATACATGCCCTCCATAATACCCACCACCTGGCTCCACCAACCTCCCACCCCCCGCCCCTTCAAACCCCTCAGAGTTTTTCAGAGTCCATAGACTCTCATGGTTCATCTCCCCTTAAAGCTATTTCTGACCATCCCTAGGAGAAGACAGACAGCACGACGCAAGGGCACAATGCAGTAGAAACAATTCTCTGCAGACCTGGAAAACATGGTTTGAATTTTTTTACAGTCTAGGAAACCAAAAAATTGGTAATATCTAAATTTTTTTTAAGATTTTATTTATTTACTGACATGGGGGTGGGGGGAGAGAACACAACAGGGGGAGAGGCAGGGAGAGGGAGAAGCAGACTCCCCGCTGAGCAGAGAGTCCCATGTGGGGCTTGATTCCAGAACACTGGGATCATGACCTGAGCTAAAGGCAGATGCTTAACCAACTGAGCCATTCAGGCACCCCCTAAATTGTATTTTTTTATTTTTATTTTTATATTTTATTTATTTGACAGAGAGAAATCACAACTAGGCAGAGAGGCAGGCAGAGAGAGAGGAGGAAGCAGGCTCCCTGCGGAGCAGAGAGCCCGATGTGGGGCTCTATCCCAGGACCCTGGGATCATGACCTGAGCCGAAGGCAGAGGCTTTAACCCACTGAGCCACCCAGGTGCCCCTCTAAATTGTATTTTAAAAATGGGTTGGATGACGTAGCTTTCAGGCAATCCCTCATACACATTACATCTCTAAACCAGGTAGAAAGCTTGAAATGATCCTCTGTAATAAGGAGTCAGTCTTCTTTAAGTTTATAAGCATTCTTTTTTTTTTTTCTTTAGCTCTTTTCCCTTAATGCCTTGCATATAATGCAAGACCCCTGTCTTTTGCTGGGAGTGTTGACTGTCCCGAGATTCTCACCTCCAGCCTCTACATACAGCTCATTTCTCCCTTTGTGATACTAGGCAGCTTGGGTGACACGTATCCTCCCACTGGGAACTAAATTAAGACATCAAAATCTTGTCACATCAGGCACTTAATAATCGCTAGTTGTTTGCTAGCACTGTTCATTTGGGATGAATGCAAAATTCTGATCCTGAAAGAAAGCTGCCAGTTTTTATTAACAGTCAAAGTCAATTCAAATATCCGGACTGTAGCTAAGGCAGGAAAGCTGACAGACAAAAGGTTAACAAGACTTTACCTACACCTTGAACTAGCATATCCTGATTTAAGGACTGGTGGTCCTTCTCATCAATGTCCTATTGACCACTAGATATGGATGCAGCGCAGGAGACCTGGAATGGGGGAAGAGGCATACAATAATGACCTAGACATTGCTATTATGACCTACATGATTGGTGCCAACCACCCCTAGTCCCTCTCTGCCACTGTCTCATCGACCTTTTTTCTTTATTTATTTAAAGATTTTATTTATTTATTTGAAAGAGAGAGAGAGAGAGAGACAGGGAGACCATGAGCAAGAGGAGGGGCAGAGGGAGAAACAGACTCCCCGCTGAGCAGGGAGCCCCATGCAGGGCTTGGTCCCAAGACCCTGAGATTATGACCTGAGCTAAAGGCAGATACTTAACCAACTGAGCCACACAGGCACCCCTCAACCTTCTTTCCAATCTTAAAATTCCCTTTCCTTTTTTTTTTTAATTGATGGTCTTCCTCCTCCAACTAGAATGTAGAATCTTTAAGTGCAGGACCTGTGTATTTCCTATCTCTTTAGAGAAGGGGTTTGGGCCAGTGTGGCTGAGACTGGTGGGTGCATCAGTATATGCAATATGTGTTCTCCCTTCTTCTCGGTAGGGGAACTAGCTGAGCATGGGGCTGGCAGTTGGGTGGCCGTGCAGCTGTGTT
This sequence comes from Meles meles, assembly GCF_922984935.1. Lineage (NCBI taxonomy): Eukaryota > Metazoa > Chordata > Mammalia > Carnivora > Mustelidae > Meles > Meles meles. Next base: position 13,704,216 of record NC_060073.1, on the reverse strand, counting down.
TCTGCCAGTGGAACGTGAGGGGAAGTCATGGGTGCCTTCTGTGCTGTAGCCCTTAAACCAATAGATGTGTTTCCTCCACATTCTATTTTCTCCTTTCCTGCCAACTGGAAACCCCTAGACACCCCGCCTACACAGGTGCAGTCAGAACATCCAGGAGGACACCGGGGCTGTCCAGCCAGCCTGGGTGACTGCTGGCCTGGACAGAGCCCAACTACTCACCCTGAAGAGAAAAATGAGCTGCATTTTGGGGTCTTTTTGTTATAGTTTAACACCCCTGAATGAGTACAACTGATTCACTCTGAGGATCTGCTCCTACTCAGAAAAGCTGGGAACTGACTTCATCACCTACAGTCACTGAATTTAAGAAATCTGGATTCTCAGGGACCATGATCATGTAAAAAAAAGATACACTTAAAATTGGATCTTAAAATTTTTCTCCATTTATATGCATGTGCGTTTCTCGGAGACAACATTTAGTCTGCACCCTTGAAACAACCACTTGTGCCAGCTGAATAGAATGAGGGTCAAACAGTTGCCTTCTTCATTAATCACAAGAAGTACAGCAGCCATAGTCAGATGAATCACTATGGTTTCACATGAAGAACGCTACCTGTCCCATCATGATGTAGAGGGTGTCCTAGCAAGTGTTCCCCCAAACTGTGGCAAGTCTACCAGGAATGAGAAATGATATGTGTTCTGTCCTTTAGGCAGAACACAATCTTTTTATTTTTTAATAGCTATGTATTATTTTAATGTATATTTAATGTGTCTTTGATTTATGGCAAACAACTATGCTTCTCATTTAATGAGATAGTCCAGTTTTCCTTAAAAACAAATTTAAACAGGGGCGCCTGGGTGGCTCAGTGGATTAAGCCGCTGCCTTCGGCTCAGGTCATGATCTCAGGGTCCTGAGATCGAGCCCCGCGTTGGGCTCTCTGCTCCTCGGGGAGCCTGCTTCCTCCTCTCTCTCTGCCTGCCTCTCTGCCTACTTGTGATCTCTCTCTCTCTGTCAAATAAATAAAAAATAAAATCTTAAAAAAAAAACCAAATTTAAACAAATAATGCATTATATGTTAAAAAATAATAATACATTATATGTTAATAAAAATAAAAAATGTTTTAAAACTTTTTAAAAAACAAATTTAAGTAAATAAAAGATGAGTCCGTTTAGAGAAAAACACAATTAGTATAGGCAATGACAATAGTTGTGACGGTGGTATGCAAACTGAAACAGGGAAACTCAACACTAACTATGAGGTAGATTGGGAATACATTATGATTTTCCCGGTGTAGAGATGAAACGAATGCTCTCCAGTGGCACTGGTCAGCTAAATCAGTGGACTAAATTATTAACTTGAGTTGAGATTACTGACAACTAGCACTCACAGGCACCTTTTAGGTACAAAATACTTTTTCTCATTACTGCTTTTAATGTTATCATTGAATGTGTTTAAATGTAATGTTAAAGCAAGTGGAAAATAACACAGAGTTCTATCCTTCAAAAGGCTGGGGATGTATTATGTTGGGTAGAGCAGTGGTAAAGGAGAGTCTTTGTGGCCTTTAATAGTATAAGATCTATGCTCAGAATCCAGGTCAGTCACTCGTAAACTGTGGGGTGCAGAGGGAGCCTCTCACTCAACAGTTGTAGGCAGACCTTGTCTGAGCACCTGTAACGCGAGAGGCAGGGATACATCCATGAACAGAACAGCAAACATGCTTGCCCTGGGGGAGCTTAACTCCTAGTGAGGGAGACATACACTAAACACAATAAATAAGTAAATTCTACAGTGCATTAGAAGATAAGAAATGTGCTGTAGTAAAGGGGGAAGCAGGAGAAAGAGGAACAGAACTGTACAAAATAGAGCAATCATGGCAGGATTCATGGGGGAGGTGGTATTTGACAAAGATTTGAAAGAGGGTGGGGCATGAGCTAAATGAGTGTCTTTGGAAGGAAGGATCCAGCAGTGAGACTTCTATAGGGCTTTCTAAGGCCAGGCTTTAAGCTAAGACAACTGTAGGGGCCCTCTCATTGATGTCCCTTCTCACAGGGAACTTATGCTTCATGCTTCATCCCTCACAGGGATCCCATCTCACAGGGATCTCTGAAAACCACTGTTTTATGTGTTTAGTTGCTTATTTAAGGTGGGAGGGTAAATCCAGTCCCTGTTGCTCCAAAATTCAATTCTGAACATGTTGAGTCTTAGTGGTCTACTGGACATCAAAATAAAGATGGAGTGCTCACTAACACACATCTTACCTCCAGAATTTCCAATTCAGCCAGTCTGGGGTGAGACCCAGGTGATGTGTGGCTGCTGGTTGGAGACCATACCCTTAAGAAGCACTGGTACATGTGATTTTTCCCCACAGTCTAGCCAATGTCCTTTTTATAAGAACATAGGTCAGAAAGTTACTTCCCTGCTCATAATTCGAACTAGCTCCTAAGATCCCAAATGTCACCACCTTGGTTTCCCCCACCAGTCCCAACAGTCTGCTTCCCCAAACTACCCCCACATCCCTGTGCTGAGCCCTTGGTGCAGTGCCTGGCATGCACCAGGTCCTAGGGACCTCACTGGATGCCTGTACTCAAGCTGGGTCCTCTTTCTGGAAGGTTCTCCTTCCATCCAGGATCTAGAAGAGCAAGTTTAAGCCACCATTCTAGTCCCCCCTGTGAGCCCTTCCCTTTCTGCTCTGTTGGATCCCATCCGTCTGTCTTCCCTTAGCACAAAGTTTCTTAATAACTTATTTAACATTTCTATCTTCCCCCATTACACTTGGAGGTCCTTGAAGTTTCTTTAATTATTTTTTAATTATTCTTCATTTAATCCCTTTAGCTTTGTATCCTAATTGGATGGTAAAGACCCTTGATCTTTTTTACAACTGGCAGAAACAGTGTTAATTGTCGTGATAATGGGGATGGGGACTGGAGGGGGGGGGACACTGAGCATGTATGGGGCAGAGGTCATGAAAGTCTCAAACAGCAGGGCTTCATACCAACAAGAACAGTTCATCCCATGTCCCTTGTGATTTCCAAATGTCCCTCCAGACATCATGAAGGTGTAACACATTTTTCTCATGATCTGAGCCTAGAAGCTAACTGTTTCACAATAAACACAAAATGTTTTTTGTGTAGGGGCACCCGGGTGGCACAGTCAGCTAAGCATCTGACTCTTGATTTTGACTTGGGTCATGATCTCAGGGTCATGAGATTGAGTCCCAGGTCATGCTCCACTTAAGATTCGCTCTTCCTGGGGTGCCTGGGTGGCTCAGTGAGGTAAAGCCTCTGCCTTCGGCTCAGGTCGTGATCTCGGGGTCCTGAGATCGAGCCCCGCATTGGGCTTTCTGCTCGGCGGGAAGCCTGCTTCCCCCTCTCTCTCTGTCTGCTGCTCTGCCTACTTGTGATCTCTCTCTCTCTCTCTCTGTCAAGTAAATAAATAAAATCTTTAAAAAAAGAAAAAAAAGATTCTCTCTTCCTCTGCCTTCCCTCCCACCCACTGTCAACCCCCACCACCCCCCAACACACACACAAAAATATTTATATATATAGAACAGTTTTAACATACACTAAATTTTCCTGGATTACACCTACCACATAAATGGAGGAGAGTTTGGAATCTGTTTTGCTGGAAATTTGACCAAGAAACGTTACCATGTAGAGAAATATTATCAAAAACAACTCTCTCATTGGACTTGAGCCTCCAGTGCATGAGTCACTCATTCTGCCTTCACAGCTGGGTGCATCACCACAACACACAGACACGGTGTCTGTTTTAGGCCATCCAGAGCAACTGCGCTTAAGCATTGGAACTTGAGATGCTTATTTTTTTAAGTTCTTTCCTTCCATTTTTCCTTTCCTGTGGGGTTAGAATGCTAGACTGATTTTTGCTACCGCTGTAGGCATGTTATTCCACTTTATTTGGGGACAGGAAAGGAATTGCACTTATTTACAAATTGTTATCCCGGGGTCGTTTGCTATGGTGAGCTGGGACCACCAGACCACCAACCTGCAGAATCAGAGGGTGGAATTGGAAGTCCTTCACAATTTCCCTCTGATGTCTGCATCCAGCCTCAACCCCAGCCTTTCCCTGCCTCACCTGCTCCAACTTTGGGGACTCCCAGCTGCTCCAGAGCACACCACGCCCTCATCCTTCACACAGGTCCTAACTAACCCCACCTGGAGTTTTTTCACCCTTTCTATTGGGTTTCCATGGAGCCCTGCTCAGATATTAGCTCCACACTAAAATCCTGTCCAGCACTCCTGTTTGAGGTCTTCCCAGGCCCATTGTTCATATCACTCCCTATAAGCACCATCACTCTTATTGACATAACTGGTTTACAGGTCCTCCTCTCCCTCTGGTCTGAGGAGTCCCGAGGGACAACATATTGGTTGAGAATTTGGCTTGGAGTCACTCAGCAGGGTTCAAATTTACCTCTCACACACTCTACTTGGGTGATCTTGACTGTAGGCAATATCATTAACTTTTCTAGACTTCCATGTTCTCATCCACATGTTAAAGACAATAATACTTACCTCTCCAAGAGTTTGAAAGAATTAAATGAGATCCTATATATACAGCAAGCACCTAGCACAGTACTTGTCCCTTAGCAAACACACTAACTACTAGTTATCACCATCATGCTATTATCACTCATTCCTCATGCCTACCATATCATATGCCCTATAGTGGATGTTCAGTAAATGTTTGCTGAATGAATCGATTTGGTTGCAATATACTACTCCTCTAAAAATAACTTGTTTTCAAGAATTGCTAATTGTGGAATACCTAACCTCAGAGAAAGCTATTGAGAGAGAGAGATTAGTCAGTGGATTTTTATGAATCTCTCTCATGGCACCATGTACACAATTCACCGAGCCAAGCCCTGCCTGTGCCTCTTGACCATTTATAATTAATCTGGTTGGTCCAGATCTCAGATCAAGGGAATTAGCCAGAAAAGTAGAGATGGTTGCACTTTTTATTCAAGCTTCGGTGCCAGAAGATAGATAATCCTTTTAAAGGGGAATTTTTAGACTCTGTGGGAAGACCTGTCTCATACCCTGCTCCAATTTAAAACAAGCATTGGAATTGGAGGGGAGCCAAGGACTCTGACATGGATGAGGGAGGAAGTGAACATGTTCATTTTACCCACAGAAATGGCCAGAGAGAGAGTAGAGGGAATTCTTAACAACTCCAAGAAGAGAACTGAAGGAGCGTGTTCTCAATCACAAAAAAACAAACCAGGGAGATATTCCTAATCCCCCCTACATTGGCAATTACAGTGACTCTTCACCTCCAGAAGATATACAAAGAACTGAAGTCTGTATTTGAATTAGGAAAAATTTTTTACATAATTACCTGGAAATGTCAAATAAAATTTGGTGTTATTGAAGGCTTTGATTTTCAGAAACTGAGATCCATTTTTGAAAAAGCCCTGAGTGATGGTTTCTTTCTGTTCCTGTCTTTGTGTTTAAATGTCACATAAGCAACATTTCTGCAGTTATCATGACAAGTGTGATAAGAATGGGCTTTCTGGGAAACCCATTTGGAAGCTGATGAATTTTTTAGATGTCCTTTAGCAGCACTTTGGTTCATTGGCAACATTCAGTGCAGTTGTCAAACTACCATAGAAAAAAAGAAGCTGTTCCAAGCAGTGTTTGTTTCCTATGAAAATATAATCTTTTAGTTGTGTGTTCTGTTGGCTAGGTATAATCACACTTGGGGTATGAGTTAGTCTCATCAGACTCAAATGCAGTCCACCATTAACTCATTAATTTCTTTGTTGACACCTAGGGAAATGCTTTCCATTTTCACTCGCACTGCTGCTTGGGATCTGTCTATGGTCCTACATGCCATGTTCCCTTCTTGAATAGCTACAAAAGCAAACAAGGCTCAGAGTAAAAGTCCTGAACAAAAACTGGCCAGAGCACTTCTTGGCTTCTTGACTTCCAAAGGTCTTCAAACTGTGGCCTTTGCTCATCTCTCCAGTTCCAGCTCTTTCTTTCAATTTCCATCCTTTCTGGCTATTTCAGATCTCTTTAAGTTTCTCAAACAAGACTTGCTTTCTCTTATTTCCAGCCTTTGCATATTTGGTTCTTTCTACCTCGGACACTCCTCTCTTTCCCCTACCCACTGCTGCTCACCCTTCCGGTCTTGATTTAAAATTCTTTTCTGGGACGTCTGGGTGGCTCAATGGGTTAAGTCGCTACCTTCAGCTCAGGTCATGATCCCAGAGTCCTGGGATCGAGACCCACATCGGGCTCTCTGCTCAACAGGGAGCCTGCTTTCCCCTATCTCTCTGCCTGCCTCTCTGCCTACTTGTGGTCTCTCTCTGTCAAATAAATAAATAAATCTTTAAAAAAAAATTCTTTTCTTCCTGAAGGCCTTTCTCAAGCCCTAGACTGGGCAAGAGGTTCGCATAAGGTGTCCTCAGAAAGGCCTGTATTTCCCCCACTTATGTAACTATCAGTTTCCTTCCCTGAATATCAGGATTCACAGCTTCTGCCTTGGGCGCCCTGCTTCTCCATTAATGAGTTTATAAAATTCATATTCAATAAACATGAACTGAATAAGAAGATCCATGAGTGCATCAGCTGTCCTGCACACCTTCACGTGGTAAGACAATATTCCCTCTGGTGTGTGATTAACCAAGGTCTTGTGAGCCAAAGAGATTTGCCCAATTCAAGTGCAGCATTTTGGCTTCAGAACTGGTACATAAATCTCCAACACCCAGGACAGTGTTATGTCCATTATTTTGAGGATTATAAACCAAAATGTCCACTAGGGTAATAAGTGAAATGGGAAGGGTGCAAGACCACATGCCGGGGAAGGAGGTCTATGATAAGCAGAACGACACACACCCAATTCAGATCCAGCCAATTGTTGCCACAGAACAAGGTCCGGTGTTGCCAGAGATTTTTTTTTTAAAGAGGGGGAGGGGGGGGCACCTGGGTGGCTCAGTGGGTTAAAGCCTCTGCCTTCGGCTCAGGTCATGATCCCAGGATCCTGGGATCAAGCCCCACATCGGGCTCTCTGCTCCACAGGGAGCCTGCTTCCTCCTCTCTCTCTGCCTGCCTCTCTGCCTAGTTGTGATTTCTCTCTGTCAAATAAATAAAATATTAAAAAAAAAAGAGGGGGAGGGGGAAGGATGGGATTATAGCTGTTTTGTTTAATCAAAACTGGAAGAGGGATCTCGTCCTATTCTCTTCCCTTCCCAGAAGGGGGAGGGACACCGTGATCGCACTCCTGTACTGGCCACCGCCGCTGTCAGTCATCACATCGAGCTCACTTCCTTTGAGAATTTGGATAAATTCAGGTCAGAGCTGCAGGTATGCAGCCCTCAAGTGTCATAGAAAAGCAATTCACCGACGACTGACTCTCCATTCAGAAGCGTGCAGTCTTAATGTACAGTGATGAGAAACTGTTGTTTTATGATCTTTTCATTAAAAGCTTGATTGAAAAAAAAATTGAGAAATATAGGAGCACCTGGGGGGCTCAGTTGGTTAAGCATCCCACTCCTGATTTTGACTCAGGTCATGATCTCAGGGTTGCGAGATCAAGCCTAGCTTGGAGCTCCACTCCTGCTTAAGATTCTCTTTCTCTTTCCCTCTCTCTCTCCATCTGCCTGTCCCCCAGTTCATGTGCTTTCTCATTCTCTCTCAAATAAATTAATTTAAAAAAAAAAAAGAATGAGAAATCCAGAACTTTACATGAAACAATCTGACATTTTAATACTAGCCCCTCCAAAAAAGTGGGGTTTTTATGGTGACATGTTGTGCACCTTAAAGAGAACACTCAAGGACTAGGCAGAGCCTCCAGATCTCCACTGTGCTGTCTCTACTTCTCTCTGAACTGAGCTTCTCTCCACACAACTCTTGTAGAGACCTTCCCATGTTCCAACAAGCAGCATTCAACAACTCCACAGCCACTTACTGAAGGAAAATTGCTTGAGAATCAAAAACTTCAATAAAAGAAAATTGTCTTTTCCCACAAAGAAACACCGAGCTTCCCCATCTCCAATTGCTTCAGAATTAATCGACCCCCATGGCATTAAATTCAGCTCCCACACATGCTATGATGACTTTGATTATCTCACACAACAGAAACCCAAAACAACAAAGGTAGAAGAAAATCAATGTTTTTTTTCCACAGGAGGGTCCAAAAGACCACTTATAGAAAGATACAAGACTGGTTTTTATTTCTGGGAGAAAATGGTACCAACATTTCTATATGCCTCCCCACTCCATTATGACTAATCAATGTGTGAGGGAGAGAGAGTTCTAGCATCAGATTCAGAGGGGTTGCGGGTTGTGGAATCTGACCCTTGCACTTGTAGCTCTGTGATCTGAGGAATGTGGTGACCCACCAAGAGCCTTAGTGCCATCACAAAACAGATAACATGGGAGGAAGAGCTACCTCTGCACCAACGTCAAGAATTGACCATAAGCATAGATTAACAGACTTTACCATTCTTGTAGTTCTATTCTAAGTAGAAAGCTCCAGGTTCTGAAATCACTGTGCTGTGCCTGACTGTGGAGGGGTTGGAATCTCCATGGTCCACAGAACTAACTCACACAGAGAGGAAATCTCACTTCCATGCCCTTGAACCTATTTCTCTAATTTTCATCCAGCTACTCTCCTGTCCTTCTTGTTCAAAATACAGAGAAGTCACAGGAACTCCCCATCACTGCTTCCTCACCAGCTTCTCTGTGATTTCTCAGGAGCACCAACTGATGTCCTTTGGGCTCCTAGAGGCACCATTGTCTGCACTGACCTGTGTTTGCTCATTTGACCCTCATGTCCAACCAAATGGGTCAAACCCCCACATCTGGAAAGTAGTGAGGCCAGGTTTTGAATCCTGTTTTTTGGATTCTTGATTCTAGGAGATACCATGATACCTACTTCCCACCATAATTTACCCAGAACATTTACCCACCATACTGACTTCCCCATAATTTACTCACCATATTATTTACCCACCATGATACTTACTTCACCCTTGACCCACAGGGAATCTGGCTTCTGCTCCCACCATTTTTCCATTCAGTCATTCCCTGAATAATTACAGAGGAAGTGTCTACAATGTGCAGGCCTTCATAAATTGTACATCTAGTGGGTAAGCTAGTAATAAATACTAAGGAAGAAAAAACATAGCAAATAACAATGTATAGGGCAGGAAGATCGGGCTGACAGTTGGAATATGGACCCAAGTGCAACTCAGTCAGCAGCGGGCACAGAATGCAGGTAAACTGGTAAAATATGGGGGAAATCTGTGGGAAAGGAACTTGACTCTTAAGCTCCAAATTTGTGCAAACCACAACATGTGCAATGTCAGTTGTCAATTCCATCATCTATCCATCTTATTTGTCTAATGTACTATTATATCCATTTAAGAAACCAGAATTTTTAATAATTTTATTTCCATATTATTGATACTCCTTTAAGAAAGGTGTCACTGTCCTTTTCACAAACAATGAAATGAAGATTAGGGACATGGCCCATTGGCTCAAGGTTACCCAGCTGGTAAGTGGCAGGAGCAAAATTCAAACACAGGAAGGACTTCAAAGCTAAACGTCTGTCTTCCAAACTACCTTACAGTAGTCAATAAACAAAGATCCAAGTTGGAAAGCAGTGTCGGAACGTAGCAGCAGGTGACAGCAGGTGTATTACTTGACTAGGAACACCACAACAAAAGACCACAGCCTACATGGCTTAAGCAATAGAAATTTATTTCTCATAGTTCTGGAGGCTAAAAGTCCAAGATCAAGGTACCAGCATGTTTGCTGTCCGTGAGATCTTACAGTAGCTTGCAGACAGCCACCCTCTCACTATCTTCTGAAGAACCCTGAGATACCACCATCTGATACACAGCCCTGTACAGATGCTCAGGCTGCAGACTTACTCTCTCATAGCCTCCACCTGCAGAGCCATGGTGGGAGGTTGGACACAGGTGCTGCAGCTATGGGACGGGAGGCTGGGGAATCATTTCCCTCTGTCCTAGCAGCTGGCCTCAGGGCCCTGGTGTGTCTCCACCAGCTCACAGCTCTCTTTACTCAGCTATCTCTTCTCTTTCATTACAAAGGGTTGTGTGTCAAAACAGATAATCATGTCAAAAAATGGGCAAAAGACATGAACAGACACTTCTCCAAAGAAGACATACAAATGGCTAACAAAATATGAAAAATGTTCATCATTAGCCATCAGGGAGATTCAAATCAAAACCACACTGAGATACCACCTTACACCAGTTAGAATGACCAAAATTAACAAGACAGGAAACAACGCGTGTTGGAGAGGATGTGGAGAAAGGGGAACCCTCTTACACTATTGGTGGGAATGCAAGTTGGTGCAGCCACTTTGGGAAACAGTGTGGAGATTCGTTAAGAAATTAAAAATAGAGCTACCCTATGACCCTGCAATTGCATTACTGGGGATTTACCCCCAAAGATACAGATGTAGTGAAAAGAAGGGCCATCTGTACCCCAATGTTCATAGCAGAAATGGCCACAGTTGCCAAACTGTGGAAAGAACCAAGATGCCCTTCAACAGATGAATGGATAAAGATGTGGTCCATATATACAATGGAGTATTATGCCTCCATCAGAAAGGATGAATACCCAACTTTTGTATCAACAGGGATGGGACTGGAGGAGATTAAGCTGAGTGAAATAAATCAAGCAGAGAGAGTCAATTATCATATGGTTTCACTTACTTGTGGAGCATAAGGAATAACACGGAGGACACTGGGAGATGGAGAGGAGAAGGGAGTTGGAGGAAATCAGGGTGGGGTGGATGAAGAGATTATAGACTCTGAGAAACAAACTGAGGGTTTTGGAGGGGCGGGGGGTGGGAAGTTGGGTGAGCCTGGTTGTAGGTATTAAGGAGGGCACATATTGCGTGGAGCACTGGGTGTGGTGCATAAACAATAAATGCTGCAACACTGAAAAAATAAAATAAAATAAATTTGTTTTTAAAAAGGTAGGGGTGTGTGTGTGTGTGTGTGTGTGTGTGTGTGTGTGATTGTTATTCCACCTAGAGCCTACATCTCTTAGCACTCAACACTGGTATATCTATTCCCATCATCAATGAACTCTATTTAATCCATGTACACCAGTATCATCCCTTTTCACCCGAGTGCACACATGTACAAGTGTCTGTCTGTCTATCTGAGAGAGTTAAGCAGATAGAAAGAATAAGATAGAAAAGAAGCAAAAGGAAAAGGAGAAGGAAGAGAATAAAGTGAGAATTGGAGAATCATTGGGGGAAAGGAGGGAGGAGGGGCTACCAGGGAGTGGAAATCTGGGCACTAGGCAGGGATACGTGGCCTTTATAGTCAGGCAGCTAATGATGGAGGAATCCAGCAGGCTTGATAGACAAGGCTGATTGTCCTGCTTATGGGCCTGTGGTTACCTGAATTGTAAAGAGTCTAGGCCAGTTTCCCAAAACCGTGCCATGCTCAGCATAGCCAGGCTACTACGCCTGAGGGCCAAAGCCTACTAGAGTATCTTTGACAATGAGAAACTGGTAGTATCTATCTAGGAGGCCAAAGATTATTATCTTTTTTTTCATGACAGGTCATGCAAAAGGTTAGTGAGAGCATTGCTCCAGACCAGCATTTCCTGAATTGGGAGGAAAAAAAAATAAAATAAATGTTGTCATTTTAGGATATGCTGTATATGGTATTCCCTTTTGTGAATATACTCACAAAATGCCATTGGTATAATTAAGGCTCTGAGAAGTCCTAAGTGTAGGGGTTGAGGTGTTGTTTTGGCTTTGCTTAGACCTTCCGATATCACACTACACCTGTAGTGGGCTTATGTCCTTAAGTCCAGCTGAATAGAGCCAAGAACAGGTGCTATTTTAGCTCCCACCTCAGACTGACGTTCTTTCTTTGCAGAAACCCTTACCAGGTGACCCTTACTGAAACAGATATGGTCTCTAGGATCACATGGCCATCTTCCAGGCCAACCAATGGATTCTGAACAAGTCAACCCAAAAGTCCTTACTGGCCTAACTTCATGCTTAGAAAACCAATACCTGCCTCCTGCCAAGAGTTCACAGCTAGAAATAAGCTTGCTGCAACTTGTACATTGAAGCTTGGCCAAACGTAAGCTTACTTCTTAAGGTTGAGAGCAGGGCTAAAAATGTACTATTTAAATTGTAGGGAAGTTGTGGGGCACCTGGGCGGCTTAGTCGATTAAGCAGTCAGCTCTTGATTTCGACTCAGTTCATGATTTCAGGGTCCTGGAATCAAACCCCGCAACAGGCTTCATACTCAGTGGGGAGTCTGCTGGAACATTCTCTTTCTCCCTCCCCCTCAACCCTCCCCCCCACCACTCCCTCTCTCTCTCTCTCTCTCTCTGAAATAAATAAATAAATAAATCTTTAAAAAAATTAAATACATTGTAGGAAAGTTGTGTGAGCCTGAGAATCTAGAGAACGTGTGTGATTCAGAACAGATCACGATTTTCTTAACAGACTTCAGTTTTCCAAATCTATAAAGTGAAAGTATAAGATGACATTATGGGCTGGATTGTGTGCTGCCCACATTCATATGCTGAAATTCTAAGTGCCAGTACCTCAGAATGTGACTGTATTTGGTGATAGGCCTGTACAGAGGTCATCAAGGTGTGAAGTGAGGTCCCATGGGTGAGCCCTACTCCAATATAATTGGTGTCCTTATAAAAAGAAGAGATTAGGACCCAGACACACGTGGTGAGAAAGCAGCCATCGGCAAGCCAAGGAGAGAGACCATAGCCACACCCAAACCTGCTGACACCTTCAACTTGGACTTCAAGCCTCCAGAATTGTGAGAAAATAAATTTTTGCTCTTTAAAGCCACTCTACCTGTGGCATTTTGCCATGGAAGCCTTGGCAAACTAACAGACTTAGAGACATTTTTCAGAGCAAGCCCTTGGTTGCCTATCCAATATCCATTCTCTCCTTTTTGCTAACACAACCCACTTTCATCCAAAAATCTACCCTCTCCCATGTGACAGAGAGAAAAGTGATCTTACCACCAGCCCACAGGCACAGTGTGAATAAGGAATTGTGTTCAGTTTATTCCTGTTGCCAGAGATTAGCTCAGAAACAGGCATAAGACCAAACTCAAGGCCAGAAGGGGGCTTCTAGAAAGTTCTCTCCCCCATGGAGAGACACAACAGATGTGGTCTCGTGCTCTTATAAAAATCTGTGTGTCTAAATGGGACATCTGAAATATCTGTAGTTCCTGGGGATCTAGCAAAGAGCCAACCTGAGGGCAATTTCCTTAGGATGGCAAAGAGGAGAGACCAGTGATAAAGCTTCCCATACTGACTCAGACAACTGAGTACATCCCACCTCATCTTCCAGTGATGGCGGATGAAAAAAAAAAAAAACAAAAAAACAAAAAAACAGACAAACAAAAAAAACCCTTCTTTGAAAACCAATAGGAGTTTTCTGTGGTTGCAGCTGAAGGCATCCATTAAGAAGATGCACTCTCTGATTCTCTTCAGCACTGTGACACTCTCACAGCCGTGTTCCTAAGACTACTGTAATGGTTAACCCCCTCCAGAGACCCTTACAAACAGCCTCCCAAAACCCTGTGAGACAGGAACTATCTTTAGTTCCATTTAAGGGAAGAACAGGTTTCACAGAGATTAAGTCATTTGTCAAAGCCATGCTGTGATGCAGTCATTACCTGAAACCTGCCTGGTCTGGGATCCTTGCTTTACCCACTATCCATCAGAACCTCTAAGATCCAGTAATTTTCCAATCAGCCACAGGGCCCCTGTGGGCCATGACAGAAAAGTCCTTGATCACCCAGAAGGTTTCCACTTGACATATCTACCTTTTCAGAATGTATTACACTCTTTTAAATTCTAATTCACTGCAAAATTATAAGGAAGAGTTAATAAGCAACAAATCTAGTGTTGTACTTTGGATTCTTCAACTAAGATGACAAACCTCCAGCTAATTTCTACTACCTTTTCCTAAGAGATTGCACTGTTCTCCAAGCAAAAAGTTGATATTTTTTTCAATATCCACTTTCTTTTTCAATATTCTTTTCAATAGTCCAAAAGGTATATGTTTCTTTCTCCCTTTTTTCTTCTTCAGCTGAATTTTTGGGAGTTGTTAAGGAATTTTTCTCTATTCAATAGAAAAAATTATAAATATCTACTATGTACAAGTTACTGTAAGGAAAATAAGATAAAATGTAGAAAAGAAATGATCTGTCATGGAAAAAAGTAATTGGCCATTGAATTGTAACAGAAGACTTTAGATTGGACCTCATGAAAGACCCTCAATCAGAGGGGCATGAGGTATTGAAAGTGTTGCAAGAAAGCTAATGAGAAAATCTTTCATAGGGCCCCCCCTCCAAAAAAAAGGCCTAGATATTTTAGGTACAACTTTTCTTGATTCTGTAGGAACAAGACTAGTTGTCCAAGCATTTGGTTATGAAGAGCCCTTCCAGACGTACACAGGAGGAATTTACTGGAAGAAAAGAGCAGTATCTTATAGAAGCCAAGAGTAGGAGCATCAAAAACAAAAACTCATTCAAGAACCAAAGCAAGTTCTCCCTGCTTCTCTCTCTTCTTCCCTTGCTTCCCTTTCTCTGTCTCCTTTTCACCCACTTTCCTTCCATGGTCATTCAATTTGTTTCTTTTTTTTTTTTTTAAAGATTTTATTTATTTATTTGACAGAGAGAGAGATCACAAGTAGGCAGAGAGGCAGGCAGAGAGAGACAGGAGGAAGCAGGCTCCCCGCGGAGCAGAGAGCCCGATGCGGGGCTCGATCCCAGGACCCTGAGATCATGACCTGAGCCGAAGGCAGCGGCTTAATCCACTGAGCCACCCAGGCGCCCCTTCAATTTGTTTCTAATCCATTCTTTGTGTAAATGAACTTTCTTTATTCTACTCGCACATGGTCCAGTGTCCCAGGATGGTCCTCTCAGACCTCATTCCCCTGTCAACCTGATAGAGCCAAGACCTACAGAAAGCTCAACAATCCTCTCTGTGACCCAATTCCAGGCATTCCGGAAACGGTCTGACTGGACCAGTCCCGCCTCTGGTGTCTGAGTCAGGTGTCTACCCAGTGCCCAATCAGCTGTGATTGAAGAAGCAAGAACATGCAGGAAAACATGGCTACCAGAGTCCATTCCTGTACGTGGAGGATGGGATGGCCAGGCAGAAGGACTGTTCTCAGATTAAATGGTGGGTGTGTCCTCCAAAAGACATCTACAACACATCTTCAGAACCCTCTTCCATCATGAAATTCTCTGTTGGGGGAGGTTAATGATGGCATTATTCTGCTCTGTGCGCTCCCTTTCTCAAACAGAAATGCAAACAGGGATAAGAGCAGGCACCCAGCCCTGCTCCTCAGTTACAGATACTCGGTCCCAGGGTGATGTTTCCTCCCAGGAGAAACGTGAGTTTGGGAGTGGTAGAGTATCTTCAGCCTAAGCAAGGAAGCACAATCTCAGCAATTTCCTGGCTGCTAGCTCTCAGCTAATGAGCACTTTCATCCACAGCTTCAGCTCTGCCCCAAGATTAACACTCTCACTCCCTTCATAAGTTTCAGGGACTTGGGGTTCTCAAGTCCCCCTTGGCAAATGTGTATCAGAAGTGGGGCAGTGCTCCACTCAGTCCACCATCTTTAGTTCCTTACCCACACTGACTACCATGAAGGCTTTCTAAAATGGAAAGAGCATCTTGGCACTCCCTGCTCCAAATCTTTGACTGAATGCCCTCTACCAACAGGACTAGGGTCTTCAGCCCAGCTTACAGGACCATAACCCCTTTACAGTGCAGCCCTGAGCTCCACTCCAGCCTCACCTCACACAGCTCTACAGGAGACACAGTCCACACCACTACCCTTACTGAGCTACAGCCCTTCCCTAACTCACAGTGTGCTGTCCTGGCTCAGCTGTTCCTCCTGCCTGGACCACACCTCTCCCTGGTCACAGACCACTGAGCCCTTGCCTCTGTTGTGACAGATCACACCAGAAGGATGGTATTTGAGTTCATGTCCACCTTTCCCATTGACTCATTAACTCCTTAAAGTTGGGGACTCTGCCTTGCACCCAGGTGTATTTCCTGGGCTTCGGGGTGTGTCAGTGCATCAAGGAATGTTTGAAGAAAGTAATGAGAACACAAGTGAGGAAGAGAAAGAGGGAGAGGAACAAGGTAGGGAGAGACCTTCCTGTTCCTTAACAGTGTCCCTGATGGGCTCAGCCATGGGATCTGAGAACACGAAGACCCGTAGCAACCAGGCAGAGCAAACTTCTTCCACTGTCATAACATACAAAGTCTCACTTGATCCTCAGGCCAACCCTAAGGCTACTAGCAATTATCCCCATTTTATAGAGAGGGAGGGCAGGAGCTAAAGAAGGGAAGTGACTTGGAAGACTATTAGTTGATCTTAACACCCAAAGCCAAGGGGATCTCTTCCCACCAAGGGGACTCCTTCCTGGTCAGCAGAGATGCCAGAAGCTGGTGTGTTCTGAGGCACCCAGGGTCAGGCAGCCCCCATGGGGGGGGGAATCTGGAGGGGGTCCCACTTTGAGCGGCCATCTGGGAGCCAGTCCCACTCACTGCCCAGCTCCTACCATGGCACACACTTATTCCCCTGGGTCCAGCGGGCTGACGCCTTCTCAGCTTGCTGCTGGCCCCTGCTCTGTCCTACATCTGGGGAGACAGTGAATAAGCCTTCCTTTCTTTCCAGAGCTTGTTGCCTTCAAGGTATTTATAGATTGCTCCTGGCCCCGCTGAGGCATCTCTTCCCTCCTGTTTAAATTTAGCTCCCTTTGTCCTCTTCCCCTGACTTATCTCCTGATCCCGCCTGGGTTTCCTCTACTGCCTTTGTTCTCCCTGTGTTTGTTCCACATCTTCTTTCATCTGCTGAGCCGAAACCATCTCGCCAAAGAGTTGCTCTGAAGTCTTTATATCACGGTCTCCAAGCTCAGACCTCCCAGCAGTCCTCTCTGCCCACTTTCCACTTTCTCTTGCAAGAAAAAAAAGGTGGGGGGGGGGGAGCCTTCATCTTTATCTTCCCTCAGTCTAGCCTGTTCACAGAAAGGGAAAATGGGCATGACTAATTTGCAAACAGAGCCAGAATCCACAGTTTCCCAATCTTGTCAGCTCAAGGCTATTTTTACTTTTAAAAGCTCCCGGTTTCAGTGCCCCGATCTTGAGTCTCAACCCAGAATCATTTTCTCTTGTGCACAGTGAGCTATGTCAGCGTCTTGCACATCTTTGTTCTCTCGGGCCTGAAACTCAGCCTAAGACAATGTTATCTTAGTGCTGGGAAGACCAGCCGCCATCAAAATCCAGAGGAGGGGAGTGTACTGTGTTCCTCTAATAACATTTAATAGATATTATGGAGGTTGAGATTAGGTGTCTTTATACGTAGATCACATATGTAGATGTAGAAATCTGTATATGTAGATCTGCGTAGGTAGAACACACAGGGGTCTCCAATTCCAATGCCTCCAGGAATCGGGCAGGTAGAGAAACAAATGAACAGTAGGGGCCTACAGCATGTACACTGTGTCTAACGCACTGGGTAATGAATACCACATTGCCCAGGTTTTCTGATTTTTCCAGAGGGGTCAATAATCTGGACTTTTAAATAATAGCAATTATTGAAAATTTTCAAAACACCTTATTTTTTTTAATACTTTATTCATTTATTGAAAGAGAGAGTGAGAGAGACCATGAGAGCTGAGAGGGTCAGAGGGAGAACCAGACTACCCATGGAGCTGGGAGCCTGATGCGGGACTTGATCCAGGGACTCTGAGATCATGATCTGAGCCGAAGGCAGTTGCTCAACCAACTGAGCCACTCAGGTGCCCTTTCAAAACACCGTATGAGCCCAAAGGACCTGAGTACTCCACAGTCCATCCACACCTTCACAGGTCATCCACAAGCCCTGCTCCTCCTCACCTCTCTAACTGTGGCTTGTGGACCAAATGGCCTTTCCAGTTCCAGTCAGCAAGTCTCTGGCTCTCAACACATATGGCTCCCTTTCAACCCCTCTGCTAGTCTTAAGATTGGATTCTAAACTGATAACAGCAGAGCTTTTCCTCTAATTCAAGCTTCCTATTTCTTCTCTCTTCTCTCTTCTTTCTGCTTGGTGAAAGTAATATTTATCCACAAAATTTTCTTCTAGAAGATCTCCTATGGTGCATCAGTCAGGATGAGTGAGCTTATGCTGCAAAAATAAATAGCGTGAAATTCCCTAAGGCTTAAAATCACAAAGATTTTAAAATCACTGCTCACCTGTGCCATAAGTCCTTTGTGGGTCCCCTGGGACTGCTGCTTCAAGCCACGCTGGGACTCTGGCTGGGGGAGCAGCCATCACCTGAAACATTGCCATCATCATGACTGAGAAATAATATGATGGATGATACACTGGTCTTTTTTTAATTGAAGTATAATTGACACATAGTGTTACATTAGTTTCAGGTATAGGTACACTGACTTTGAAATCTATTCCCCAGAAGTAATATTCTTTTCTGCTCATTTAATTTCCCAAAGCTGATTACATGGCCATATCCAGTGTCCTAGAAGATAAAAGAACAGCATTTATTATATGCCTGGAAGGTGCGACAATGGAAATGTTTGTGAATAGCACTGAATGACTTCCACATATGGGATTTCCACTTTTGGAGAGGTTTCTAAGTGTTACTCAGTGGTTCTGAATTAAATTCATTTATTCATTTAACAGTAACAACGGAGCAAATTCCTGAGGTTGTTAATTTGAGGACAAAAGTAAGAACTTGTCTCTGCCTTCAAGTAAGTATGACTTATTAGAGGGCATCCAGAGATCCATGCCAAGAATGTGGAAACAAGGTAAAACATGGGCAAGTGTAAACAGGCAAGTGTAAAGAAAATCCAGAGTGCAGAAAAGGCATTAAACAGGGGGAAGTTGGTATCTGAGAAAATCCCTAAAGTAAGGGAAAGTACACAAGCAAGAAGGACTGCCCATCCCAAGATGAACCCTTCCATCCCAACGCTAGGAATCACATGGCAGATCAAAATGCTATACAGTCACAGCTTCCTCACAACTAGTCTTACATCTTGGTAATCCCTGTCCCTATCTAAATGCCAAACCCAGACTGGAGCCAGTTGATTAGGTCCAAACATCAGCTCCTCTAATTGCTTGCTAGATGAATTTGGACAAGTCATTGAAACAACTGTGTCTGTTTCCTCATCTGTAAAATGGGAGTATTAGCCTCAGAGCATTGATAGGAAGAGCTGAATTCCTTAATAGGAGGCTGGGCACATAGCAGACCTCTTGTCAGTGGTAGCTGGCATCCTGTTCTGTCTTTGTCATTCCCTCAATCTGGTTGTCTTCCTCTTGTCTCTTCTTTCTTCAACACCTTGGTTACAAGACTGTTTTTCATAAACAATGTGTTCTTAAGCATTGATTAATACTTCTCTTGAGTAATCCTTGGAAGGAGATTTCATCTACATAAAGCACAAGAGAGTTTTCTGTCCTCAAGGTAGGATCCCCTGAGCACATCCCATGTCTGCCTCATCACCAGTGACATTCTCATAAATCTGTCTTCATGTATTACCCTGCCACAGTACTCTGTGAACTTCTCACTAACGTCAAATTTTCTATGGGACATGCCACAGAGCACAAATCCTACCAGATGGACTCGTAGGGAAATAAAGACTTCTGTCCTACACTGCCCATGGGAAAGTCTTCTGGGGAAGAGCACAGAGTGTGGGAAAAATACCTGTTTTGTTGCATTTAATCCAGCATTTTCTGGATTAAATCATGAGCATGATAACTTTATTTTGCATGTTACACACATTGGAAAATAGTGTGCAGAAGCAAGAGCTACTTCTTACTCATCCACTGATCCACAGAAATGTGGGAATGCAAGGAGTATAATCACCATGGGAAATAAACCAATAAAGTGAACTAAATTTGATATGTAATCTCAGGGAAACTATTTCCACCGTGGGCTTCATTTTTAAAATGAAAGAATTGGACTAGAGAGTTGATAAGAACCTTTCCAACCTCCCTTAGTAGCCAATCTTTCATTAGATTAGATTTTCCTTGCCCTCTGCCTGGCCATAATTGAGCCTCATTATTTTATTCAAGATGAGAGCAAAAACAAAACTGTCAAGCCCTTGTGGGCAGGAAGCTAACAGAGGAAATGCTCAAAGCTGACATTTGCTGTGTGCCAGCCCAAACCGCAGACGGTTTTGCGGGGTCAAGGCATCTCGTCGCAACAAGCAAAACGGATAAGTATCACTATATTACTTAAAAGACATGAGGCACAAAGAGAGTAAGCCATTGCTTAAGCAAGTCTACCCAGTTGGCGGAGATGGGATTTGAATCCAGGTCACTTGACTCCAAACCCATACTCTGTATCATTAGGCTGTCCTGCTTCAAGGGTTGCATGAACTGTAGGAGTCCCACAGAGTCAGAGTCTAATTCATTCTGTTTCCGGTTAAGAGAGGATAAAAAGCTCCAAAGATTTTGCTTCATTTCTTTAGAATAACGCAGCACATTGGCCCATGTGATATTTGTCCATCTTCAGATTCTGACTTTCTTTTGGCTTCAACTGTCAGGAAAGAATGCAAATTGCATGCATTTCTTCTCATCAGTTGTCATTATAATAATTATCTTCAGCATTTCCAGGAGGCACTTTCATATCCATTGTGCCAGGTGTATTCTGTGTCAGCTACGATTTTTTACACGTTGATTTCACAGTTGAGGAAGCCAAGACTCCAAAAAGTGAAAAAAAAGTTTGCCTAAGACCCCATGCCAGTAAATCGTGGATCCCGGATTTGACCCTGGTCTTTGGGTCTCAGTGAGAATGTAGTCGGGGGCCCTCACCATGATCCAAGGCACTCGGCTGCCAAAGTCAAGCACAGGTTGGAGGTGGGCAGAGTTAGGGAAGCTACAGGTGTGAAGTCAGTGGGACTTGACATGGAGGGCCCAGAGCTAGGCAGGAAACCCAGCATGACAACCAGAGGGAAAGGAATGGCCCTCTCTCTTCTTTCGTGTTGGGAGGGCAGGGGCACACCAGGCGCTTAAGTCCTCTTCGTGCACCTGCTCCTTTGTTGCTTTCTTCTCTCTAACCTTCCACTTTGTAGAGTCACTATCCATCCACCATCTTAACCACCTCCCACATCATGGGCTTGTGACAGTTTATGCAGTCACCCACAAACATTCACTGAGAGCCTTAAATATGCCAGGCCACTGTCCTAGACACTAAGGAGACTGAGATGAGATGCGTACGCATCACTGGACTCCCGGGAAGATGGCTCACTTCAGGCTCAGGCTCAGGAATCACTTGCAGAGGTGGTGGATTTGGTCTGAGACTGGATGGGTGTGCAGGAGCCCTCTAGAAGGAGAGCATGGGCCAGAATACCTGTTGGGCAAAGAGTATTCCAGGCAGAAATTTGGAGTGCTTTCTGATCAAAGCACCTGATGCATGGGGGGAACGTGTCAGGGTTGAGGCCAGAAAGGAAAGTTCAGTCAGAGCTTGACGGGCCTTGAAGTCCAGCTGAAGACTGTTTGGGAGTGGGGAAGCATCCCCTATGGGCTAGGGATGGTTTTGAACTATCTTTGCTATCCTGCTTTGCTCATAGGGAAGTCCTCCCCAAAACAGAGAAACTAGTTCAGAAATTCTCATTATAATTAGAAAGGAATATGAAAACTAAAAAAGGGAGACAAAATAGCACTATCCTTGGTCAAAAAAGTAACCATAATTTAAGGCTCACCATGCCACGAGGACAGGATGCCAATAGGAACAGGCAAAGGTCTCTGTCCCTTGCCTGAGCCCAGGAGCCAAGTAGAGGCAGGTCCTCAAGATAGAGCCTCTCCTCTTCCCTCCATGGGACTCTGTGTGAAAGGAACATGAGTGCCCATCCTGACATCCTTGCTAATGAAGACAGTCTGCCCATCTGAAGAGCTGAGTGAATGACAGTGGTGAGCCTCTGGGACAGGACTGACCCCACAGCTCACGTCCTCTGCAGCCTTGGGGAGCAGCTTTACCGAGTGCTATGCACAAACTCAGCACAGGGAGGCAGTGCGGGCCCGTGGTCAGCCTCAGCCCACACACCGTAGAACAGTGAACTGAGACAAACAGATGAGAGAAAAGGACCAAAATAACACAAGTAGGAAGAAAGGGAGGGGAGTTTCTACAACAAATTTATCGAGGTTTGCTCTCAAAATAAGACATTTTCCTCTGGGAAGTACCACTAATCTATGAATCCAGTCCTTGGACTCTTACAACAGACCCTTGACAAAAAGAAATCTTACGAGAATGTCCTCCTCGGTCCTTGCTCATTTCCTGGGACTGGCACTTACCTCCACGGCCACCGGGTCCCAGCCTGCTGGACCAGTTTCTTATCCATGCTCTCCCTCACATGCAGGATGCTCAAGCCAACTTCTCTGTCCCACCCAGGCCCTTATCTGTCCACCTGTTCTCTCCACCCAGAAGAGCCATTTTCAAAAGACCCCTCCTCTATTCCATTTCTGATCTAACTCAAATGTCACCAACACCATGACACCTTTCCTGACCCCTCTCAAGCCAGAAAAATCACCTTTCTCTCCCTCTCTCCCTCTTTTCCTCTCTCCCTCTCTGTCTCTCTCTCTCCTTCCCTCCATCCGTCTTTCCAGTGCTTCCCAGAATATCTTCTGCCCCTCTCTGTCACCTGCCACAATCTTACCTTGCATGGCAGTCACTTGTATATCTGGATAAATATGCTACCTTTGTGTTTCCACAGCATGTCCCAATGCATGTGCGAAAAAGGAAGTTAAATTCTGTCTGAGGAATGGCCAGGGATAGTCTTGTTTGTCTGGTAAGCTTTAGTTTTCTAATCTAGAGATGCTTTAGGATAAAAAGATCAATTGGGGACTTATTAACTAAATTATGGTATATTTATACCGCAAAAAAAACTACACAGCCTTTTAAATGAGTAAAAATAATCTGTATATCCAGGATAGAAAGCTGCCCAAGATGTAGACTTTTAAAAAAATAAAATAATAAAATAAAAGGAAAACTGCAGAATAGTATAATGGTAATGGTACCACCTCAATTACTTAGGAGGAAAAAAAACCAAAATTTTGTAGACATACATACAATTGCACCTAAATTCTGGAAGAATATATGTGGTTAGCATGGCCCATGTGGCCATGTGGCCATTTGGCAGTGTGGCAAACCCCTGCAATAGGACAGTTCCTCAACGCACATATATGACAGGAATCCCAGAAGGAAAGCAGAGGGAAAAAAGGTCAAGAAAAAGTATTTGTGGAAATAATAGGAAGAATTCCCCAGTGCATGCCAAAAGGGAAAACACAAAGACATTCTCACCTAGACACATCGTTCTGTTCCGAGACGGCTGAATACCAAAGACCCAGAAAACCTTGGGAGCAACAGCAATCATTTATCTCTTCCCTTACAAAGGAACAACACCGTGATTAATGGGGGTTTCCCGTCAGGAACAATGAAGGCCAAAAGGTAGTGGTAAGACATAGTCAAGGTATTGAAAGAAAAAAGAACTGTCACCCGGAATTCTATAATCAAGTAAACAGCTTTCAGTATGGAAGGTGAAATAAAGATATTCCCAGAGAAGTACAGACCAAGGGAACTCATTGCTGGCAGATCCTTCTTCTGAGAATATTAGAGGTATTTTCAACTGAAAAGAAAGGACACCAGATGCAAATTAGAATCCATACAAAAAGGGACGCCTGGTTGGCTCAGTCAGTTAAGCATCTGCCTTCAGCTCAGGTCCTGGGATGGAGTCCGGCATGGCATCTCATCTCATCGGTTTCCTTGCTCAGCGGGGAGCCTGCTTCTCCCTCTGCCTGCAGCCCCCCTGCTTGTGCTCTCTCTCTGACAGATAAATAAATAAAACCTTTGAAAAAAAAAAAGAATCCACAAAAAAATTTTGACAACAATAATTTTAAAATACAAAGAACACCAAAAACTGTAAATATTGGGCAAATATAAAAGACAGTATACATCTACTTTCCTCTTTTCTTCTTTGGATGTCTTTAAAAGACATGAGATGATGTGAAGCAGTAGCTTGACACTAAAATGTTGAATTACAGCATATATAAATATCATATATATAACAATAACACAAAAGAGAAGTTTATGGAGTTATACTGGAGAAAAATGTTTTCTATTTTCCCAAAATTAAGTTAGTATTAATTTTTAATTAGCCACTAAGAAAATTACTTTAAAAATATAGCTTAAAAAATATCAACCAAAAACTGCCTGCCAGTTAGGAAGTAGATATTGACAGATCAACAAATTTGCAAAACCCAACCTTATGTTGACTGTGTACTTGAAATACAAGCATATATCATTTTTAAAGAAATGGATGAAAAAGAGACACAATGCAAACACTAAATACATCAAAATCTTCTGTGACTACATTAATATCAGATGAAATAGATCAAAGTGTTACCAATTTTCCCACAGAGTGGGAAGAGCCCGGGTATTAAAGGCAGTGCGTCCTGCATTCTAGCCCTGCTCAGCCTCAGACATTGGTCAAAAAGTGATAAGGAGACGTCCAGCATTCCAAACACTCTACGTGAATCATCTCTAATCCTCACAAAGCCCTATAAAATAATATCATCACCCCCATTTTTTCCCACTGTGTAACAGGTGATAATAGATATGCAATTCACTATAGTAACAGTAATAATTATTATTATTCCTATTTGTTCAATAAATTCTTGTCATGTGCAAAGCACTATATCATTAGGCTCTAGGGATACAGTGATAACTAAGATTAAACGCCCTAATCTAGTGGACTTTTTTATTTCTAGCAGAATGGAAACAACCAGAGTAAAACATAATAACAATAATTAATCAGATAGTGATAAGTACAATGCAGAGATCTAAAGTAGAGCAGTATGATAGAATGATTGGATGGGTAATTCAGGTTGAAAAAATAATATTTAAGCTTAAAGTGAAATTATAATGACAGACATGAAGATCAGGAAGAATAATAGTGTGGGTAGAGCTAAGAGTGCAAAGGCCCAGAGCAGGAACAAGCTTAATATATTGGAGAAAAGATCACTATGGCTGGAGATGCGGTGTGAGCACCAGGGAAAGTAATGTGATATGTGATTAAAGATGTTAAGTGTGCAAGGCTCTATAAACCAGAATAAGACGTCTACATATTACTCCATGTGATAGGAGACGATCAAAGTGTTTCAAGTCCATTAGTGACATAATGTGATGCACCTTTTTATTTTTTTTATTTTTTTACTAACATATAATGTATTATTCACCCCAGGGGTACAGGTCTGTGAATTGCCAGGTTTACACACTCACCATAGCACAAACCTTCCCCAATGTCCATAACCCAACCACCCTCTCCCTACCCTCCTCCACCCAGCAACCCTCAGTTTGTTTTGTGAGATTAAGAGTCTCTTATGGTTTGTCTCCCTCCCAATCCCATCTTGTGTCATTTATTCTTTTCCTACCCCCCAAACCCCCCACCTTGACTCTCAACTTCCTCATATCAGGGAGATCATATGATAATTGTCTTTCTCTGACTGACTTATTTCACTTAGCATAATACCCTCTAGTTCCATCCACGTTGTCGCAAATGGCAAGATTTCATTTCTTTTGATGGCTGCATAGTATTCCATTGTATATATATACCACTTCTTCTTTATCCATTCATCTGTTGATGGACATCCAGGTTCTTTCCATAGTTTGGCTATTGTGGACATTGCTGCTATAAACATTCGGGTGCACGTGCCCCTTCGGATCACTACGTTTGTATCTTTAGGATAAATACCCAGTAGCTGATGCACCTTTTTAAATAACACTGTCGCCTCAGCAAGGAAAAGAGAGTGCAAGGCGGCAAGAATAGATACAAGATCACTTGGGACTCATTGCAGCAGTCCAGGGAAGAGGCGGGGCAGGGTGGGTGAAGAGAAGTGTACAAATTTGAATGAATTTTGGAGATAGAGCTAACTTGGTGATGGACTGGATTAAGATGGGAGAAGAGGAGGAGAAGAAGCAAGGATGAAGGTCTGGTTTAGAGCTTGAGCAACAGGGTGGACGGCAGTGTCGTCTACCAAAAAGAGGAAGACCGGAGGAAGAACAGAATCGCTCAGGGTAATGATAAGAGGCAGTGGGGTGTAGACTCAGGAATCCCGCTTTAGCTATAGTACACTGAGAGACTTAGCAGACTTCTTTAACTATTTTCTACACCTAGACAACAACATAAAGATGACCAAGAGAGAGCTCCCATCTTTGGGGAATTCACAATCCTAGAACGGGAGAAGAACGGAAACAACAAGAATTCAGGAGAATTGCAGGTGCTCTTTGGAAACGGTAACAGAAAGCATGAGGGAGAGAGAGCCAGGACCTGGCAGGGCAGCAGGGCGTGGACCCGTGGGGAGGTTCCACAGAGCAGTGAGGTTCTGGTTCAAATTGTAAGCATGAATGAACTTGAACGATCATCACCAGAGTGTGGATAGATTCTAGGCAAAGTGGGGAAACTTAAACTGAGTTTTTCTAGAAGTGAGCTTTGCTCAACATGGTTGAGCAAACAGGTGCTAACACCTTAACAGATGTTAAGGTTTAGTGTGTGTTAGGGGAGGACAATGAAAAGGCCTTGAAAGAGTATGTTTGAATCAAATTAGGAAAGATTTGGAAGGTGGACTGGGGCCTTGGGTTTTCTCCTGGGGCCTTGAGTGGATAGGGAGATACAGAGACCTTTTAAGCAGAGAAGTGAGCTGCATGGAGATAGGCATTAAGGTCACACTGGCAACAGTGTTTGAAAAGAGGTGGTGACGGATGGCAGAGATGGGGACAGGGAGGAAGAAACAAAGCAGGAACCCAGTTCTGAGATTATCCTATAGTCTAGGTGAGGGGAAGGAAAGTTTGAAGGGAAGCATTAGGAATGTAAATGAGGGGAAGGATGAGAGTCCGGGAGATAGGTTTTGACGATTGATTGGATGTGGGGAAAGAAAGCCAAGATAACTCTGAGATTGGGTATGCATGTCTGGGAGACTCGGGATGCCATGAACCAAGATAAAGGACCCACAAGGAGAAAACAGGACAAGGCAGAAAATGGGGAATGAGGGGGATGGTAAGTGATTTTGATCACGTTCAGTTGAATGTGCCGACATGACATCGGTTTCCAGGAAGAAATGATCAGTCAGGAGGTGGACATTTGGGCCCATGTTCAGGAGATGGGTCGAACCTCAAGGTCAGGATTAGAGTGTCCTTGGCACCAGTGATAATACTGTATGGTGCATCAGGAACGGAGTCAAATCCTTTACATGATTATTCCATTGCCTCCCCCGTGTAACAGCCCCATAAGGTGTGTCTTATTTTTCCCATTTTACAAATGAGGACATTAGAAGTTCAGGGAAGTTAAGCCCGTTGCTGAGAGTCACACAAATTAAATGGTGAGGTCAAGATTGGAGCTCATTGAACCTGAGGCTGCCGTGCAAAGTTAAGTCCAGGGTGAAAGCGGGGAGAGTCAGTCTCACAGGTGCCCCTCATTGACTCTGCTCAAATGTCCATGCACCCTACGGATCTCTGAGTCTCCTTCTCCCAGCTCACAAATAGCACGGAAGCCCAGAGAGGGGAATGAATTCCCCCAAGGTCACAGTGATGTTCCAATGGCCTTTCTCTTTATACTTGGTATAAAATCTGGACTCTGAGTTTTGCACACTCTGACCTCTCTACCTCTCCAGCCTCACAAGACAAGCACACTCCTACCTTAGGGTCTGTGAGTTTGCTGTTCCTTCTGCCTACAGGGCTCTCTCTCACACACACAGGCTCTCAGGGATCCTTCTTTCTCATCATTAGGTCATTAGCTCCCAGGTCACCTTCAAAAAATACCTGCTCTGACCAGCCAACCCAGCATAGCCACTTCCTGTCCAACTCCACTGCCTGACAGGGTTCGATTTTCTTCATGACAGTTAGGGCTCCTTATTTACCTATTTGATTGTTAATATTCAGTCTCTACCTGCCAGAAAGTTACAACAATATTAACGTGTCCCCCAGAATGTGAGTACTGAGGGGAGGAAGTGAGAAGAAAGGAAGGGATGGGGAAGGAAGGAAAAAAGGAAGGGAGGGAAGAAGGGAAGGAAGGAAAAAAGGAAGGAAGGGAAGGAGGGAAGGAAGATAGCTCTGAGAGACGGAGGGAACTGTCCCATGGATAGGGGGCCAGGAGGAACTCTCTCCAGAGCCTTCACTACAGAAGGACCTGCCAGGCCTCCTTGGAGCCCCAGCTCTTCCCTCTTCCACTGTGATCTCTGTGTCCCACAGACCAAAGAGAGAATCGTGCGCTGGGAAAAGTCAGCGCTCCCCTGGAGAAGGAAGGGAAAGAGATCACACGAGAGCCTGCACACAGGCCACCCATCAGCACCAGAGCCAAACTAGCACAGGCCTCTCCCCGGGTGTGTCCCCTCCACCCCTCTCTGGCCTCTTATCTCCTCCTTCTCCCCTTAATGTCCGTGCCCCCATTCTCAGTGGGCCACCTTCACCCTGCCCCTTATCTGCCCATCCCCTCCATCATGGGATCCCAGAATGTGTCCCCTTTCATCTCCCATATCCCCTTATCTCCCCCTTGTCCCCCAGCCTGCTCCTCTGGGCCCCCCAGCCTCTTATCAAATGTCCTTCTCTCCATCACTGCCCCCTTATCTGCTCATCCCTCACCCACATGACTGGTCTGTTCTGCCTTCTTGATAGAGGCCTGCAGGAAGGCGCAGACTCAGTGGTGTTCCAGACTCTCAGACAGGGACAGGCAGAGGGAGTGAGTGGCCCCTCTTCAGAGTCCAGAACAGGGTGTTTCTGAGCCTTTCCACAGAAACCAGGATGGGGGCCTTGGAAACCTCTTCTGGAGTTTAAAGCATTTCTCTACCTCATACCAAGAGATGTTGGACAAGTGGCTCTAGCCTCCCTGAGCATCATCTGTAACACCAGGCTTAAGAACACCTCCCTCCCTGGATCACTGGAGGCCAGGGACAGCACATGACAAAGGCCAGTGGCCCTTCCAAGGCTGTCTGCTCACATTTCCCCAACGCAGGCACAAGGAGGCCCCTGCTTGAAATCCTGTAGCTGTAAGTGCTCTGTGCCCGGGTCACCCCAGCCATCCTGTTGGATAGCAGCTGTCAGAGCTGACATCCCACCGGGGATAGAGCTGAGGCCTATGTCCTGAGCTCACACAGTCTGTCCCCAGGTGGCCTACAGGGGATCCCCCACCTTTTCCACACCCTGAAGAAGCTCCCAATAATAGGGGAGGAACCTCTCAGCACCCCTACCCCACAATGGTCTGCCGTGATTCTAAATTTCAAAGCCACCTGAAGCCCATGGCGGTCTTCCCCTCACCTGGAACATCTGCCAGGTTCCCAGACAAAAGGTGAAGGGCAGAAAGGTATTTCCTCTAAAGCAATGGAAGGGTCCACCTTCTTCCCCTGGGACCTCAGGAAATGACGTCAGTGGCCCCACTTGGCCCGCTTTCTGGTGCTAATCATGTTCTCACACCCAAGAACATTTTGTCCCCACCTCCTGAGCCCCACTCTTCCTGACAATAATTAGGGATGTCACCAAGGTGTTGCTGTGCAAAGTGACACCAAGAGCCCTTCACACACCTGCTCGGGGAGGCAGTGGTGAGCCCGACCCTGAGCAAGACAGAGAACAGGCTGCTGCCAGCCTGCCCGATGGGGACAACAGGCTCACAGAAGGTGTGGATGTCACTGCACCGCGTAATGAAGCCACAGCAGGCAGCTGGAGCTGCTGATCACACCCCTGGGGCCAATCCAGGCCGCTAGAGAGAAAGGGTCCTCTGGGACCACCCACTATGACAGCCACCTTACTTTTCTGACAAGGACGGCTGACACCTAGAAAGGGGAAATGCTTTGTCTTGAGTCACACAACACTAACTCGCTGGTAGGAAGACCCAGGTGTCCTGCCTCCCTGCCTATGTTCCCTACTCTGCCCCCACCTACATTTAGGAATGGTAGTTGTTAAACAGGGCAATCTGGTGGTGTCAGAAGACACTGTTGGCTGTCCCAGCTCCAGACCCCAGAGGCAGGTGGGTGGGAAGGCATCTCGGACTCCTACTGTGCACAGCAGAGCCCTCTGCCACAAAACGTCTCTGATCCAGAAGGTCCGTGGTTCCAAGGAGAAACCCTGATTTATAAACACTGCCTCTGGGGTCCCTGACTGCTGGTCACATCCACTGCTCTTTTACAAGCGTCCATCAGGGCTTTTTGGCATTTGCTGGTTTTGGACACCAAAATAATGGATATTGGCAACACCGGCTCCCAGGTAGTCCAGTGACTCTGAAGGAAGAACTTTCTTGGCACTTCCCTACTTCTGTGCCTTTGCACAAGCTGTCCTCTTGGCCTGGGTGGGAGGCTATCCCTGGCCCTATCTCCTTGTGCCAAATCCCACTCATCCTTGTAGGCTGGTCTGGTGCCACTGCCTCCAGGAAGGCATCCCTGGTTTCTCCTGCTGGGAATTCTGAACTCAGCAGGAAGTCAGCAGTTCCTCTTCTGACACTAAGAGGAACCCATCATGTATTTGAGCTAGAAGGCAGTGTAATTCCATATCACCTTGGTGGGTCCTGGAGGCCAAAGCCCTGAGCGCAGATCCTGGCTATTCTACTTCCTCAGTGTGTAACTTCCGACAAGTTACTTAACTACTGTAAGCCTTGTATGTAAAACGGCCACGAAGGTGGTAGAAGTGGCTGCTCAGAGGATGATTGTGAACATATCACTAGCTAATCCACGCAAAGCACTCAACACCATCCCTAACACACAGTCAGTGGGCAACGGAGATTCGCGATCATAATTATTGTATCAGGATTCCCACCAAGCTCTTTGCAAAACCCCATGCATTCAGTATCTCAGAGAAGCCAGAAGCCTGAGTCACAAAGCCAGGGCTTCTACAGCTACAGTTTCCAGGTATAAGAAGAGTCCTAGAAATGACCTTGCACAAGACCTGAGTCAGAGAGCTACGAAAGACAGAGCCGGGACTCCAAGGCAAATCACCTGTCGCTGATCGTTCTCAGTCATGGGCCGTTTCCCAGATGGCCCTACACCCACTGGCTCACTTATGCCCACGACTTGCCATGGTACTATGCGTGGTTTTCAGGACTCATGGCTGGTGATCATGGCTGGATTTCTCTGAGCAAGTTGCCTACATGAACTCATGCACTCCTCCTAGCAACCCAGTAAGATAGACTGTTGACTGGCCCCAGAGGGGCTGGGTTAATTGCCTGAGGCAGGGTTTGAATCCTGACAGTATGGGTCCAGAGCTCACAGCATGGCCACCGTACTTAGGCCTCCCTCTATTCCTACACCTTCTACCCAGGCACCCAAGGATCCACAGAGCTTTGGACAACCTCAAAATAATTCCCTAATAAACCTCTTGTAGTTCCAGTCTGTGGATGCATGGTAATGGGTGCACCCCGTCTGCCCATCCACAGCCTGGTTGGGAAGTCAGGTAAGGCAAGAAGGTGGGAAGAAAGTGCAGAAAGGGAGGTGGAGCACATGGGAGGGAAAAGAAAGGAGAACAAATGAGGAAAAGGGTGGGAGGAGAGAGGCAGGTAAGGCAGGGCTGGAAGGGAGGACCCAGAAGATGAGGGAAAGGAGGCTGGGAGGGCAGGGGAGGAGGAGCTGCCTGGCTGAGCTATTTCTGTGAACCTGAGTGCTGCTGATTTGCATGTTTAGCTTCTCTTTGCATATTGAGGTCAGAAGGTCTCAGCTCCTCATGTGAGAAGGCATAGAAATTCATTAGTGCAGCCTTCTGGAAGACTTCACAAGCACACCTTGCCCAGCTTTTCCCTGACGGTGGAAAAGGAAGGGGAGGAACTTCCCACAAGGGTGGAGGGTGTGCACACCCACACTGCTCCCACTCGACTGGGCAGCTGGCTTAACCTCCAGAGCCTCAGTTTCCCCAAACACAAAAGGAAGTGACGTGGGCTAGGGGCTCTGGGAGGAGCCCAATCAAGTTAAACAAATGACTCCGTTAATTAATTCACTGAAAGAGCTTATATCTCAAAAGAGGATGGAGTCAAAGGGAGTTGTAAGAGATTGGCCAGGCATCTCAGATGCCTTACCCTTTGTCCTGAATCTTTGGTTAGAAGGAAGGAAGAAAGGAAAGAAGGAAAGGAGGGAGGGAGGGAGGGAGGGAAGGTAGGAAGGAAGGAAGGAAAGAAGGTAGGAAGGTAGAAAGGAAGAAAGAAAGGAAGGTAGGAAGGAAGGAAGAAAGGGAGGGAGGGAAGGAAGGAAGAAGGAGGATGCAAGGGAGGGAGGAAGGGTGGAGGAGGCAGGAAAAGAGGAAAAAACCTTTCCAAGCTAACTTTAGCACTTGTCACTTGCGTTATCCTCAAGCTGTCCTATGAAGCAGACACTGGAAGAATCCCCATTTGTAGATTAGAAAATGGAGATTTGAACAGGCTCAGTTACTTGCCCATAGTCACAGTATGAGAGGCAAAGAGGTCTCTGAGTGCAGAGCTGACACTTTGAGCTACTGCCCTAGACTGACCAGACACACGCACAAGAACAGACAATAAAGGAGAGTCCGGGCACATGCGGTGGGAACAGAAGTGGCCCACAATGTCTCTCCCTCTCTCCCCACCTTCTCTATACATTCAGCAGACCAATTTGGGGAGTTACTTAGGGCTCCTCTGTGCCCCTAAACCTTTGGCTTACCTGCAGTTTTGGTTTGTCATGGCAGGAACTCGGACTCTAATTCTATGCAGTCTCTTGTTTCAGTTCCCAACTTCATCAACTCACTGAGCTCCAACGTCACTCAGCCCCAGTTCTTCAGACAAGATGCCAGGTGCGTAGCCCGGCCTGTGGGCGGTCCTCAGATAGCCACGCTGGCCCACCTTGTTAGGGCCTGGACTAAGACGGGGACTAAGAACAGGAAGATTAGATGCCACTGCTTACTGGGAGTATTGCTGGGGGGAGCAATGGTTGGCTTCTCTTGGGATTCACTCTTCAACACAGTGGTCTCCAGATATCTGAGTGGCTCAGTTGGTTAGAGCATCTGACTCTCGATTTCAGCTCAGGTAATGATCTCAGGGTCATAAGATTGAGCCCCACATTGGGCTCTACAGTTAGCATGGAATCGGCTCGAGATTCTGTCTCCCTCTCCTTCTGCCCTTCCCCCATCTCTAAAAATAAATAAAGAAATCTTTTCTTTTTTTTTTTTTAAGACAGTGGCCTTTGCTCAGGGTGCCGTCACTCAAAGGGAGACTCAGTATCTCTGCTCAAGCTCTGTTGAGAAGGAGAATAAGCAGTGGAGACCAAGAAGTCCCCCTGGGAAGACAGAGAGGCAGAAAGCTTCCCTACCCCTGGCCTGCCTACTGCCTGAAGATCTACCATTAAAGATTCCTGTCCACCTTGGACAAGTCATTTAATCTCCCTCTGCATGAAAAGCATAAAAGGCAGCCCTGGACATTTCTCTCTGAGCAGAGACTAGGAGGATTAAATCACAAATGCAACTGCAATTTGTAGGGGTTATTAGGGGCTATGGGCATGCAATTGAGTGTTGGAGCAAAACTGCTGTTATCTCCCTGGTCTCCATTCTCCCTTCTGTAAGCAGATGTCTTCTCTGGGCACATGACTACCTGGTGAAAACCATCTTTCCCAATCTTCCTTGCAGTTGGCTGTGGCCAACTGCTTGGATTGAGGCCAAGGTTCTGTGAGCAGAAGCCATGGTCAGACCCTCAAAGAAGCCTCTTTGCCTTCTCTCCACTCCTGTTTACTAGAAAGATTCACGTGGCAGCAGGAACCAAACTGGCTATCTTTGCCACAAAGTGCAACATGAGTTTTAAAGATGGCAGAGCAGCAAGAAAGAGAGTGCCAGGTCCTAGTGCCATAGGGCCATTGAATAAGCCCCGGTCTATTGGTGCTCACGTTGTAACACGGAGGAGACATAAACTTCCTACTTGAAAGCCACCGTTACTCAGCCTGTCAGTCGATGGTTTTCCTGGCCTCAGTGACAGGTGCTCCAATGCCCACTCCCATGCCATTTGGCAAGCCCAGCTTGGCACCCTGTGTAGAGCCAGCAACGGAAGAACTGGGCGAGGTCACCTGAGCACAACTCCACCTTTAGCTCAGAGCCCTGCCCTCAAAGGCCTCTGCTATCTCCACTAGGAAACTATTTTCTGATCCCCAAGTGAGGTCCCCTAGTCTGACAAAGGATTTGGAGGTCCCTTTGGGGCACAAGAAGAACTCTAAGACATACAGTCTGGGTGATAGAATATCATTATTTATGGAATAATTCAAGCAAGTGCAAGAACCCCAACCATCTCAGAGGCCGAGTTATACTCAAAAATGCAGGATGTACAACATTTTGTTGAGGATAGGCATGTACTCACAGACCCAACCCTTCTCCCCAGTCTTTGACCCCGACACCTCACACATTTAAGGGACTTACCTGACCTGTGAAGGTATTAACTTTACAAAACCCTAGGGTAAATGGATCAAAGCAGAAAGTGGCCCCAAGAGAGGGCAGGCCACAGGAATCCCAGCTTAGACCCGGCCCTGAGTTTCCAGCTCAATCTTGTGGGGCAGGTCCTCCAACCACCTCCGTGCCCACCCCCCTACCCACCGAGTCAGAGACTAAGTATTCAAAGTCCCAGGGAAGGAGTTTCTGTTTGTCTGGGGTCATACATAATGCCCACATTTAGCTTTTCTTAAGAGTAGGGAAAGAAGTGACCAGTCCTCCCTGGCTTCCCTGGCAAAGGGGAGCACTGGGAATCATTCCCCCATCAAAACCCACACATATAAGAATGGACGCTTCCAATACCATGAAAATCTGGAAAATTATCTTGGGAAAAGCTGTGGATGCTGAGTGGCTAAGAGATGGAAAAACACCTATTAGCCACCTCACCCTCTCAAGAAAGAAAAATGAAATCAAATAAAACAGCAACAGATGAACAAAACCCCCAGAAGAAGTTCTAGAGCCAAGAGGATTTCCTTCCCCACAGAGATATCATCATTTGCTTTTCTGGCAATGCCTGTGGTTTAGTGAATAAGAAGGAGTCGACATTGTGAACAAGTCACAGAACATCATCAGGTTATGACCTCACCATCGTCCTCTGGAGGAGAGCCCTGAAAGAAAGGCCGGTGGTAAACCAGATGTCCGCACCATGTCTGCACCATGCAGGGAAAGGACTGCCTAAGGAACAGAACCGGGAATGGGGGTCTGGATTTGCAATCTTCCCAGACGTTACACTCTCTAGCAAGATTCCACAGTGCCCCCTCTTCCACCTGGACCTAGGAGGATATCTCTAGAAATGTAGTTTATCTTGTTACACACCTGAATGCCACTCAGCTGTTCTTGCAGACAGAAGAGACCATGTTTCCTGTCATTACCATCTGGCCACCTGCTATGCTTCTCAGTAAGGCCTCCTAAAAATACCCTTCTCCAATATCCCCTGTGAATTTAGCAGAATAAAAAGGAAAATCAAGCTTAATCTGCTCAGATTGGCTTTCCATCAAGGAATACTTTTATAATGTGTGATAGAGTGGGAAAGCAGAAGCTTCAGAGACAGATCTGAGTTCGAAGAATGAATGTTTTTATTATTACAGCTAGGATGTATTATTACCCTGTGCTGGACACTGCTCTATTCACTTCACCTGGACTAGCTCCTTTAAGGTTCTCAATGACCCTCTCAATATTTCCCCCCATTTCATAGATAAGGAAAACAAACACATAAGAAACTTTACCAAAGACACTCAGCAAGAAAACAGCAGCATCAGTCTGACTCCAGAAACAAGCTTGCAGTCCCTCTGCAGAATTGTCTCCAAATGAATGTTGGTGACTTTCCCATCTCCCAGATCCTGGTTCAGACAGACTCAGGCATGATGCAACTAGACAGGAAGGGAAGGGAGGGAAGTTTGAGAGGACAGAGGGATAGGAAGCCAACAGCCTGGTCAGTTGACCTGAGGACCATCAGACAAACATGCAGCACTTGAGTGAGAGGCAGTTTGGGCAGCCAGTTGTATCCATGGGGAGCCTGGAAAGCAGCAGACATGTCTCCAAATTATACAGCTCCCAGTATCACGGTTTTAGGCACTGACAAGGGCCAGGCAGGAGGCAAGTTGGCAGGGATTCAAAGGCTCCCACCCCAGTATAGACATAGATAGATGATAGATATTGAAGCAGTATGCTGTATCAGATGCTTAGCCCCAGAAACAGAGCCACCTGTGACAAGGTGGACACATGGGTGATAGGGGCTGGTACAGTATTAGCAGATACCAGACCTCTGACAGAGGGTAGGTTGGGGCTGCTGATACACCTGCCCTGGTCAGTGTGACCTCTGACCCTGGTCTGGGCTCAGTCTCCCAACAGGGGCATTGGGGTCTCCAACCAAGGGGAGTTTAGGTAGTCTGAGATTCCACTGTCCTGTTCCTTCCCACATCAGTGCTCCATGTGGGGCTCCTGTTATCCCTCTGACCTACGGATCATTACTGCTCTCACCCTTCACATTTACTGAGCACTTACTTTGTTCACAGCTCAGGATACCTCACCGCTGCTTTTTCATTAACCTCTCACAACCGGCATATGCGGTAGGATGTCATTTTAGGTTCTCAGGTTGCAAACAGCAAACCCGTGCTCTTGTTCCGCTGTCTCTCTCCTTACCTCAGTGCCCTTGGAGGGTACACGTGTCCGAATAGAAAGGTAAAAAATGGCCCAACTTCCCACGGCCTTTAAGAAAGTGAGAAATCGGGGCACCTGGGTGGTTCGGTTGGTTAAGCAACTGCGTTTAGCTCAGGACATGATTCCAGGGTCCTGGGATCGAGCCCTGCATCGGCTCCCTGCTCAGCAGAGAGCCTGCTTCTCTCTCTCCTGCTGCCTGCCTCTCTGCCTACTTGTGCTCTCTCTGTCAAATAAATACATAAAATCTTAAAAAAAAGAAAGAGAGAGAGAGAAACAGACCTTTATTGTGTTAAGGCACTGAGGATCAAAGATTAACTTGTTACTTCACCTGACGCATACACTACTCACAACACCATAGGTTTGTTGCGAGAACTGCGTTTACACGGGTAACGGGTTTATAATCTGGACTGATGTGTAGTCGGCACTCCATAAATGCCTGCTGGTGTCAGTAGCATTCTCTGTTGACAGAATCCTGAGAGTGGTCCCTGGAGGGCTTCCATCTTAACGGATGTTGGCATTTATTGTGCCAGAGCGAACATCAGCTCAGCTCCTGTTCAGAACAGCTGGGGTTGGACATGCTTCATGTTTGCAACGGGTTTTATTAGGTTTGTTCTTTGTTTGCTTGTTTTTAAGAATTATACCATAACTGCAGACTCGCAGAGTTAGGAAGGATCGCAAAGGTCACCTTACCCATCCCTCAGCTGGGGCTTAATGGCCTTCCCCAACTTTCATACTGAGGGTCCCTTGAGCCTCAGCTGACCACCTGCAGGGCCTACCCAAGAGCTCTTGCTGCCTGAAAGTTTCTTCCTTATCTTGCCTAACTGTCTCCAATTGCCCCACCCTGGCCAGTGCAGCTGCCCAGCGCAACTAGCTGCCCAGTGACCACTCATTCCATTCATTCAGCCAGCAGCTATTGGGTTCCTACCTTGTGTCTGACCCCGCTGCTCCCTGTGACCTCAAGTGAGTTCCTGACCGTCTCTGAGCTTCCAATGCCTCGTCTATAAAATCAGAGGAGTAACAACATCAAGTCACTGAGTCGTGAGGATTGTGTATGGTTCTGTGTATCAGGTACATATCACAGAGCTTGGCACATACATAGTGAGTGCTCAGCAAATATCACTTGTCATTGTCACTCCTGAGGTTGCAATGATTTAGGAAGAATAGGAGCTGAAGTCAGTATTTACCAGTCTGAAAAGGACTACAGAAGACAAAGGGTGGGATGTTACAGAATCAGTGAAGGCTTCTATGCGGGGTCCTATTAATCCACAGGAAGAGAAATGCAACTGGCTATCTGAGGACCCTCAGAAGGCTTGGAAAGCCAAGAAACGCCACAGTACAGAGCTTAGTGGGTCCCCCTTAAGAGACCCCAAGACACATGGTAGGAGAGCTGTTTTTAAGGGTAGCAGCAGACCAGGGGTATCAGAACCAGGAGCTGCTCAGGATTCAGTACTAAGGTAGATGCAGGAGTGCCCAGCACCGGCTTTTGTGCAGCACAGAGCAGTCCCAGCAGCTTAAAGAAGCTACACAGGGTGGACACCATGAACAGAAAACAGATGAGGCGAAATGGCTTTGAGCCACCTTAGAGCTCCCCGACAGGGATGTGAGCACAGCCAGGGACACCGGACAACCAGAGACACAAACCAGACCCCCAGGCTGCTGCTTGTGAACAGCTCCTGCTTCTGAGCCGGGGCTTCCGCATGCAAGAGGAGAAAGCTGGGGTATGGGGGTGTTGGGAACAGAAGGAGGGACTGACTGTATGCCCTCTCCAGCTCGCCATCATGGCCCAGCCTCACTATGGAGCCAGACCAGCCAAATGGAGCACACGCAGTGGGAGGCGATTGGCCCGCTCCCTCCCAACACCCTTCCAGAGTCTGGTTTGTGGTTTTGTATAGTCTCACTGCATCTTCTTTTGGAGGAGAGCCTAGGAGGAAGGCTTTTTTTCCTCCCTATGCCTGCTGCTTGCCTGCTGGTTCACTGATCACTCTTTTCATTTCCTGGCGGCTGCTAGGATGTGACCAAGGAGGGCAGGCAACCCTTCAGTGGGTGGAGGCGGCTCCCCGCTGAGTCACCGAGGATGTCCCCCACCCCCTGCCAACAAGACAGAAAGCACCGGCTCTTCCTGAGAAAAGGCGAAAAATCCTGCTAAATCCTATTTAAAACAAGAGTTGTTTGGGGTTTGGTGTTTTGTTTTGTTTTTTTTTTGTTTTTTTTTTTTCTATTTGGGGAAACAAAGTGCCCCCACCAGAAGCAAGGGTCTTGAGTGGGCCAGGAGGGAAGAGGAGGAGAGGGTGTTGTGGAGAAAGTTTACCCATCGGGTCACATCAAGTATAAACTGGCACTGCTTTCCAGTTGATGGCTGTCCCCAGCATCCAGGCACCGGGCCGGGCACCAATTAGCCAATTACAGTGACAGACATTGGCAGTCTCCATCAGGTAACCAGCGTGGGTCAATGTCTCCGCCAACAGAGTAAAGTCGGGTGAAAGCCACAACCTGGGTTGGATTCTGACTCCAATATGTATATTTGTGTGTGACCTTCAGTGAGTCATACCATATCTGTGAGCCTCTGTTTCTTCATCTGCAAGCTGGAGCCAGTAATAATGACCTGAGAGGATTCCAGGGACGATTAAATAAGACGAACATATGTAAAAAGCTTCACACAGAGCTGAGCCCATTGTGAGCACTCCAAAGTAGCAGCTATTAAAACCTCCAGCTATCATGAGAAGGCAGAAAGCTTGTGCCTCCAAAAGGAAACAAGGGACTCAGGTGTGGGTCACTCTCTGGAGTGTGATGACTCAGCTCTTCCCATTGTAGAGACCACCCGTTGGGAAGATGACAACGTCTCAGCTTTTCCTCTCTGCATCGATGAGTTCCTTATATTTAAGATTCCTCCCGCAGATCACATGCTTGTTTCCTGCATCACAGCAGTATCAAAGGCTGCTAAAGACCCCCAAGCAGGTGGACTCCAAAGTGGTGGTCTGGCAGATGCCCTTGCTTCCTGAGGGAGCAGAGGGTGTGGGGAATAAAGCATTGTGGGGTATATGTGTATGTGTGTGTGTGTATGTGTGTCTGTGTGCGCGCGCTCCCGGGAATGTTCTTAAAGACCCAGAGGAGAGACAAGCAGCATCTCAGCTGACATTTGCAAACAGAGCTATATTGAGAGGTGTCATCTTCTCCAGCAAGGTCAAAAGACTCATGCCTGCTAACCTGGAGAGGTGGGAATTGCAGGCAGCAAACGAAATCACACTGCTATTTGGAAACCTGCCAATTGCTACAATCAGGGTAAAAATAATTAGAAAAGTAAGTCAGGTGTGAGTCAGATGCTCTGGTACCCAGTGGAGTATGGAACACTTCTGTTGATCCCCTCTTCTTCCTGAGCCTCTCCTGCTCCAGCTTCTAGGACACAGTTTCTGCCCCCCGTTCTTCTGGTTGCCAGCCATCCCTGTCCCCTTCCCTGGCTACTCATTCCTTCCCCGTGCCCTGGCACTTGGCCCTTGGCACCCTATGTCTTTCTGCTAATATTTTATTCCCTGGAAGGTTAATCCTTTCTCAGAATTCATCTTCTCCCATCCCAGGATCATGGCTGCTAAGCGCCAAGCCAGAACCTCCACTGGCTCATGGGCTCTCCTGAATAAGTCCTTCTTCATCCCCTGGATTATTCCACCAACAAATGTTTAGTGAATCCCTGCTGCATGTCAGGCACTGAGCTGTGTTCTAGGGCCCAGCCTAAAAGTGAGACTTACACCTGGCTGGACTGTCCATTGGGAGGAAAGAAAAAGTTTAAAAGAAACTTTTAAAAATTAGAAATTGTGACAGACCTGTACCCCTGGGGTGAATAATATATTATATGTTAATTTTTAAAAAGAAAAAATTAGAAATTGTGAAAAATGTTATAAAGAATATAACATAGCCTAACATGGGCAAAACTGAGGGTTGAGGGAGGGGGGAAAAACTTACTTTCTATGAATAAAAACCATTCTGAGTTGAGAGCGTTGAAGCTAACACATGATGGGGAGCAGAAGCTGTGTGTGGCATGGGGAGAGAGCTTTCTAGAAAGATGGAATAGCTAGAGAGAGGCTCTCAATGATTTCTTTACAAAATAATTGGGCTGGGATGGGGGACATGAAATGGAGGGTCTCCAATTTGAGGATTATCAAGCAGAAGTTAAAAGCAGGCAGATAGCAGTTTTATATGGGCTTCAGCCAGACATCCAAATAATTACCTAAATTGTTCCAACCCTGACATTTATCACCAGCCCTTCCCTTGGAGATATGTGAGTAGGAAAATAATGAGAAGAAAGTTATTTTGTAATTACCCAGCATGAATTATGACTCTGAGAGGCCATTTCCAGGGGTGCTTTAGTATAATTTAGTTCAGCATTATGGGAGTTTAATTTAAGATGACATTATCGGTGCAGAGAAGCTCCAGAACCAGACTCAGAAGAACGGGATTCTCATTCTAGTATTCCTAGCTATCTGTCTGTAGATCCTAACCCTGTTAAACTTTGGTTGCCTTCTCTGTGATATGGAATAAAAATTCCTGTTTTCCTTAGTTCCCAGAAGAGTTGGAAGGATCAAATAAGGCAATGGAGATAAAATGCCTTGCAAACTCGAAAGAAAGCACAGTTCCTGGGAAGGAGTCGCTCTTCGTGCCTTCTTTGAAGTTGAAGGACTCCTTTTGGTTGCCCCTGACAAAAAAGAGCGTGACTCAAACTGGTTTAAGGAAGGAAAAAAAATTACTGGCCACAACGATGAAAAAATCTGGGGTTAACTAGCTTTAGCTATAGTCTGATCCAGGGGCTCAAATGAAACCATCTGTCTCTAGACCTTTCTCTACCTCTCAGCTCGTCTCTTCTCCATACTGACTTTCTTCTTAGGGTCTTCTTAGTGGCTAACAGTTGCTCTAGACCTCTACCCTCCTGGATTTAAATCCGTCAGGAAAGAGAGAATGCTTGTCACTCAAGGAAAATTCTGAGCCTGATTCTCGCTGAATTCTTGCTGGTCCCAAAGGCATTATGGGACCATCCTGCACTGAAGACTGTGCCCAGGGCATGAGAAGTCTTGATGAGCCTTGCCTGAGTCACATACCCAATCCCCAAGCATGAAGCACATTGACCTGAGTGGGGACCGGATGGATTCCTGGGGAAACCAGGAGAAGATGAACGACAGTTGGTCAGTGAAACAACAGAACTTCACTCTGCCGCCATATCCTAGGTCCCTTCCTTGGAAAGGCCTGGCCATCTTCAGTGTGCCAGCACCAGTGATAATCAAAGAGTCATGAGATTACAGGCTGCGGCATGGAAATCAGCCGTGCTTAAGACCAAGTCCTACAGAATCTCATGATGCTGTACCTTTTCTCACGTCTTCAAAATGCAACCCAGTCTGGAACATTTTGTCTTTCTTTCTCTTTCCTTTCCTTCCAGACCTGGGCTTCTTTCCATCACAGACTGACTGCTGCCAGGCAGCAGCTCTGGTCTTCGAGGAACCTGTACTGTGAGCTTCACAATGTCTCCTGCAAGTCTTGATTCCATCCATTAATCAATAATGCTATAGCTTTTGTGTCAGCTTCTCTCCTGCTCCATAGCCATCACCACACTCCCATGTCCCCCAAGTATCAGGGCACATAAGCAACACAGTGGAACACGAAGACACGATAACTCCTTGGGAGTGTTTGGGGTGGTAGGAGGGTGTGTGGCAGGGGTGGGGGGTGATGCGGAAAGCTACACAGAGGAGAGAAGAACTGAGTCTTAAGTAACGATTAAGAATGTGCTAGAACCTCGAGTGAGAGATCATTCCAGGCATGAATCGTTGGATCCAAAACTATTTTGATCTCTCTTTACAAAAAAAGAAACCCCTTTTCTCAACCCAGAAGTTGTAAACCAGTGGCCTACAGACAGATTGGGCTGACAGATGTGTTATATATGGCCCACACAGAGTTTTGTAGAATTCAGATTAGTTGCCAACACTTAAAAATGATGAGATTTTACATAAGGATCTGGATTTTCAGCTGCTCTTGAAAAACTCAGGAGCTCTGACACCCCTAGGCCTGAGTCCCCACTGGGGCAACAACCAACTGAGTTAAGTAACACCCGCCCTCTTGAGACAGGGAAGGGCCCACACAACTTGCTTGCCTCCTTGATCTCCCGTGTCATCTGCCTTGTCCTTGTTGGATTTGAGTTTGTGACCCTGTCTCTACCCAAAAAACTAACCATGTTCTCTTCAGACTATTTCTTATTATTAGTATCGTATAGTGTAGTGTAGTGTACTCTATCATGCCCCATTAAACAACCCAATCTGCTTACATTACTCCCTTCCTTAAAAATCTCCATTGAGGGGCGCCTGGGTGGCTCAGTGGGTTAAAGCCTCTGCCTTCGGCTCAGGTCATGATCCCAGGGTCCTGGGATCGAGCCCCACATCGGGCTCTCCGCTCCATAGGGAGCCTGCTTCCTCCTCTCTCTCTCTGCCTAGTTGTGATTTCTCTCTGTCAAATTAATAAAATATTTTTTTAAAAAATCTCCAATGATTCTCCAAATCAACAAAGCGAAGTCTAAACACCTAGGGTAGG
This sequence comes from Meles meles, assembly GCF_922984935.1. Lineage (NCBI taxonomy): Eukaryota > Metazoa > Chordata > Mammalia > Carnivora > Mustelidae > Meles > Meles meles. The sequence continues at coordinate 13,661,043 of NC_060073.1, read as the reverse complement.
CTGGTAGCTTGGTTCAGGAGTAGTTGACCCCAATGCAAGGGAAAAGTTGACCTCAACCACCCTCCTCTACCTTATCCACCAACTTCTAGGCCCTAAAACCCTCTACTCTATAAATGTTTTTCATTTCCTAACCCCATCCTTTCCCATGACTACTTACTCCTCCACACTGTCCCTCCAGCTGCTCTGCCCCGGCCAGACTTCCCTCAGCCTTCAGTGTCCTCTTGAGGGATCAACTTCTCTCTAGCTAGAGACCATCTGACTCTTCCCTCCCTCCTCAGGGCCCCTGCAGAGGCACTGGATTCCTGCCTTGGTGTGAGCACCTGCCATGTTTCTCTCTAATTATCTGTTTACACGGCTGCCTCCTCCACACTCAACCAGTCTGAGATCCTTGAAAGCAGAAACCATGGGTGATTCATCTTTGTATATTCAGTGTCTTTTTGTATACCTTGGCAGATATTAGATACTCAGTAAATTCTTGTTACATCAATGAAGAAAGGAACAAACACATGGGGAACAAACTGGCAGGTGTTCATGGAATGTCACACCTCAGCAATTGTAATGAAAGAAATCCTTTTCACTAGAGCACTTCTGTCTACTCTGGCCTCAAGGAAGTGCTCCCTTCTCTGGATCCTTGTAGTAACAGATCTTGAGGGTAGATCCCAGCTGAGTTATCAGAGGAAGCTACAACGCAGATCATATACCCATTGGGTACTCACAGAGGATTACAGAACCAGAAAAGACTTTAGCACTGGTTTCTGACCTTTTTTTTTTTTAAACGATTTTATTTATTTATTCGACAGAGAGAGATCACAAGTAGGCAGAGAGGCAGGCAGAGAGAGAGAGAGGAGGAAGCAGGCTCCCTGCCAAGGAGAGAGCCCGATACGGGGCTCGATCCCAGGACTCTGGGATCATGACCCGAGCCGAAGGCAGAGGCTTTAACCCTCTGAGCCACCCAGACGCCCCGGTTTCTGACCTTTTTAAACACTCCCCTCCCCAGGTGCAAGCCCCAAAGTCCTTGAAGCTGTGACTGGGGCCCCAGAACCAACTCCAGTCAGGCATAGTAGCTCTTTGGCTGACACTCCAGAAAGAAGTCTATGATGCCTTCTTCCTTTCTCACTCAGCTCCAGCCACTGGTCTACATGCTGTTCCTCAAATGTACCAAGTACCCTACTGCCTCAGGGCCTTTACACGTCCTAGAATTCTCTTCTATGTATTCAGCAGGCCCACTCCCTCACTTTATTCAGGTATAAAATCATATTTAACCTTATTAGAAAACGTCTCCCTGATCACCAAAATAAAACTGCAACAGTGTCCCTCACTCCTTAACACTCTGAATCCTTTATTCTACTTTAAGGAAGAACTATAAGAACCAGGGCATCGGGGGCCAGAGAGAGCTGAGGCTTGTTGTCACCAAGACCCCCTCCTCTCTCCTCTTTATCTCTTATGTTTGTTTTAATTGTCTCCACTCTCTTCTACCTAGACAGGCCTTCTGTCCATGAAGGAGTACTCATGGTTGGATCCTTCAAGCTCATAACTGAAAGGACAAGGGATTCTTCCCTCTCATCCTAGTGAGAATAATCTCAGAGAAATAATCTGCTTGGCCTAGTTTGTGTCCCATGTCAATCCCTAAACCATCACCACAGTCAGAGGATGTGCCCTTATTGGTCAGGTCTAACTGGGTCTTTCGGTTTGTCAATGTATTACGGTGACCAGAGGAAAAAATGCTCATCTGCCAGGCCTGGGTCACCAGCAGCCTTGGAGCTAAGACTGGAGCAAGCTCCACCTGAACCTTATGGTTAAGTGGACAGAAAATCGAAGAGCAATTGCTTCCCTAGACAGAGGAGACAGATGGACACTGGGCAGATGGGTGCATCAGATGTCCAATTATGGCTTCCCAGTTCCCAAAGCACCTTTTCCACCATTTACCCCTACTGAGCTCACACCAGTTCTGTGCAATTGCCCAGGCATAATGATCTCTGGGGAAGATATTTAAAATACTGTAGAACCAGCATGACATGGGCACTGGCCAAGCAGAAGGGAACTGTCTTATCCTTTGGGGCTGTTACAACAAGGTACCATGTCCTGGGTGACTTATGAACAATAGACATTTTTCTCACAGTTATGGAAGCTGGAAGTCCAAGATCAGGACCCAGCTCAGTCAGGCTCTGGTGAGAACCCCCTTCTGGGCTTCAGCCTGATGACTTCTCATTGTACCCTCCCAGGGCAGAAAGAGGGCTAGCTACTTCTCTTGCCTCCTCTTCTGTGAGCGTGAATCCTATGATGAGGGAGGGTTCCATCCTCATGATTTAATGACCTCCCAGGGCCGCAGCTCCAAATGCCATCACATTGGGAGTTAGGATTTCAACATATGGATTGTGAGGGTGACATCACAGGACCACTGGGAGGGCCACCCTGGGGAACACCAGTGGGACCATAATCTGATTGCCTTCAATTTCCAGGTGAAGTACTGAAGCCAAGAGAGATGTTCAGACTTGTGTCCTGGTCACATAGTGAGTTGGCTGCAAGAACACAAGACCCCTGCCACCAACCTTGGGCTTTTTTCCACTGTCCCAATCTACCCTTGTATCCTCAACCAGAGAGGTGAAGTGGGGCAGGATTGGGGCAACCAGAGAAGAGTCACTCTTCTGATCCCAGCTGCTTGGAGGAAGGAGCCAGCCCTCTGTAGCACACACGGAGGGCTGCTTAGCGGCTGCCATAAAACCCAGGAAAGCAGCACCTGCCAGACAGCAGGGATCGAGAGCAGCCAATGGGATGGGAGTGTGCCACGAGACGGCAGATGCTAGGAGGGCTGCAGCTATTCTGGGGTACAGGCAGTGGCTGCTTTGTCACCCCAGCTCCGCTCCCAGCCCTCCTTCCCAGGGCCTTACTGATGTAGGGTCTGAGACCTGAGACTTCTGGGCCAAGCAGTCAGGTCAAAGGGAGTCAGCCCCTTACAGAAAAGAGTCCACTAAATACTGTCTCAAATGCCTAGCCGCTGCCCTTGTTAGAAGTGGCCCAATCTGCTCAGAATCATCTGGGCCAAATACTCCTGGATAAACTCTGAAACGGCCCCCTTACTTGAAGGGCAGGGAGAGACTGAGGAAAGAGGCAGCTCACTCCAGGTCCATGGGTGGCAATTTTAATACTAGGGTAAGGAACTTACATTCAAGACTTGTTCAAGGGCAGCAGCAAGACGAATGGGTCCCCACACCCACCCTCCAGATCCCAAAAGTTTCTATAAAGATGCCATAACTGGGTCCAGTCAAGGACACCGTGCAGGTGTCCTCAACACCACATCACTAGCTCAAGACCAGGGCCTTGGAGCAGCCTCTGAGAAAAGAAACCACAAGTGGAACCCACAGTCCAAGGACAGGGTAGGGGAGGTTTGAGGAGCCTTTGCGTCCCTGGGGCCAGCTCACGGGCCAATCAGCAGTCACATCTTTCTGGTGACATTCCCCAATGGCCCCCCTGTGATTAGATGAAGAAACTGAGGCCCAGAGAGGGACTGTTCTTTGCCCCGAGGACCCACAGCAAACTTAAAGGAGAGTTGTTGGCATTGCTTGATTTCTCAATTCAGGACCCCTTCCCCTAGACTACCTCAGACTGGGAGGTGGTCTGATTTGCCATTCTTGGGGTCATCCTCCTTCCACTTAATGGGGTCAGTTGAGCTTGACCTTCATGCGCCTTAATCCTCCAGTAGGGACCATGCCAGAGCAGCAGGCATGAATTCCTACCCTCACGTGCTGCATGAGGACCACCAGTGCCTTCTGGATTCAGAGCCTGAGCCAGCCCAGAGCAGTTCTCTGGGCCAAAGACACCACCCAGATGCAAACACCTTGGCCCCAAATGTCTCTCCTGGAGAGAGGAAAACAAAACATGGGTGAAAAAGAAATCCGTTCTTTCCTGCTCCTGACAGGTCCCAAACTTCTTTCTATTGTGTGCACCTTTCCAGCTTAGGTGAACAACAGTGAGCATTTCCTGCAGCTCTGGCATGCACATCCCAGGGACAAAACTCGGAGACACTGCTGCTGCACAGACCCTCCCAATCCCCATCTGCTCAGGCCTCTCATCTCCTCCAGGCACCCGGCCCGGAGCAGACCCGGGATCTGGAAGGCAGTTCCACCTCACAACCAATCACCAAAACAACGTCTCTGCTCCATTTTGCAGGTGTACAGCAGTGCTCTGTTTTGAACCCTGGTGTGGTGACCAGGAGAATTAGGATCCCCATTTAACAGAAGAGGAACACTGAGGTTCAGAAAGATGGTATAGGCTTGGGCTTTGGAAGGAGAATGATCAGGGAGAAGTTCTTCCCCCGCCATTGACAGGCTGTGGGAACACACACAGAGCAACTTAGCCTCATACCTGGCACTAAGTAGGTGGTCAGTAAATATTCTCTATGCATTGTCATCCCTAGGACCAGAAAGGCAGAAAATAACAGGGCTACAGCTCTGACCAAAGTCTCCTGGCCCTCATCCAACAGCCCTGGGAGAGGATGGCACGGTGAGGAAAGCAATCACAGGCAAGAATAAATCACTCTATTTAGGCAGTTTCTCTATGCCTAAAACAAGATAGATGGTGCACCTTTATCCATGTGGACAGGTGAAATAGAGCAAAAGGTTGTGGGTCACAAGGGTGGGGGGTGGACGTGACCTTCCTGCAGTTCCAGGGTATTTCCAGGTAAACCTTTGCTCATCCTTTAAGTTAGAGCTACTTCCCAGGGCCTGGAAAGGAAGCCTGCAGCTTTTCCCAATCCCCTGCCTCCCAGCTCCTCCTGCTCAGACTCTCCTTCTCCAGAAAATCTCAGGGCAGCATCTGGACTCCCTCCACCATCCTCTTCCCTGAATGGTATGGACACTGAGGTGAAAGGGACCACCCTGAATGATTCACAGTTTGGTGGTGCTAATCGGAGCTGCTCTGTGGTCTGGCTGTGGAGTCCAGGGCTGGCTGAAAGCATCTGGACAGCATCAGAACAGCAAGAGAAAGACGTGTTGGAAGGACTCAGCCCCAGCAGCTGCCAACAAGGACGGAAGATGCAAGGAATCAGACAGGAAGGGATGATGCTTTTCAAAATCAAGGAGTTTATATTAACCACATATTTTTTTGTTTTACATTTCTCAACACAGCTAGAGAAGAGAGATGGGTAGATTATCAAGAAAGAGTCAAAGGGAACTTCTAAGTTGAGCATTTTCTATCAATAGTGAGCAAAGTAGCACCATTAAGTACCAGGTCAAATAAGCTATAAACAACTGGATTTTTTTTTAAGATTTTATTAAAAAAAGATTTTTTTTATTTATTTGAGAGAGAGAGATAGCGAGAGAGAGCAGGAGTGGGAAGGAGAGGGAAAAGCAGGCTCCCCACTAAACAGGGAGCCGATGTGGGGATCAGTCCCAGCACCCTGGAAACACGACCTAAGCCAAAAGCAGCTGCTTAACTAACTGACTGAACCACCCAGGTGCCCCCAAACAACTGGATATTTTTATCAGTCATTACCACAGCACTGTTTTTAGAAGACCGCTATGTACATCTTATTACCCCTTGATTCATATTTAGAGGACTCGGGAGAAATAATGTTTTCCTTGTTGTTGCCTCTTGGTTCATTAAAATCTGTATTTCATAGACTGAAGTAAGTTATCTCACATGAGAGATGCAAGGCTATAAAATCACCTAAGGGGTGAAATCACACCACAAAAATGTGAACAATAAGTAGCTTGTATACACACACACACACACACACACTACCTAACGAAGGTGATATCTGTAGCTAAAAAAAAAAAGTCAAGATGACCTTATAAAGAACATCTGACAAGGTAAAAGAGAGAAGACAGGACCAATGCATGGTCTTTCAGGACAAATGCTTGACTCTCTCAGGGAGGTCACCCCCGCCCCAGGGGAGCACGGAGCCCTGAGTTTACCTACCTGGACCATCCTGCATTCTCCCTTTGGGCAACTTAAGATCTTTATAATCACTGAATATCTTTTTCCCCTGTGTCCGTCTTCCCAGAAAGGGACCTTGCCTGCTTTCTTGACTGCTATATTTCTAGTGCTCAGCATGGTACCTGGTGCATGGTAGGAGCTCAATAAATAAGATCTCTTAGGTAGAATGGGAGGTTACGGCCAGCAGCTCCCACAGTCCCTTCATCACAGGCTGTGCAGATTGAGGCCACAGGGTCATCCTTCAGATCCATCAAACCTAAGTCCTACATCTGCTCCTGTGCCCTGATTTATTTTTCTTCATAGCACTAATCGTCACCTATCATATACGTGTTTGAGTATATGTTCATCATCTGTCTCCAGAAAGTGAGCACAGGAGAACTGGAACTTTGTCTTACTCACTACTAAAGAGATGACAGTCAAAATATGGAACCACCAGCCATCACGGACACCAATCAAAATGGATATTGGCCCTGAATACCCTACAGGTGCACACTGCATATCCATCAAATGTGGCTATATTCCAGTTCATAGGACAGTGTCTGGAATATAGTAGGGGCTCAGTAAACATGTTGAATAAGTGGATGGATTTCAGTCACCCTCTCGGTAAGATGGGACATTAGAGCTACTCAGCATATATTGTTTTCTTTCTGGCCCCATGCTGGCCAACTCTGGTCAACTAAGGAAGCAGTAGGTCCCTTTCTTCCATCCCCAGTCTTCCTCCTGCCACAGCAAATTTGGCCATAATGGCCTCTCTCAACAGTCTGTCAAAGCAGCAAATAAATGTCTGCTCTTCCCACCTCCTGCTCCGCTGGAAACTGACTGTAAATTTCCATCTGTTATTTCACTGCTTTATACCCACTTCTGTGTCTTCAATCAGCCTCCAGCAGCCTCTCTCATCAGTAGCACCAGTGGCAAAGAGTAGTGTCCCCAGATAGACACTGAACCAGCACAGGCCTGTTTCACCCAAAGAGTTTGGAATTGCTCTCAGCAATGGGGGCCCAGCAACAGGCACCGCTGACCCTGTATTTCAGAGTGCACTCCTTCAATCACACTGCAAAGACTTGCGAAGTTCTCCTGCTTATTATGTACCAGACACCCGAGGAAGACCATAAACAAAGCAGTGCACCTGCCCAAGATTTGCTCACAGCCCAGCAAGGGAGACAGACAGATGAGCATGAGATAATACTGAGAACTTCCGAGAGGAGGAAGTTGATGAGCACAGAGAGCTACCATTTCTAACAAATTTTAGTTTGTTTCTCGTCTTAGTAAAATTAACTTTGCAGAGAAGCATCCCTGATAAACACCTGGTGACTCAGGTTTATGTTGGCATGTCTGAGCCCTGCAGCTGCCCAGGACTTGCAGGACAATGGCAGGCAATGACTCTGAGAAAGATTTGGCCAACAGAATACTGGCGGACAAAAGCAGCTACCTGCCCTCACTCCTCCCTTCCCATCAGCCCTTGCCTGCTCTCCACATTTCCCTCTCCCCACAGTGGGGGGACGGAAGCTAAGGGCAGAGAGCAAGAGCCAAGACCAACCACATTACATAGGAAAGCACCCCACCTTGAGACATGCGATTATGAGATTTTACTATTTATGCCTCCAGAGCATCTTATCCCTCTTCTCAACCCCTCTGCTCATACGCACAGGCAGGTACACACACCCATGCCCACACACACACATACACACTGTTCTAAACTGTTCAGGAAAATGAAAGATGGCAACATTCAACTCCAAAGGGAAGGTGTGGAGGATCACCAAGGCAGGGGCAGGCAGCAAACATCAAAAGAGTCCAAGAACCAGTCCAGGGGTCCAGGAACCAAGGAGCAGAAAGAAAGTGCAAGCTGGCCCCGAGGAATAAGGATGTGCTGGGATTTTACTGCCCAAAAACAAGTGCTGTAATTGGAGGTGTGGTTCCATACTCACCTCTACCAACCGCCTCCCGAAATAATGGCAATAACAGCAACGAAAATCTGTTAACAGATGGCATTGTGCCAGGTGCAAGTGACCTATTTCGTTCTTCCAGCACCCCCGAGTCAGGTATTATTATTATTGTTGCCATTGTTGTTGTTGTTGTCCCATAGCCCTTGCTGTAACCACTGTGTTACAAGAGCTCCCACCACATAGTAATGCCTCCCAGGTTGAATCAAGACATTTTAAAAACTGAAAGCGCAATGGCCCCAGTCTCCAAACTGTGGAAAGAACCAAGATGCCCTTCAACGGACAAATGGATAAAGAAGATGTGGTCCATATACACTGTGGAGTATGATGCCTCCATCAGAAAGGATGAATATGCAACTTTTGTATCAACATGGACGGGACTGGAGGAGATTATGCTGAGTGAAATAAGTCAAGCAGAGAGTCAATTATCATATGATTTCACTTACCTGTGGAGCATAAGGAATAACACGGAGGACATGGGAAGATGGAGAGGAGAAGGGAGTTGGGGGAAATCGGAAAGGGAGATGAACCATGAGAGACTGTGGACTCTGAGAAACAAACTGAAGGTTTGTGGGGGGAGGTTGGTTGAGCCTGGTGGTGGGTATTGTGGAGGGCACGTGCTGCATGGAGCACTGGGTGTGGTGCAAAAACAATGAATTCTGGAACACTGAAATTTTTTTAAAAATTTTTAAAAACTGAAAGCGGCATTCCATCCACTTTTATATAATGAAACTAATCATAACGGTGGTGCTGGTCATAGAGCTTCTAGAAAGGACCAGGAACTGTGCAAAGTTTTGCCTGTGTTTCCTCTTCCAGACCTCCTTGTGAGGTACATCCTGTAATTACGCCCATTTTAGAGATGAGGAAACTGAGCACAGCAAGGATAAGTGACACAGCTGATGGCTAGGGCAGCATGAGTTACAAATTAACAATTAGCTATGAGTTGAGCATTGCTCTGCTTTATCCAGTTAGCATCATCCCACATTTTCTCCAGCAGCAACACTACCCAGTGCCCCGATTAACAATGTTTTCCTTGACGTTTCCTTTAGATTCATATGGCGTTTGCTCGGCACCCTCTGTGCCTGGCCATTCGTATTATTTCCATCTTTTTCATTATCATAAATATTCCTGCTCTGAATATTTTGGTATGAACTGATGTCTTACTAATTACCAGGTGAAAGGGATGAGCAACTTCCTAAGGGGGCCTGAGCCAATTCCCAGTCCTGGAGTAAGTGTACTGTATCTAGCTCCTCTATACCCAGCACTTGGAATTGTACAGATGTTTTTATCATTCCTGGGGGTGGGGTATTTTGGGGTGAGGGGAGGGGCACAGGGAGAGAGAGAATCTTAGAGCCTGACAGGGGGCTCAGTCTCATGACCCTGAGATCATGACCTGAGCCAAAACCAAGAGTCAGATGCTTAACCGACCGAGCCACCCAGGTGCCCCTATCGTCACTGGTTTAACAATTATCACAAAATGTGTTTCATTGCTCTGCACTTACTTTCTAGTGAAACCAAGCGTTCCTCCATACTACGTTTATATCAGCTTTCAATTGCTGCGTAACAAATTGCCACAAACAGATTGGCTTAGAACAATACTCATGTACGAGCTGATGCTCTATAGTCCCAGCATAGTCCGGCACAGCATGGCTGGACTCTCTACCCAGGGTATTTCATGAGGCTGAAGTCCACACATTGGTGAGCTACACTGTCATCTGGTCCCCAGGCTATCTTCTAAACTCACTGGCAGCTCCAGGTCCCTGCAGACTCGTCACTGGCTGTTGGCCAGGGGTCAGTCTCAGCAACCTGAAGGCTCTCGGGCCCTCTCCAGATGCTGCCCTCCTCATTCTCAGAGCTGGTAGTAGACAGTATCCCTTTTAAGGATTCACCTATAGGAAACACCAACCTGGGTGTTTCCCTTTCAACACAAAGTCACCTGATGCTGGGCTTAATCGCAGGAGTGCTATCCCATCATATTCACAGATTCAGATGTGACTCGAAGGGAAGGGAGTATATGAGGTATGCACAGGAGATGGGAATTTTGAGGGCTGTTTTAGTTACCCCTTGGTGACAAAGTACCACAAGTTTAGTGACTTGAAACAACTATTCAGTTTTTTTAAAGATATTTATTTGACCGAGAGAGATAGCGAGAGAGGGAACACAAGCAGGAGGAGTGGAAGAGGGAGAAGCAGGCTCCCTGCTGGGCAAGGAGCCCAATGCAAGGCTCCATCCCAGGACACTGGGATCATGACCTGAGCTGAAGACAGATGCTCAACCAACGAAGCTACCCAGGCACCCTGGCTTAAAACGACTATTATCTTACTGTTCTGGACATCACGAACCTCACATGGGTCACCAGGGCTATATTCCTTCAGAGGCTCTAGGAAAGAATCTGTTTCCTTGCTTTTTCTAGCTTCTAGAGGCTGCATTCCTTGGTTCTTGGCCCCTTCCTCATCTCCAGGGTCTGCAAGTGGCAGCTTCCACCCCTGTCTCCACCATCAGATCTCCCTTCTCTGACTCTCCTACCCCTCTTTCCCTTTGAGGGATCCTTATTATTACATTAGACCTGCCTGGTAGATCTCATCTCAAGATCCTTAATTTAATCACAGAATTCTTTCTGCCATAGAAAGTGACATATTTACAGGTTTCAGAGATTAGAATAAAAACATCTTTGGGGGGTATTGTTTGACCTACCACTGGGCCATTTTAGGATCTTGTCTAGCATGGTGTTTGGGTTTTATTTTGTTTTTTATTGAGATATAATTAACATATATAACACTTCATTTTCTTTATTTGCCTCAGAGGAATTTATGTATTCTATCAATTTTAAAATGATATGTGTGAGACACCTGTGTGGCTCAGTCAGTTAAGCATCTAACTCTTGACTTCAGGTTAGGTAATGATCTCAGGGTTGTAAGATGGAGCACCCCTCCCCCTCACAAAACCCCTGTCGGGTTCTGTGCTTGAATTTCTCTCTTTCCTTCTCCTTATGCCCCTCCCTTCGCTAGAGCATGCTCGCCCTCTCTCTAAAATAAATAAATAAATCTATTTTAAAAATTAAAAAATAAAATAAATAAAATGATATCTGTAGCATTTCTTAACATATTTTGCATGGATTATTTCAAATCACTTATGTCCAAAATCTGTTCCTCCATTGACTTTCCTCTCTCTCTAATTTGGTTTGTCATTTTTTGCTCATGGAAACCTTATTGTCTTTCAATGTTACATGTTTGTCAGAAGCCATCTTGTCACAAATGTCATTCTCCGTATTTCCTCGACACACAGAAAGACAAGACATCTTCTCTCCACAGCTGGAACAAATGTGCTATTCTGTTCACTCCCTGATTTCCATTTTGTTATTGTTCATGTCTCTCTTTAATTCTTTGAACCATTTGGAACTTCTTCAATGTATAAAAATAATGTGTAACACCACTGTCTCAATAATATTCCTTACTTGGAGGTGACTTTCAACACTGTGGTTTCATTTCCCATTTTTCATTTTCCCTATTCTGATAGTGAGAATCACTTCCTCAACTTACGAGGCATCCCATGGTCATTTTCCAAAGCACAAATACTGGATAATGCCCCTGACTGATTTTCAGTTTGCAATACTGAATAATATTTTAATTAATATTAAATTTAATTAATATTAATTTTAATTTAATTAATATTACATTTAATTAATATTTTAATGTTTTCATTAGGAAAGTCCACTACCACTGCTACTCAGCATTCCCCCATGATCATCATCATCTTCATTAACTTCTTCTGTGCAAGCCAGTCCATTTTTCCCCCCAGAGGGCTTCCACCACCAGTTCACCACATTCTGCTAAATACTTCACTAAATTATCATACTATAAAATGCAAAGTCATCTTTCCTGTTTCTAAGCTTTCCTCACAACTAAGGAGTTTACCTTTCCACTTCTTCCTGTATCTTCATTCTATGGAGGTTTCATAATTGTCCCTCAACACATTTTTTGTGGGGCACATTACATTTCTTCTCATGTATTTAAAGATTTTCTGTCATTGTCTCAACTCATTTGCCGTGTATGTCAAAAAACCCTAATAAGAAAAATGATTTTTCAGTTCATTTGTATCTACAACTCTAAGATTAATTTCTGAGTATTTTCCCCAGTAGAGTAAATCTTTGACATTCATGATTGAAGAGTCATAGTTTCAATAACTCACAAGAGACCACGAAATGCCATGGTATGTAATAATTTATCATTTTCCTGGGGCTCAAAATTGAATCACTCCTGCTGCAAGGCTGTTAGGTAGAAGAAAGTCATCTTGCTACGGGAAGTAACCAGAAACACTGCATGAGAACAACACTGGATATTATCCATCCTTCTTACCCTTTCCCAGTCCTTGGCTTTGGGAGGGTCACATGACCATTTGGACATTAAAGGTCCTGAGAAATCTGGCAATAAATAACCTGTTTCATTTTGTTTAACTCAATGTTTCTTTTTTTTAAGATCTTATTTATTTATTTGATGGAGAGAGAGAGAGAGAGCACAAGTAGGCAGAGTGGCAGGCAGAGAGAGAGGGAAACGCAGGCTCCCTGCTGAGCAGAGAGCCTGACACTGAGCTTGATCTCCTAGGATCATGACCCCAGCCGAGACTAGCCAAAAGCAGACACTTAACCTACTGAGTCACCCAGGTGCCCCATAACTCAATACTTCTCAAATTATTTGAGAATAACCATTTTCCTTATGGCACACAGTGTACTATGAGACACCAGTTTGGGAAACAATGCTTTAATATTTAACTTACAGAATGATTCTGGGTAAAAGATCATTTAAAAGATTTCTGTCCCATTTATCCTTACTTTTTTTTTTTTTTTTTTACAGAAGACATTGTATACAATGGTCTTATATGCAATGGTTGGTGGAGGTCTTTCTGAAGGTTTTGATGCTTATTCTGCACCAGAATACATTCAAATCATGTGCAAGTGGGATATTTTCCTTTCTTTTCCTACTTCTGTGCAATTTGTTTTCCCTTCTGCATAACGATTTCAGTAATTTTATACTCTGCCTTGTATTTCATTTTATTTCTTCATTTAATGAACACATCCATAGTGCTTTATTAATAATGACTCATATAACATAAAATACCTCCATGAGTTAAATACCATCATTATTATCCCAATTGTACAGGCTCGAAGACTGTTCTTTCAAATTTAACAAGGTGTTCTTGCCTAGGTCGGGTTTTTTAAGGAAACTGTCACAGGTACTTTTGTTTACTCATATTATTGTTCTTATGGTAAACATAAATTTCATATTATGTAAAGGAAGAAAACCTCCAATCTCTATGTGCCTTTAGTCAACATTAAATATTGAAATGTTCTGATTACCTTTCTTAGTCTCTATTGAAATCATTATGTTTTCAATCATTTTTCAGCAAATGTTAATAATGCATCATGCTAGCTCTGTTTTACTGAAGCCAACAGTCCTTGTTTATGGCGGATTACTTGCCTCTGAGTGTTGCTCTGTTTTGTGTATTAAGATTAACATTTTATTTCCAAGCTCATAAATGAGTTGGAGAACCATTCCCTTTTATAAGGGAGGGGGAGACACAAATCATATTTACCTCTGCCAATTCAATATATCAATATTAATGAAGTGGCTACCATGTTAGTCTGCATCAGACATCATAGAACATGAAAGATTAAAAATGAGCATAATTATGAGGACAATGCTTAACAGCAGAACTTCTAAGACCATAAAGGAAAGAGAATCATGTTAGAGAAGACAATGATTTTGAGGACTTTGTATGTGCCTAGAATCTGTTCAGCTTAACAGGTGATTTCTGCTCCTCGATTTTAGTTTTCCCCAAAGACTTGAGATATTACTTAAGCAGAAGAGGCCCCAGATCAACTAGATGAACACACAGGACTAACGTGACCTCTGTAAGAATGAAGTCTTCACCCATTATCCTAGCAGCTAGCTATATGCCTATCGTGTAGCCAAGCACCAGACTCACAGTGAGTGCTCAATAAACAATTTTATTAAAATGAAGACATGAGCTAGCTCTTGGACCAAACCAAGTGGTGAGACTGGTTTTTCAAAGGCAAGGTGGCTAGAAATTCGTTCCATGGGTCATCAAGAAAAGAAATGTTGCAATCACTTTATCTTCATGTGAGGTCCCTCTGTCGGGGGAGGGATAGGGAGCTTGGAGAAGTGAGAACAGGATGGCAGACAGAGTCCTCAGGACCTGGAGAAAGAGATAAAAACTACAAGGTTTTCTGGAAGCTTCCACTCTCTTAGAAAGAGAGCTGAGTGTATCTGCAGCCCCAGGTACCTCACCTGGACCTGTCACTTGGCCCTTTGCATCCCAAAACTCTCCAAGCTTGTGGGGTCAGGACTTAGAGACAATTAAGGAACACAGAAAAATTCCCACCTTCCATAACTGTCTCTGACAAGTCCTGAGTCAGTCCATCCAGCCACCTGGTACCTGGTAAACAAAATACATTCAGACTCAGGGAAGCAGATGCTACACATGGACTGAATAGACATATCCCATCAAGTGAGCAAACGTGTTACAAGCACTTCTCCTCTTTCCTTCCATCCTTATTCATGTCTTCATTGCCTTCCCCAATTTCTCCCCCTACCCCTGGAGAAGTTCCTTTTCCCTTTCCAACCCTCCTTTATTTTCTCTTTTGGGCCCTCCCCCATCTCAGATTCCAGATCCTTGCTTTGCCCTCTATCCCACTGGGCCCTTTGCCCTCTCCCCCTGCCTGCTCCTCTGCCTTTGCCCCTGCCCCGCCCCCTGCCCCCTCCCTCTAGGTCCCACTTCCCCTACCATTAGGACCCCTCTCCCCACAGCAGGTGGCTGTGGATTCTGTAACTGCTTCCTTCTCCTCTCTCTCATCTTGGTGGGGTCCATAGCCAGCTCTCCTGTTGCTCAGAGATGTGGAGGCAGTTGCTAAGAGACAGTGAAACGTCAGTACCTGGCCCTCGAGGAAAAAAAGGGAGCGAAAAAGGGAGAGAGGAGGGGGAGAGAGGAAAGGAAGGCGGAGGGAGGGGAAGACCTGGCGGAAGCCACAAACCCCAGCAGCCTCAGCACCAGCTGAGTTTCGGGAAGAAGCATTCGGATTCTGTGAACTTTCTTCTAAGCATCCTCGCTCTGATTCCCCTTTCGAGTCAAAGAAGGGGAACTGGCCAGGCACCAGGAGCACAGGACAGGAAACCACAGAGGATGCTGCCCCGGGATCCAGGAGCCATGGAGGAGGAGAGGCCGGGGGAGGGGAAGTGCCGGGGAGGCAATCTGTTCTCCTGAAGCAGCAAGCGGGATTCCAGGATGAGGGAGGGAGACCCATGTCTGCTGCAGATTGATGGCTGTGTCCTTGGAACAGAGTAAGTGGGCTCCTGAGAGCCTGTGGAAATGCAAGGCGAGACCCTAGGGTTCATAAAAATGGGTCTGGATAAAGAAGCTGGGTGATTTCCCAGTGGGCGGGATGGAGGCTGGAAGTGCTGGGAAGGGAGGCAGTGCTAGACCGAGGGGGTGAGGGAGGACAAGTGAGGACATCCAGGGGCCACGGAGGATGTGGGGGCCACAAGGGATGCGGGTGGACGGCGGGGCTGAGACACCGGGTGTGTCATTGTGCGGTCGGTCTCTCTGCCTGACCAAATGTGGGCGTGGGCTCACGCTGGGGGGCAGAGTGTGGTGCTTGTAGAAAGGATTAGGGTGTGCGTAGGGGGGAAGCCGGGCGGGGGGTGCAGACTGGAAAGGGGGCTTTGCAGAAGAGCATTTACAGAAAAAATCTGTACAGGAAACCGGGAGGTGTGAGTGCAGGGCAGGGCAAAATGTGGGGGGTTCACAGGAGAAAAATGTATGCATGTGTGTATGTGCGCGCGCGCGCGCGCGCGCGTGTGTGTGTGTGTGTGTGTGTGTGTGTGTGTGTGTGTGAGAGAGAGAGAGAGAGAGAGAGAGAATGAGGGAGAGGGCGAGGGAGGGAGAGGGAGTGCTAACTGTGTCTGAAAGGGGTATGCAAACGACCTGCAACCTGGTTTGTGTGCCTGCTTTCTTAAAGAGTTATTCAGGGGTGGGCTGTTTGGTGCTGAGGGGCGAGGCTAGGAGGAGAAGCAAACGTATCTCTCCCAGGACAGAATCCCGGAGGAGGACGGGCCACCACAACGTGAGGGTGGGGTCTGAGCCCACGGCTGCCCCACCTGACCCACAGTGCGCAGAGAACTCTGTGGCCAGTGGCAAAGAAGGGGAGCAGGGAACCTCGGAGGGGACCGCGGGGAGGAGAGGGCACTGGAGATCTCTGCCTGAGTGCTTTCCTTGTTGACAGAGGGAATTCTGCCCCCGCCTGCTGAACCCAGAGCTGGGCTGGGAGAGAGGCACTGGCTCAGGAGAAGTCGCCAAAGCGGTCCTAGCTGACCCCCATCCTGCACCTCCAGGACACATGGCTCTTTCCAGCCTTGGCAGGCAACAGTGGGTGTCACTCAGGGTCCTCCCCAACCTGGGGAAAGAAGAGCCTTCTTAGGGATTTCAGTAGATGCTAAGGCTGAGGACTCAGGCTTCCAGGAGGCCCATGGAGACCCACTCCCCGCCAGGCTCCTTTCCCAAAACACCCACCCCAGGACCCCCTTGGACTCGAGCCCCCTGGGCCACCAGGAGGAATGGCTTCTGAGACCTCCAATGCTAGAGACCCAGATGCAGCCCTGGCCTCCTAATTGGTCCCAAACGTGGGACAGGGCTCCAGGTTCTTAGATGTGCCAGGACCTTCGACAGGCACCTTTCCTGTCCTTCTGCCCCCCAACCACCACTACCACCTCTCCAACATAACACAGAGAGGAAGCACCTAGCAGCCATGGGTGAGAGGAGCACAGATCTACAGGGACCCTTCCACAACCTGCTAGCAGCTGGTCCAGCCCCATCCTCAGCTCCTTCCTCTCTCAAGTGTTGATCATCTTCTCAGATCCCGAGGGACCTCAGCTGGAATTACTGTTCCCTTGGCTCCAAAGGGAGCTTCCTGGGGATCTCACCTAGGGTTCCCTCTGGTGCTTAGAGGCTCTGGGGAAAGGCTTGAGACATGATACCACGTGCCCAGAAGCCCCACCTTCCAGGACTCTGGCCCTGATGTAGCTGTCTTTCTGAGCCACTGACTCTTGATTCATGGACATAGCCTCAGCCCCAGTGGGCTCCCTACAGCCCTGCTGTTGCCAGCTCCCTAAGATGGGTGACACCTGGTCCCAGCTGCCCTGGCCTGGGCCCCCCCACCCAGCCATGCTGCTGGTCTCCCTCCTCTTGGCAGCCGGGGTGATGCGCTCGGACGCCGGCACCAGCTGCCCCGTCCTTTGTACGTGCCATAACCAGGTGGTGGACTGCAGCAGCCAGCGGCTCTTCTCCGTGCCCCCAGACCTGCCAATGGACACCCGCAACCTCAGCCTGGCCCACAACCGCATCGCAACCGTGCCGCCCGGCTACCTCACGTGCTACATGGAGCTCCGGGTTCTGGATCTGCACAACAACTCCTTGACGGAGCTGCCGCCGGGCCTCTTCCTCCATGCCAAGCGCTTGGCCCACCTGGATCTGAGCTACAACAACCTCAGCCACGTGCCCGCCGATATGTTCCAGGAAGCCCACGGCCTGGTGCACATCGACCTGAGCCACAACCCGTGGCTGCGCAGGGTGCACCCCCAGGCCTTCCAGGGCCTGGTGCAGCTCCGAGATCTGGACCTCAGCTACGGGGGCCTGGCCTTCCTCAGCCTCGAGGCCCTTGAGGGCCTGCCGGGGCTGGTGACCCTGCAGATCGGCGGCAACCCCTGGGTGTGCGGCTGCACCATGGAACCGCTGCTGAAGTGGCTGCGGAACAGGATCCAACGCTGCACAGCAGGTGAGGCGGGCAGGCAGAACTAGGTGGCCCAGGATTGGGGAGTGGTGGGGTGGGGGGGTCAGAGGGTCTTGCCTCACTGCAAGCAAAGGCTCCAAAAAACAGGGAGGGACCGAGAGCTTTTCGCAGCCGGAGCATGACACGGTCTGCAATGGCCTCTGGGTGCACCAGACCTTTCACTCCACCGGGATTGTCCATGAGGTGTTTTGTGTGTCCTGGACACTGTGGACCCACTCATTACAGAAACACACCCCGCCCTTGCCTCGGTGGCACTTAGGAGTGCCTAGGAGTGCCTAAGGAGGCAGACAGATAGTAGAGTCATTAATAAGAGAGCATGTGTGCTGAGCTCTCACCCTGACCTCAGAACTTGGCACACTTTTATGACCCCCATCTGTCAGGGGAAGAAGCTGAGATCTGGGACAATGAAAAGACTTGCCCAGGGTCACTCATTCAGAAAGTAGCAGAGCCGTGGATAAAACCCAAGTTCACTTGGGTTCTAAGCCCCATTCTACTCTACTCTACTCTCTGCCTTTTAAGTGTTCTGAGTGCTGGGAAAACTCAAAAGAAAATAGAAATGGCTAACACTCTTTATTTTAGTACTTACTATCTGCCGGCATTTACTATTACGCTTTATCCTAATCATATTTCATATTTAGCTCATCTCATTAAGAACCATGATGAGACCCACACACACGTTACTCTATAGAAACCAAGGAAACCAAGGCACAGAGAGGTTCAGTAACCTGCCCAAAGCTGCACAGCCCCTAAGTGTTGGAGTTAGGTTTCAAACCCTGGCAGTCTGGCCACCTTCTGACTATATCCTGAAGAGTCAGGTCCAAAGCTAACAGAAAGAGTCAGGACAGAGTTCTGACTGGCCAAAGGGCCTCAGCAGAGCTCTGTAAGGTTTAGGCATGGGGTGGGGAGTTGAGACAAGAAATGGATGTGGCCATTTAACCAACCAACCCCAGCTGGGAGTGCACTGGGGACTGAAGAAGCCTGAATCACATCGGCTTAATGGCCTCCCCCAGAGGCAGGCCATGTTCATTTGTGGCCCTTAGTCACCAGCTTTCTTGTATGGCAGCACTGAGCCTTGGCACTAGCCTCCAGCAGTAGAACAACAGGAAGGAACTGAGGGCACCATCTCAGGGGTTTCCCCAGAGCCTGGCTCAGAGTTTGTTCAAAAGGAGTGATGCTGAATGAAGTAGGAGGGAGAAGAGGACTGAGTGGGGAGCCCAAGACCAAAATAGTTTGGAGAATGGGAGGGGCTGTGGGTCACGATTCCACTGTTTCTACACAGCTGTGGGAGGAAATTCTCTGGGACCAAAATAGCTGGGGACGAGATGGGGCAATGCTAGGGGGCATAAGGGGAAACTGCCTGGAGCGGTCTCCCCACCTGCTCACCCTTGGCAGGCTGCATGTCCCCTCCTCTCGCCTGTGCTCTGTGTACAGAAAGGGCATTCGGGAGCACAAGTTCCACCACACCCAGGGCTCCCTCTTTCCTGTGATCTCTGAGGCCCCAGCTGCCCTTCAGAAGAAGCACAGTCTCCCATCCAGCAGGATAGGGGTCCAAGATCCTATTTGTGCAGCCTCATGACAGTGCAGATAAGGGATCCAAGTTCCAGAGAGGGAAAGTAACTGCCCAGTGGCCACGCTAGAAACCTAGGTCCCCTTTTCTCCACAGACTGTACTTTTCACCACATTGTACTCTCCAGGACAGTTCCTCTTGGGTGCAAAGGACTTGCCAGTGTGGGTAGGACCAGGCAATCATTTTCCCTTTGCATCTTTTTCTTCTCCCACTATTATCCACAGTTTTGGGGAAACCCCCAACAAAGGGGGACATGAGGACACCCTTGGGATCTGACTCCACATCACAACTGGTCCCTTGACTTACCAGAGGGGCTCGTTATCCCTCAGGCTCTGATCCTGAATCCCCTCATGGTCCTGCCAGCTGCCCTCAGAGCCTCCTCTACTGGATCCATATGAATTTCCCTCAGTTTCCTCACTTTCTCAGTGTCACATGGTCTCACCACCACCGCAGTCATGCACATAATAGAATTTGGAGTTCAGTATCTTCAGCTCCAAGTGGAGAGCCCTTGATGGTTAACCCTAGACACAATCTTGTCCTGAGCAAGGTCTGGAGAATTGCACTTGTAGCATACAGGGACCCTCTCCACCTGGAATTTGGAGCAGACTGCTTCTTCTTGCCAAAAATGACTCTTCATTTCTAAGGACAATGATGTTCATCCATTTGTCAAAAGGGTCAATCAAATCTATCATTTTATTCTTTGCCCTCAAAAACTATAGGATGAATAAATGGCATTTATGCACCACCTAATTTAGAAAACTTCTTCATAATGACTCTCTTAGATAATTTAGGTTGAATTATCCCCTTCTTATGGAGGGAAAGTATGAGAGCCAGAAAGATTTAAAAAAAAAAAAAAGACTTGCCCATGGTGAGAGCTTGATTAATGTTTATCCACTGAGAAAAGGAATGACTGCCTGATGGAAAGCTCGTGCTTGGTACTGAATGGTAGAACCACGGCCTGAACACCACACTCACCTCCAAGGCAGAGTAAGATGAAACGATTGACAACCTTCATGCAAGTGACCCTGGAAGGGTGAGGAGGGACCATCAGTGATGGAGAAAAGACCTCCTTCCTACAGAAGTCTATATGCAGAATTGCAGAATCCGTAGGGTCACTGATCTGTCCAAGAGACAAGTTTAGGATAACAACAAAAGCACACACTTACATGGTACTTATTATCCACCAAGAATATATTGCTTATATATATATATATATATATATATATATATATACACACATATATATATATACATATATATATATTATATATGAGTCCTCACTACAACCCAATGTAATAGATACTCTTATTATCCTCATTTTACAGATGAAGAAAGCAAGACACAGAGGGGTTAAGTAACTCACCCATAATTACACAACCAGCGTGGGGTAGAAAGGGGATTTGAACCCAGACCAATATTTTCACAGCCCAAGTTCATAACCTTATACTCTACATATCTGGAAAACCCACATGAGAGAGTAGAAAAAAAACAGTCCTTCAAAGTTGGACAGAATCATCCATCCACACATTCAGTTAACAATGTTTCATTGAACACTTTCATAGATAGGAAACTGTTCAAAGACTAGGGACAACATGGGGAAAAGTTATATTCAAGGGGGAGGAGACGGATAGTAAAGAAACTGTAAGACATGATAAAATATAATGGAGAAAAATTAAGCAGAGTGGGGAACACCCAGAGAAAGGTGATATGGAGTTACTATGTTATAAACAATCATTTAGAAAGACCCCATTAATAAAGTGATATTTGAGCAAAGTCCCCAAGGAAGTAAGGGACAGAGCTATGTTGAGATTCAGCGTATAAATGAGACAAATACAATAGCTCCCCCTCTACATCTGAAAAGGGACGTTCTTATGGTGATGGAAGAATGATCAGAAGGTGTGTGTGGATGGAACAGAGTGAACAGGAGAAGAGGGAAAGAGATGAGAAGTGAGGACCACAGGTAGGACCTTGACTTTCATTCCATGGGAAGGTAAGAAGTCAGGGGAGGGCTTCAAGCACAAGAGTATATGACAGGACTTAAGGTATAAAAAGTACTGAGAGAGAACCATGTCAAGATGGTTTCAAGGCAGAAGCCATAAACCAGTTAGGACGCTATTGTAAGAGATGATGAAGTCCCATGAAAGCCCCAGATCTACCATAAGCAATGACTATTGGACTTGAGAGGCAAGTTACTAAACTCTATGAGCAGCGATCTCCATGACCATAAAAACTGGTATAAAAACACTTGATTCAAGGGTTGTTGAGGAAAGTAAAGAAGGTAAGTAAAATTTTTGACACATAGAAGTCAATTTAAAAAAAAAATCTCAAATTCTCTTGGGAAGTGTGGAGGACTATCCATTCCACTCTCTTTCTCCCCAGACCCTCACCATTTCCGGGTTCTGTGTTGCAGATTCTCAGCTGGCTGAGTGCCGGGGCCCCCCTGAAGTTGAGGGAGCCCCACTCTTCTCCCTCACTGAGGAGAGCTTCAAGGCCTGCCACCTGACCCTGACCCTGGATGATTACCTCTTCATCGCATTTGTGGGCTTTGTGGTCTCCATTGCCTCTGTGGCCACCAACTTCCTCCTGGGCATCACAGCCAACTGCTGTCACCGTTGGAGCAAGGCCAGTGAAGAGGAAGAGATTTGATGTGGGTGCCTGACGTCCCCCCATGCTGCTGGCCCCCAGACACTGCTCACTCTGGCTCTTGGTGCCCTGGTCACCTCTGTCATGACCCAAACAAGGTCAGGAAACTACCTTTGTGTGATCTTCAACTATGGGCCAGACACTGTGGCAGAATTGGAAATGTCCAATGACTCTGTCCTAAGGCTTTTACCTCTAATAGAAGAGAGAGATTCAAAAACTATTCCCTTTAAGACAATTTGTCAACACTCTCAGCTCATAGTTATGAAAGCCCAGAGGAGCGAACATCAACTGTGCTTAGAAAAGTCCAAGAGAATTACAAGAATGGACGCAATTTGTGAACTGAGTCATCAAAAAATGTCTGCTCTGTCAGGTAGACAAAGAAGGGTGGACGTGAGCAAATGACAGAGACCAAAATATGCATGGTGTGTTGAGAACAGCAACCAATCCAATCCTTGTGACTTAAGTGTATAGAGCAGGTGTGGCACAGGACCAAAACTTCCTTCTGACACCCAATCTTTCAGCTCCTGGAGTTGCCCACCACTGCCTCCAGAGGGACAGAACACCTCTGTGCCTGTCCCCTAGACCTGCCAGGAGCTACCAGGTGAGACCACCTCCTACTGACTGCCTCCATACTACATCCACCAAGTGCAGCCTGCCCATGAGGTCCAGGTACCAAGCTGAAGTACCTACCCTTGTCTCCTGCCTCTCACTCAAGCTTTGGTTTCAGAAGAGGGAAGCAAGAGGTCCAGCAATGGGGCAGCAAGAGTCTTAGCATCTTGGAACTCCTAATCTTGTGACTGTTCTTGCCACGGTGCTCACGCCAAAGGATCTCACCAGAAAAGTGCACTGTAGCATGAGCGTAGCCAAGACTGAAGGAGGAGGAGGCCACCACAGTTATGACTGTAGGAGATTTTCTCTTTCTCCCAAGGAATTCACTCATTTAAGCATCAGGGTATGAGAGCTATTAATTACCAAACACTTGCCAGTGTCAGGCACTGTGATAAGCTCTCTCCACAGACAATTCCATTTTAATCCACACATTCTTGTGAGGTAAGCATTGCTGTTCCCATTGTATAGAAGAGGACACGGACACTCAAAGAAAGTTTAAATTTAGTCACGTGTTGCTTACCGAGCAAAATAAAGCCTGTGCTCTTTCTACCCTATCCAAGCTGGGGAACATCACAGTTCCCTCTAAAGTTACATAAGTTTGAGTTCCAGGAGTGCTGATGAGTAAGTGCTCCCAATAATGACCAGGCACTCTTTGGGGCACTATTTCAATTCTCACAGCAACACTGCTTGGTGGTCTTTATTATTCCCATTTTACAGATGAATTAATTGTAGAGAGCTAGGTATCTTACCCAAGGTTATCTGGGTAAACTCTAGAAGGAAAGTGATAGGCAACTCCATTTAGGGAAACTGTCTAATCAGTCCATCAAAAAGCAAGCAACTTCATGTGCAAAGTAGTATTATCATCATTGCTGCTGTCATCATCTTCGTCTTCGTCATCAGCCTTATCAGCCTCATCAGCTGCTTCCCTGTATTTGTTTCAGCACTGGACAGCTCCTAACATGCTGTTAGCATCATTCTTGACTCTTCACAACCCTGTGTGGGAGGCAAACCAACCATAATTACTCCTATTTTACAGGTTGGAAAATACAGACTCAGGAGCAGGCATGACTTGCCAAAGCAGTAAAGTTGGGACTCAACTTCAACTCGGTTCTCTCTCCAGCTTTGCCAGGTGCTTGGGGAAAAGAAAGCCCATGATGGCTGGGTAGTGGGGCTCTTGGATTCAGCAGCCATAAATGTCCTGTAGGTCCTCTAAATAAAAGGCAGTAAGCCAGCTGCTGCACAAATTGAGATGCCCTCACCAAGGAGCAAATCCCAGCCTCTGAAACATAGAAGCAGCACAAATAGCACCTGAATAGGAGTCATCTGCCTTGCAAAGTGTAAATAACACATTAGAATTAGTGGCCATGGTGGCAGTCATGCAAAAAAGAAGTTCTTTGGGAAACAAGAGAGGAAGCTGTGCTAACCCCTCCTACTCAAGCTCTGCTGTATTGTGTTTCAAGAGATACAAAGGGTGCAGGAGAGCTGTGGGGTGAGAACCTCAGCAGGATAGGGGGAAACACTAAGGCACAGTCCAACATGTTGGTAAGACTGGCCAGGATAAAAATTAAAACAGGGGCTTTCTACCTTGCCCCCCAGCTCCAACAATTTTGCATCAGCCCATCCTCCTGGAAAAGGAATAAAGGAAAATAACATGTCAGCTTCCACGAAGTCTTCACTTACTCATGTTTCCCTGAGCTAGTCAACCAAAAGAGCACCCAGAAACTGCTAGACCTGGGGTACTTGAACCTTGCATCCCCTGCATCTCACTAACAACATTTGGGCAAGAGCCTGCTCCTGTGACATCTGGAGCAGAACCGTACCTGCTCTCTTCTTCCACTATATCCAGGCTGCTCTTCACCAGTCAAGCTAACAACATAATGTATTTGGAGAAGGACTCCTAGAAATAATAGTCTTGATGCAAATAGCCTCCCAGAGAGGGCCACATATATATCTATTATAATCTCCTAGAGACTCTTATTTGCTGAAATATAGTTAATATATTTTAAGATATGTACCTTTTTGCATAGAACTGGAACCAAACAAGACACCAAATTTCCCTTGAGTTCAAATGTCCTTTCTAATGAGACTATTTAGTCCCCATTAATGGCAAACCTTTCTGAGTAGGATACATGATATTTAAAGAACGGATTCTTCTCCAGCTGCTAGAAGGTCCTCAGTTAACTTAAAGCACAATGATAAAACTCCTTGCCTGCCAAGGAATCCCATGTCATCCACCACTACCACTACCATCTTGTGCAGGCTATCAGAAGCAAGCTTCTAGAAGCACACTTTTATAGAAGAAATATAACTGCGCTAGTTGTAAAAGTGCACACAACCCTGCTAGCCAAGAAACCATGATGGTATTCCTACAAACCTTGACTCCATGTTTTCCAGACTAGTTAAATGTAAGTGTTGGTGTATCTCTGAGTCCATGTGTCTGTTCATGAGGTTCCATGTATATTGTGTATCTACTGACATGGGGCCAACTTCTCTGGAACTTGTGTTCAGTTCTCTGACACAGCATACTCAGCCATCTGTTTACTGCATCACTTGATACACTAAGATGGAATCCCATTAGGGTTGGGTTAGGGATAGCTGCTCAGAAAAATATAAAAAGGCAGAAATATGTGGCTGAGGTAACCTAGCAACCGTCTGACTGCTTCCCTCCATTCTCTGTCCCTCAGAGAATTGTCCTACCACAGAAGCTTCCTTCATGCTGGGCTTGAGAATATCAAAGTTTAGCTAACCAACAGGGCTATGATGGTCAAAGCCTGGACCAAGAAAATTGTTCTTTAGAAAAGACCCCAATCTGCACCACAACACTCTGGACCAGTTGCTTCTGGTCGCCCTCAGACAAACCCTCACCTGTTTCTCCATTCCCATTGGGATTACCAGGAAATCCTGCACAAATAAGTCCCCAGAGTTGCTATAGAGTTTGCCAGCTCCTTTCAAGGGAGATGGTATATGCAATTTGAATAGACTAAGGAAGGTATTTCTCTTTAACCATCAGGAAAGACCTAAAACCTTCATTTTCCTTATGGATGACTTCACTGATATTGCTCTGACATCCTTTTCAGCCCTAGAAGAGTATAAGGAGATGTCTTTACCCACTCCACAGAAGAACAATTTCCTGAACTAGAGAAACTTGTCTGCTCTACCCACCTCAGAAGGAGGCAAAAGGGAAGTGAAGGAGGCGAGTTGAAAGGTCCTGTGTAAATCACCACCATGTTTGCCATAGCACTCGGTCAAGAGCTCTGGATCCACTGAGCTCTCAGTTTTTCTAAGCATTGTCCTGTGGAATGCTGATGTCTGGGGGTGGGAGGGTTAGGGAGGGGTGGGGAAAGGGAAGATGACAATCTTTGTACGGAGATGATTTTATAACCATGCACTTTTGTAACAGTGAAGAATTTTTCATAAATGTACATTAATAATAAAGAGTGTATAGTTTAACAAATTTTCTAAGGAGTTGTGAAGAGGAGGGGGGGGAGATGGGGAAAGAAAAAGAGAGAGAGAGAAACTAGGAAGAATCAAGAGAACGTCTGCCAAAATATACACACAAAAGGTCTATGGGGAGGGAGTAGATGGGAATAATTAGGAGATGTGCCAGCCATGGAGGGGCATGTGTGGGAGTAGAAGGAACATCACAGAAGCATATTTCTACCAGGCAAAAAAGAATACGCATGTGTCTGTATGCACACACCCCTATGTGTAGGCATATTTTGGTGCCTGAATTTACACAAAAAAGAGAGCATATGTCTTATACATGTTGGTGTTTGCAGCTTGGGTCATCTTTAAAACATGCCAAGGCAAGTGGGTGTGCCTGCCTAATTAGCATCACTAAGGAGCATGTGCCAGGGAGATGGCCCACAGCAGCTGCGTGGGCATAAGGACCCTAGCTTAGACATACAGGTAAACCAGGCATCTAAATACATGTAGTGTAGGGGCTAGATGATGCCATCACTGGTATAGATTCAGTCTCCGTTCTCATAGGTTAATAAAGAAGGGAAGGGGTTTTCAACATCTTGCGTCTTGCAAACATTACTTACATGGTTAGAAATGAGATGGTTGGGTGGTGTACCCTGGGGAAAAGGACCTAAAAAGGGGGCAAAGTGTACTTCTATAAGTACAATGGCAGCCGTTTTTTACTCAATATTCTAAAGAGGAAGTGACTCTGAGCAGGAAGTTGATCCATGCAGGAAGTAGATCTGAGCAGGAAGTGGATCCAAGCAGGAAATGGCTCTAAACAGGAAGTGGTTCCTTCCACCAATAGGGATTTTTGCCTTCCTGCGGGCCTCCCCCTCTGCTTACCACAGGGTATAGACAAATACAAATACTTTACTCAGAGCGTAAAGCCACTAACAGGAACACAGATATTGACTCAAAACACCTAGACAGAAAGACAAAGAACATGCCCAACCACAACCAATGTTTTCTGAAGTAGACTAGAGAGAGGCAAAACCTTTCTCTTAAAATTAAGTACTTACTAGAGACTATACTGGACAAGTACAAAATAAAACATGAGGGTCATGGAATAAGCAGATACTTCACAGAAGTCCAGACCTTGTATATTTTCTTCAAAGTTGTCCCTAGTGCCAAGCATATACCTAGCAATTTATGATGTCAGCAGTAATGATGACAGAAGCTTATTGAGCTATGTGCCAGGTGCCATAATTCATTTAATTCTCACAACAACCCAAGATAGGTACTATTATTATACCCATTTACAGATAAGGAAACTGAGGCTCAAACACATTAATACATGTCCAAGATCACACACCTAGTAAGTAGTAGATCTGGGATTAGGCATTCAATGATACCTGGGGACTAACTGACTTCAGGGGACAAGAACCCCATAAGACATAGAAAAAAATCCAGTCTCAATCAGAAATAAGTTTTAGCCACAGAAGTCCCCTATAGTCATCTGGTGAAAGAAAATTAGAGGGAAATTAATAGGTCACACCAACACATAGCCTGCATGTTTCATTGCATATAGCTTTGATTACTGCTTTGGTCAAGGCTGATTGTGATAACAGGTGATTCCAAAATCTCAACAGAAGAAAGGTTGATTTCCTGGGTTATTTAACTTAAATGAGGCCTTATTTTCTGCTCATTTCATATACCGGTGCATGTCAAGGTTCTGCCCCACAGAGTTATTCCTTCCATCTAGTGACTCTGCCATCCCTGAGGCCACACAGCCCTCTACTGGGTCCTCTGTAGTGGGGCTGGTCTCAAGGGAGATTTTGGAGGGCCTACTCTGGAAGTACATCGATTCCAGTCATATTTCATCGGCCTGAACTGAGTCTCATGACTCCATTTAACTTCAAGGGAGTAGACGAGTGTGTACCTAGAAGGCAAAGGAAACAGGGTTGGAGAAACCCCACCAGTCTGTAACACCATCTGCTCTGCTCCTCACCAAACACCTGTCATTCAGTCTTCCTCCCACACATATCTTACCTTGTTGCCACATCCAGCTCAAAGCTCAGGATCACCAGTGGTGCAGTACTCTCCACTGGGCCTCCTTGAGGTCTAGCATCCCATCAACTAAAAAGGAAATTTACCACCCACCCACTTATGCCTACCCAATATACAATGGTGTCCCAAGAACCGAGTAGTGGCAAGCTAAAACCCATGTTTGGAAAATGGGAAACAAAAACACACAGCAGTCATGATCCATAGCAATTATGAAATCTTGGTGGGAGAGCATTATGAAGACCGCAGATCAAGTTGTTTTATTAGTCAGAGATTCTGCTTTCTGGTAAGAACTCCTTTGTCAGTCCTTCTCTGTAGCTTCTGACTCGTCCCTCTTGGAGAACCTCCCTTTTCCATTATCCACCATATCTAAAGTGGTTCCTGGGGAGCATGCAGTCTTTGGGAATTGCCCATCCCCTTTAACCGGCTTCCTGCTGGAACAAATATGCTGGCCTGAAATTTGTTTTAGGTCTCAATGGTCAAAAATGGTCAAATTTTTTAATCCAGGTTCATAGTTTCTTAGCAATTTACCTCTTACATTGGAGACCTTTATTCTGTTTGCTTCAACTAAGTTCCAGGTTTCAGTATACAGATACAGTTCTTTCTTAAAAGGTGTTTTCAAGCTGACCTTGATTCCTTGCTTTCTCATCCCTGGTGACTTCTCTCTTAATGGTAACCTTGTAATTATCTGAAACAATAGGTAAGAACATTTTTATTCCTAATTGTTTCTCCCTGGCCAAATTATTTTAACTGAAAAATTTTCATGAGCCTGTTACTCAAAGCCTTTTCCAATTTTATCTCTTGTCATTTAAGTCAAGAAATAGCTTTTCCAATTTTTTAATGCTCCAAATTTTGTATTCTCTCTCTTCCTTTTCATTTATACTTACAAGCATCTTTAAAATTAGTTAAAACATCAGAAACCTGACTTGGATCAATTTGGGCTGAGACCAAAATTGTTCGAAACACACAGACAATAATGCAACATGAACCCATGAAAGGAATGAGCCTCCTCATTGATATGATCATTGTGATGAGAGGTAAGGAAACGAAGAAAAAATAAAACCAAGTTAAAGAGTTGACCTATGCATTCAGAGCTCAGAATGTCTATCAGAAGTCACTGCTACAAGATAGGTTCATCATTAGAGGGATAAGAGGGAGTGATGGAAAAGAGCTACTGCCCATGGATGGTGGTTAAGAGGTTACCTGTGGAGAACATGTTGGCTACTTTGTGTCACTGGCCATTATCCCCAGCCCACTCACCACAGAAGACAGAGATCATAGATTTTAAAAGCCACTACAAAAGAGTTAGAGAAAAAAAAAGAATATTATCAAATGTAGTCCCCCCAGCTTTACACTTACCTCCTGGAGTCATTTGGGAGTACACAGCATGAAGTTCTAGAAAATACATAATAATGTGGCTGATTTTTATAAAATGGAGCATTCTATTCCTATAGCTGAGCCAGCATTCAAAAGAGATCCCTGTGTATATAAATGAAAAAGCCAGAACTGTGGAAATAGTTGATACAGGACTCTTAACTGGTCAAGAGTTCGATTCGATTCCCATATAAAGGAGTGGTTTATGCCTTCATTCAATCTAAAATATTGATCACACCCCTACAAGTGCTAGGCCCATGTTTCACATGCTGGGTATATGGCAATGAACGAGATAAAGTTCCTGTCCCTTGGTGCCGACTATATATGGGGGTGGGATAGGGGTTGGGGGAGGTAGATCCAATGATAAACAAGAAAAATAAATAATTCCAGATGGTGACAAGTGCTGCAAAGAGAATAGAGCAGGAAGAGGGTTCGGGGATGAGGTTGAATAAGTAGCCCCAGATCATGTAGGTCCTCATGGACCTTGGTCAGACTTCACATTTAATGTAATTGCCACAGTGAACCACTGGAGGGTTTTAAGCAAGGGAGTGACCTGCTCTGATTACACTTTCAAAGACCATGCTTGATGCTGTGTGGGTACTGCTCAACAGTTGGGAAGGAATGCAAGCTAGGAACCTGCAAGGGGCCTCCTTCGTGAGTCTGGTTGAAAGCTGTTCTAGCGGGTACCAGTGTTTGTGGTAGAAAAGGAGACAAGCTGAGGATAGAATTTAGAGGCAGAGTCAGTGGGACTTGCTAATGTATTCGATATGAGGAGAGAGAACAAAAGAGCACTCTAGAATAACTTCTTTTTTTTTTACTTGAGCTATAGTTATGCTCCGCAAGACCCAAGTAGCAGAGAGGCTGTCTCAATTATATGAAGAAAAAAAAAAGAAAAAGAAAAAAGAATACAAACAGCCAACAACCAGTAATTCAGAAAACCCTGATGAGTAAGTTGGAAGGAGGAAGGGGGAAGCAGATATATAAACAGATTCATAATGTCAGGAAACAGCCCAAACCTTAGAGCCCAAAGACAGGGTAAAAAACATCTGAACAGACAGCATCAGTTTAAATGCTCTGTATCATTCTCAGGGTCCCAGCGGGTATTGAACAAAGCACTGGAGCTCCAGAGACTGAGTTCAAACCTAGATGATCAGCAGCATTTTCAGAGTACAGATAGATTTGCATCTGCCGTCAAGTGCTAGGAGCAGAGCATCGGTCTAAAGTGATTTCCTAGAAGGAAAGTATAAGACTCCCTCGGCTGCAAAGAAACAAATCCAGGAAACAAATTATCTTTGAGATGGGCCCAGATACGTTTGAAATGGGAATATTACATAGAATCGTATAAAGAAAATGGGAACAAACAGTTTGTACTCATCTTTGCCAAGAAATGAAATGGTGATGGTGATGAGCCAGGCTTCTCAGGATGACGACAATACCATGAACATTCATAACCACCGCCGACTTTTATGCATTGACATGGTACCCCATATGCACCAAGCACATTACCTGCAAGATCACGTTGACGTCTCCCTGGGAGAGAGCTGCTACTGAGAAATGGAGGACAAAAGAAAGAGCATGGACTAGGGAGCCACCCTGCCTAAGTTCAAATCCCAGCACTGCCACTTGGTAGCCATGTGACATCACCTCTTTGTGTTTGAATTTCTCTGTTAATTTGAAGGGACAATGGTAGCCACTTCACTGGGACTCTGAAAGGATTAAATGTGTTCCTATATGTAAAAGGCTTAGAGCAGTGCCTGGCACAGAGTGATAGTGACTACTGTTAGTTTCCCTCTTGTACAGAGAAAGAACTAGAAGTTGGGAGATGTTTATGTAACCTGTCTAAATCACACAGCTGAAACATGACAAAGTATCAATTCCACATCTGCCCTCCCAGCCCAGTGTCATATATACCGGAGAGATCACAGTGGCCAGCTGTAACAACTAGTCCCCAAACGTGGGACTCAGGGAACCATGCCTCCAGTATTCACTCTCTTGGGTAGTCCATTCCCATGCTGAATCTGGGCTGGCTCTGTGACTCGATTTAACCAACAGAAGGTAGCAGAAGGTAGAAGATGCTGAGCCTGTTCCAAACCTAATCCTTAAAAGGACCTGGCAGCTTCTGCTTGTGTGCTCTAAGGAGCCCTGAGCTTCCACGGATTAAGTCTGATCCATGGAGACGGATAGAGAGTCCACATGGAGAGACCACATTGAGAGAAAATAGGCTCAGGCATTCCAGCTGAGCCCAGCTTTCCAGCCAATCCTTCCAGGCACCAGACATTTTATCTGTCTTGAAATTTCTGAAAATCTGTCTTGAACTTTCTGAAAATCTGTCTTGATCCTTCCAGCCCCAGCCACCCTGTGACCTCAGCCCCAAGCAGGACCAGCCAAAGAACTGCCCAGCTAAGCTTCAGGGGTAACCACTGTTGAATTAATTAAACAAGAAGGCCATTAGATTGAGGTGGCTTTAATGCCTTCATCACTTGCGAGGGCAAACCAAAAACTAGGACAGCAATGCCTCAAGGTTAAAAAATGAAAACCTAAGCACAGCCAACCGCCAATGGCCAACCAGTCTTTCCCAAATAAGGCAGCCACCGAAGCTATAGTCACTCAGATAATTGCTTTGCTTCTCTGCCTTCTCTTCAGTACCATGTTGGCACTGCGCTATTCAAATTGACTTTTGCTCAAATAACCTCTACAATTTTTTGATATGCCACAGTTTATCTTTTAACACAACTAATTTATTGTTTTAAGCCTCTTTGTTCAGGGTCATTTGTTATGCAGCTATCCACAACTGAAACACCACCATATAAGGAAAAGACCTAATGAGGACAAAATTGTGTCAGCAACATAAGCCTGAAATCCAGAATGGCCATTCCACCCCAAAAGCGAACTATAGAGAGAATAACAGCACACACTCCTGGATCCAACCACCCAAGTGCAACAGTTACCAGCTGAATAAGATTGTCAACATTTCACTGACTCATTCTGTTCTCTGTGCAATGGGGATGCCCCCTGTCTCCTAACACTGTGTAGTGATTCAGTGATCCGATCCCTATTAATGTGCTTAGAGCAGTGCCTGGCACCTTGTAAGAAATCAACAAAAAAATAGCTACTGTTATTTTTTAATACTAAAAATATTATCATTATACTGGAGGTGATTAATCTGGCCAATGCAAGGGACCCATGAAATCCTCAGTCCCAGTTTCTAACTTTTCCAAGAATAACACCACTGGAAATCTCTATCACTTTCCTTTGCTTTAGGAAATCCTAGTGCGCAATACTGTGATTATCCATTAACAGAGGTTGACGAGGACAACTGAAGTTAATAAAGAGAAGAGAACGTCCCGTCTCCTACTGGTCTTGAAGGGTATCCATGTCCCAAGTCACTACTGTAAAATGTCATTGAGAAACACATTACAGCAGCATGTTTCTTCCCCCAGAGGAAAAGTCATTTACAACTCGGATGCAAAGTGTTACATGATGCCTTCCGTGCAAAAATTTTAAAACCCCACTCCAGTCCACAATAGTGGATGAATATGGAGCTCCCAGAAGTAACAGAGGAGCCAAAGGCAGACACCAGGCCTGGGAACCACAACCAGAGCAGCGGTACTACACAGTCTGGATTCTGATGAACAGAAAAGGACGGCGTGAGGCCTGCCTTGCAAATAAAGGTAGTTTCCGGGAATGACTTTCAGCAAATGTTACATCAAGAAGAAAGCCCCTAAAGGAAGAACTAGACACTCCAACAGAGATCAGACCTCAAGAGATCTTCACTTTGGTGAAGTGGAGTCAAGCACTGATACTCGGGGCCTCTTTGGGATCCCGTATGGCGTCATCAAAGACGTCTCACCCATTTGAAATCACTCCTTGCTCCAGTACAGACGCTCCCCTTCTATCACCGGTGATATATGGATTTCTGGACTGTAAGCACGCTATCTCATTATTCGACTCTTGGGATCCTACTCTCCAGAGCCGGTAAAACAAAGGATACAGCCCACTTTCTGAATTCCTCCTTAAAGACCTTATTTAGTTCTGTCTGAAAGTGCTGTGAGTTACCCAGGGAGGCTGGTAATTATAGAAGGCAGCTGCAGGGAAGCAGAAGCAACCTCAGGCTGGAATTCAACAAATGCTTGCTGAGGCCCCGGTGTGGGCAAGGCGATGTTAGGAACAAGAAACAACAGGAAGACCAAAAAGACCACAATCCATACTTCAGATTTCATCTTACAGAGCCTAGCACAGGGATGGGTGGGCAGCAGCTGTTCCACCAATGTTTGTTAAACCAAACTAATCTTGCTCCAAACTCATAAGTTCATTTCCCTCACCAGAGCCCAGATGCCACCTCTTATTGGAAAAATTAGAAACAAATAACTACAAGTGGGTTAGAGCAGCCCTTGTCCACCTTCGATGTGCGTAACAATTCCCTGCGGATCTTGTTAAGGGGCAGAGTCTACACCAGCAGGCTTCAAGGGCCTGGGAATTGCATTTTCCTGGTCCATGGACCACCCTCCGAACGGCAAGGTGTCAGATGATCTCTCAGGGAGATTGTAGACACAACAGAGAGGTCGTGCAGCTCTGTTTTTTAAGTATGGAAAACACTGGCAATCCTAAGTGTGGGAGGAAGAGGAAGAAAGGCGAAGGCGGCTGAGGGTGAAGCCTGGGCTGGACCCGGGAGGTGAGTAGAGACTTCTCCCCAGGGCCTTCAGGAAAAGCCCGTTCTTGTATCACAATGCACAAAGCTTTTAGTGTCTGTAAAAAGAATCAGTGATAATGTTGCTGGCTCACAAGGCACGGTCTCTTAATGATTCTTCCTGTTTTTCTCAGCCTAATCCAAGAGAATGAGAAAACAGCCCTAGTGAAGGTCAGCCGAGGTCAGAGAGGTCCCTGGAGAAGGGCTGTTTTCAGCCCACACTTGGGGAGAGGAGGAAGACCAAGGCCCACCTCCAGCCCTGTCTGATTCTAGTCCTACTCCCTGATGAATCCGGCTCGACACCAGAGTATCAGGGTAACAGGACGGGGTAGAGGGGGGAGCTCTGCTCCAGGTCAACTGCATTCAGTTCCACAGTCATGACAGCTGCTGTGGGTGCCAATGTGCTAGATGGCCCAGATGATGCCAAGATATGAGGTCAAGCCCCAGTAGGAGCTTATAGTCTATTGGGGGAGGGAGGGCAGGAAATGATGCACTCAGGAGAAGACAATGCAATGCAAAATGCAATCAAGGATGCACACTAGAGATTTGCAAGGAGTACAGAAATTTAGAGCAGGAAACAACCAGATTCCCTGAAGGCATCAAGGAGAACTTCATGGAGGAATATCTGAAAGATGGGTATCAGTAAAGATGGAAATGAGGGTTATTCCAGGCAGGGAAAAGTGGGAGAGATGGCACAGAGGGGAAGGAAAGTACATGTTTGGCATGGAATTCAGAACAGTTTGGCATGGGACCAGAACAGCCTGGCGAGGGGCACTGGAATGCCAACCAAGGACTTTCATCTTTAAGGCCCTTCCCATCCTAGGGTCTGATAGAGGTCCCAGATACATACATGCTTTCTTGGCCCATGTTTAGGGTTGTACCTGCAAAAATGGCACTGAGATCATTCACGGAGATCAATCATTTTTTATGGCACCCCTCATATGCATGAAACACTATCCAAGGCAATAGAAATGCAAGAGAAAGCTAAGACAGGTGAGTTCCCCAAAACCAGACCAACAGTAAGTAACACAAGGTAGTAGAAAGAACGTGGGGCCTGTAATCAGAGACGTCTTGGAGGCAGATCCTGGGTGTGCTTTGTGAATGACAGACTTCCCACACCTAGTTTCTACCTCCCTGGTAGGAATAGTTATACTTATTGCACGGGGTTGTTGTAGAAGTTAACCTATGGGGGAAGAAATTCATATTGCATCAGGCACAGTGTAGGCATTCATTACCCATTTGCTATGTATTCAGCCATAAAGGACGGACACTGGAATAATTCATCTCCAGGGTCCCTTTCAGTTCTAATATTGTGCTTCAGCAATTCTAAGACTCCACGGCACCTGCAACCGTGCCCACTGACCAGGGGCCTGGCCCATCCCAGCAAGTGAGGCTGTGCCCCTCCCTGGGTGAGGAGCCTCCCCCAGGGTGGCCTGACAGGAGGCCAGTGGATCAGGCGGCCATTAATCAGGCTGCTGCCCTCGCTGGCCATGGCGCCAGCAGGCCAGGCCAGAAAGCATTCTGGCTGCTTAGCTGCTCCCACTGCCTTCCTCTTCACCGCACCATCCCGTTGCCATGGCAGTGAACCTCAAGAGACAACGAGGAGTGGCCAGAATGGAAGAGGAAGGTTCTGTTCTTCTGAATCAAACTGACTCAATCTTGGTTGATTTCAGGGTCCCACAGCAACAAAAAAAGAACATTGTAAATCCAGCTTTTTCAGAGCTGGACACCATATAAACTGCTTTTCATCAGTTAGTTCGGTTCCTACAAGGGCACTGTGAAATAGGTATCCTCGTCCCCATTTAGCAGATCAGGAAACTGAGGCTTAAAGATATAAGTACCAATGTCACACAGGTGGTCATAGAGAAGCGAGGACCCAAGTGTGCTCCCCACTCACACCCCCAGGATTGTATGATTCTAGACACTGCGTGCTTTTCCACATGCCACCATCTTCCCAGCCATCCAAGCCTCTAACTAAAGCTGGTGCCAGGGTCCCTATTCCCTGAATGTTCCCGAGGGCTTGAGGGAGCAGCTGCAGAGAACTGAGACAGTCCTTCCGGGGCCCCAAGGATTCCTCGGGGACAAAGCCAGGTCTCTCTGACAATGAACTACTCTGCTACCAAAAAATAAAGTTCTGCAATTTCCTAATCCAAGCCCCAATTTCAAATATTCAGCCTGTTTTTCTACATCCACCCCCCCAAAAAAAATGAAAATTCCCACATTTTGGCTTCCACGTGAACACATCTTCCAAATGATTTCTTACATCTGGAACCAGCACAAAGTTTGATAACATCTGTCAGAACCCATCACAATGCTTGATTCCAAAGACCCGGGTCCCTGTATTTAGGCACAAGGTGGTGACCTTGCGGTTCTGGCTTTAGCTGAGGGGCTCTGGCCAGACTGGAGGGGCCACCTCCAAAGGCCCCAGGGAAATTCTCTCTCTAAACTCCGACACTGGGAAATGCACTGAGACAACAGCTTGGCTTTCCCTCCCTGACACCAGCAAGGCTGCTGAGCCTAATGAATCCAAACACTGGGAACCCATGATGTGGGAAAATGCTGGCTGGCGTCGTGGACACAGACATCTGGATTCCCTAACCTCAGGCCCGCTGAGAGAGGAGCCAGCGGGCGCAAGGAGGCTTGGGAAAGCATTTGGAGGGACTTCTGCCAAGTTATCTCCCTCCTGAACAAACACATGTCCCACTATCTAGAGGTCAACAGAGCCATGTTTATATATGCATAGGTCATTCCATTGATTAATTAATTAACTCCCTGGGTGGCCTTTGGCCCCTAAAGATCTCAACCCTTGGGGCCTCGGTTTCCTTATCTATAAAAATGTAAGAATTAGACTAGTTGATTTCTAAAGCTTCTTCCTGCTCCAACTGTTTTCTTAAAATTGTACTGCATGTGCCTACTGGAACAGCACAGGGTGTGACTCTGCTGTCCCTCTCTCTGAGCCTCAGTTGCCTTGTGCTGGCAGATGGGGAGGTAGACGAGATGACCGTGCAGTGCTCCACAGCTCTGATATTTCAGAAACCAAAGACGTCAATCACACTTCCAAAACCAACACCCCCTCAGCAGCACCACCCCTGCCACAGTTAGTTCCAATCACCCTCATCTCCCACCCAGACCAGTGCAGTAGCCAAGCTGGTCCAGCCACATCCACTGCCTCCTCCCCATCCATCCTCTGTCTTCTGAGGCATCCAAGGTGATGTTTCTTTTCAAAACACAAATCTGACCCTATTAGACCCCTGCTGATGTGGATGCCCCCGGCTGCCATTTCTTTTAGGGTAAAGGACAAAGGCCCCAGGGCAGGCTGCAGGATCCTCAGCCAACCACTCTGCATCACCTCTCATCACCACCACTCCTCCTGCACACCAGCCACCCAGCCTTTTACCTCCTTGATGAACAAGGCTCCCAGCCCAAGAGCCTTTGTTCATGCTGTTCCTTTGCCTAGAATGCTGGTCTGCTTCCACTCTCTCAGCTTATCTGTTAACTATCAAGTTTCTTCTCCTCCCTTAGAGCCCACTTTAAGCACTCCTGCACAGGAGTCTCCAGGAATGGAGGTCTTCCCAGAATCCCTACAAGAGTCTCCCAGGAGACCACA
Source organism: Meles meles (assembly GCF_922984935.1). Classification (NCBI taxonomy): domain Eukaryota; kingdom Metazoa; phylum Chordata; class Mammalia; order Carnivora; family Mustelidae; genus Meles; species Meles meles. The sequence continues at coordinate 13,623,354 of NC_060073.1, read as the reverse complement.
CCCTCTCCTCCACAGCTTTCCCACTCATTTCCAAGTGTGTGTTACTTGATGAGGTTGGTTGTTTTCTCTTACCCCTTCTCGCCTGGTGTTGATTTACACTCAATAAATATTCCCAAGACAGGTGGATGATGCTGGGTGTTCTGCCTTTAGGAAGCCCCGGGGATGGTGGATGGCATCTCTTCCAGCAAACCCTGGCAGAGACAAAGGCTATTCTGGCTCTGATCTAAGTCTTGGAGGCTCCCAAGGAGACATCCTGCTGACTGGTGGAAAACTTTGCCCAAGGCAAGCTTGTGACTCCAAGTCAACTATGGGCTGTGCTCAGAGTTCATCCCTGCAGAGGGTGCTCAGAAGTCCTCCCAGGAGACCTCTGGGGCTGGCTGCCCTCCCAGCCAGTGGGCAGACAGAAGAGCAGCTCCAGAGCCACAGTCAGACCGGGGCAGGGGGTGGGGGGTGGGACTGGGTGTGAGCCAGAGCTTCTGCTGCCAAAAGCAAGATGACTAGATAGATTCCTTGTTCTTTGGAAATGTCTAAAGTACTTTCCCCACCCCTGCCTCCTTCTACCAACTATCTCACACTGACCATTCAAATGGGAATGCAGCCTCCTCCTCCAGGAAGACCTCCTACACCTCCCCACTGGACTAAGGGCCCTATGTCTGGGTATCCCCTTAGCTTTGTACTCAGTACACTGCAGGGAAAGTACGGGTTTCTGAAGGCTGCTTGAGAGAAGAGACCTAGTCTTTTTCATCTTCGATCACTACCCCAGAACACAGCTATCACTTTGAAAAACTCTGTCATCGCATCAATGAGGAAACTAGACCCTGGGAGGAATAGCAACATGACCCCAAGGCCGCACAACATGTCACGGACTAGCAGAGGCGGGAATACAAGCCAGATCTCCTACTTCAATGTGACATCTTTCCCTGTTGCCTCCTTGGCTTCATAAGGTCAAACCCTATTTATGATTCTAGGGACTAGGGCCTCCGAAGACTCAGGATGGGGGCATCCTGAAAGCAAGACCCCAGGACTTTCCTGTGGGGAGACCAGCTGTAGCCTATTGTGTCCCCTGCCCCAGCTGGAGAGGTTGACCCCACTCAGGACTGAGAGTGATGCAAAATCCAACCTCAGTTCCAACAGGCCGTGAGCACACTGTAGCGATCCTTCCCTCTCTGCATGCAGGACATCCACTTTCCGGGACACAGAGACTTCTGGTTCTCTCTCCACCACCTACCCCTGCTCAGGTGCTGTCTAAGGATCAGCCAACATTTATCAAGCATCCCCAGACTGTAGGGCAGGTTTAGAGCATAGAATATTTTAGCAGAAAGTGCCTTTTGGATTCCTCTGGCTCCACTATATATATATATAAAATACACACACACACACACACACACACACACACACACACACACACCCCTAGGAAACGGGGTCAAGAGGGCGACAGTGATTTGCCCAGGTCACTGTGTGAAAGACCAGTCAACAGAGCCAGGCTCTGAGCCTGCCCTGAGCCCGCCCCTGTGTCCCAGCAGGTCTCTGTCCTCCACTTCATAGGACTGTGGCTCTGACAAGCAACTTTCTTGAATCTCCTCCCAGCTTGAAAACAGAGAGGGCCCTGTGAAGTTTCACTCACTGATGGGAGGGGACATGTCAGGATTCAAACCTCAAATCTGAGTTCATCATTTCCCTGCCTAAAAGGCTTCCATGGGTTTCCCACTGCCCTTCAGATAAAGGGCATCATTTTTGATGTGACCATCCCACAAAGCTGCTGGCTCTGGCCTTCTCTCTAGCCACAGCCCCTTGGTACTCAGAGCTGTGGACCCAGCTCAACCCTCTTTAGCAATGCCCATACCTCGTTGCCTGGCCAACTCTGGCCCATCCATCAGCTGTGTGTCCACCTTCTCCACCATGGAGCTGGCCCCCCTGATCTCCCATCCCCCATCAACCCCCAAGCTCCCTTGACTTTCAGAACTTCATTCAGCTTACCGTATTTGCTCATCCTCTCTGTACCCCCACCCAACTGGAAACCACCCCCGCGGGGGCTGAGATGGTATCACTCTCTAGCACCATTGCATTTCCGGAGACAAGCTCTGTCCTCAGCACCAAGGACTTCATCCCACATCAACAGATGTGCGAGCTTTGATTGGCCAGTGGGGACAAACCACTCCCCTGCTGCTTGACTGTGTGTAACTATGGGAGGCCACTGGGCGTGGACCCAGGGGACAGCTCCAGCTGAAGCAGGGACAGCAGTGGGGTGAGAGCAGATCACAGAAAAAACACTAACAATCTGCCCAACAGGAGTCTCCATCCAAGCCAGCTGATATTCCCATCTCTGTATCAGTCCAGGATGCATGTGGAGGGGAAGTCTTCATCTCTCTCTGATCCCTGGCTGCTACTTCCTGAGCCTCTTCAGAGCTAGGGGACAGGCGGGCAGGCGGGCGGGCAGTGGGGCAGCCACACGCTCCCACTCCCAGCACGCATCCTGTCGCTGCCTCTTCTGGCAGGATGTTATTGCAGAAGCCTAGGCTGTTATTGTCAGGAGATGGGCTTTCCTGAGCTCATTAAAGGGCCTCTGTCCTTTCTCCGGGACCAACCCCCCTTTCCTTTGTCCACATCAACACTGAGAGAAGGGGGCCCGGGGGCAACTCCGGGTGGAGTGTAGCAGCTGCCCTTCCCTTTGCTTCTCTGCTTGGATGCCTGGTCAGAGTGAACACAAATGGTGAAGGTTGCCATTGGGATACCCTGTGCATCAGGCAACATTAGGCATTGAAGGCCATTGTCTAATTCAACCCTTGCAATAATGATGTAAAGTAGACATTATTCTCAGCATTATAATGGAGTTAGCTGGGGCTCAGAGAGGTTAAATGATGTGTCCAAGGTCACACAGCAAGAAGAAAACAGAACCAGGTCTGCCCGACTCCAGCACCCATTCTCTCCTTGCATGCCATTGCTGCCTACTTAGCTAGTTTTTATTCTAAGGGAAGAGCTCAGTGAAGGAAGGGGGAAAGGCCTTCCCAGGGGCCAGCATTTCCCTACAGGGAATCTGGAGGTCACAGGATCTTCCCTCATCCTTGGGAAAGAACTGGAACTAAGATGGATAACAAGATAACTCTCATCTTGTGTTTTCTCAGGCCTTAGCCAAATCCCAGCACTTCCACTCCCAGAGGAGAAAGGCTCCTCATCTTTCATGGGCAAGGCAGGGGGGATGAGGATGGTCACAGGCGGGGGATAATAAGTATAATTTCTCTTGAGTGATGGTGTGTTGGAAAGAACAGGAATGTGGCCACCATGGTCTTCTTTGTCTTACTACCACGACTTCACACAACACACCTTCCAGGGGCCGCATTTTCCTGATCTGGGAATTGTGATAACTAGCCCGGCCACACAGGATACGTCATAAGAACCCAGTGATTCCATGTGCATGAAAGTGCCTTATACAGTGAGACATAAAACTCTGTTTCCACTGTTTTCTTTCTTTTTTCTGTTTGGGGAACAATTTACAGGAGGAGCCACTTTGGGGCTGAACTGAGTTCTGCTAGTTACTACTTATGTGACCACAGATGAGTGTTTTAGAGACTCTATCCCTCTGTTTCTTGGTATGAAAAAAGATAACTATAGTAATACCTACCTCACAGGTTTGCAGAAAGGATTCAACATATTGACGTATAAAGCACTCAGCCCAGTACCTGAAGTTCAAGTTTTTGGTGAAAGGCAGGTGCTACTTGATTACAAATCATTGTTACTGTTGCTATTACTCTTTTGATTATTGTGAGGAAGTTGTATTTGCAATCCTGCAGGACAGCAGATGTGGGGCAAGGAGGTAGCCTGAGCCCACCCGCTGAATAGCAAAGAGGTTTTTTTTTAAGATTTTGTTTATTCATTTGAGAGAGAGAGAGAGAGAGCATGCACACACAAGCAGGGGGAGGGGCAGAAGTCTCTGGGATGCTAATCTGCTACTCTGATGCCTACAGTACCCATACAAAGCCCTTCACCTGTCTTTTCTCATTTAATCACTGCCACATCCCTGGGAGGTAGGTCCTGTTGTGATTCCCAATTTACAAAGCAGGAAAAATTGACTTTGAGAGGCTTGGTGACTTGTCTAAGGTCACACATTTAGTGGCACTTAAACCCCAAAATAACTCCAGAGCCTGCTTTCTTTAACACTCAAACCAGGTCTAAAGGCCCCTGCTACCATTCCCTGGCTAGTAACGTTGGGAAAGGACTTCACCTCTCCTGAATTTTCATTCCCCATACCTGTGACACAGACACACATAAAGCCCACCTTGCTGGACTGCGTGGCCTATGGCTCAAACCCCAACACAATGCCTGACCTAACAGGTGCCTGGTACGTGACAGCCTTCCCGCCTCTAGTCCACAACCAATTTTTTGCAGACCCACTTGACATGCGTAATAAAAACACAGATTTCTGAGACCTGTGCCAGACCTGCTCACTCAGAAGACTTAGGGAAGTTTCCTAGGAATCTGTACATTTTTTAAAAAGCTCCACATGATCCTATAACAAGTAAAGCCTGGTACTCTGTGGACAAGTGCTGGCCACACATTAGAATCACTAAAGGAACATTTGAAAAACCCCAATGCCAACTCCCATCCCAGACTATTCACTTTGAGTCTTAGATTGAGTCCCAGACAGGCATCAGGACTTTTTATAAGCTTCCAGGGGACTCCAGTGAGCAGCCAGAGTAGAGAAACATTGCTCTAGGCCAGTGCCGTACAAAAGAACATTCTGCAGTGACGGAACTGTCCTCTCTCTGCCCTGTCCAGTCTGATAGGACCAGTCACATGTGTCTGTTAAGAAACTGAAACATGGTTAGTGCAGCTGAACAACTGAAATATTAATTTTACTTAATTTCAAATAATATCAATTTAAATTTGTGCAGCCAACACATGGCTACAGGCTACCTTTCAGCGGCGTGAAGTTCTGGCCCAGCAAGTGCACACTGCCGCTCTGGGAAGCAGGCAGGGGCTGTAGGATGACAGTAAGGAGGGTCCTCCCTGTGTTGTAAAAGGGGTGGGGGGGCCTCTCTGAGACATTTCCTTGGAAATCAAAATGTTTTCACAGGATCCAAGATAATAATTGGTCCCAGTGGTCTGTTCTACTTGGTAAACCTCCCACCTGGCCCCTTTCTTGGCTCAACTGGAGAAGGAAAACAGCCACCTCCAGGCTTCCAACGAGAGCCTTGAAGTTGCAGGAAAAGCCAGGGGGTGGGCCGAGGAGGCTAGCTTCTATTTTGAAGATGTTTTCCTTTTTGGAATAGGCTCCATATCCTCCAGCGGTGCCGACAGGGCAGAGGTTGTGACTGACATTGTGTTGTTGGACATTAAACAGTCTCTGAGGTCAGCCGGCAGCTGGTGGGCACGTCCTGCAAATGGTTTTTAATCAGACTCACCCCTGGCCCTGGGAAACTTGAGGCTCAGGGACTGGGGGGGGGGGGGGGCGGGGGGGGCAGGGGAGGCCAGCTGTTGGCAATCACCAGTTGACTTCCCCAGCCCCCTTCAACTCTCTGCCCCTCCGTGTCACCTCACCCCGTGCCCTGCCATGATGGATGTTTGGGAGTTGAGTGGATATGCAGGCAGGAGATGCAGGGACCAGACCTTCCCCTACCACTGCCCCCCACCCCCGGGCAACAACTCAGGAAGTTCTATTGGACTTCTCTTCCCTGGCGTGAGGTCACTCCTGAATGACAAGCTGTGAGTTCCAACCAAATGTTTTCTTACAGTCACCACACCTATTGGTTTTCTCTCCCCTGGGACTAGTCAGGGGGTCTTTCAAGAGGGTCATCTTACTCCAACTCCATTAGGGCAAAGAACCTCTCAAGATCTCAGTCTAGGGACAGGGAGGTAATGTGGAGGTTGGAGGAAGTACTGGGTCTGATCAAGTCTCCTCACCTTTAAAATGGGAACAGAAACATCCATTCCGCAAGGCAAGGCGGTTCGGAAAAACAAAGCCAGATGATGATTTGAAAATGAAAGTGGCAGCAAGTACTCAAGTACTTTTAAAAATCTGAATTTCCCTACCCTGTTGCACTGTTGTTGGGAATGCAAGTGAAAAATTCTATTCTTCACTTTTTGAGGAATTTCAGCAATTGCACTACGTCGTATTTACCCCAATAGATACAAAAATGCAGATTCAAAGGCACCTCGATGTTTATAGCAGCATTATCAACAATAGCCAAATTATGGAGAACAAAGTGAGGGTTGGTGGAGGGGATGGGTGGGGGATGGGCTAGGCAGGTGACAGATATGACGGAGGGCACTTGCTATGATGAGCACTGGGTGTTGTATGTAAGTGATGAGTCACCGAGTTCTACTCCAGAAACTAATATTGTACTGTATGTTAACTAAAATTTAAATTTAAAAAAAAATTTAAAAAAAAATCTGAGCTTTTAACCCTCATTCCTTAGGATTTCTTAATCTTCCCCTTACCTTCCCCTATCCCTAAATTCCCTTTTATTAACCGCAGTGCCCTAGGCTGTGACCTTGGAACAGCAGATTTGGTACCATAAGAAAGTGCCCCTCCAAACCCTAACAATACCCAAGCACCAGAGGGCCACACTATGGGATTCCACACCTGGACTCAGTCAACCCTCCCAGAGCCATTTTCTCTGCAAATCTAATTAGCTCAACTCAGCAAACATCTGCTGTGTGTTTTCCCAGCGCTTGTACTTGGAGTGGGACAGGGGGATGGCATAAAATCAGTAAGACATCCCTCCTGCATTCAGAACCCCAAAAAATGACAGTAACACAGAGCACCAGGGCATCTGCCAAGTTCCAAAGCCCTGTCCCGACTAATAACTCCTATGAACCTCGAAATAACCCTCTGCAGAGAACATGGAAATTGTTATTTGTAATACCTAGATTCCAGATGAGAAAAATGAGGATCAGAGAGTGGGAATGTCTTGCTCGCATTCACAGGTAGTAGATGGAGAGCCAAGGCTCAACCTCAGGTTGGTTTTTACTCCAAATGATACTTTGCATACAAACATTCATGATAGAAAGTTAATTACTGATTAGTGTGACTGTCCTCCAGATTCCATGCCCTTTCCCACCAGAGGGAAAGAGCTTGAATTTTAAAAAGAGAACAGAGACTGAAATGAAGCACAGACGCATGTGTTTCAGGGAAACCAGATGGCCATCTGCGCCCGGCAAGCCAAGGGGCTAGGTGTAAGTTTTGAAGACCTTCGTTGTGAATGGGAACTGAGAACACTTCACAAAGAGGGCAAGAGGCTTGCGTGGGACATGAAGGAAAGGCTAGACCTTGCATGGGGAAGAAGAAGAATCGGGGCTTTCCAGGCAGGGAGCTCTGTCAGAGCAAAGGTTCCCAGTTCTGCAGTAAGCATGCACAATTTATCCGTTCATACAGTTTAGCTACCCGCCACTGGCAATGCACAAATAAATAAGACAAAGTCACTGCCCTGGGCTATTTCCAGTGGCAAGGCCAACACTTGTTCTAAAGGACTGTCAGAGAGGAAATCAAGGAAAATGGACAGCTCTGGTGGAGTCAGATACTGAAAAGCCTTGACTGGTGGTCCAGGGAATTCGGGGTTTATCTCAAAGGCAGTGGAGTGGGCGGAGAGCTTTTCCTCCAGTCCCTTTGTCTCCGTCTTGGCATCTTGCTCAGGCCCCACCTAGGACGCAGTTCACAGTGCCTTTCATCTTTCTGCCCCAGGCCCTGCAGCTCCATTATCCCATAAGAAATTTGGGAAGCCGTAAGACAAGGGCAATAAATTGTCTTTAGTAACACCCCTGCTCCCCCTCCCCCCAGCCTTTGTCCCTCCCCTTTGTCTGGAGAGGGAGCCTCCCACCCTGCTCTGCCCCTCCTCCTTCTAACCCCCTTCCAGTGGGCTTTATGGTTTCCATGGAAACCGGAGAGCCCTAGCAGCCAGGGGTCTCTCACAAAAGTACTGTTTGTGCCACCATTTGGGATGGAGGAGACAGTGTGAAAGTGAGAAAATAGCTTATAAACGCCTTCCCCACCATGCAGCCTCGCAAGCTCTGGTCGGGGAAGAAGGAGGGACTGAGCTTTCTTTCTACTGTCTGCTTCCAAGGGGCTTTGCTGGACTAAGTCCAAACCCAACCTAGCATCCCTGAGGGAACACACACACACACTCACACACTCACACACACACATATGTAATACATATGCTCAGACACACACAAACGGATTACACACATACATAATACATACACTCACACAAACACACACACATAAAAACTCTCAAACACACACACATACACAAGCTCACCAGGTCCCCTTCACCAGTACAGCTGGGCTCAGTCCACGAAGACAACACATCCCCCTGCAAGATGACCCTGAACTTAGAACAACTGTCCATTCCTAGCATATTCCTAGCATGCACCCTTCTGGGGGCCGCAGTCCTAGAAAAACCCTAGAGCTGAGGCCACACCCTCAGGACCTCCCAGCATCCCCTCTGAGCACCTCAAACCCCCTGGCCTTACAATTCACAGACTGGAAACTTGCTTCCTGGTGTTTTGAATGCCTGAGACATCAGGAGTTTCAGATCCGCAGGCTTTCCCACACCACCCCAGTAAAAATCCATCAGTCCTGCCCCAAAGGACAAAGAACAGTGGGGAAGCGCTGAAGGGAGAACAGAAGAGAAACACTTTGTTTCCCATTTTCATTTTCATGGGTCCCACCTTGGAGAGCTAGATCCTGGGGAGTGAATTCACATAGGGAAGGGGTCCCCAAGTGCTAGCAATATTTAAAAAGCAGCATGGGTGGATGGACACACTCAACCTTTGTGCTTACAATAGGTAACAAGAGCCCAGACTGTTCTCATCAGCCACTACAAGGCTGTCCAGAAGTCTGGTGGGTAATTTATTTGTTTCAGCTTAATTTTTTGGTAAATGAGGTAATCTAGGAATTAGTTCTCATTCAGCATGGTCTGCTTGGGAATCCAAATATTTCTGAGCACCAGGGAGTGGTTGGTGTTGATACTTGTTGGCCCATTGGCCCAAGCCTCTTGATCAAGCAGGATGTTGGGCCCATCCAAAGTCAGCACTGAGTTCACTTCCTACCTCTATCTGCAATTAGTTCACTCTTCAGAGGAAAAAATAATAAATGACCCCCCCCTTCCTCTGCTCAGGTCTCACCTGAGCCGGAGGAATGGAATGTCAGTCTGGTCCTCCCTCCATTTAAATGATTTTTCCAACACCTGGAGGGTTACTCAACATAGTGGACTTAGGGTTCTGACCCTTCTAGGTCCTTAACCTGACTCTGGCATTTTTATTGTTGCCCTAGGAAAGTCAGTGTAACTCTAAATTTTATCTGCAAATAATGGTATAGCACCGTCACCCAAGATTGTTGCTATAATATTGACATAACACAGGATGAAGCACCCAGCCCAGTGTGTTCCAAAGCATGTTACCTCTCTTCAGTGTGCTGGATATATGTGAAACAACATTTACTATGCACTCTCCTGCCATATTTTTTTATATCTCAAGGAGATGATAGATCTTGTATGTGCACCTTAAAGCCTTGTCTCTGTAAACAAGGTCCTTCTTACCCATGAAAATGAATTTCGAGCTAATGAATCTTGGGTACCTAATGTGTAGTCTCCGCACCAAGACCCAGCAGAAAGGCAAAATGAGAAAAAAATTTCACCATTACTTCCATAAAAGTAACTTACTGGACAACTTGGCCTCAGCATACCAAGCCTTGCAGAAGACAAGGGGGTAAGTAAAGCATAGTAGCTGCCTCCCAGCAGTGGCGCACTGGGGTGGAGAAACGCTCCGTCCTGGAGTCCATCCACCCAGACTTAGATCCCAGCCCTCCCTTGCCAGCTATCGCCTTCCGTTTGGCAGGTCATTTCATTCTTCTGAACCTCAACTTTCTCATCTGGGAAATGGAGCTGATCACAATAACACCTTCACCTCCTGGGATTACATGAGGTTGAGCTCATGAACTACTCCATCTTGGGAAATGTCTAGCTCAAGAAGTGTCCAATTAACTTTAACTGCTGTGATCCCAATGCTACAAGAATTAGATCACCAAAGAGCACAGGAGGGCAGGGAAGGGTGATGTAGAGTCCAGCTGGCTCTGGGAACTCACTTCCCCTTTCCGGACCTTTGTTCAAACCAAAATGGAGAGATGGCACCAGCCAGCCTTCATCACTCAGTGACTTCCAGATGTGTTCAAGAACTAAGGGTCACAAGGAAAACAAACGAGAGCAACCCAAAGCACCAAGGAGCCCCTTAAGACTAACAATCAGTCGGGGTCCTCCCACTCACCTTGGTTCCCTCACAGCCAGTTGTTTTCCAGACCTCTCCTTTTTTCCCAAATGCTCCTCCCAGTGCCTTCCCCTCCTCCTTACCACCTTCCTCCTCCCGGGGAAGCAGAAGGTCCTGAGGGCCAGAGAGAAGGTCAGAGGTCTCCACCGGCCTGGCCACGAGCCACCAGGGCTGCTTCCTGCCGGGAGCTTTCTGTGAACTGCTGCCCACCACAGGGAAACCCAAATAAAGTCACCTTCCCACTTAACGAGCATTTTGCCCTTTAAGGAAAGGTTGTGTTTAGAGCCCAAAATGTATCTATGGCTTGAGGAAGATTTCATCCAACCTTTTACGGATATGGTATGCAGCAAAGGGGCCCACCCAGGCCCATCAGCTACCGCCTTCGTGGGCAGACCTGGCTTGGATCCTGGATAAGTTACCAAGGTGCTGAACTTGGCCTCTGATGCCCCTTCTTTGTTTTTTCTTCCCTTCCTCCACCTCTTCCCTGCCATAGCCAACTAGCCTCACAATCGAATCCCATTCTGTCTCCTGAAAGATGAGTCTGGAGATAATTACTCAAACTGACCAACAAATCAACAAATGTGACTTAATACACTTCCACCTAAAGCAAGAGAAACTTAAAGAAGACACCTGATAAGCATTTGTGTGCCCTGAATTCTGCAGAAATCTTGTTTTATCTTTACAAAATCCTGCAAACGGGTGCAGTAACTATTCCCTCAGGTCCCTCAGGCCAACACCTAGATACCTGAGGCTCAGGGCCTTCGCAACTCGCCCAAGGCCCTCCAGCAGTAGTGAGGACAGAGCTGATATTTGAGCTCAGGTCTCTGTGAGGTGTCTCAGCTCCACACCACACCAGAGACCACTGAAAAACAAAGGAATTTCTGTGTTGCCGAGAGGGTGACAGGATTGGCAGGGAGAGACCAAAGTCTAGGGAATCTACCACACCCTGTATCTTGCTCCCCAAACTTCCTTCTCGTGGAACTGGTTCTGAGTCTGCCCTTCACTGAGGTGGAAGTCAGGACACCCTCCCTTCTAGGACACCCTTGATGGCAGCAGTTAACCACGTTGCTGTTCCCCCATCCAGAAAGGGGGGTGCACCTAAATTCGCAGAGATTTGAGGAGCAGAATGCAAGAGAATTTGAGACACCAGGTAAATGTTGAGATATGGAAACAGACTCGGAGTTTTCACTCGGCAAGTTTCCGTGCCAGTGGCACTCAGGAGCATGGCCCCATGAAACCACCACAGGCTTTCAAGTGGGGTCAACACGGCTTTGAACCCTGGCAGGGCCAGGTCCTGGTTACATGACCTTAAGCAAATTGCCTAACATTTCAGTGTCCCCTTCTGCAAAACAGAAATGATAGTATCTGCCTTTACAAAGTTCTTTAAAGAATTTGGGATTCGTTCTCTAAAATACCTACCGCTGCGTTGAGAGCAGTTGGTGCATGACAAATGACAGTGTTATTAGTTCTTCTTGAAATAGGAATGGCGAGGGGACCTGGGTGGCTCAGTTCGTTGGGCGACTGCCGTCAGCTCAGGTCGTGATCCTGGAGTCATGTGATTGAATCCCACATCGGGCTCCTGCCTCCAAGGGGAGTCTGCTTCTCCCTCTGACCTTCTCCCCTCTCATGCTTTCTCTCTCTCTCTCTCTCTCTCTCTGTCTCTCTCTCAAATAAATAGATAAAGTATTTTAAAAAAAATAAGAAAAGAAAGAAATAGCAATGGCGATAAGATGCTCTCCAAGACATCCAACCTTACATATCCCCAGGCTTAATGGGAGCCAAGAAACAGGCCACTTCCTCCGTCCTTATCTCAAAACAGAGATGCGGAGAACTCCCCCAAGTCCAGGGCCAGGCTAAATAAAAGAGAAAGATTTTCGCCAGCCAAACAGCAGCTGCTCTGGCCATCTGGGAATGGTCTTCTGCTTTAAAGCCCTTCACTGACCACCCGGGCTTCCAGGAGAACATCCAGACCCCCAGCATGACTCACAGAGCCCCTGACCTCCCCTCAACCAGGCTGCTCTCCCACTCGCTCACCTCCAGCCAGATGTTCAGTTCACCGTTCCCTAAACACAGCACGCCATGGCTGTGATCTTCCCGCTTCTAGTGCCCCAAGCCTCTTCCTCGCCCTCCACCTGAAGAAATCCCGTCATCATTAGGAGCCCAACCCGAACCCATCAAGAACTACCACCACCTTCTCTATGACCCCATCACACTTCTTACTGAAAGGAGGAAAAGAGGGGCTTGGGAGGCACTGGGGACAACTACACCATGTGCCTGCCCCTGGGTACTCCACATACTTATACTCTCCACTCCTTCAAGCGGCCACATGAGATAAGCCATTATCTCCACTTTGCAGAAGGAAAATGAGTTCACCAAGCCCAAGGCAAGGTCCCAGGATTGAAAGACCCCACAGCCCTTTTCTCCTACTCCCTCTGTGTGTCCGATGGACACACAGTTAAGCTAAGCCTGTCTGTCTCCAATTCTAGACTGTGTTTCCTGTAAACAGAGTCCGTATCTAATTCATCTCTGAGTAAATCCTAGCCCCTTTAGCCCAGGCTCAGGCCCATTACCTGACACTTAGTAAGCCCTCCACAAATGTTGGTCAGATGGATCTTTCTCAGCATACACAGGGAGCCGCTGGGTCATCCTTCTGTTTGTTATAGAGACTAGAGAGAAGGAATTCTGGATCGTGGAGGGTTAGCATTTCCAGGTGGACTGTCTTGGCTTTCTCCATGCACACAAGTTTGCGGGCAGGAGGATTTGACCTTGACCACCACCGATTTGCAGAACTGGAGATACAACTTCCTGCTTCTCTTTGAACTACATTGTTTCAAAGGAAACTCTTAATATTTAGCACAGAAAGCTAGTGTTGTGATCTCTGAGCTGGTGATCACTTTCTGTGAAAATGGGCCTTTGGGACAGGAAGGACAATGGCCCAGTCACCCCCATGAACCTAGGGACAGCGTTCCCAGATTCTAAGTATGGTGACCTAAGGAAGCCTACAGCCTACTATGGAACCTTTGTCAGGTCTGCAACACCCACCGTTCTTTTGCACAAGCTCCCTATGTTTGGAGATCTTCCCATAATCTGAGCACCGCCTCCCAGCTTGGAGGCTGATTCCGCTTTCCCTGGCCTCCTCTGCAGCCCTGTCAGTCGGTAGTCCGGGCTCCGCCAATCCTGCATGTGCGGTTATTAGCTTTGGAGGACAACCTGAGGACCCCGGAGCTGTGTGGAATCTGTCTTCTGGCTGAGGTGGGGGGAAATCATCTAGGTCTGGGAGTCAGTAGTGGTAGAATTGCCAGTCCCAGGTACAACTTCATGGTGCAAGCTGTGTGCGTGCCCCCACGGAACCAAAGAATTCAAGAAAGGCTCCTTCCTAAAGCCTAATTCTCCAGAGATTCTGCAAACTCCCTAACACATCTTCTTTATTAAATTCATCTTCTACATAAATAGCTGGGTGAGGTTCTGTAGTTTGCATCCTTGCCGGAAGGATGCAAGCCTCATGCACCCCAGCCTTGCAAAACAAAACCTGTTTAGACTGAACATACCTCACAGCAGTATCTGACCATGAACACACACACACACACACACACACACACACACACACACACACACACGGACAGATGGGGAATCTCATAGACCAGGAACATACTGAGTGCACAATAAATATGTACTGAAATGAAGTGAAGAGAGCCCATGTTTCCAGGCTGCATGTTGGGGTCTCAGACCCAGCACCAGAAAAGGAAAAAGTCTCACATCTTTTGTATTAAATAAGTCTCTGCAGTGCAGTGGGCTGTCTCTGTGACTCAGAAGCTTGGCTCTGAAGATCATTTCTTTGACAGAGTTTCCAGAAATGACTGGAACAATGGCAACATCACTAGAAAGAAGTCTGTCACCTCCCACAGAAGCAACTTTGAGGGACAACATGTTTTTGAATTTGCAGTTTGGAGTGTTTGCTAGTCATTTCTCTTGTAGGGTGTGGCACAGAGGGCTGAGAGTTTTGCTCCAGTGCTGACACCAACCTCCTATGTGTTTGAGCTGTTTTCCTCCTCTGAGCCCTCATTTTCCCTGTTTGTAAAATGACGGGTTGACCTTGGCTCCCCATGGGCTCTATAGGGACATTTCTCCTGCAAAAAGCTGATTCCTTTCATGCTAGTCAACCAGGGCTACTACCAGGCAAGGCTGTTTGAGTTTACAGGTAGGTGTGTGGCCAAGGATGCCCACATGAGGGGTAAGTAAAAACCAGTCTACACTCCCCAAGCTGTGAATCCCGGGGTGGGGCTGCCTCCCCTGGAGGAGAGACTATTTTCCTAATTTGCACAAAAGCATCATATTGGCTGGTGATGGCCCTACTTCCCTTTTGTATTTGTGCCCTCCTCCCCACTGGGGTCATGATACTGTCTTCTGGTCATCAACCTTCCTTCACCATAGATTTGAGCTCCTGGTTACAATCCTATTCACTGTCTCCTTCCGGCATAATTCCAAACCTTCAACATCTACACATGCAACTCTCCCAGCAGTCTGGCCTCTAGGTTCTTTGATGTTCTTCATCCCAACAATCCTCCCCCTGCCACAACCACTCTTGCAGCTGCCCATTTGGTAGCCATACTGTAGACCAGGTCATTACCAGAAATCTCTGTATTGAAATCCTGCTCTTTGACCTCCACTTTCTGCGCTTTCAGGCCACTCATTCAGTACCCTCGTCCCACTTGTCTCGTCCTATATCCTGCCCACCAACCCAATGACCCCACCCCATGTCCACCAGTGGGCAACTCCCATCCTTGCTTCCTTCCTTATATAAATTAAATTCCATTGTCCTTAATAACCACTCTTTTGCAAACAACCCAGTCACACTTCCCTCTCTCTCTCTCTCCTCTGGCACAATTACCTTGCAAAACTCCAACATCTGCTGAGCATGCTCTCTGTGCCTAAAACCACAGCAGCTAAATGCTGCCAGGGAAAATCACACAGCCTGGCTAAGGGACTTTTCTTAAATTCAGTGGGCCCAGATCTCAAAGTGGAAAATCAGAGATGTATGTTTCCCTGGAAATATTGCTTTTTTATTGCTCAAGATAATACTTTATGTCTTCCAAACCTTATATACTCTTCCCCACCTCATGCACGGCTAATGACATCATCTTACAATTCTCTGAAAAATAAGAAGTCACAAAACCAGGATTCCCTCACCTTTCCATCACCAGAATCCAACACCTTATCTGCTTCTGGATTCATCCTCTCTGGCTTCCTTCCTAATGTCAGGAATGAGTGTTCTCTCTTCTTATCAGGCTGGTCCTTCCACACATGTTCCAACTCACGCCCTCTCTGACTTTCTCAAAGGATTTTCTTCTCCAATCACCTTGTCTCTGGGGAAGCATTATCCTCTTTGTGGCTTGCTCTTGCTCTCACTGGTAGTTTTGGTTTTTCATAGACCATTGCCAGCACACAAACATGGCTCTGAAGCTCTGATTGTTGAAAGTTTTCTCTTTGTCCCGTCTCCTCTCCTAGCGAGTGTCCAATTCTCTGCTCACCTTTCCAACAAAGCTTTTGAAAAGTATGGTTTCTGTAAGAGTTCTTCAATGCCCCACCTCCATCCTCTCTTCAACTTTCTATCTTCTACCAATACAAACCATCAAGACTCGTTCTTGTCTCCACAGACCTCCATGTCACCAAATCCAGGGGACAATGCTCTGTTCTCCTCCTGTCTGAACCCTCAGCAGCTTTCTTCAGTGTTCCCTCCCTACCATGCTTAGATCTTATCACCAGCCCAACCTTTCCTCAGAATTCTGGATTTGCATGTCAAACTGCCTTCTTGACATCTTCACTTGGATATCTTATTAACATTTCAGGTATGACACAGTGAAAGCAGGAATCTTGATTCTCTTTCTCTCTAGCTCTCTCTCTCTCTCAGTCACACACACACACACACACACACACACACACACACACACACCCCAAACACTAAACTATTCTTTCTCCAGCCTTCTTTACCTCAGTTACTGGCAGCGCCCTTTTCCAAGTTACTCAAGTCAGAAATTTGGGATAATTCTCTTTCTTTCTCTCTTTTTCTTTCCTTTTCCCTCTCCCTCTCTCACCCTCTCCTTTCTACTCTTAATCCAGTCACCCACATCCGGGCCACCCAACAGAAGTCTTATTCATCCTGCATCCAAAATGTGGCTCAAATGTGCCTCCCTCCCCAGGCTACGTGGACCCCACCTTTGTGCAACCCACCATCACCTCCCACCTTGGCCTCTGACGTGGTTTCTTAACTGGCCTCTCTGTGTCCCCTCTTGCTCCTTTCAATTCATTCTCCATGCAGCAGCCTGAGGAACAATTTTATGCAAATTGGATCATGTCATTTTTCTGATGATTTCTCATCGCACTTAGAATAAAGTCATACTCCTTGCCATGGCCTTTAAAGCCCTAAATGAGCTGTCCCCTGCCTGTCTCTCTAACTTTCTCATACCACCCTCTGCTTGGCTTCCTGCCCACTAGTCTTCCAGGGGCCCCGACAATGTTCCGAGAACCACTAAGATCTATCTTCCCTGCTTCAGAGTGTCTGCACCCACTGTCCCCACATCTGGAACTCTCTCAGCCAGCCCTTCACATGGCGGGCTCCCTCCCATCTGTCAGTTGTCAACAGAAAGGTCACTTTCCAAGGAGGTCTCCCCTGAGCACCCTGTCTAAAATTGTCCTCAACATCATTCTCTTTTTTTTTTTAATTTATTTATTTATTTATTTGACAGAGAGAGACCACAAGTAGACAGAGAGGCAGGCAGAGAGAGAGAGAAGGAAGCAGGCTCACAGCCGAGCAGAGAGCCTGATGCGGGACTCGATCCCAGGACCCTGAGATCATGACCCGAGCCGAAGGCAGCGGCTTAACCCACTGAGCCACCCAGGCGCCCTCAACATCATTCTCTATCTGAAATGTTATATCTTTCACAGCATTTTTTATAATCTTCCATTTAATGTTTTGCTTATGCACAGGTTTGTTGTCTAACTTCCCCCACAAAAATGGTAACTTACCAAGAGGAAGAACCATGCCTATCTCATCCTCCCCTGTAGTCCCAGTGTCTAGCAAAGTGCCTGGCATAAAATAAGTGTTCAATAAACATTTTTGAATGAATGAATGAATGAGTGAATGAATGAATCTCACACTCCCTTGTATGTATGCCCTACACATAGACTGGCTAGACTGGTTCCTCAAATGTCTCCTGACTTTCTCTACCCTCATGCCTCTCTGCTTACACTATCTTATCAGTCTGGATATCTTCCTACCAACCCTATTCCTCACTCAAGTTGCCAAAATCCTGACCAAGTGCCACCTCAAGCCTCATGTCTGAAACCTTCCGTCATTAGCAATTCTTAGAATCCCTGAATGTCAGTTCTTGGAGGTGATAATTCAAAATCCCATTTGCTGCTTCAGCTGCCCAGAGTGCTGGCAAGGGCCACAATCAAGCAAGAAAGGCCATCTACGATGATGGGAAGGGGATGGATGCCCTGAGCTCATTTAGTCTTCTCATGTTGCGAGGGGAGGCAGATAATGAGGCCTGGGGGGGGCTGGCTTTTCAGGGAACAGCACTGAGAACAGAACGGTGTTTCTGGAACACCGGTGTGAAATTATAAAAGGCTGCCTTTTCAACACACCCAGACAGAGAAGCTGGGGCTCACACCAACTTAGAAGACTATAGAGATTGTGAATTTTGAATTTAAAAAGTATATATTCACTGTATTATTTTAATCTTTCTTTTCCAACAGACATCTGACCAGATTAATTTTATATGCAAACTTCTGTCAAAAGTCTCCAGTTTTATTTTGCAGTTAAGCTAAAAGTATTTTAGCTTATTTTAAAACGTATTTTAAATTTAATATTTTAATATTAATATTTAATTAAATTTAATTTAATATTTAAATTTAATATTTTAAAAAGTATTTTAAATATAAGAAGAAGAATTACCAACTGATGGTTGCTGGGGGTGGGGGGGGTTGGGAGAGGATGGCTGGGTTATGGACATTGGGGAGGGTATGTGCTATGGTGAGTGCTGTGAAGTGTGTAAGCCTGATGATTCACAGACCTATACCCCTGGGGCAAATAATACATTATATGTTAATAAAAAGAATTTTTAAAAATAAAAATAAGGAAAAAGATTAAAAGTTTAAAAAAAAAAAGAAGAAGAAGAAGAAGGAGAGGAATTGCCAATGACCACAGTCCCGGAGTTGAACACTCCCTTCGTTCCCCATGTTCTATTTTTCGGTGCACAGACCCTCTAAGCCTTCTGTAGTGGAAAAGTCATCAAGTCGCTTTGGTTTTTATAATAAGAAGGGTGAAAAGGGAAGATGGAAGAAAATTAAAACCTATTTCCCACAGACTAAATGTGTCCCTCCAAAATTCATCTACTGAAATCTATCTCCCAACATGATGGTGTCTGGAGGTGAGGTTTTGGGAGGTGATTAGTCATAAGGGTGGAACCTCCATGAATGGGATTATAAAGAGAGCTCAGAGAGCTCCCTTGCCTTTCCGGCATGTGAAGACACAGGGAGAAGATGGCTGTTGATGAAATGGGTTCTCAACAGACATTGAATCTGCCAAGGCCATGATATGGGACTTCCCAGCCTCCAGAACCATAAGAAATAAATGTTTGTTGTTGACAGGCCATCCAGCTCATGATTGTTTTTTTCCAGGAAACTGAATGGGCTAAAACAATATTAATTGCCTCTTATGTGTCAGAGACCACGCAAGGCCCTTGTAGACATTACCTCATGGAACCATCAAAACAGTCCTATGGGTAACTACTTTTTTTTTTTACGATTTCATTTATATGACAGAGAGATAGCGAGAGAGGGAACACAAGCACAGGGGAGCTGGAAAGGGAGAAACAGGCCTCCCGCTGAGCAGGGAGCCCATATGGGGCTCTATCCCAGGACCCTAGGACCATGACCCAAGCCGAAGGCAGACACTTAACCAACTGAGCCGCCCAGGTACCCCTGGGGCAACTGCTTTTATTACCCCATTTTACAGATAAGGAAACAGTCCATTGATGAGTGTGGTGCCCCAGATCTTTGCTCTTCTGAGTCTGTTCCTTGGACCAACAGCTTCTTGCCAGAGGTCTTTCAGAAGCAAGATTCTTGGGACCCACCCTGAACCTACTGAATCTATCCGTGTTTTAACAATGTCCCCCAGTGATTCTTCTGCACACTGAAGTTTGAGAACCACCTGGTCTTGATGACACAAACAAGAGAAGGACTGGGGTTCAGACTACACCCGGCTAACTGTGCTCTGAACAGAACGGACAGCAGAGACAAACATCATGGTTTTGAAGAAAACAAGTTAAGCTATCACGAACACAAGTTGGACGTGTCAATACTACATTCAATTGCCTGTCTACTCTGATACATATCCCTTCCACTCTGGGATACGTATCTACTCTGATACGTATCCTGGGATACGTATCTACTCTGATACGTATCCCTTCTACTCTGATACGTATCCCTTCCTGGATGGCTTCCAAAGCCATCGAGACAATTTGGTGACATGGAAAGCAAGCAGGTCTGGGAATCAAGAGGATGAAGACAACCAACTTAGCCACCACTTAGCAATGACATTAGGAAAGTCACTTACCCCACCCCCCACCCCTAAGGCCTCGCTCCCTTAGCTAGTGAGGTGGGAAGGTAGGAGCACTCTTCTCCAGCTCAATTATGTCGTGTTTTCCATGCCAGTAGGTTGAACGGCCTGGTCTCCTGCCACAATCAGAGTGGAAACCACTTCCTTCTTCAGCCTGCAACATCTATCTTTAGTCACTCCTTTGGTAATTGCTGTGTTGCTTTTCCTAGACATAAAAATAGCTTATTAGCACATCAAATAACCACCACCTTCCAGGGGACTGACAGCTTAACAGCACCCCCAACACAGAGCTTGCAGCCAGCTGGATCCTAAGTATATGGTATACGCAGGGGATTCCAGGTTTCATCCCGGAAACCAATTAATCACCATATTGGTTCATCCTTTTTCCTAAGGGCAGGGGTTATATCCATGCTCTTCAATCCTGGAACCTTGGGATGACAGCCCCCAAGCTCTGGGTCACTGTTGTCCCTGCTACCAAAGTCCTTTCTCTGCCACAGAGACTGGACCCAGCCCATCTAGAGTGAAGTCTGGCTCACTCCTCTGACCAGAGGCCACTTCATCCCCATCAGACAGGAAGATTTCTTGAACTTATGGACATATTCCAGACCCAGAAGAAAAATTGCCAAATCTCTGATGCCCTTAAATCTGGCCCAGATTTTCTCAGAGACCGGAAGAGACGTTTTCCCTGAGTATTTTTATAAAGCGGGAAGTCCGAGATTTGATTGTTCATTCAGTCGGTACATCCCCACCATCATGAGTCCTTCCTCCATGAGCAGTGAATGTGCAGGCATAGATTCCCAGAAACTGTTTGACTCAGTGCCGGCTCCAGTTGGCTCCCTGATAACTTCCCCAGGAAGCCAACCAGCCTTGTACAACATCATCCAGTCAGAGAGACTTGAAGACAGTTCCCAGCACAAACACTGAACAAAGCATTTTGGTGCTATAACATGAGGGGTCCTACTTACAAGAATATCAGAAGGCCCCTGGGTTCTGACTCTGCGGTTCCCAAGCAACGGATCTAAGAGGACCATGCTATTTGGTCTGAGTCAGTGGTTAGGAGTCTTCTTGCTCACCAATCCTAGTTCATCTCTTCTGGCACCAGTCTTCGACTTCATCTTACCGAGCTCTTTTAAAAGCGATCAACTGATCAACCAAAAATCAGTGGTTTGAGGGGGTTTTTTTCCACCTTTCTTCCTGCCCTTTCTTTATCCAGTGGTTCAATCATTCCAACAAGTACCCTTTGAGCACCTGCCATATTCCAGTCACCGGGCTTACAGAGATGTGTAAACACAGCCCCTACCTTAGAGCAGCTACCCATAGGGCAGAGACAGACCAGCACACAGAGCATCATGAGGCCAAGTCCCAGTGCTCTGGGGACACGAAGAGGAGGAACAGCAAGCTGGCCAAGTAAGGTAGTTCAAGCAAGTTTGAGGAATCCATTTCTGATTATCCTCTGTCCACACAGGAGGCAGGCTTGAGTAGGCAAGACCGGTGTCACATGGCTAAATGATAAAGTACAAAATGACATAGGCCAAGATATCCACTGAACACAAATATTGTCTCTCTCATTTGGCCAGGGTTGCAGTTACTCAGACAAGAAAATAAGTCCTGGGGTAGCTTTGAAGGCGGGAGTCAATGCCAGACATCGAAAGCCTAATAGACCCAGAGATGAACTCGTGACCTCAGCAAGTACATCAGCCTGCCCATGGTCACTCCGTGCTGTGCACCAGAAGACAGCTGTGGGCCTCCACAGCCTCCTGTCTGTCCCTTGCAATGATGCTCTTATTCACCATTGAACTCCAACAGAGCTGGAACCCCTCGTACGTGATTTATTGCTCTGTCCTTATCACCTAGCATGCGTCTGATATAGGGAAATAAAAACATATTCATTTAAAAAGTACATGCAACAAAATACCAGATCAGTATTCCTCAAAACTGTCAGGGTTATCAAAAACAAAGTCTGAGGAACTGTCCCAGCCAAGAGGAACCTCAGGAGACATCATGGCAGCATGCAACGAGGTGTCCTGGGTGGGATCCTCAGAACAGAAAAAGAACATTAGGTCAAAAATAAAGAAGTTTAAACAAAATACAGATTTAGTTGGGAATAATGTATCAAGAGTGGTCCATGAATGGAGACAAAAGTGTCATGCTAATGTAAGATGCTAATAATAAAGGAAACTGGATGTGGAGTATATGGGAACTCTCTTTATTAGATTAACAAAAAGGCGTCGTAACAAAAATATGGATAATTATCCTCAAGCACCTTTGGGGCCTCCCCCTACCTGGCTATCAGTCCATCATTTTTCTGACCCTCACCATTTGCTCTAATATTCTTTTTTTAAGATTTTATTATTTATTTGAGACAGAGAACACGAGCCAGAGGAAAGGGGAAGGCAGAGGGAAAGAGAGGAAAAGGTTCTCCTTGAGCGGGGAGCCTGACACGGGACTCGATCCCAGGACTCCGGGAGGCAGACACTTAACCAACTGAGCCACCCAGGCGCCCTGCTCTTCATATTCTGGATGAAGGACATTCTCTCTTTTCTAAACATGGAGCCCTGAGACATGCTCTTGCCTGGCAGCAGGAAGCATGAGTTTTAGTCCCACCTCTGCCATTTTCCCACTGTCTATTACTCACCTACCACCTACTCAACAGGAAGGTAAGGCTCTCCATGTTGCTCCATGAAGACAGGAATGATGTCAGGTTCATCTCAGTATCTCCAGCTTCTAAAGACAATCCAGGCACATAGTAAGCACCGAACAAAAAGTTCGTTGAGTGACTAAATCCATGACCATTGCTTCAGACTCTCGCAATGTCACTATAACCAAGTCAGCCCAGTCTCAGAATCTCCTTTATTGTCATCTTGATTTTACAACTGTCTCCAGCATTGCTCCAAGGACTTTCTACACATTTGGTCAAAAATTCACAAAGCTGCACCAGCTGCCTCAGACCCTGCAAGCTTCCAATGCCTTGGATTTCAGACAGAGGGGTACCAGCTGAGAAAGGCAGACATCCCATCTAGGTCCTGTCATGCTGTGTCATCCTGGCACAGTCTTCCCACTGGATCCGCCAGCCCCGTGTAGCTTCCTCCAACAAGCGCAGTGTGATTGGACCAGAACTCCCACCCTTTGTCTAGGAGACCCCAGCATATATCTTTGGGAAACAGTCCAAGCCCAGGCAGGGGGAGACAGGAAGTCATCCCCCCAAAAAAAATCCCTGGCCCCCAAGTGTCTAGTGACGTGGACAATAGTCCCAGGCCCCAATCTGCCGTCATCCAGCCTTGGGACCTGGACAAGTTTGTCTCTGTGCCTCTGCCCGGCTCCCGTCCCAGAGCTGGTGCAGGTGGTGGAAAGCACAGATGAGGGGCGTTCCAGTTCCTCACAGGGGCTGTGCTCCTTCTCTTCTGTGGGTAATTCCTCTGCACAGAGCCTTCCACCACCAGCAGCAGCACCAGCCCCTCAACAGGCACACTCTCTGAGGAGAGTCCTGACACCTGAGTCCTGACACCCTGCCTGGACTCATTCCATGGTGTCCATTAGCCCTCCGAACGCTTGGTATGCTCCCTCCTTAGAGCCTACTGCTTAGAATCGCCCTCTCACGGTCTCCACCAGCCCGGACCCCGCTGGGTCCTCTTCACTGTCTGATCTGCGCCCACCACGCTGCCTGGCCCGAAGTAGTAAGGACGGGATGAATAACCACGCTGGGTGTGTGACTGAAGACCTGAAGAAACATGTGAACAATGAGTTATGAACTGCTCTGCAAAATTACAGCTTTTTGGATAACTTACCTCAAATTCCTCTGGAGGGTTGGTGAAGATTTTTTTTTTTAACAGCATCTCAATCTCATCAATCAATTTACAAGCATCTGTAAAAAAGAAAAAAAAAAAAGCTCAAATAGCTTGTTGTTGCAGTTGTGAATTCCTGCTGGGTTTCCTGGTTTGCTTCCAAAGACTGAAAGCAAGTACTGACACCCTGTCCTCCAGCCCCTCCCTGCCCCCCCCACTGGCCCCCTCACTCTCTGTATCTCTCTCTCCACATTCTCTGTTTCTCCCCTCACTCTCTCTCTCTCTGCCTCTCTCTGTCTCTCTGTCTCTCTCTGTCTCTATCTCTCTCTCTTTGTGTCTGTCTCTCCTCTCTGCCTCCGTCTCTCTGTCTCTTTTTCTGTCTCTGTCTCTTTTTCTGTCTCTATCTCTCTGTCACTCTGTCTCTCTCTCTGTCTATATCTTTCTCTCTCTCTTTCTCTCTCTCTCTTTCTCTGTCTCCATTGCTCTCTCCATCTATCTCTGTCTCTCTCTCTCTCTATCTCTCTGTGTCTTTCTCTGTATCTCTCTATATATCACTCTGTCTCTGTCTCTATCTGTCTGTCTCTGTCTCTCTGTCTCTGTCTGTCTCTTTCTCTATCTCTCTCTCTCTTTGTGTCTGTCTCTCCTCTCTGTCTCTGTCTCTCTGTCTCTTTTTCCGTCTCTTTTTCTGTCTCTCTCTGTCTCTTTTTCTGTCTCTATCTCTCTCTCTGTCTATATCTTTCTCTCTCTCTGTCTTTCTCTGTCTCTGTTGCTCTCTCCGTCTATCTCTCTGTCTCTCTATCTCTCTATCTCTCTGTGTCTTTCTCTGTATCTCTCTATATATCGCTCTGTCTCTGTCTCTATCTCTTGGTCTCTGTCTCTCTCTGTCTCTCTCTCTCATACATTCCCCACCATTTCTCTCCCCTCCCCCTCCTGATCCGGTCCCTGTGCATTGAGCACTCCCCTTGTGGGCCAGTGCCTTACACAGGGGGCCTCACTCTCCTCCCATTACCCGGCACCGCCTCTCCTGTACTTTGGGAGAGGCAGGGACCAAGAGCTCAGGCTTTGGGTGTGGACAGACTCAGCTGTCCCAGGCCTCATTCTTCCCTGTACTGGCTGTGTAACCTTCTCAAGTACGTGACTAATGTCTCTGAGCCTTGACTTCCTTCTCAGCGAACTGAGGTGAACATACCCCACTCAGAGCATTGCAAGGATTCAATGAGATACTGCTTGGAAGTGCTTGGCACACACCACGGTGAATCACAGTAACCATGGACTCTCTCGTTCTTATCTGTTCTACTGTGGTGATTGCTTTGGTGACATCCGCAGACATGGTTATAGCCGAAATCTGCATGGGAGATGATGAGCACCTCTGGACTGAGTGTTTCCCCCTAAGGATGATTTCAGACTCTTCCTCCTCCAAATCAACGACCACCCAGAGCCCCATTTCCTCTTGTCTCTGACTCTCTTGTCCTCGGTGCCCACCTTCATTCGCCCACAGAATCTGTGGGGATGGGGACACCCTCGACCTGGCCTCCCCCAGAAATCATCCGAGGAGCTTTTAGAAGTTGTGAACACCCAGGGTGAGTCCAGGAGAGTCGGATTCCTTAGGTCTGGGGTGCCGTTCAGGCGTGGGCGTTTGCAGACATTCAGGGTCACCGATCGGAGGCCAGGCACCTGAACTTCTTATCTAAACTGAGTGGTTCCTCACGGGACAATGAATTAGTGAATGAGTGAATGAATGAATGCTAGCATTTTCCTACAGGCCTGTGCTCTGGACTCCAAAATGTGTGCCCATTTGTCGCACAGTTTCTCAGAACACGAAAACTGAGCTGCTCCGTGCCCCCCGCCCTTATTTCCTCCCCCGGTCTCAGTCCCCACCGGTGCCCTGCGCTGTGTCCGTCGCTCCGTGTTCTGCTCGCCTCTCCCACTCCCTTTCCAGTTTCCCACCTGACTTCCCTTAGCTCCTACTTTCCTCCTGTGCTCCCTCAGCCCACACCACCTCCCACTGGAACATTTGCAAATGGGGGACCTTAACTCGTCCCAATCACGTCTGTGTGAGCAGAGGCTTTGGACACAACAGTTACACAAAACAGATTTATTGAATGAACCGCAGTGACTAACAGGGTCAGAAAAAAAATAGCAGAGACATTCCAAAGAAGGGGCTGGCCAGGGGTGCAGGAGCCTCCCCACTCTGTCCAGGGCAACCAATGAGTTCCAGGCAAAAGGTCTCTGGGGTCACCGTGAGGGCCTCAGAAGGGTACCCTCTTCCCTTCTAGGTCTTCTAGATATTTTCTCCAGGCTTAACCACATACTTTGAGGAGAGCCTTGGGCTGAGAAAGGGAGTCTACAGAAGGTTCTGGACTGTGAAGGGGAGACTAAGCTGAAAGGGGCCTCTTCCTTTCTCCTCCTTCCTCTGCTCCCAGAGCTGGCGCCATCCCAGGGATGGTCAAGCTCTCCATTGACACCAAGCGGCTCTTCCTGCCTCCATGGCGCAAATCTTGTCCTTCACGTCCTGTCGGGAGTCCTCCCAGAACAAAACCTGGAATACACACACCCCTGCCCCCAGCTCACAAAGGCCTGCCATCAGTCTGGTCCTTGAGGCCTCACTGGTGGCGTGACGTCAGGCCCTCGGGCCTGCTGCAGCTGCTCGGGTCACCATGCCCAGCCCCCCAGCCCAGCAGGAGAGGCCAAGGGTGATCCTGATGGTGAGGTGAGAAAAAAACCCACCCAGCGCTTGTCACCCCAGGCAGGAAGGCCACAGACCCTGGAAAAGTGAGAATGGCAAGGAACACACTCATAAACTCAGAGCAGGGTGGGGAGGCATGGAGAAGGGGCCAAGGGAAGCTCTTACCCACCTCCTGCTTCCCTCAGAGAACTAGGAAGGATGGGACTCAGCACACTGAGTGTCCCCAGGACTTGGGGACAGATCTCCCCAGAGGGGCCGGCCCCAGCACTAGCATAGACTTCTCTCTTAAAGCACGGACCTGCCGTCAGGGCCCCCAAATCCAGTGGGGACGGGGTGGACTCATTTTATTCTCTATTGCCTCAATATGTCTCCCCTCCCCCCAAGGATATTGCGTGAAGAGTGGAGAAGCGGTAGACAGTAGGGGGGTAGTTCACCCAAGTGACGCGTGACGCTCATCCATGTATACACACACACACGCACACACATGCATGCACACACACATAACTCTTGGCACCCAGATGCACCAGTGCTCAAGAAAAGTGTCCTGGCTTGGAACGCCAGGTATGGTGTGGAGGCCCTTAGGGGCTAGAGGGGTGAGGAATCAGAGAAGGAAGCCAAGCAGCAAGTAGACTAAATACAGACTCCCTTCTTCCTCGACATTCCCTTCCCAATTCCCCACTCCTATATGACACCAAGGAGCCAGCCGTCCCTGCATCAACCCCATAGCCTTCTGAGGGACACAGGGAATAGAGGCTGAAGAGAGGGTCTGAGGAAATCTGCAAAAAGCTCATCTAGTTGGCATCTGGGAGGGGCTGCAAGAGGGGAAACCCCTTCTGGGATCCTTAGTGCCTGAAAGTGAACTGATCCAGTTTGCAGGAAAGTTCCCAGCTCCCAGCTGCAGAGCCTGGAGCTAACTTGGCTGACACCAGCCCTCCCTCGCCAGCTGCAGCCGAGGTCCCCGCGGCACTCCAGGGAGCCCAACAGAGCTGGGGCCAGGGCCCTGTGTGCAAGTTTCAGGATTCTTAACCCTTAGGAGCCCTGCACAACCGGGAAGTGAACAGGGGAGGAAGAGGGATTGAGGGAGGGTGTGTGCTCCAGGAGAGGGGGTTGGAGCCAGCAGGTAAGGATTCGGAGCAGAAAGTGCAGCTAGAGGGGAAAGCAGGGGCAGGGAGAGGGGAGAGAACATTAGAAGAAAGGAGGGAAAAGAAACAGCTGGAGATCCAAGAAAAAGAGTGGGGGCAACACATTTCCGTTGAGCCAGCCTGACTTCCCCTGTTTTATACAAATGGGGAAACTGAGGCTCAAGGTGGTTAAGAGACTCGAGCAAGGTCCCTCTCACAGATACAAGTGGCCCAGCGCCAGTGCGAGTCCCCAGGACTCAATCTCCTTCCACTAAACCACAAACCTCAAGGAGAAAGGAGGACCAGAGGGGGCAGGGAGGCAGGGAGCGAGGAAAAGCGTCAAATGCAAGGGAGAAGGTGCTATCATGCTACCTGACTTTCAGAGAGCAAGGGCAAAGGCCGGGGCGGGGCCGAGGGCACCGGGCTCCTCTCTGACCCGCCCAGCCCTAGTCAACCACGAGTGTCTCTTGGCTGTAGGGGATGGACTTCTCATTCATCGGCTCTCCACCCTTCCCGGAGTTGGGGCCGGGCCCCTGACTGTGGCCGGAAGAGTAGCTGGCCGACTTCTCGCCGCTGCTGCTGTGCGAGGCGCCCCGGCACCTGCTCCGGCCGCAGCACAGCATGGAGGTGCAGGCCTGGCGGAAGCGCGGGTCGAAGAAGGCGTAGAGGAAGGGGTTGAGGCAGCTGTTGACGTAGCTGATGCAGGTGCAGTAGGGGAAGACGTTCATGAGGAAGATGTCGAAGTCGCAGGGCCAGTGCAGCAGGCTGCCCAGCATGTAGAGCGTCTTCACCAGGTGGTAGGGCATCCAGCAGAGCGCGAAGGTCACCACCAGCACCACGATGATGCTGAGCAGCCGGCGCCGCTTCCGCAGGCCCTCGATGCGCTCCTTGCGGAAGTGGCCGGCGATGGTTTGCGCGATGAAGAAGTAGCAGGTCAGCATGACGGTGAAGGGCACCACGAAGCCCACGGCGGTGGACGAGACCCCCAGGCCCACCTCCCAGGCCCACTCCGAGCTGGAGGCGGCCACCAGGGAGTAGTCCATGTAGCACTGCACTCTCGTGGTGTTCTCCAGGTCCCCGGTGGAGCGGAGCACCATGACCGGCATGGCCAGGAGCGCGGCCAGCACCCACAGGCCCGCCGTGGCCGCCGCCCCGCTGACCCGCAGCCTCAGCCGAGCGTTGGCCACGGGCCTCACGATGGCCAGGTAGCGGTCGAAGCTGAGCCCGGTGAGGCAGAAGACGCTGGCGTACATGTTGACGAAGATCACGTAGCTGCTGAGCTTGCACGCAAAGGTGCCGAAGGGCCAGTCGTAGTCCCGGTACGTGTACGTGGCCCACAGCGGCAGGGTCACCACGAAAGTCAGGTCTGCCACGGCCAGGCTGGCGATGAAGATGTCGGCCGAGCGTCTCTTCTCGCGGCTGCTGCGGAACACGGTCCAGAGCACCAGGCCGTTGCCCGTGGTGCCCAGGAGGAAGACCAGCAAGTAGATGGCGGGGATGAGGGCCCCCGAGGACTTCCAGTCCGTGTACTCGCACTCAGACTGGTTGTCTGCCCCGTAGTAGTTGTCGAAATCGCCAGCCTCCTCCATGCCGGGCAGCAGAGAGAAGACGGGCAGGGGGTTCCAGGGGTCCCAGCTCCGTGGCTGTGGCACTAACTCAGCAAGTGTCCCGAGCGGCTGGCCTGAGCCTCGGAGGACAGGCGAGAAGGGCTGAGGGTGTCCAGAGCCCTTCCCTGCGAGCGGCAGGAGCTGCCTCCGGATTCTGGAGGATGCCTGCTCCTGCAGACTTCCCTCCACCCTCTCCTGCCTTGTCCTGGCCTCAGCT
This sequence comes from Meles meles, assembly GCF_922984935.1. Lineage (NCBI taxonomy): Eukaryota > Metazoa > Chordata > Mammalia > Carnivora > Mustelidae > Meles > Meles meles. The sequence continues at coordinate 13,594,062 of NC_060073.1, read as the reverse complement.
GGGACACTTCCTTGCACCCTCCTGAGTCTCTGTCTCCTCCTTGTCTGGTCACTCCCTCCTCCCACCTCCAGACCAACCCCTCACTTGGAAGTCTTAAGATCTTTAAGTTACAGCCCACTTTTTTTTTTTTTTTTTCCTCCTTCTTCTCTCTGGGCAAGTGGACCAAACTGAGCCCTGCTGTGCTGGGCAGAAGATTATCTGGGGTTTGCAGCAGCCTGCTCTCCTCCTGGCCCCGCCTTCACCCTCTGGCTACCACCCACCCACTCCCCAGCCTCTATCCCTGGTTTCCTCTGGCCTCTGGAGCACCCCCTCTCCAATCCTCCCCACCCTTTCACTCTCACCCCCTCCCATCTACTCTAAATGGGGCAAATTATGCAGATTGGAATCCAGGCTGAGCTGGAGCCGGGACGGGTGGGGGGGCAAGGAGGGTGTGAGATTTCGCAGGATGCTCGCTGGGAGCACCTGGCAAGCCCTCCTGGCCGGCTGGTCTGGCCCCTCAGGTCTGGCCCCCACCCCCCTCCTGCCCTCCCACTCCCCCACCCAGACCAGACTTCACTCTTGCCCTCACAGTCATCCTCCTTGACTCCTCCACTTTGACCCACCTCGGGGAACATTTATGGTTTACGGACACAGTTAAGGGGATTTCTCTACAATTCATAAGCTGTTGGCCGACTGCGGTTTACAGACAGCCTAGGAAATTTTAGAGGGTTGAGGAGAGAGTCCCAGGAGGAAGAAATCCAAGACAAAAGTCATTAAGTCTATGGGGAAACTGAGGCCTCAGGAGGCAAATGTCCTGCTTAAAGTCACAGGATGGATCTCGTTACAATTCTCTTGTTTGTTTTTCTTCTTCTCCAAGCACCAAACAGGGCTTGCCGGATGATAGGTGATCACTAAATGACTGAGTGAGTAAAACAGATGGGTGAACTGGGGGATGAGTGAAAAGAAGGGGCCGTATGCGCTAAGGACCTAGGTGCATTTCAGTCGTTGGGGTCTCTAGGAGACCACGCAGCCAGGGGAGGGGGCAGAGAAAGGGGTGGTCACTGAGGGGCTGCTGTGGGTACAGTCCCACACACACTCACTTTGCCCTGTCTGCTCATCTTTCCAGGAGCTCTGGGCGAGAAAGAGGGAAGGGTGCACAGGACATGATTTTTAAATATAACCCCCAAAAGTGGAGAAGTCCGTCTAAAGTTGAGCAGGGATAAGATGGGACAAAATCAGGGATAAGTCATGGCCCCATCCAAAGCAAAGGGCTTCTAAAACCAGAATTCCTGGTCTCCAAGGAGGGTTGGTCAGAAAACCTTTGGGAGGGGTTTTCAAGGCAGGGCCCCAAACTCAAATACCCACAAGGACCTGGTTAAGAGTGTTCCACGTTTCGTATGTGCTTATTATCCCTTTCAGTTGGCCCAACGACTTGCACTCTTACTAATCTCCACTTACGGATAAGGAAATGAAGGCATGGGGAAGTGAAATAACTTGGCCAAGGTCACTCAGCCAGTCATTGTCAGAGCCAGAATTTGAGCACATGGACTCACCCCCAACGTTCTCCTCTTCCCCAGCACTTTTTAGATTGGGGATTTGTCACCTTCTGAGCATTACAGAAATGTAGGATAGCACTAAGATACCCATAATTTATTCTAAAATAAGCTCTCTTGAGTGAAATTTTTATAAAAGATTGACTAAAATAGTTTATAGATCCTCCCCACCCCACTCCACTCCTGCCCCTGATTGAACAGGTTATGAGAACTCGGGCTAGGAATGTCTGTACCCTTAGGGTGGGCACCATAACTCGATCCAGAAACTGCCCTGTGGCCAGCCTTTCCCAAAGAGGATTCCAGAAAGCCAACAGGACCCAGTAGACAGGGAAGGAATTGTCTGGGGCCTGCTTGCCCCTGCATGTTTGTCTAATAGAAGTCTAGGCAGGTGGCAGAATGCCTTTCATTAATCTGACCGTAAACTTGGGTGAAAGTGATTACCCTTGTCGGATTACCTCAACCTTGACCCATCAAAAGGGACCCGAGAGGTGTTCAGGAACCAGTTCGCCTCAGTCAGATCATAATTGATGGTAGCTATTATGAATTAAATCACTCACTTGGAACATTGCAGGGCAAAGGCCAAGTGGAAGACACCCAGGTAATCCAGATCGTCTCTCATTTACCCAGGAAGATGGAGGAACCAGGGCCCTTTGCAGCTAGAAACATAGAAAGGGAGACAGTGAGCTTGGAGCATTCCCAAAACCAGGTGTCTCCCCCTGAGCCGTTCCCACTTGGATCCTGAGTCATGTAGGGAGTCTCTATATGGGCCCATCTCTTTAGTCCTCTGGCCGCCAGGTTCTCTGTCTCTGAGGGGGTAAGGAGTGGTTCATCTCACCAGAGGAACCAGGTAGGGAATTGGGGGCCAAGCCTGGGAGTGGGCTACTGGTTAGGGCTGGACTGGATGAAGTGCAGATAAGATCTGACCTCCTGCCCAAAGCCAGCTGGAACCAGGTGGCCTGAGTGTCCCCAGCAATAGTAGCCAGAAATCACAGAATCAGCCAGCCTCACCTTCTGGCCTGGCCCCCAAGATCCCTGTCCATCCCACACAGAAGATAAGTTTAGTAAAGAGGACCCATAGCTGAAGGCTGATCTTATGTGCCTCCAGGGCTCTGAAGGAATTCCTCACCAGACAGAGCACACCTGGGCAGACACCTGTTTTCTTCTGGCACCACCCCTCCCTCACTCAAGCCGGAGCCTGGCAACGGCCTGTTGAATTAAAACTGTAGGAACACAGTCAGGAGAACACGGGAAAGGCCGGGTCTTCATTCCAGGGCTGCTCCTTCTGCGCTCACAAGGGCACCTCTCTGCTGCATTGATCCAGGATAATCGGCCCTGAGCCATCTGGCAAGCCGGCAGCTGGGGCAGGGCTGTTGGTCAGTGTCCCCCAGGCTGGCCTGCCCTGGAGAGGCCGACCCGGTTGCCCCGGGGACTTCGCGCTCTCCCCAGTCATTTCTTCAGGGTATTGTGAGGAGTCTGGCATGAACAGCTCCTGTCTGATCAGCGCCCCAGACCAGCTACGGGTCCCTCTGGGGACAGCCCGGACTTCTGGGGACCTCAGCAGCCAGTGAATCAGTCGCCGTCACCCACCCCAGCCCTGGGCTGGCTCCGGGCCTAGAAAGCGAGCCTGCTTCGGCCCCATGCCCAGGACTGTGTGTGTGGCTGTGTGAGCTTACGGGCAAGCTTGCCTGTGCTGTGGGGTGCGAGTGTGCGTTGGCTGTGTGCGTGCTTCCTTGAGCCGCTGTGTGCTGGGCTCAGGGACTGGATGGGCCTCTTCCTTGGAGGGACAGGAAAGAGTGGTTAATTGGATCTCTCTAAGGGCTTGGGGTGAGGGAGAAAGCCCAAAGCCCCCCGGGTCTGCAGAGACCTGCCCGGACCTTGCCCCAGGCTCTCGGTGGGGGACATCAAAGCGCAAGCTGTCTTTCTCTGCCCCTTGCTGACTTCTCACCTCCTCCCCCAGCCCCCTCACTTCACAGGTCTGCTTTGAACTCACGGCCACGGGGCCCTTTTCTCCCCTTCCCCAGAGAAAGCACAGCTGTGTCCTGAACAGCTGGTGGTGTTATCTGAGGGGAAGGGGGGAGTACGGGGTGGGAATGAAACTGGGCTGCCCAGCCCACTCGGGGATTCCTCTCCCCTTTCTTCAGCCACACAACAACCCCTTCCCCATCCCAGCCCTGTGCACACTCACACACGCACACTCACACACACACACTTACTCACAAGCCCTATCTTAGCAGTTTATCTGAGCAAAACCAAATGGCCGGCTGCCTCTGACAATTAAAGCAGACCCCCCTCAGCCCCTCAGCAGCCCCTTCCTTCTCCCCTGGCCATTTGGTGCCACTTCAAACTCCCAGGCGCTCTCCAAACACAGAAGACACCCGGGGCTCCGGGACAGCAAATGCAGGAAAGCCTGCTGGCCCAAGCACCAAACCACATAAGTTCCAGTCCTATCTTGGCTACTAATGCATCACTCAGCAAATATTTAATGAGCAGCTACTATAAGCCAGACTCCAGCCGAGGCACGTGGCGCACACTGAATTCTGTGAGCAGCTCAGACCACATCCCTGATCTCCTGCACATGCCTTCTAGACGCAGAGATGAGCCCAAAGAGCGGACGGCAAAACAGACTTGAGGAACTCAGATAATGAGGAGAGCCGCCTCAGTGGCAGGCAGGGTGAGCCTCCAGAAGAGGGCCTCTTGGAGACGCTGACCTTCTAGCTAAAATCTGAATGACCAGCTTGCCTGTGACCCTGTACCAGGCTCTGCCCTCTCTGAGCCTCAGTGTCCTTGTCCGTACAGGAGGACATGGATCCAGCTGGAGATTCTGGGACCTGTGGCAGCGGCTCCCAGAGGTGGTTGGAAAAGTGGATTTCTTGCGAACAGGGTCAGAACAGGGAGGCAAAATGAGATCAGAATCCGTTCTCCCTGCCGTGACACGAAGCCCCCACTAATGGGTCGTTTATTAGGCTATGATTCCCCTCAGCCACCCCTTCACCCCCCACCTGACATTACCCCCCCATTATTTAACACACCTCCCTCTACAAAGTTGGGCCTCTAGTAAATGTGTGGGGACCCTTTCTCTAGCCATTGACCTCCTTTACCCAAGCTGAAGCCCTAGAAGACAGTAATGGGGTGGGGGGCAAGGGGGTCTCATGGGGGCAGCCTCAGCATTTCATGAAACCTTTTGGAAATGGCGCACCCCCCAGCCCCTCATCAGACAACCCTCCTTAAATGTCAAGGCTCCCCGGAGCTTGGATTTTCACAACCCACTTTGGTGGCTCTGGTTCCTCCTCCCCGGTACTCAGGAGGTCTTTGATGAATAAGAACTGAGAATATGAATTAATTATTATTTCACAGGGAGGATTAGATAAACAGAATCCTTCCAAAATGACAACTCACTGCTGGGGGAGAAGGGAGAGCATGGCCAGTGGGCTCTGCTGTGCGGCCAGTCCTCCGTTCCATGTGCTCGGCTTTGCTGATGAGGAAAGGGAGGCCCGAGGGGGACAAGGGAGCTCCTCCAGGTGTCCCCACCGGGTCAGACCCACGGTCCCCTGTGCCACTCGGCCTTCCCCTCCCATCCCTGAAGATCAAGTCCCAAGGACGCCTCTCTCCTTGGAACTCACTTGCCTTTGTTAGCCTGACAGGAGAGCCTGGGCAGGAGGCAACTAGGACAGGAAACAGAGTGGAGGCCGGAAGGAGGTCAGGAAGAGGCGGACAGGCCCCGGGCCCCCGCTCACACCCAGACCTCTCCAGTCTTCAGGAGAGCAACAGGGTGTTTCCAAAAATATTTACAGTGAGTCTAAATTAATGAGGTCCTGTATCAGTACGGACAATGGGAGGATGTGGAGCCAGGCCCTCCAGGGGAGAAGACCAGCGCCAACAGCCCATCGGCTGCACCAGGGCTCTGGAGCTTGGGGAAGGCTCCCCGCAACCCACCCCGACTGACCGCTGGAGGAGGAAGTCAAGCCCTCCGCCCTGGGGCCAGAGCGGGCACTGCAGACAATGGCCCCCCATCCTGGCTGCCCAGAACATAGCCTCCCCGGGAGAAGGAAGACCTCCTGACCCCCAGGACTGCAAAGAGCAACATCCACCTGCCTCCCTGCTCCAGTCCAGCCCGGGAATCTCCTCTATTGCACCCCAGTCTGAGGGCCAACCAGGGGCCTCTTGAAGACATCTGCTGACCAGACACTCCTGCCCCTGGGAGCCCATCCCCACTCCACATGGGTACAGCACGGCTCATTCAACAGGGTCATGTGCAATAGAGCACAGGGGTTCAGACCACAGTGCCGCTGCCTACCAGTCACGTTGCCATGGGTAAAGGAGCCATTTCGAGCCTTGATTTTCTCATCTGTAAAATGGACGTTGTATAGTATCTACCTATGGGGTTGGTGTGAGGCTTCAACACAAGGTAAATCGCCCCACATGGGATAAGGGGGTGCCACGTAGGCAGAAAGATGCAGCAAAGGGGCAGAGAGGCAAAATGAACTGGGGTTTATTCTCAGATTTGGGGGAGGGGTTGTTGGTATTTTGGGGTTTTTTGTTTTGTTTTGTTTTGTTTCATCTTGCATCTCTGCAAAACGTCTGGGGGCTACAGTTAGATACAGCTGGAAAAGCCAAGCTCCATCTTGTTGCCATTAAAGTGACACAGAGGGACACCTGGGGGTCTCAGACACTTAAGTATCTGCCTTTGGCTTAGGTCATGATCCCAGGGTCCTGGGATCAAATCCCACATCAGGCTCTCTGTTCAGTGGGGAGCCTGCTTTTCCCTCTCCCTCTGCTGCTCCCCCTGCTTGTGCTCTCCCTCTCTCTCTCTCTGACAAATTAATTAACTAAACCTTAAAAATAAATAAATAAAGTGACACAGAAAAGCTTGACCTGCACTGTCCCATGTATTAGCCACTCAGCAAAGGTGGCTACTGAGCCCTTGAAACGTGGTCAGGGCCAGAGAAAAAGAGCTCCAGGTATAAAATAACATGCCATCTGCAAAGATTCCACACAAAGAGAAGACAGAAGACATCTCATTTGTAATTCTTTATATTGATTACACGTCCAAATGATAATGTTTTGAATACATTGGGGTAAATGAAATACATGACTCAAATGAGTTTTACCTGTTTCTTTTGCTTTATTAATGTGGCTATTAGGAAATTTTTTTTTTAAGATTTTATTTATTTATTTGACAGAGAGAAATCACAACAAGGCAGAGAGGCAGGCAGAGAGAGAGAGAGAGAGGGAAGCAGGCTCCCTGCTGAGCAGAGAGCCCGATGCGGGACTTGATCCCAGGACCCTGAGATCATGACCTGAGCCAAAGGCAGCGGCTCAACCCACTGAGCTACATATGTAGTTCCCATTATGTTCCTGTTGGACAGCGCTGAGCTAAAGGACCAGCTCTAAGCTTTAAGACGCCCACTCCAGAGGCACTCGGGGGGTGGGTTAGGAAGGGGAAGTAAATGCCGTTGTCCAGACTGAAGTTCTGTATTAAGGGGAGGACTGGGATTTTTTTTTTCGTCAAATGGCACAATCCAAGAGAGATGTGATTTCTCTTCTTCCTGAGCTAGGATGCCAAGCTAACATGACTTCTAGGAATAGGTGAAATCTTTTCACATCCTGATAGGTGACGTTGTCAGGCACCACAGAAACACTCCTAAATGCTTTCCTCAATGTGATTTTCATTAAGAAAAAATTTTTAATTTCATTAAAAATTCATCAGATAACTTCCATTACGATTTCCATTTTACAGGTCAGTAAATCAAGGTCCAGAAACTTGCCTCACTGGCTCAGGAGCGTTTGGCTTACAATTAACAGAGAGGAGACAGAGTGCTGCCATCAGGGCTCACAGGAGTTCACAGGGTCATGACAGCAACAGAATAATTTGCAAGACCTGCAAATATGCTTTGCACTGATTACTAGAGTCAACTCTGAGGGCAAAATGCCTGGTTTCAAACCCTCGTTCTGTTACTCTATCTCTCTGAGCCTTGGTTTCATTAACTATACAGTGGGGTAATAACACACTTGCAGTGGTCAGAACTACGAGGTACTAGAGAAAAAGACCAGGTCCATGCATGGCAGAGAGAATTGCTCAGCAAACATTGCTGATTACAGTGATCTTATTCTCGCAATCACCCGACGGGACTGGAAGGGTCAATGAAAATAAATAGGAACGATAATATTCCCAGCTTACAAATGCAGAAATTGAGGCACAAAGACATTGAGAACCTTGTCTAAGTCCCCTGATTTCTAAGTCTTGGAAGGAGACTTCAAACCCAGGATGGCTGGCTCCCACGGTATGTAGTTCATCCTCCTGAACAATCTGTAAGGTCATATTTTTTTTTTCTTATTCTTTAAAACGTTCTATTTTAGTTTATTGAGGTATGAAAGTTGCCTGCTCTGCCTGCCCAACATTTTGATGGCAGCCAGTGGGACAGTCCCCAGCTTGGTGTGACTGCAGAGAGGCTCCCTCTGCGTGCCCCGGAGCTCGGCGGAGGGGTTACCCAGGACCCCAAGGGCACCCCGAGTACCACAGGTGTCCAATGGCCATGGGCCTCTGCCAAGGAGTCATGAGGCAATTACTACAGCATCTCTTGCCCCTAGGACTGCTCAGGGACTAGGACTGCACAGGGAGAGGGAAATAGGCACTGGACATCAATGTCACTACAGACCAGAGCACAGAGCTGCCTCCCAAGCTACACCCTGGCCAGGCTTTGATCTGCTGTGTGCTTCTGACCTGGGAGATGCTGACATCTGGTGGGGATGAGCTGGTACTCAGTCTTGACCTCCCCTGAGCCTGATTCTCAGCAGTGGCTTCTGGGCCCTGCCTTGGGGGCAAAGACCCCGTGGGTGGAGTCCCCAAGCGGCTAAGGTAAGCCAGACCTCTCCTTCTTCTGGGTTCCCATGGCATCTGGAATTGCCAACCCCAGAATCTTCCAGCTGTGGGGTTGTGCTAAGAATCGTTAGCACAGGGGACTTACCCACAGTCCAAACAGCTGGTGATTCTGAGGCTGTGCGGACCCAGGAGCCCAGTGTCCTAGAGAATCGAGCACTAGATCTTTACACCCAGCGCAGTGTTTTGACTACATGTTATTTCCTGAAGTGTAGTTACACTGAGCTGTAATTATCCAATATCACATTATGACACTCATGTAGGAAAAGAAATGTTCTTGTCATTTCCACTTTGGGTGAAAACCAGAGACACTGAATCATCCTCAGGGTTATTCATGACACTTCCTCAAGCGTGTCAATGTGCAAAGACACATAAAAGGGGAAAGTGTAACTCTTTTATTAAAGAAAATTATGGACTAGAAAAAGACTAAGGAAACTTTTTAAAAGAAACCGACAACTGATAGGGAAAAAGTTGGTCCTGAAGTCCCTGGAGACAGGACTCTCATTGCTGAGCACCCACCGCCACCTTGTGGTCACTTGCATGACAACAACCGCAGCCTCCACTTCGCGCTCTTAGCCCTTTGAGACTTGAGAATTTCTTGTTTGAGCCTTTAACTCAATGGACTTTGTACTGAAATGTCTCCAGCTACACCCACAGATTTTAGCATGGACGAAAGATGGACACAAAAATTGAGGGCTTGAGCAAGAAGTGTGAATACACAAATACTCTTCATTCAGAACCCTGCCAAGCTATTGCAATCTTAGCCCTGGGACCCTGGGGACTTCATAGGAATTTAACTGAATATAAATTTTTTTAATGTGTATGTGTGCTTTTTTCTCTTTTCCTCTTTCTCTTTCTGGGAAAGATTTTCCTATACCTCGGGCAGGAGCTACTGTGATAAGACAGGTGAACTTGGACACAGAGAGGAGGGGACAGAGCCAATCAGTGGCCACACCAGCATGAGAGCTCCAGGCTTCTGAGTCTCACTCACTTAAGGAGTGAATGTTATGTTTTCCTCAGTAGGGACCCTGTGCTAAGCTCAGTGGTGAGCCCAAACCCTACCTAGCCCTCTACATTTGAAAAACAGAGAGTAATGGGGAAGACCAGCATCTATTAACTGACATGATGAAAAGTTAAGCTTTAGCAGTGGAAAGCAATGAAGGAAAGTTATATCCACAGCCAGAGTTTTAAGGTCTGACGCTTAGAGGCTCCAAGTACTAAAAAGACTATGACCTCCTCCACAATCAATTTAAAATTAAAACAAACAACAAGAAGACAAGTGTAATGAAATCCCCAGAAAGTCTTGTCTTGCCCACAAAGACTTCTTTGATGTTATTTTATTTTTGAAAAGTCAAATCACATGTTGTGAAAAATTAGGAGTAACTCTGTTTCATTAGTGCCTGAAATACAAAATACATACCTAGTCTGCCTATTGAAGAATCCAGAAGTGAACATGTATATAAGAAGGGTTTGACCTAGTCAGGAAAATCAAGAAATACTCCCCTTGAGGAAATGATCACTGCCCTAAGAGCTTCAAGATGAGAAGGCAAGTAGGAGAAAAGGATGATGAACAATTATAGCAAACCTTGGGCAGAGCATGTACAAAGGTCCTGAGGCAGCTGGAGCTTGGGAAAGCTAAGGCCAAAAGTAGGTGGGTGAGGACAATGGAGACTCTGTTGCAAGAGGAGGCAAAGGGCCAGGCCACATGAGACTTTGTGGGCCACCTTGAGGAGTTTTGCCTTTATCCTTCCAGAAATGGAGAGCGGTGAAAGGATTTTAATTAGTAGGCTGTGGTGACAAAATCCAGTTGGTGTTACCGAAAAGCTATTCCGGCTGTGTGTGTGGAGAATGGATATGAAGAATCACAAAGGTTTAGTTAGAAGGCGTTTGTTCCCACAAGAGATGATAGAAGCTTTGATTAAGATGTGGCAGTCAAAATGGAGAGAAGTGACCAGATTTCAGAGATATTTTGGATTGGATCTAGGTATAAGGAGAAAGGAGATGTCAGGCTGTGTCTTAGGTTTCTCACTTGCTGGAACTAAATGAATAGGGTGTCACTCATAGAAACAGGGTGCGGTAGGAAGTGGTAAGTGAACCCTGATATCTATTTTCTCCTTCTCTATTTAGAGATGGCATGGGAGTCCTGTCACGGGTTCAGATCCTCTCAGGCTCACCTGCCCTTGTCCCTGCTCTGCAAGGGCTCTGATGAACCTGAAGCAGGCAGTCTGGTGGATCCTCATCTCTGGCCCATGCTGTGCCTACGGACCCCACTCTGGATCTTCTGGTGCCCATGTCCTTGCAGACATGCCAGCTCAGAAAAGCAAGAGCATTAGCACCCCAGGGGATGAACTACTGACCAATGGAAAACAAGCCAGTGGAGAAATCCATCCTGCATTCTCTCCTGGAGGGCTGGTCCTCGGGGACCATTTATACAATTTACTGCAGTCGTCCTATCCACTGGCCAGTATGTAATATGCACGCCCATCTTCTCTCTCCCTCCTTCCTGTTCCACTCCCCTTGCAACTTACTCTTATTCCCTAGGAATTGGTTCCCTAATAAAATAAGAGCACAGAAGGCCCCTGCCTCAGACGTCGCCCTTAGAGGAACCCAATCTAGGCAGTAATATGACCCCCCATGTATTAACTGGGGTCACAGATGCATGACTAGAGACTGGCATGTCCAGACTCCCTCTCTACAGTTTACTCTCTAACTGTTCACAGGGTATGGGTAGAAGTAATATGTACTTTCCCTGGGTCACAGCCTTCAAAGGGGACATTGCTTACTCTTCACTTCCCAGAACAGGAGCAGGGGGCTAGTGAGCCAGCGTTGACCATGTGCATGAAGACAGGATGTGGAGAAATGGCAGAGGAGCTGGCCACCTTGTGAGGAGAGCTGAGCCACACACTGTCTCGTCTCACAGCTTCACTATGCCATAACTAACATATAGGAAGACCAGGTTGGGGAAAACCCTTGAGTCCAGTTTTGGACATTTTGTTTCAGAGCAGCCTTTCAGAGATCTGAGTGAAATGGCAAATGAGATGTGAGCACGGAAGTCAGAGGGAAGGCGTGGACTGAAAACGTAAGTTTGTGAATCATCTCCCTCTTCTTTGTGGCTGGTAATAAAAGTCTCATTGTGTCTGAAGTGGCCTAGAAAGAGGGGAGAGAGTGAGAAGAGAAGAGAACCTGGGGGAGGGAGCTTCTAAGGGGGCCCAGTCATCCCCACCTCCTGTATCTATGCCCTTGTGCAACTCCCCTTGAATGTGAGCTAGACCTAGTGAATTGCTTCTAAAAAATAGGATATGGGAAAAGGAATGGGATGGCACTTCCAAATCAGGTCATAAAAAAGACTAGTTTCCATCTTGGATGCCCTCTGTCTCAATCACTTGCTCTGAGGGAAGTCAACCACCATGTTGTGGTAGGAGGGAGAGTGAAAGCAGATTCTTCAGTCCACCAACACCTTAACTGCAGCCTTGGGAGACTTTACTCCAGAGACATCTAGTAAAGCCACAGCCAGATTCCTGACCCAGAGAAACCATGGGATAACAAATGTTTGTTTTCTAAGCTACCGGGTTTGGGGGTGATCTGTTGCCCAGCAATCAGTAACTAAGACAGAGCCGATGCCAGATTCTTGAGGATCTCTACCCCTTTAACGGCTGGGAGTGAAGAACAAGCCAATACAGGAAGCCATGGGCGTAGATGGCAATCCAAGTGGGAGCCGCGTCACAGAACCCAGGAGAAGATAGGAGGGAAGAGTCAGCAGTGTTGAGATGCTGCTGAGAGAGCAAGTTAGACGAGAGACAAACACTTGATGAACATCAAGATAGGGGGGGCACCGGTGACCTCAGGATCCAAGCTGCTCCTTCAGGACGCAGTGGGCCTGGAAAATCTGTTTAGAATGATTGAGGAGAAAGCTGGAAAAGAGGAACTACAGAACTTTTCCTCGAACTTTGAAAGAGAAAGCAAAAATAGAGGAGGACAGAATTTTTTTAATGGCAAAGATGTGAGCTTGCTGAAGAGCCAAGGGGGGCTTCTGGGATGGCAGGGTTTGGAGAGCCAGGGACCCACTCCTCAGGAAAGAACCATCACTGGTGAAAATCATTATACCCAACCGCTAGAAGTCTCTGGAAATTGTCATAAGAAAGGCTAGCACACAAAGAAACATTTATTTAAGAACTAAATCTCAGTAAGTATAGGGAGACTCTGTGCAACTTGAGCTTCCTTCCCCCGTTCATCTCAACAAGACAACGGAAGTTCTAATCAGAGTGGGTTGTGTGAATAAAGTGGGCCTTCCTCTCCTCTACGTTCCCTGTTAAAGGCTAGAGTTGTTTACAGGAAAAGGCAGGCTACTAGCATTTCTCATTTACCCAAACTCCAAGTTACAAAAGCTAACCTCCTGGCAGAGGTGGCCAAACTATCAGTGGCTCATTCCCTCACTTAGTGCTCACTCATAGATAAGAGACATAACTGCAGGCACAGCAGGCTAAGAATATGGGGGCCCTAATTGCCCTCACCCCAGCTCAGTTGTAGAATGGAGGTTCTATACCAGGAGAAGCAAGCCAAGAAGACTAGAGGCTACCATCATCACTCAGTGCCCTGCTCCTAAGTCAGGGTTGTCACTCCAAGAGCAGTGACTGTCCCAGCCCTCACCTCTGAAGAAAAGGTGCAGAGATTTTCACCTAGGATAAGAGGCAGTTAATACAAAAGGAGAGCTCCAAAGCTCTTGCCAGAGGGACTAGTCTGCAAAGGTGCCCAAATCTAATTGGGTCGGAATGCAGAACAGTGTACAGCCCCAGAACATTGTCAACAACAATAGAGCAATCAGAAGAAAATGAGTGGAGTCTAAGAGCTAGATGTGATAATAGCAAAGGCAAGGAGGTTAATAGAGATTTTAGAGAAAGAGACAATCAAAGAGCGCCCTACTAAAACCCACCATCCCAGGGTGACTGTGTGCATGTCTCACTCTGGGAGGAGTAACATCAGAGGATTCATATTAAGGTGGAAATATAATTTGCTAAAATAGTTCAGCCGAGTCACTAAACAAACACATGAGCAACACCAGAAACAAATCAAGGAGGGAGAGAATTCAGTCTCCAGAATTTCTACAATATATCATCACTTAAAATGTCCAGATTTCAAGAAAAAATTATAAGACAGGCAAAGAAACTAAAAAGTATAGCCCATGCAAAGGGGTTGGCGGGGGAGGGGGGAGGGCAAGCAGCAGCAGAAACCATCTGTGAGATAGCCCAGATGTCAGATGTAACAGACTTCAAAACAGCCATTATAAATATGTTCAGAGAAGTAAAGGGAACCATGCTTAAAGAAGTAAAAGATGGTGATACAGTGTTCCATCAAAAAAAAGATTATCAATAAAGTGATAGAGATTAGATATATTTTTTAAAAGAACCAAATGGAAAATCTGAAGTTGAAAAGTGTAACAGCTGATATGAAAAAATTCACTAGAGGGATTCAACAATAGATCTGAACTGACAGGAGAAAGAATCCATAAATTTGAAGATATGTGGATAGAAAATACATAATCCAAAGAACAGAGAGAAAAAGCAATGAAGTAAATGAACAGAACCTCAGAGAAATGTGGGACACCATTAGACACACTAAAATATACAAATTGGGATTACAAGAAAGGGAGATAAAGGAGAAGGGGAAATAATGCAAAGAAATAATGGCTGAAAACTTTTTGGCAAGAGTGCCAAGACAATTCAATGGGAAAAGAAAAATCTTTTCAACAAATGTAAGGACAACTGAATATCCACATGCAAATAAATTATGTTGAATCCCTATCTCACACCACATAGAAAAATTAACTCATAACGGACCAAGACTTAAATGTAAGAACTAAAACTATGAAACTTCCAAAGAAAACATAGGCATAAGTCTTCATGACCTTGGACTAAGCAACAACTTCTTAAATACAACACCAAAAATCACAAGCAGCAACAACAAAAAACAGATACATTGGACTTCATTAAAATTGAAAACTGTGCTCCAAAGAAGACAATCAAGGAAGTGAGAAGACAACCCACAGAATAGGAGAAAATGTTTGCAACCATATACCTGATAAGGTACTTACTGTGTCTACAATATATAAAGAATTATTATAACTCACTAATAAAAATACAAATAACCCAATTAAAAATTGGCAAAGGAAGGCATGCCTGGCTGGCTCAGTTGGTTCAATTCTTGATCTCAGGGCTATGAGTTTAAGTCCCACATTGGGTGTAGAGATTACTTAAAAATAAAATATTTTTTAAAAATTGGCCAAGGATCTTAATGGACATTTTTCCAAAGAAGATATACAAATGGCTAATAAGCATGTAAAAAGATGATTAACATCATTAGCCGACAGGGAAATGCAAAACAAAATCACAGTGAGATGCCATTTCACAACCACAAGGAGAGCTGTAACAAAAACACAGACAAGAGGGGCACCTAGGTGGCTCAGTCATTAAGCATCTGCCTTCAGCTCAGGTCATGAGCCAGGGGTCCTGGGATCAAGTCCTGCATCGAGCTTCTTGCTCAGCTGGGAGCCTGCTTCTCCCTCTGCCTGCTACTCTCTCTGATTATCCTTTCTCTCTCTTTCTCTCTCTGTCAAATAAATAAAATCTTTTAAAAAAAAAGACAATAACAAGTGTTGGCAAGGATGTGGAGAAATTGGAACTCACACACTGCTGGTAGGAATGGAAAATGGTGCAGCCACTTTGGAAAATAGTCTGGTGGTTCCTCAAAAGTTTTAACATAGACTTACCGTCTAACCCAGCAATTCTGCTCCTAGGTATATACCCAACAGAAATGAAAACGTGTCCATGCAAAAACATACAAATGTTCATACAAACATTATTCCTAATAGCCAAAAAGTGGAAACAAACCCAAATGCCCATCAAATAAAATGTAGTACAGCCACACATGGTATATTATTTGACAGTTAAAAAAAAAAAGTACTGATATAAGCTACAATCTGGATGATTCTTGAAAGCATTATGTTAAGTGAAAAAAGTCAGTAACAAAGAATCATACATTGTATGACTCCATCTATTTTAAAGCATCTAGAATAGGCAAATCTACAGAGACAGAAAGTATATTAGTGGCTGTCTAGGGCTGGGCGGGGAGAGGAGGTGGGAAAGGGAATAATTGCTAAAGGGGGCAGTGAAGAGTTATAAATATGTTCCAAAATTGATTGTAGTGATGACTGCATAACTCTGAGTACATTAAGAACCATTACATTGTTACACTTACGTAGGCAGATTATATGTATGGCATGAGAAGTACATCTCAATAGAGCAGTTATTTAAAAAATAAAAGTCAACAGAAAGGATCCCGTTGAAAGGAGTGAACCAGATGAAGGCAGAAAGGGATAAAGGAAAGTCTAGGTGAGGGAGCAAGCAAGGCAGAGGTGGAAGGATTCACTTTCAGCAGCAGGACAGCAGCCCCCCTCCTTGGGGTTTGGGATCAGTGCCGCTGTTGGGAGGTCCGAGGACCTGGGGTTGAGAGTATGTCTCCTATCTATGGATGAACAGGAAGACTGAAGGGAAGCAGGTCAGAGGTTTGAAGGGAATGGAGGTTTGACATATGGTATCTCTGAACAGTTGCCATGGAGAGGTTACCTATAAGCAAGTCCAGCTTCACAGGTGTGCAATCTGTACAACCGCATAGTGCCTGCACTTAAAAAATGCTCTGTGTGTGGTTTTCTGCTTTGCTGTCAGTGTCTTGAAATTCTTCGTGATTTTTGAACAAGGGGCTCCACATTTTCACTGGGCACTGGGTCCCATAAATTAGGTAACATGTCCCACCCTATAAAGAACTACCCAGAACCCAGTCCAGAATGGCTACACACGTAAAAGTGGCTTCTATTCAGCTGAGAGTCAGAGGGGAAATTGCAAAGCTCAGACTTAGATTAACCCAAGAACGAATCCCCAGATCATCTCTCTCCCTACTACTATCTATCTCCCTGGCCTGCTTGCTCTTACTTTACACAGAATTTCAGTGAGAAACTGAGGTTGTTTTACTGTTCAAATCAATTTCCTGGGAAGGAGGAATGAGGCTTCCCCACCCCACTGACGTCTGGCTTGGCCACATGACTTGTTTCAGCCAGGAAATGTGTCACTTCTAAGCAGAAGCCGAGACCCAGCACATGGCTTACCAGGGCTTATTTTCCTGTTATTAGAGCAGAAATGCCCCAGATAATGGGCTGCCCTATCGGCCAGATCCTGGGATGAAGATGCCAGGGGCAATGCTCCAACTGAGCTAGAACTACAGTGTATGCAAGAGATAGACCTCCATCGCTTTAAGCCCCTGGGATTCCAGAGTTATTTGTGACTGCAATGTCACCCACCTTATCCGGACCATTCAGAGTGGCCTCTGTTTTTCAGGACCACATCAGCTCAAAAGCGGCATATTAGGAGATGCTCCAGAGCTTTCTCTCACGTCTAGAACTTGACACATTGTATATATTTGTTGCATTCATGGTGGGGAACTCCTGTCTCCTCTGAGTGCTATCCAAACTCCTTTGTCTGTGTTCAGAACTCCCCACCACCAAGCTGAACATTTTCATCTCCCATGAACCATCCCCTCCAACCCACAGACCCACCCACCCCCCCGCCAATGACATTCATTGACATTCAATGACATTCACCTTTCCATCTGCTCATTCGTTCATTCTTTTCTCCAATGTATACTGTTACCCACTCTGTCACAGGGACTGTGTTAGATGCAGAAATGTTTACCAGACAGGGTCTCCCTGCCCCGGGGATTGAGTCCCCAGACCTTGGCCATGCTGTTTCTCTCTGCCAGAAGCATCATTCTGACCCCTCTCTCTGCCTTTTGAAGCTGCAGACCCTCCTTCCACACACAAATGGAAACCCCACCTCCATCCACTAGCCTGCCCATCACCCCATTTACTCAGGAACAGCCTCTCCCTCTTCTCAAATCCTGCACTCATCATTTTCTTATAAATTACTTGGCAATCAGTTAGATCCTGCCTAATGGCCTCTCTTTCCTTGTTCTTTGAAGGGCTATTTAAATCTCATTATTAAAACATTTATACTTTTCTTTTCTCACGTCCTTAAATAGATGCATAGAAGCGGCACATTGCTTAATGCAGACTTAATTAATTAAAGTTGAGTCAAGTGGCCTTATTTATTTCACATGTCTTGCTTATATTCGGCCAACTTTTGACCTAGAAAAATGGCATCCTCCAACCTAACAGTTCTCTGGAAAGTAACCTTGCTGGCTTTGGAAGCCTTTCCCTTGCTTGGGTTCTAGGGAAGAATGCACGCACAATGGGTCCTCAAAAGGGGACTGTGCCCTGCCTCTTCTGCTCTCGTCCTAAACCTCAAAGGCCCCAGCACCCTGAAACTCTACACCACACAGAAGAGTGCTGGTAGGTATTAGGGGAGAGAACTGTTCTGCAACATCAGCACATTCCAACCTTCCAACCAAGCCTTTCCCTCTCATCCCAAACCAGGAATGTCTCCAATGATCCAGCAGAAAGACAAGAGAAACCCCAAGAGGGGTATTTGGGGAGCATCCTCTGGGTGCTGGGCACTTGAGCCAGAGTTGCTTTTACACATGCTCACTTTTTCCTCCCGGACGGCCTTCAGAGGTTGGGTATCCTCCGTTTTCCAGAGAAGGAAGCCGGCTTGCAAGACATGAAATGCCATGCCCAAGGTCACTCGGCAGCAACCACCAGTGTCCCTTTGTCTGGGACTTCCGTGTGGTCCAACTGTAGTTCTTTGGGAGCACTTTCTGCTCTGCAAGGCCTCTCACTGACTGCTCACAACCGCCCCGCTCAGTGGGTACGGCCTCCGTCCCGCAGATGCCAAGCCAGGCCCCCAAAGACGTTGAACCTCACTTCTCCCAACAAGCAGAGAATCCCTCCAACAGGGCACCCTGGAGTCATCCCGCTCAGCCTGGCCAACTTGGCACAGCCGAGCTGGCAATGGGATGCGCGTGTCGCACAGCTGAATTATCAGAAACGGCATGGCCTCGCTTTACCACTATCATTTTAAAGATTATTATTCAGTTATTTCAGCTAATTAAGCCTTGAATGCTGGCCAGCTCAGCTTCCAGCTCAGAGAGGAAGTGCAGAAGCTTGTGGTCGGCTTCCCCTCCAGCTTTTCTCTCTCTCTTGCTGGGGCAGGAGAGCTCAGGGCCTGCACGGGTACGGGGTTAGGGGAACAAGGGAGGGCGCTCAACCTTCCCTGCCACTACCCATCCCGGGGGGCAGGAGGTTTGGTGTCCACTGCAGAAAAATCCCCTTTTCTCAGGAGTGGGCAGCCTATTCTCTCCAGGTCCAGCAGAGAAGAGCCTGGACTGGCTTGAAGCCTGGGTTTAAGGCCAGGAGCAATGCATTGCAATCTGGCTTAGTAGCTGTGGGGGTTGGAGAATCCCCTTTTTACTCACCTGCTTGCCATGTGATATGTCTCCCAAGCATCTCAAACAGGAGACAGTAGCCTAGTGCTGTGCCCATCTAATATGGTAGCCAGGAGCCACGTGGCCCTATCTAGATTTTAATTTCAATTAGGTAAAATGTAATTAGGTTACAAATTCAGTTCCTCTGTCACACTGGCCACATATGAGGGCTCTCGGGTTACTGTATCATATAGGCACTTGCAGAACACCTCTGTCACCACAGAACATTCTACTGGACAGCGCTGCCCGGTGATGAAGGGTGTGAGTGCCCATGTTCGACTCACGGAGGTGAACCCGAGCAACACAGCCTACTGGGAGTCTTGGGCAAATTACTTAATCTCCTTATCCTCAGTTTTCCCATCTATAAGATGGGGAATTACAGGGTCAAGCTCACGGAGCTATTGTAAAGAGTAAATGAGAAATATATGGGAGACACCGAGAAGAATGCCAAATAATGGTAAAAACCCCATTGTTGGCTCTTATTACGCTGATATGAGGCTTTGGGCTTACAAAGCGATTTCACAAATGCTACTTTACTAGAATTTTATGATGAGTCGGAAGCAGTCAGGGAGATGAGGAGTCAGCTGAACCATTTTACAGAGGCAAACTGAGACCCAGAGGTGACGTGACTTCTCCAACAGATGCCAGAACCAGGACTTGACCTAAGTGAATAACTCAACAGCTAACATGGGTGGATTCTTTCACATCCAATATCCTGAAATATCTTGGCACGTCCTGTTTCAGCCTTAGCCTAATCTCATGAGGTCAGGAACATTCCTTAGAACCTCTCAAAGGGAAAGGCTCTGCTTTAAACATTCATTTAATCTCCACAACAACCCAGTGGAGGAGGTATGCTTATTAGTCCCATTTCAGTGATGAGAAAGGTGAAGAACAGAGAGGGTCGGCAACTTTCCCAAAGTCACACAGCCAGGAAGTGGTGGAGTCAGGACCTGAGAACCCAGAAAGTCTGACTCCAGCCTAATTGGAGAGAGGTCCCACTTCACTCACCCACATCCCAGCACAGGTGAAGGAAGTGGGAAGAGGACAAAGTCCCTTTGTTCCCAAAGCCTGTGTCTCTCTCCAGCTCTATCACCTGTGTCCAAGGGGAGAAGAGTGCAAGGTGCTCTCGAAGCCTCAGCGACCGCGGGTGAAAAACAAGAAGGTGGAGAATCGAGGAGCCTGCCACGAGGTATATGGCTGTGACCTATGAGCCCAAGTGCCTTTCTTTCTGTGACTCTCACTGTGCCCTTGTCTCAGTCTGCTCGGGCGGTCGGGACAAATACCATGGACTGGGGGACAGTCGTTTATTTTCTCAACAGACGTTTATTTTCTCAACTTGAAAGGCTAGAAGTCGGTGGAAGCCGAGGTGTCAGGAGGCTTGGCTCTTTCTGAGGCTCCTGTTCTTGGTTTGCAGGTGACTGTCACCTTGCATCTTCCCTCTGTGCCTGTCTGTGTCCTAATGTCTTCTGCTTGTAAGGACAGTTTAGATCAGCCCTTCCACACCCAATGACCTCGTCTTAACTTAGTGACCCCTTTCAAGACCCCATCTCCCCACATTCTGAGATCCAGGCCATCAGGACTTCAGCGCGGATTTGAGAGTAGCGGGGGGGCAGGGGGGGGCACAATTCAGCCCATGACACACCCTGTCTCGCTCCATGCTGAACCAGGCTGACCTGGTTCTCGGCCCCCAGAGGAGCCCGTGGGAGCAGGTTCTGGGGGCAGAGCTGCGGGGAACAGGTGAACGGGGAGAAGGTTCCCAGAAGGAAAGAGAAAAGCCTGGGAACTAAATGATAGCCAAAAGCACCAGGGGTGATTGGGGTCGGACCTGAGCAGGAGGAGGATGTTGGTAATCATCCCTGTTCACTGACTGCCTTCTCTCTGCCAGGCCCTTCAACACTTCGCCTCAGTGAACCCCTCAACAAGCCTGCAAAGTGGGTGTTGTTACCCCGTTTCACAGATGGGAAAAGTGATACTCCGCTGGGTTTAAAAACCACTGAGTTGGGTGGCTCAGTTGGTTAAATGTCTGCCTTCTGCTCAGGTCATGATCATGCGGTCCTGGGATCGAGCCCCATATTGGACTCCCTGCTCAGCGGAGACTGCTTCTCCCTCTGCTGCTCCCCCTGCTTGTGTTCCCTCTCTCTCCCCCCACCCCCATCTCTCTCCCCCACCCTGTGAAATAAATAAAATCTTTAAAAAAAAAAAAAACCCCACCTGGTGTGAGAAAGCCCTTGGAGTTAAGGATCATGGGTCTTCCCTTCTCAGTTAAACAGCCCAATAATCTGTTAATGTGTGTTTGCTTGTCTTGTCCCTTCCCACCATGGAACGTTCATAGATGCTGTTCCCTTCTGTCAAGGATGCCTCCCCATCCCCACTTATCCTGCTTAATTCCTGCTCCTCCATCCTCTTCGGAGAAACCTCTCCTACATTGCAAAGCCAAGTCCTTGGTTATTCCTTGATTAGTTCCTCGGTTATTTGTTCTAATAACCTGATCCTGCCCGGGACCCACAGGTTATTCTGAGAAGTCGGGTCATCTGCTCCCATCAGACTGCCAACACCTTGAGGTCAGGCCCCATGTCCTTACAACCCCAGTGCCCAGCAAAGTATATGGCATACCGTAAATACCCGTTGAAGGGAATGAATATTACCTCCCCTCAACGGCCTTACTTAACACGCCTTTCCCGCTGAGATCCAGGCTTCCTTTCTCCTCTTAGTTCCCATGACAGTTTTCATTTCATCTCAGCACGTCTTACACTGAACTTTCTAGTTATATCGGTCACCCTCTCTCGACTATGAGTCTTTGGAGCTAAGGCTAGAGTCCTATTCATGTTTCTATCCCAGGAGCCCAGCTCACAAGCTGGTACAGAGTAAGCAACCCACTGTGAACTGAGAATGGAAATGCCTCCTGGCAGTGAGATCACCCACCATCCAATAGTGTTCAGACAACCAAAGATGCTTTTTGGAGAACTAGTGTAACAATCAGGACTCTCAAATAATTGATCCGTTCAGGCGGCCTTTAGGCATGGTTGGATCCAGGGGCTCGCAACCAATGGCATCAGGCTGCAGCCTCTGTTCTATCAGTACTGTGTTTTGCTATATTAGCCCTAGGCAGATTTTCTCCTTGGACTCACTAGCTTCCAGAAGATCCAGACCCATATCCTCCTCGCTGTGAGTCCTGTGAAAAGAGAGGTTCTTACCCCAAAGGTTCACAAACAGAATCCCACTGGGCCAGTTTGGCCACAGACCTACCCCTGAACCAGTCACAGCAGCCTGGAAGAATTGATATTGTAAGTGGTCAGGCCGCAGAGCCGGACATGGAGTCACCCCTGATGAATGGACAGATTTAGAGCTAGCTCGGTAACGAGGAGACAGAAAAATGGAAGCTGGATAGACAAGACCCACCACATTCCCTCCGACCAGGCTTTCCAACACCGTTCACCTGTGCGCCCAGGAGGCTGCGGGAAAGGTTGCTACAGACTCTTCCATGCTGCTTCCGGGCCTGTGGCTCTGAGATTTCAGTAAATCACTGCTCAGCCCCCCAGACCTGATGGACTGCAAGCCAGAGAACACCCCCTCCCCGCCAGACCACGGTGCCTGGGATAAAGAGCCCACCAGCCCTCCCCAGCGAGCTCCTCACACAGGGGAGAATAGGGCCCCAAGGAGAGGCACTCAGCCTTGATGTGGTTTCCTGTTGCTGCCCTTCCTACCAAGACGTCACTGGCCTTGGCTCCCTTCCTGACTTTGCTATTTTTTTCTAGCTCCTATGAAGGAGGCAGCAGGACTGGGAAGGCCTTCTCCAATAACCCAAGCCTTTCAGGCTCTCCTGCTCTGTTGGTTATAGACTCCCTCACATTCAAAGAATGACATTTTTTTTTTTTTTAGTTTGTTGGATGGGTGGAGGAATCCATCCTAGGTGCCCTCAGGACTCCCTGTGTCCTCGTCTCCTACATTTTACCATCTTGGGCTCCAGATGACTGTGAGAATGGGAAGCACTTCTCATTGCCCTGAAATTGGCCACGCAGTCCTCCCTTAGCATAACAACAACTGAGATTGAACATAGCTACATTTTATCAGACGCTTACCCTAACTCAGGCACTGAGCTAAGCACTCACTCAACCTTCACAGCAGCTCCATAGGCTGGTCTGGGCTGTGTGATCACCTGCAACTTATAGTTAAGCACACCAAGACTTGGTAGTCATGTGCCCAAACCATGCAGCAGGTCGATATCCGAGTCGGAGCTCCAAGGGTGTGACTCTAACCGCTATGTGATAGGACCCTGTGGGCAAGCACCCTCCACCCCATCCACACCTAGGTTCTCCTTCTCCCATAGCATGACCCATCTTTACTCACGTTGCTCTGCCTGGAATAGGGTCCTCCCTCCTCCTCTCTGTGTAGACCAACGGCAGGAAATACATTGGTGGGGGCACTGCTAGGCTACGTTGCTTCACCAATTACCCCCCAAATCTCAGGGGCTTTATTCCAACAAAGATCCATTTCTCATTCATGCCACACACTGCTGTGGGTCAGGTGGCCTACCTCTACCTTCTAGATGGCCTCCAGGAGACACGGAAGGGGAGCACTAGCTCTTAACTGCCTCTGCCAGAAGAGACGCATGTCATTTCCGTCTACATTTCCCTGACCCCAACCAAGAGCATGTGGACGTCTGCTGAACACATCCTGTCTTGGGCACAAATTTATCACGCAGCTCCTGCCAGGGAGCAAGCAAAGGGTAAAGACAGTACAGACGGGAACAGGGGTGAAGGCCAAAGGGCCTGGGTCCGGGCTGGTGGTGGGGAAGTGGGGACAGGTGAGTAGGATCTGGGGACTAAGCACGTACCGCCCACTCCAGACCCCAGCTCCAGGTGGTGCTACATTTCTACCATCCTGCTCAGAAGCCAGCTCATTCGTGCTCAGAAGTCAGCCACCACTGAACTTGGCTGAGACTCCTCTCTGGATCTGGGACTGCTAATGACAGGATTTGACCTGAGCCAAGGGAACAATGCAGTAAGAATAACAATTCCTGACCTTCCAAACTTTAGAGTTTACAAGTCAGACTCACAGCCAAAATCTCATTTGACCTTCACAATAACCTTGTGACGTAGGTGTGTTATCTGCATTGTCTGGTAAGGAAACGCAGAGAGAAATGAGGTAACAGACCCAAGTGGCGCAAAGCCCGCGCGTGCTAGAGTCCTTCTCCGTGCCAGCTTTCTGGGTCCATGCTCAGGGCTCTTCCGCAGTTCCACTGCCTCCCATGCAAATTTTGATGGAAATTGACCCCATGAAAATGAACGTCAACAGGATTTGGACTCAAGAGCATGGGTGCTCCGGGCACCATGAGGAAGTACAGGTGTTTGAGGCAGACAGCCTGGCACGGATCCCAGCTCTGCCACCTGCTAGCTGGGTGAGAGGTGGTACGTCGATCCCTCTGGGCTCACTCCTCCCCTGGAGAACAAAGAGGAACAGTACCTAACCCATAAGGTTACAGTGGAGAGTTAATGGAATAAGGAATGTCGACTGCTTAGCACTATGCCTCACTCAACATCAGAGCTTCAGAAACACTGAATAAACGCTGAATGATGCTGACGATCCTTCTTAGAGAGAAAACGATGTCAGTACCCCTTCCTTCCTCCCTGGGGCACGATCTCATGTCACTATGTTACACTTGGCTTCTGCCAGAGAACCCCATAACCGAGCTGCACATGTGCTTCCTCTAAGAAGAGAACATTCTTCAAAAACAAACAAACAAACAAACAAACAGGGGCTCAGTTGGTTAAGCCTCGGACTCTTAATTTCCGCTCAGGTCATGATCTCGGGGTGGTGAGATCGAGCCCTGTGTGGGGTTCCATGCTCAGCAGAGAGTCTGCTTGTGATTCTCTCCCTCCCTCTCTCTGTCCCTTCCCCCATCCCCCCCTAAAATAAATCAATAAATCTTATTTTTATTTTTTATTTTTTTTAATATTTTATTTATTTATTTGACAGAGAGAGAGGTCACAAGTAGGCAGAGAGGCAGGCAGAGAGAGAGGGAGAAACAGGCTCCCCACTGAGCAGAGAGCCCAATGCGGGGCTCGATCCCAGGACCCTGAGATCATGACCTGAGCCAAAGGCAGAGGCCTAAACCACTGAGCCACCCAGGCGCCCCTCAATAAATATTTTTTAAAGACCACTTTATTTAGGTATGACTGGCATACAAAATGCCGTATCTGTTTCAAACTATACAACTTGATGAGTCTGGAAATAAGTATACACCCATGAAACCATCACCACAACTTACATAAGCCATAAATACCTTCATCTCCTCCAAAGCTTCCTCCTGTCCTCATTGTGTGTGTGTGTGTGTGTGTGTGTGTGTATGTGTGTGTGAGAGAGAGAGAGAGATGAGAACACTTAACACTAGATCTACCCTCTTAGCAAGTTTTTAAGTATACAGCAGAGTGTTACTAGCTATAAGCATCACGCCATACAGTAGATCGCTAGGACTTACTAATCTGATATTAATCTAAACTTTGTACCCCTTAATTAACACTTCCCCATTTACCCTTCCCTCCAGCTCCCTGGCCGCTGGCGCACACCGTTTGACTCTCTGCTTCTCTGAGTCTGACTACTTGAGATTCCTCATGTAAGGGATACCATGTAATATTGACCTTCCATGTCTAACTTACTCACCCAGCATAATGTCCTCCAGGTTCATCCATGTTGATGCAAATGGCAGGATCTCCTTCTTTTTCAAGGCTGAATAATATTCCATTGTACATATATGCCATATTTTCTGTTGTTTTTTTTTTAAGATTGATTTATTTATTTGCAAGAGAGAGAGTGAGGAGAGAGGCAGAGAGAGAGGAAGAGAGAAAGCATCTTAAGCAGACTCCCCACTGAGCACTGAGCCCAATGCAGGGCTTGATCTCACAACCCTGAGACCATGCCCTGAGCCAAAAATCAAGAGTCAAAAAAACAAACAAAATCAAGAGTCAGACGCTTAACAGACTTGGCCACCCAGGTGCCCCATATACCATATTTTCTTTATCCATTCGTCCATCAATAGAAATTTCAGTTGTTTTGGTGTCTTGGCTATTGTGAATAAGGCTACAGTGAACATAGGGGTTCATAACTCTCTGAGATCCTGATTTCAGTTCCTTTGGCTGCGTACCCAGAAATGGGTTTGCAGAATCATATAATAGTTCTCTTTTTCACTCTTTCTAACTTTTTGAGGAACCTCTATACCGTTTTCTTTGGGGATCAGCCCTGGCTACTGATGCTAACTTCTGGCATTTCATCTCAGTTTTGCTGCCACCCAGGGGCCATTTCACTCCATGCAGAGTTGTCTCCAAGTATTCCTTTTAGGACAGTGGTTCTTGAAAAGAAAGTGGGGGGTGGAGGGAAGAGGAAAGTGTATCTAAGGATATGGTCAGGGAGCCAGGGGACTATGAGTTGCAAAAGTCCCACAGGTGATTCTGACATGTGCGCCTCCACCCTGTGCTGGCAGGGACCCTTGGACTGAGGCAAAGCTCCAGAAACAAGAAAGGGTGGGGGGGGTGGACAATCCTGTTTTCACCAGCACCAAGAATGCATGTGAGCTGTTGCTTCCAATGCTCTGCCTTGTGGATGAGCCAATGTTCTGTTTCTGACACAATTCTCCAGCCAGTAAAGCCAGAAACAGGGAAGTTAAGAAATGGTCTTGCCTAAAAATTCATACAGAAAACCACGAGGAGGGACTTGTATCAAATATATATAAAGAACTCTGAAAATTCAATAATAAAAGACAAATCAGAAAAGGGTCTAAACGGACATTTCTCCAGAGAAGATATACAGAGGCCAATGTGCAAATAAAAAGATGCTCAACATCATCAGCCATCAGGGAAACGCCAAGCAAAACCGCAAAGACATACCACTTCGGACCCACTAGGACAGCTAGAATCAAGAAGACAGGTGTTGGCGAGGATGCAGAGAAACCAAAACCCTCACCACAACACTGAAACATGATGCAATCGCCCAGGAAACAATCTGAAAGTTTCCCAAAAGGTTAAATATCGAGTTCACCTATGACCCAGCAATTCCACTCCTTGACAGAGACCCAGCAGAAATGAACCCTATGTCCACACAAAAGCATACACACATATGTTCATGAGCATTCCTGGTAACAACCAAAAAGTGAAGGCACTCCCAGTGCCTATCAAAAATAATGTGGTATCGCCACACATGAGTGTTACTTGACAATAAAAAGGAATGGGACATTGACATATGCTATTACACGATGAATCTTGAAGACATTACGCTAAGTGAAAGAAGCCAGTACCTTGTTTGTCCTTCTTGCTTTTTTTTTTCTTTTTCTCATTTGTTTTGTTTCTTAAATTCCACATGTGTGAAATCACATGGTATTTGTCTTTCCCTGGCTGACTTAGCATTCTACTTTCTAGCTACATCCCTATTGTTGCAAATGGCAAGATTCCCCACTTTTCTATAGATGAGTAATATTCCTCTGTGTGTGTGTGTGTGTGTGTGTGTGTGTGTGTGTACACCACATCTATACCACATCTTTATCCATTCCTCTTTCCATGGACAGTTGGGCTGCTTCCACAGTTTGACTATTGTAAATAATGCAGTAAACATCAGAGGACATATATCCCTTTGAATTCGTCTTTTTGTATCCTTTGGGTAAATACTCAATAGGTCATAGGGTAGTTCTATTTTTAACTTCTTGAGGATTCCTCCTACCATTCTCCAGAGTGGCTGCACCAGTTTGCATCCCCACCAATGGCACAAGAGCGTTCCCCTTTCTCCACATCCTCATCAACACTTGTAGTTTCTTGTCTTTTTCATCCTGGCCGTTCTGACAGGTGTGAGGTGATACCTCATTGTAGTCTTGATTTTCGTTTTCCTGATGATGAGTGTTGTTGAGCATCTTTTCTTATGTCTGTTGGCCAACTGAATGTCTTCTTTGGGGAAATGTCTGTTCATGTCTTCTGCCCATTTTTTCATTGGATTATTTGGTTTGGGGATGTTGAGTTGTGCCAGTTCTTTATATATTTTGGATACTAACCTTTTATTGAATATGTCATTTGCAAATACCTTCTATGATTCAATAGGTTGCCTTTTAGATGTGTTGACCGTTTCCTTCGCTGTGCAGAAGCTCTTCATTTTGATGTCCGGATAGTTTGGTTTTGCTTTTGTTTCCCTTGCCTCAGGAGACCTATCTAGAAAAATGTTGCTATGGCTGATGTCAGAGAAATTACTGCCTGTGCTCTCTTCTAAGATCTTTATGGTTTTAGGTCTCACATGTAGGTCTTTAATCATTTTTGTGCTCAATGTAAGGAAGTGGTCCAGTTTTATTTTTTTGCATGAAGCTGTCCAGTTTTCCCAGCACCGTTTTTTGAAGAGACTGAGAATGGAAATGCTTTTGCAACGAACATCTCTTGAATGTGCTGGGGGCTGGATTACACCCTTCGCTGGCACATACTAGAGACCATACTCACAGATATTCTATATGCTCCCCACTTCAGGAGGCTCTGATAGGGAGGCAAAGGTGTGTGGGAGGAATCACACCCTTACAGAAGATGCCTTTTCCTTTTTGGGGAGAGAAGAGGCAGAGAATTTGTTGACAACCAGCCTAAAACAGATCTGACCAGGTGTGAAGAAAAGAGCAAGGATGAGGTCATGGCAGGGCTGGGGAGCATGGTAGGCTCAGGATGGGGAGCATGGTAGGCTCAGGATGGGGAGCATGGTAGCCTCAGGATGGGGAGCATGGTAGCCTCAGGAAAGCAGATTCTCTTGCCAGTTCCCAACCAGTGAGAAGACTTAACTCTACCTTCCCAGGTCCAGCTTCTTCTCACCCCACATTTTAGTTATTATTGGGGGAACAAATTATCCCAAAACTTAGTGGCTTGCAACAGCCATTTTATTAGGCACCTATATTCTAGGGATCAGGGATTTGGACTGGGCACAGGGTAAACGGGCAACCTGAGGGATGACTCATTTCTATTCCATGATGCCTGAGGCCTCAACTGGGTAGAGGTAGAGACGCAGGGCAGATCTGACAGCTGGAGGCTGGAATCTTCTAGCACCCATTCCCTTGCATGTCAGGTGCCTTGCCTGGGTAGACTCAAGATGGACTGACAACAGAGTGCCTACGGGTTGATCTCCCCATGCATCTTGGTTTCCTTGGAACATGGCGGCCTCAGGGTAGGAAGCAGTCTTTCAAGGTGGCCCAGTGCTTCAAGCACCAGTGTTCTCTCACATCAGGCAGAAGCTGCATCACCATTTATGCCTCAGCCTGGGAAGTCCAAAGCAAACTCCCCACATGCTCTATTCATGAAGATGGTCACAAGCCCACCCAGATTAACAGGCACAGATGTCCCGGCAGGAGGAAAGTTAAGAAATTTGGGGGTCCTGTGTCAGGGAAGAGGCAAGCTCAGGAGTATATGTGGACAGACTCTTTGCAGAGGATCTTACCTGTTTCCAGAAGAATCCAGGGAGAGAACCTCTCAGGTATAATACCGAACAAAAGAAGCCAGACACAAAAGAGTGCATACCAGGACCTGAATAGACATTTCTCCAAAGATGACATCCAGATAGCCAGCAGATCCATGAAAAGATGCTCAACATCACTCATCATCAGGGAAATGCAAATCAAAACTACAAAGACATATCACCTCACACCTGTCAGATAAAAAACACAGGAAACCACATGTGTTGATGAGGATGTGGGAAAAGGGGAATGCTCTTGTGCTGTTGGTGGGAATGCAACCAGGACGACCAGGGCACCTGGGTGGTTCAGTTGGTTAAACATCTGACTCTTGATTTCAGCTCAGGTCACGATCTCAGGGTCATGAGATCAAGCCCCGCATCGGGCTCCACACTCAGCTTAGAGTCTGCTTGAGATTCTCTCTCCCTCTCCCTCTGCCCCTCCCCCTGCTCATGCACTCTCTCCCTAAATAAATAAATAAAATCTTTAAAAAGGAAAATAGAATTGCCATATAACCCAGTAATTCCACTCCTGGGTATTTACCTGAAGAAAACAAAAACAGTAATCTGAAAAGATATATGCACCCCTATGTTTATAGCAGCATTAGTCATAATAGCCAAAAATATGGGAGCAACTCAAGTGTCCATCTATAGATGAATGGATAAAGAAGACGTGGTCTAGGGGTGCCTGACTGGCTCATTCAGTACAGCATTCCACACTTGATCTCAAGGTCATGAGTTCAAGCTCCACACTGGGCATAAAGCTTACTTTAAAAAAAAAAGAAAGAAAGAAAGAAGATGTTGTATTCCACAATAGAATACAACTCGGTCACAAAAGAGAATCAAATCTTGCCATTTACAACATAGATGGATCTAGAGGGTGTTATGCTAAGTGAAATAAGTCAGACAGAGAAAGACAAATACCATATGATTTCACCTCTACATGGAATCTGAAAAATCAAATAAACAAAACAACAACAAAAAAATAGAAACAGACTCATACATATGGAGAACAAATTGGTGGTTACCAGAGGGGAGGGAAGGTGGATGAAATTGGTGAAGGGGGAGAGGACTAAGAGGTACAAACTTCCAATTATAAAATAAAGAAGTCACGAGGATGAAAAATATAGCATAAGAAATATGGTCCGTAATACTGTAATACCATTGTGCGGAGGCAGATGGTGACTCACTTATTGCGGTGAGCATTTCATTATGTCTATAATTGTTGAATCACGATACTGTACCCCTGAAACTAGTATGTCATACTTCAGCTTAACATCTTTTTATTCTATGATTCTATGTATGCGACACTCAAGGACAAAACTAATTGATGGTCAGAACAGTTGTTGTCTGGGGGTGGGGTGCAAAGGGGTACAAGGAAGGGAGCCTTCTGAAATCTGGTATGTTCTCTATCTTGATCTGAGTGGTGGTTACACAAATGTGTTCATACCTAGAAAACCATCAAGCTCTGCACTTAAAATTCATGCACCCAACAGACTAGGTCAATAAAAAATCTTGAAAAGAATTATGTGGCAGGAGCCCCCGCCCTCCATCCCTGCTGCTGCCAGCTTTAAGTGTTGTAGATAAGCAGTTTCTGGGGCACCTGGGTGGCTCAGTGGGTTAAGCCTCTGCCTTTGGCTCAGGTCATGATCTCAGGGTGCTGGGATAGAGCCCCGCATGGGGCTCTGTGCTCGGTGGTTACCTGCTTCCCTCTCTCTTTCTGCCTACTTGTGATATCTATCTCTCTCTCTCTCTCTCTGTCAAATCAATAAATAAAATCTTTAAAAAGAAAGGAAGGAAGGAAGGAATGGAGGGAGGGAGGGAGAGAGAGAGGAAGGAAGGAAGGAAGGAAGGGAGAAAGACACCATATCCCAGGCCTCCCCTTCCGTCTGGGGGGTGGAGTCGGGGAGGCTCTCCCCAGGGGCCAGTTGGTTCCAGCTCCTGCTCTCGCCCTTCTGCCCCTACTTCCTTCCCAGTTTCAGGACCCCAAAGTCAGTGCTGGGAGGGTAGGACCTTAAGGAGTTTATTCGCCCCCCTTTTATGGAGGAGGAAAGCAGGAGGCAGGAGGGTGGCTGGGCTTGGCCTGTGCACTGAGAGAGGCAGGCAGCCTAGGACCACAGACCTCCCATTACTCCCAGCCCAGGGCGTCTCACCACACCAGACACAGAAGCCCGCTCCCTCCCCTCCCTGGGAAGCTGAGCTCTCTGTGACCCGTCAGCCAGCTGCAGATTAGTGAGGTCTTTGTACAGCCCTGCCCGCCCCCCAGATGGGAGTTTCTGGAAAGCAGAAAGGTTTATTACTAGATACGATGCCGGGACTCACCCAGCTGGGCGGGGCTCCGACAGGGTAGGGCAGACAGCCCCTGCTGGCCCCTCCTCGGGCTTCTCCGGGATGACCAGGCCCTCAGGTCACCACTCCCAGAATTTCCAGGGCTTTGGGAACAAGAAAAGGAGATGCTTTCGCTTTCCACCGGGACTGCAGAGGCCAGAGCAGGTGCCGGCATCTTTAAGGACTGAAATGCAAGCCTCAACCCGGACAGTCAAGGCCTTTCCTGAGCTGACTCAGCCCT
Source organism: Meles meles (assembly GCF_922984935.1). Lineage (NCBI taxonomy): Eukaryota > Metazoa > Chordata > Mammalia > Carnivora > Mustelidae > Meles > Meles meles. The sequence goes on along the minus strand of NC_060073.1, from coordinate 13,562,207 downwards.
TCTCCAGCCCGTCTACCCACCCAGGCCCCATTCCGTGTGTTCCACAGTCAACTCCTGTTACCGGCTAAACTGTGTTCCCTGCCAAAATCCATATGTTGACGTCCTCATCTCTGCACCTCAAATACAGATACCTACTTTTGGAGATAGGGTCTTTAGAGAGGTAACTGAGTTAAAACGAGGTCCGATGGGTGGACCCTGCTCCCATAAGACCGGTGTCATTATACAGAAGAGTTTAGGACACAGACTCTCACGGAGGAAAGACCACGTGAAGACACACGGAGATGGCGGGACTGTCTGCAAGCCAAGGACAGAGGCTGGAAGGGAAGCCGACCTGCCAGCACCTTGATCTCAGACTTCCGGCCTCCAGAATGGTGAGACGTTGCAGTTTAAGCCACCGCTGTAGTTTAATGTTGTAGCCAACGTTGTCGTTTAAGACAAGTCGAATCTTGTCATGGCGCCCAAGCAGACCAAGTCACGCTCATCGTTGAGAGTATCCATGGTCGCAGCCGGCCTTTGCCCGAGCTGACCTCCCAACCCCCGCCAGGGCGCGCGCGGTCCCTTCCCTCTTCCTCCCAGGCTCTGACCAACCACACTCTCCGGGTCGAGCTAGCTACCTGCTCAGTGCGGCTCCCTTCAAGATCCCGCTGAGTCAGCAAACTGCTCTGCACAGTCCAGCTCTGCCCACATGTCGCCATTATAATCTCAATGACACCGTACTGGGGTTATTGCCAGACTTTTACCCCGAGACGGGGGCTGTACCTGCCTCTTCGCCACATGCCCAGCATGAGCAGATGACCTGATAAAATGTCTGTTGGACTAAGCTGAATGGAGGAATTTGCCGAGGGCCTCAGCAGAGCTCTGACGGGGCCTCTGGCTGCAGGCCCCATGCTCCCCTTCAGTGCCTCTGCCCTGCTCCTGTGGCACACACTCTAAGGAGGGCTCTAAGGTCAGTAGAAATTAGCACTGCCTTAGAGATGTACATTCTAAAGCAAAAGCCCTGGGGGCAGGGTGGGACGGGGTGGGGGGTGGAGTTTAACCCCCAGATCCGGGTCATTAGTGATGACTGCACAGGCTACCAGGGGCTGCACACGGCAGACTTGAGGGGAGGGAAGTCCTTTCCCACTTTCCGAGCACCCCAAAACTTGAGTCTGTTGTTCCTTCCTGGGTCAGACCAGCCCTAACCTATACGTGAATCTGAAGGGGTGTGTGTGTGTGTGTGTGTGTGTGTGTGTGTGTGTGTGTGTGTGAGAGAGAGAGAGAGAGAGAGAGAGATCGGGGTGGGGACGGTTATGTGTAGATCCTGGGGTGGAAAAGACCCCAAACTCCAGTGCGTGGGGAAGCAGGGATAGAGGCTCCTGCTACACTGGAGAAAAGAGCATCTGAAGCTCAGACGGGCCCGGGGCTGGACGTCTTTGCTGATTCAGTGAGCCAGCAGAGCTGACGTCTGGCTGGACTCTGTGCTGAGCCCGGAACACAGAAGGATCCTGTTTGGGGCCAGAGTGGCAGGGGTTAACAAAGAACGGGCAGGTTGCTTCTGGAAAACAAAAGCCTGGGTCAATAGACCTGCTGTTGCAGTCTTTGATCGATGAGGGCAAAGGCTCCAAGGGCAGACGCTGCCAGCCAGTATCTCTGAATCGCCTAGAACAGAGCAAGTCAGGAAAGCCAGGCTGAGGCTTGAGAGGCCGTGTGGTCTGTCTGTCCTAGGGCCAACATCCTCAGAGCCCCGGGCTCCCTCTCCCCACCCAGAGGACCCCCGGGGATCAGACTGGAAGGAACCCCAGGCGTCCTCCACCTCAGTTCTTAATCTGGGGTCCCTGGTTAACAATTCAGCCATCTGTGAACTGGGACTGAGGGGGGAAATGGTCCCATGCCTATAACTGAAAATTAGCATTTTTTTCCTATTGTGAACCCAAGCATCAAACCACAGTAGAATCTGGAGTACCTAGGGCTTTGTCACTAAGAATAATGACAGGTTTTTTTCATAGCTCATTAGTCATTGCAGTATTCTTAAAACGCTATTAATATTACCACCTCAAAATTGTAGTAGGGATTGGACCTCCCACCAGATCTTGTTTTGTGTTACTAAATAAATATATATACCACAAATTTGTTTTTTAGTATTTTGATAGCTTTATTTCAGTATTGTTAGTTTCCTTTGTGATCCTATGTATTTTATTTTACCGGCCTACCAGAAGGGTCCATGGCACAAAGAGGGCTAAGAACTCCTACTTTTGTTCCATACCCACCATAGATGGGAACCGGGGCCCAGAGCAGGCAATGCTTTCCCTGGATGGATGGATGGATGGATGGACGGACGGACAAATGATAAAAATACCACTGTAATAACAATAATAATAACCCTCACTGACTGCCTACCCTGAGCCAAGCACATTTTTATTTTATTTTATTTATTTATTTATTTATTTATTTGACAGACAGAAATCACAAGTAGGCCGAGAGGAAGGGAAGCAGGCTCCCCGCTGAGCAGAGAGCCTGACGCGGGGCTCGATCCCAGGACCCTGGGATCATGACCCAAGCAGAAGGTAGAGGCTTTAACTCACTGAGCCAACCAGGTGCCCCCAAGCACATTTTTAAAGTAATTTAAGCCTCGGGGCGCCTGGGTGGCTCAGCTGATTGGGCGTCCAACTCTTGATTTTACCTCAAGTCATGATCTCAGGGTCATGAGATCAATCTTCACGTTGGGTTCCACACTGGGTGGGGAACCTGCTTACCATTCTCTCTCTCCCTCTGCTTCTGCCACTCCCCATGGCTCACATTCTCTCTCTCTCTCTCTCCCAAAAATAAATAAATCTTTAAAAATAATTAAGCCTCATGACAGCCCTATCTGGAAGATGTTATGTCCCCACTGCACAGATAAGAAAACTGAGGCATAAAGATGTGACTTACCCAAGGCCCCTCCATTAGCAAATGGAAGAGCCAGAGTTGAAACCCGAGAGCCCACACTCTGAACCTCCCTGCTCTGTGACTACCCAGGCCAGATAATCACGGTTTGGGGCTGAGCTCTGGAGTCCGAGACCAAGGTCTCAATTCCAACTCTGCCCCTTGCAAAGCTGCATGACTCCGAGCAACTCACTTCCACAAACATTTTTCTCATCCGTAACATAAAGACAGTTACATTATCTCCATCACTGGGCCATCTGTGGACTCACAAGACATGGAATGCACTTAGCACAGGGACTGGTGCACAGAAAGTGCTCAACAGTTCAGTGCTCTTGGAGAAACTAAGGCACAGACACATTTAAAAGCGTAATTGGTGCCTCCATGCTAAGAGTTCCAGAAATTATGAAAATAAAAGGGTCACGGCTAGAACCCAGATCCCAGCTTCTGGCAAGACCCCTAGTGGTCAGGAGTTAGCAAGTGCCCATTGGGACTGTGCTTTTTGTTTTTGGGGTGAGGGGAAAGGTTGAGACGGCAAGCACATCTGCGAACATGCCAGAGTTAGGGTCTTCCTTTCAAAGAGCACAGTATGGAAGGGGGAACAGAACAACTTGATAGCAGAGAACCCTGACAGACACTGCCTCGGCCAGCGGGGCACGGCTAAAATGAACAAATAATAGGGGCACCTGGGTGGCCGGCCAGTCGGAGTGTCCTACTCTTGATTTCTGCTCAGATTGCGGCATCGCGCTCCACGCCCAGCAGAGAGACTGCTTCCCTCTCATTCTCTCCACTGTCTCTACTCCTCCCCTGCTCTCACTCTAATATAAATCTTTTTTTAAAATGACCAAATGAGGGGCGCCTGGGTGGCTCAGTGTTTAAGCCTCTGCCTTCGGCTCGGGTCATGGTCTCAGGGTCCTGGGATCGAGCCCCACATTGGGCTCTCTGCTCGGCGGGAAGCCTGCTTCCCCCTCTCTCTCTGCCTGCCTCTCTGCCTACTTGTGATCTCTCTCTCTCTCTGTGTCAAATAAATAAAAATAAATTCTAAAAAATAAAAAATAAAATGACCAAATGATAGGTCATACTGAGAGCATGCACCTTCGATAGAATGAGAATGGCGCTTTACTTCTCCCTCCCAAAAACCTAAAATCCCTTTCTAATCACAGGAAAAACATCAGATACTCCCACGTTGAAGGACATGCTACAAATTACCAGACCAGGTCAAGGTCACCAAACTACACCGTCAAGGTCATCAAACACAAGGAAGTTCTGAGAAATGGTTGCAGGCTAGGGAAGCCTACAGAGAGGTGACAGCTAAATGTTAATGGGGTGTCCGGGATAGGATCCTGGAACAGAAAAGGGGATGCACAGTAAAAGCTAAGGACTGTGAATGAAGTGTGGATTTGAATAAATAATAATGCATCAATATTGCTTCGTTAGTTGTGGCAAATGTACCATATGAATGTAAACTATTAAAATTAGGGCAAGCTGGGTGTGGGCTTAGAGCAACTCTCTGTACTATTTCAGCAACATGTCTGTAAATCAGAATCTATCCTAAAATAAAAAGAATTCTTTTCCAAAAAAATGTTAGTGGTACATCTGGGCGGCGATGTTACAGGCAGATTTCTGAGTCTTACTTCTCCATGTTTTCTCGGTGGTCCGGCAGGAACGCTCTGCTTTTGCCATCAGAAGAAAATTCAGTAAACTTTGTTTCAAAAAAATGAATGAACGGGTGTTTGGCCCTTTGGAGACAGAGCGCTACATAAATAAAAGTATAATTAGAGTCATTTCTCCCGCAGCGATTAAAACCCACTTTATCATTCTGTGCCCAGGAGGCTCTAGCCACGAGGGCCTGGCCTGGTGCCCTCTGCAGGGCAGGGTGGTGTTGCTCTGAGCCCTGCCAGCACTTTTCTGTCTGTGATCAATCAGCGCTTGCTGGCAGAGGAAAGGAGGGGGCCCGGCAGCTGGTACAAAGGTCAAAGGTCTTGTCCCAGGTGAGCTGAAGCTTCTGGCTCAGTGAGACACTAGAGGTAGAGATCCTGTCCACCAGCTTCAGCCTGCTCTGGGCCATCGGCCAAGGAATGACTGCTCCATCAGACTGCCCTGTTTCCCTCCAGTCCCCTCGGGACAGGCAGTGACCATGGTAGATGGCTGGACCCCATTTGGGGACAGGACACTGGAAGGAGGAAGAGCTAAGTGGGCAGCAACCCTTCAGAAGACTCCCCCAACACGGGCCATACCACCCAGACCCCAGGGGCACCATGGGCAAAGGCCACCTTGTTCTCAGGCTCAGCCCAATCCCTGAACACTAATTCCAGCTCCTGGATCACAGGGAATATGGGGCCACTCCCTTGGATCCACTCCTATTCGGTTCCCAAAGGCTTCCTCCGTCGTCTGGTATCAGTTCATACATGGCCGGGCTCTTGGTGACAGCCTCAGGAGCACAGAATAGGGGAGGGATGGTGTTGAGACATTTCTAATGGTAATGAGAGAGGGACAAGGTTCTCTGAGAAGGGTCAGCTCAGCTTTCCTAACATGTAGGAAAAGGGTTGAGAAAGAGGCTTGATTCCTTTATAAACACACTATTGCCTTCAGCCCACAAGGCTGCACATTTATTCTGGTTACTCTTCGAGAGTTCATTCAACTCTTCAGAAAATGCCTTCGGGGCCACCTTTGACCAAAATTGATCAGCTTCCTTGATTGCCCAAAGTATTCCCCAACGCAAGCATCCAAGTGACTTTAGGCTGTTTCCAAAATCCAAATCCAGGCAAAAGACCAACACCACCTGCCCCTCTGAGGCCACTCCCGAGAACCCCAGGCACGGCCTGAGAAACGGCACCACCACAAGAACGTTACGATCTTGGTCGTGGTATTTGCCATACACCTGCCTTCACGCTCAAAGCTGGAGTGGCTTGCCCTCTCTCCTGGGCTCCCGACACAGGCCCTGAACCATTCCTCAGGCAGCGGGGGAGTGTGGGACACCCCAACCCACACAGCAGATCTGCCTCTGCCTTCCCTGGGAGCGGGCCCATCCCTTCTCCCTCCCAGCAGAGCCCGGGCACTGGGACAGCCCTAGGCTCCATTTGTGCTACTAATGAGTCTTAAGTGTTTGGCTTGGGCTCCTGCCAGTCCTACTCCTACAAGGGAAAAGAGAATGGGAGAGAGCAGGAAAAAGCTCACACCAGCTCGGCTCTGCGGGGCCCCGGGAGAGTTGCCGGGGCACCAACCCACCAGGGGTGCCCCCAGGTGCTGACTCAGGGCCCCTCCACCTTTCTGCCCCCTCTACTTCAGAGAGCTTCTGAAAATGCAGATTCCTGGGCACCACCACTGGATTGAAGGCCTGGAGGTGGGCCCAGGAATGTGCATTTCAGTAACCCCAGGAGACTGTGATGCCTGGTGAAAGTTAAGAACCACTGCTCTAGGGGGTCCGTGATGGGAATTCCAGGCTGCTGTGTATATATGCACTTTTCTAGGGAGTCCACAGCTTCGGTCAAATGCTCAAAATGGGTCAATAGCCCCCCATACCCCCTAAAATAATGTAACATAACAAGCTAAGAAACGCTAGTAGATGGGACGATTTCCCAATTCAGGTTTAGCTCTGATTTGTGACTCAGCTCAGGCCCCACCAAGGAGAGGCCCACCGGGGCCTCTCTTCTCAGCAAGCATCAGGGAAAGAGGTTGGGGGACCTGGGGAACCAAGGATGACAGAGAAGGCCGAGGAGGATGTCAGGGCCCAGTGGACATTCCAGAATGCGTGGGGAAAGGGCCCTTAGAGACCATAGAAGCCAAACTCCCTGGCAAGAAGGGCTGACTCTCCACCAGCACCCGGGGCTCCCGGGCCACATAGCTAAACGACACTTCCCAATGCATCCCCGCTGCAGGTGGTGGGGACCGCTGAAACCTGGTTCATGGAAGAGTCTCCCGTCCTGCGGTCCCTGTGGGAAGGGTCTCCCACAGGTCCTCGGAGGACTCCAAGGCCATTGCAGAGAGCCGAGCCTCCACAGGGAAGCAGATGGGTTCTGACGACTGCGAGGCATGGAGCATGCCCACCAGCAACCCGCCCCGGACTGTGCCACGAGTGGAAAACAACCCTTTGTGTGTTCAGTGAGTGGGATCTAGGAGTGGTCTGAATCAACAGTCAGCCTCCTGTCCCCAGTACGCCCTCCTCAGGGACACGGAGCTCCCAGGTGCGAGGGAGGCAAGTGTTCAGTGTCACAGTGTGCTCCTGCTGGGCCAGAGCGACAACCAGCACTTCCCCCCCGACGGCCTTGCACGGGGGACGGGGCGCCAGATCCACACACCACAGCCTGGGCAGCACCAATTCCCAAAAAACTTTATTGTTTCAAGTGGCAAAATGTAATTGGTCTCTGTGGGGCACCTGGCAGGACGGAGGAAGGCCTGGGCTGGGGCTGGGGCAGGGCTCCGCCCATTACAAAAATCAAAGGCTTTTATAAAAAATGCTATAAATTGGTATCAAAAGAAAACCCGAGGGAGGCTGGAGGAGGAAGCAGAGAGGAAGGTGTGAAGACAGCGAGGGAGGAGGGACCAAAACCTTCAACCACGAATGCCTGAATCTGGTCAGGAGGGAAGGGGGTGGGGGGGGAACGTTGGGAAGGGAGGGGATACAAAGTGCATAAATGTGCCTCCCCAGACGCTCCTCAGACGTGGAAGGGGAAAGAGGCTGCAGCCTGGGGCCTGGTGGGGCTCCAGCCATCTCCTCGCCGGGGACCCCACAGGAATGGGCACTGCCTGAGACTGCCAGATGGGAAGGACCTGCAAGGGGGCGGGGAGGAAGAGGTCAGGAGGGGACACCATGGCGGACAGAGGATCTGCCTCAGCTTGGGCTTCCCAGGCCAGCTCCCCCAGCTGAACTGAGTGGTAGGAGGGTCCCAGCTGGGGCCCTTGAGCCTGGTTAGTACCTCAAGGGGTCCCAGACCAGAAGGGCTGGCTGACCCCATTTGGGTCAGCCATGGAGCCAGGAGCACATGGGGACCGTCCTTGAGCCCAGGGAGGAAGGCAAGATGGAAGCCCTCCTCCTCGTCCATCCCAGCCCATACAACACCTTGTTCTGTGGACAAAACCTAAGGGGAGCCAAGGGACCCACCAGTTCCTAGAGCTTAGCTCCACTGGCCTGCCTCAGAGAAAGGGGGACAGAAAAGGCCTAGAAGGTGGTATGGGGTCTCCTGAACTTTCCAGGTCAGGCCCTGCTCACCCGTGAGCCCCAGACAGAGCCCAAGCCAGGGAACCTGCTCTTACCTCGAGAACTTCTCAGACCTTCTTCTTCTTCAGCTTCAGGGCTTGTAGCCAGTTGGGTGATGATCCTTCTGACCTAGATGACACAGAGCAAAGGTCACAAGGCAAACCTTAGGAAACGTGAACAAAGTGAGGAAGTGGTGGGGAGGGAAACCCACCCTCCAACCAGAAGAAGTGCCAATTTCACACAGTTAATTGAGGCCCACCCACGGAGGCCAGGCGAGGTCACCTACCCTGAGGATTTCTCTGGCTTAGGAGGTAATGCAAGGGGCTTCCCCAACCCAGGGACCTTGCAGGACTTGGAACGCTGCACCGCGGGCTCCTTCTGGCTCGGCTTGCTCTCTGCAGGCTCCCCCTCCTCAGCCGAGCGGTTCCGGGGGCGCAGTTTAGCCTAGGAGACGAACCCAAGCGCAGAGAGACATCAGAGGAACAAGCAGGAGGATTCCCAGAGGGCAAGGCCTTCTCCCAAGAGTACACCATCCCCAGAATCCAGCAAAGATCCCTCTGGAGTCCTTTACCCAGATGGATGGGAAGTCACTTGAAGTTAAGCCTCCAAGAGTTGAGCCACACTCAGCACAGAGCAGGTGCTCAGGTAGATTTTGCTACACTGAATTAAGACTACCTAGGCTGGACAAAGCCGGTGGTGAATTCCCAGCCCTGTATCTGTTCACTCTGTTCCCTCTGCCAAGAACACCTCCCTGTCATCACCCCACCGTCCACAGCCAACTCCTACATATGCCTCAAAGCCAAGATCAAATAGTTACATGAGGCCTTCCCCAATATACCCTCCCATCTCACACCATATGATCATTAGGAAATAATCTCCCCTCCCCCGCCGACAGGCCTAGCCCTTATCTGTACCTCCCCTGTGATACCTAAGCACCTCCCCTGCCTCCACCAGAGCTAATCAGAGACATGGCTTGTGTCCCCACCCCCCCACTGCCCTCCGCCCCACATGAAGCTCTAGGACACAAGGCCTTGTTACTCCTTCCATCCCACTAAGCACACAGCACAGGCCAGCAGGCCCCTCAGTGGAGCGCAAAATGACAGGAGGAATGGGAAGAAGGGCCCATGCGATGGAGGGATGGGTGGAGAGATGGACAGATGGAAAAAAACGCTGGACACAAGGTGGCTAGGGGCTGATGTGCTGGCTCAAGGATCAGATGCTACCTTTAGGGCTGATGGACTTAGGCCAGGGAAGAGGTTGACTTTCAGCCCCTTGGTGCCCAAGGACATCCGCGTCCGGCGGTTCTGAGGCTCCTCCACCACCTCCTCATCTGAAGACGGCACCCGAGAAGCTCGTGGCTCTGCAAGGGCCCAGAGAGGGGGCTCAGCTAAGAACGCAAGCCCGACCAGCCCTCCCCTGCATGGCCCCCACACAGCGCCACGGACATCACCCAACAGCACAGGGGCCCTACCCGTAGAGTCCTGGAACAGGCGTGCATCTGAGTCTGCTGCCTCGGACAGGCCCAGGGTGCCCCCGGGCCGGATGGCCGGGGCCCGGTGTCCTCGCTTGCGCCCCAGGTTGGCGCGGCTCCGGTACATGGCACTGTCAAGGATCTCGGTGTCCTGCTTGGGACAACAGCAACATCACTGCCATTGCTGTCCCGTGGCCCTGCCCCACCCTGCAGGAGCCCTCAACAGCAGCAGGCTGTGAGCAGATCCCTCCAGCCACCTGGAGCGCCCTGTTCACAGGACTCACCAGTCACCCACTTCCTGCTCCCTGATGGACACGGCTCAGGGCCGAGGCTCCGGCTACATCACCCACAGGCCCCCCAACAGCCCAACCACTGGCCTGGGCAATCCCTGCACTGACCTCAATGAAGGAGAAGTCCTGACTGGGAGAGCGGGGAGGAGGGCCTTGGGGGGGCCGCCGAGGGGGCCGTGTCGGGCCCTGCTCGCCCTGACCGACCCCTGAAGGACTCCAGGTGCCATCCACCTCTTCTGTCTGGCTGGCTTCACCATCTGGCTGCGGCCTCCAGGAAGGCAGTGGGTCCCCGCTAGGCTCCGGGGGCTCCCCTTGGTGAGCACCTGCTGTGGCTCCTTCCTCCTCCAACAGGCCCCTGAGGCCCGAGGCTGCTGACTCCCTACGGGCTGCTGCCCTGGAGCTGCTGGCAGCTAGCATCTCCTCCAGCAGGCCCTGGGAGCCAGAGGGCGGGGAGCGGGCCGGGCACCCGCCAGGACTGCAATGGAGACCGACCAGAGCACAAGGTCACCCGTGAAGCCCCATCTCTCTCCCGCAAAGCCCATTCCACAGTATCCGTGCCCCCCGCTTTCCCTCTCCCACATTTCCAGGCTTTCCCAGACTCCTTCCTGAAGGACACAGTCAGGGCCCAGTATAGCACAGCACAGAGGGAACAAGGTAGGCAGCCTGGCAGATTGAAATCCCAGGTCTGCCACTTACTGAGGCTTTGGATGACTCCGTCCACCTACCAAAGCCTTGGGGTCCTCTAATTCTAGAGTCGCTGGGAAATGGAATAGGAACCAAAGCGCAAAGCCCAGTGTCCAGCCCCCAGCGCGTACCCATCACTGACAGCAACTGTTACCACTGCTATACTGCTACACAGTTACGGGGCTGCTAGGGGCTGCCATGAACGGTCCCCCTTCTAAGGGCACCTGCCTGGGTGGTCACCCTCCCCGGGATGAGCCAGGCACTGGCCCATCTGGCCGTGCAAGCTCTTCAGCCTTCGGCCCCCACAGCAGCCCTCCCCATGCCCCAGGCTCATGAAAGAGCCAGGGACTCCCAAACACGCCGGGCCTTCGCAGACCGCCGTGTGTGTGGACAAGCTGTTCCTGCGCCTGGAAAGTTCCCACACTGCCCCTCCACTCTCCCTGCCGCTCAGTTCCTCATCGGATGCTGGCCCTCTCCCCTCTGGCCCCCTCCCCTCCGCAGCCCTGCATGCCCTGGGCTCCCACCTGGACCAGCCCCTGCCTCAGAGCCTGTCTGTGAGCAACTCAAGGGCAAAGACGGGTCCCTTTGGCCTTTGTGCCCCCAGCACCTGCACCCGGGGCCTGGCCAGGAGGAGCAGGACTAAGCAAATATTTGCACACTGACTGAGACGCTGGGTCACCTTGCACCTCAACACAGCCTGTGCATCTCCTGCCCGCCAGTCCCTCAAACACGACACGAACACACGCAGCACAGCACACACACTACTCGCATGCCTCACACCGCGAGCTGGTGTGCTGGCCGGCTGCCACCCCTGAAGCAGGGACACACCCTGCACAAACTCACCATACACCTCCCTCAAGGGCCCAGTAGAACCCTGCCCCCACAGCACAGCAGAGCCCCCTCACCCCCCACACACTGATGCCGCGCAGGGCGGCGGGTGGGCGGGCGTGGGAAAGGCTGGCAGGGCCAGGGCCCGGAAGCCAGGCCTTCGAGAGTTGCCAAAGGGACTGGAAGGGGAGGGGAGTGGGGCAGGTGAGTCAGTAGCGGGCGGAAGGGGGGAGGGCAGGAGAGAACATGTGTCAGTCTGTCCTTCCACAAGCTGCTGACAGATGGAAATGAAAGCACTCTGGGTAGGGAGGGAGAGGCGGAGGTAGCAGCAAGGCAGCTGAACGAAAGGAGCAGCCCTGGATGGGGGCCAATGCCAGCTCACCCTGCAGCTGAAAATCAGGGAGGCCGGGAGGGAGGGGGCAGGGGCGGCACCCCCACCCAGCCCACGGCCTCTCCCTGGGGTGGGGCAGACACAATGCCAAGGGCTGGCCTGCAGAGTTTAAGGGGATGTGAAACAGCGGATGGGTGGATGGAAAGATCCACACCCGGAGCAAGCCGGGCTCCCAGCCACGTGGGCAGAGGGCAGCAGATGAGCTCAGTGGGCCCCAGGGGTGGCCACAACGAGGGGAGGGTAGGAAGAGCACTGGGCAATGTGGCGTGCATCGCCCCTGCTGGTGGGGCTCAACCCCATCTTGGGAGAGCTTGCCTGCCTCTGAGCACCCAGAACACCTATAACCTGAACTCCTCCCTGGCAGGGAAGCAGGAGAGCAGCACAGTCAGGAACCTGTGCTGGGTGTGGCCACAGGCACAGATGTGAGCTCCGTGTACTTGTCCACTCTGAGCCTCAGCTCCTTCTCTGGCAAAACGGGGACCATAAAAGACCCATTCTTCACTGGGTCTATTGGCAACATGCTGGAAATGTGTGCCCAGCACACCCATTAGCACCGTGCTACATTTCTGTAAGTTTTTAGGATAATCGGGGCACCTGGGTGGCTCAGTCAGTGGAGCGTCTGACTCTTAATTTTGGCTCAGGTCAGGATCTTCGGGGTCCTAGGATGGAGCCCCACGTCCAGTTCCACACTCAACAGGGAATGTGCTTGAGGATTTTCTCTCTCCCTCTGCCCCTCTGCCACTCATGCCCACACTCTTTCTCTAAATAAATAAATCTTTTTTTTTCTTTTTAATCTGTTTTTAAAAAAATAATCATTGGGGCGCCTGGGTGGCTCAGTGGGTTAAGCCTCTGCCTTTGGCTCAGGTCATGGTCCTGGGATTGAGCCCCGCATCGCATCGGGCTCTCTGCTCGGCAGGGAGCCTGCTTCCTCCTCTCTCTGCCTTGTGATCTCTGTCTGTCAAGTAAATAAATAAAACCCTTAAAAAATAATAATCATCATCATCATCCCCAACACAGGTTCCTGGCCTGGGGACTTGCTCTGTCTTGCACCATCTACACCCCTCACCCATCTGGACATAGGGTCTCCTGAGGGTCAGGACTTGAGCCAAGCCCACCCCACGCCCACCACCATTCCAGGGACAGAGCTGGGGAAAGGTGTGAAGCAGATGTGCACACAATCAGCTTGCCGGTACTCAAGGCCCCAAGACCCAAAATGAGGGAGGCTTAAGCCTACAGCTAGAATGAGGTGCCTAAAGGGGCAGCAGCTGGCCTGGACCAAGCAAAACAGGAAATGTGCCCTGAGAGATGACAACAAGGCTGGGGCCCGAGGGAACATGAAGGAGCCTGTAATCGCCAGCTGTGGACCTGTGCAAGACACACTGCCTCCCTAGGCCTCAGTTTCCCCACCCATGAAATGAGGGGTCTGACCTCGACCTCTGTGGAGATTCCATGAAGACCCCAAAATGACTGAGAGGTCTCCACGTCACTGGGGCCCAGGGGAGGGGTAGAAGATGACCAGGAGGCCACAGAGAGGAGAGGTCAGTCCATGAGCTCTCGGGGGAACCAAGAGAGCCATTCCCACGAGGAAAAGGTAGCCCTAGACACAAAGGAGGGGCCTGAGTTCTCCCCGAGACCCACCCATCCCCGTGCTGTCCTTACCACAATTATGCTGGACAGCATTCCAGCCAAGGACTGCCTGCCATCAGGGGTACCTTTGTCCCACACAGAGACGTGACAAAAAGACCAAACACATACAATTACAAGTAGCAAGCATTTTTTTTTCAGCGATCACCACGTGCCAGGCAGGTTTCTAACGCTTTATGTGTGTCCGCAACTCTTAACCCTGTGAGTAGGGGTAGTAAATTACTCCCGAGGTACAGACAAGAAATAGGAGGCCCTGAGAAAGAGAAGGAACTTGCCCAAGGTCACAGAGGTGGTGGCTGAATCAGGACCTAAACCTGGCAGATGGACCCAAACCCAGACAACTGTGAGCTATCCTCAAGGCCTTCCCCAAAATTTCCCATCAAGAGCAATTTTCCAGGGTGTAGGATTTCCCTAAGTCAGATGCCCAGAACACCAGCTCCTTGGATATTAGTCAAATAAATCTGGTAAACCTTGCCCTAGAGAAAGGTCAACAGGTTTCCTTAGTCCTGTGCTTTCACCTGCCAGCACGTGCTCATGCACAAACACTCGAGGTCTCCTACGTGGCCAGAGTCCGGAGCCTTCCCCAGAGTGACGACACAGAAACCAAGAGCGTCTTAAAGGCAGGCTAGAGACAAGCTCAGCAGGCTGAGCACTGAGGACTCCTTCTCCACTCCTAACTTCTTCCTCTTCCCCAAGCCAGTCCAGTCCCCTCCTGGCAGCCCCCACTCCAGTCCTGAACAAAGGGAAAGATATTCCTGTTCTTTTTTTTCTTTTTTTTTTTTTAAAGATTGTATTTATTTATTTGACACAGAGAGAGAGATCACAAGCAGGCAGAGAGGCAGGCAGAGGGGGGGGGGAAGCAGGCTCCCTGCTGAGAGCAGAGAGCCAGACGCAGGGCTCAGTCCCAGGACGCCGAGATCATGACCTGAGCTGAAGAGGCTTAACAGACTGCGCCACCCAGGTGCCTCTCCTGTTCTTTTCTTAAGAGCCACCCAAGCAGAGGGGAAAGGCAGACCAAGGGGTCCCACTCCTTGGCGGTCTGAGACTCTCGAGCACTGTGACCACACCAGACAGCGTTTAGGACGCTGCAGCCAGGAAGCACTGCTCTGTGACTGTAAGCAGGTCACATCCCTTGTCTACGTGCAGACTGGAGATGGTAAAAATCCCTTCCATAGCACAGGGCAGCTGAGAAGGCTAGCGAGGTAAGGGAGGCAGCGGAGTGGTGGGCCCAGCGGAGCAGGGTCCCGGGCACTAGGAATGGGAAAGCTTCCTGAAGCTAACCTTACAAAGTGAGGCTCAGAGACATCCAGGAATTCGTCCAAGATCCCAGGAGCCTCTGGGCTCCCCGTCCTGTGAACCCACAGCCTTCGGCACCTCCCTGCGCTCTGCCCGCCTTCCTCTCTCTAGCTCCTTCTCACCCAATGCCTCTCCCAACCCACTGGCTGACACCCCCCACCATTCCCTCTAGACCCTTCCGGGTCCGTCTCGCCCCCTGCCACTACTAACAGCTCCTTCCACTCACATGGCCCCCACTCAATGCCTCCCTTTCTCCTCTCCCTTGACTGCCCAGTGAGAAGCTCTAGCTGCTGCTGCTGCTTTTTTTTTTTTTTTTTAAAGATTTTATTTATTTGACAGAGATAACAAGTAGTCAGAAAAGCAGGCAGAGAGAGAGGGGGAAGCAGGCTCCCCGCCGAGCAGAGAGCCCGATGTGGGGCTCGATCCCAGGACCCTGAGATCATGACCTGAGCTGAAGGCAGAGGCTTTAACCCACTGAACCATCCAGGCGCCCGCTCTAGCTTCTTCTGAAAGTTGTAACTTTCTACCCAGTCAAGAGAATAACACCAAATCTCAACCAACAGGAAATGTTAACAGAACAGATGCAATGTCTTTCTAGCCCCCTTTCCAGGTGTGAGATCACCTCAGCTGGTTCCAGAACATAAAAATCCCTGAGACAGGCCGTGGTTGGCTCGTAAAACCACTAGTGTGTTCCTCTGGAAAGCTCCCTTTCAGTCACTCTGTGCACGGAGGCCAAGATCATGGGGCGAGGAGCCCTATGACCTTCAGGTTTTTAAACTGTTGCTCTTCTGGGCCTGAAGACAGGGCAGGCAAGAAGCACTGAGTTCCTAATCTCTGCAAGAAACAACAAGCGCCACTGTCCTCCACTCCTAACCTGGAGCGGCCCAGGCCAAGTGGACAGAGCCCAGTCCTCCTGCCGACGCCTGTGAAAGCATTCATGTTCCAGGAAGCCCCACAGCTTTGGGCCGGGAAACCTGCGGGACAGATGCTGTGGACAACGATCCACCCGAAGATGGGACCCACGCCCTTCCGCTGCCACACCTCCCCCTGCCCCACCCCAGGGATGGGGCTCCCTTACCTGGTTCCAAAGCCAGGGGCTTCTCCTGTCTCCATCCCAGGATCTTCAGGACGCGTCTCCAGGGAAGGTGTGGAGTGGCCTCCACCCTGGGTCTCTGGCCCACTTGTTCCTCCAGGCCCCAGCTCTCTGGCCTCCAGGCCCGGGGACAAGGCGCTGTGGTCCCTGAGCCCTGGCTCCGGGCACTGGCTGACCTCTCCCACCCCATGCTCCCTGGCTTCACTTGGGGCCCCCGAGAGCTCCATGTCCCGGAGACCCAAGTCCTGAGTCCAGTCCATCTGGCCCACTCCACATCCCCGTTGGTCCCGAGAACCTCCAGACTCTAGGTCACATGGCACCTCCAAATTCCTTAGGCCCAGACTGCTACCCCAGTCCACCTGGCCTGCCCCAAGCTCTCTGGGGCTACAGCCTGCCCCCGGGGCCATGCTCCTCAGGCTGAGGTCTGGTGTCCAGTCTGCCTGTCCCACCCCACGTTCCCTTGATTTAAGGAACTCTTCAGCCTCCACACCCGACCAGTCGGTCTGTCCCACGCCACTCTCTCTGGCCTGGCTGGGGCTCCCTACCTCCCTGACACCAGCCAGATCTCTGCCCCTGCCCCCGACATTGGAGGTCCAGTCCTTGTTCTCCCCGACCCCAATCACTCTGGGCTCCTCCGACCCTCCAGCCTCCAAATGGCCAGCCAGGTCCACATCTCTCAGGCCCAGCTTGTCCGACCAGCCCATGTGTCCCACAGCTTCCTCCCTGGCCTCACTCGAGCCCCCAGAGGCCACACAGCTGGACACTTCCAAGTTCCTGAGGCCCAGCTGGTCGGGGTCGGTCCAGTCCACAGGCCCAGTCGGGGTCTTCTCCGGAGGCACAAAGGGGCCACCTGCGATCTGGCCAGAAGGGCTGAGGACAGCACCGCCTGCCCGGTCATCACCGATGATGCCAAACTGGTGGCCTCTCTCTGAGGCCTCCAAGCAGAAGTCGCCACTCCAATCACACTGCCCCGGGCTAAAGGTGGCCTCCGGCTGGGGGACAACACCACAGTTGAAGTTGTCCGCCCAGCCTCGCCTGTCTTCCTGGCCAGCATCGGCCAGCCTCTGGCCCCCTGCCTCCTGGCCGGCACCTCCACCACGCCAGCTGCTCTGGTCTCTCTGTCCCACTGCCCCGTCCTGGGACTGGGAGGTGCTAGGGCCAAAGAGGCTCCCTGACTCTCTCTCTTCAGGCTGGCTTGCCTCCCTGCTGGTCTCGCCCGGACCGTCTCCGCCACTTGGGACCTTCTTCTCAAACTCCTCGTCCTGCTGTTGGGCTTCTTCGGGGCTGAAGCCGGCACTCAGGGCTCTCATCCCGAAGCCTCGGTCCTGGGGGCTGCCGCTGCTGTAGTCCCTCATCCAGGCGCTCTTCCCGAAATCCTGATCTGGCTGCTCTGCAACCCGGCTGCTAAAGGTGCCGAGTGAAGAATTTCTCTTCCCAAACTCCTGGTCCTGCCCGTCTGCGTCCCGGCTGCCGTACCTGCCAATGTGGTCTTGCCCATCTGCTTCCCGGCTGCCGTACCTGCCAACGTGGTCCTGCCCATCTGCATCCTGGCTGCCGTACCTGCCAACCGGGTCCTTCTTCCCCAATTTCTGGCTCTGCTCATCTACATCCTGGCTGCCATAAGCACCCAGAGAGTCTCTCTTTCCAAATTCCCAGTCCTGAAGGCATACATCCCGACTGCTATAAGCATCAAGTGAGTCTCTCTTCCCAAATTCCTGGTCTTGGAGCTCCGCGTCCCGGCTGGAGTAAGTGCCCTGGGAATCCCGCTTTCTGAACTCCCAGTCCTGAACATCTGCCTCCTGACTCTGCTGAGTACCAAGCTGGGCTGGTGTTCCGATCACCCGGTCCTGGGCGGAAAGGCCCCCAGGGGCACACACTCCACTCCCATCCCGGCTGGCCACCTCGACGTCCTCCTGGCCAATACCACACCTGTTGGCCCACTCCCTGGCACTCCCTTCCCCTGCTGCTTGCCCACGCTTGCTAGTCCAGTCTCCCTCTCCAAGGCTTGGGTCCCCTCGAGGGCTTGCACTCCCAAGGCCATAGTTCTGAGAAGTGTCCTGGGACCAGCTGGAAGGACTAAAACTGCTGGGAGGTGGATCTGCCGCAATCCCAAATTCACTCTGCAGATCTTTCTGGGCCCAGCCAAGAAGTCCCTAGGAATCAGGGAAAAAAGACACAAACAATGCTTAGAGTCCATCACAGTGGGAGTCCAGAATGAGACTCAGCACTGCCCAGTGTATGAGAGCCCCACTCTGGTAACAGAAAGCCTGGGTTTAGATCCCAGCTGTGTGACCTTGAGAGAAACACTTCATCACTCTGGGCCTCAGGGTCCTCACCCTTAAATGGGAAGAATTCCTACTGCATGGAGTGGTTTGGGAGAATTAAACAAGATAGTTTAAACCAAACCTCAGCATAGTGCCTGGCTTAAAAGGGGCACCCGATATGGACAATCAATGATCCCACGGTCATGTTTACAGCCCTTGGGCAACACTCAGCTAACTGCCAAGAGAAAGGCAGCTTAGAGTGGTCTTCACAGGGCGGTGAAAGGTATCTGCTTTCTATTAGAAGCGATCAAGACTCAAAGGCCCTCCACAACCTCCTTTCCATGGAACAGTCTGACTCTGCCCCTGGCCCTACTCAACCCTTCCTCCCTATGAAAATCGCCCATTCTGCCTAGCCCTTCCCAGAAAGACCTCCTAGCCCTCGCCTCATCCCTGGAGAAGACAGGAGGGACAGCCTCTGCCATGGGAGAAGAGCCAGCCCAGGGCTCCCTGCACCCCACACCCCCTACCCCGACTCACTCCTTCAGGCGGGGGAGCCCTGGGCTCCGGGCCGCGGAGCCGGCCAGCCTCATCCCTCAGCGCCGCATTGGCTAACAGCCTCTCCAACACAGACATGCTGGGCTCCCGGTCCCCAAGACCGGCCATGGCCCCTGCCCCCAGCCCGCCCCGGGCTGCGGGCTGCTGGGTGCGGCCGGGCTCAGGGACAGGGCTGGGCCGCTCCCCTCGCCTGGACCTGTCCAACAACTCTGGCTCCCGCTGGCGCTGGCCCCGCTCCCTCCACGGCAGCTGCCGCTCTGGCAGCCCCGCCCAGAAGCTAGTTGAGTCACCCAGAGCCCGGGACAGACACACCTCCCAGGAGCCAGCCGGGTCTTAACTCCTTCCTGCTCCTCCTCCTCCTCCACCTCTCCACCCCTACCCCTAGAGGCAGCCTGGCCCCGCCTTGCTTCCAGCCCCGCCCCTACCGGCCTGGCTAGCCTTGAAAAAGACATTTCAAAAACCACCTGGACCCCAGCCCTTGAATTCAGAGCAGACTGGCAGGGAAAGGGCACTGGCCAGGGAACTGGCCCTCTGATCGCCGCCCAGCCACCAACTCGCTGGGTTAACCCCGCACAAGGTTCCGCCTCCTCTGGGCCTCCACTTCCTGCCTAGAAGGCCAGTCTTGAGCTCAAGGATAGGGGCATTCTTAAAGCCAACACTTGCTAGACACTCATGATGAACTCTGCGCCATCCTTAGTGTTTACGGCTTCTCTAGTCTTTGCCACGTGAGGGAGAGCTCGTCGTCGTCACCCCCATTTTACGGACACAGAAACCAAAGCACAGAAAAGTAACTCATTCAAGGTTACATCTGGGCAAAGAGCAGAGAACCCAGGCAGTCTGGTTCCAGAGCCCACGCACTAAATGTCTGTGCTAGGTTGCCTTCCACAACCCCATCGGTAAAGCCAGACTGAACACTCAGTGTGGGTCAAGCACTGGGCACTTTCCACATCTTGTTTTACCTGTGGCCCGACCCTAAAAAGCAAATGCTCTGATCATAAAAGGTCTCTGACGCTCAGAGGTTAAGGCACGTTAGCAGGACGGCTCCTACGGGCCCGTGGCCTCTGGTCCCCCAGCTCTGCAGGTGGGGTGGGAGGGACACAGCCCTAGGGGCCTGCCTCATGGTCATATCCCAGCTCCTGACACACAAAATCCACACACTGGAAGAAAGCCCACCCAAGCCCTGGCTTCCACCCCAGGGCCCCCCACCCTCCCTCTGCCCCCATTCTCACCTCGGAGCAGGCTGCCGGGGTCTCAGATCCAGCTCCCCGCCTTGCGCTGCCCGCACTAGGTGGTGGCGAGGCCAGGAGCTCATCCAGCCAGCGGGAGCTGCTGTCAGGGCCTGCAGGCTCGGGGGACACGCTACAGGGGTCTCGACCTTCTGTCCTAGATTGGGTGGCTTCAGCCTGGACCAAGGTCATGGCCTTCTCCTCAGCAGGCAATGCCTGCTGGGGGTCCGGGGTATCAACAAAGAGGACACAGGGCTGGTCGGGGGATGCTGGCTGCTGTTGCCCCAGGACCGGCTCCAGGACGGGCAGAGCGGCCCCCCTGGTGGCCAGAGGGAGCACGGACTCCTGTCCAGCCAGGGGCTCCCGCTCCTCATACCTCTCCTCTGCCTGTGACAAGGCCACTCCAGGTGTGCCCCCTGGTGTTGGTAAGGGCTTGAGGGGAACTGGGGACTGTGGCTGACTCTCCCCATCCGCCTTCTGGGTTGGGGAGATGCCCGGATCATCCACCTGCACCCAGGAACCAGGCCTTCCTGGCCCCTCTGGAGCTGACTGGGCCCCTCGCCCCTGCTGGGACACCCCTTCCTCTCTGCTGGATGCAGCCCAGTCACTAGCCTCGGCGGCCTCGGCGGCCTCAGTGGCTTCAGTGATGGGGGAGGGAGGCGGGGAGTCCAGACGCCACACCCCTAGACCTGAAGGCCGCGCAGGGAAGGTCCATTCAAAGGACTGTGACAAGCTCCAGTTGGACTCTGTCCCACTCCCAAAGGGACGATCCAGGGCAGACTGGCTCCCCTGGGATTGGGGCAGGGCAGCCAGCGAGCCCCCCAGCTTCTCCTGGTCTTGGCCGGGAGGCCGGAGCACACCTTCAGAAAATCGGCGCTGGGCCAGGCCGATGGGACGGTCTAGGTCACCCTGGGCCACCACATCCCCAGTTGGAAACGTCCGAGGAAGATCCAGCAACTCACCCCCCTCCATCAGGGGCTGAGCAGAGGTAGCTGGCGGCTGCTCCGGGCCTGAGACCTTCTCAAAGGCTGGACTACCAGGTGTGGGGGCCTCTGGGGCTTCCATCACAGGGAGCCCTGAGCTTGGGGGGCAGCAGGAGCTCTGACCCTCATCGGGCAGGATTACAGTTGGGGATGCTGGGGTCACAGGGAGGCAGGGGGAGGGCCCAGAAACCACAGGGCTCTGGGCTTCTGGAAGCTGAGAGTGGCAGGGCGAGCTCTCATCAGGTGAGTGAAGGCGGGGAGATCCCTCCTGGGGTGAGTGAGGTTGGGGAGATCCCTCCTTGGGTGAGTGAGGTCGGGGAGAACCCTCATCAGGTGAGCGAGGTCGGGGAGACCCAGGGGCTAGGCCTGAGACTTCAGCGGGGAGGCCTGAGCTGGTGGAACCTCCCTTCTCTGAGGCAGGGCCTGGACTCGAGGGATCCCAGGACTTGGAGATCTGCAAGAGAAAGGTCAAGAGCCATTACTCACTGCCCAGCTGGGGAAGAGGCCCCTGCCAGCCCCACAAAGACCCCAGGTCAGCTGCTTTCTCGCACTCTCACTCCACAGACCAGAGAAGGAAGGCGGGCCTCTCAGGACAGCTAGGAAAGATGCCAAAAGTGATTTACTTTAAAAAAAAAAAAAAAAAAAAATCTTGTGCTTTTTAAGATTCACAGACCAACCCCAGGCCCTCTCGCCAGAAAACATGCACAGCCTCACTCATACCATTCCAAGTGGTTCCTATCTTCCCTCCCACCCACCCTAGAGCTCATCTCAGGATCAAGGGTCCATGGGTCAAGAACCCTGGCCTGACAAAGGGCGAGGGAAAATGGGGAGTCTGCCATCTGGGCGGGCGGGGGTCTGCTCCAGCAGGTCCGCCAGCCCAGGGCGAGACCAAACCACCAGCGGGCGGAGCAGCTATGGGGAGGCATGTCCACAGATCCCAGAACTATCCACTACCCCAGGAGGCAGGCAGGCCTTCACTCGGGATTCAGGAAAAGGCACCAAGGGACATGAAAGCACAAGCCTTGGAGTCCCGGGCACTGCATCTCCTAAGCCATATGTCCTGCCCATGGTGGTCACTGGGATCTCAGAGCCTCAGCTCTCCCCTCTGTACGCTGGGGCTACAACATCCATCTCAAAGAATTAGGTCAGAATTAAATAAGATCTGAACACATGGCCTCTTGGGATAAAACTTACAGAAATAACGGAAGCTACAGGACAGAGGTCCGGGAGAGGAGGAAGAGGCAGAGGGGGCATCAAGCACCTGGCATCCCCGCATCCTGCCACTTCACTTGGCCTGTCCCTAGACAATGAAGGAAGCCTTGCTCCTTTTGACCTTTGCCCTCCCCGGGGCTCATACTTCTCCTTCCACACTCTCCAATGCAGTGTTTTCTCTCACATCCCTGACAGCCTGGGCAGGGGAAGGTCCTGCTTTCTTCTCAAAGCCCCTTCCAGTCCCTCCATCCTCCCTCCTTTCTACAAAACTCTGGATAGGAGGACATCGATCTGGGTGGCTCAGTAGATTGAGTGTCTGACTCTTGATTTCGGCTCAGGTCACAATCTCAGGGTCCTGGGACTGAGCCCTGCATGGGGCTCTGTGTTCAGTGGAGGGTCTGCTTGGGGTTTTCTCTCTCCCTCTCCTTCTGCCCCTCCCCGTCATGCTCTCTCCCTTCTCTAAAATAAATAAATCTTAAAGAAAAACAAACAACAAAAAAACACCTCCAGTGTTCAACCGCTTGCTCCTAAACCCTGCCACCCACAACCCCTCCTGCAGTGCCTCTTGCAGAGCCCCCGGTCCCGGATCACAGCCCCCCTCCCCAGCACCAGCCACCCATCATAATCGGTAGTGGTTTCAATGGCCACACAGGCAACACTTGTGCATCCTGGCTCTCTGTTCCTGACCCACCCATCCAAGATCTCCACCTCCCTGCAGCCACACCTGGGGCGGGACGTGCCTACAGACCAGCGAGCAAGCAGAAGGCTGGGTCTCACCACAGCCTGACCTGCACTCGAACCTCCAGGACCTCAGATGAGTCTCCAGTGCCCAGCGGTTCCCCCAACACTTCCCCTCCCCTGCCCACACTCCCAAGCAATGCTTCTGCCGCCCCCCCTCAGCTGCCAGCCCCCACACCTCACCACCTGCACGTGAGCACAGCACTGTAGTCCCCTTCTAGGCTCGTGAGCTGTCCCCGCTCATAGCTCTCCCTCCTGCGTCACGGATCTTTCCTCCTCTACCGACTCATTCCCATCAGCACACAAGCTGCTCTCATTTCTTCTGTCTTCAAAAACACAAACAGTCTTGACCTCGCCTCTCTCTGAAGCTACCACCCAGTTTCCTGAATGTCCTGCCTACATTCATTAATCTATCCAGAGAGTTCTTCTCGTCCCATTCACTCCCGAACCCACTCCCAACAGCCTTTTCCCTTCACCACGCCAGCTCACGCTCTTGTCAAGGTCACCAGTGACCTCCTTATAGCTAAATCCCATTCCCAGGGCTCACCTGCCTTGCCCTGGCAGCAGCATCCAAAAGTGGATCACACTCTTGTCCAGCCCCAAAGCTGGCTGCTGGCTCCATGTGACCTCTAGGACTCCACCATCCCCGATCCCCTCCAGGTCTCCCTTGCTACACCAGGGGCCAGGGCCCTCTGCCCTCTCTACCTCCCCTGCGCCTCTGTTGACCTTAACCTTCCTGGTGACCTTAGCCATCTTAACTGCTACCTGTATGCCAACAACTACCCAGCTGTCCCTGCCTCCTTTCCATTTGGATGTCTAAGAGGGATCTCAAACTCAACAAATCCAGAAGCAAACTCCTCATACCCCCCATCCTGCCTCACCCTTCCCAGTCCCCGTCTCAGGGAATGGTAACCTGACCCTTCCACTGCACAGGGCAAACGCCCTGCCGTCGTCTGTGACCCCGCGCTGGCTCACTCTCCTAGCAAGCCACCTGAAACGTCCACATCACACCTGTCAACCCCACCAGAGTCGGCCCCCAGGGTCCAGCCACCATCATCTCCCACCTGGATTATGCCCCAACTGGCCCTTGTTGCTGCTCTTAGCTCCCTACTACCAACACGACTCTTTACAACCAAGCCAGCAGCACGTCACTGCTCTCCTCCACAGCCCTCAATGGCTTCTTCCTCTCCCATCAGCCCATGCCCTTCCAGTGCCTTGTGAGGCTCCAAGCCATCTGACCCATCACCTGTCACACCTCGCAAGCGCACAGCTGCTTCCTCTCTCACTGTAATCCAGGTGTCCTGGCTTCCTAGCCAGGAAGGTGCCAAGTCCCCTGTACCTGCAGTTCCTTCTGCCCAAACACCCAGGCAGCTCACTCCCTTACCTTCGCGCCAAGGCCTCCCCAGTTACCCTCAGCCCAGAGCTCTCTGCCTCTACAGGTCTCCCGCACTTGTCTGACACACAACATCTGCAGGTTCCCAGGGAGGCCTCTGCTCGTGTCTGCCTTCCTGCACTAGAAGGTGAGCTCCCTGAGAGCAGGACAGTGTGAGCCTTGTTCTCTGCTATGTCCCCAGCACCCAGCTCATGGGAAGTGCTCAGTAAACATTTGTTAGATGGACAAGGGAACGTGGTCAGGTCTCCATTGTGGGGGAGACGAAACAGCTTTGGCTAGCAAGGGCTCTGTGAGCAAGAAGGGATATCAGTTACTTAGGAAAGCAGGCTGTGGGGCGTCTGGGTGGCTCAGTCGGTTAAGCGTCTGCCTTTGGCTCAGGTCATGATCCTGGGGTCCAGGGACCGAGCCCCACACCTGGCTCCCTGCTCAGTGAAGAGTCTGTTTCTCTCTCTCCCTCTGCCCTTCTCATGCTTGCTCTC
Source organism: Meles meles (assembly GCF_922984935.1). NCBI lineage: Eukaryota > Metazoa > Chordata > Mammalia > Carnivora > Mustelidae > Meles > Meles meles. Next base: position 13,537,565 of record NC_060073.1, on the reverse strand, counting down.
TCCCTCCCCCTCTCTCTCTCAAATAAATAAATCAAATCTTTTAAAGAAAAAAAAAAAAGAAAAGTAGGGTGAGCCCAACTACCCTCTCAGCACGCTGTGGGGAACAGTGGGGGTGAAACGGGAAACCCCCCTCTTCTAAACCCCAAGAAGGCAGCCCAGCCAGGGAGAACAGTGGAATCAGGGACCTCAGAGGCTGCTTCAGCCCGTGGGCACCTAACCTTGGTGAGCTGTGGCATCGGCACACCTCACACGGGACCAGGAGCGCCCACGAGCCCGAGTCATCACAACGACTAAGTTAGTCACTGATCCTGCGATACATCCGGGTAGACAGCTCATCAGTTATAGATACTGTAACTGTTCGTAACAAACTGTCTCACGGCCTGAACCATACTTAACCACCGCAGTGATCAAGAACGCTGGCCTGGGAGTCAAGAAATCGGAGTCCCGGGGCCAGACCTGGGGCAAGCCACCTCCTCCATAGGCCTCAGTGTCCCCATCTGAACTACAATGAGCTTACACAAATGATCTCAGGTGACCCTTCTAGGTCTAAAATACTAGGATTCTGGGGCGCCTGGGTGGCTCAGTCGTTAAGCCTCTGCCTTCAGCTCAGGTCATGATTCCAGGGTCCTGGGATCGAGCCCTGCATCAGGCCCCCGGAGAGCCTGCTGCTCCCTCTCGCTCTCCTCCCCCTGCTTGTGTTCCCTTTCTAGCTGTCTCTCTCTCTGTCAGATAAATAAATAAAATCTTTAAAACATACAAAACAATACCAGAATTCTGATTTGTAACAGGAGGCTAACTCACATCAGCAGGTGGGTCCAAGCTGGCCGGCTGAACCACGTCACCGTTGAAGGCCACATCCAAAGGGGCATTCCTGGGAGGGAACAAGACAGGAAATGAAGGCACAGAATAGAGCAGCCCCTCACTGAGGACAAGGGGAGAGTGGATCGAGAGTCTGCGTGAATGACTTTACCACTACCCAAAGTTAGCCCCCTGCCCCAGGCCGTTTATTAGTGAGCCCTACCTGGAATCACTGAAGACTGAAATGCGGTGCAGTTTCCACAGAGAAAGTGCCCAGAGAGACAGTCCCCATTCCCTTCCCGCACGTCAAGGGTTAAATGCCCCCCCACAACCCTCTCCTTCAGGAGAAGAACCCTGCATACCCAGAACCCTCATGGGTTCCCCGAAAGATAACTCCTCCTGCCCCTAGCCCCTAAGGGGTTAACGTCTTCCTCCAGCCAGGGAGAATGCAGCTGGTCCCAGCCACCCTGCCAATACTTCTTGAAGGATTGCAGGGGGAGGACCGGGGGGGGGGGGGGGGGGGGGGGGAGTGATTTTCCAAAGCTGAAGTTGTTCCTCTTAAGTTCTGCTTAGAGCAAGGAAGGGGAGGAAGCCAGAGAGCAGACCGAGGGCAGGGGTGTGACCTCCCAGAAGCCTGGAACAAAGAAGGGGGAATTGGGGCCCCTACCGTCCAGGCAGGCTCAGGTGAGAGAAGGGCAAGGCTGGAGGGCAGGGTAGGGCCAGAGGCCTTCAGCTTGGGGCTCAGCCCACACCACAGCAGCCCTGCCCTTCAGAGCAGCAAGAGGGGAGCCTCTTCCTCCAATGCGCAGTGCCCACCACCCCAAGGGGCACCTCCCAGCCAGCCTTCCCTTTACACTGGCACCAACTCCAGAGAAGGGAAGCCTACACAGCAGACCTGGCCGTGACCTCTGCACCTTGCCACTTGCTGGCCAGGCATCACGGTGTGCTCACGACTTATCTGTTCCATGAGACTCCTCCTCGCGGACAGACTGCCCCCCGTTCCCCCCCAACATGCACACCAGCACCTGCATGCCGCTCCACCCACGGTGGGAGCCACACTTAAGACAACATGCTGTGGTCTCAAAGAGACGTAAATTCAAATCCAGTCTTATCTTGTACGTGCTGAGGAACCCTGAAAAGTCACTTTAGAGACTCAGTTTCCACATCTGTAAAACAGGTCTAATGTTCTCTTCGCTAACTAGCGCGGCTGTTGATGAAAGGAGGCAAAATTCAACTCAGTATAAAAAGACCTAAAAATAAACTTCCCTGTGCTACATCTGAACTCCACCGTGAACATTCGTCCACTCTGTAAACAGCATTACAATCATAAAAAGAACATCGTTAACGATGACGCCGTCTACAGGGGGAATGTTTTGTGACTGAGACCAGGGTCGTCTGTGCTCACAGAACACTAACCTAAACTAAGCTACATGTGAAGGTCACAGTCCCAGATAAGGCTACCCACGTGTCCCTCCAGGCTGCCTCCCACCCCTTACCTCTCCTCAGGGGTCTTGTGGTGCTCTTCCTGGCACTTGCTGGGAGACTTTGCTGGCCCCTCCTGGGACCGCCCCCTGGAGAGGGTCCCACCGTCCTCATCCCTGGGACCTGCAGCCACACCATAGGTCCTGGAGCCATATCTCGAGCTGCCATCATGGTTAAAGGTGAGGCGAGAGCCCCAAAGGCGATCAGGGCTGGCAGGGACCTCCTTCCGAGGCTGTTCCATCTTGGCCAGGATCTCTTCCACTGTGGTGGCTGCAAAGCGCTCCGAGGCTGGACGGAAGGGGGCAGGGGCCTTCCGCACACCTCCTGGGGCAGCACATCGGGCTGGGGGTGTCAAAGGGGGCACCTCTTCTTTCGCAGCCTCCTCTTTTCCAGTCTCTCGAGTGGCTTCTCCTCCAGTAGAGGCCTCGGTTGTAGGCCTTGGTGCAAAGGGAAGGGGACGCTTGCTGCCACCATAGGGCTGGGGTCCTGCCAGCATGTTCATCTTCCGGGCAGAAGGCAGCTCAGCCAGGGGACCCCGGGGAGGCCGAGGCCCAACAGGCACCAGCAGGCTGGGCTTGGCAGGCAGGGCTGGCTTAGCAGGCAGGGCCCGGGGTTTGGGCTTGACAGGAGGTTTGGCCCGAGGGTCACCTACCAAAAGGAAAGGGTTGGTTGGGGAGCTGTCAGAAGAACCAGGAAGCAGAACTTCATCTCCCACCCTAAGAACTCAGAATGTTCACAACCTTCTAGGTGTAAGTCAAAATATCACCTGTTCCAGGAAGCCTTCCTTGATTTTTCCTATACATCTCAGAAGCATTTTCTCCCAACTCCAAATTTCAAAAATGTTAGTCAACTCCCTTACAAGCTACAGCTACCTAAGGGCCCAGCTGGCGTGTTATTTCTCCTTGTACCCCATTTTGCACCCTCGCACGTGTTCTTCTCAAATGAACAAACAAATGAATGAACAAGAGCCAATAAACAGATGCCAGCCTGCCCACATCAAGCAGCCGGGCCACCATGTCCCCAGTCCAGTCCTCTCCTGACATGATACTCTACTATGCCACCACCCATAGTGAATGACACTCAGCTTCCCCACTCTGTCTCCCCACCACCCCCCTCACCAGAGTGCACACCCAGGCCACCTCCCTGCTGTCATCTGGTGTGTGATCAGGAATGCAAACTTACTATTGACCTAAGCCAAACAGAAGTAGATCTGCTACAGGAAAAAAAACAAGACCAGAAACCTACTTTCTACATAAAGCATTCCAATGCCAAGTAAAAGACTTGGAATTACTCATGTCCACGGCCCTTCTCATAGAATCCTGTATCACCCACTCACTGGGTTCAGCCTCAGAAAGGAGTCTAGACAGAGCCAGGAGGCCTGGGTTCAAACCCTCCCCTAGATGCAGGCCATTTCTCCCCAAGACCTCACTGTCCTCCCCCGCTAAACACATGGTTTAACCCACTTGACCTCAAAGGTCAGTCTGCTCTCCTCTGCTGGGGATCTAGGATCTCAAACACTTCCGAAAGGTCTCATGAGGAGCGGACAACCTTCATAACTCATCCTGCATATCCTCAGCATGCCTCCTGCCCTCACTCCCCCACCCCCTCCAAGACAGAGCTGGGGTTCAGCGGCTGCCCCTCCCACACTCCGCCCAGCCACCCTGCTCCACCCTGCACCCATAGGCACCTGGCTCCGAGCCAGCAGATACCAGCTCCTCCTCCATCTCCCGGGGCGGTGGGGAAGCCATGGCTGTGCCTTCCCTGTGAGCAGACACTTTCATCACATGCGGCAGAACCTGCATGAGAATTGGGGAGCAGAGAGGTTGTGAGCTGGTTGGCTGGAGACCCAGGAAGAGAGAGAGAGATTGAGAAGCAAAGGGGCTGGGCACTGGCAGTAGGCTTAGCTAAGAGAAGTCTCCTACTTCTAGCAGAGACAAAGTGTGGGACAGGAAGCGGGAACTTCAGAGGGGGTTGGGGAAGGTCAAGGGAGGTCCCCAGCAGCTGTATCCTCCACTCTTCCCAGACTACTCTCTAAACTCCAGGCTCCTAATCCCAAAGTCCTGGAGCTTCAGGGACCCGCCTGCTGCTCCCTCTGGCAAGCTAAGACACCCCACTTACCTAAGGAGCCAGCAGCCCTGCCTGAGGTATCTACTCAGGGGCAGAGCAAGAGGGCCATGAAGTCTGAGGTCTCTCCGTGAATCACCTCATGGGAGACGGGAAAAACCCGCTCCTCCCCAACCTGGGGCTCCGCCCCACCGCCTGCCTCCCCATTCCCGCTCACCCTCCTTCCCCCCTCCTGCAGCTGGGAGTGGTTCCCTCTCCCCCATCTTTCCCCCTCCTCCTTCCACATCCCTGCCCCACTCCCGCCTTCCCTCCAAGCTGTCTCATCCAAACACGGAAAAATAAGGAATAAAAAGTAAACATCTGGAATACATTTTTTTTTCTTTAATTTCTCAATCGCTTTGGCTTCAGCTTGGAATTTGATGAGGTAAAGCCAGGGCCTAGTCCTGTTGCCATAGCAATGGCCTCCCACTGGATTTCCAGAGCCTCGCCAAGAGGAAGGAGGAGCCGGCCCAGGCCTGGGCTGGGAGAATGGGACAGGACTTGAGAACATCCAGGGGGTGGGGTGGCTTGGGGGAAAAACTCCTTGGGGTTCCCCCTTCTAGGCAGTGGGGGTGGGATAGCCACAGCCTACAAAATAGGGATACTGGGCATCACTTGCCAGCTCAGGGTTGGCCTGAGGGATTTGGAGGGGGACAGAAGAAGAAATTTTAAACCAAGCAACACAGTCCTATGGCAGGGACCAGACGGTGCTTCTTCTCTAAATCTGTATGTAGCAGGGGCTCTATGGTCTCATACACTAGGATTCAAATGCTGAGTGGCCCTACCACTTCCCAGCTGGTGACATTAGGCACACTGCTTACTTCTCTAAGCCTCAGTTTCCCCATGTGAAAAACGGTGTACCTGAGGCTAATGGGAGGCCTCTGTGAGACGGTGCATACAAACAGCACAACGCCTAACCGGTAAAAAGTAGCCAGCAAATGTTGGCCGGTGTTAGCATGATTCCATTCAGTGTCACCAATGAGCTAAGATCCTTGGTAACTAACTACCTCCTCCTCTCTCCAGGCCACAGGCTGCCAGCATTCCAGACCATTCCTTCACTCCTTGTCTTGTCATCTGCTCCTCAGATACTCCACCACCTCCTCAGTTCCCATTCTGGCTCCATCCTACCCACAAGACCCCCCTGCCCCACCCCAGGCTCCAGAGACCTGCCCTTCTCATTCCAAAGGCAGGAGGAGGTTTCCCATCACCTGGTATGCACACAGCCCTAAGGACAACCAAAGCCTCTCCACCTGCAAGGGGAGTGCCTTCCTCAGCACCCACTCCAGCTGGCCTGGGGAGACTGTGCCAAATCCTGAGACAGGACCCCTGGGGCCCAGCCCTGGAAAACCCAGCCACCCCTCACGTTTGACCCTGCCCCAGCTTGCTTCTCAGACAAGAGAAACCGCGAAGGGGATAAAGAGAAACCCAGGACCGTCAATTCCTTGGTCAGCCAACTACAAGGGAGCACTGCTGGCTGTGGGTGGGTGATAACTGTGCAGAGCCAGTCCGAGTGTGCATGGGGGAGGGGCACACACTCCAGGGAAAAAAAAAATTTAAAAAAAACACAAGATTGTTTCCTTGTCCTTGAACATTATTTCAAGGGACATGGTGTGGGTGGTTAGAAATGGGGACAAACTGGCCCAGAACCGGAAAACCCTTTCACCAGGAGGCCTGCCGGGCACCTCTGCAGTATGAGGGGCTGCAGCAATGAAGTGGGGGGCTCAGCTTCCCCAGGTGAGAGAGGCTGCAGAAGCTCAGAGGCCCCAGCCGGGAAACCCAGGTGACCAAGACGGTAGCCAAAAGCTGTAAAATCGCAGCAGCACTGAGCACTCCTGACCCCGAACAGTCAGGGGGAGACTAGCTGACCCCCCGGGAGCAAAGGCCGCCAGAGGAGCTAGGGAGAGGCTGGGCAGCATCAGGCCGGGGGGCAGGGGCTCAGAGCGCCATCGGCGCAAACGGAGTCGCCCCTACGGACCCTTAGATCTCCGGCCGGATCCCGGGCCAGAGAGGTCGGCAGGGGCAGCACGTAAACTGCTAGAGGAGGGAGGGCCAATGGGAAGACGGAACAGCCCGAAGCTAGGGGCCGTCTGAAGGGGCCCAGTGGGGAGCTCTGGACACAGAGGGGACGCCGGCAGCCGAAGAGGAGGAGGAGAAAAGGGTGGAAGAGGAGGAGGAGGGGGCGGCGGCGGCAGAAGCGGAGGACCTGTGCGCTGGCTGTGAAGCAGCCGGCGAACAGACGAGGGACTAGGGACGCGGACCGGGTGGGGGCGGATTGGGGTGGTTGGGGGCGTGCCGAGGGACCCGGGGGAGGGGGCGAGCGCGGGCCCGGGGAGGGGAGGCGGGGGTCCCTCCAGCAGCTCCGCCCGCCCCCGGCCCCGCCTCAAGCCCTCGCCCCCTCCCCCCTTTCTTCTAGCTCGGCCAGCACGAGCTCCAGACCGTGCACCCTCCGCCCCCGCGCACACGCGCCAGCTCCCCCGCGACCCCCGCTTCCTCCGCGCCCCCAGCCCCTGCAAACTTTCCTGGTGACCCCCACCTCCACCTCAACCCGAGGTCCGGGCAGGATAGCTCCCACTCCTTCCATGCCTCTCCCCCGCCCCCATCCCGGACCCCGCCCCCTCCTTCGCCCTCCTACCCGCCCCCGCGCACTCACGCGCTCCGCCGGGATCCGGCTCCGCTCGGCTCGGGCTCTGCGCCCCGACGCCAGTCCCCGCCGCTGCCGCTACAGCCGCTGCCGCCGCCGCCGCCGTCACCGCGGGACCAAGCCACTGCGAGTCCCGGCGGGGCCACGCCCCTAACTCCGCCCATGGCCACGCCCCCAGAGCTCCTCATGAATATCCATGAGCCGGTGGAAAACGGGAGTGGGAAGTCCAGGCAGAACAAGCCGAGTCGTATGCAAATAGGAGCAGCCCCGGTACTCAATTATTTATGAGTCTTGCAAATAAGGGCCTGTCCCAGGCTCGGACCCGGGAGAAACTGACGCAACTCCGCGGCTCAGAACACTCGGGCAAGATGGCCACCGAGACGAGTGCCTAGAGAGGCTGCCTGAGGCCAGCCCGCTTGGGCTCGGCGGCCGGCACAGATTGCAGCACCATAGAGTCACGGCGAGAAAGAAGGTCACCGTTGGCGGACTGGAAAGGCTTCCTGTGGCAAACACCTGAGAACTCACGCAACGTGGCCGCTCCACGTGTATCAGTTCCGACGTGGAGCCACCGTGAGGACGACTGGAAGCTCTGCTTCCCTAGCTGGTCCTCACTTATTTGTTATGTCCCCTTCCTGGACGTAAATTCCTCCCAATCCCCACGACAAAAGCTTCGTCCATACTCCACACCTTTTCTGCACCCCCATCCACCCCCCCACTCATCGTCCGTGTCTCGTCTCTCCAGGCTCGGGTTTCCATTGCCCCGCGCCGCAAGAAGGCTGGTCAATCCTGATTCCATTATCTAAATTTGTGCAAGACCCTTGACTCATAGGTGATGAAGGGCTGGGCCAGAAGCGGCCTCCCTTCAGCTTGGCTAATGGAGTGGAACTGTGAGAGAGACTTCCTAATCAGATCAGCTCTCATTTCTAGCCTCTCAGGTGGCCCATCCCGGCAGAGAACTGTGAAAACCAATGCTCGTCCAACCGGGAACAGAACAGGATGTACCTGGAGGCTTGCTTCCCGTCTGGCCGGCAGGGCCCTGCCGGGTCACAGCAGTATGGTAAGCACCACCCCCCCGAAAATGGGCGATACAACAGGGCTAGAGAGAAGGCATTAGAACATGGTTTCCAAAGTCAGTTCCCTTTATTAAATGTTGATTTTTCACAGACCAGAAATACAAAATAAAAGTAGAAATAGGCCCCCGTTAGGAGCTATAGGCCTGACCTCACATGACCCCTGCTGCAGCAACTTGAACAGGAGAAGCAGCAGCCCTAAGGTGGGGAGAATAGGCCCAGAATTCCACCCTGCACCGCACTGCCCCACCCAATCTCTCCCCAGATGATAAAGAGCCACCCTTGGGAAGCAGAGGAGGACGCCTCCCCGGCTGCCTCAGCGAAGTGCATTCCACCAGGAAAGCCTGTCAAGATGGCACAAAACCCGAGGACTACATTTCATAGGAGAAACTGGTACCAAACATGGGTGGGGAGACCGCAGGTGTCACAGAGCAAGCCCAAGGAGAAAGAATTTTCCTCCTCTCTACTCATCAGATCCTGATGCCGAGTCTTCTGAGCTGGGGGGAGTACTGGCCAGCTCCTCTTCTTCAGAGTCCTGAAAATCAAAGGTCTCTTAAGGGCCCTCCCAGGGAGCCACTTTCCAGTGGTGAAGGACCCCTAATCCCATACCCACCCACCCCCAAATGCAGCACTGGCCTTCAGAACCTCCCGTGTGCACCCTTCTATTCCACCTCATTACTCTTACAGACCTACCACCCACAACCCAACCCTAGACATGCACCCCTCTGCCTCAGGTACCCCTCACCCCCAAACCTGCCATACCTCACTCCGCCTTCTCTTCTTTTTGCTCTTGTTCTCTCCGGAAGAGCTTTCATCACTGGACACAAACTCCTTGCTCTTGAAGCTCTCACTTAGCTGCCTTGAAGAGGACTTGGATGATGAGCCCCTTGAGGGTGTTGATTTCTTTTCCACCTTCACCTTTACCTTTTTCTTCTTCTTTGACTTGTCCCTAAAGCAGCAAGAGGGAAAAGGGCCTGGACCTTCAAGTTCACCCACCAAAACCAATCCACCCCTAACTTTAACAGGGCTTCTCTCACTCCCAGCCACACTGCCCATCTCACTATAAATGCAAACAGCCAGCCGGGTGAGCCCCAAGTGCCCCAAGGGAGAGCCTCCTAAGTAAATAACCAGAAAAATCAGAGGCCAGAACTTGAAGTGGTCTCACATGAACTGATTTGACATCCCCTGCTTTATCCTAAAAAGTTTCATGTGAATTATGTGCCATCACAATTTTTTGTTAATTCCTCCACACCTTCAAATAAAACTAACTCTATAGGAAAAGGGCCCCATTTATCCAGTGACCTCAGGAATTCTCCAGCACATTACCCATACTTGGGCAACTGCCTACCCAGACTTGAGAAGCACTGCCCGACAGCAGTCAGAGGTATCTATTATCTTTAACACCCCAATTCTCGACCTAGACCCACATAAATAGATGCCGAAAAGCACTTACTGGGCTGTTTTGTTCCCAACACTCACCTCTTAGAAGACTCACCCCGGCCCCCTTCATATTCTTTCATGGCTTTTTCATACTCCCTCCTGGCATCCTCAGCCTTCCGATCCCACTCCTGTCACACACACACATAGACCCACGAAAAAAAGAGAAGAATGAGCCCTCTTCCTGATGCAGGCAACATCTAGACAGAAAAGGTGCACCGATGGCCCATCCCTGCCCCCTCTATCAGTTACTAAGTTGCCACCCCTCATCTCTGCTGCCATTCACCTCTTTCTTCTCTTTGGACATTCCCTTCCAGATCTCGCCTGCCTTCTTGGAAAGATCTGTGATACTGATGCCAGGATGGTCTGACTTGATCTTCTCTCGGCTGGCATTGAGCCACAGCATGTAGGCAGACATCGGCCTCTTGGGAGCATTGGGGTCTTTGCCCTTCTTCACCTACATAAAATCCAAATGCCTTGAGCCATCTATTTATCACAGACACCAACCCTCTCCAAAACAAATTATTTAGATCACTTGCTCAGGGAAAAAAAATAAGACTGAAGAGGCATAAAGCTAGACTGAGAGCTCCCAAGGCCAGGAACCCTGTCTCCTCCCCCTGTACCCACTACCTCACTCACTAGGGACCCCTTGCCTCAGGCTCCTGGGACAGAAACTGGTCTCCTAATTCAGATCTCCCAGATGTTAATTAGTCCAAAGGCCAGAGAGAAAAATTTCCAAGATACTCCTCAAGGTCATATTCATTGGCTACACAAAGCAGCCCCAGAAGGACCACCTGATAGGCCCTACTGGTGGTAGACAGGAAAAGGTAAAGGGAATGGCTCCCCACCACCCTTCCATTCTGAGTGTGCACCTCCACAGGCTTCTTGCGGCTTTTTCGGTCCTTGGCCATCTTGGCCTTTTTAAGCTGCTTCCGTTTCTTTTCATCCCGGTCACTGTCACCCTCATTACTAGAGGAGCTAGCTGAGGCGTTGCTGTCAAACCTGCCAAGGAGAGGAGACTTAGACCCAGGAAGGAGAGCACCCCGCGGCCACAGGACAGGAGGGAAACAAGTCTGAAGCTACCTGCCAAAAAAAGGGCAGGTGGGACCACCGGACAGCCTCCTGGCCACTGGTCCCCATCCTGCTTCCTCCTCACAGCTAAAGTGGCTTCAGCTGTCCCCTCCCCACCCTGGCCCCTTCTCCACACCAGCCGTGGCATCAGTCAGCCAATGGAAGACAAAATAACAAGTGGGCTTCAGCTGCTCTCTTTGCTCATGGGCTGACCCAGGCCATCCCCACACTCTTGGGGACAGGCACTTGGGTCTTATCTTGCCTGGAACACGACCCAAGTACTCTTCACCACTTCCTTTGAGTTAGCTGTCTTAATCCACTCCAGTCTTTTCTGATAAAGAGATAATTACTATAGAAAAGGGAAGGGGCGCCTGAGTGGCTCAGTGGGTTAAGCCTAGCCTTTGGCTCGGGTCATGATCCCATCGTCCTGAGATCAAGCCCCACACTGGGCTCTCTGCTTGGCAGGGAGCCTGCTTCCCCGTCTCTCTCTGCCTATTGTGAGCTATCTGTCAAATAAATAAATGAAATCTTTTTTAAAAAGGGGGGGGACGTTTTAAAGATAAATAATAAAATAAAATAAAATCTAGGGGCACCTGACTAGCAGTTGGAAGAGCATGCAGCTCTTGACCTCAGGATTGTGAGTTCGAGACCCCTTGGGTATAGGTATTACTTTAAAAATATATATGTATACATACTTTATATGTATATGTAGATATTACTTTAAATATATATATGTATAAATACGTATATATAAAACGGGAAAATGACCTCAGTCCAAGTCCGTCCATACCCATATAATTAAGTTCTATCGGATAGGCATGGAACTCCTCAGAAGACAGACAGACCCACACTACACCTGTATGGTGCTGGATGATTTTCAAGGGATTTTTGCAAGCATCTGCTCACTGACCTTCATAAGTATGTGGCAACCAGAACTAGCAAACTCCTATATACATAAGCTAGGCCTATATATATATGTATATGTACGTATATATATATGTGTATATATACACCATGTATCTACATATATAGCTCTACAGATCTATTTGGGGTTGCAGGAGGTAAGTTGGATTTTTTGGCTACCCAACAGTCATTTCCAATTCTTCTGGATAAAGAAAGAAATTCTTCCTAATTTTCTGTGGGAACCACCTTGCCCCCACTCAGGACGGGCTCATTCCACCCCCAGAATTTAAGGGTGGGTACATGCCTAGTTCTAGCACATCAGCACACATCCTGGTAACTCAGGAAGGGGCAGTGACCATGCTGTTCACTGCTGCCCTGAGAGAAGAGGCACTTCTGGGTGTTAAACCAATAGCATTAAGCCTGCCCAGAGCTTCTGAGGGTCATGTGACACTGCATGGGCCAAACTTACCTAAAAATAAGAAAATCAGAGGAAGTAAAACAGAATCCCCACAACTTTTGAGCGTCTGGGTCCAAGTACCTAAAGCCCACTATATCCCTGGACTCTCCAGTTACGTGAACTTACAAAACTCCCTTTTATGCTAAAGTCAGTCTGAGTCACGTTTCTGACTTGGCAATCAGGAACCTTGACCAATACAGCAAGGGGGGACCACCTGAGGCCCTAGGTGAGGACACAGAGACTCAACAACTCACCCCAAAAATCACAGCAAGAAAGTGGGCAGGTGCTGGCTCTTATTCCTATTTTCTCCCCACTTGCCTTTTTGGTTTTACTATGTGCCTTGCACTTGCAAAGCCCCTGACAATTTCCAAAGCATTTCCGGTAATACCTCAGAAAAGGTTGCTCTTCCCCCCTGGGTCAGTAGCTAACATTAAGACATGAGAAATGTCCAGACATCTTCTGGCCCCTTAAGCTTATAGGCCTCCACGTCACCCCTGTGAGTGGAACCAAAACTCACTCCTCTGCCACGTCTTCCTCCTCTTCACCTGGATTGAATGACTCATCTGAAAAAGAACAGGATGCATCAGCTTTGCCCCAGAGACCCTGCCCCCCTCCCCAGAGGCCCAGCTCTGGCCCCAGGCAAGAACTTGACCGCCCTCATGCCCCAGCACTGCTGAGGCAAGCCCACCGGTTTCTTCTCCTGAGTCATCGCTGCTGTCGTTGGCATTCTCTTCCCGGATCTTGCCCTCTTCCTTCATCCGCTCCAAGTAAGCATCGTGCTGGTCCTCATCAGAGTCGGCGTACTCATCGTAGCTTGGGTTCATGCCCTAGCCAGGGAAGAGATGTGAGTGAGGGCCAAGTCACCCTGGCGCCAGAACCCTGCACACTCAAAAGCACCCCCGAACCCGTGCCTGTGAGTAAGATCAGCTCCCAGAAGACCCTGGGGCTGCATGGTCCACACACAGCGTCGTGCAGGGCCTATGCCCAAGAACCTCCTGCCAACCGGGTTAGTCCAAGCCCCTCCCTCTCCCAGCCCCACTGGGGGCTTCTGAAGCAGCGAGACTGATCTAAGGTCATGCTGAGGAAACCTGCACCGGGAAGGGGGGAGGGTCACACGCACCTCTTTTTTCTATAAGGGTAAGAAGAAAAGACAGAGTGAAAAAGAAGGCAAAAGAATCCCCGCTCCCTCTACCCCCCCCGACAGATCAGAAGAGGCTCATCCTTCCCTCACACACAGGTACCTCTTTGAGTCCTCGGTTTTTGATGTTGAGTTTTTTGGCATTGACAAAATCAAATAGCTTCCCATACTCCTCCCTGTGAGGTGAGATGAACCAGGTTACTAGACAGGCGGGGCCCATGCCCAGGGTGGGCTGCACTCTATCCTAATACCCACAGGCCAGGACAGGTTTTTGGGTCGGGAGGTGCTGACCACGTTACCCAAGCTAACAGCTCGGAGAGCCCCCAGAGGACTGTGGTAAAGAAGAGTCAGACACTAGTCGCAAAAGGAACATGCAGAATCTCAAGTGTCTGGGAAAGAAAAGGTGGGGAGGGTGTGTACCTATCCACCAGATATGCCCAAAGCAGGGGGGAGACATCACAGAAAGGGACATTTACACCTTTATGCTAGTCTGAATTTTGTACTTCACAGGGTTGTCGTGAGGAGGAAGTGGAAAGACGTTTGAAGACTTTTGGCCCACACTGAGCACTCAATAAACATTAGCTGCTGTTTTCTCAGGCACAGAGCTCATTCCAGGAAAGGGAGAGATAGCATTTCCATCATGGGGGGAGTGAAGAAGGGCTAGTACTAAACACATAATATGGGCAACAATTTAAGTACAGAAAGCAAGCCAGGGAGAGGCTTTCAAAGGCTGGCCACTCCAAGAAGGACCAAATCCCAGGGAAGCAAAAGAAAAGTTCTGCTCAAGGCCTGAAAAATTGGGGACGAGTCATAGTCCCAGAAAGGCCCCCACGCCATGCCAGGCTTCCCAATAGAGGCTCGGTCCAGACCAGGATTCCCATGAAGCGACTGGCAGAAGCTCTCACCTCTCAATGCTACTGAAGGTATACTGGGTGCCCTGCTTGGTCTCAATTTCAAAGTCAAAGGAACGAGTGGTGGTGGTACCACGGGCAAAGTTGACAAAGGAGATCTCATCAAAGCGGATGTGCACAGGTGGCTTGTGGACGTAGATGAAGCCCCGCTCCAGGGGGTAAAGCAGTCCTGAGCTTGCCTTGTAGGAGCAGGTGATGCACTGAGCTCCTGAGTGCCTGGTGGAAGAGGTGGGGAGCCCAGTCAGTGTCTCCCCAGGAGCAGGAGGCACAGAGCCAAACGCACATCTCTCAGCAGCGACACACATGTGCTCAGGCCCTGAGGGTAAAACCCACTATGCTGCTCTAATGGAGACAACTGACACCCGTCATGCTCTGACCCAACCGGACCTCTAGGAGACTGTGTTCCCAGCCCAGGTGGGGTTTACCAAGAAGACACAGCATAGCGCCCCCCGCCCCTGCCCCCTGGTCAGGCCAGGACCCCAGGCCGGCCCTCTCACCCTTGGAAGTTGCCTGGCACTGTGATCTTGCGGTTGACCAGCGCTTTCATGACCCGGCTGACCATCTCGTACAGGGATCCTGACATGTTCTTAGTGAGCCGGCCCTCAAAGCGCTTCTCCACCTCTTCCCTACAAAGAGAGGAAGGCGAGGTCACCGGTGCTGCTGCCTTCTAATGACATACCGGTCTCCTGCCTGGACAGTGGAAGGACATGAACTCAAGGACATACTCACTCATTCATGTTGAGAGTCAACGAGATGTCCTCATCCTTGGAGAAGAGGAGGATCAGGAAGTGGTAACGGGTTTGGCCCTGCTTGATGGGGGGATCCAGACTGATCTGGTAAGGAAGAGCCGACAAGGTTGCACACAGATCAGGGTTCCACAAGAATTGCTCATTAACCAAACACCGGCAAGACGGATCTCTTGGGCAAACACCAGGACGAGATCCAGCCCCCATGGTTTCTGCTTACCACAAAGAACATCTGGCGCTGGTCTTTGTGGGGCAGCAGAAAGAGACGCAGCACCGTGGTATAGGGGATCTTGTAGTCAAAGGTCTTGCCGTGAAGGTGCAGAAAAGTGGGGTAGATCCGAATGTCGTAACGGCCTCGGGGAGTCAGACACTGCAGCTCCCGGAAGATGCAGATGGCGTCTCCAGTAGCCTGGATCACATCCGCCTTCGACAGCACATTCTGGGCAAAGGCCTGCAAAAGTACACGCTGGTGATCAGGCAGCAGGGACCCTGCTTCCAGGCGAGCCAGGGCCTGCTCAGCACCATCTGCTCTCAAGGAGACAAGGGGAGGCCTCACCTCAACTGGGTCCACACCATCCTCCTGAGTGGGCGGCACATAGAAGCGCACTTCCATGAGGGACACCTCCGCGTCATCGTTCTGGTGGAATTCCAGTGTCACCTCGTTCTTGCCGGTGGTACACTGGGACACATTGCTGAGGGGTATCTCAAAGACAGGCTGGTCACCGATGTCGAAGGACAGCAGCTGCCCTGAGGGGAAAGGGCTTATCAACCACAAGCTCCTCCCCTCAAGTCTGCAAAAACAACAGTCCCGCCAGACTGTCCACCCCAAGGACAAAGCACTGGACTATGTGGCCGCACTATACCCCCAAGACCAGACACAGTGCCTCATACACTATTGGTCCTCAATAAATTTATGATGAATCACAAACTGACAGGAAATGAGAAACAGTAGCAGAAAAAGAGCAAAACAAGGTAAAGGCTGCAACCCGTCATCCTATCTTCTTCTCCAAACCTGTCTTCCCCAGACTCACCACCAAACTTCACCGTTCCCCAGTTCCAGCCCTTCACACAGAGGTCCTTCTCCATCAGCTCAAGGCGATAGTGAGTTTTGAAGAAATCCGAGAGTTTCTCAAACTCCTGTGGGCAGAGGAGAGAGAGAAGTCCCTACAAATCCTTGTGGCCTTTGCAGAAACATTCTGGGATTCTCTCTGAGAAACTGCCCTCAATCTACCTTCTATCAGAAACCCAGCTGTTGAAAGAAGCTATGGCCAGAGGCTGGATCTCAGAGTAAGGGAGGCGTAAAGTATGGTCATCTCCTGGTCATGGGCCTCCCCATGCTCTCTGACGTTATACAGGCAGTGCTTTAATGAAAGGGAAATTAACATGCAGTAAAGCATTTAACTCAAACAATTCAAAACAGAAAAACAAACCTCAAGCTAAAGCACTAAGATTCTAAATCTGGACAAAGGCAATGAGCAGAAACCACCAAAAAAATCACAACGGTAGAAAACCTTCTGGAGTCAAACACAAGACACCCAAGGCTGAACACTGCTTAATGGCCATAATGGCCCTGCTCTGAGGGGCCAAAACTAGCAATTACATGCTTACCAAAAGAGCCCCAACTCTTTCTAGAACACTACACAAGGTGGCAGAGTAAAAGGAGGTTTATGGCCACAGGACACCTCACCGATTCTCGGAAGCCGTCATACTTGTAGACATGGCCATTCTTCGTAAGCAGTTTAAGTCCGTGGCCCAGGGCGACACGGCGCCAAATGCCTTCAGTCAACTCGCCGGCCTGGATATTGTCCACTTTGCCCGTCTTACTATTCTTGAAAATGATACCCTGGCGGCTCAACCTCAGCCGGCCATCGTTCTGTTGGGAAAACAGGCCCAAATGCAAGGATACAATACACACTGTGTATGGGGCACAATGCCTACAACTGGGCTGGCCAGACCCTGATGCAGGACCAACAGATGCAGGGGGGAGGGTGAGGAAGAAGAAACAAGCAACCAGGAAATCTGGATCCTAAAACCAAACCCAGGCATCCAAAACTCCTGCAGGTCCTTAGTGTGCCCTTGGGATAGAGCAGCACGAACAGTCCCTTTCAAACTGCAATCCTAGAACTCCTATACAAACGCTTTGTGAGTTACAATGGCTCAACTTAGAATTTTTCAACTCCATGATGGTGTGAAAATGATACACATTGAACAGAAACCATAATTTGAGTTTTGAATCTGTTATCTTTTCCCAAGCTAGCAACAGGTGGTACAATCGTCCCCTGATGCTGGGCACTGGCAGCGAGCCATAAGCTCCCAGTCGGCCACACAATCACCAGAGCTAATCACCAGGGTCAACAACCCATATGCATACCACCCTTCTCTACCAGTTCTGTTTCACTGTTTCAGGACAGTATTTAACAAATTACTTGAGCTGTTCAAACTTTGTTATAAAGTAGACTTTGTGTTTGATGGTGTTGCCCAACTGTACGCGATGAAAACATTCTGCACCTGTTTATGACTAAGCTAACCTACGATGTTCATCAGGTTAGATGTTTTAAATATGTTTTCTACTTAAACAGTATTTTCAATTCACGATGAGTTTTTGGCGATTTAACCCGGTTGGATGGGGCAGGAAGATTTGTATGCATTGCCTTTTGTTGGGGGAAACACCAACTACACCTTATCCTCCCGCTCCTTTTCTAAAATAGCAACATCATCAAAGCAAGCTCTTACTAATGGACGAATGGTCTACTCCTCCTTCCCTCTCTCAGCCTTTACTAAAAGCCCAGGTCCTTCTTACCATGGAGCCTTTCACCTCCTGATAGACGTCGTTGAACTCCAGTGTTTCCGCCATACTGATCTGCCCCTGTTGGCCTCAATTGGGAGCTGGGCCCCAACTCCTGGGTGGGTGTCCGGGCACTCAGCACGTTGGGAATCTGAATTTAGGAGGCTAGACAAATATCAAAGACAACATCTCACTCGGTCCACGGATGGAGCCAGGTGGCAAGTCCTGGCGGAGCCTGGGATGTCTCAGAATCTCCTCTGCCTGGGAACCTACAGCGGGCCCTGAAGACCTCAAGAAGTCAGGCCCAGCAGGGGCTGGAGAACCCGGCCTGGAGGAGCGCTTACAGCGGGACCCGACACCGGCTCGGGGCGCTCCACCGGGCGCCATGGCAACGGGCAGCAGAACCCCGGGGCCTGACCCTCAGCCGCGCCCCGACCCAGCTCCGAGTGCAAGGCTTCCCTCCCAGCACTTCCACCGCGCCGCGGCCCTGGACCCGCGGCTCCCCCGCCCCCTAAAATGGATTCGCCCGCTGCCCGTGGATTCGAACGCGGAACGGTCCATCTTGAGGATCCCGCGGGGGGAGCGGGGCCCGCGCCCTCTCGGGGCACGGGGCCGGCGACCACCCACCTCCTCAAGCTGCAGCCTCGCGACGGCCCAGGTGCGGGCGGTGGGCGCGCTGGGGGACGCGGGAGGGGGGGCGGGGACAAGGGGGATGGGGGGGACGCTGGGGAAGCTTTTCCCTCGTGCGCGGCCCCGCGTCCCGCCACCGGAAGCCGTGCACGGACCATAGAGAGCGTGAGCTGGCTAGAGAGACACGAGCCCGGCCCGCCTACGAGGCGGCCTCCTAGAGCGTCAACCGCCCAGGAGGACCTGAAGGAAGCGCAGCTGTGATTCAATTCGCACCGCGTGGCACCTGATGTGAAGATGGGAGGGTGTAGGGCTGCTTAGAAATTACACCTCTCCAGTGGAGGACTAGGTTCTGGAGAGAAATTCTGTAGTTTTCTCTTGTCGGGCTTCCCACGGACGCGTGTGTGTCTCTCCCAACGTCCTGCACAGGGGTGGCCCCTGTGGAGTAGTAGAAAGGAGCCTGTGGGGCAAGAAGACAAACACTGCGCGCTGCGGAGAGAAATGAGCCGCCCGCACCCAGGGCGCCGGCGTCACGGCGACTATCCTAGTCGCCCCGGCGCCCAAACGCTTCACTTCGGAAACCGCGGTGTCGGGGAGGCCTGGAGGAAGCTGGCGGATGGCGGGGTCAGGTTCCCGCGCTCGAGTCAGTCCCCTCAGAGGCCGCCCGGATTCGAAACCCCGTCTGCGCGGCCTGGAGGCCCGCCCAGGAGAGGTTTTGGAGTGTGTCCGCCCCAACCTTCCTTTGCAGATGGGAAAACCGAGGCCCAAAGAGGATGTGCCCAGGGCCCCAAGCCTCCTTGCCCCCCCCCCTCTAGTTCTCCTCCGTCCTAACCCCTGCGATCTGCATCCAGAACCATGGATGGTACCTGTCCTGCCTGAAGACATTAGAACAGAATTTTTTTTTAAGAGCTTATTTATTTGACAGAGAGAGCACAAGCAGGGGGAGAGGCGGGCTTCCCACAGAGCGGAGAGCCCCAGGCGGAGCTCCACCCCAGGACTCTACGGTCATGACCCCAGCCAAAGGCAGATGCTTAACGGACTGAGCCACCCAGGCGCCCCTAGGACAGAATATTTAAATTCAAGACTTTTTTTTTAAAGACTTCCCTGACAATCTGACTTAGTTATGCCAGCTTGCTGAGCTCTGGGATAAGAGACTGCAGGAATGCTATGTTGCTCCCTGACCTCAGGACTTCAACCTCTGGGAATTGGCTATTCTAACACTGTCCAGTAACATGCATTCACCCGGATTCAGTAACTCCAGATTGAGCTCCCACTCAATTCTAGGATTTGAGGAAACTAGGAAACAAGACAGAAACAGCCCCAGCCTTCCAGGAGCATGTTATCAAACGAAAGATTCAGAGAAGTAAACTCACAGTAAAACAAAGCTGGAGCATTGCAAGGGGTTTTAAAGAGAGCATGTAAGAAGCTGGGGAGCCGGGATGAAGATGCAGTCTAAGAGAACGGAACAGAAAGGGTAGACAGAGTGCAGATAAAACATGACTCCCAGAGGGCCCTAACCAGCTGCATCCCAGGCAATCAGGAGCCCGGGATTGGAGACCCCACCCCTGCCGTGACATCACAGGGAAGTGGGGTGGAGACGAACAAAAAGGGGGTCCCCCGCCCTGGCCTTGGACTCTTGACAGCCCAGAGTGCCAAGGGCAGAGAGAGCCTGGGCACTGAGCAAGGGTTGCCTGACTTAAAAGAACAGCCTCCCCATTCCTAGGGCCCCCTCCGAGCTGTCCCCTCCAGGCTTTGATCTCTGTCTCCCTGTTCTGAGGACCTCCCCTTCCTGAGGCCACCATTGGGTCCCTTCTGAGTGGCCCCTGAGTGCTCTCTCAGCATGAACTGCGTGTCAGATTTCTTCACCTACGAGACCACCAAGTCAGTGGTTGTGAAGAGCTGGACCATCGGGGTCATCAACCGGGCAGTCCAGCTTTTGATCATCTCCTACTTCGTGGGGTGAGTCCTGGGGCCCTTTGGGTCCTAGCAGGGGAGGGCTGCCGGATGTCCTGTCAGTGTTGCTGTCCAGCTGCCTGACCCTCTCCTCTCTTCGAGGAAACAGTCTCTACCCTGGAGTCCAAGGACTGGATTCTGCTACCCCCATCAGGGATCTGGTCTCCAGATTAGTTCCTTTCCCCAGTAAATCCTCTGGAGTCAGAGAGCGGTTTCTAGGCACACACCCCAAGGAGTGGAATTCTTGCCCTGGTGCCAGCCTCCACCAGGAGAGGTCCCAAGTGACCATCTCCCCTCTCCCTTCTTTCCTGCTTCCACCAGAGAACAAACCACCCTCACATCTTCCCAGTCTCCTCAGCCAAAGCTTTGGGGTCTCACAAAGATGAGGGAGCACAGGAAAGGGGAAGGGAAGGCACTAACATGAAGGAGACAGCACGGGTCGATCAGGTCATGGTGGGGTGGGGTAGGAAGGAGAGAACTGGACTGCTTTGGAATGAAGGATTCCCCTTCTGTCTTGAGGAGATGGTGAAAGAATGGGGCGAGAGGAGAAGCCCTTGCTCTTGGAGGGTAGGACAAAGCAAGGTGTCTGCTCCTTGGGAGGGGACGGGGAGATACACGGGCACAAATAACTCAAGAGAAGAGTTGCTTGAGGGAAGGTGGGTTTTCTGAACATGATCCAGGGTCCCTTCTTATGAATCCAGAAGCATTCCCCTTTGTCAGAAAGCATAAATTCCCTGTGGCTACCTGACTTTATACCATATAACCCATCCTGGGAGCTGCTTAAGAGCCAGTGGTCCAAAAACCCCCTCTCAGTTCCCACCTTTAGAGGCATCCACCCCCCCCCACACACACACACGTGTTTGCACCAAGGGCCAGGGAGCAGACAATGGCTGGGGAGAAAACACAGGTTCCATCCTTCTTGTGGTCATTTACACACACCAGTGGGTACCAGAAATGACAGGCAGAAACCCCTAGAGGTTTTCTTTCCCGGTGTGCAGTCTCTAGTCCCTGAGACAATGGCTCTGTGTATGAGAAACAGCAAGCCACTGACAACAGTCATGAGTTAATTGAGTCAGTCAAAGAAGCCATCCGGTGTGCATGTGGGCTGGAGCTGCACGAACGCGGGCCTCCATGCCTGAAAGGTCAGAGGAGTGTGTGAGCGAGTGTGGGGAAGAGTGGGCAAGCGTGTGGATTAAGGGATTTTTTTGCTTTGTGTGCTTTGTGGGAGCCAATAGGACTCATTTCTGTGGATGCAGCTGGCAAGGCTGTACGTCCAATGCTCCTCTCGGGGATATTAGAGAAAGGATTCCAGCTTTGGGGTAGGAAAACAGCCTTGAAGCTTACTTCCACCTTTGAGGTTTTGTGAGATACGATGTTTGCAAATGCTCCATGTCCGCATCGGCAGAGGCTGGCTCAAAGTTGGTTCTTAAATGTCCCACGTTCACATGTGTATGCGATGCCGTCGCTGTTTATAGCCACTAGACAGTCTGGTGGTCCAGGTGAGTCCAAAAGCTGCCTCAGCACATTCCTGGCTCTGCCGGCTCCAGGCAGAAAGCTGATGGAGGGTAGACAGCTCCTGAACCAGCCTGCTCTACTCTCCCACTGCCCCTGTCTCTCCCTCATCGTGATATGATCTGATGCTCTGACCCTCAGTGCCGGAGCCTGGCCTGCAGAAACAAGCATGAGAGGCTCTTTGGCGTCTTGATATCCAACCCCATCCATCTCCCAGCCTGACAGCTCCCCACGGAGCAGCTCCTTCCAGTTAGATCCATGCAGTCTGTGGCCCAGCCCCCGCCCCCCCGGCCTGAGCCCCATCTGTGAGCACATGAGCCCATGCACCATTAGGACTCCATGAATCCATTGTCTTTAATTTAGCAGAAATTTATAAAGCATTTCTTCATGCCAGGCATTGTGCACCAAGCATAGAACATGGGCAAAGCAGAGAGGGCCCTCAACCTCATGGCGCTTACAATGCAAGAGACGGACATTAGTCAAACAATCTCCACAAACAAATGTAAAATTTCAACTGAGGCTCAAGACTTGAAGAAGAGGAACACAGTGCTGGGAAAGCGGCTAGTATGGAGATACTTGACCTGGTCTGGGAGCCAAGAGAAGGTTTTCTGGGGATATGATGCCCAAACCAAGATCTGAAGGTTGAGTGAGAGCAACCCAGGAGAAAAAAAGGAAGGAAGAGGGTTCAAGCCAGCTCTGCAAAGGGAAAGAGCCAGGAAAATGGGGACAAGAAAGGAAGGTCTCTGTGGGGGCAAAGGCAAGGGTGTTGTAAAATTGGGGAGGGGGTCACACCCAGCCAGACCTCAGACACCCTCAGAGCTTTTGTTTTTACACAGGGGCAGTGGATGGGAAGGGGTGTGTGTGTGTGTGTGTGTGTGTGTGTGTGTGTGTGTGTCTGGGGGCAGGGGGAGACGGACGATGAGATCTGAGTTGGGAAAATTACTCTGGCTAATTCACCAAGGGACTGGAGCGGGTAGGAGGATAACCTGTTAACAGCGGTGCAGTCACGTTGAGAGAGACAATGGTGGCCTGGAATCAGTAGAAGGATTTTTAATGCTGTGATAATAACAACTAACGGTTGAATCTCTTCCATAGTATCCCTGTGAGGTAGACCAGATGCACAGTCTTAGAAGGCCACATGTAACAGGAGCCGACCGTTTATCTTATGCATTTACCGCAACACGGCCACTCATTGTCTCCACATGTGCTCTCCCCCTGTGCCGGCCTCTGCTGCCTGTCTGGAGTTGACACACTTCATGCCTGGTGTCCCCTACCCACCCAGGTGCACGGAGAGGCCCGTGGTGTTTCTCCATGGCTTTCCCAGGGCCCAGGTGGCAATCCCCAGTCTCCTCTGTGGGATGGAACTTCCTAAGAGCCAGTCTCTTTGGAGGGTCCTATGGGGAGCTGCAGAGGACACAGGAGATCCTGGGGACTGAGTTTCCCCAAAGTGCCGGCTGTTGCATGGCCTGAGCTAGTTTGCAGAGCCTCCTGGAAGGAAGCCACCTCACTGCACACCGGCAGAGGGGCATTCCCACCCATCTGATGCTCCATCATCAGAAGGACCCGTGGCAGCGGATGGTGCCTCAGACCCGGCGCAGCCCTGCTCTCCCCATCCCTTCCTCCCCCTGCAAGGCCTGATCCACAGACTCACTATTTGCACAACTGGCCCGTTGGTTCATAATAGTCAGCCTCATTTTGATTCTTTTTTGTAAGATTTTATTTATTTATTTATTTGAGAGTGGAGGTCAGAGAGAGAGAGAGCGGGGAAGGACTCGAGGGAGAGGGACAAGCAGACTCCATGCTGAGCATGGAGCCTGATGCGGGGCTCAATCCCACAACCCTGAGAGCACAACCTGAGCCGAAATCTAGAGTCAGATGCCCAACTGACGGAGCCACCTCAGTGCCTCAAGCCTCACTCTGACTCTTATGAAGAAGCTCGACAAATACAGTGCTTAAACAGGAGAGCTGTTCTGGTTTAAAGAGAAGAGCCTGGAATTCCACCTTCTCGGCCCACCACCCCATTGTTTCAGCCCAGGGTAGCACCCTGAGGCACCCTGCGGGACTCTAGGTGACAAGAGGATGGTGGGAAGACCTGTTGGAACTCCCCGTCTTATAGGTGCAGAGAGGAGCGCCACTCTTGTCTCCCCCACCACGCCTCTGCAACCCCATGATGGGGAGACGGTGCAACAGGACCCTCTGGTTAGAAACCTCGCTGTGACACTAACTAGGAGTGGGGCTTGGACAGGTCACCATTCGTCTCTAAGTCTCTAAGTATCTGGAAAATGGGTTTAGGAATGCCGACCCCAGGGAGTTACAGCAAGGACAACATGTCAGGTGCCTTACCTGAAATGGGAGACTCGCCTTCAGGGAGACCTGAAATGGGGGGAAATGGCAACTATTACCATATCCTAGATTCCCCGGCATACCTCCCCCTTCCCCACCAACCAGCTCACACCTTCCCAAGAGACCCCTCTCCTCCTGGCGCACACAGCACATACTCCCCACGCCCACTCCCCGGGCTCCTCCCTGACTCCATGGGGGTGGACAGAAGGGTGCCGGGGACGCTGCTCTGGCCTCCTTCCTGCGCATCCCACCTGCCAAGGAGCTGCCACCCGCCTTCCGCTCTATAAATAATAAACCAGGAACATGAGAAAAAAATAAGTCAGAGCAGCCGAGTAAATGCCAAGAATTGAAGGCTTAGTCCTGCCCCATCTCCTCAGCCCTGGCCTCTAGAGACAGACTCAGCCCCTCTGTTCTGGAAATGAAGCATCCCCTTATTTTGAGCTGCACTGATGTCCTTGGGCCCCAAGGGGCCACGGAAATTCTTCCAGTTACTATTTAACTCAGAGAGAGAATTCTGATGTGGCCTCTCCTACCCCCTGGTATAAGAAAGAGCCTCGAAGGAGGAGAAATGGGAGGAAAGAGATAGGTTAATTGTTCTTCGAGCCCTAGGCCCTTTCCTCCTAAGACTTTCCCAAGGCTGCAGATGTTCCCCTCGGGACCGGCAGGGCCAGCCCCACAGGGACCAGGTTCCCATTCAGGATGTGAGGTGGTTCTGAGCAGTCTGCCTGGGTGGGAACCCACCTACGGGCTTGGCAAGTTAGCACAGCACTCTGCGCCTCTGTTTCCTTATCTGTAATATAAGGAGAACAACAAAGGAGTCTCACTGGGTCGGGATAAGGACCTGATGAACCCTTACCACACAGAGCACTCAAGTGGGATGTATTGGTTAGATGATAATAATCTGAACCCTGCGTCTCATCGGCAAATGTTCCTGGACTTTAAGGATGGGGTAAGGGGCCTTAAGAAACCGTGTCATTAGATCACCACTCAAAGATGTGTCCATTCTGTGGCCAGGCACACTGAGGCTCCAGAGGGCATGTTTCAACTCCCACTCCGGACAGAGGTGCACTGAGCTGGGAGCAGGGAGATCTGGGTCCTCAGCCTCACTCCCTCCACGGCGCAGGGCCCCTGACCGTGAGCTGGAAATACTCATTTGGACATTAGGTTGTCGATGAGATTTCTATGTGACCCAAACTTCCTTATGAGACTTGATGAAACCTCTCCTCTTCTAAAAAAGAAAAGAAAAGTGCTGGGAAAGGAAAGCACACAGGATCACAAACGTCCACGCATCCCCACAGGCAGGGTGTTCCTAAGAGCCTTCTACAAGCCTGTGCCCCCCTCCGAATGGTGCATTCCCCAGGTCACTGCTATAAGGCAGCAACAATAAAACAGGGGACAGGTTAAGAGCCGTCTGTCAGCCACCGCCGGCTGTGATTCCACCCTTTTCAGTCCCACTCAAGGGAGCTTTTGGAATTCAAGCACAGGAGGGCAGCCCTATGATAGGAATAACTCCCAGTCCTCTCACTGAAAACTAAACAAAGAGTCTCTTGAAAATATCAGCCTGTGTACACATGAACATGATGGGCACTTGCCCATCCCACAGGTCACTGTGACTACCAGCATGACCCAGGAGCTGTTCCCCTCTATGGGGACCTCAGAGGCCATCCAATCCAAACACCTCCCAACTGAATGCATCTCCTTGAGTCTTCCCAGACATGTGGAACTCACCACCTCCCACAGCAGTCTGCTCTTGGACAACTTTCTGGGATTGGAAAACTCTTGGGCTTGAAGTCCCACCTCCCTCCTTATAAAGTCCTTGGGTCAGCTTCCCAGGATAGCACATCCCCAGCTTTGTGTTCTCTGCACTACATAGTCTCTGGTTCCTTCCTTCCACTCATCCTCAACCTTGTGCCTTCCTGGTTAGCAGGCAGAAAATGACCCTCGTCCAGCATTTCCAAAAGCACACTCCCCGATTCTAGAAGAGGTCACCAGTGTCTCTCCAAAACTAAGAGTGTGTGCGGCATGTTCTGGACGCATTTGATGACCTTTTCTCGTCGGTACAATGGGAACAGCAACAGCATCTGCCTGCCAGTGTGCTGTCTGGAACGGATAGGACAGGTCATGGGCTGGAAGCCTGCTCTGGAGGCGGAGAGTGGCTGGAGCCTTGAGGGCTGTGATGAGAAAGGCAGGCCCCTCACAGAACTGCAGAGGGAAGAGTTGCCTGCAGGCTCTTCTTGCTGCTGCGGGAGGCTGCCCTAGTCCAGGGAGGGAGGTGGGAGTGAAAGGAAGAAAAGAGGCCCTCCCAGATTCTGGCCGGGGGAAGAAGGCAGTACAGGTAAATGTCCACTGGGTGGCAGCACGCTCCAAGGAATTTGCAGCCTCTGCCTGCGACCTGCCCGGGAAAGGCTCAGCCCCTCCCTTCCTCCTCCACCCTTCTCATCTGGCGCCTGCACAGAGGGAGACTTCTCCAAGCGCCCAGCTCCCAAATGCCTTCACCGACTTGTTTACTGAACACCTACTATGTGCCGGCACTTAGGATATACCCATGAGCAAAGCCTGGGATGCTCTGGGTCAGAGGCTTAAGACCCTCTGCTCCTTCTCTTTCCAGTTGTCTGCCAAAGAGGTGGCCTCCCAGTCTGCGGGAATGATGATGCATTGGCAAAGGGGTGATGTCGCCCCTCAAGGGGGTGAAAATTTGTTCTTGAGGGATTAAAAAAAGTCTTACTCTTCTTATGTGTAAAACACAAATAAATACACATACAGCACATAAGCTGATATCTATAGTGTTAAAATTTCAGGTTGGGGGTGGGGGGTAGGGAAAAAAGTCTACAAATGGTCCTGAAGCAGGAAAAGGGAAAGATGGGAACATATCACTCTAAGCCAACCCAGCGCAAAGCCTCTCCCCTCCAGCACAGGCCTTCCCCAGGCCAGACGCCCCATGTGGTCTAGTGTTGGGGAAGGAAACTTTTCCCAGCCTCTGTCTGATGGGCCTAAACCCTCCTCTCTTGCTCTCCCCCTCTTCTCCTGCCCAGGTGGGTTTTCTTGCACGAGAAGGCTTACCAAGTGCGGGACACGGCCATTGAGTCCTCAGTCGTCACCAAGGTGAAGGGCTTTGGACGCTATGCCAACAGAGTCATGGACGTGTCTGATTATGTGACCCCACCCCAGGTATGGTCCCCCTATCCCCGGGCTACGTGTGGGTGTCCAATGATGGGGCAATGCAAGGAGGGTGTCGATGGGATCCCCAAACCAGTGGCATCAGTGATCAGTGAAACCCCTCCCCAGCGGCCGGGGGGAGGGCTGCCCTCCAGAGTGCAGCGCTAGGCATCAGGACAGTAGGGTCCTTCTCAGGCTCTGCCACACTCATCCTGTGATCAACACAACACACAGAGGAGCAAGAGAAGCTAGCTGGTGGTTGGACTTGACTTGAGTCCACCTCTGCCCTTTATTAGCCCTGTGACCTTGGCCAGATCTCTCCCCCCCCCACCTTAGTTTCCCCACCTGTAGAATGGGGATAACAGCAGTACCCAACTCATGGATTGGTACTGGTGCATTTTTTTCTCTCCCAAGGGCACCTCTGTCTTTGTCATCATCACTAAGATGATAGTCACTGAAAACCAGATGCAAGGATTCTGCCCAGAGGTGAGGGGAGGGAGGGAGGGAGGCTGGATGCAGCAGGGCAAGAAGAAACCACTGGGGGTGGGGAGCGATGGTAGGGAGGGGCGTGGATGCACACAGAGGCTGGAGTTCCAGCCTTGGAGCTGTGTCTCAAGACCTCCGCCTTCCAAAGGCCCCTGGTTCCGGGGAAGCACTGGGAGGCAAAGGGCTCATCCAGGGCCCCCGCAGGGTCCCACACCCACCTGCAGACCTGTCTCCCCACAGAGCGAGGAGAAGTACCGCTGTGTATCAGACAGCCAGTGTGGGCCTCAGCGGTTCCCGGGCGGGGGTGAGTGCAGCCCTTCTCCAACCCCTCACAGCCTCAGGGTGTTAGTGGGACCCTGAAAGGTAGCAGAGCCCCCATGGCGGACAGAGAGTGGGAGCTGGCTTGTTCCTTGTCATTCTTCCAGCGCTTAAGGCACTCGCTGTGTGCCAGACATGGGGGGGCTGCCCCTGGAGAAGCTCACAGCCCAGGGACGATGGCGACAGACAGGCATGCAGGAGGGAACAAGTGCTGTCATGGGAGAACCATGGGCACTGGGGAAGGGAGAGGGATTGGTTCTAGATAGGGGACCCCACATGGCTTCCTAGAGTCAGTGATATCCTAGACGGGCCCTGAAGGATGACAAGAAGTTGGCAGGATAGAAGGGCTTTTAAAAGGACATTCTAGGCAGAAAGAATAGCTACAGCAAAGACTTGGAGGCCAGGAGGAGTACACTGTGCCCAGGGAACAAAGAAACAGGGCCCTTGGGGTGGCTGGGCCTGGAGGCTGTCACCTCCCTTTGGCCTGGTCTAGGGATTGGGAGGAGCAAAAGGCAAGAGCTCAACAGTGTTCCTGTACCACGGGTCCACTCTGCCCTCCCTGTCTGTCCCCTCCCCTGCCGGGTCCCTGAACAGGGGGTGGTCCCTGATGAGGGGTGGGGCTGGAATGAAGGAGAAGCAAAGAGCCAGGTAGGCACCCAGCCCGTGTGGCTCCCCCTTGCAGGTATCCTCACCGGCCGCTGCGTGAACTACAGCTCTGTGCTCCGGACCTGTGAGATCCAGGGCTGGTGCCCCACCGAGGTGGACACAGTGGAAATGTGAGGACCCTGCCCTAGCTCTCCTTTGCCAGTAGGGAGAGCTCTGCATCTCTGAGCCTGCAGAGGGTCTCAGAGGTACCCCTAGTAGTGTCCACTCCTGGGCTGGGAAGTGGCCTCAGGAAGGCACCTTTCCCTATCTCACCTGCCACTCCCCTCCCCCTGGCCCTCAGGCCCCAGAGAGGCCATGACCAGGTGCCCAGTGGGAAACGTCCACCAGGAAAGGTGGTCCCTGGGGCAGAAGCCCTATGTTTCTTTTCCCTTTCCTCGTCCCCAAAAGCTAAGACCCCCTTGTTCTCCCCCACAGGCCTGTCATGATGGAAGCCGAGAACTTCACTATTTTCATCAAGAACAGCATTCGTTTCCCTCTCTTCAACTTTGAGAAGTGAGTCCCAGCTCCCTCCCTAAAGAAGAAAGCGGGGCACCCAACCCACCCTGCCAGCTCAGTTTCAGAGGGTGGAGAATCCTGTCCACATGGTTCTCCACACCTGCTCACCCTCTGCCCATCTCCCTGGGGCTCCTATTCCCATCTCCCACCTGGCCTTGACCACCAAGTGTTAGGTGGGCTCTGGGGCCAACCTCTCAGCCAGCCTCCTGCCTTGGGGCTCGGAACCCACAGATGGGAGGCAAGTGAGGCACAAGTTCAGTCTGGGCCTGGAACCCGGAGACCTCCAAAGGTCAGGGCCCGAGGGCTTTCTTTTTTCCTCCCACATCAAGCCCAAGCAGGGGTGTCCCTTTGCCACTAGTTAGTTAGGAGTTCATTGACCCCTTCACACGCAAGTCCTCGGTGGGCATCAGGCGTGGGCAAAGCATAATGCCAGGCACCACGGAGGTGCTGAGAGAACTCCCGCGTGACTCTTGCCCCCTGGGACCCCCAGCCTAGGAGCTGAGGGTACTCAACCCTGATATGGAGAGAGGGGTATAGAAGTTGCGGGGAAGACGCAGGAACAGAGGTGACAGAGCCCGCGAGTGTCCCAGACATCAGGTCCCAGAGCGCGCAGCCTGGGCCGGGAAGGCTAGAGACCTGTGCGCTGCCCGACTTCCCACCAGCCCTGGCCTTGCTTCTCTCCTCTCCTCCGCAGGGGAAATCTCCTTCCCAACCTGACAGCCAGCGACATGAAGACATGCCGCTTCCACCCTGACAAGGACCCCTTCTGCCCCATCTTGCGTGTGGGGGATGTGGTCAAGTTTGCAGGGCAGGATTTTGCCAAACTGGCCAGCACGGTGAGGACCTAACGAAGGGCCGGGGACCCCTTTGGCAGGTGGAGGGTAGAAATACCGGGACGACAGAGCAGCGGCCGGGCAGCAGCGCCACCTAGTGGAAGCACGCCAGACCTGCAACTGGCTCTGGGCCTCCCCGAGTGCTCCTGCCCCTGTCCGGAGGGCCTTGCCTCCCTCACCCTTCCCGCCAAGCCTGGTCTCCCATTCCCACCTTCACACTCGACCTTAGAGCTCTGAAAAAGCCCGTACAATGGGAAAGTGGATCCTGGATTGCTGCTCAGGGACGCAGGACAAAAGCAGGATCTAGAGCCTCAAAGGTCCACACCCCTGACTGCCGTACGTTGTTTACTAAGGAAGGTGTGCCAAATCGCTTCCCCTCCATCTAGAGAATGGGAAGAAACAGGCGTCTGTGTGTCACGACCCCCAGGCCCCACCCTGGCAGGCAGTGGAGACAGCCCTCCTCATAGTTGGCCCCTTTCCACAGGGTGGAGTCCTCGGCATTAAGATCGGCTGGGTGTGCGACCTGGACAGGGCGTGGGACCAGTGCATCCCCAAATACTCCTTCACCCGTCTCGATGGCGTTTCCGAGAAGAGCAGCGTCTCCCCAGGCTACAACTTCAGGTAATCCCCGGTTTCCTGGGGCCTTGGGAGGAGGAGGCAGGAGCTGTCCTGAAAAGTCACACCTCCAGCAGCCGTGCATGTGGGGAAGAAAAGGCCCCACGAACCCCCATCAGGTGTTGGCTCAAAGTCAGGAAGTGCTTTCTAACTGTCACCACCAGGAGACGGATAGGCCAGGTCCGCAGGCAGGGCACGTGACCAAGGTCTCCCAGTAGAGTGTGGGCTGTGATTCTGAGCCTTTCTTAGCTCTGGCTCGAAAGCTGTCATGTGCCCAAGGAACACCCCGGCAGCCCTTCTCCAGTACCTGCATTATCTAAGGTTTCTTGATCCACAAAGCAAGGGCTATAGTGGGATCAGTTTACAAGATGGAAAGTTTGTCTTTCTGTTCATAACCAGGAAGTTCCATCTGAGTCACAAATCACAACTACCATGATCATGAGTGCTTCCACGCCGTTCCAAGCAAGAGCTCGAGCCGGTCTTTCAATATCATCTAGTTTCATCCCCAGTGGCCTTGAACCATAAGGAATTTCCCCTGACGGCCCCTCCCATCACCCTTGTTTTGAAGAAAAGAGAAAACCCAGAGTTAACTGTCTGGAACCAGCTGAAGCTGACCAGTCCTTGACCTTCTCCTATCCTAACGTTCCCCCTCTAGGAAATGGCAATAGGATCGTTATCTTGAGGGTCCTATCTGCCAAGGTGTGAAAAGCTTCAGCTCTCTGTTCTGTTTTGCCCTCGATTTTCCAAGACCCTGAGATTTCTGGGAGGGCTTTGATGACGTACAAGGGTGCTATACACTAAACAGGGGACGTTGGGTAAATAGGCAGGGATGGGGGGGGAAGTACACGTAAGAATATGTTTCAGTTACACATTCAAAGACTTGTTACTTGAACTTTCTTGCTGGTGGTGGTGTTTTCCAATAGAACAGCAGATGTAAGCAAAAAAATAATCATTTCACCTTTTTCTTACCTTTATTTGTAGTTCTAAAAGTACATCTAAAACTACATCCCATTACACTTTATATTTAATAGTTAAAAATATATATGTATAGTCTCCAGAGAGGAGAATTTTTTAAAATTTGAAAGTGCTTTCATAATCAACTCCAAACTTTAAAAAACCATAGGAAACAACACATATTTTAAAGTAGGTTAAAAATACTGTTCGGCTCCCTGGCAGAAATTGGCATATTTACTCAGTGGGTACATCACAGAGAAATCAATACAAAAGATATTTGTACGGTGTCTGAAAATAGCAACATATTAATAAAATTCTCAGGATGCAAAATGCAAAGTTTTCATCTTCGTAACTTCCCTGTGGCCGGTGGGAATTCTTCAGTTTCCCAATAACTTACTCGGCAGAAGAGCGTAGGAAGAATGTTAACGACGATGAAGCCCCCATCTACGGGTGCCGCACAGATTTAGAAGAGGATCTTTGATCTAAAGAAGCTACAGTGTGGGGGCCTCCACCTCCAGTTCTCAATCTTGGGCTTCAGCTGCCCCTCCACCCCGAATCCCCTTCCCGGAACCCCGTCTTCCCCACCCCACACAGCAAAATGCGAGGTGGACTTGGTCCAAAAATAGCTTGGGCTGTATTTGGGCAGACAGATCCGAGGATCCCTGAGCCTAACCCCCAGGGGCTCATGGGAAGCTGTCCGAGAGGTGTGGACCCAATAACTAACCCCTTCACCAAAGACCCCCCAAGCCAGAGCAGGAAGGGGCAAAGCTGCTCGTTTTGACCCCCCTGTAGTTTAAAAGAATTTCCAGAGCGCTGGCATGGGGGGCTATCTGACAGCCGTGACGAGAAGAGGGCTCCTCCCAAGCCCCCTCAGGTCCCTCCCCTGGGTGCCCACCCACCACCCTCACATTGCCTTCAAGCCACTGGCACCACACGGAACCCCGAGGCTGAGCTAAGTGCCCATGTTGGGGAGGCCACAAAGAATAAAGGTCACAGCCAGGTTTGGCACTGCTCTGTCTGATAACGGTAGAACTTCAGATCCCACACATCTCCTGATCTGTGGGCACCGTACTCATCACCCTGGGCACTGAGGGGTTCGTGTGCTTTGGCATGTTCCTTACCCGCTCTGTGAAGCAGATGCCACAATCTCCCCATTTCACAGACGAGAAAACAAAGACTTGGCAGAATGAAACAAGTTTCCCCAAGTCACACAGCCAGTAGGCATGGGAGCCTGGACACAAACACATTTTCCTGGATGATTTCCATGCAGCCAGGAAGGCTAGGGACATTCACATTTGTGAATCCTCAAAAAAAAGCCCATTTGGTTGATACTTTCATTGCTTAAACACGAAGGACCTGAGGCCCACAGAGGCTAGAGGACTAGCAGCAGCTGGAGGCACAATTCAGGGTCTGGCTTTCTGTCCCCCAAACAAATTTGTCCCTGCTCCCTCTCTAACAGAGGCCAGAGTTTTTCAAACATCCTGCTGTTGCCATTTGCTCTGGAGGAAATGCAGTCATTCAGCCAAGAGTCAGCCTTGTTTTAATCTGCACATTTAGGCAAGAGGCGGTAGAGATTCTCATTTCCATCACTAATTACTTCTGCAGCTCCTTTCCAAATGCCCCCCCCCTTACTTCTTGCAGCTCTTGGCCTGGAGGATCAGAGATTTAGAAAATATGCAGCCACTGAGGACCCCTGAGGTACCCCTAGGCTGAGATGACCGGTTCACCGCTGAGGAAGCAGAAAGTTCAGAGGGGATGTGACTTGCCCAAGGTTACAAGGGTATCCTGAAGAGCCTTCGAGGTCATTTGTCCCAGCTCTAGCTACATCAGTCTCACTGTGACATGGCCCCAGACATGGGACCCCCTTCACAAGATGGCCGGTCCCTCATCGACAGCTCCAGTGATTGGAAAGGTGACCTTGTGTTGAGTCAGAATTTGAGTCCCTTCAACTTCCACCCGGGTTACCTGGTGTCATCCACCTAAATTCATCTTTATTTGTGTGATCTCCTGAAAATGCCATCTGTCCCTCCCTGAAACTTGGTGCAAACAT
Source organism: Meles meles (assembly GCF_922984935.1). Classification (NCBI taxonomy): domain Eukaryota; kingdom Metazoa; phylum Chordata; class Mammalia; order Carnivora; family Mustelidae; genus Meles; species Meles meles. The sequence goes on along the minus strand of NC_060073.1, from coordinate 13,504,015 downwards.
TTTGTTTTCACTCCTCTATCTATTCCGTATGGCTAACTCTCCATTTTAATTCAGTACTTTTCTGAAGCCTCCTTCTGAGCACATTGGGAGTGTGGCACAGGTGGGTCTGTCCAGGTTAGTAGTGGGCAAAGGACAGCATTTCTGAAAAATAAGAACTGGCGAGAGTCACCGGGACCCCAGGGGCAGGGAGTGTAGACAAGGGCCAGGTTCTCACCTCGCAGGGAGGCCCTCCATTCGCTGGAGCAGGATTTTAACCAGGGACCGACCTCTCCCAAAGCTCCGGGATCAGGCAGTGGTACCTGTGAATGCAAGTACTGTGTCTTTGAGCGAGCGGGTGTGTTCATTAGGGGACGAATGTGAGTCTGTGGGTGAGTGTGTAAGTGTGGCTTGTGCCTGAGTGGGGAGTGTGTGTGTGTGTGAGGGTGTTGGTGAATGTATTTGAGAGCGTTTGCATATATGGGGGGAGATGGTACAAAGACAGATTAAAAATACTGTAGCCGTCAGGGTCCCAGCAGGAAACAGATGGCACATGCGGAATGGGTGATGTGAGGAGAGTTTAATAAGGGGACTGTTTCAAAGGTGTGGGCAGGGTGTAGGGAAACCATGAAGGATAGCACAGGGCCTGGGACCAGCGACGGGACACAGGTGACTGCCCAGGTCTGAAGGGCAGAGGGCAGGAAGCAGGTCCTAGAAACGGAAGACACGCTGTGGGGCCAGGAGCTGTGACTCGGCCAAGCCACCAGCGGAGGCAGCCTGGGGCAGGGTGGGGAAGGCAGGCTCGTGGGCCAGGGATTTCCTCCATGAACACTCAGAGGTCTCTAACCCTTATATCCCCTGTGTGAATTCATGGACCAAATGCCCACCAAGATGCAGATATCCACCCACATGAGCAGTTTTGCAGGCATTTTCTTTGCTTTAAAAAAGCCAACTTATTTCTACAAGTAAGATATAAAAACATCCTCAGAGTAATAAATCCAAGCATTCCTGATACATAGGAGGGATGATGTGGAGACTCCCTTTCCTTCCTCCAGTCTCTCTCCCCTTATAGGAAGTTAACATCTTGGACAGTCTGGCGGGCTTCCCTCCGGTGCTTTTTCTCTGCGTTTATGAGGCATAAAACTCCAGGGCTCTGAAGATCTTTAAAAGCCCATCCCCAGACCTCAGACTGAGAGCCCCTAGAGTTAGGTTTGCAAAGCCTTTCTCACCTATTTTGACAGGATTCACAGCTCATGCCCACGCCCCCGTGGTAGGCTTGGGAAGACAGAGACATGCCCAGGATTACACAGCTTAAGCAAGAGGGACATGGGGACTCAAACCCAGGGACACAATCGATCTGTAGCCGTTGCTTCCGGCATACCTTCCACCGTCACATCGTTTGCAACCACATCACTTGCAAGCAAGCGGGAGAGACAGGCCCAGCCGTGATGGCGGGAACGACGGGGCAGAAACAAAAACGGTGCATTTAGCGACATCAGATTCGTGTTTCTCCTCTGAGCCCTCCGAACCAAGGCAGCTTCGCTACGAAAAGGCAAGGCAGCTTTGGATTTCCTGTCTTGATGTCTGGGACAAAAAACACTCATTCAGCTGCTAGATGTTCCTCATGCTGGAGGTGTTTCTAGTGACGGTTTCGTGTTGGAAATGTACCCACAGCAGCTTTCCTGGAGCTTGGAAATTTGGCGTCTTCTCCGCTTCCATGCAGAAACGTGCAGATCAGCAAGATCTTAGGCCAATTGAATGAGACGGAATCGAAAGTGCGCCCTTGGCTTTGAGCATTCTTTCTGCAATCTGGATTTTTCTCCTTCCAAAAGCCATAGAATATGTGTTTTTAAAAGCAGCCACTTTCCATCTCCACAGAGACACTCAAAGGCCCCTGTGACGGGGGTAGATTTTGCCTGCCTTCGCCATGATCCGTTTTCCTCTTTGTTTAGGTTCGAGTGGGAGGAGAGGCCATTAGAGCGATCTCGAATTTATACAGCCTTTTATAATTTTCAAGTCTAGCCTGGCCCCACGACAACCAACTCTGTTGGTAGGAAACAGCGGCTAACCCTCATCGAACACGTCCCGGTGAGCCAGGCAGGTGCTCTTTGCGGATTATCTCATCGACTCCAAAGAGAGAGAATTTTTATAGCTGGAAACCTAACATTCAGAGGTTTCATTATCTGCCCAAGACCACACAGCAAATAGTGCTGGCCTGGAATTTCCAACTGCCGCAGCCTCCAAGCCTGTGCTGGTAACCACGAGTATCCTGTAGGACCGGTATAGTTATCCCCATTTTACAGACAAGGAAACTGAGGCCAAAGAGGCGACTTCCAGGAACAAACAGCTAGCTGTCTGGCGCCCAGCTGTCTCTTCCAGCTCCATGTCCGTTGATCCTTCCCTGCCTCATTCAAGACGAACTAATAGCAATATTTATAAAAAGATCAACCACCAGTCATTGCTTAAGTGCCTGCCCCTGGAGCTGAAGAGGTTCCCAGAACGTGCGTAAGTAAATATGGCTCGGGGTCTTCTCTGAGGGAAGGCGTCCCAGCCTGCTCCAAGGATGTCGCCCCACCCCCACGCAGTGAGTCTGCCAGGAGATATTTTCCTATCAGTATAAAATCAACTGTAAAAGTCTATTTCAGCTGGCAAAATCACTTCTCACCAGGCAAAAGCTTCATGGAGAGCACCACTTCCTTCACTCAGACAGCTCAAATTCCAGGCCCAAGTTTTCCCTCGCGAGTCCGACCCAGATCCTGCAAGTTTGTTGCTATTTTTCCTGTAACAGTTACGTGTCCTTGCTTTAGGAAGGAATTTCCCTCACTCTATGGGATCGTTTCTAAACAGATGTCTGAGCGCTTCCAAGGGGTTCGTACATCATGATAAAAACCGTCTCCCTTCAGCAAACGTTTATCGACTGCCGACTACTGCAAATGTCAGCCCAGCATGGAGAAGCGCTCCTGCGGGCCAGAGCCACCCAAGGCTGAAATTGGGCTGCTCTGACAGGCAGCGAGTTTCCTCTCTCTGGAGGGGTTCAGGCAGCGGCAGCAAACCTCTTATGGCTAACGAGGGGAGGGCTCCAAAGACGCCTTCCGATGCCAGATTCTGTCAGGCTTTGTGGCTGATACTCACACGATGGAGACCAGTTCCTATGGTCACGTGGAAATGATCAACCTGGACCCAAGAACAAAATATTTATACGAAAAATATTTCGTGCTGGAGCAAGCCGAGAAAAATTAATTATTCATCTTAAGATGAAGCAAAAGTGAAGCAGAGAGCGCCCAGGCTGCAGGGCAGGAGGCTGTGTCTCAGGCCTCGCCGCACATGCTCAGTGTGATTTTCAGCAACTCTCAGCCCCTCCATGGCCTCAGTTTCCTCCTCTGTGAAATGGGCTGTTTCGAGGTGATAAGTTCCCTTCAAGCTCTGAAAGTCTGAATGAGTGCACGTGGGTGTCTGGGGAAGGCGCTGGCAACGGCCGCTGACGCGTGCACTCTTACTTATAGACCTGTCACGTCCGAACGTAGCTTCCACACTGCCCTGCGCAAGCACATCTGACAAGTGATTTATTACGGTAATTGATGTTTGTACTTCCTCATTCTTTATGTGTTGCTGCTCGGAGCCCAAGAGATCACGCGCGCGCGCACACACACACACACACACACAAGTGTGTCAGCCCTGTCAGGCCTCTGCTTGTTGGATTCTGGGCTATGCTGGGCTTGTCCTGTCTGGTCTCAGCACAGGTGTCTCTGGGAGGGTGTCCATGGGCGCGCCCCTCTCTCCGCGGGGGTTTGTCAAGAAACTCACCCAGCAAGGGAGCTGAGACACTCAGAGCCTTACAGAGCAGGAAGCCACCCCCAGACCCACGGCCCCAGCAGGAGGAATGGGAGCCCGGCCGAGAGCTGGGGTCCCTGACAGGAGACACAGTGGGCCGCATACCTGCCATCTTCCTGCCCTCGGGCTCCTCCAGGGCTCCCCTTCCCCAAGGCTCCCCATTAACCAGAGAGGAAGGGAGGCAGGTCAGCTGTGGAGAGCGGTGGGCACACCAGGGGCTGTCTGGCTTCCTTCCACCGCTCCAGTAGCCCAGCCTGCGGCCGCTCAGCTGCTTTCCCAGGCATCAGCTCTTGCCTGCTCACCGAGGCCACCCTCGAGTCTCCTTCTGGCTCGTCTCTCAGGGGAGCAGCAAAGATGGGCATTGGCGTTCAGATCCCAGCTAGGCCCCTGGCAGGCCCAGGAGCTTTTAGAGCCACCGGCCAGGCTTCTCTCCAGCCTGAGGAACACCATATGACGTGCACTGAAAACTCTGAGCTTCACAGCCAGCAGCTCACGGAATTCTCCGTCACAAGCCCGCCACTCTCCCTAGTACCCCCGTTTCACATCCGGGGAGACTGAGGCTCAGGCAGACGAAGGACTTTCCCTCGGCTTACGGGAGCTCATTTGGAGCCGCAGTTCAAGCCCCAGGACTATCTCATTCCAAAGCCCCTCCACCAACAGCTGCACCACCGAGCGGGGATGTGAGGCCTGAATGAAGGAACAGGTGTGCAAGCCTCCAGCCTAGCGCTCAGCGTGGGGGAAGCGCGGCCCGCAGATTCTCTCTCTGCTCTACCCGCCCTGATTCCCCTCCCCAGATCCCATCCAGCCACCTGCCCGATCAGAATGTTTTCTGCCTGATGCTTCCACCTGAAGAATGGGAGATTTTAGAGAAGGAGGAAACCCGGAGGCCAGTGTTGGTGCTAAACTCATTCTGGGAGATGTCAGGAATCCACTGCTGCCTTCAGAAAGTGGTCGCCCTGCCCGTTACTGCCCCAGGGAGGCCCTTGGGCAAAGGCAGTGAGATCTGGCCCCTGGTCGGTGCAAACTGTAGCGTGCAGTCTGCTGCAGGTACAGAGCGAGAGGCCTGGACCCCGCAGGGGCAGGAAAGGTAACACGGGATTCCACAGCCTCCGCCCACACTGATAAAGGGCTCTGGAGAAAAGGGAAGCAAAGGAAACACCTGATTCACCGTGTTTGCCCATTTCTGTGGTGTAAATACACCCCCCAGGTCAATTTCAAGCTACAGGCGTGATGTGGCCGAAGGTGGAACTGGGACGCGACGCGGGCGGTGGCTCTACCGCCCCAGCAGGTGCACCCAGCCTTGCCCACCCGTCCCTGTCCTCCAGCCCACCAAGCTCCTGCAGCTTCTTCAGGGACACCATGTCCTTTCCCAGGGCAGGGCTCATGGGCTCCGCAGCCGGGAAGGCGGCCCCCACCTCTGGCCTCCGCACCTTTCAACCCTCCATCCCTCAGGCCTCAGTTCCAATGGCACTTTACAGGAAGGCTTCCTGACTCACAGCCTCGGTCAGATGGTCTTCGGTACATGTGCTCTTCGAATGGTGCTCTGTCCTCTCCGGCCCTGACGCCAGACTTTAGCTATTATGGGGGTGTCTTGTTATTAATATTTCTCTCCCTCAGATGAGAGCAGACCTTGCCAAGGTGTGAGTGGGGCCTAGCACAGTGCCTGGCGTAGGGTGCTCTGAGTATCTGCTGGGCCCTGGTGGATGAGTAGGAGTTTGCAAGGCAGGAAGAGAAGGAGAGGGGAACAGCATGGGCCCGGGCAAGAAGTTCGTGTCTGCAGGGTGTGTTCAGGAAACCCGAGAAAGCTGGCGGTGTGGTGTGGCTGGCACTTCTTGCCAATAGGCAAGGAAAGGGGACTGGGCCGGGCTGGGTGTCGGTGGTGTCGTTCTTGCCAACCACGTTTCTCAGCCAAGAAAACCAAAGCTGGAGAGGTAGGAATTGGGGGATTTGGGAGAAGTACAGGGCTGGCCAGGGGGTCTTTCTGCCCATGACCTTTTCAGAGGAGGAGGCTGGGGGATCCTTCCCACACTCCATGGCTCTAATGTTCTCCTCCGAGCCAAGGACACTAGGCGTCAAGACCTGCCTTGCCAATCCAAAAGGGCTCCCAGCTGGAGAACGGAAAGAAATCAGCCACGACCTCACACAAAACAGGCAACAAAAAACAGTCTAGAATGCTGGCTCACAGTGTGAACTCTGGTACTGGACTCCCTGAATTTGAATCCCAGGTTTGGTACTGACTGCTGGGTTTGCAGACCTTAGACAAATTGCTTAATCGGTGTTATCCTGGTTCCTCATCTGTGGGATGGGAAGAACAACAGAATTCAACTCCATGGGGCTGGGTCTTAAAAGAGATGGTAAGTGTAAAAAGCACTTGGTACAGTGCTGGGCACATAGTAGGTGCTCAGTGTGTGCCTTCCCTCCCTGAGCAGTGTTCTTCCTCCTCCCTCCCTCCCAGGAGGAGACCCAGTCCCTGCCAACCCTCCTGTGAGGGTGGGTGGTTGGTGAGATAATGATCTTATCATACTTATTGCCTCTTGGAAGGCAGGTGCTGGAGAAAAACCAAGTCCGCTTTGGTTTTTCTCCCTGTTCCTTCACATTCCTCCCCAAGATAAATTTAGCCAGCCTTCGCTTTGAACACAGTGCCCAGGGTGCTGACTTTTTGTTCTCTGAGTCTATGTGAGAGCATTCTTCATGGCTGCAGCCCCAGGCTGGAACGCAGACTTCGGGACCATGGTCCTAGCCCCTGCCCTGCCCCAAACACCTGTGACAGTCTTACCACCACCCCCGACCCTCCTGGTCCCCGAGGACATCGGGTGCCACATCTCCCAAACAGGGAACCTGAGTTCTCCAGTGACGTGAACAGAACGCAGAATACAGAAGGGCTTGGAGATCTGGCTCCTCTCCAGCCACCCGGAGCTCAGAGGCAGCACATTCAGGGTTAAGAGCAGAGCCTAGAATCCAGCTCTGGCCAGTTACCTTCTCCTCCCTCTCCCCACCTGTAGAATGGGTCCCCTTGCTGGTGCCTCCGGACCCACTCCGTTCTGCTGGGTCTGGGAAGCCCTCTGCGGCTGCCACCCAGACCATAACCTACCACGGCTCTCAAGCTGGCCCAGCCCCTCGCCTCGCCCCTTGTCCTCCAGCTCTTCGGTTCTCTGGCTTAGGTAGTTGGGCTTCCTTCTGTCTTCTTCCTGGGGCCCATTTTTACTCTGGGACTCGGGCTCAAGATCATCCTGCCTTCTCTGCCTCCGTCTTTGGCTGCAGTGTCTACAGGACACACTTCCCGGGTCAGGTTCCCGGGGGGGGGGGGGGGGGGACACCTGCCCTCACTGACTAGCTTTCAGGCTTACTCTTAAGCCTGGGACAGCAGGTGCACCATGTGGGCACACATGCTCCAGCCGTGCCCAGGCACAGGCAGGCAGGAGAACATGCAGCCCGGACTCCTTCCTGACCCAGTTAAACTCTTCTTCCATTCTGGCCCTCCAATGGCCTGTGGATGCCTCCCACTGCAGAGCCCACCGGGAACCAGAGAACAGGGAGCTTGATAGAGGCAGGTCTGCAGACCAGGCTCCCAGGCCCTGCAGAGAAGGGCTGGCAGAGAATGGTTGTGGAGGGACAGCCAGAACACCAGGATCGCAACAGTGCCTCTCTCAAAGGGTGGGTCTTGGTGTTTACCCCTCTCACTAACAGACCCACGGAGGGGTGCGTGAGCACCCCCATGTCATAGACATGAACGGTGATACTGTTCTGAGTCACATGAAAGGGGTGGAACCAGGATTTAGGCTCCTTTCTTCCTGGCTGCAGAGTTCTGCTCAGCCAGAGCAGACAGTGGCTGACATTGTATGAGTTTCGATGACTTTTCTCCAAAATGACCTTGCTCCCATGCCTGTGACCCCTCTGCTGTCTGTGCCCTTGAGCTGAGCACTTCCCTCTCCCTGCCAGAATGCAAATAGCCCTGGGAGGGCTGTCACAGTCATGGACACCTGCGGGGAAGGAGACTCCTCTCTCTGTGGGAGAGTCCTGGGAATCTGGGCATCACCAGAAACACTGAAGGGGAGACAGCTGGCACCAAATAAGAGCCATGTCAACCCCACAGAGGTATGGGGCTCTCTGAGCCCTTTCATCCCATCATCTCACTTAACCCTTGCCGTGCTTCTGGGATCCAACATCAGGAGCCCGTGTCGCCACTGCGGGTCCATTGTAGTCCTAAGACATTACACTTTGCTGATTAGTCTAGAGTTTTGCCTATGATGGGCAGGGCTGTAGGGGGCGTGCACTGGCTTCAAACAGACACCATTTGCACTCTTAGTGCTTATGAAGCCACAGGCAGTCCCTTCCCCACCCCTTCCCCCGGCATCTTCACAGTGAGTTGCTCATGCCCCCATTTTGAAGATAATCATTCTTACCTGTCCCCCGCACGGTCCTGGCACCCAGCAGCCCAGGCAGAGAAGGAGTAGAGGATATAATCTCGGGCAACTCTAGCATTAGTCTCAGCCACTGGGTGACCCTGGACTAGTCTCTTAACCTCCTCAGAGCCTCGCTTTAAAAATAGAGCAATCACATCCCTTTCCCACAAGGCTTTGAAAAACCTCTCTATAAATGTTTTTCTTCAGCAATAGTAACAGCCAACAGCAGCAAGCATTCCCTGGGTGCTTACTGTGTTCCGGGTACTGTTCTAGACCCCTGGGGTGTGTGCTTTCGCTCAATTCTCACAGCACCCCTGTGAAGCAGGACTTCCATATTATTCCCAATCATAAAAGCGGAAACTGAATCTCAGAGAGGTCAAGTTACTGGCCCAAGGTTGCACAACTAGGAAGTGGCAGAGCCGGGCTTTGAACCCAAGTAGGCTGAGAAGCCTGTAGTGAGGGGAGCATCTGCTGTGTGTTAGGCCCAGGGATAACCCAAACAAATAAAACCGAAGAAACCTGGAGTCCAGCAAGACTCAGACTTTTGCACACACTAGAATCATCTAGGGAAATTACATAAAAGGCAGAGTCCTGGGCCCCAGGCACAGAGATGCAGGTGGGGCTGGGAAGCTGCCTTGGTATCAAGGCCCCAGGATGACTGCGCAGAGGGTCAGCTAACCGCACAGGGAGGACCGTGGCTGGTGTCCAGCAAACCAGTGGTGAGATGCTCAGTGAGTGAGATCTGTAGGCTCCAGAGGACCCCGAAGCTTCAGGGAGGAGCCCACAGTGGAACCCACCTTCCACCTCTGGTTTCCAGGTTTGCCAAGTACTACAAGATGGAGAATGGCAGTGAGTACCGCACACTCCTCAAGGCTTTCGGCATCCGCTTTGATGTGCTGGTGTACGGGAATGTGAGTCCTTGCGCCGGGCAGATGAGGGGAGGACAGGGAAGGAAACCCAGACCATTCTTGGGCCCTCAAGAGCCTCCTCCATGCGGGGGGGCGGGGGTGAGCAAGGTCCTGCCACTGACCAGCTCTGAGAGCCTCCGTGAGTCCCATCTGTAGACTCTTCACTGCTACGCTACGGTCGAGGGTTGGGGCCTTCTTGTTGACCAAGAGCCCTCCGCTCCACCATCTCTCTGGCTGGGAGTCCTCCTTCAGCCTCAAGCCTCAGGACCTCGTGCTGGGCTCTCTGCCCACCCGCCTTGGTCTTTCCGCTTGCAGGCTGGCAAGTTTAACATCATCCCCACCATCATCAGCTCTGTGGCTGCCTTCACCTCCGTGGGAGTGGTGAGTTCAGCCCCTTCAGCCTCAGACAGGAGGCCCGTCAAGGTGGGGCTCCAGCTGGGGGTCGGGGTAGGGAGTGGCCCAGGTACAATGCCCATGCTTCTGCCTAGAATGGAAGGCCCGACCTCTGGCCAGGTGCCTCAGTCTCCCTCATCGCCTCCCTGCTGGAACGCCTCCAGTCACAGAGAGCTCACTACCTCCTGCAGCAGCCTCCCCGACTGCGGGAGTCTCCACCTGGTACCAAGTTCCTGCTCCCCCACCATGAAGGTGAAGGAGGAGACTCCAGGGTTCCACAGGAGACTCCAGGGTTCCACAGACCAAAGGAACCGAACCCTGCTCCCGGGGACTTCTACCCCCTCACCCTCTGCTTCTCCCAGCAAGTCCTCTCTCTGCATCTTGGTCTGCGGTCATGGCCAAGAGCTGAGAGGTGGGTGATGAAGGCATCCTGCAAAGCACCGGGACGTTTTTCCAAGTGGAAACATCAGTCAGGTGTCTTTGGAGGACTCACCCCAACCCTTGGCCTGCTGTCTGCCTGAGGGCAGTCCTACCCACTGCCCAGCCGCTCAGCGGCCGGCCGCTGGAGCCTGCTGCTTCCTGCCACACTGAGCCCGCCCTGCCTCTCCTCCAGGGGACTGTCCTCTGTGACATCATCCTGCTCAACTTCCTCAAGGGGGCCGACCAGTACAAAGCCAAGAAATTTGAGGAGGTGAGCCAGAGGGGAGAGGTGGGGGGGCGTGAGAGGTGGGGGAGCGTGAGAGGTAGAGGTACAGGCAGGGACTAGCTGGACACCCTTAGACCCCAGGGACTCTCAGTGGCTCCCCCTTCTGGGGGCTTCTAAGGGGGTTCATGAGGCCTTGGCGCAAATTGGGGGTCCCGAAGAGAGGGAGTTGGCCAAGAATGGGGTCTGTGGGGCGGTCTGTGGGTTGTCACTGCTGACGGCCCGATCCACTCACTGTCCCCTCTCCGTTTCTGGGGCAGGACAAATTCTACCATGGGTTAGCTCAGGTCTCGGTTGGCCCATGAGGTTCGTGGTTGTTCAGACTGTTGGGATCACACAGTCTTGCTGGAGCTCCCTGATAATGGGTCCCTGAGCCTCCACAGCCACGTCTGCCAAGCAGAGTCCCATGTGGGTGGGGGTGGGGGGTCTTGCCCACAGTTAGAGCACAATTACACCAGCCCTTCTGCCTGCAGGTGGACGAGACGACGCTGAAGGTCACTGCCTCGGCCAACCCAGAGTGCTCCAGCGACCAGACCACCGAGGAGAAGCAGTCCACAGATTCAGGGGCCTACTCCATTGGCCACTAAGGCCTCTGCCAGGGCCCCAAGCTCATCCATGGGCTCCAGGCCTCCCTATAGGGCACCCCCTGGGCGAGGAGGGATAGAAAGGGGAGGGGCTTTCATTTCTGCTGCTCACCCCAGGAAGCCACGCCAGACCCAGGTGTCTGGGCCTCCCAGTGCTCTGGCAGAGAGGTAGTACCCCCTGCTAAGACCTCCATCTCCCTTCACCCCTTGCCTTGCCCCTGTCTGCCTCCCAGGACCCCCAGGGCAGTAGCCCCTGAGTTGTCCCCCTTCTGAAGAGTAGAGAGCATAATAGTAATAGCAAGTGGCCACAAGGCATTGCCAAATGCCAGGCAGCGTCACACACATTATCTCATTTAACCCTTAGAGTAATCCTATGAGGTAGTTATTAGTTTCCCTGTTTTGAAGATACACTGAGGCCCCGAGAGACTGAGTCATTTGCCCAAGGCCACACAGCCAAGAAACAAGAGGACTGGGATTTGAACCCAGACCTAACTCCATCACAAGAGAAGGGTGAACTCCCAGGAGGTGGCCTCCCTGCTTCAGCCTCCCCCACGGCAACCAGGATTAGGTTTCGCTTAATGAAGAGTGAGCCCCATGCTTTCAGCAGGAACTCAGGCCCCATGTAGGGAAGACCAGTTAGACAGTGATGCAGGTGGATCTGACTTGGGTGGATCTCCAGTTCAGAAGGAAACAGGAGGCATGACTTAGCTCTGTACCCAGCCAGGGTCTCTCTCTGAGACCCCCACATTCTCCCACACCTCTGGGCACCCCCCCAGCAGTGGAATTTCCCCCCCGCCCCGGTGAGGCATGATTCCCAGACCCAGGCCCTTGTCTCAGCGGACCATGCTCCTTTATGACGCTGGTGAACAGGCTCCGGTGAGGCCCGAAGCCCTGTGAGCAGCCGGCCAGCCAGGCCGCCCCCTCACAGGGTCCTAATGGGCGGTCAGCCTTCAAAGGCTAGAACCTCTCTTGTCCCCTCCCCTGTTTACAGATGAGCAGACTGAGGCCCCAGAGGGGACATGACTTAGGTCACACAGTTAGTGGCCAATCGAGAACCCAGGTGTCCTGGCAAGAACAAGGGGCCAGAGAGGCCACTGGGGGATCCTCTAGTCCTCTCACACCTCTGTCAGCCTGGTGCCGTCTCCCCTTGCTGGGTTCTCTGCCTGTGAGGGGCAGAGCTCAGGAGCAGACCCAGGTCCTCGAAAGCCTGAAGCATATACCGTTTGGGGCATTATCTCAAAATAATACAAAATTAGGTATTAGAAGGGGCTCATGCACAGGGCAGCCCTGAAGGACGAGTTTCATTAGCCCGACAGTCCATCACCTCTGGAAAAGCTGGAGTGCAGGCATGACCATGTGGCCTGAGCTGCAAGGACTTGCCAGGAGATGGAGGGCTGCTCCCTCTGCAGAAGGTGCAGGGAGATGGTGGGGAGGGGCAGGGGCAGCTTTGGGAGTCATTTGGAAGGGACTAGTTTGGGAGCAATGGGCACTTGCAAAGGCCTGACCCTAGTGATTCCCCCCTCCGGGGGAGAAGGGGTCAGATTCCATCACAGGAGGCCCATCACCCCTTCCCCCACTCGGCCTTTACCCCCACCGCATCCTCAGGCTGATGGGATCACACCTCCCCAGGGGTGGCTTCGGGCATCAGGCAATGTCCAGAGATCTGATCAGCAGAGACATCAGTGGAGGCCGCGTTCTGCACCCGGGAGACCCACAGGCATCCCAGCAGGAGTCACAGGCATGTTCCCTGCAGAAGAGACAGAGGCAACCATGTCCTCTTCCTCAGGACGGGTGTGGTCCTCCCGCGTGTGGGGCAGCCACTCTGCCTAGCCCGCCAGCAAGTGTGTGAACTCTGGACAGCGAGCCTGCCGCGCGAGCCACAGGAACCTGCACCACAGCCTCTGGGTGCCAGATTGGCTCAGCCCTGCTGCATCGTGGCGGACTCAGCACGGTCCCCACCATGACCACATGCCAACCCTGCTGGGGGTTGTCACTCATCCTACTGGATAGAAAAAGAAATCTGGAATCAGTGGAAGTTTGAACTGGAGCACATAGTCACTCCTAGCAGTCATTGTGTCTGTAATTACTCAGCATAAAAGCTAACATTTAGAGATAACTCACCACGGTTGAGCATCAGGCGGGGTGCGCGACAGGGGTCACCTATGGTGACCCTCCTTTAATAGCAGGGGACTGAGGCTTGGTAACGGGAAGAGACTGAGCCGGCAGAGCCGGGCCCCCAGCCCCAAGCTTTATGGCTCCAGAGTCTACAATCTTGACTTCTAGGCCACGGCTGTCTGAGAAAAACCAGGACACCGTGGGCCCCTTCTTTTCTGTATGTGTTGGGCTAAACCAAGTGTCTAGGCAGCAGTACAGAGAAATCTGCAGAACCTCAAGGTTTCATATCACAGAGTGGGTCAGATGGCCCCCTCCCTCCACCTGGTGGCTGCGCCATCCGAGACACATGCAGGCCAGGTCACGGCACAGGGAAAGGGGGACGCGAGGCTTGCAGACCGGGGAAAGGTCAGGCCCCGAATGGCTCAACCAACCCCACCGCACCAGCCAGGCTTCAGCCACAAGGAAGACTGGGAAACAGTCCTCCTGGGTCCTCAGGAAGAGGAAATGGTGCACACAGCACCCTCTGCCACACTATCCCCCTCTTGCCCACAACCCCTCCTGCCCACAGCCACTGGCAGTTACACACACCCTTCCCTTGTGTGTCCTTCTCACAAAACCTTGTTCTCCACAAGCGACCCATCAACCTCCCAGAGGTTTGAACAGATAACACCCTCAGGAGTTTCCTCTCCCAAGAGGATCACCTTTTAATCAAGGGCTATTCAAGACTGAAAGGCCTTAAACAGCCAAAGATATAAATGCCTAATGGTTGAAGCTCAGGTGCAGTGATTGACGTGCTGCACCCTTGAGAGCGTATCTCCCTCATCCTGCCTCCAGCGAGCCTCAGTCTGGAGGGGTCTGAGCCCCGGTCTTCCCCCCTCCCTCTATCTCCTGTGTCGGCTGGCTAGATACTGGTCTGTACTGCCTAGAGCTAGATGGGCTACTGGTGTGGGCTGCAGCTCAGGCCCCATCCAGGAGATAAGGGGAAGCTGATAAAAGCCAAAATACTGGTCCCAAGCTCCCTCTTCAGATCTGCCCTTACCAGCCCTCCTCCCCCTACCCACAGCCGATTCCACTGTTCTTTTAGAAGCAGAGCATCAACAATTAGCTTGCTAAAGTAGGCAAGGAAGGGACCGGGTGGGGGTCTGACCTCCAGGCAGCCCTCTTTCTTTGTCCCTGGGAAGACCAACATGCTGTGATTAGTGACTTCCTGGCTCAGTGTCCAACCAAGGCAGATGGACAGACCCCTCTCCTGCGGAGAGGCCTCTGTACCTAGAAGCAGTCCCTGGGCCCAGCACTGGTGACAGTCACTGCAGTGCCCACGCCGGTCATCCTGCCGCCAGGGGCCTGCTCACGTTCAGGGGACTCGTCTCCTGCTTTTTCACCACCTCCTTCCCCTGGGGGTCCCCATTCCTGTCCTGTTCCATTGACTCTGGGCCCTTTAGCAGCAAAGCCAATCTGAGAATATTGTTCTTCTTGTTCCTGAAACTCCGCATCCCATCACATGCCTGGACCGATACACACGTGCACACACAGACATAGACCTGTACAGGTGTATGCCCCACACACACACATACGCACACTCACAAACCCACTGGTACACACATATACAGGCACACACAGATCTAGGATCTTGTTGGGGGCAAAGCTATATGGGCATAAACAACACCCAGGTGTATCCATAAATATTCAGAGGTTTTTTTTTTTTAATCCCTACTCTTTTTTTTTTAAGATTTTATTTATTCATTTGACAGACAGAGATCACAAGTTAGGCAGAGAGGCAGGCAGAGAGAGAAAGAAAGGGAAGCAGGCTCCCCGCTGAGCAGAGAGACCGACATGGGGTTCGATCCCAGGACGCTGAGATCATGACCTGAGCCGAAGGCAGAGGCTTTAACCCACTGAGCCACCCAGGCGCCCCTACAGAGGTGTTTAAAGTGTGCTCAGCACACAGAGGCACACGGACTCGTACGGTTTTGCATATTTATAGATAGAGACTCCCATGTGCACGGATAGACACAAGCATACAAGGATTGACTCTTGTACACACCAAGATGTATATACACACATGTACGTGTGCACTCACAAACACACTTTTACACTCTCCCTGCACCCCGTGTGGAACGACACCCTCGGGAAACATGTAGATCACAGTAGATCATGTAGCTAGCTAGCTAGCTCTGTGCCTTAATCTTTCTCCCTCTGCATCCCCACCACCCCCCTCAACAAGACAGGGCTCTCTGCCTTCCTGACACCCAGCTCAGGCCTGAGCTTCCTGGTTATCAATCTCAGCATCCTGCCTGGAACAAAGAGAGGGAGTAGCGTTCTCCATCCTTGGGGACAGTGAGATGAGGGGAAGAGGCTGGCTCTAGGATAGGGGCGGGAGCCTCACCGCTACCTGATGCTATAATTTTTGCCCTAAGGCCCTCCCAGTGGAAGGCAGCTCCCATCTGAGACTGTGTTCTCTCTAGGGAGGTCAGCTGGGGATGGGGGAAAAGGAGAAGGGATTGGGGTGGGGGACACAGCTCAGAAAGGAGTGGAGGACACATCTCGGGAGCCAGGGACTTTAAACTCACCCACAGGGGGCTGGGAGAATAGAAAACAGGGGCCAGCATCTGAGAGGCCAGAAAGACCCAGAGCTAGAGGAACCAGCTGCCCTAGAGGAAGGGACTTCCTCCCTCCCATGTGGTTCCCCAGGTGGGATCTCAGTACACACCATGCACACAGCAGTTCTTGAATGGGCACAGTCCCCTCCACGTTGGAAAGCCCTTCCACGCTCCCCCATCCCGCCATCTTGCACCCCATATAGGAGCCAAACAAAGCAGGAGGGCCAGTGTCCCACTGCGCACCAATGAGGCAGTCCTCCAGCGGTGGAAGTGGAGGAGGCTGGGCAGGGAAGGCCCATGGGGAGCCCACCAGCCCACTGGGTGCCCAGCTGCTCCCGCTGAGCTTCCCCG
This sequence comes from Meles meles, assembly GCF_922984935.1. NCBI lineage: Eukaryota > Metazoa > Chordata > Mammalia > Carnivora > Mustelidae > Meles > Meles meles. Next base: position 13,488,151 of record NC_060073.1, on the reverse strand, counting down.
CCCAGTCCAAGGCTCCACTGGCAGTCCTCCAACGTGTGTAATAATGAGATGGAGTTGGGAAATGCTGTGGGAAGTCTGGGTTTTTGGCCAGGAGAGGCTGGGGGACAGAGCCTGGAGGGGTCCAGGGACTGCCAGCGGAGGTCTGAAGGGAGGGGGCTCCGAGGCTGGGGCTCCACACCTCAGGCTTAGAAGCAGCAAAGGGCAGATGCCTTTCACATGAAGTCAGCTGCCAGCGGTGGAAAGCATGGTGACTTCAGCGGTCGCCTGTGTGGCGAGTGGCCCTCCTTCCCTCCTTGGCTGGCTGGCTGGGATCAGGACTGTCAGCGCGCTTCCCACATGCTCCTTCTAGCTAAGGTGCACCCAGCTCTTCCCGGGGGAGGAGGGAGGCAGTGTGCTAAGAGCTTCATGAATTAGCTGGTTAAAGTATGCCTATTGTACGTGATCGCCACAATGACCCCAAAAGATAGATGTTATCATCATCCCCATTTCACAGATGGGCAAAGTGAGGCTTAGTGGAGGTAGTAACTTGCCTGGGTCTAAGCTGCAAGAGGCAGAGCCGGATGTGGATGGCGGCAGGCTTACTCCAGCACAGATGGTCTTAGCCTTAGAGCTAGCTCCCTCACATCTGGCTTCCATGCTGCTCAAAGCTGGCGAATTACCCGTCAGCCCTAATTCCCACAGCTTTCCTTGTCCTTCATCCATACCTTACATTCACATCTGCTCCTCTCCTCTGTCGCATCAGTCACTCCTTGTGGCCCTCATATCAGAGGAAGGATAGCAGCCCCCCAGCCCCAAGCATAGTGCGGTCCGTGAGGCTGGAGAGCCCCCATCTATCTCCCATACAGGGTACCCCGTCACCTGGTTTTGCTTTGAGGGATCCCTACATTTCAGCCCTCCTCACAGAGGATGTGGCTTCTCTGGGTGTGGGAAGGTGTGAGTTTGGAGAGGTATGTTCAGAGAACTCAAAGGAATAGTGTGTGAGAGTGTACCTTGCCAACGCTTCCCCTTGCCCTGGTCCCAGTCCCCCTCACCTCTGGTCCATAGGGCTACATAGTTGCCTTCCCCATTCACAAGCTGCCCTGAGGCCCAGTATCCAAAATTCCAGTGTCTCCCATTAGTGCATTGGAATCTCCAGCACGGGAACTAAAGAAGTGATAGGCTGGGTCGTAGGGCAGAGGTCCAGGGAGACAGACCCATGGGCCCCAGGGGCCCATGAGTGCTCCCTTCCCCTCTCACCACCCACCCAGTGAGGAGCCAGAGCTGCAAGCGACCCATGCCTGAGAGTTTACGGGCAATGCCAATGCAAGAGGGGCCAGCACTCCCCCGTCACACAGAACACGCTTCTCCATCTTCACGGTGCATACGATCTCCTGGCATTCTTGTTAAAATGCAGATTCCTGGGGTGCCTGGGTGGCTCAGTGGGTTAAAGCCTCTGCCTTCGGCTCAGGTCATGATCTCAGGGTCCTGGGATTGAGGCCTGCATCGGGCTCTCTGCTCAGCAGGGAGCCTGTTTCCCCCCCTCTCTCTGCCTGCCTCTCTGCCTACTTGTGATCTCTGTCAAATAAACAAATAAAATATTTTTAAAAAATGCAGATTCCAGCTCAGGAGCTCTGGGGTGGGGCCCAAGATTGGGCACTTCTGCCAGGCTAGCCGGTTTGCCAGTGCTGCTGGCCAGGGACCACACTCGAGTGGCACATTTCATGGCATTTATTCATCCACAATCCGAGAGCTGCCTTGAGAGAGGGGCTCCATTTTAGAGATGAAGAAACTGAGACTCCAAGGAAGTCATTCAGCTAGTAGGTGACTAAGCGGGGCATGGAGCATATCTCCTGACTCCAGTGATACAGCAGGAAATGTCCAACGGCCAGCTCCAGGGGAAGGAGAGAACATAGAGGGCAGGAAGAACCCTGATTTACAATTGCCCATTTCCTTGGTGTACGTACCTCCACTGGGGCAGATTTCAAGCTACAGGCATGAATTCCATGAGCATGGAGCTGGGATGAGATGCCCAAAATCATCAGTCCCCCGGACCCAGTCCAAGCCAGCTCCAAGGCTACACTGCCCACTGCTTGAAGCTGGTCTCAAGGACTGAGATACGTCTAGATGCCAACAGGGGGTCCCTGGAGACAGAGAGAACTTCCTGTCCCCAGGGAGGTTGGTGCCTCACCTACCCAGCCCTTGAGCATGCTTCTGATCCAGGCCTGGCCTTTATTGACCCCTCTGGCCATGCACAGGACGTGATGTTCTGAGTTGGAGTTGTATATGGAGATGAGGTTGCCCCTGCAGCACCTTCCACAGACATTCAGCAGAAAGAAGAAAATGTAGGATAGAGAATTCACTGGTTTTTCTCAAATCTCTGAGTCTCCAGGAGAGAGCTTTTCATCTCTTTGCAGGTCAGAAATCAATGACTTACTTGCCCTTCTCAATCCCATCTTGTGTCCCTTGGTCAGAAATTTTTGCAAAAACTAATAATACTCAGAATAATCAAAACTACCATTTATGAGAGTTTTAATGACCCAGGGACTATTCCAAATACTTCCATGTATTATCTCATTTGATCCTCAACCACACCCCTAACAAGATGGTACTATATATCTCCATTTGACAAAGACTCTGAAGCCCCAAAAGGTGAGCTGACCGGCCCAGCAATGGAACCAATGTCAGGCAGAGCCGGGACTGAACACAGGTATATCAAATACCAAAGCCACTCGTGCAGACAGTGGTTCTTAAAGTGCAGGCCCCAGACCAACAACACCATCATTACCTGGGAATTGTTATACGTGCAAACTCTCAAGCCCCGCCCCAGATTCGCAAAGCCAGAAGTGTATTTTAACAAGACCTCCAGGAGATCCTGACACACACTAGGCTTTAAGAACCACTAATCTCAAAGGGAAGAGAAGGTTGACTCTGATCTCCTCCTCACCTCCAGTCCTCCACTGTAGCCTCTCTGCCACTTACCTGAGCGTTTGCAAATTTCTCAAGGTTCTGCACCAACAGGAAGCAACAAGTCTTGCACCCCGGACTGCCTGGAGTTTAAACTTTGTCCACTTCCTGGGGGCACTGAAAGTCCTTGTCTAGGGCAGCTGGGTTGGAATCCATGGCCTCCTCACCCTCAAATGTGTCCCAATAGCCGGAAGGCTTGGTCTCCTCTCCTTCTGACTGAATCACCTTCTGGGTCAAGGCAGAGTCTCCCTCCGGCTCCCCTAAACACTCCAGATTCTGACTCAGGTCTGCCTGTGTCTCCCAGCTGTCCAGATTGGGAGCATTATTCTCTGGGAAGAAGGGGTAACCTAAAATCAGCTCAGGGGGTCTCCCTTCTTCCAGGACCATGGACAGCTCTGGAGGCCCACACAAGCTTTCTTAGAGCCACCATCTGTAGCCAGTCCTGGAAGGATCTCCTTAGCATGGGCTGAGGTGAGAACACTTGGGTCGCAGACACAGGTGGGTGAGATCCTGACTTCTGGCTGACACCGCAGGTGTGTATTCTGGAGGAGGCACCTCTGAGAAGCCCTTCATCTTCACAGGTGGTGGGGTTTTCCTGTGAAGTTACCCTGGCAGAAAGTTTGGGTCACAGTTCCGAGTCCAGGAGAAATCTAATCAGAGATGGGCTGGGTCAGCCGAAGGGGGGCAGCTGTGGCTCTGGCCCTGTGTGGCAAAATACCTGCAAGAAAGAGGAGAAAAAAGAAAGGTTGGTGAGACGGGAAGGGGAGGCTTACCCAGATGGAGAGCAGCAACTGTCCCCAGCAGGGGAAGGGGCAGGAATAGGGGGCCTTTCATTTCCACTCAGGCTTGGGACAGAGACAAAGCTCCGCTTCCCTCCTGGTGGGTGTCCTGTGTGTCTGCACAGCCCCTGGCAGACAGGGGACAAAATCCTTGTTTAACCAGTTGATTAAGGGGCAAAGATTGGTTAGAGCACTGTTTCCTCCCCAGAGAACAGGCACTGAACTGGAGAATTAGGAAAAGGACGTGGGATGTCAGCTCAGGAGCAAAAGTTCCTTTTTCCTGAAAGCCCCATCCCTTCTCCCCCAGACGGTCCTTAGCTCAGACTCTTGCCCCTGCAAGAACGGGCCTGCTCTGAGTCAGGGCCACCATCATTCATACAGGGAAACGAGGGGAAAAGGATAGTGGCCACTGTGGTCCTGAGGACGGGCTTCCAAGTGGGTCAAGCACTCACCTCCGGGAATCTCTGGCCTCCACTCTTAGTGCTTCTGGCTGTTGGGCCCCAGAGGAGGCTGGGTCAAGGCTCTTACGCTGGGCTTCCGGGAAAGCTGGAAGAGGCAAGGATGATTGCCCCCTGCTGTGGGGGAGCACAGAGGAGCTGATAAGAAGAGCTTTACTCAGTCCTCTCACCCTTGAGAACTGCTGTCTTTTGGGACTGCAGAGACCTATTGTCCAGGGCTCCCTTCACATGTGGGTATCCAGACACCCTGGTGTGCTCAAGAGTACCCTAGCTGACTGTTGTCTAGGCATTAATACTGCCCCTATAGTGTCCTAGGGGAAGAACAACACTCCTTAACCCCAGGAGCAGCCTTCTCCTGGTCGATATCCCAGCTAATGAGGTGGGGAATCCCAGGGAGCTGGGAGACCATGTGGGGAGGAGGTAGGAGACCAAGGGAGCCTCTGCCCTCCTGAGCACTCACGTATCTCGACCAAGTCCTCTATATGCATCACATCCCTGAATTCTCATCTTCACCTCATTCCACAAGAAGGTATGCTGATCCTTACTTTACAGACGAGGAGATGAGGTTCAGAGAGGGAAGGCAACTTGCCAAGTTTGCACAGGAAGTAGGAGAACTGGGATTTCTAAGTCTTTTTGGTTTGAAACCCTTGTCTCTCTCTCTGATTCTCTGTCTCAGTCTTTGTCTGACTCTCTGTCTCTCTCTCTCTCTCTCTCCTTCACTTTCTTCCTTTCTTTCCCTGTCCTCTTCCTTTTCCTTCTCTTCCACATCTTTAAAATTTTGTGCTCATTTTTTATGATGTGGCTCTAGAACAAGGTTCTCAACCTTCCTGCTATTATTATTTGCAGTAAAATAGTTCTTTGCTGAGGGGTGTCCTGTGCATTGGAATGAATTTAGCAGCATCCCCTCTACCCACCAGTGGTCACTATCACCTCCCTGAGTCATGATGACCAGAAATGTCTCTCCACATTCCCAAATGTCCTCTGTCACCCCATCAGCTTCTAGATCACTGATCTAGAACATGTAAAACATGCCATTTTGTCCAATCTCAAGGCATAATCTTATGGCCAGGAGGCAGCAGCCAGATTGGAAAACTTCATGCAGAGTCGTTGAGACACTCCAGGCCACCCTTCCCCCCACCCTCACTCCTCATCTCCCACCAGCATTCTATCACCACCAGGGGTAGGACTAGGGGGATGTGAGCAAGGCACCTGCCTCAGTTGCAAAATTTAAGAGCCCACTAAAGAATTCAGCTGTCAAGAGAAACACTATTTTAATGTAATCTTTATTAAAAATCAAAATACATGCAAAAAATCCATAATTAACAAAATAGCAAAGTTTGAATCAATCAAGCTCTGGCCAAATTCATTGCAGTCCAAGAAGAAGCCACCAAGTGCTGAGCCCTAATTTTGCTGGATACCACCACCAAGAGCTAGAGGACTTGGGGGGGTGGGTGTCTGTCTCAACTCTGTGCCATCCCACCAGGCAGCACATATTTCATTCTTGGATTCCAGCCCAGCACACCAGTACCCAGAATACCAGAGAGGTAGCCCAGAAGGTGAAAAGGCCTCAGTCCTCCCCCTCCTCTGTGCTCTCAGGGGACCTACAAATGGAGAAGTATCTGAGACCTCATTTCTGTGCTCAATTGCAGAGTAACGGTCTTGCCCATTATCACCACAGCCCAACAGACTTGACTCTCGGCTTCTCTTCCTGACTCAGGGACTGGGGGCTGGGTCAATTTCATGCCCCCAAAACCTGGTCCAGGTTTTTTTTAAAGATTTTATCTATTTATTCGACAGAGAGAGATCACAAGTAGGCAGAGAGGCAGGCAGAGAGAGAGAGAAAGAGGAGGAAGCAGGCTCCCCACCAAGGAGAGAGCCCGATGCGGGGCTCGATCCCAGGACCCTGGGATCATGACCTGAACCGAAGGCAGAGGCTTTAACCCTCTGAGTCCACCCAGGTGCCCCTGGTCCAGGTTTTGAACTTGAGATCTCCCTAGTGGGAGAGCTAGACCCCCTCCCATTTTTCTTGCCCATCCTGGGCCTGGCCGAGGATATCATTTCCTTAGTGTTTGGGGTGACCAGTAAAGACAGCTTGCACCATGATAAGCTTTACATGTGTCTTTTCATTGGAACATCCATTTCATTATGAGAGAATGACTTCTCAGAGTGCTTAAGACACAGCAAATCAGAGACAGGCCTAAACCCAGGCCTTCTAGCTTCTTAGCCTCCCTATGGCTCCCCTCCCTCTGCCTCCTCTCACAGACCTCTCTCCTCTGCAACTTGCCCCTCTTCACATTCACCCTATTTTCTTTACACACAAACCCTGAGCAAAGACAGTCCATTGACTTCAGTGGCCTCCTCACTGACCAGTGAAGCTTGTCTGATCCCAAAATAATACTGTTGAAGATCCACCATGGACCAAACACTATGTTTCATTAAGGCTTTAATCTCTGCGATCCTACTTACTTAATTTTTATAATCCTCCTGCAAATTAGGAATTGTCGTCTCTAACCTCCATATCTACTGCACGGCAGGAGAGGTTAAATGTTGTGTTGACACAACTAGTAAGAAGCGGCACGTGTGACCCTGTCAGATTCCCACATCCGTGCTTTCTTTGATAGGCCCAACTGCGTTAGCCCCAGACATTCTGGCCAGTGGGGCCACCATCTCCGGCAGCCATAAGCCTCCAATCCTCCAGCCAACTGTTTGCATTTCTATTCACAGGATCCAAACACTGCCTCTTGTCTCGAGATTCAGCCCTGCCCCACATTGTGCAGAGGGCGGGTCTCTCCATCTTGAGGGACAGGGTAGTGTGATGCATCCTGGAATCCTGAGTCCAAATTCAGCCCATCTGTGGCTCCGTTTTCTCCTCCAAGAGCAGAGGCTCATGGCAGGACCTCCATCTAATGAGCCAAGTTCCCAGAATAGTGCCTGGCTCACGGGGTTGGGAGGTGGCCCTTGTCAGGAAGCCAGGACTAGAACTGTGACCCCAATCAACAAGTAAGCACTGTGTGTTGATTGAACTCCTGCTCTGTGCTTTACATAGTGAAACGAACTCCAGGGATTGCATCCTAAAGATGCAAGTTAGCTTCCACAGAGCTCAGTTAGCATCTTGTTGGAGATGAAAAATGACACACAAACCCTCATCTGGGGTTGCAAGGCCAGTCCTCTTATTTCATTTTTTACTTTTTTACAACTTTTCTTGTGGACATATAACATGCATCCTGTAAAATGTACTAGAGGGTGGACTGCTCAGGGGATTTTCACAGAGTGAATGCATGCCCAGATCCATGCCCAGAATGTTCCCAGGCATCCCAACGCCTCTTTTACGGCTCTTTCTTGCATGAATCCCCCACAGGGGATCTCCATGGACTGGAAGGCCCACTTCTGTCACAACACACAGCCCCAACAGACGAGATGGATGAGGACCAAGACAAAGTCCACCTCCACTTAGCATAAAGCCTGGCACCTCGTAAGTGCTTAATCAATGGGAAATAGCGTTACTCTTTATTATGCATATTGGAATAAAGGGAAGCCATGCTTTCCCACAGCAGAAAATAGTTTATGAGGACAAGGAGTGAAAGGTCTACTTTAGCGGCATCCTCCGCAACACACAGCCCCAGGCTGAACCCAGAAGAGTGTTCCAGAATTCCACCATCTTTGAAGTCAGCAGACTGTCACAGAACAGCAGTTACAATGGGCTGCAGTCTGATTTCTGTCTTTCTCAACTAACCGTGCAAGCTAGAACAGGCAGCTTCCCCACTCTGGGCCACACTCAAAATATTCAGGTTCCTGACTTGCCTCTGGGAATCTGGGGCCACCTGTAATTCTATGTACTTGAAGAGTCCGGGATGTAAAGTCGCTTTAGGGCATTGACTCCTTATTTTCTGCTCACCTCTTTGGTGGAGTAAGGATTTGGAATGCTTTCCTTCCCCGCCTCCGACTGAGACTCCCTCCTGTCTAGCTGGGTTGGAGTCCTATGCCCCAAGATGAACTCAAGGGTAAGGGAGTGTGTCCTGCCTCTCCATGGTGCTCCATCCCTAGGCGACCGTGTCCTGGAAGCAGTCCGTGCTGCCAGCCACAGGATCCTAGTGGTTGAAAGAACATTCAACCGGAACAGAGGGCTGAGTCACAACACTGGCCTCATTTAGAGGTTCTGCCTTGGGTCCGTCTTTGCATAGGCCCGTAACTTCTCTGAGCCCGGTTTTGGGCAACGGGGTAATAATTATCGATCACACAATGTCAGCAGGGGGTACTTCATGGGGGTGCAATAAGCAGTAACAATTAGTAGACGGTGTTGTGCTTCTATTATAAACAACTGTATGTTCCCGAATGGCTGGAAGCTGGGTCTTCCCAGGTCTTATAGAGAGTTGGACCTACAGCATGCCGTCTTATATTGGGTTTCCCCAGAAACAAGTCTTGAGACAAGGATTTGAGTGCAAGTGGCTTATTTGGGAGACGCAAGGGCACTTGTAAGGAAGAGGACAATTCAGACGGACCACGGGAGACAGCCAATAACATGTGCGTTACAAAGTCAGCTGCCTCCGCCGGTACCTGGCCGTTGATCCCCTGAGAAGCCCTAGGAAACAGTACCCAATACATGCCTTAGAATTAGTCCATTTGAAGGGCAAGGGACTGGGACACTCGTATTTCCGCTCCTGCCTGTTGTGGACTGTTCCCGGGGACATGTTAACTCCCTGGCCCATTAAGGCAACCGCACTCTGTGGGGAGGAGGAAAGGTCCCTGTGTGTGGAGACGCCAGTTCAGGACCGGGAGAGCCCAGCTATGAAGAGAACAGGTGGGGTCCTGACGGCACCTGCTGTGCGCCTGCCAGTAATTAGAAGTCGTGTGAGGAGCTCCCTGAGCCCTTTCTTCCATCTTCAGGAAGCCCCCACGGACCCCACCCCATACTCCAGCCGCCTTGCTATGAGAGACAGTGGAGTGGGGAGGGCGGTCATTGCAGGGCAGAAAGTTCGTGGGTGGAGCTAAGCGGAGGCAATCAGTGACCAGAGGAAAAAGAAGTCAGTTTCAGGAAAGCAGTTTTATTGCTGGGAGCTGGAAGCAGGGGCAGCAGGCAGGGGAGGGGAGGCAGCTACCCCGGAGTGGGTGGCTCTGGACTCCTGGCTGGGTCTCGCTCAGTAGGAACAGATGAAGGGGAGCCGCCTGCGGCAATGAGTGCGACGCCAGTGACCTCCTATGATGGCAGAACAGGAAGGGGACTTCAGCCTCTGGTTCCCCCTGACTCCGTCCCAAGAGGGCCTCCCCCCACCACCCCGCCCCACTCCTGCCTCCATAGAGAGGGAGTCCGAAGACTCAGCGGGTGCCCCCCTGGAGGCACAGGCCCCTCCCAGCACCGCTTCTCTGAGCCCCTCCCATCCCACCACCGCGCCCACCCCTCAAGCCTCCCATCGACCCCCGCCTCCCCATCCTTCATCCCTACTCCCACTTCACCTCGGGTACACAGGGCCACACATCTGCCACCCCTGGCCCGGGGCTGGCCAGCAGCCCAGTATCCAAAGTCCCAGCGACTGCCATCAATCCAGGAAAAGCGTTTCCAGCGACCCTGGAGGAGGCAAGAGCAGAAGACGTGGGCATGGGCGAGCGCGAGGGAAGAGCAGTAGGCAGAGCTGGAACTGCCCCAGCCCACATTTGCCCTCGACCGCTGGGTCCTGATGGACACTGTCCTCGTCAGCAGCAATGCCGACCCACAGTGATCATCACCATTACATTCTATGCGTGGCAGTGATGCACTCATACTTCTGGCCCAAACGCATTCCAGAGATGCAGAACCAGGCTGACCGTCTCCCCCAAGTCACACAGACAGACAGACAGAGGCTAAGCAGAATTTGGCCCCAAACCTCCTCACTCTGAATCCTTGGTTCCTCCCAGTGCCTAGGTGGCCTCCTGAGTATCTCACCCCAGCTGTCCGTCTGTCCCCAGTTCTTTGGAGGACCAAAGGGGAAGCACAGACAGAGCTGCAGCAAGGTGAGCACTGGCTGAGGTCAGGAGTGCTCCCCACTTAGAGCCGGGACCCCTCTTACACAGCCTACGACCCTGCCTCCGATCCAGACTTGGCCCTGGTTGAGCCTGCTGACGGAGCTCTGGAGCTGGTGATTGAAGTAGATGTTGTGGATGGAGATGAGGTTGCCCCTGTAGCATCTCCGGCAAATAAACTGTGGGACAGGAGAAAGGAAAAAGGATGGAGTGACCCCCTCAAAGGAATTCATACAACCTTAACCTTGGGTCTCCAAATCTTCAAAATCCGTCCTCTCCATCCCCATGCCCACCTCCATAGCCATTTGAAGGCTGGAGATCTGTTTCCACAGGCCACTCCCCCCCTTACCCTGACACCTGGGCAGGCCCCAGCCCCTGCTGACACCCCCAGGCTCTTCAGTGAGGCAGATATGGATGCAGGCTGGAGGCATCTGTCCCCGCCCCTCCACAGGCCTCAGCTTCAGCCCCAGGCTGCTCACCTGAGCTGAATAAAATCTCTTCACGCTCTTCACCAGGAGGAAGCGGGGACAGTTCTTGCACCCAGGGCTGTCTTCCAGTTTCACCGTGTCCTCTTCTTTAGGGCACTGAAATTCCTCATCCTCTGCATCCAGGGCTGGGGCAGACTCTAAAGACCCCTCCTCCTCCGGGGCATCTTCACTTCCAGAGTACTCCTCCTCCTCTTCCTTCAGCAGCGTCAGCTCCCCCGTAGGGCCCTCCTTTGCCTCGTTCTCTGGCATCTCCCCATCCTGAGGCACGGCCTCATCCCCTAAGAAGCTCTCCAAGTTAGACATTTGAGTCCCTGGCAGGGAGAAAGACCAAGTGTCCCTTCTTCACATCTACCCCTGTTCTTCCCCAGCACCACGGACAGCGTCTGCCTTGCCCCCTGGGGGTGGGATAGCCTGGGACACAGCCAACAGCAGGAGCCTCCCCCTCCCCATCCTCCCATAAGAGGTCATGGTGTTAAGAGCAAGGACTTAGATTCAGACAGCTGTAGATTTGGGTACTGGCTCCATCCCCTATTAGCTTTCTTTTTCTGTTTGTGGGATGGGTACACAATATTACGTACCTCATGGGGATGCTGTGATGTTTAAAGGAGATAGTGCATAGAAAATGCTTTAGCATGACACACTCAGTGAGCTCAAGGTAGAAGGAAGCTATTATTATATTCGTCATTGGTATTGGGCAGAGAGGACAAAATCAAAAATCAAAATCAAAATCAAAAATGTCACAATAGAGTTGCCCCGAGGAGCCCCTTCGGCTCCTGGCTGTAGAGATCTGTGTGCAAAGATCCTGGTGTAGGGCAGGGCCCCCGAAGGAGGAGGTTCTGTGGCTGTGACCCCATCTACTCTAGAAAGGAGCAAAGTGGAACGAGACTGAAGGACAAGGAGACTTACCCAGATGGAGAGTTGAAACTGTCCCCAGTAGAAGAGCCAGAAGAAGGGGAACTTTCATCTTGGCTTTCTTCTGCAATGAAGAGCACAGCTTGTCACACACACACACACACACACACACACACACACACACACACCCCTTGGGAGTGGGGTGGAGAAAGAGAAGGTATGACAAGAAGCCCCTGAAACTCCAGGATGCTGGGACCCTTTCTGAAGGGAGTGAGGCAGACCATGACAGGCAGCTGAGGCTGGCTTTCCTGTGAGCCTGCATGTGAAGAAGAGAATATTACCTTTATTGGTTTGTACTGAATGGGCCCCTCAGAGTCTGTGAAAGAAGAGAGAGAACCAAGAATCAATGACCGGCGGCCTTCCCAGGAATGAACAGTGCTTGGCTAGTGCGTCCCCGCCTCACAGCTCTGAAAGCCAAACACACACACTCCCATGCCCTCCACGCTCTACCTTCACAGCCGAGGAGGCCTTCGAAGGAGTATGAAGGGCAGGGATGAGAAGTCTTGCCGCTGCCGACCCCTGAAAGCCACACGTAGTCCCAGCCAGCCCTCCAGAACCTCTCAGCCCGGGCGAGACCCCTCCCCGGAGGGTGAACACATACCCCCCTGAAATCAGCTCCACCACGAGAGGGAAAGCGCTAACCTGCCCAAAAGTCTTCCTGCTCCTGCGGGGTTCACAAAGCTCAGATTCTCCTTTGACATTTTATAGAGGGTCTCAGAGGAAGTTCCCCAAAGAAAGGAGGGTTTCCCCAGCCTGAAGGAAATGGGAGGGCTGATAAGAAGTGTTTCCTCACTTCCCTGGAGAGCCCACTCATCTGCTTCCAGATTCTCTCCTGACACCCCTTTCGGGAGCCTGGGGGCCATTCTGGGCCTGGCTGGAACCGGTGGTTCTTGTCCTGGGGCGCACTTCAGAATCTCCCAGGGAGCTTTTCCAGAAGACGCAGCCCCTCTGCTTCTTTAATGGGACCGCAGACTGCCACAGGCATTTGGGAAATAAATCTATTAAGATTAAAGTTGTACCTATCACTTGCTCAGTTTCACCCTTCGGAGACCATCCTTTGGAAATAAAAGCACCTATAACTTAGAATGCTTTTTACAAAGTTGCGTATTGCTTTCCCGTTTGTAAAAACAGAAGTCTCCATGAGAACAAGGAGCTGGCTCTCCCCTGGATGGATAGGCAGTGAACAGAAGGGAGGGAAACAGGGCATTCCGGGTGTGAGCAAAGGTGTGGTAATGAAATGACCTTGGCATCAGCACAGGACAGTGTCCTTTCTCGCTTAACTAAAGTTAACAGAGTACTCATTGGAAGGGGGTGGGGAAAACAGAGTACATCCCTTTTTTTTTTTAGATTTATTTATTTATTTGAGAGACACAGAGAGAGAGAGAGAGAGAGAGTGGAGGGAGCGGCAGAGGGAGAGGCAAAGAGGGCTAGAGACAGATTCCTGCAGAGCATGGAGCTTGACACGGGACTCAATCCCATGACCCGGAGATCACAACTGTAGCAGAAACCAAGAACCCGTCTGTTGTTCAACCAACTGAGCCTCCCACGCGCCCCAAGGACATCCTATCTTGAGCCAAAGAATGGAGAGACCCTTTCTCCCACGCCTACTGGCTTAAGGAGACAGAATGCAGGAATCAAGGACATGACTCAAAAACAAAAGAGACAGGAAGCTTCGAAAGCTGCATTTGCTCACCCCCATTCCTAGGTCCCCCGAAGGGCCATTCCGTCTGTTGGACAAAGCTATTGCAATCAGACAGGATAGGGCCAATTCTTGGAGGCCAGTTGCTCTCAGGCACCCCAGCCCGGAGGGAAGTCTCTCCTTTAGGCCCCACAATCCAGGTTAGCGGCCCTAGAAATTCCATTTCATCAACATCCACTGGGGGATGAGAGCAGTGGCTGAGGGTGTGGGTTCGGCAGTCAGAGAGTCTAGGCTGGAACCTAGTGTCTACCACTTTATAGCTGTGTGACCCTAGGCAGGTTCCTTAACCTCTCTGTACCTCATTATCATTGTTTATAAAGTGGGGACAACTATCCCTACCTCACTGGGTTGTCAGAAGGAACAAATGAGAGTGTGTGTGTGGCAGACTTGCTGTGGGCTGACCGGCCCCCTTTCTGCTTTCTGCTTTCTAGAATTCCACTTCCTAGGAATCTTGGTGGAGGGCAGACCTCTCATTCTTGAAAAAAGAGTGCCAAATAGATTCCTAGCCTCCCTTGCGGCTCAGGCATATGACTAGGACTCCATCGAATGGGAGTATCCAGTCAAGACTTGTCCTCCGGAGCTCGTGACCGAGAAGTGGAGGCCAGGAGGACATCTCCCGGCTGAACCAGTGGTGTAGACCCAGTTCTGGGGGTGGCAGTGTCCACCATACCAGAGCGGGGATCCAGGGTCCAGGCCCTACGCTGCCAGCCACAGGGTCTGAATCACAACAGCAGTGGCAGCCAGGGCCTCCCCACACCCCTCCTAAGGCCTGCTTTTGGCCCCTGGTTCTCTTCCTGCAATTTTATTGAACTACCTCATTTCCTTTCAATAAATTCATTTTCCTGCTCTGTATCCAGGGGAGGAGGTTCAGCTGCATGCCCCAGAGCCCTGGCTGAGGCAGAAGTTAGCCCAGGACCTGGCATGCAGTCACTGCTCAGTCGATGACAGTTGCTCCTGTGAACAGGTCTAGAAGTGATCCAGGTCCCTGGGACTGACCCACATTAATCAAACTCTCAAGAGACCGATGTCTACATCTGGTGCCAAGGACATAATTTAGGTTGACCTGAACCCACTTAGGGCCTTCCCACCCACACATATTCTCTCCCTGCCTCACAAGCTACAAATGTTGCTAAATCTGTGTCAGTTTGTCACACAGCATAGAAGAGTAATAAGATGTTGTGGAGCTGCAAGACCTGTTCCTTCCCAGGAGGAAATTCATACTTAGTGCAGTTGGTGGTAGGGAGTTGGCACGGGGGAGTGTCCCAAAGGAATGGGCTTGAGGATTTCCTGGAAAAGAATCCGGGGTCAGCAGATCAAGAAATATGGGCAGAGAAAGAGAGGTTCAATCCAGGCCAGAGGTCCCCCCCACCTTCTCCCCCTTAGACCATAACAGGCTGGAAAGTCCCTTTAGTTCCAAGCTCTGCCCCTACAGCAGTGATATCCTCCGGGAGTTAGACCTCTGGGCGACCAACCGCCTGATAACTGGGCTTGGCCAACATCCCTGTGGGGCAGATAAGAGGTGGCGAAAGACCTAACACTGTCCCAGGGCTGAGCCGCTGGGAGATAGGGACCCGGGCCGTTGCTCTGTGAAATCAGCCTCACAGCAGCCCCTCTGACCCTTGCCTGTGTGGACGCCCCAGCGATGGACACTGACCAAGACTGCTAGAGCTGGAAGGGTCCTTGGTGATGACCCAGTCTAGTCGCCACATCTCAGCCATGGAGAGTGCCCCCTATCGGACTCAGAGGTCCCCTTTCCCAGATTCACTGCTCTCCCTGCTCCCCCTGAGAGACCACCTTCAGGTACCTCCTCTCCCAGACCTTGAGTACTCGCCATGAGGTGGGCGACATGAAGTCCTTGCAGTCTCCCAACCCCACTCGCCACCCTTCCGTATCTCCCCAGTCCACCTACTTCTCACCATGTCTGCTGCTGCCTCCCTAGCCCAGGCTGCCCTGTTTGACGACATACGTCAGAGCCCGTCGTCCCCATGCTCCCCGCTCAGCGTCTTCCTTCTGCGCTAACAACTAGTCCACACTCATGCCCGCTGCCTACAAGTGCTAGTCTGGCTCTTGCCGATTTGCCCGACCTCAGTGGTGGGAGGGATCCTTCTCATGCCGGATTCTGCTCCCTGGGCCAGGCTGGGCCTCCATACTGGCTCCTTCTGCCCATCAGGTCTCAGCTCAAATGTCACCTCCTCAGAGAAACCTTCTTGAGAACTCTCTCCAAAGAAACCACCCCCTGGTCAAATAAATAAATAAAATCTTAAAAAAAAAAAAAAAAAAAAAGAGGGTTAAGCCTCTCTGCCTTCGGCTCAGGTCATGACCTCAGGGTCCTGGGATGGAGCCCCGCATAGGGCTTTCCACTTGGCAGGGAGCCTGCTGCCCACCCCCCTGACTGTCTGATTTTGATCTCTCACTCTCTCTGTGTCAAATAAATAAATAAAATCTTTAAAAAGAAAGAAAGAAAGAAACCCCCCCTCATCCCACTCTCACATCAAGTTACTTTGTTCCACGTGATGGTCCAAATTTCATGTAGTAGCAAATGATGGTGGCTTGAAAAGGAATTTTAAGTCTTCCACCATCCACGAGGAGAGATTCTGAGCCTCTTTCATGTACTCATCACTGCGTGGGACAGACACATCACAGCCCACCGAGAAGAGCCAGGTCAGGAGCTCCCGGAACCCCAAACAGTAGCTTTGCTCTCCCCAGTGGAGAGCTCAGAACAAAGACAGAGCTGGTGATTGTGATCGGAAGTTCATTGGGTGGGAAGGGCCTGGGGTGGGAGGTGGGGTGCCTGTGAGGTCTGTGTCCAGAGCACCCACCCAGCAGGAGGACATGGATGGGAGAGGCGGGCTGGCCATGGGTCCTGGGGTAAAGGGCTTTCGGGTTTGCTGGTCTCGGCACAAAGCTGGCCACACACCCACAATCCCAGCAGCATCTCCTGTCAGTTAGCTCCTGGAAGTGATGGAGAGCACCCCCCAGGGAAGGGGAGCTGGGGGCCTCGGGATCTTCTCCGCGATGGGCCATCCTCTCTTGGCCAGCCGTAAGAGGACAGCATTTGACTCCAGTGTCTGCCTCTCCTTCCCTCCCCCCTCATAGGGCAGCCCCAGAAATACCCCCACACTTCTCCAAAACCTCCTGGTTCAAGTTACCCCACAGCTTCTGCAAACAAGTCCCCGTGAGTGGGGACAGAGTCTCAAAGTCTCGGGGCTCCTTCTGTTGTCCTTCCTCTCTTCTGACTCTCCCTCTGGGGGAGTGTATCTGTTTGTCTGTCTCTCCTGCTCACTCTCTCATATCTATCCGATATTTTTGGAGTCCCCATCCTATGGCAAGTAGGGTGCAAAGCCCCCGGGATACAGCGGGTAGTACATGATACACTACCTGCCCAATGGAGTTCCCAGCCAACAGAAGACACGTGCTAATTTTCTTCTTAATCCATATGTTACACTGCAGCTGTGAGCTCTAGGGGCCAGGCTCCTGGTACCATGGAGGCCCGTCCTAGGTCAAGGGCTGGAGAGTAAGGCAGGCAGAGCTGAGAGCTAATGGACTGGCAGCCAACCATGGACGTTAACTATGGCTGGGTGGGGCATGTTCCAAGCAAGGAGAATTAAACCATTTTTGTTTCAAATAGTGCACTTGGGGCACCCGGGTGGCTCAGTCAGTTAAGGGTCCCACTCTTGATTTCAGCTCAGGTCATGATCTCAGAGTCCTGAGACTCTGATGCTGAGCCAGCATCGGGCTCTGTGCTGGGCGTGGAGCCTGCTTAAGGTTCTCTTGCTACCTCTGTCTCTGCCCCTCCTCCCGCCCCACTCTCTCCCTCTCAAATAAGTAAATAAATAAATAAACAGATAGTGCACTTGGCTTTTACTACGACTCTTCTTTTATAAGAAGAAGTAATAGCAGCTCTTAATGAAGACCTACTGTGTGCCAAGGCCAAGGACTTTTCATGTGGAGCTTCACTGGTCCTACCGGTCTCTGGGGTCGGCACTGGCAGCCCCGGTTCAGGAGAGGGAACAGGCAAAGGCAAGTCTGTGCCTGGTTCAGGGGCGCCCAGCCTGAGAAGGCAGGAAAACGGCCCATAGCTGTCCGTCTGGAGGTCTGTCTGCCCATGCTCCCCCCTGGCCCCAGCCATCTCTGGGCTCTGGCGGGAATACACCGCTCCACCCCTGGTAGCTGACGTTTCTGCACTGACTGCTGGAGAAACAAAGGGTAGAGCAAAAACTAAACATAAAGATTGATATTTCTCATGGACTTTGGCTTAAGATTTGGGGTAATTAGTCCATTTTTTGTCTCTGAATTCTCCCATTCTACACAATACAAGGGAATCTGTATTGTTTTAGGCAGAAACAAGCCCAGGCAAATGCTTGCACGACGTTTTGTCCTGAACCAAGACAGTGACATGTTGACCTCACCAAGAGTGAACCGGGGCCTCTCCTCACTCTGTCCTCCCCTCCGCCCCTCCCCCGCCACCCCCCCACCCGAACTCACAGAAGTTACTGTCGGCACCAGAAGCCAGACAACAGCCTACTGCTTTCATTAACCCACATAATCCTTACAACTCCATGATGTAGTCCTGTTGCTACCCCATTTTACAGATGAAGAAACTGCGGCATCATGTACGGAAGTCCCAGAGCTCGTGTGGGGAAGAGCTGGAGGCTCTTGGACTGGTCTTGGACTGTCCAAACAGCAGAGGCCAAGCCCCTGCCTTTCATTGTTCCCCATATTCCCTCTGGTCCTCCCACAAGCTCCCCAGTGCTTCCCGTCTCCACTACAGGGGAAGAACTGAGGGGCTGCAGGGCTTGGGGTCCTCGGGGTCCCACAGCTGGCCAGTGCCTGAGTGGCCCAGAGCCCTTCCCATGCCCCCAGTACACGAGTCCACCTGGGGCCTGGGAGGGAACACTGGGCCCAGGAAACAGGATGCTGAGGGACCCATGAGCATATGTTAGAAAAAAAAAATCAAAACCTGTGGAGAGTGGCTGGTGTGACCAAAAGTTGTGGTCCTGGGTTTAACCACCCGTCCGCAGCCCGCCCTGTGGTGACTCATGGTGGCCTGTGTGACTCAGACTGCAGCGTGTCCGGGAGCCATCAGATGCGTCCCACCTCAGGACTCCTTGTGCTCAAACAAGGACTGGAGTGTGTGCCTTGAAACCCGGGAGGAAGGGTCCTCCCAAAGATGTTAGAGGAAAGACTCTATCTCCTGGAGTCACACCCAACACACTTGGGAATCATCTTCCCCTGGGCTGGCAGGAAAAAGAGATCCAAGAACAATCCCTGGGGTCAGAGAAGAGGGTCCAAGGGCAGCAACGCCCCTAGCTAAAGAACAGTTGGAACCAGGTTAATGGACGATGATTCATGGATGCCACGTCACTCCTTAGAAACTCTCAAGGTGGCTCTGTCGATGACATCTGGCCCCGAGTTCCATTCTACCTCCACTCCCCATCCGCTGGCCTAGGCTGCTCTCGTGGCTCACTGTCATCTGGGACCCCCAGCTCAGGCAGCAGAGGGGGACAGAGTGGGGCATAACATTCCAAGATGTGTTCAAGGGCACACCCCAGGGTTCGGCGGTTGGGGGATAACTGAGGGGGAACACAGCCAGAAGATGGGGTTCTAAGCAGCCGTACACAATGGCGTTTTGGTCAACTATCTGATGACATAAAGAAGGGCTTATTTCAATGACTGTGCGTACGTCGGAAACAGGCCAACGTGTTCACGGTGGCCATTTCTGAGCAATGCCATTAACAATACATTTCTCAAGCACTGTATATTCTGATGTTTCACAACCACCACACATTTCCTACGCAAGAACGAATGTAAAGAAATAGCAAAATCTAAAATGAACAGGACCTATGAGCCAGATCCAGATTTTTTTTAATTTTTTTTCAGAGTTCCAAAATTCATTGTTCATGCACCACACCCAGTGCCCCACGCAGTATGTGCCCTCCATAACACCCATCGCCAGGCTCACCCAGATTTAATTACCCACTCCACAACGTGCTCATTTGAATGACCTTGGACATGATGGCCCACTCGGAGCCTGACGTTCCTTGTTCGTAAAATGGGGCTGGTGAAGGAAGACTGTCACCTCAACTTCCCAGTCTGTGCCTTCCCCTACTCTTTACGTGGCAGGTGTTCTCCTAACAGAAGAGCCCTCTGCCCCAGGCTCAGCGCCACGGCCGAGGCAGGGGGTGGGGGGCAGATTTGCATCAGCCCCTCACCCCTGAAGCTGGGCGCCAGAGAGAGAGGTTGCTCTCGGAGCCCGTTGCCGAGCCACACCAAAACTTGCGACACCACTCCTTTCTTCATTTGAAAGGGCGGTTGGTCCCATTTGAGGAAGCAGGTGCAGGAAGGTGGCTCCCGCAACAGAAATACGAGGCTGTGCCCTTGGGCTCCTTCTCTAGCTTACTCATTTTCCCCAGAAATCATCTCTGACTCTCTCTGGGTAGAAGTGTTCTCTGTACTTCCTGGGAATCCAGACACCTTTTTTTTTTTTTTAAATAACAGCTTGTGATATAATACACCTACGATGTAAATCACCTACTTAAAGTGTACAATTCAATGGCTTTCAGGATATTCAGAGCTGTAGCACCCCTACCAGCTTTAGAAAACTGTCGTCTCCCTGAGAAGAGCCCCTTCAGCCATCAGCAGTCCCTTCTCCTCCCCAAGCCCTAACCCTAGCCCCCAATCCACTTTCTGCCTCTGCAGATTTGCCTGTTCTGGACATTTCACAATGGAGTCGTGCTGTCTGTCTCCTGTGACTGGGTCTTCCACCCAGCATAACGTCCTCATGGCGGAAGCGTGTATCCGTTTCACTCCTTTTTAATGACGAGCAATATTCCATTACAGGCATACACCACATTTTGTTTATCACTCACCAGCGGTGGACACCAGGCATCCTTCTCAAATTTAAAGGCTTTTTTTTTTTTAAGATTTTACTTATTTATTTGACAGAGAGATCACAAGTAGATAGAGAGGCAGGCAGAGAGAGAGAGAGAGAAGGAAGCAGGCTCCCTGCTGAGCAGAGAGCCCGACGTGGGACTCGATCTCAGGACCCTGAGATCATGACCTGAGCCGAAGGCAGTGGCTTAACCCACTGAGCCACCCAGGCGCCCTCCTTCTCAAATTTAATATATCTCCTGTGATGATAGCAGTGACCCTTGGCCACCTGCCGTATGCTACAGGTGCTTGACCCAAGTTCTAACCCTTACAACAGCCCGGGGAGGCAGGGCTGTTTCTCCCGTCCCCTGATGAAGAAACCAAGACGTCGAGGTGAAGTGGCCCATCCAAGGTCGCTCTGGTGACAGAGCAGGAATCAAAGATGGGTTGGCCTAGCCCCCCACCCCCCGTCCATGTTCTTCTCATAGCTTCACAGCTGTCCCCTACCCCCGTGTGCTCTGCTCTCTCCTTCTAGTTGGCTCTGTGGCCAGAAAAAGAAAGAATCCTCTCCGTAGCGATGGTTCATTGAAGGAGCCCTAGCAGGCACCACGTGGGGGGCCCAGTGCGCATTAGTCACCTAGCCAGGGGGCCACCTCGTGGGGCTCATTGCCCAGGTGATGAGACGTCATCATGCAAGGAGACAGGTGCTGGTCCCCGGGAAGGGTAGGACCCAGGGCTGGGAATGCAGGGCTGCTGGAGAGCACAAAGAAGGATTTTTAGAGACAATATTTTAAGCAGGACCCCTGGGGACTAGGCGAACGGCCCTGGCAGAGGCAAGCCTACGCTGGGGAGTAGGTGTGCTCATAGACCCAGAGACCAGGAACCTGGGTCCACAGGGATGAGTTCTGTCCTCCTAAATGCAGGCTGGGAAGAGTAGCAGAGAGGTTGGAATCACACTGCGAGAGCCTGCACGCCAGGCTGGCTTCTGAGCGGTGTTCTGTGGGCAGCAGGAAGCCATCGGAGGCTTGGAGCAAGATAACAAGGTAAAAGCCACCATCCGTGAACACTCTGGTGTCTGTGTTCAGACCCAGGTTCCAGGCCCCGGAGATGAGCCTTCCGCAGTTCACAGCAGAGCTGGCTTCAGACGCCCGTGCATCTCTGTACCCCCAGCACCTAGGACGGGACCTGATGCCCCGCAGCGGCTCAGTAAACATTTACGGAATGAATGAATGAATGAATGAATGAACGAACGAACGAACGAAAGAACCACTCAATCAATCAGTCTGCCAGCCAGCCGTCCTCTTCGTTAGCCTCTCCCGGCTGGGCGGAGTGTGTTCCAAATCCTCCCACCTCGCCCACCTCCCCTCCTTCCCTCCCAGCCTGTCCCCTTCTCCCCGCTTGCTACCCCTCTCCTTTCTGGTCATGAGTACAAAAAGGAACAAATGCTCATGTATTCCCACCAGGTGCTAGGCAGCAGCAATTTATTTTTTTATTTTTATTTATTTTTAGCAGCAATTACTTTAAATCCTCACAACTGCTCTCAGGGATAGAAGTGATGAGCTGCACTTTGCAGGTGAGGAAATTGTGATTCACAGGGGTTACAGGACCTGCCCAGCTGCCGAGCGGCAGCACTGAGACTCACGGGGGCCTTCTGATCCCACGCACGGCTCTCAGCTGGAGGTGCGGAGTGCTGGGGGTGGGGAGGGGAGGAAGAGGAGGCATAGGAAGGGATGGAGGGACCCCAGGGACCAGGTGAGTGGATCAGGGTCTGAGGGCTTCTGCCCCACTACTGGGTCCAGAGTGCTGCAGCCAGATCCCCACGCTCCACTCCTGTGTCCAGCCTCCCAGGCGGGCACACCCTCAGGGACGCACAAGCAAGCACACACACGCACACGCATGCACGCACACGCACACAGCAGCCCAAACGCTAGAAAGCCACACTGGGAGTTGCCTTCGGCAGAGAGGTTTTATTTTTCTATAAGATTACTCCCCAGAGAAATGCGTTGTATGATGCCCAAACACAGAGGGACCCACCTCTAATTGCCAGGAGTGACGGCCAAGGCCATGACCAGCTCACTCTCCACCTGGAGGCTTACCTGGCATGAAGGTCTTGGCACGCACAGGCTTCACGGCCAAAGAGTCCAAAGAAGCAGGTGACACCCTTCCTCCCTCATCCCATCACCTCCCCCAAGACCAAGTGTCTACCAAAGTCATGCGCTTCCTGCTCCAAAACCAGGAGCCACCATGGGCTTGGCTCTGGGCCTACAGGACAGCAGTCAGTGGGACAACGGACAGTCTTTTCCTGCAAATCCCAGTGTCTGCTAGCAGCTAAATATGTCTTTAAAAAAAAAAAAGTAATGGCTAATTAATATAAGTAGCCTGGGCAGGTCAAGTGCTCCTGGACATGGGGTCCTCAAAGGTGGGGAAAGATTAGCAAAGCATTGTCGGGGCTGAAAAGCGACAGCTTCCGAGCTAGGCGGCTGCAAGAGAGCTCCTTTCCTGCCGGCACTCCCAGTACACCATGAAGGGGTGGATGAAGGTCAACACAGTAGCAAGCACCAGCATCACATTCACCTGGCAGGGGGCAGGGAGAGGGGAGGGGGCAGGTGAGGTCCAGAACTCTGAGCGGCAGCCACCACCACCAAAGGGACCAGAATTCCACCAGGTGCAGCCTCTCCATTCTCCTCAGACACTACGGGGCCCAGGGAAAGCCTTCAGTCATTTTTCACTCTGCCCTGTGGAGCAGAGTAGGTAGGAATCATGTGCCCATTTCACAGATGAAGAAACAAAGGTCTCAAGGGCACTCAACGACCTGCTCAAGGTCACACAGGAAGTTGGGAACAGTCACTAGAACACGGGTCTCCTGAATACAGTTGGAATTGTCCGACACCACCACCAAGAAATTCTCCCCAGGGGCACCTGGGTGGCTTAGTGGGTTAAAGCCTCTGCCTTCAGCTCAGATCATGATCCCAGGGTCCTGGGATCGAGCCCCACATCGGGCTTTCTGCTCAGCAGGGAGCCTGTTTTCCCCTCTCTCTATGCCTGCATCTCTGCCTCCTTGTGATCTCTGTCTGTCAAATAAATAAAATCTTAAAAAAAAAAAAAAAAGAAAAAAGAAATTCTCCCCGGTTTTTAGTTCAGTTCTGTGTGTGTCTCCCAATGACTGACTCAAACTCCTGCTCTACACATCGCGGATCTTTTTTTAAATGAGGCTGAGAGAGCTGTGCACTGGTCAGAATACTGAATTCAAAGTCAAAAGACTTCTGCTCCTTAGCTACGTGCTTCTCAATATGGAAGTCACAGAACCCAAATCGCTGAACCTAGGTCTTCATTCTACCAAAAGGTGGAGAGCCATGCCCACCCCCTCCTCCCAGGGCTGGGCCCACAAGCACCCCTCCAGTGTGGGGACACGGGGGTGAGATGATGGAGCTCCAGCCCCTCAGACCAACGGTGGGAACCAATGCCTAGTGTTGTCCCATAGCCGGGGCCGGGCTCAGCCCACACTCACCACAAGCAGGAAATATCTCTAAAATCTTGGGTTTTTACTTGGAATCGGTGAGAATTTTACATTCTCCTCCAGAATATGTCTATGTGCTTCACCATACATAAAAAATATTTTCTCCCCAAATTTCCAAAGATATGGACCCTCTTAGAAGCTGTGTCGTTAGTCTTGTGGTGTCGGGGACTCCTGCCATAGGGCAGGGTACTCTGCTACCCCAGTTTGAAAGAAAACCAAGGATGTAGCCCTCTGCAGAAACAGTCCTGCAAAGAATCATCTCAGGCAGATTTGGGGCGCCCCCTACTGGAGCCCCACTGAGGTGTCCCAACCTGGATGTCCTTGCTGGGCTAAGGCCAAGGCCACACCTCCCCACCCCTAGTACTCACGTAGAACGGGTCATTCTGTAGGGGGCCTTTGATGAAGGTGAAGATAGGGAACTGGAGCAGGGATACAATGGCTGATAAGGCCATCACCAGCCCAAAGAGCTTCCCAAAGTGCTCTGAAGGGAAACTGGGGAAAGAGACAAATGGGGTACCAGTGAGCTCCCAAGGACCTTCCCTCCAAGGTGGAGCCTGGCCATGGTGAGCCTGGGTCAGCCACTTGCTCCCAAGTCCCCCGTCCTAGGCCTGGCTTCACCCTCCCATGCCCACACAGCCCTTGCCCTCTTCACCTTGACTCAAGCCACAGAACACAGAAAAGTCATTGTGAGGGGACCCAGACACAGGCTGTGCCTGGAGAGGTCTCAAGGGAAAGACAGACATATAAACATCACTTTGTGCTGCATGACGCATACACTAGCAAAGGAAGCAAGAACAGTGCCAAGGGGACAGAGAAGGAAGACACTCTTTTCCTCACTCTTCCCTGAATTGAATCAGAAATGGGCCTTGGAGGGTGAATAGGAGTTTACCAGGTAGATAAGAGAGGCAGATAGGAGAGCTGATCTGAAGGTTTAAGTTCATGAATGTTTTATCCCTCCCACCAACCCCTAGCTCTACCTCACCCTCTACACTTGCGCCCAGATACTGCCTCCCTCACCAGACCACCCCGGGTCCATCCTCACCTCCTGACTTCTTTCCCTCCGGCACACCTCCCATTGCGCCAGCGCGTCCCCCGTGGGGTAATGCAGCCCAAGCCCACTTACGCGAGGGTGAGGAAGGCAGCGTTGCCCCCGTACAGGAAGGAGCGGCTGATCACTTGCAGGATGAAGGTGACATACTGGAGGGGCAGGATGGGCACCGAGGCACAGAGGGCGAAGCCCAGGCACAGGAGAGACGTCAGGGCCAGAGAAGGCACCGCGGAGCGCAGGGCCACTGTCATGGCCGAGGACCCTGGTTGAAAGGGAAGAAGAGGCTTCATGGAGGCAAGAACGGAGGAGGGCAGGGACAGGGCACAAAGATGGGAGGAGGGGCAGGGCCACCGTCCACCAACCGTGCAGGCAGCTCTCTCCCTCCCACGTGCGCATCTCTGATGCATCCGGGAGCTCTGATCATTCACCCCCTAAATGCCATTCAAATGCATCCACTGCTCTCTTTCCCCATGACTCAGCCTGCTGTAGGTCTCCAAGAGCACATGCCTGGATCGTGACAGTGGCCTTCCCGCAGGGGCCCCGTGCTCTGGCCCCCTCTGCCCCACAGCCGGCTGTGCCATGGTACATGCGGTGACAGCACCGGACAGCAAACAGCCCCTGACCGGCCGCCGCCTGGGCCAGGCTCCATCCACACCAATGTGATGCCGTCACGGGACTGAGCGCCAGCAGGGGGGACGGAGGAGGGGAGGAGGGGCGGTGGCATCAGCAGGTGTATCGATACTAATAACACAGATACTGCGAAGCCAAGCGTGATGCATAAAATACGTTCTTAAAATGCTCTATGTGGGGGACGCCTGGGTGGCTCAGTTGGTTGGACCACTGCCTTCGGCTCAGGTCATGATCCCGGAGTGCCGGGATCGAGTCCCACATCGGGCTCCCAGCTCCACAGGGAGTCTGCTTCTCTCTCTGACCTTCTCGTCGCTCATGCTCTCTCTCACTGTCTCTCTCAAATAAATAAAATATTAAAAAAAAAATGCTCTATGTGGGTGTGTGTGCATAGTGGGCAGCACACGGGCCCACAGACACTACACATTCACAGCATCGTTAGGAGCTACGACCTTCAGAGGAAAAGACGCAGATATAAAATCAAGAGTAAAATCAAAGTAAGCTAGGAATTTAAATATCAGTACATCTTACCGCTCTGTCCAAGGCCTAAAAACACAGATGACCCAGCAGAACTGGAAGCCCAAGCAGCCTGACTGCAGGCTTTAAATACCGTTTCCCACTTAAAGGGACCCAGGACAGCTTGGAGAAACGGCTGTTTCAGGCCCGGGGCAGGAAACGCACCCTGTGAAACAGGCCTGGCCGTCTCACTGTGCCCGAGAGTAAGACGCTCTCTACAGCTGGGGACGTCGTGTTAAAGGATGCTGGTTCTGGGTTGGTGACATGCCCAACAGGCGAAGTCGGACCGATCGGAGCATTCAACGGAATCATGATTGACACGGATTGGAACCCTCAAATATATTTAAAATGAGGCTTTAATACAGAAATGGCATTAGGGGCACCTGGGTGGCTCCTTCCATTAAGCATTCAATTCTTGGTTTCAGCTCAGGTCGTGATCTCAGGGTCATGAGATCGAGCCCCACATCGGGCTCCGTGCTCTGCATGGAGTCTGCATGAAGCTCTCCTTTTCTTTCCCTCCACCCGCCACATTCATGCACTCTCCCCCCATCTAAGATAAATAAATAAATCTTTTTAAAATAGCAGCAATAATAAAAAAGAAGTGACATTTAAAAGGAAATCAGTTAAATAAAGGAGAAATGGCAATCATCCCCCTGGAGGTTGCTAGGGCACCAAGCCGTTATTCTGGAACTGGTACGTGAACGAAGAACCGAGCGCTTATTTCAGAGTATGAAGCAGTCAACAGGGGAAAGCTTGTCCTTCTAGAGGAACTGTAGCAACCAAAAGCAGAAGGAAAGACAGAAATAGAAGATCTCCATTTTGCAATCCTAATAAAATAATGGATCCCGGTAGTGATCACCCGTGGCTAGTAAAACCATTACCCGTGCAGCTGATGGGAAACTCTGGCCTGGGTGCATCAGACTGACAACGTCTGGACCCACCGATCAATCCTAACATCGTAAGAACAGGGACAGTTGGGACCGGGGGCCCTGCCGCCAGGAGCCAGAGGAAGCCCGCAGCTCCGCCTCCCAAGCCTGCTCGCCAAAAAATACTCAACGGCATCTCCTTAAGCCTCCAGCGCGCCTGTTTACAGGAAATACCCAATCAGCAAAACATTTTTCAGGGATACCAAAAGATGCCAAATCCAATCTGGAGGAAATCTGATAGAACAAATGACCCAGTTTCTCCAACAAACTGCCAGAAGAACAAAAGGTGGGGGGAGGGGAGGGGACACCCAGATCGAAATAGAAGGGAGTAGGGACACATCAACCAAATATATGGCGTGGACCCTGCGTGCACCCTAATGTGAACAAACCATACAAAGGCATATCTGAGACCCTTTGGGAAATCAGAACAGGACTGCGTGTTAGAAGGTATTAAGGAATTACTGGGGGTTTTTTTAAGGATAATGATATTATGGTGATGTTTCAATAGAAAGGGCCTTATTTGTGAGAGACACAGACAGAAGTATTTACAGACGAAGTGATCTGATACCTGTGATTTGTCTTCAAATACCCCAGCAAGGGTAGGAGGAGCTGCACTGGGTAAGGGGGGCAACTCAGTGCCCCTCTGTTCCTCCAGTAGCATCCAAGGGTCGTCTCCATGCTCCTAGGCACAGCCGCCTGCCTCTTCTCACCTCTCCCCCCTAGTCAGCCCCTTCTCCTCGGCACCCCAGCCAGCTCGAGTTCCTCTCTGGGATTCTTCAATATTTTGCTTTCTATTCATCGCCTTGACCCCACTGTATCCCTGGGCTGCCCTTCCAGGGCCTTCCTCTTCATCTCCTCACTTCTTACTCATCCTTTAGACCTCGGCTTAGAAGCCACTTCCTCCTGGAAGCCTTCCGGGACTTCAAGCTCACCCTCACCCAGAATAAGCTGGGTGCCCTTCTTTGTGTTCCTATCGCCCCCTGTGAGCTGACTTCGTGGCTGGCGACACCTGATTCCTCGCCCTTCATTCTCTAGACTGAGGACAGCCTGAGAACGAGGACCTATCTGTCTGGTCTGTGGTGGAATCTGGAACGACGGCTGGAACTGACGGACACTCGGCGACTAGTCGATGGAGGGATGGATGGACAGACGGATGGATGGATGCAAGAAAAGGATTGAGAACAAAGGAGAAGGTGGCTCCGGCCATGCATGAAGATTTCTCCCTTCCAGGTTCCCCGACCCGCTGCAGCCCAGGCCTCACCTGTGTCTTTCGCTTCCTTCTGGTACTTCTGCTTGAGCCGGTCCATGAGCAGACCATTCCAGGGGGCACACAGCACCCCAAAGAACTGAGTGATGGCGAAGGCATTTGTATAGGTGCTGACTGCAGAGAGCAGAGAGGGCCTGGGTGGTAAGACGTTTCCAGCACTGCCTTACAGGAGAGGACTCTCTCCCAGACTGCCCCCACCCTGCCTGTCCCTCCTCCCCGCACCCCTGCTTGGAGCACGCACTCCTGCTGAGCTTAGCACCCTGGCCTCCAGGACCCGAGTCCCCAGCTGGGTGCACAGGTGGGTCGCCCCCCGCCCACACCAGGACCCGAGTCCCCCGCTGGGTGCACAGGTGGGCTCTCCCCCGCCCACACCAGGATCCGAGTCCCCAGCTGGGTGCACAAGTGGGCTGCCCTCCGCCCCCACCATGACCGGAGTCCCCAGCTGGGTGCACAGGTGGGCTCTCCCCTGCCCACACCAGGATCCGAGTCCCCCGCTGGGTGCACAGGTGGGCTCTCCCCCGCCCACACCAGGACCCGAGTCCCCCGCTGGGTGCACAGGTGGGCTCTCCCCTGCCCCCACCATGACCGGAGTCCCCAGCTGGGTGCACAGGTGGGCTCTCCCCTGCCCACACCAGGATCCGAGTCCCCAGCTGGGTGCACAGGTGGGCTCTCCCCCGCCCCCACCAGGACCCGAGTCCCCCGCTGGGTGCAGAGGTGGGCCACCCCCCGCCCCCACCAGGTACCTAGCGCTCTGTCCCCTCCCGCCAGGTTGGTGAGCAGCGAGTTGAGGGTGCCGATGAAGAGGTAGTGCCACAGCTGTATCACGGACAGCCACACCAGGTGGCAGACAAAGCGCTGAGAGAGTGCGTGGCGCCAGAAAGAGCGGGGCTTCTGCTGCTTCCCGGGTTCTAGGGTCTCTGACAGGATGGAAGGATGTGGGCATGGATTATGAGAAAGCAGGGGAGCGGCACCTACTCTTCCTCCCAGACCGCAGCGGCGTGTTCCCAGCGCGGCCTGCAGCCCGCTCATCCCGCCTGGATAGCTCCGTTGTCCAGCCCCCACCGCAGTGACTCACACACGCCCGCCTCTGTCCCGCTGAACCCCGGTCTCCCTTTCACAGCTTGGACCCAATGACACTTCCTGTACCAGCACTTTCTCAGCCGATGGTGACGGGAAAGACAAGGAGAAGAAGACGTGGACATTCGAGGGGAAGGGAGTGTCTCAGCAGCCCCACATCCCTTCCCCTGCGTTCCGTACCGGGATCCTCAGTCTGTTCTGGAAACCGGGCCCTGCCTCAGTCCTCAAGGTCCAGGTAGGACTGTGAACTAGCTGTCCTGTTCCTCACCCAGGGCTAACTGGCCGTGATTTTAATCTGGGGAGCCCCAGAGGCATCTGGGTTCTCCTCTTCCTAGAGCCTGGCAAGTTCATGTTTCCCTTGGTTTTGTGAGCATCCCAGAATCCTGTTCTTGCTTTTACCTTGCCAGCAGCGGTTTGTGATGTTTGTAACCAAAAACCCAGAGCAGATGGAACAGGGAGAGGAGGCAGGGAGCAGGACGGAGGTATGAGGAGCCAAGGGGAAAGAAAAGAGGGACAGAAACAGAAGACCCAGAAGCTGTGCCCCTCTGTGGACCCTCTGTAAGAGGGGTTGGGGCAGGCATTGAGAAGCCCCTACAGGTCCTCCGATGGACCTTTCCTGATGCTGCCGCATCCCTGGGGCAGCTCTGGAGGCAGAGAACCAGGTAGGCCACAGGGAGAGGGCAGGGCCTGAAGGGCAGAGAGTTAGCCAGCAGGACTCACCTTCCTTTGCTGGAAGGAAATCTTTCGACTGCATTTCCACCTTGTCGGACTCAGCTGCGTTCTTCTCCCCCTCGGCGGTGTCATTCCCGGAGCACAGGCTGTGGACACAGGAGCCCCCAGCCCAACCCAAGGACTGTGAGCTGAGCACTGTGAGGAAACAGTGCAGGGGCTCCCAAAGTTCATCACACTTTGGACACACCTTCCAGCAGCCCTCCTGCCCAGACCACTGCCCAGACCAGTTAAATCAAAATGTCTAGGCATGGGAGCCAGGATTCTGTATTTTTTTTTTTTTTAAGATTTATTTATTTGTTTTAGAGAGAGAAAGAGAGCACCAATGGGGAGAGGCTGAGGAAGAGGGAGAGAGATAGAGAAGCAGATGCCCCACTGAGTGGGGAGCCCGACACGGGGCTTAATCTCACGACCCCAAGTTCATGACCCAAGCCCAAATCAAGAGTCAGATGCTCAACCCACTGAGCCACCCATGTACCCCCCAGGCTTCCATATTTTTTAAAGATGTCTAGTGATTGGGGCACCTGGGTGGCTCAGTGGGTTAAGCCTCTGCCTTCGGCTCAGGTCATGATCTCGGGATCCTGGGATTGAGCCCCACATCGGGCTCTCTGCTCAGGGGGAGCCTGCTTCCCCCCTCTCTCTCTGCCTGCCTCTCTGTTTACTTGTGATCTCTGTCTGTCAAATAAATAAATAAAATCTTAAAAAACAAAAAAAAAGATCTCTAGTGATTTTAATTTGCAGCAAATTCTGGGAACCCCTGGAAACATGGGAAGGGCAGGCCAGACCAGGGTTTGAATCCCAGCGCTGCCTCGTTCTTGCTATGGAACTATGGCTCACACTTAGCTCTTCTTAGCCTCTTTTTCCCTCATTTGGAAAACAGAGATAAGGATATTTATCTGAGAGGATTATTATGCAATGCAAACAGAGGGCACCGGGCAAACAGTAAGGGAACAACAAATCCATGCCTCCCCCAGCACCCATGGTGCTGCCTGCAAAACCGGTCACGTGTCTTCTCCTCCCCTGTTCTCCAACCTCTGCAGTGGGTCTTGGCCACTCAACCGGGTCCCCAGCCCCTGTGTCTGGGCTGGTCCCAGGAGCTGCTTCCACCAACCCAAGGCGGCAGAAGTGATACTGGGCCAGTTCTGAGAAATTCTGTGCACATCTGCACAGTTTCTTGGAACCTGGCATTAGCCTGATGAAGGAGGAGAGCCACATGCCCCAGATCTTTGTCACCCCAAAGGACTGTCAGACAACCCCGCGTGATTGAGGCCATCCTCACCGCCACCCCAGCTAGCCCAACAGATGACCAGGGGCCTGAGCAAGCCCTGTCAACACCATCCAGGCCCAGCTCTGATCAGCAGAACTAGCTGGCTACCCACAGACTCATGAAAAACAATAAGTGCTCAATGGTTAAGACCACTAAGCTTGGGAGTAGTTTGTTATGCAGCGACTGCTACCTGATGCAGGCCTGGTCCAACGTTGCTGTCCTCCATCCCACTAGCCCACCTGTCCCATGCCTGGCTTCCCACCTCAGGTCAGGCAGAGGGCTCGGGCCCATGGCCACCAGACCACAGTGCTTACCCGTAGCGGTAGTTGGGGGGCAGTGGGTAGGGGATGTGGCCTCGGGGCATCAGGAGGAAAGTACGCACAACATGCCAGGCACTGCAGACAGAGAGGAAGACGAAGGAGGCCCTGAGGCTGATACCCTGCTCATAAAGCAGCTGCAGAAGAAAGAGAAAGACAGTATCACAGCCAAGTTCATGGCAACACTGTTCACAACATCCAAACAGCAGGAGCAAAGCCAGTGTCCATTTGCAGATAAATGGGCAAAGGAACTGTGGCCTGCACCTATGACGGGACAGCATTCACCCCCGAAAAGTCCCGACACAGGCCACAGCATGAACTCGAGGACACCACACTGAAGGAAATCCGCCAGTCACAAAGGGACCACATGCTTTGACGTCCAGGAGGGGCCCAGAGCTGTCCAAGTCCCAGACTCAGAAAACAGAATGTGCTTGTCAGGGGTTGGAGGGGGTGGACAGGAAGTCACTGTTTAAATGGGCACAGAGTTTCAGTTTTGCAAGTCTGCAAAGAGTTCTGGAGATGGAGGGCGGTCATGGTTACACAATATAAATGAACTTAATGTCCCTAAACTGTATACTTAAGAACGGTTAAGAGAGGCAATTTTATGTTCTGTGTTTTACCAAACGGAAGAGTCAGTGTAAGCAGCAGGGGCTGGAACCCCAGCCTGTCACAGGCTCTAGCCCTCCCTCTTGAACGCTGATCAGGGACACCTGACGCACACACAGGCTCACCCTACCCCGAGGTTCGACCAGCATTGGCGGGGGGGGGCATGTCACCAATCCCCACAGCCTTGGAGACTCTCCTAAAGTGCCCTCTCGGAGATCTGTGAGCCCACTGCCTTTTCGTTTCATTTTTTTTAGTAGCAGCAAAGTCCTTTTTCTCAAAGAAAAGTTCACACAAAAACTCAACTTATGAAACACATCAGTGGGAAGTGGCCCAGTCATCTCCCTGCTCATGCTCCTTGGCGACCACCTAACACTGCAGATAACCCCTCAGGGTTCCTCAACACCCAGTTTGGAAACCACTGAGCTAGCCCACCTCCTCCTTTTATAGAGGGTCAAAGTGAGGTCCAGAGAACTATTCAAGGTCAGAGTCAGCAGCAACAAGGTCAGATTAAACTAAGAACTCAGATCCTGCTCTGAAGTTCTTGCTCCTTCCAACTCTAAAGAGACGAAAGAGAAAGGAAGCATGCCCAGGGGAAGGGGGGAGAACCAGGAAACTGGCTCTTGTACCAGTGGTAGAGAGGCTTGAGTAAGTGCCCATGGGGGTCTGGGTGACCCTCAATGCCAAGGTGCTCATGGGACTAGGCTAGTTAGTGCCACTTCTTGTAGTGACTCCCAGAGATCCTCTTCTCTTCCCCCATAGCCCATGGGCTGCACGAGCTGCCTCTGGCCTAACACAAAGCCTGGAGGGAAGTCCTAAATTGGTCAGCTTGTGGTGTCAAGGACCCACATTATCTGATTTCTGCGACTCACTCATCCTTAATGTCCTCTAGCTGGTGGCCTCATAATCACAGCATGGCTGCCACAACTCCAGCTATCACATCCTCCTACCACAACATTCAAAAAGAAAAAGTGGATAGGGGGACCAAGGAGGAAGCCTTTCTTTCAGTTCTGCTCTCACCTCCTACCAGGGAAGGAAAATATGCCCTAAACTCTGGATAGTATGACCACCTATAGCCATCACTAACCAGGGGAAAAGGGATTAACCCCGTTGGCTAAGGTCAATCAGGATTCATCCTCTAGGCTGGGGACCACACTGCCCAGATGGAATTATTAGCAATGAAGAAGGCAGAAAGGCAGTCAGGTAGGGGCCACTAAGAGCACTGGAACAGCCCATTCCCCTAAACCCCCAAAAGCAGACTTTGGGAGAGCTGGAGAGGCCTGTGTCTGCCCCTGTTGCTCCCACGGGCCACCTCTCATGTTCTTGTCCAAACCAGAAGCTCATAAGTGCAATACCCCCTTCCACGGGGCTCCCAGCCTCAGCCCAACACTAGCCCAAGTGTATCACAGCCTCTCCCCAGAAACCCTAGACAGCTGTAAAGAGTTTAACCACTACCACGTGAGGCTCCAGAACCAGACAGGTCCAGGCTCAAGTTCAAATTCAAGTGTCACGTTTACTGGCTGCAGGAGGGCTGATGGAAAGAAACTATGCGAAGTTCACAAGACAGGCGTCTGGCGCACAGAAGCATGTGATACATGTTTCTCCCTGGTAATTTTTACCTTAATGACAAGGAAGACTGCCGAGGAGGAGTCAAACGCCCCGTTGTAGAGGGTGATGATGGTTGAGCGGTGTTTGCCAAAGAGGTTCCCAACCTAGAGAACATAGGAGTCACTTACTTCTTCCTGAGCTGGTTCTTCCATTCCCTGGGGCACGTGCCAGGCCCTAATGATACCCAGACCCGCCTCCATCCGGGGATCCACCGCCCTGGCTTGAGCCAAACCCACTGGAGGTGGCCAACGCAGGAGAGTGCTTCTCCCTCCCCCCACCCTCCGCGACCTGACCTCCAGCCAGGTGCCTGGGCAGGCTCACACCTGCAGGTTGGTGATCAGAAACAGGATCCCTCCCACTGTGAGCATGGGCATGGCCAGGAAAAGCAGCAGGGCTGAGTCTGGAAGAGAGAGGTGGCGCAGTGTCAGGACAGCACCCATGGGGTCCCAAACTCTGGCTCCCGCCTGTTCCAAATTCCCAACAATCCTGGGAGCAGGGCCCCGATTCTAGCCAGCCTGCTAGCATTCTTGGAGGACCTTAATCCCCCAAATGTCCCTGCAGGGGGAGCCTTTGGAGGTCTCCTGGGCCCAAAGGTGACCCTCAGTCGCCGGCCTGGTTGTCTGGATGTCACGAGAGGCAAGACTCAGAGTGAAACCACTGCTCCCTTCCCTCATTAAACCCCAAGCAGCCCCTCCATTCACACTTGATACAGTTGGAGAAGCCTGGATTCGGCCCCCAAGTTCTTCCTGTAATTCATGGCAGGACCTGGAGCTCGATTCTGAATCTCTCACTCAGTTCCTTTGTCCATTAAATGGGAATAACATTTATTCCTGGCCCTTCCCATTTCTTGGGGTGCCGTGAGAGCCAAACAAGAAACATCCGTGGATTGTGCTTCCCTGGTCCCTTAAACATGGAGTGCCTCCTCAGTGCGAGGCATCACGCTTGGTCAGCAGAACCAAGACACCAGAAAGAGTGCTTCCCACTACAAGTCTTGGCGAGACATCTCTCTGCCATCCATCTTCTCCTCCACATGATGGAAGAAGAGGAGAATGAACCAGCCTGAAATTCGCAGACTTTGGGAGTATTCTCTGTTCATCAACAAGTAATTTCGAACGAAAACTTCTGACTACAATAGGGCTGTCAATTTTTGTCCTACTATATAAGGATATTTTTTAAAAATATGGGTTTTTTTTAAATAAAGATTACATAAGGATACTCTTTAAAATGTAGGTTTTTTAAAAAAAAAAAGGTTATTTTTTTTAAAATAACCCTCCTTCACACTATCGTTTTGGTTTCTTTTTTTCTTTTTTTTTAAGATTCTATTTATTTATCTGACAGAGAGAGAGATCACAAGTAGACAGAGAGGCAGGTGGGGGCGGGGAGCAGGCTCCTTGCTGAGCAGAGAGCCTGATGCAGGGCTCGATCCCAGGACCCTGAGATCATGACCTGAGCCGAAGGCAGAGGCCCCAACCCACTGAGCCACCCAGGCGCCCCTATCATTTTGTTTTTAAGAAAAGAACACATTAACACACACAATCTTTCAAATAAATTCTCTCTGAAGCAGTCTCTTCATTATCCTCATTTTTTCACTTTTCTCAGTTGACTAGACTGGTTTCATAGACCAGCAATAACACCCTCAAAGATCCTCTTGAGCTCAAAGCCTGTGGTTCTCTGAACAGCTGTGGGGGTCAGGGTGTCCTGCTCATCGCCTTCGGCACCTGCCCAACTACCAGGTGCCCCTAAACTTGGGTCCCTCCCACCCACCTGACAGCACTCACCTGCAGAGGTGAAGGCTATGATGAGTGTGGCGCTGGTGTAGAGAAATCTGAAATACACAACGGGAGGTGGAAAACGTTGTCCAAAGGACAGGGTAGACAGAGCCAAGGTCCTCCCACTTGGGGTCCCAAAAGCCAAATCCCTTGGAGAAGGGGATTAGTGCCCCCGGCCTCCAAGGCAAAACTTCTGAGTTCTAATTCCTCCTCGCTGTGTGACCTTGGGTAAGGCACTGCCCTTCTCTGGGCCTCAGCAACCGTTTCTACAAAAGGAAATGAATGGACTGATCAAGAAGTTCTAGGGCACTGTGATTTCAGGACCACAATCCCAGGTTACAGGAACTTCATAGTAGTTTGGGGATCCTACAAGGCATGGGGTAAGAGAAGCAGTGCTAAGTGTGATATTCTTATTTGTAATAGGAAATATGCATTCGATCCCTGTCCCCAGGGCCTGACACAGGGCTCTTAAAACACCTGTAAAGTCTTCAGTGACAAGAGCACTAAGAGCATCTTGGTTCTGATCAGGTGACTCTGGGTAGGCTCCTGGATGGCTCCTGGTGGGAACTGGTCGCCAGAAAGACCAACCCATAATGAGACACTTGGAATTTTCAGTCCTGTCTACTTCTGCAAAAAGAGGAAAGTGGCTGGAAATGGTTAATAAGTGACCAAGCCTACAGGAGAACTTCTGGGCTGGTGTGTACAACCACCTGCCCGGAAGATAACACAAAACTTCCTGGGCCCGGGACCTTCCCAGACCTCACCCTACATATCTGCCCATCTGGTTCTTTATCCACATCTTTTATCATATCCTTTAGTAAACTGGTAAACATATGCAAATGTTTCCTTGAGTTCTGTGGTTGTTCTAGAAAACAGTCCAACCCAAGGGAAAAGAGGCCATGGGAACCTCTTGTTTGTAGCCATGTCAGACTGAGGTTGTGGGTAAACTGGGGACCTACCCCCTATGATGGCGTCTGAAGTGCAGGGCAGTCTCATGGCACCCGGTCCTTAACCTGTAGGATCTGTGTGCTCACCAGGGAGATGGTGTGAGAACAGAGTTACACTGTAGGACACCCAGCTGGTGTCCAGGAATCATGTGTGGGGAGAATCCACATCCCACCTCATGACTGGATGTCTCAGAAGGGAATTTTTCTGTTGAAAGTCAAAGAGAAATGCAGGAGGAGATAGGTAGGATTTTCCAGTAGAGTTGGCGGCAGTGAAGTGGGATTGGCTAGAACAGCCCAAGCTCAAAGAAACAGGGTGGGGGGGGGCGGGGGGAGATGAAGAGCCCTGGCTCCTGAGAGGCCATGGGTCATGCGTGGCCATCAGTCACTAAAGGGAGAAGTTACCCATTCGGAATTCAAAAACGGATCCAGCTCCCGGGGACAGGGTTCACGGGATGCACAGGAAGTGCAAAGTAATAAGCAAAAGCTGGAAATATAAGCGCCCGGTTACTGTGACCCATAATAGCTAACATGAAATTAAAAGAGAGTACCAGATCAGCCCTGCATGCTAGACTAGGGTCAGATGTGGGTCAGTGTGAGCTTTGGCCATTAGCCTCGAAGTCACCCCCAAGGAAAAATGATGCAGAGCCACTGAAAGTCCCTCTAAGACCTCTGGTCCCCAAGAAGGTCATCCGTGTGGGAGGATGACAAAACTGAATCCAGGCGGGGGACAGTGTCGTGCGAAGCTGCTGCTACATTTTGTGGATGGGTATCTCCGGCTTCCCAGAGAACATTTCCTGAATTGGAGTGGGAACATGACTAATTTGGGGGCTGTGGTGTCTTGGGTTTTGAATGCTGCAGAGTGGAAGGGCCTCTCCGGGGTTAATGCAGGACCTAGAACTCGCTCGGGATCCACACACACAGGAGGTTATTCCTGGGGGTGCAGATAGGGGCCGCTGTAAGGTCCTGTCCCCCTACAAAGGGAACATCCCAGATGGCGCAGCCCCTATGCTTTGTGTGCAAGCTCTGTGGGCGTGACTTTATGGTGACCTGTGCCCAGGTCATGGTAAATGCAGTGGTGAAGGGGGCCCTTTTCACATGGGCACCCCATAAACCCATTGCTGCAAAAACCAGTTTCCCTGGCTCAGTTCCCCTTCCTGGGTCTTCTAGGTACTAATAAATATATCAGGTTAATTAACAAAAGAATGGGGACAGGCAGAGGGGAGAATCAAGAGACTGGCCATAGGGCAGAAATTTTTACATGGTTATTAAGAATAAGGGGACTATTGGGACGTCTGGGTGGCTGTTGGTTAGGCCACTGCCTTCGGCTCAGGTCGTGATCCTGGAGTCCCAGGATCGAGTCCCACATCGGGCTCCCAGCTCTGCGGGGAGTCTGCTTCTCCCTCGGATCTTCTCCCCTCTCATCTCTCTCTCTCTCTCAAATAAATAATTAAAATTAAAAAAAAAAGAATAAGGGGAATAAAGCAAATATTGATGGGAGTAGAACAAAGAGGAAACAGGAGAGTCATGGGATCATCTTTGCTGGGGAAATCTCCAGAGGGTTACAGAGATGTAGGATAAATGAAACCGACAGCTATTGGGGTTAAAAAGAAGGTGTTAATACAGCACTGCCAAAGGCTGGGTGGGCCAAGGGGACCCCTGCCAGCCCCCAGCATTAAAGTGCCTGCAAACAAGTCCAGTCTGTTTGCCCCCATTTGGAAAAACATTAAAAGCCAGAAGACAGAGAGGTCACAATGAGAAACCCAACCGGCAATTGCTGGGGGCAATGGTTAGGCAGATTCACCAGGTTCCAGACTGACAGAAGGACCAGGCTCCCTTGACTCTACCCCTCATCTTGGCCCCAAAGCCTTTTGTACAGAAGTGGCCAAAACAGGCAGGGGGTGGAGAAGAGAAGTTCCCAGGGCTCCCTGGTAAGGGGAACCTCCCCCACTGAGGCACCAAAATCTGCTGGTAAAGCCTGCCCACGGGCTTCAGTTAGACCAGGAGCACATAAACCTATGAGTTGGCAGGTTTATGAAAGCTGCAGTGTTGAAACACACTCTCCGTAAAGATGTTGTGTCTCCTTTCCCTGATGTTTCACAATGAGAGACTGTGTGTGGCCGGGAGCATTTCCCCACCTGATGCTGGAAATCACCTGCTGACAAGTCCTAAGGAGGCTGCGGGAAGGAAAGTCAGGGTTCCTGGAAAAAAGGGAAACGTTTATAGGAGAACTGGTATGTCTGAACAGGCTTTGCGAGAAGGGGCTGTGTCTCCTTGACTGGATTCCGGGCTGGACCCTAGGTGTGACCGGGGAAGGCTTTTCCCACCAGCGCTCTGGAACAGGAGGCGTCTAAATCCTAAATCCTCCTGTCCTGTCACCTGGACATGTGCGCTGGGAACCAGTGAGAATGCCAGAGCCCTGACAGTGTAGGATAGAAGGCGGAGTGCTGGTCAGGGACGAATGCCCTGGGCCGTAACCCTGCAGGGAGCCCACATGGGGGCTTATAGCAAAAGTCTGTGGGCACCTCCCAGCAGCAACCACTGGGAGCTTGGACAAGAGAATTTCCATTTCCGGGGCATTTATCATCTTGCTATCAGACATTAATTGAATCCACACAGATAGCCGAAGTACATAAAGTGATCTTCAAATGTGAAAGACCCACGATGTCTGGGATGATATCGGAGAAATGCTCCAATGGGGATGGCCATGGCAAGAATTCCAAACTGAAAATAGCAGTGGTGAGACAGGCTTGTGTTGCCTGGGGAATGTGAGGAGGAGAAACCACTACCAGGGAGCCTCTCCCCGCCCAGGACCAACTCTGGAAATGCGTGGAGAGCGGCTGGATTCTACTGCTTCTCGAACAGTGCCCTACAAAGAACCCTCCATTGGCCAACACAGAGCTCCCTGGCTGTGTGCCGAGGTGAATGGACAACCACATCCTGTTTGGAAGGCTACTGCCCTGATCCAAAAAGGTAAAAACAGATTGGCTCAGCAGGCTGGATGAACTTCATGCTGCTGTCCTACGAGAGAGGAAAGAGACCTACCACTGAAAAGGACACTATGTTCAGGTTCTTACAGAGCTGGGGGCAGTGGCCCATGGCCTTGCCATTCAGTCACGCAGGAGGGGACTAGAAACCTGGCCAGATGGGGCACAGACCTATGGAAGTCACTGTGGCATTCGAGGGGTGCACGAAAACAGGAGAACAAGTATGTTCAAACAGGCTGTCTGTGAAGTGGCTGTCTCCCTCACACGGGGAACGGACATGGTGTCTGAGTGGGGAATGGTCCCCTATTAGCACTGTGGCCAGGGGAACCTTGCCCCCTCTTCATGCTGGGGTCACAGCACCAGGCTGGTAATACCAGAACTGGAAGCAGAGATGAGTCCTAAGCAAGAAAACTGTGTTCTTAACCACTATGTTATGATTCCTAAGTGCCTTCCCTCTATCTGCCAAAATTGGAACAGGGAACCGGGAAGGCAGCCATCTTGCCTGGTGGGACATCAAACCCGCTTAGTTCTGGGCCTCCGTAACCTCACCCTACCTGAACAGGAAGACACTTTCTGGATGAATATTGCAGACCAGCTCAGTGGCCAAACCTAACATCCCTTCCAGAGGCAGAACAGTTAATGGTATCAACGGAAAGAAGGAAAATCAGAGAGTTAAGGGGGTAAGTAAGCAGCTTCTACAAGGAGGGAAACCAGGATTATATGAACACTCTGAAAGAGGCTTGGGGCAAGACAGAATCTTGTCTCTTCCCTCAATTATACCGGATGCCTGAAGGGTGAAGGGATGTATTGCTGAGATCACTCCTGCTTTTGGAACCTCACAAGATCAAATAGAAGCCCATGAGCTTAAGTGGCCCTGGGAGACCTTTTCAGATGGTCTGATGATGGACTGGATAGTTATTAAAGACCGAATGTGTTTCTGTTAATGGGCCAGTACCTTTCAATCTTTATGACTGTTTCTGCTACGAGGGATCGGTGTTCAAAGACCAGGGGCTACCCTGTGATATTGTGGCTTATACAAAGAAGTCCGTATTTGGTCTTTGTCCTGGGTCCCTGACACAGGGCTCCTAAAACCCTTGTAAACTTCCATGATAAGAGCACGACAGCATTTTTTGTTCCAGTGGG
This sequence comes from Meles meles, assembly GCF_922984935.1. NCBI lineage: Eukaryota > Metazoa > Chordata > Mammalia > Carnivora > Mustelidae > Meles > Meles meles. Next base: position 13,447,663 of record NC_060073.1, on the reverse strand, counting down.
GTGACTCTGGTAGGATCCTGGATAGTTCCCAGATGGGAACTGGTCACCAGAAAGAGCAAGCATTGGTCAGGATTGGAAGTTTGGCATTTTTCGGCAACCACACCCCTCCCCCGCGTGCGCACTTCTACAGAGAGGGGAGAAGGGCTGGAAATGGTTAATAACTGATCAAGCCAACATGAAGAAGCCTCCACAAAATCCTAATAGGATGGGGCTCAGAGAGCTTCTGAACCTGTATGCTTTCATCTGTATCCTTTATCATATCTGTTCATAAACTGGTAAACACCACTCTTTCCCTGAGTTCTGTGAGCTGTTCTACCAAATAATCCAGTCCAAGAGGTAGGAGGTCATGGGAACCTCGGATCTGCAGCCAAGCCAGACAGACAGGGGTAACCCAGGGACCCACCAACTTTCCATCGGCATCTGAAGTGGGGGGCAGTCCTGTGGGCCAGCCCCAAACCTGCCCCAAACTCTCTCCAGGGAAATGGGGGTCAGAATGGAGTTACATTATAGTACCCGCAGCAGATGTCAAAGAATTGCTTGGTGTGGGGGAGGAACCCACACACGTGGTGACTAGATGTATCAGAACTGATGTGTTCTATGTGAAAGTAAAAGAGAAACACAGGACGGACAGAGTTTTTCCTAACATGCTAAGGCTGGAGACGAGGGAGGGGACAAAAGAAGGGGTGGGAAACAGAGGAGACAGGGAGCCAAGGACAGACTGAGATAAAGTCATTGCACACCCAACAGCGTAGAGAGCAGGAACACGCTTTATCAGCCAGCCCTCCAGGCCCTCTGTCTGATAACTCAGTTTCCATACATCTGCCAGGAGGCACCTGCTCTAGGTCTATTAAGGCCTTGGCAGGCCACTGCTTATCGCTGAAGCTGGCCAGCTACTGTGGCATCCTGTCTGAGTGCGATGAGGTCCCTTCCCCTCTGTGAAACCCCCCACTTCTCCGCTCCAGTCAGGGGGTCAGGAGATCCCACCATCAGGGGTACCCAGGAGACCTTACTTGGTCTCTGGGGGATGGCATGGGGGTGGGGTGAGATGATAATGGACCTGAATGTGAGGCCTGGTAGGATCCCTGAGTGACAATTTTCAGTTCCGCTATTCTAACCCAGGCACCAAGCCAGTCCTCAAAGGAAATTGGCCTGGGCTCCAGCTCAATTCAAATACATAGTCACAAGGAACAAAAGAAGAACAGGGCAAACAAGGGGAGGTGGGGTGGAGAGAAAAGGATGGATCTGGACAGTCCACATCCTGGGCCGTTTCTGACAGTTGCTGGGACCGGGCTGGGCAGGGCGGCCCTGTTGCCCAGCTGTGTCTCCCCCAAGCGTGGCTGCTGCCAAAATAATTCCTCTTGCCCATCTGTGCCCAGGACCGGGCCATTGGGACTTACATGGCTATGAGACGAGCCACTGTGGTCTTGAACCTGTCAAAGATGAAGCCGGCTGGAAATGTCATGAAGTTGTTCATGAAAGATCCCAGAGTGAAGATGAGTGAGAACTTCTCATCCTGGGCTTTGCAGTCTGGAGGAGAGAAAGGGAGACCTCAGGGAGCTGAAATGTGACAGCCCCTAGTTACTTACCCCTCAGAGGCTGGTCTTTCAGGCACCTGCTAGACCAAGACTGGGGAGTTGGTAGGGGGAGTGACATTCCTTTCCTCTCACCCCAGAAAGGCTGGCACAAGATGGAGGGGGGTGCAGAATCCCTCCCACTCCTTCCTACTGCCTGGGAACCAGAGTGCTTTCCGAGAGGAGTCCCTTACCAGCCTGCCCCGTAAGATTGCCCATCGGCCCGCCATCTGTTTCACATAGCTCCTCAAAGTAATGCTCTGTTTTGAAGACGAACACCAGCGATGCCCAGCCGAAGAGGACTCCAGCAAAGCCAAGGCATTCCAGCAGCCCGGTCAGCAGGGTGGCCACCCGAAGGGGCAGACCCTGGCCTGGCATGGCCTGAGGTGGAGCCGGTCCCCAAATCTCACTCGGGGCCTCCCGGGCTGACCACCACTGCTTCAACGGCTGGCCTTTGGGCCTTTGGAAAATTCCTCCGCCAAGCCCTTCTGTTCAAGTAAGCTCCGGTTCTGCCTTTTTCCCGGCCTGGGCAAGAGACAGCGGTGGGCGATTCTCTGGATCCTATAAAAAGCAAGCAGAGGCCGCTTAGTACAGGGGGCTTGTGGGAAAGACAGGGGTGGACGAAGGGCTCTGGAAGGGGTGCAGAAAGGGGCCAGCTGCTGGAAACAGCTGCAAAAACCCTCTCTAACCCACAATGGCAGCACCCGGGGACGCAGAAACTGAGCCCGATTCTGAAGACTGTCCACAAAAATAGAAACAGCGGTGAGTGGCGCGGGGTGGGGGGACACTTCACGGACGTCCTTGCAGGTTCAAAACCACCTGGCAAAGTTAGCTGTCTCGTTTTCTCCAGGTTACCAACAAGGGAATAAAAGGTCCATGGGAGGTTGTCGGCTTGCCCAAGGTCACAAGGGCTAGTTCACCACGACACAGACCAATCTAAAGCCAAAAACACCCAACTCCAACCAGGACCCTCCGTGACCCTCTGCGGAAAGGGCGCCCCGAGGTCCGCACCCCTGCAGCCCCACGCGCCCCTGCTCCTGCACGCTCACCCTCTCCCGCACGCGGGCGCCCCCACCCCCCAGCCCGGCGCCGCGGGGATCCCCGGCCTCCCGCCCCCGCGCCTCGCGGCTCCGGAGCCCTACCCCGCAGGCCTCCTCGCTGGGACTCCCGCGCCGCCTGCGCCCTGCGCCTTTTGGATTCGCGCCTCTCACCGCCCCTCTCAGCCCCGCCCTCACCCCCCGCCGCGTCCGGAAGGGCCCTGACCCGCTGGGCGGCGTCGGGGGAGGTCCACCGCCCGGGTTCCTGGCACTTCCTTTCTCCCCCGGCTCACCATCTCTCGCGCGCTTTTCCACCCAGGCCTGGGATCTTCGCTCCGTTATCTCTCTCTGGCCGCAGCGGCGCCTGTTTCCATCTCTCTTGATCCTCGTTCAGCCTCCTGGTCCGTTCGCTTCTCCGCCTTCCCCTAACCAAATTCGTTTCAAAACTGTGGCTCACGCGGGGAGACCCGCGGAGGAGAGCACAGACGCCCCGCACACACGGAGGACACAGATGGCTACCTGCGGCCGCACACACGCGCCCTATTTCAGTGCTTTACCTTGCCCACTTGTGGGGCCGCAGAATACATGTTTGCCCATTTGCGCACCAGCACAAACCCTGGTGGGAGCGGCCAGCAGCCCCCACCCCCACCCCACATAGAATCAGAGAGCCAAGGACAGCTTTCCAGAACCCACAGCACTGCCCTCCCTCTCCCCGGTTTCACCCCCAAAGATCCCTTTGATTACTCCCTGCCTCACCCCCAGCCCAGGTTCTGAAAGATTTTACCCGCCAGACTGCGTTGATTATTCATTCATTGCTCCATTTTTTATTAATCAAAGACATATATAATTGCCCATTGGAGCTTGTGATCAGCGTGAGAAAGGCAGCTGAACCAGCTGTGTTCCTATCATTCTGGCCCAGAGCAAGTAAGTCAACAGCTTCCTTAGCCTGTGCGGCCATTTCCCCCATCAAAAGCTGAGTTTGGGGGAGCGCTTCTCGCACATTCCACGCAGTCTGCAGACCTCCATGCCCAGCCTTCTAGATTTACCCTGAAGCCAGGGACTCAAGCTATTCCAAGCACACACTTCTTTTTGAAGAAAAAGAAGAGGTTAGAACCAGGGATGGCCAGAACCAGAGGGAATTTTCCAGATCTCTACCACAGCACCAAGGATAAAGAAAGTGTGACCACCAAAGGGACTGACTGCGTGGGGTAGGAGCCCTCTGGGCCTGGACCCAGGGACTCACCACTTACATGACCCTGGGCAAGCTCTCTGGCTGCCCCACCTGCACGATGAGGACTGCAGCGCTTTATTACAATATTTGTCAAGTAATATGAGGTGAGTTTGTCAAGTCCTTGCAGGTATGGTGAATAGTGGCCAGACTGCAGATGGTCCTGGATTCACCCCCCTCCCACCACCACTTTTTCAGATATGAAAACAGCCAGAGAAGCAGCTTTGAGCGAGGACTTCAAAGGAATCTGACGAGGTCACTCCACAAAGTCGCCCAGTGTCTGCCCAACTCCCAAACATGCTCTTAACCCTCCCAGGCTTAACCTTCGGGTACTCGGATATTAGAGAAAACGAATCTTGTCTTAAAAAACAAATTGATGGAAACGACCATAAGAAAATAGAGCAGTGCAGGACAAAAACAGGCCTTAAGATGGAAGATTTTTGACTCTTACTACCAGACACAAAGACACTGAAATTAATTCAAGCCCTCTCTCCTGCTCTGGCTTACATTTTGGTCTCCCGAGAACCAGGGCGATCAGTGAGTGTGGAAGCAAGGGAGGAACAGAAAAAGTCAAAGCAAAGCGAGAGGGAGATTTTAGAATGGAAATCGGCGAGAGGGGTTGGAAAGGCACAGCTCACGGGCTATCTGTACATCCAGGACTGGAGCCTGGGATGTGGCACAGGTCGCCAGGGCCTTTGTCTGAAGTCTCTTGTCTCTGGCATGGTTCTCAGCATCCCCTACCCCAACACCTGCCTCAAGGTCTGCAGGAAGCACTGCCTCTCTCTAGCCATGCAGCAGACTTACTGAAACTGTTGGGACAGAATATGAGATCGTTCTCTGAACCATTCCCGTTTGATTCAGTTTGAGTTCCAGCAGCCAGCGAAGGTAGACGCTACTCTCATCCCATTCTTGCCTCGCTCCGATAAGGATTAATGTGTAACATCAGAGAGAGGAGTGATTATAACAAGGTCTGACGGGGAGCCCCATGTCTTCATTCCTTTACTCTTTGCTTCTTTCCTTCCCCTTCACCCTGCGTCTTTTTTGATTGATTGATTTCACTCAACAAAGAGACGTGGTACAGCTAGGCTTTGTGCCCGGGCTGGAGTTCAGAGAGAAGAAATTCAGCGCCTTCCCTCAAGGATCTCTTTCTTCAGTTGGGGAGACAGAAAACGATACCCCAGCAGAAGCCAGCCCGGCACACTCAGAAGCATGGAGCCATGATGGAGGGAGAACATTCCGGAACCAGCTAGAGCAGAGACTGGCCACGGGAGGGGCAGCACTGGAGGCTGGAGCAGCCAAGCTAAGTGCAGGCATTTGGGCATGAGCCCATATCAGTCATGTCCTATTGATCCTACCCATGATATGCCTCTTCTCCATCCTTGATCACTGCCTAGCTCAGAGGCTCACCATCTCTCACCCGGACGTTTCCTCCTTCCAGACCCTCCCCGATCTGCTGCAGCAGTTGATTTCCATCGTTCCCAGCTGGTGACACTACTTGACTGCCCAGAAACGCTCAGAGGCCAGAGTTCCGGGAAGCCAGCTGGTGAGGGCCAGTCGAGGTCCTGGGATACTAGCCGTGGGACATCGTTGGAGGGAAGAGGGAGCACTGAGCTGGATCTCTTGCCTCCCACCCAAGGACTGGTGCTGAGGGGCTTCTCCTTCCCATGACCATGTCTGCGTATCCAGGCTCCACCCTACGGGGTACATTTATTTAGGTAAGGGAAGAGTGACTTGCCAAACAAAGCAGTCTGAAGGAGCTGCCCCAAGCCATCCCTGGGGACACAAGCAGTGGCTGATATTCAGCTGGGCCACCTTCCAGTGCAGGCCCATCCCCCCACCCCTCACCCCAACCCCCAAAACCCAAGCCTCCTCCAGATAACCTCAGCTAGGACCCACTCTGCACCCCCGATCATCACTTTCTGGAAAGGGTCCACATACTCTTTCCGGGTCCTCACCCCTTCCTAAATTTTTATATGTGGATACACTATGAGCCATTCATACAGAGGGTTTTAATTGTTGATGTGCTAAATGAACAAACGAACGAATCAAAACATAAACTTTTTGTCCTTTCAGGATCTGGTTTCATGCATTTCAAAATGTTTGTTTTTCCCAGCTAGGGTCTTGAATGAGGTTTCAAGAGCTTGTTTTGGAAGACAAGTGTAAGCAAACATTTTCTCTTTCATTTCAACTGAGTAGAAAAATACTACTCATTTTTTTTAAAGATTTATGTATTTATTTTAAAGAGAGAGAAAGAGAGTGAGCACACAGGAGGGCAGAGAAAGAAGGAGAGAGAATCTTAAGCAGACTCCCCGCGGAGCGTGGAGCCCGACTTGTTGCTTAATCCCACGACCCAGGAGATCATGACCTGCACTAAAACCAAGAGTCAGATGTTCAATCCACAGAGCCACCCAGGCACCCTGAAAAACACTAAAACATCTTGAGGCAATGCCAAAACAAAACACAACAGACACACTGATACTGAGCCACTTCCTGAACTTCCTGATTCCTCTGATTTCAGCTTCCTCATCTATGAAATTGGAATCAGGTTGCTATAGGGATTGAAGATCAGATAAGGAAATCACCCAGTCAGTACACTGGCTAATTAATAAATAGCAGCTAAGGGTGCGTGGCTGACTCGGTCAGAAGAGCCTGCAACTCTTGATCTGGGGGTCATGAGTTCAAGCCCCATGTTGGTTATAGGAATGACTGAAAAAAATAAATACAGTTTAACACATAGCAGCTATTGTTGTTCCCAAAAATGATTTAATGATTGAAAAGCAAAGAGGAAATCATGAAGTCGGCATTACAAAGGGCTCCTAACCTAGAAGAGAAATAAATGAGGAAAAAAAATAAAAAATAAAAAACACCATATAATGGGTGAGCTTGGTCATTTGTTCCAGAAGATCTACCCCAGAGAACTGATCTCTAGGTAGCCCCCAAATACAGATCAGTGTCATCCGGGTGCCCTCCCCACCTTGGCCGGGCTTGTCCAAATGAGGGAGGGCTGGTTGATTATAGTCTGAGCGGCAGGAAAGAAATCTATTCACCAACCAGAGTAAACAGGGATGGGAAGGAGTTCTTCAGAGTATCTCCTAGTGCCTTCAAAACAGTTCTGCCAAGGGTGGGGGCCACGACTGAGGAGGAGGTCTCCTTGTTCTGGGAAGACCTTCCTTTAACCAGGGTGAATCCTAAAGGCTGCCCAAGAGGCGCTGGGGAGAGGGGCCAGCCAGCTCAAACCAGAACAGGGAGCATCGGGGCCAGCCCCGTGATAGAAATGGGAGCCCCGAGCCCCGCCACACTCAGCCCGAAGAGCTTCCCATGGCCCATCTGCACTCTGCTCAGCTCTAATTCAATGCTCATGAAGCAGCCGTGGATTGCTAACTCAGCTTCCCACACAGACTTTGGTAGAACTGAGGGCCCGGGGTACACAGACCACCTCTGAGTCTCCAGGGCTGAAGACATGGCTGGGGGATGCTGTCCACACTGAGGGCTGCTTCACCCCCTGAGAAGAGTAAGTAAGTCTAGGACCCAAGGTTCACTGAGCACTGACCACTTATGGGGCACTGTTCTAAGTGCCTTGTACTTAATCTCTCGCTGAATCTCACAATCCCATGGAAACTGGTGTTATTAGCATCCATGATCTAGGCAACTGAGGCCCAGAAGGATTAAGCAAGTCCCCCAACCTCACCCCAGTAGTAAGTGGCAGGGCTGGGATATGAACCCAGATGCTCTGACTGTGACCCATGCTCTTAACCAGTACCCCACCAGCCTCCCTGAGTGGGGTCCCCCCAGTGCTCGATGGAGTATGAGCGCTGGAATTGGGTAGCTATGAGTGAGTATCAATTATTAGTAATAGGAATGGGGGCGGGTACCCTATTCATAAGGCGTCATTGACTAAAACAAGAGAGAAGCATTGCTTTCCACTCAGCAACAGGTCTGTGTCTCCCAGCCCTCCTCACAAACCACCCCACACATGCACAGGTACATTCAGGAGGGATGAGGGTGGGGGGAGGAAATGGACCCAGGAGGAGAGCCCAGGGGTCCTATGTGAAAGCAATAGGATTTTGCAGACCTCCAGCTCCCCCAGGATCTAAAGAACGAGAAACAGCTGGGGCCAATGGAATGCTCTAGTTATGGGGAAAGGCAAAGAGAGTCAGAGAGAAAACTGCAACAGTTTCCTTGGTGCTAAAGGCGTAGGGTGCAGGGACATAAACTGGGAGAAGAGGGGAGAACCGGAGACAAGTGGGATCTCCAAGTATGTGATGGGAGCTCCCTGTGCCCTTCTCCCCCTCCTCCCTGTATCAGCAAGAACGAAACTCGTGGGGAGACTAGGAAGGCCCATCAGAATCTACAGGCAGGGGACACCTGGGTGGCTCAGTGGGTTAAAGCCTCTGCCTTCAGCTCAGGTCATGATCTCAGGGACCTGGGATGGAGCCCCGCATTGGGCTCTCTGCTCAGCAGGGAGCCTGCTTCTTCCCTCTCTCTGCCTGCCTCTCTGCCTACTTGTGATCTCTCTATCAAATAAATAAATAAAATACTAAAAAAAAAAAGAAAGAAAGAAAGAAAAGAATCTACAGGCAGAACACTGGACAGAGAAGCAGGAGACCTGGGGTTGGAGCACCTAAGCCAGCCAGATCACGGAGCCGGGCCTCGGGCAGGGCCTGGAAGTGAGCCGGGAATCACGGGGGGGGGGGGGGGGGGGGGGGGGGGGGGGGCTGCAGGAGGCCTCCTGACACTTCCCTCCCTCTTCCCTCACAGCGGTGGGCAGACAAGGCCTAGAAGGTATGCATGACCCTGGAAGTTTCTGCTTGGAAGCTGCAAGGACCTGAGAGTGACTCAGAAACCACGGACATTCTCGAGGCTGATGGGTCCGTATAGATTGGACAAGCAGCTCTCTCCGCGGGTTGCGAAACCACAGGATGGGCTGTGACCACTCTCCAGGAAAGAGCCATACCCTGCAAAGGGCTTTCTGCCCTCTGAGTCTTTTTTTTTTTTTTAAGATTTTATTTATTTATTTGACAGAGAGAGATCACAAGTAGGCAGAGAGGCAGGCAGAGAGAATGAGAGGGAAGCAGGCTCCCTGCTGAGCAGAGAGCCCAATGCAGGACTCGATCCCAGGACCCTGAGACCATGACCTGAGCCAAAGGCAGCGGCTTAAACCACTGAGCCACCCAGGCTCTGAGTCTTAACACAAATACTGTCGCCTCTCCCTTTGATACAAAATTGCCTCTGGGGATACAGCAGGCCTCCATGGTGACCCTTCTCCTAGAATTCCCCTCAATGAACACATTGCTTTGGTTATTAATCCTGGCAACAGTAATGACAGCCATTTTCAGAGGGTTGCTTATGGGCCAGGAGTTAAGAATGGTATGTGTATGGGCGCCTGGGTGGCTCAGTGGGTTAAGCCTCAGGGTCATGATCTCAGGGTCCTGGGATTGAGTCCCACATGGAGCTCTCTGCTTGGCAGGGAGCCTGCTTCTTCCTCTTTCTCTACCTGCCTCTCTGCCTACTTGTGATCTCTCTCTGTCAAATAAATAAATAAAATCTTAAAAAAAAAAAAAAGAATGGTATGTGTAGCAGGCAGGGTGGGAGGTTGGGGGAGCCTGGTGGTGGGTGTTAAGGAGGGCACATATTGCATGAAGCACTGGGTGTGGTGCATAAACGATGAATTCTGTTACACTGAAAAGAAATTTAAAAATAAAAAATAAATTTTAAAAAATGGTATGTGTAATATATAATCATTTCATCCTTGCAGCAACCCTATCATTTGCCCACTTGAGAAATAAGGACTCTGAGGCCTAGGGAGATAAAGTAACTTAGCCATATCACACAGCCAGTAAGTGGGAGAGACAAGCTCCGAACTCGGGTTGGCAGGCCCCAGAGCCTGTGTTTTAACCACATTTTGATGCTATAGTGGCCTTCTTCCTGTGCCAACATCACCCTCTTCCAGGAAGCCCTCCTTGATGCTCTCTTCCTCCACACAAAAGTCCTCTCTCCATTCTCTTCAGTCTCACAGCATACCTTTTTGTACTATTCCTTGGATATCTCTCTTGTACTACTTTGGAGGTCTTTCTTTCCCAGACTCTCCCTGAGAGTTCAGTCTCTGTGATTAGGTTGTGGGGGGTGAGGGGGAATGACCTACACTAAACAGACTCACAAGAGATGGATTGATAAACCTGGAATGCAGTGTATTAATTGACACTGAGAAACAAAACCGCCCAGCAGACGGGAATCCTGAGGCTGACTGGTCAGCACAATCTCTTGCAGGAAGGATAGACTTTTGGGAAAGGAAATCAATACCTGCAGGTTCTTTGTTCGGCACAAAGTCAGAGTGAAGGGAGTTGATGGATTGACACTTAGGTAAAGCCTGACACACGCGTCTAAGCTTCCTACTTGCCGAGGTCATAATATCCAAGGCAGGGAGCCCTACAAGTGTCCTCTTTTCTGGAGAGTGCTGGATTTTTCTGGATCCTAGGAAGAACCTACCTTTCTGGCTCCATTTATTATGACTGTGCCTACCTTTTCTGTTAGCTTGTTTGTTTAGAAGATTTCTGCATACTTGAGAAAACTGAACCGGAACGTCCCGTTGAGACCCACTGAAGAGGAAGAATCAGAGCCACACTGGCCCTTGACAGAGCCCTGAGCTCCGTGTCATGAATTCTTCTTCACTCTGCTTTGCAACAGAGGGACAACTGAAGGCAAAAAAGCATGGAAGCCAGACAGCCGGGGTCTGAATCCCGGCACGTTGGTTTCTCCCTCTCAAGGCTGGAGATAATAATAGCCCTGGCCTCATCGTTTGTCAAGAGAGCACTACAAGTTAGTACACGTAAAGTGCTTAGAACCGTGTCTGGCATCTGGTAAGCACTCGATACTTGTTAGCGATGCTTAATAATTCATTTTATAGATGAAAACACCGATGCCCAGAGAGAGAAAATGTCAACTAAGATCATACAGCCAGTAAGTGGCAAAGCGATCATTCAAAAGCAAACAGACTCCCTTTAAGTGCCAAGGTTTTGCCCCAGGCCAGTTTCTTATCCTTCGTCCTGCAAAAGGATCTCAAGAGGAGCTTGGTTAAACACGCAGATCCCCACCCACAGCACGGGCGACATTGAGAAGGATGAAACTCGCAAGGTCTAGCGAGGACCTGGAGCAACCTGGGAGGTAAGTAGAAACCATCCCTTTGGAAATAGGTTCAGCCATTTCTAACGGAGGGAGAACCCACTGATGGAATCCGCCAGGGTCAGCCAGGGGAGAGAACAGCTGCGTGTGTGGTTTGTCACGGGGAGGTGGTCTTACTCCGCGAGGCAGCTGGTTCAGCACTCTTGCAGAACTTTCGTCTCTGCTCCTCAAGTTGGAGCTTGAACACCCTGCTCAGGCAGCCGAGAACAGAAGGAGGGGGAGATCAAGGAACAGGCTGGAGCCCCTATCAGCTCTAACTGGAACCCCACAAGGATGGACTGGATCCCAGAAGCTCATGCCAGGTTTTGTTGCCTCTGTCCCTGAGGACGGGGCTGTTCTGCAGGAGCCAGAATCCTTCACCACCAGCTAAACACGGATGCACCAGGCTCCTTCCCCCACTCGGGAGGAGGAAACAGCTGCTCCTTCCTGCCCACGAAGTGTGTCAGCCGATCAGCCACAACATGTGTGAGCTCCAGAATGGCTTCCCTTCAACCCGCCAAATCCCCCCAGGAATCCCCCTCGTGTCTCCGCTAGCCAGAAACACATACGGAAGGGAATTCGGTGTAGCCACCACACCTACCCAGGATCAGGCAATCCCACCCTCAATATTTACCCAAGAGAAATGAGTGCATATGTTTCCCAAAAGACATGTTCACAGCAGCTTTCTTCACAATAGCCCCAAACTGGAAACAACTCCATGCCCACTGATAGGAATATGCATAAATACATGCCCTCAATTTGCACAATGGATACCGCTTTGCAATAAACGGAACAAACTATTGGTACGCACCACACAGACGAATTTCACAGACGTGACGTGGAGAAGAAGAAACCGGACACAGAAGGATGTTATATGATGTACAATTCTATTTGTGTGAAGTCCAAGGACAGGTAAAACCAATTGGTAGTGACAAAAACCAGCATGGTGTCTGATTTGTGCCAGGTGATTTGAGGTGGGTGAATCACCATCAGCACCTGATGGAGCCCTCAGGGTCCCTAGGAGCGTCCTGTGTCTGGACATAGGAGGTCATTATACAGTTCTCTTCCTATGTAAAAATTCACTGGGTTGCGCACTTAGGTTGTGTGCCCTTTACTGAATTATGATATTCCTTCATTTCAAAGGCAATGCAGATTCCTGGCCCTGCCCCTAGAGATACCAGCCAGTTCTGATGCCTGTCAAGGACCACTCCTGGGAAAATGGCTCTGAGCCTCGTGTCTTCTGTTTGCTCCCCATTCTATATACCCAGTCATCTCTGAATTCATCCCCAAACCAGCTTTTCCAAGGACAAAGAACATCCATCTTTGATCCTACTTCTTTGGGATTTGAAAAAGCAATTCCTGTTCAAAAAGTCACCCCAGGTGCTGGACTTAACCAAACAAAGTCCTTCTGAGAAAGGGCATCGGGAGGCATGTTCACAATCGCTGGGAGTTGAATTGCTCTTGGTTTCCAGATGTCAAGTAGAGTAATGGTTTCCCACTTATCTGGACCATTCCTTTGGGAAGTGCCAGGAATGGGCACTTCCTTCTTTTCACATATTCCCACATTGGGACACGGGGACACCATTCTACCACCCTTTCCCGGCAGGAACAGGCCCAGCACAGCGACCTCCATCTTGAGAGGCTGAGTCCTTTAAGTCCTTTAAGTCCTCCCCTCTCTCCTCAATGGGGAGGCGATCCCCCTGGAGAAGCTCTTGAAGGTCAGAAGAGTCCTGGACACAAATGGCCCAAGCTTCTGCACACCCCAAAATGAGAATAATTCCCTTTCTTCCCATTTGAAACCCAGCCGTACTGTAGAACAGATGGCACCCATATGTGCCCAGGTGCCTGGGTCCCTTCGAGCCTCAGAGCATGTGGGTCATGACAGAAGAAGGGAAGAGACAGAATAACCCCCTGGATTTTCACTATTCTCTCCAGCTGGCCAAACTAAGCATTTCCCTAAGCCCTCCCTGAGCACCTGTCCCACCAGCTGCAAGGGATGCTGCTGAAGCTCTCCGGGAAGGTTTGGTTTCAGAGTTCCTGGGGAGAAGCCCATCCCTCCCAGAGGTAAGGAAAGGGATGTCACCGGCTGCGCGTCAGCGCACACCCGATAGGTAACTGGGCTCAGGGGCAGTGATCCCAAAGTGACAAATTAAGCAGTTATGCTCCAGCCCAGCTCCTGAGCCAGTGAGAGAGGCAGCGGGGACTCCACTTTGCAGTCAGAGGCCTGAGGCTTCTAGAAGAGCAGACATAGGCTAAGTGTCCTTTCTGTGCCGTGTCACCCTGCCACCAGATGACAAGTCAGTTGGAGAATCTGTTTTCCATCTACCAAAGCCAGGCAGCCCGAGAGCAGCCGTCCCCTGCTGTGACTGGGGCTCCTTGTAGCTGACCTGCCTCAGCCCGCCTGTAAGCCCTATTAACGAGCCAAAGAAAGGCCTGAAGTCAAACTGGGAAACAAAGAGATCCAAAGCAAGTAACGGGATTGGAGGGATGTTGACAAATGGGGCTCTGAGAAGCAGGACTGGCAGACTGAGCCAGAAAGGACAGCAGGAGTGAACTGATAACCCGCTGAGCTCTGCACATGGCTCAGTTTACACCTGGTCGTGCTGACGGACTGGGTCTGTGGTAGGTCTGGATAGCTCAGGCTCTGGGCTCAGAGGGGATGCACAACTGTAGGCGCATAGCCTACACCCAGGACCAGAAGGGTGAAGGGTGAAGAGCTGCAATTAACCCCAACCCATCAACTTGGAGCTGGGACTGAGGCTACCTCACCCCTGCAGAGAGTGTCCAGGGAGGCTGGACCCTGACCCCGAGGCAAGAGTGGGGGTGCCTGGGACCACTCCTGGGAGCACTGGCTTAACAATGCTTTCTGGAAAGACATAGTCAGGAGGCTATGCTCTGAGACATTTGTCCTGATTCTTCAAGAGAGGAGACTCCAGGAAAAGGAAAGAACGGCACTGTCTTGGGACTTTTCCTAAAGAGCTTCGGTATCAGCAAGAAGAGAGCTGTTCCTCTCTCAGCCCTGACAGGACATCTGCCCTGGCTGGAAGAGGCGGCCAGCACCCGCAGGAAAGCAAGCACTAATGGGTGTGAGACAGGATATCCTCTCAGAGGAGCTGCTGAGCCCAGGGAGTCAAAGGTCGCTGTGATCTCTGCCCCAGCCTGGGATGGTCACCCCTCTACCAGGAGCCTCCCTTTGACTGTGACACACTGTCCCCCACCATGGCGGTGACCGTGACTGAGACCATGACCGCGACCTTGACAGTGAATGAGTGCCTCCTCTCTTAGCCCCCCCCCCCCGGAAACGGGGAATGACATCGCACTGTGCCTCCTCCCAGAACAGCAGGAGATTTCGGAGCCCCTTATTCTGAGTCTGCATAGCACTGTCCCCTGTGCCCTCTGCCATCGACAGGGCGGGCACTGAGTGAGGGCCTCCGGGTGAGAATGGCTTTAGGGCTGAGATGCCGAAGTGCGGGGTGCGGGGTGTGTGGAGGACTGAAAAGGCGGCCTAGGCAGGGGGAGTGCCATGCAGGCTATTACCTAGTACCCCTCAGGCAGGCTGCCTGGGGCTCCCTGGGAAGAACTGTCACTCTCCATTTATTCAAGTGATCCGAAACTTTGAACAGGCCACACGGCTTCGGGGCCTGGCTCCTCCTCAAGGGCACCAGGCCCTCTGTGCCACGACCCCCCCCACCCGGATCCCACAGGAGGCCCCTTGCTTTGCCCCTTCCTGCCTTATCCCTTGCCAGCTCCTACTCACCCTTCAGAGCGAGCCTCCTGTATAACTTCCTGAGCCCCAGGACGACACACAGTGGCCGGTACTCTTTCTCCGATCTGCTCCTTGCTTAGAATTACATATTTGTGTTTGGGATGACTTGATTTCTGAGTTCTCCCCCTACGGCTCAAGTGGGTAGACATTCACCAGCACACAACGGGGCAGGGTTGGGGTGGGGGATGGGTAGGGCTGTAGTCACTCAACAGCCATTTATGGGTCCAGGGCCACGAGATAAAACTCCTTGTTCTCACAGAGTTTACATTCTAGTAAAAAGAGACAGCCAATAAATAATAAACCCAGGGGCGCCTGAGTGGCTCAGTCATTAAGCGTCTACCTTCCGCTCAGGTCGTGATCCTGGGGTCCTGGGATGGAGCTCCGTGTGCTGGACTCTCTGGTCAGCAGGGAGTCTGCTTCTCCCTCTCCCTCTGCTGTTCCCACTGCTTGTGCTCTCTTGCTCTCTCTGTCAAATAAATAAAATCTTTAAAAAAAAAATAAAATAAAGGTAATAAATAGATAACTTAAAAAGCACGTTGGCAAGTTAGGAATACTGCGGAAAGAAAGAAAAAATAGAGCAGCGTAGGGGGCCGGGTGAGCGCATGAGGCACAGGATTAAGCATTAGGGGGTGGGGTGCAGGGGGAGTTCACAGAGAAGGAGCACACCCAAAGCCTTAGAGAAAGGAAGGACTTGGCGGCAGGGGGCTGCTGATCACTGCCCCGTCTCCAGCCCCTGACCCCATGCTTGGATCCCAGTTGTCATTCGAGAAATTACTGAGCAGGAGAATAGATGCGTGAATGGGTAAGCCAGTCTTTGCTTAGCTATGCTTAATGTCCAGCCAAGACACTGTTATCTGGCCCTAGGGGACTGTGGTGGTCCTTAGGGTTGACCCCTTCCCCCAGATCTCTTCCCCTCCTACTGCTCGGTGGTCATGTGACTCAAGGTCTGATCTTGGCCTGCAGGGCTGCCCTGATGAGTCCAAAAGAGTGAAGGTATAAGGAGTTTCGCTCAACCCAGCTTCGGTGGAGTTTTCCAAAAACTCAACAGAGGCCCTTTCTTCCACACCCACTGTGTGCAGCCCGGACCCCTCAACAGACACCTTTTCCCTTTTTGCCAAGGTCATGGAGGAGTCTCCCCAGTTTCATGTCCTCTGTGTATGGCCCAGCATGGGCGCCCTGACCCTCAGGACCACCCTGTGATGTATGTATCACCCCCATTTTAGAAACAAAGAATCAAGTCCCGCAGAAGTGAAGGAATTTGAGCTCAGTGTAGCTGTTGAAATACATCTTGTCCAAAAACTTACCTCTGAAGCTGTGACCAGCTGCTGGTCACAGAAGGGATAGGATGGAACCTTCCTCTAAAGGGAGATGGGGAGAGGGTCCTGAGGTCCCGCATGGGCTGTGGAAGAGGCCACAGGTCCCAGCATCTCGGCCCCTCCCACCCGGGCCCTCGAGGGCCTGCTCTCCCTCCACAGGGCAGCCTGGCCTCTTCTCATTTCTTAGGTGGGTCCTACCTCAGGCAGGAAATTCCTCTTTTTTTAATTTTAAATTCTAAATTATTAAAGAGCTAATATATGGCCCAGGGTTTTAAGAAACAAAGAGCACAAAAGGTTACATAGTAGAAAGTAAGTCTGCCATTATCTGGGGGCAGGCTGGCTGCGGTGGGTACGCAGGTGAGGACATCTCCATTACTCACGTGCACAGATCCCTCTGATGACCCTGGGATGCCACGCCGGTCCTCTGGCTGGATGCTGCTGCAAAACCAGCCCTTCCATCTCACCTCCCGCAGAGTCTCTCTGATACAGAATTCTGGGCTGCTTCTGTTACATGTTTTGTTTATGTCCTTCCAGAGGTAGCCTCTGTCTGCCTATGTGTGTATAATTAGATACATTTCATCCCACAGGGTTTGACACATTGTTCTGCCCCTCGACTTGCTATAACTTAGTATCTCTGCTAGGTTATTGTTCCTCCTAAGAACATACACACTTCCTTCATTCTTTTTTTTCTTTTAAGCGGACTCCATATCCAACGTGGTGCTTGAACTCACAATCCTGAGATCAAGAGTCCCAAGTTCTACTGACTGAGCCAGCCAGGAGCCCCTTCATTCTTTTTGATGACTGCTTATGGATGTACTGAAAGGTATGTACTTTGGGGCTTCTGGGTGGCTCAGTCACTTAGGTGTCCAACTCTCGGTTTTGGCTCGGGTCACCATCTCAGGGTTGTGAGATCAAGCCCCACAAGCTGAGCAAGGCGCCTAATGCAGGGCTCAATCCCAGGACCCTGGGATCATGACCTGAGCAGACACCCAACTGATTGAGCCACCCAGGCACACCTCAGTTTAATAGCTGCTGTCAAACTATCTTCCAAAATGGTCAGACCAATCGACAGTCCCTCCCTTAGTGATGAATGCCTCTTGTTCCCACCCTGGAGAGTCAAGAAATGCATAGGCATGCTTCCGAGAGCATGGAGGAGGGAGCTCCGACTGGCCTGTCTTACTACCCTCATCATTAATAAGATTGAGGATCAGAGTGGTAAGAGGAAGGACTTTGAAGTCAAACAATACAAGATTTGAGTCTAGGTTCTATTACTTACCTGCTGTGTGTTTCAGGTAAATGCCTTAACCCATGGACCACAGTTTGCCAACATATGAAGTAGAAATTAAAAATCAGGGGCACCTGGATGGCTCAGTTGGTTAAGTGTCCAACTCTTGATTTCAGCTTAGGTCATGATCTCAGGGTCGTGAGGTTGAGCCCCACGTCTGGCTCTGTGCTGGGCATGGAGCCTGCTTAAGACTCTCTCTCTCTCTCCCTCTGCCCTGCCCCCTGCTTGCATGCTCGCTCGCTCTCTCTCTCTCTTTCTTAAAAAAAAAAAAAGTTAAAATTAAAAAAATAAATTAAAAATCATATGAATTTCACAGAGTCATTATAGAGTCAATAATAGGGGTGCCTGGGTGCCTTAGTTGATTAAGTATCTGCCTTTGGCTCAGGTCATGATCCCACAGTCCCGGGATCAAGTCCCACTTTAGGCTCCGAGCTAAGTGGGAGTCTGCTTCTCCCTCTCCCTCTGCCTCCGGTTCCACCTGCTTGTGCGCGCTCTCTCTCTCTGTGTCAAATAAATATATAAAATCTTAAAAAAAAAAAAAAGAGTCAAGGTAAATCAGTTCTGGAGATCTGCTGTACAACACGGTGTCTATAGATAATATCACTGCACTACACCTTTAGAAATCTAAGAAGGTAAGTCTCATGTTAAATGCCCTTATCACAACAGAATGAAAAGAATTGGTTAATATAGACACTTTGACCCCAAGATGAAAAAAAAGTAAAAGCAGCCGATAGAAATCCCATATACATAAAGCTTCCTGTATAGTGCCTGGCACACAGTGGGAGCTTAATTAATGAGATCTAATTTTTTTTAAAGGTTTTATTTATTTATTCGACAGAGACACAGCGAGAAAGGAGAACAGAAGCAGGGGGAGTGGGAGAGGAAGGAGCAGGCTTCCCCACTGAGCACGAAGCCTGAACGCAGGGCTTGATCCCATGACCCTGGGATCACAACCCCAGCCAAAGGCAGACGCTAAACAACGGAGCCACCCAGGAGCCCTGATAATTAATTTTTGTAGTAGGCAGATTTCTGAATCTGAGTGTCCTCTTTGTCCACTAAAAGCTTTGATCTGCATTTGGCTCCTGCAAGCCCTGGAGAAACACTGAACACAGGAGCGGGGGCCATAGGGTGGGTCACAAAGCATCCAGCTAGGAGGGGTCAGGGGAGTCCGGGAGAAGCCATCTGGCTGGGACTGGTTCAGGTCTCTAGAAGGTGGTAGCTGATAGGGCAGGTTGTGTGGAGGAAGAAAAACGGACCGGGAGGTCGAGTTAGACTGTGGCATAAGATAATTCAGTTTCTCCTAAAGTGGTGAGGAGTATACAAGATGATCTTCAGGGAATTTTTATACTATTAATTCTTTTTTATTTTATTGTACATTGAAAAATATAACCAACACATTTAACAGATGATTCCACGGGGACTCTTACTTGGGATAATGCTAGAGTAGGCGTTTGAATGTTTAAAAAGTGAGTCGATTTAAATTTAAATTTAAAGATTAAGTAAATCACAGTACATGATGTGTGGGCCACCGTTAGCCCCCAAATCATCACAGTGATACATTAATGACTGAAGTTCTTGAAACACTGACACACAAAGCCAGTGATGGGATTTAGCACAAGTTCTGGAAGCAGACAGCCAGCAGTTCAAGCCCTGCTCTGCTATTTACCTTATAGGCACGTGGGCTAACGGTCCCCTACCCCCTGGAGGGTGTCGGATTCCTAATCTGTAAAATGGAGATATGTTAGTTTTTACACACAGGGTCATCAGTGAAGATTCAGTGAAACTGCATGCAGGACTCACCTCAGAGCCTGAAAGGTAGTAAACACCTAGCAAACGGGGTCACTGTCATTATTAAACACCTCATAAAAGTGATCATTCTAATTATTACAGTGAATGTAGGCGAGAGAGTTTTAACTTTATTTTATAAGCAATAATAGAGGTTTGGTTTTTATAGAATTCATCCTGTTGTGAAAATAATATTCCAACATTAACAAAGAAGATGCTTAAACAAAAAGGAAAACCACTCATCCTCCCAACCTTAAATAATTTTCATTTTTGCGTATTCTCTTCCAGACTTCGTCAACATGAATACTTATGTTCATGGTTGCAATCACAGTGTTCGTGCAAATTTCATATCCTGTTTTTTCTCAATAAACATGATGTTATAAACATTTTCCATGCTTCTGCATATTCTCTGTAATTATCATTTTTGTGGCTGCATAATATTGCATTGACTGGATGAGCCATGGTTTTCTTAACCATCTCCCTGCCTGAAAAAATAAGGGAGGAGAAGGCCAGTGGCATGCCAGGAGCTTTCTTCATCTATTGAATTACGCTCTTAAGATCCGTTCCCAGAAGTAAGATTAATGGGTCAAAAGGTAATAATATTTTTGAGGCTCTTGTTACATTGTACTAGATTGTTTTGCAGAGTTTTGCATGCTGCTTCCAAAGATGTTGGAACACAGACTTCATCCAACCTTGCCAGCACTGGGTGACAGTGTTTATGAATCCTGCTAATTGAATAAGTATAAATCGCTATCCCGAAACTGTCTTCATTTCCATCTCTTTGATCAAGAACAGGTTGAACTATTTTTCCGAGCATTTGTTTACTCTGCTTATCCTCTTGGGTGAAGTAGTTGTCCCCATCCTTCACCTGTTTATCTGTTGAAGTCTTAAGGCTTTTCTTATTCATTTGAGTGCTTCAGGATTCAGAGACATGAATCTGGCTGGCCAGATTTGGCCACGGGAGGCTTCTGAGCAGTGGTTATAGGATCAAAACTACACCTTGGAGGATTAACATTGAGATTAACTGAGGTGAGTGGGCTGAGAGACAGAGAAATCTGTTAGCAGGCTACTGTGCTCCACCCCATAACAGAAGCCCAAACTGGGCCGTGGTGGTGGGAATAGGCAGTAGGGGTCCATGTCCCCTGTAGTAGGACTTGTGGCTCTCTGCCCTGCCTCCCACTATGCCCTTCACGCACACATGCTCTCCCTTGCCAATTCAGTGGTTTCAGCCCACAGAAGTTAAGGGGAAGGGAATTGTTCTGTCCTGTCCATTCACAATATAAATGAGAAAAGTGCTGCCCACAGAGAATCACACAGGGAAGTCATGCTATAAGCATCCTTTCTCCTCTGGTGTCTCCTGGAGTGAGGGGAGGGGTTGGAGAATCAATGCAAGGGTGGAGGCTGGTCATCGTGGGAGCCTTTCAACCCCAAATCTGAATTCCCAGACTCATAGAGTCTAAGGCAACTCATCTAATACCAGGTGGGGCTTCCCAATGCTTCCCAAAGCCCACTCTCTGTCCCAGACTTGCTCCCTCTGCTGGACATTAACTGGACCAACACCACCTTGCGCCATGCTTATTTCTAAGACCTCGGTCTGGTAGGTCAGCACTATCTGCCGAGTGCCTGCTCTGAGTCAAGGCTGTGCCAGGTGCATGAAATAAAGTCAAAGAAAATGTGGACCCTGCACTCGGCAAGTCACAGTCTATTGTGGAAGAGTGGCTTTCGTCACCAGGAGGGAAACTCCAGCAGACATAAGGGGACCCAAGTTTCTAACCAACAGGCCTTCAGGGAGCCAAAATTAGGACTGTTGGTCAAGACTGGCGTGGAGCTTTGTGAAACAAGGAAAGACTCACACGGACTTGGATTCAGAGCTTGGTTCCACAACTTCCTAGTCATGTCGGCTATGATGAAGTCACACGACGTCTCCCCATGGCTGCCCCTGACTCTGACATTTGCAATGTTAGATGGAAGCACAGGCACGATAAGCTGGGAGGCTTCTCCTCACCCCACCCGTCCATGCCAGGCAACTCCTGTCTTTCCACACCAGCATTGTTCCTTTGCATCCTTCAAAGGAACCCAACATTGGAAAAACTAGGTTCAAATTTAGAATGATCTAACTCCACGGAGTTCTATACAGAATCACAGCCACGTCCTCTTGTCTTCCCAAACATAGCTCCATCCCAAACATGGGGCCTCATGTATATCCTACGTGGGACTATCCCACCCACATGTCCAAGCTCCAACCACCCCTCACAAACAGCTGCCCCTCAGCCATCCTTTGGTTAGGGGCGCCCACACTGGCAAAAAGGTAGATGGGAGAAGATGCCCCCAGAGGTCCTGGCAGTGGACTAGGGCCATTTGAGAAAGGAGTCCAGAACTCTGGATACCCACAGTGTGGTCTAGAAGGGGAATGCAGGCTCCCAGAGGGCATAACCCCTTGGTTGCAGGAACTTCATGCCCCAAGGAGGGATGCTGGTTGGAGGAGGTTGTAAACAAAAACACTCTATTTTTTTCTTCCAGAACCCTCTAAAGCATGGGACCCAGGGCAAGAAGGCTATAAGAGTAATATTACCTCTCTGAGTAATCCCCATCTGTAAAAAGGGAATATTAATAGGCCCTCCCCCATAAAGCTGCTCGGAATGTTAAATGAGCCAATACCCATAAGTTCATGACATGAAATAGTTCACAAATGCCAGTAACCATTATAAATAATATAAACAGACAGAGACCCTAGAAACCAAACACAGAAGGAGAAAACAAGTTCTGACACCCCTGCCCTTTAAACTACTTTGGTTTCTGTCTTCTTCCCTTTTGGAAAGCAGCCCTGTCCCCTGTCCCCATTAGGGGGGTAGAGTAGGACTTGGACTTCAGTGTGGGAGGGTTCTGGGTGAAAAGTGCAGCCTCTCCTTCTCTGCCACCCCTCCCCCACCACTGCCAGCAGGCCCTGAAAGGCTCAGGGGGCTCGGGAAGTCCCTAGAAGTTCTGACCTGCCCCTGGGGCCTCTCATCACACCCCCAGAGCTGGGAAGGGGGGGAGCAGCATGGAAAGGAATCTGGTTGAGGGCTGCATTTCAGTAGCCTCTGATTCTAGAGTCACCACAGAGAAACGAGGATGGCACAAAAGCACGACTCTGTGGGATCTTCAAGAAAGAGTACGGAGTCCCCAGCTGCTCCTTTCTGTGATGGGGATCCTGACACCCAGGGAGGAGAGAGATCTGTCCCAGGTTACACAGCAGTCGTGTGAAGGCAGGCTCAGGGGAGAACTGGACTTCTAGTTCAGGCCCAGACAGCATTGACCACACAGGGCAGCCCTGGTCTGTGCCAGGGGAAGGCAGAGATGTGGTCGGAGACACACACATGGGATAGGAGGTTACAACTAAAAACTGACTCCCAGACCCAGCTCTGCTTGTCAGTATGCATGCATACTCGGGTCCCCACTTTGCTGCCTCCGCTAGATGTGACATCTGTTTCTGCAGGCCGCTGTGAGGCTGAAAGAGAAAATCAATAGTAATATTATTAGGGTTTGTTGAGCACAGGGTCAGTACTCTGTTAGGTTCTTTCTCCTTTTATCTCATTTAATCCTCAGATCCCCCCATGAGTTGGGAACCAGTATTGCCCTCCTCCCATCTTCTGGATGGGAAACCTGGGGCTTAGAACAGCTGAACACCTCTCCCAAGGTCATCGAGATAGCGGAGTGAGCTGCAGAGCCAGGGCAGGAACCTGCCGACACCCACACTCTTGACCACGGAGCCACCCCCACCTCACCTGCTGCCAAGTGTCCTACATGATGACTTTGCCAAGTAGGTGTCAAAAAGGGTCAGGGAAATAAATCCACAGACTCCCTGGGTGGGGTCTCCCAGAGGAAAGAGGAGCCCTGGCGCCACAGTGAGAGTAAGAGTGATGTTAATAAGCGGGAAATCATAGAGGAAGCCAAGCCTTGACTAATCTGTGCCAATATCCTGTCTCTTCTACATGACCTCCTTTCCAAAGCCCACTGTTTTCCACACAATGGATCCTTCCCCTTCAGGGAAAATCCATCCATCCCATCAGCCCAATTCCAAAGAGCCTTGGCTTCCCTTGGGGCTGCAGATCCGCCTATCGCCACCAGAGGGCAGGACAGCTCTGTGGCCAGTCCTGAGCACCCGGCAGGCCCAGAGGCTGGCCAAGTGTCCAGCCTGGCAGGGATGGACCCAGATGCCCTATGACACAGCCATCCATTACATCTTGCCATCAGCTTACTCGCTGAGATGTCAAAACATCTAACTGTGGAAGCAAAACTCATGTTCACACGTGGTGTCTGATTCTCCTGGGGCAGAGATCTTAAAGAACCTCCTTAAGGACAGTAAGAACAATAGTTAACCACCACAGAGAGGGGTCAGAACGTCATTTCCCTAAGCATTTTCTCAAATCTGGAGTGGCTGGAGAGTTACTGAAGCCTGAGGAATATGTCCCCACTGTACAGATGAAGAGACTGAAGCACGGGACGGAACAGAGAATGATTTACTTAGGGTCACCTGGAGAATGCTGGTCTTCAGACCCCAGGGAGAGCTGCTTCCAATCCCCTGCCCACCTGGAGGCGGGATGGGGGCAGGGGTTGATGCAGGTATGGATAGGGAGAGGAACAAGGGTAAGAGTTCTCTACAGGGAAGACCAAAGGCATGGTGGTATCTCCTGTAAAGCAACCACCCGTCCACGCCACCACCCACCCCCATCCATCCAAGCATCCATCCACCCAAAAGGGTTCATTGAGCAACTGCTGGGGACACAAAGATGGAGGAGAGGAGTTTCCTGCCCTCAAAAGCCAGCAGTCTAGTAGGGGAAAGTGGTGAGTCAGCAGATAATTATAGGAAACCGGGTGCACGCCTGAACAATAGGATTGGAGCAGAGGGGTCTGTGACCCTCTGGGGTACACTGAATTTGGAGCTGTCCCCTGGGGCTCCCAAGGCCACGGATTATTGGCAGGGGCATCCCTTCTCTGCATCTCACCCCCGGATGGGGGATCCCGTCCCAGCTTTGGGAGTGGCCTGTGTCCGGGGCCCGGGGTCCCCCCACCCCTCTAAGAAGATCGCGGGCCCAGGGAACCGATGACAGCACACCTGAGTCAGCCCGCCGCCCACCCGCCCCTCAGCGTCTGTCTCCGCATCTTGTGATATTTCGCTCCCCGGGAGCCAGCCCCACTGCGCTCCGGAGGCAGCTCGGCAAACAAACCAGCGACAGATTGTGCTGCGGCTCATTCCGGGGAAGGACGCCAAATCCCACCCTGCTACCCCCAACACTCCCTCCCCGCCGCCCCCTCCAGGCCCTCCTCCCAGGCGCGGGGCCTCGGCAGGGTGGGTCCCAGTAAACGCTGGGGCCTGTTCCTGCCTTGGGGAGATGGGAGGGGGGGCTGGAGCCCCAGAAGCGCGCCTCTCCGTTCAGACCTCTCCCGAGCAGGATAGGCGCGGGAGAGGACATTAGGGGCGGACGGAGCCCTGGAAGGGCAGACGATACACCAGCAGGGGGAGCCTGAGCGTCCAGGGGCAAGAAGGCCGGGAGCCTGCGGGAGAAATGGGGTGGGGTAGGGGTGAGGCGGAGAGGGAGACAGACACCAGGAAAGGGACAAGAGACGCAGAGATGTAGAGTCCGAGAGACAGAGAGCCACAGGACGGAACGGAGGCGACAGGGACATGGAGAGACAGTGTGAGAGAGAGAGTGATAGTGATAGAGATAGAGACAGGTGCATCAAGCTAGGAAATGACAGGGAGAGGCGAGAGGAGGGAGGGGAGAGAGGGGGAAGAACGGGCGGGAGGTTGAACGGAGAGACAGACTACAAATATGAATAAGGGTGGGGGAAGAAAGTGAGAGGAATCGAACCAGAGCCAGAGAAGCATGAGAGACCATGAGCGGAGCAGAGAATGAATGGGAAACAGGAACCGGCATTTATACAGCGCCGACTGTCTGCGCGGTGCCCTGCTGGACTCGGGCACTGACAGGGGAGGAGGAACCAGGGAGCGAGGCAACGGGGCTAGGGGTTCCTTTTCTGTGCTCCCGGGAGCTGCCGCCCGGGGCTCTCGCGCTTCCTCGGGTGAGGCTGCGCGCAGATGGCCCCGGCCTGGGCTGCACGCGCCGCTCCCGCAGCTCCAGCCCTGCGGGTGCGGCAAGGCCACCGTCCCCAAAGCGCCTTCCCCCAGGGCTCTGTGCCTGTCCGGAGCCGGGGCGGCTCTGAGGGCCGGATGCCGCGCGCCCTGGGCTGGGTCTCGGCCGGGGTCACCGTCACCGCCGCCTTTGTAAGGAGATGCTTAGGTCACGAATCGTTTGGTATCGCCTCGAACGCGGCAGCGAGAGGCAGGGGGGACCCCGACGAGATCAGAATGCACCCCTCTTTTGGAGGAAGAAGGAGCTCGAGTGAAATCAACGGTCTCCTCCCCACGCGGGAGATGAGATATTCCCTTTAGGACACATCACACATTCACATAAAAAGGCACACACACGCGCGCTCACACCCAAACTTGCACCCGCTCACCAGGGCGTTAAGGGGCACACGCACACACCCGGGCGCATATCTCCTTGCCACCCATTCCAAGCTCACGCGCGCCAAACTCTCGAACACCTCACGGTTCCCACCCGTGCAGACACGCACGCTGGTGGGCACTCAGCGGCTTACCCATTCGCACACTCGCTTGCCCTCCCCCCTCCGCGGGCCCGTTTAAAAGGTCGCGCGCAAGCACTCTAGAGTCACACCTGCACAAGGGTCCTTGTGCGCGCGTGCACGCTCATAGGCACTCAGCCTTGCACACGCAAACTCTTGCATATGCTATTCTTAGAGTCGCTCACACTCTTGGACTTGGGGTCTGGGAACGGAAGGAAAGGTGGAAACTAGGAGAGAGAAACGGTGGAGGCCTGGACATTGGCGCCGGGGACGCGGCAGGAGGGGGAGGTGACCCAGGAGCCCATCTCCTCCAGCAAAGTTGGGAGGGGGAACTGGCCAAGTCCACGGAGCTCCCTCACACTACTGCCCCACGGCCCCGCCAGGAGAGGATTTCTCTCGAAGCGTGGCTCTGCGAAGGCGATCGAACAACGTCCTCCGGGTTCCCCAAGGAGGGGAGGGGGCCGGGATGGAGGGGGCTGGAGAGCCACTCCCGCCTCCTAGTGGCCAGGAGAGGGTTAAGCCGGCTAGCTAGGAAGCGAGGGAGGAGCCAGCGAGTGCGGGAAGGAGTGGGGGTGGTTGGGAAGAGCATCCTCGCTGTCCCCACTCTCCCTCGGCTAGCAGCCGGGGCGCACGGACCGACGGACTGACGGACTCGCGCGCTGCCTGCGCTGCTGGGGTGCGCCGGCACCGGGCGTCGACGGCCAGCTCCAGCCCTCCCAGCCGCGTCGCGCCCCGCCCCGTCCCGTCGGGGCTGATGGCTTCTCCCGAGGCCCGCAGCCCGGGGGGCGCAGGGTAGAGCGCCGCGGCCGGGCCACACAGCCTGGGGACTCCCGGGCCCTCCCGGAGCCCCGCGGAGTCCCGGCCGTCTGTCCGGCGGGCTCAGGGAGTGAGAGGGAGCGCCCTCCCCCCGCCGCCCCCTCCCCCGAGCGTCGAGACAAGATGCTGCCCGGGCTCGGGCGCCTGCTGCAAGGTAGGGACCCCAGCCCGCCGGTGGGCGGACGGCCACCAGGGGAGGGGAGCCGGGTGCCCCCTCCCCCAGGGCGCGAGGGTGGGGCCGCTGTGGGGGGTGGGGGTTTGCCTGGGGAGGGGGGGAGAGGTTAGCCCGGGGCCCCGCCCCCGCGCCCAGGGTTGCGGGCTGGAGGAGCGCACCCGGCTCGGAGCCTGCTGGGAGGTGCGGGTAGCTCGTGACCGAGGGAGGGACGCTGGGGCAGGCGGACCCAGCCGGGGCTCCACCTGCTCCGGGGGACGCTGAGGACTCTGGCCGGCTGGGGAAGCGCCGACTCAGCAACTCCTCGTGCCCGGTGCCTCAGCACTTTCCAGTCACCTGGGAAGGCAGGGGGTGTTGGTAGGGGGCTGTCTGGGAGGGTAGGAGGCTCAGAGGGAAATCCAAACGGCCCTGCCTAGTAAGACAGATGGAGGGCGCTAGAAAGGGGGATAGTTCCATGGACTGAGCGACAGACTAGGGTGTGGACCAGAGATTGGGGGTGGGGTGAAGGGGTCCTAGAGAGGGGTGGGGAGCAAGAAGCAGTCGATGATGAAGAAAGTGGCTAGAGGAGGGAGAAAGACAGAGGAGGAATAAAGGTCAGACGGGAAAAGCATGGAGGGAAATGGGACCCAGGTGAGGACAGAGGAAGAGAGAGAGGAGACCAGATGCACAGAGGGGTGGAGAGAAGGTGAGGGAGAGGAACCCAGAATCCGGAAGGCAGGGTGGGGAATGGGAAAGAGGACGGCTGGCACTCTGGAGACTGGGAAGGAAAGGGGAGTGGGAAGAACGAAGCCTAAAAACCAGAGAAGGACGCGGCTGGCGGACAGAGATGGGGTGTCAGGAGCCAGGAAGGGGGTCAAGGATGAGCGCTATGGTTGGGGACAGGGAAGCACAGAGGGGAGAGAGGCTGGGGGCTGATGAGGATGGGAGCTGGGAAGGAAGGAAGAGGAGGAGGAAGAGGACAAGATGGGAGAGAGGGACGGGGTGGGGGGGTGCTGCCCAGGGATGAGACAAAGAGGCTTCTGGTAACCACTTCCACGTGGGAAGCCCTCCATTCCCTAAGAGCCTGCTTGTTACATCCCTTCTCTCAGGGAGCAGTTGCTGGGCCAGCCCTGGGGGCTCTGAGCTCTGGGTCTTGGGGGCGGCTGTGAGGGGGAAAGGGTGAGGACATTCGAGTGGGCTGGCAGCCTCTAAGGCTGGGCACCCCGGCTGGCTGCATGCTGCCATTTATATCTCTGGGCCCCGTCGTCGGATCTTGCCACCGCTACCACGGTGGCTGCTTATTTTGGGGTGTTACATTCTGGCAGAGTGAGAAGCTGTTTGCAGCAGCTCTGAACCTCCGTCACCACACCAGAGCTTCCCCAGGCCCCTGCGTCACTGGTGTCCCCACCACCTCCATTCTGCTCCAGACTCCCACCTCCTCAGCCCCTGCCCCCTCAGCAGCTGCCTGCCAGGCCCTAGCCCTTCCCCAGCCTTTTGGGTGTGGAGCTGTTGCTGCTCATCTGGGACCCTGTGTCCTTCCTTCAGAGCCAGGGCCCTTGACTCCCCTTCCAGGGAGTCTTTCCTTTCCCAGGGTTCCCTCTGCCCAGCAGGTCAGCACCCTGGCACCTGCCCTCCACCCAGAGTCCACCTGCCTCCTCCCCAAGCTCCTTCTTTCACCAGAGCCTCTGGACTAAAAGGTGGCTACTGGGGTGAGAACCTTGCTTCTGAGCCTTGGGACTCCAGGCTGATAGTCCAGAGTCCTTGACAATGGTCCCTCGGTGAATGGATACTTTTTGGCTCTGGGCACCTCGGCCTTCTGGGATCGATACCTTATTCTGGCCTCTCTCCACTCTGTCCGTAGGTCAATCCCAGCCACATCTCCTGGATACGGGTCATTCCTTTTTGACTCCCAAATGGGCTGTCCCTTAGAGCAGCCACAAGCTGAAGCCCAGAAGAAAAAAGTTGCCAAGAGTCTGGGTCCCTTCTTTTGCTCCCCCATCCCCACAACAACCTCATGGCTGGCCCAGCCCTGTGGACTTGGGTGCACTTTCTGTCTCTTCTGTCTCCCTTTACCTCAAGGGCAGTGACTGTCACACTCAGTGTGGTTTCTGTGGATCATGTGAGGTCTCCCAGAGAAAGGTCGGAGAGTCTCTTGGTTCCACCGGATACTAGCTGCCTGACCTGGGCAACTCTGTGCCTGAGCGTCCCTTGCCTGGGCTGCAGATTGGAGGCAATAATATTACTCCCTGGGCTTACACCATGTTATACTCTCTGCGGGAGGCCGTGGAGTAAGACAAAGCCTGGCACACAGTAGGGGCTTCACGACAGATGGCTTCTGCCCATGCCTGCTCTGCGCTCCCCTTCGGCTCTAGCCATCACCTGCTGACTTTAGAAAAAAGGAAGAGGAGGAAAGAGAGAGGATGGGGTGAGCCAAGAGGGTGGGGGAGGCTGTCACAGGGGCTCTCCTTGGCCTGTATAAGGAGTAAGCGGCAAAATGAAGGCTCCGAGAAAGATACTGACGGCGGACTGTCAGAGATCCAGACCAGGAGGCCTGAGCTGCTTCCTCTGAAACTGACCCTTCCCCTCTCCAGCCCTTAGCGGTTCTGCCTGTGAAATAAGGGGGGGGGGTTGCCCTTGAAGGCCATGGATGTACCCCCCTTCCGGCTCCAACACTTTGCATCTTGCCCTGGTCTTTGCCAGGGAGGCACAAGGTGGGGGCTGGGAGTGGACGTGTGGTCCTCAGGGAGAGAGGAAAGACACAAGGCCTGGAGGGAAGGAGTGATGGTGAGGAGCCGTGGGAAGCGGGGGGGTGGAGAAGGAAAAGGGCACACGCCGCTGGGCAGGGACTGAGGGCGGGGGAGGGAGAGAGTGGCATGGCTTACCAGCCCCCACTGCCTCTGCCCAGCAGCGCTCCAGCCAGGCCTGGGGGCAGAGAAACCCAGAGCCCCCCACCTTCCCCTCCTCCTCGCCTCCAGTGAGAGCCGCAGCCTGAATTATGGATGAGGCTCCTTGGGTTACAGCTGCTTTGCACGGCGGAGAGGGCCAGAAATGGCAACAGAGTCACTGTTACGCAGCAGCTGTCACAGAGGGTCCCCCTGCTCAGGGCCCCTCCTCAAAGAGCCCGCAGGGAACACCATCTCCGACGTGGGGCAGTGGGCCCTGATGGGCGTAGATGTGGGGACTAGCCAGAGGGCGCGTGGGGAAAGAGGAGAGAAGCCCGCTGATGTGGGCAAGCAGAGCCAAAGAGTTGCAAGTCAACCTCTGTGGGCTTGGCCCCCAGGCTGGAAGGGACCCTGGGGCTAGGGAGTGGCCCCAGAGTCTGGAGAGCTCCGCAACCACGCATCCTTCCCGCTGTCTCTTCTGGGTACCAGTCAGCCCTAGAGGCTGGGGCAAAGAGCTCTGTAATCCTCTGGAGGGCTGCTGGCCTTCAGAGCTCACACTCTCCCGAGCTTTGTGGATCAGGGGTGGGATTAAGGATCAGAAAAGGATTTGACTTCCTCTGGTGTCAAGTCCTCAGGGAAGCAAGCTCAGAGGGTGACTGCTACAAAGTGTCCTGGCCAGGCATCAGGAGAATCGTTTCTGGTCCTTGCCCAATCAGTCACTTTGCTGTGTGACCTTGGGCGAGCTCCTTGCCCTCTCTGAGCCCCATGTCCCTTGCATAGAACAAGAACTGGAACCACAGGGAGGACCTTCCCAGCTCTGAAATCTCCTGTTCTAAGGCCCAAACCTCAGGCCTCCCGAAACCCACCCAGGGTTCCCTGCTGCACTCCCGCTCCCCACCTCTGCCTGGTTCAAAGGAGGGGTGAGAGACATGCCCCTCCGCCCCACGTGACTCTGAGAAAAAAGTAATCGTGAAACGCCGCACGGGGGAGGGGTGAGAGGGCCGAGAAACGCGGAGGTGGTGTGAAGGAACGGAACAGCAGCCGCTGTGTCACTGAGGTATTACATCACACCCAGCCTACACACGCACGGGGCCGCACTCACACACACACGGAGGACAGCCGGCACACGCTCGTGCCGCAGGGCACCCGGAGGGGCCCGGTCAGAGCCCGGGCGGTGCCCGGAGCCAAGGAGTGGGAACGCCACACACACCAGACAAGGGGTGTCCCCCCCCAACCCAGCGAGAAGGCACAGCAGGGTATCTGTGCTTCCGTGCCACACTCAGACCGGCTGTGCCATGGGCACACACCAGCTCAGCAGCACTCACACCCGTCCCTACAATCACACATTTGTGTATAAGCACACACACACATTCACACGCAGCCACTCTGGAGTGCAAGGCCCACTTAGAGCCACAGACCCTCTGTCCTAACCCTGGAGTCTCTGAAACCCACAGAGCCCCAGGATCTCTGGTCCAGGGTCCAAGGACCTGTCTCCCACCCCTCCCCCTGCCCTCATGGGGCTAACACACTCCTTGAAGCAGAAGGTTCTCATCAGTGTGTGCCCAGGGAATCACTGCCCGGTTTATGGGGTGTCAGCTTCCCTTTCCCCAGGCAAATTTGCCAGGAGAAAATCCCAGGACTCCTCTGGAAATCATGATAAAGGGCAGAGGGCAAGCTAGATCCAGCTTGGAAGCTTATCAGCTGCAGAAGGCCGGGGACAGGGATGGTTGGGGGGTCCTGCACCCGTACCATAGCGCAGGGATACCGGGGCCTCGACACAACTCTTTCGCTCCAGGCCCCTGGGGCTCCCTGGGCCTGCTTCTCCATCTGTATCACAAGGAAGCTAAACTATTTCCGTCATTCAAATGTTACTTTGAAAAACATATTATTTTTTAAGTGACTTTGATGATTTCGAATGAGGAGAGCCTGTGGTGTGAAATGTAGATTCCCAGGCGGTCACCCCAGAAATTCTGATTCTGCCTACTTTCCAGGACCACCTGCCTGATTCTGTTGCAGGTGGCCGCTGGCCCAGTTAGAAATGCACTGACCCCTGGTCCCTCAGGGCCTTTCCAGCCTGGACAGGCCCTGGTTCTTCCAAGGTGAAAGCTGCTGGAAGGTGAGGGAGGGGACTGCAGGCATGGGGGGGTTCAGCAAGGCCAGACCCCGGGGCAGCCTGAGGGCCATTTTTCACAGGCCTTAGATTCAGGAAGATTCTCAATTTAGTTCCAGCCGTTCTCAAATGGGGGCGATTCGCCCCCCAGGGGACATCTGGCAATGTCTGGAGACATTTAGGTTATCATAACCTGGGGGCAGGTGTTGCTGGCACCTAGTGGGCAGAGGATAGGGATGCTGCTAAACATCCTAAATAAGACATCTTACAGGACTGCCCGGGATAAGCAAGAACCATCAGGGGCCGACCGTCCGGAGCCGGAGAGCCCTGGCAGTTACATGGGCAAACCTTGCTTTCCACAGTGTCCTCTTGGCATTTCTTTATTTTTTAATACACCAGGAGTCTCAAAACTCAGCCATGGGTCAGGGCCTCTTGCGTCCCTGAGGGCTGCACCCAGGACCCCTCCCCCAGGAATGCTGTCCTTAGGGGCGGGTGGGTGGGCAGGCCCCTGGCTGGCAGGCCTGGCCGCGGGGGGTGGGGGCATTGAGGAGGGGTGCCCAGAACCACCGGCCTCCCTCTCCCACAGGTCCCGCCTCGGCCTGCCTCCTGCTGATGCTCCTGGCCCTGCCCCCAGCGGCCCCCAGCTGCCCCATGCTCTGCACCTGCTACTCGTCCCCGCCCACCGTGAGCTGCCAGGCCAACAACTTCTCCTCGGTGCCGCTGTCCCTGCCGCCCAGCACGCAGCGACTCTTCCTGCAGAACAACCTCATCCGCACGCTGCGGCCGGGCACCTTCGGGCCCAACCTGCTCACCCTGTGGCTCTTCTCCAACAACCTCTCCACCATCTACCCGGGCACCTTCCGCCACCTGCAGGCCCTGGAGGAGCTGGACCTCGGCGACAACCGACACCTGCGCTCTCTGGAGCCCGACACCTTCCAGGGTCTGGAGCGGCTGCAGTCGCTGCATCTGTACCGCTGCCAGCTCAGCAGCCTGCCCGGCAACATCTTCCGCGGCCTGGTCAGCCTGCAGTACCTCTACCTCCAGGAGAACAGCCTGCTCCACCTCCAGGTGAGCCGGCCCCGCCCCGGCACGCCTGCTGGGGCCGCCCCGCCCTCCCCCTGCGCCCGGGCTCCTCTGCCCCAGCGCACAGGGGAACCCTTCCTGCCAAAGCCTCTCCAGTTCCCCACCCCTTTCCTGAGTTTCTGTTCCTCTCACTCTCACCAGGGGCTTTTCTTTATTTTCTCTCCTTATATCTTCCTGTCTATGCCTGTTTGGGTCCCTCGCTGCCTCTTCCCCTAACTCTCCAAACCCCCATCTGTCTCCCTCTGCCCGTCCGTCTGTCTGTCTATCCCTTTCTGTCCCTCTCTGCCTCTCTCACTAACTTGCCTCCCCCATCTGTCTTCTTCTGCCTCTTCTGTCTGTCTCCCTTCACACGCCCACTCTGCACACTCCCCCATGTCTGTCTGGGTGTATGTATGCGTCTCTTTCTGTGATCCCTCCTTTCCCCCTTGTTTGCCTTCGGGGGACTCTGCCTTTCCCCTGGCACCCAGCCTGGAGGCCTTGGAGGCTGCCTTTCTCACCCACCCCTATGCCCTCCCACATCACGTCACGGGGAGGAGGAGCAAGAGGGCAGCGCCCCTGTACTTTCGCCCCATGGAAGGTTCCACCTCTCTCCAGCTCACTGGGTATTGGGACCAGGGGGAGTCCTAATCTTTCAGATTCCCCCAAATCTGTCGTCCCTGCACAAGGGAAGAAGGAAAAGAAAGGGGTAAAGAGCGGTTAAGCAGCTGGAAAATGGATGCTCTGGAAACGGAAGGAATAACAGTAATTGCTATTTATTGTTATTGTCATTGATCTAAATATTGTTTATTGTTGTTGTTATGCTGACTGTTTGACAGCCAGATCCTCCCATTCTACTTCCCCAGGAAGCAATCACACACCCTCCAAACCACTCTGGAAGAAATTCCTCCCTGGGCTACACAGCCTCTGGCTGGAAGGGGGCAAGGACCTCTAAATTCTTCCCTTCCCCCACCCCCCCTACATAAGCCTGGAAGGCCCTTGCTCCTCCCCACCCTGGGTCTGGAGCCTGCCTGGTTTCACCAATATGCTGATTCACACATCAGGTCAGTGCCGATGACACGGGCAGTAGTAGCCTGACAAGTGTATGAAGCACCCACTATGTGCGAGGCGCTAAGGAAAGAGCAGGGAGCTAAACAGACACAGCTCCCTGCCTTCCAAGATAACATTCTAGTGGGGGAGAAAGACAAGAAGAAAAATGCAGACCCCGCTGGAGAAGTCTGCCATGGCCATGAGTCCTGCCTAAACAATGGTTATAGTCGCTCCCGCTACGACTTAGGAGGCACACTGTGTGTCTGGCCCTGTGCTAAGGACTATACAGGCATCGACTCTGGTATCATTTACAAGCACATGGCAAATTTCAACCTTCCTGAGCCACAGTCTTCCCATCTGTAAAACAGGGGCAGCGACAGCCCCCCATCTCCTAGGGGTTTTATAAGCATTCAGTGCATGAATAATTTGTAAAGCACTCAGAATAGTGCTTGGCATGCGGTAAGCACTATGTAAATGCTTGTTAAAATACTATTTTAAAAAGAGAAACAAGCCTCATTTAACATTGGCCTTGGTGAAACAGCCCGTCTTGGACCCGATCCTGGAGATTTGGGTCATCTTCATGGAGGATACTGAGGCCATGAGCGGGTCCCAGAATACTCCCTCCCTTTCCTTTGCTTCCTAAATTTGCCTCGCACCTCAGCATTTACAAAGTATATTCAGCCCCCTCATCTCACGTCTTCCTCCCTGTTGGAGGTTGTCTCCTTACAGAGAAGAAAGTGGGGATGTGGAGGCCCGGGGCCCCAAAGATTTTGTAGACAGCAGGCCTCGGCACATCAATTCTCTTAAACCACTGTCCGTGTGACTGGAGGCTTGCGTGTCTCATCGTCCCAACAGCCTGGTTGTAGGGGACCGTTAGGGGCAGTAGGGACACAGAATGGAAGTTCCTAGGGCCACACGACCAGTTAGTGCCCATGGTGCTGGAGCCTCTGGCATCTGATGACATTTTAGGAATGTCCATCCCTCAGACCTCTCCCCCAGGCTCCGTCTGTCCAGGGGAAAGCAGGGCCAGAAGGACAGCAGTGTGGGCTGGTCTTTGAAAGCACACTCTTTGGAGCCTGCCCCACCGAGGTTCAAACCCTGGCTGCTATATGTCTTCGGACAAATCACTTGACCTCTCCATCTTCATTCCCTCATCTGTAAAATGGTGACCAAGGTAGTACTTGACTTTTACCTAAGACACTCTGTGAGGCTGAAAATTTAGCCCAGAGCCTCCCTGCACACAGGTGCTATCATTGTCCTATTCCTGCTAGTAGCTGGGCAGCAACTCCTACTGACACCCTGACCTCTTTACCAACACACATTAGTTGTTCAGGAGGATGGATCTGGGGCCAGAGCACCAGCTCCGCTGTTTTCCAACTTACTTAACTTGAGGCAAGTTGCCTCCCCATTCTGAACCCCAGTTTCCTTATCTTTAAAATGGGAAAGATAAAAACAAGATCTTCCGCAAAGAATGGCTACAAAAGGCCAACGAGTTTGTGTATACAAAGCACGTAGTTCAGTGCAGAATAAATCGGTCATGATGACCGGACCCTCCATCTCTCAGGCCTGGGCTCAAGCAGGGTCTGGGCAAAGGAGACCTTGAGTGGGCGCTGGAGGGCGGGGGTCCTTCTGAAAGGGGAAGTGCTTGTCCTGCACCCTGTGGTGTGACTAGTGGGCAGGGGTGGAGGGGGCCCTCAGGGCCTCAGGGAAAGGGAGCATCTCCGCACCAGCCACTGCAGAGAGGAGAAAGAGCCGCCTCTGCCAGGGGACTGCCTGGGGAAAGAACCAGGCCAGGAGATGGTACCGGCAGGTGAGGAAATTGCGCAGATGGCAGGTGTGACCCCAGATGGGGCCTGCCCAGAGAGGGGAGCTTTGGAGGGGGCGAGGCGCCACAGCTTTTCAGAAAGAGGAAGGTGCAGGTGGAGGTGGGGTAGGGCAGAGTTTCTCACGAACTGTCTGTTGTAGGCCAGGCACCGTACCAGGGGGCGTTCCTTCATCAGCGTAAGGAGCGCCGTCTCCATGCCAGGTGGCGTTCTGGGTGCCAGGACTTCAAGAGTGAGCAGGAACAGAGTCTCTGCCCTCCTGGAGCTTATTTCCTATGACTAGAACCAGGTGACAGAGACACAGTTCTCTCCTTCAATCATGACAGCCTGCATGGTGTGCATAAGGGCAGTCTTCGCAGGCAGGCAGAGCTGAGTGTGAATTCCAGGCCCACCGCTGGCTTGCCCTGTGGCTCTGGGCGTTACTTCGCCTCTCTGAACCTCCACAGACCCATCCGTAAAGCGGAGAAAAAGACCTGCACTTCAGGGGCGTGTTGTGAGGGTTAAAAGTGATGCTGCCTGAAAAGGGCTCAGCAATGTGTATGGTTCAGAGTAAACATCATTTCCTCCACCGCCGAGGACACTGAGCCTCGGTGAGGTCCAGGCACCGGTGCGAGGTCACCCAGACATTTAGGAGCACAGCCTAGAACCGGCCTGGGTCTGGCTGACTCCGGAGTTCACGCCTGCGTTCCAGCACATGGAGCTGTTGGACCCTAGGCAAGTCACTTGCCTTCTGGGGGCCTTCCTCTCCTATTCTCCGGAAGGGACGCAATAATATTATCTGCCTCGTGGGGCTGTAACGATTCAATTACTATGTGGGGTCTGGGCAGCACAGAGTTTGGCACCCAGCGCGGGCTCTGACGCAGACGATGACGGTGACACCTGGCAGAGATTGGTGAGCCCTGTGAGTGGGGGTGCCTGGCACGGAGCAGACACTCAATACAGTTTTGCTGAATGAATGAGGTACACTCCAGGACTCACTTACTCATAAATATCAGATGAGGCTAGATCTTAATGATCAACTCTCTCAAGTCCCTTGCTTCATAGATGAAGAAACCTGAGGCTCAGAGAGGTTTGGAGCTGCCCAAGGTCACACAGCCCAGCAGCTGGTGCCAGAGACTGGAGCTGGGAAGGTGGAAGGAGGCAAGGTGAAGAGCAGGATGCTGAATGCTCTGGGGCCTGGAGGGGGGAGTCGGGGAGGGCAGGGATCCGGTGTTGAGATTCCAAATGGATGCAGAGAGCTGTGAACCGACCTGCAGGGAGGTGAGGGAAATGTGGTTTTTGAAATGGAAGTGGATGACTTTAGCAGCCCTCTCAGCCCAGAGGGAGGGGAGGGCACAGGGTGGGGAGGGCGAGGGCTGTGAAAGTCAAGAGCTTATTAATGCACAGAGAACGTTTTAATGGGGAGAGAGGAAGGCCTGCATTTGAGAGCTGCAGCCCAGGAAGTGGCCGAGGCATCTGGCAACAGCTGGGATGAAGGGAGGGGTATGGACCCCGGCTGGAGTCTCGGCGAGAGGGAGGGCCAGGACATTCGCAAGATGGAAGAGGGGAAAGTCGAAGAGTTGAGATCAAGGGATTCTGTAGCCCCCAACTTGGGACTGTGGACCAAAGGTGTCTGAATTTCTGGGGTGTCTAGTCTTTGGTCTTCCCTTCCTGACCTCAGGAAGTCCCAAGAGGGCTGGTGACCTCTGCTTCCACCCCTGCCCCATGTTGATCCTGACCAGGTATCTCCGGGTGTCCCACCATGGCTGACACTCCATAAAAAACCCTAACAAGTTGTCTGAGTGGAAGGGTTTCAGAGCACACTCCCTGGGGGCCAGGAAGAGAAGGACAAGGGCGCCCAGGCCAGGCTGGGACAGGCTGAGGCCACAGGCACGCAGAGAACCACTGAGCGGGACACAGGGTGGTGGCAGCAGGGGACAAAGAACGCTGGTGTCAGAGACAGCCAAGGAGGTTGAGGGGACTGATCTCAATGTGGCCAAGAGGAGAGTTCTTGGCAGGCTCAGTTCCTGCAGCGGAGAGGGCGGAAGGCAGATGGGAGGGGGCGAGAAAAGCAGGAGCACAGGAAGGTGGAGGCTGTGGGTGTGGGCTGGGAGTCAACGCCCTCCCCCAACCTGCGAGCCTGCCTCCCGGCTCCTAGGTGGGAAGGGCGGGATCATCCCCCAGCCAGGAAAGGGTGGGAAACAGCCTGGAAACAGCACCCAGGGGTGCGCAGGCTTTAGCGCTGCGATGCTCTCATCCCTGAGAACCAGGCCTTCTGGGCCTGCTGACCCCAGGGGTATCCTCCACAGAGGGGAGGACCTTGGTCCTGGGGCTCTGGGCCCCTCTCTGGCAAGCCCTTGGTCTCTCTGGGTCTCAGTGCTCTCCTCTATAAAAACCGGCTGGACCAGTAGCCCCAGAAGCACTATTCGAGTCAGGCTGACCACCACCAAGCTGGTGAGCTGGTTAAGGGACAGAATCCAGCTCCCTGCCTCCAGGAAGCATACCGACACCTATTCCCGCACCCCCATTCATTCTGGATCACCGTCCAGGATCCATCCAGAACTAACAAGGCCTGATTCTGGGATGCCCCAGCGGCAGGCAGGCAGGTGGGACAGCCCTTGAAGGGGGCCAGGGATGGAGGGCATCAAACAGCAGGCTTCTGTCCCCTCCCTCCTCCCTCTGGTGCGTGTCGCTGACACCTGGTCCCTTTAATATCCTATGGAAGTAGAACGGCAGAACTTTTGAGCCCCAGGAACTCCTCTGTTAGAGCAACAGGGATGGACCTAACTGTAACCAAGACCCTACCGTCACCACAGCCGCTTTTTGTTGATGGTGGTGTCTGTGCCCACCCAGGCCGTATCCTTCCAGCATGATCTCACCGAACCCTCCCTCAGCCCTCTGCAGCCAGGAGGAGGGCATGCTGGATCGGAAGCCCCGGGTTCTCACTACTGAGCCTGTGGGCTTCACTGGACCGAATCCCAATGTGCCAGGCACTGTGCCCAGCGCTTCACCCATCTGCTTTTTGTGTGGATTGTCTCCCTTAATCCTTAGCACCAACGCAGGAGGACGTACACTCATTCCCATTTTATAGATGAGGAAACTGGCTTAGAGAGATTACTGACTTGGCCAAGTTAACAACAGCAGCCAACCCACCGAATGCCTACCTCATGGAAATCTTGTTCTCAGTCCCCTAATATATGCTGCTTCATTTAATCTGCCCACCTTACAGGTGAAGAGACTGAGTCAGAGATACCGAGACTTGCCCAGAGTGGCACAGTCTGTACGCAGAGATCCAGGATTCGAAGTCAGGAAATCTGGGCGCCCAGCCTGCATGCTTAAGCAAGCCCGGGGTTCTCATTCTCCAGGTGTGGCCCTCTGACGAACAGCATTAGCACAACCTGGGAACAGATCCTGCGGCTACACTGCAGACCTGCTCAATCAGAAACTCAGGGTTGGGGGGCGGTGCACAGCACGCCGGACTCTGCAGGGCATTCAAAGCACTAACGTTTAAGAACTACTGGCCTCAACTACATTATTTTCCCCACATTAACTTCTCAACAGGTTAGCGGAGGCAGGATTCGAACCCAGAACCGTCCGAATCAAAAAGTCAAACGCTGTGCGTTCTACCACGATGCTCTCCCTCTTTCCCTTCCTCCCCACGTGCCTCTAAGGACCACTCTCTTCTTCTCTCCCCCACCCCCACCCCAGGATGACCTGTTCGCGGACCTGGCCAACCTGAGCCACCTCTTCCTCCACGGGAACCGCCTGCGGCTGCTCACGGAGCACGTGTTCCGCGGCCTGGGCAGCCTGGACCGGCTGCTGCTGCACGGGAACCGGCTGCAGGGCGTGCACCGCGCGGCCTTCCGCGGCCTCAGCCGCCTCACCATCCTCTACCTGTTCAACAACAGCCTGGCTTCGCTGCCCGGCGAGGCGCTGGCCGACCTGCCGTCGCTCGAGTTCCTGCGGCTCAACGCCAACCCCTGGGCGTGCGACTGCCGCGCGCGGCCGCTCTGGGCCTGGTTCCAGCGCGCGCGCGTGTCCAGCTCCGACGTGACCTGCGCCACCCCCCCGGAGCGCCAGGGCCGCGACCTGCGCACCCTCCGCGAAGCCGACTTCCAGGCGTGCCCGCCCGCGGCGCCCACGCGGCCCGGCAGCCGCGCGCGCGGCAACAGCTCGTCCAACCACCTGTACGGCGTGGCCGAGGCAGGGGCGCCTCCCGTCGACCCCTCCACCCTCTACCGAGACCTGCCCGCCGAAGACCCGCGGGGGCGCCAGGACGGGGACGCGCCCACGGAGGACGACTACTGGGGGGGCTACGGGGGCGAGGACCAGAGGGGGGAGCAGACGTGCCCGGGCGCGGCCTGCCAGGCGCCCCCGGACTCCCGCGGCCCCGCGCTCTCGGCCGGGCTGCCCACCCCTCTGCTTTGCCTCCTGCTCCTGGCGCCCCACCACCTCTGACTGCGGTGCTGAGACTGAAGAGGCCTGCGTGTCCCCCCTCCCCCCAACCCACCCCCAGCGGCGGCTCGGCACGCCCCCGGCCCGCCCCCGCTCCCCACCCCACCCCCACCTCCACCCCTGGCCTCTGCAGCCTTCCTCTCCCCTCCCCAGGGAGGGACTGGCCGCCTCTCCCTGCCTCCGGGGCTGCCGGCTCAGGACTGGGTTGCGCCCGGTGGCTCAGCCCTGTTCTCCCCAACTCTGGCCATTAACTCTTTTCCACCCCAAGGCTGGGGTGGGGCACCCCCGGCAGCCGCCAACCCCTTCTCCCAGCGCCCACCGTGGACTCGAGAGGGGCTTTGTCTGCAGAGCATCGCCCACCAGCAGAGCCTTTGGAACCTCCCGGGAAGGGAGCCCCGCCTAGGAGCCCTTTGGAGGGATGCCTCAGTTGGGGCCAGGCTAACCTAGGCCCCTGCTTCTCCTAGCCCCCCTCAACCTCCCGACGCTGGAGGAATACTTTTCTCCTCAGTCTACCCGGGACACTTTTTAGGGTGCCTGGAGGGAACTTTCCTCTCCACCGTGGCCCCTGTGTGGT
This sequence comes from Meles meles, assembly GCF_922984935.1. NCBI lineage: Eukaryota > Metazoa > Chordata > Mammalia > Carnivora > Mustelidae > Meles > Meles meles. Next base: position 13,406,991 of record NC_060073.1, on the reverse strand, counting down.
GAAGATCAACAGAAGTTGTTTGGGAAAAAAAAAAAAATTTATTAAAAAATTCTATTATTTTATCTTCTTCTGTAAGATTTGTTGGCTCAGGACCCCAAATGTGGGAGGAGGGCTTAGAACCATCAGAGCCATGAGAACTGGCAGGCTCAGGGCCAAGAGCGTTAGAGAAAGAGGATGCATCCCAGGCAACCAAAGTGCTTCTTGTTGGCTGGAGTGCTGCTCCCCCATGATGAGAAGCTGAAGACTGAGGAAGAGGGGGTGACCCTGGAGTCCCAAGTAGGCCAGGTGAATTCTGACAGCCAAGAGTGGGGTGCTGATCTCACCTCGCTTCCCATTGGTCCAGGAGAAGCAGCTGCAGACCACCCGAGTTTTCTGGCACCTGAGGAGCTGAGGCTGGGGAAGGCCTCCAGCCTGGTTAATGGCTCCCTCCCAGGCCCTGTTCCTTCTGGAAGGAAGAGCATTTTCCATCTTACCCTGCAAGGAGAAGTAACAGACATCCAGGGGCACAGCCAGCCCAAACATGGCTTTGGGCGAATCTGAAAAAGGCACCTCATCCTCAGGGCAACCCAGCCCCACACCACAACAAACACTTGCCCTCTTAGCTGAGTGCCTTTATGCAGTGTACAGCCTGCACAGCTGTACACAACAACCCTATAGATCAGTGATCTCTTCCCCTTGGCTCCTGTGAGGTGGGATGGACCAGGTTAGAGGAGAGACCAAGGTCCTAAGTGTAAGGACCTATTTATATCAGTCTCGCTCCTTTAATCACGGACCCATTTTGGTGGCATAACACTAAGGTGACCAGAGGGACAAGAATCCCAAGTTGGGGTACCCTGCTGGCTTGAAGTATGATCTGAAGCTTCATCTTTCCAGTGTGTGAAAGGAAGGGGTAGAGGTAGGGCTAGGGAGACCTGGGGAAGGAAAGAGCCAGACTAAGTAGAACTTGAGAGAGAGGTTAGGGGTGAGCCTCATCAGAGCAACTGGGGAGAAGTTTGATGGTTTACATTTAGGATTAAGACTCTAACTCAGGGTGTGGGAATGGAAAGAGAGGGGGCCTGGATGCCAGGGCTCAGAGAGCAGGGATGCTGAGATCCTGTGACTCTGGCCAGGCAAGTCAGAAGGATGGCAAGGAGAGGAGGCAGAAACAGGAAGGCCTGGGGCAGGGGGAACCTTGGATAAGACTATGGGGTGGGTGGGGGAACAGTGGAAACAGCTAGCTAACCAGGGACCTGGGGAGCTGGAGCCTCACAGGAGCCTGTGTTAGGCTGGCTTTGAGGAGGCTGGCCAGCGGGATAGAGGGGCAAGAGCTCTGATGGAGGAGGAGCTGCTGGGGACTGGGCAGGGGGAGGGAGGATGCTGGGAAATCAGAAGCAGGCTGTCCAGGTCACAGAATTATCGTTGTGAAATATTCATGGGCCTTTGGTCCAGATGCTATTTCAGAACAGTGAAAGCAAGAGGAGTGTGTGAGCCTCAGGAAGAGCCTACAGCAGTGCCTTTTTCCACCACCCCCACCTCCACCACCACCAGCCCAGACAGACCCACGGACGCCCATCACGTGCACACCCACGCTCACACGCTCTCTCACACACACTCGCACAGTGGAGAGCTATGGAGCACGTGCAGGCCAGCTGACACCCACGGGCCCCACAAACAGGCAGATGCACCCCAAATGCATACACGCATAGCCACACAGCCCCCTAAGCAGGACCCTGCACAGAGACCCCCTCCAGATATCTCGAGCGTACACATCCCCAGGCGTCTTGGGACAACTCAGATTTACAGCCTTGAGCTGCACACCCTGAAACAGGAGGGGCTTTCAAGGCCATCTTGTGCAATCACCATGATGGGGAAACTGAGGCCCAGAGAGGGGAGAGGATTTGTCTAAGAGCCCCCGCCCTTGAACAAAACAAAGCTCATTCACCTGCCGCATTCTGTGAGAGGATCCACGTTCTGCGTTGTCCACCAGACCCCCAGGCTTGCTGTGCTTAACTCCTCTCTGTAATCTGTCTGCCTGGTTACCCAGTACCCTCCTCGCCAGACCCCTCCCTCCCTTTCCACTCCCTCCACCATCTCCCTGCTCCATCTCCTCATTACCTCATGCCTAGAATAGAGAAGAAAACAGCAGTACCGGCTCCCTGGTTTTCCTACCTTCAGTCTCTCTCCCTCCCACCCGCTGCCCATGATGGCCAGATTCAACCGGCCAAAATTTGCCTTGTGTTTTTCTGTCACTTGGAAACCTACAATACCTCCTTACTGCCTACAGGTTAAAGATGAAATGCCTTAGCCGACCATCAAAGATTCCTCAGAGTTGGTTACCAACTGCCTTTCTCGCCTTTTCTCTCATGGCCTCGCCCCAAATCTTCTCTCGGGCTAGAATGATTGTATCATGCTGGCCGTCAGTTATCCTGCATTCGCAACCCACAAACCTACTTTGAAATCTCCTTAAAGTTCCTCGATCTCCCCCAAACGAGGAAGCCTCTCCCCCCTCCTAAGATTACAGACTCCAGACCCCTTCCGCCAAGGCTCAGTCTGCTCCTCTCTGACCTTATCAGTGCGGGTTCTTTGACTGTCCTTCAAAGCAGCGGTAAAGGCTCCGGCTCGGGCTACCTACAAGCAGATGGCTGCCCCCCATTGGCCACCTTGGGAGTCACAGCCAGGCTTCAGTCAAAGTAAACTGAGCGTGAGCATCCATCCAACCGCCTGGGGAGAGGAACAGGAGAAGGACGCCAGATGACGGGCTTTATAAGCCCTTAAGCCTCTAAGGTTCTTACCCTCAGAGTGGCGGGGAGGGCTCTCAGCCCTGCTTTCAGAACTGCTAGCACCCGGCTTCAGACCCCTAATCCCTAAGAGAACCCCCCTCCTCTGAGACACAAAGACATGGGACTTCCGGGACACTGCTGAAGGGAAATTCGCCCACCAGGCTCTGAGAGGCCACAAGGTCAGGGACAGTCCAGGGGGCAGACCCAAGGTCCGGCTGGGGTCAGGTTTCTGCATGAATTTTTAATGCTTCCAGCCAGACCTGTCAGATGTTCCGAAACCTGAGCATCTCCTTTCATTTCTGTACACCGTGCCCTTCCCCATCCCCATTGCCCCTGGGGGTAGGGCAAGGAGGACAGGCCTGGGACAGCGACCAGTGGCCTCTGGAGAAATGATTTTGGGGAAGTGGAAGGTGAATGACCTAGTTATTCTTCTACTTACTGTGTGACCTTCAGCAAGTTACTTAACCTCTCTGATTGTCTATTGTGGGTTTTTGTTGTTGCTGTTGTTGTTTTCATTTGTGACCTGAGGACAATAGCACCTGCTTAAATCAACTTGCTGTGGGGAGTAAATACTATAACCCCGTGGAAAGGTGACCTAGTATTTGCTGTTATTACCTTCCCTCAAGTCCAGCTTCTCTTCCCTTTTTCCTTCCAACCCCAGGTGCCTCTCACCCCTTTCTTTTGGAGGTGGGAGCTTTGGTTGGTTCTGCCCACTCCCCCCTAAGATCCTTTAGCCTTTCTAAAAACTTTAGCTGAAGGGGGGAAAGGAACGGAGAAGCTGAGGTCAGGCAGGTGGAGTAAGAGAGGAAGATGGTCCAGCTGAGGTGAAGGGGAGGGAAGCAGGCAGCAGAAGGGAAGGGGAAGACCCTACTCAGAGAGAAAAGAGCTAGGTGCAGACTCGTTTCTTTTTCTCCCTTTCTCCTTCCTTCCTTTTCTCCTTTCTGGTACCTTCTCCATGCCTGGTGGGATCGTGCCAGAAGCCTGGATGGCCATTCTGAGCAGAGGTGAGGTCAGAACCATGAAGGCAGGGTTGGCAGGGGGAAGGGGGAGCCTTTGAAGAAAGCTTGCCCACTCTTTCCTGCCCACCAATTCCCTGCCTGTATTTTTTTTTTTTTTAAGGAGGGTCTTTTACATCTGATTTAGGTGGAAAGTTGCTAAAATGCAGATTCCTGAGCCCCTTAGCCCTGCTGAATCAGATCGAGGGACCCTGGCGCTTCATTTTAACAAGTGGGGGTTGGTTACCAACCACTCTAAAAGCTGACAAACATCCCAAAGATGGGGTGGTCAGGGAAGGGGGCGGAGTAGAGAAAGCAAAGGAAGAAGAGCTAGATTCACCCCCACCCCCAAGGCAGGGACACTCGGTGAAAGTAACAGGTGACACTCCTGCGCCAAGAGGGCGATGCCGGGGGATAAAGGAGGGAGGAGGCAGAGGGAGGACTGGAGACCATGGGGATGGGGACACAGCAGAAGTGGGACCCCAGGTAAGCAGCCACTAGCGGAAACAGACGCTTACAATGTGTCCCCCACCCTCGCGGCGATCTGAGACTCTGAACTTCTGGACGCGGGATGCGGACACGCTGCAGGCGTCTTCTCGGTTTCTGGGGCAGGGGGTCAGGGAGGAAGCCGCCCCTGCAGGGACCCGCGGCCCTCCCCGGAGGCCAACGCCCAGGCGTCAGGACACTCACCTATCCCTCCCAGGCCGGAGCCCGCCTCCCCTGCCCTCGGAACCGGGCTCGGGTCCCGCACCCGCGTGACCTTCTCCCTCCCTCCACGCCCCACCCCCCAGTCCCAGCTCATTTGCATAAAGTTCCAATTAACACGTTTTCCCTCAGCTATTTACGATCCCTGAACTCGCTCCCAGCTCGGGAGCCGGCTTCCCGCCGCCCCCTCGCCCCTCGGGGTGCAGCCCCATTAACCCTAGCGCCCCGGGCGGCTCGCGGCGGCCTGACCCACCCGGCCCCGCCGGCGCAGGGGGGCGACCCGGGGGCGAGGGGCGCGCCCTGGGGCGGCCGGCTGCGCAGCGGGGCCCGCGGCAGGCCAGAGGCCGGGCTCTCCGGGAGAAAGGCCGGCGCAGGCCCCCACTCTTGCAGGAAAGAGACGGGGAGGGGGGCTTCTCCTGGGAGACTCCGGGCGTCGAAATTCCTCGTTCCTCATCCTCGGCCCCCGCACCCCTCCTCCCCCCCGCCACGTACCCTCTCCCCTCCCCAGCCATCTGTTCCGCTCGGCAGCGCCGCGACAAACACGGCTCTAGCTCGCTTCCGCCCCTGCCCAGCCCCCTCCCCAAGCTCTCCACCCCTCCCCCGGGAGGCCGAGATTTCTGGAGGCAACTGCCACCCGGTCCGAAGCCCCAGCGGGGCCGGGGCCCCAGTCCAGGCCCCCCTCCCTCGGTCTGAGGGCCGGTGGGGGTGCAGATGTGTGCACCACACTTGAAAGTGTGGGGGTCGGGAAGGCGTGAGCCGTCCAAGGAGGGCAGCACAAGCCAGGGTGGGAGTCTGGGGGTCGAGGCCCAGGGAGGACCGCCTAGCGGGGAGGCTGTGTGTGGAGGGGTGTGTTGGGGGGGGATTCCCTTTTGGTTCTCCGCCCCCTCCCCCCGCCCCCGCCCCCACCCCCACCCCCACCCCGTCCCAGACGCAGCCCCGCAGCGCCGCCTGCTGGATACACCCAGCACCCGGTGCAGGGCTTTGCTTGCTCTGCCCACCCGCAACCGGTTCTGGTGGGATCCGGGACGGCGAGCACAGTGGGACCCAGACTGGCCCTCCCGGAACTCACCCAACTCCTTAGTGGGCGCTGTCCAATTCTGGTTTAGTATTTCGCAAAACGGGAACTGTGTTGAAAGCCAGCACTCTGGGGGCACCTGGGTGGCTTAGTGGGTTAAAGCCTCTGCCTTCAGCTCAGGTCATGATCTCAGGGTCCTGGGGTGGAGCCCCGCATTGGGCTCTCTGCTCTGCGGGGAGCCTGCTTCCTCCTCTCTCTCTGCCTGCCTCTCTGTCTACTTGTGATCTCTGTCTGTCAAATAAATAAATAAAATCTTAAAAAAAAATTTTTTTTTTTAAATAATTAAAAAAGAAAGCAAGCCAGCACTCTGGGCTCAGAGCAGGCAGGGGTCTGCTGTGGGACCTTGTCAAGTCTCCAGACCTCTCTGGACATGTTTCCTCATTTGTGAAATGGGTGGATCAATCTGTTTCATTAACTTCTAAAGAGAGTTTAAGACAAAGGGGCAGTTTTATCTGTAATTTTGTCTGCAGCACTGTCATTTGAGGGTTCCCCAAGTTGTCTTTGTTTTTTGTTTTTGTTTTTTTCCTCCAGGGAAGGGGGTTGTGAATAGGGTCTTTGAGGTCGCTCTCAGCCCTGAGAGGACAGCTGAGCTCACCTGAGAAGCTTGGGATCTCTCTGGCCCTGACTGCCCCTGGTAGGCCTGTGGTCAGGACTCAACAGTCAGAACGCCAGGTGCCAAGCTCAACTCTACCACCTACCGGCTGGCCTGGTGCCTTAACCTGTCTGGGCTTTCCTCAACCTACAAATCATTGTGAAAATACCACCTCTTGGGCCATCCTTACGATGAAATGAGATACCTGTGAGGCACAGGCCCTCCTGGCCCATCCCTTCATTCTGTGACTTACTCTCTGGCCTCAAAGGCTTCTGTCCCAGGGACATGAAGTGTAGACCTGGGATAAATAAGGTATATCTTCTTGGGCCCCTTGTTCTCAAACATGGTGTCTTTACCTATGTAATTTTAAAGCCTCACTTCAATGTTAAAAATAAGTATGAATGTAGTATAAAGTGAAGCTCCAAATTTGCATGAAGTTTTAAGATAAAACAGGAGACTATAAAAAAGTGTAAATTTCAACAAGCTTCCATCATACCCTCAGCATTTTTCTAAAGCATCCTGCCCTGATCCCCTGTACAGAGAAAGGCAATTTCCTGGATGTACCTGGACCATGGGAAGTGGGGGGGGGGGGCAGGAGCAGAGGGCAGGACGTGGACCCCCTCCAGACACCAAGGGCAGGCCATGGTTAAGAACCGGAAGATGAGCCGACAGCCAGAGGTGGACAGGCTAGCACTTTAGGTGTCCTACTTAATGCCCAGCTGAGCCTGGGTGAGGAAGAGATGGGGTGTGGGAAAACAACTCCCCCCACCCCCAACAAAGATACAGGCACACACCAGCCAGTCTCTCACTTCCCTTTTTATTTGTCCTCTAAGACCTGCAAAAAGCAGTACCAGGGAGGGAACCCGCCCTCCGGTCCCTGGAAGGGGCTTACCTCCTAACACCCCATCCAAGATACAGCGAGCACCTCAGGTCCCTTTCCTCTAAGGGGAAGGTTGTTTCACACACACACACGCACACACACATGCACGCTCTGGGCATTGCATAGCTAGGGCCCCGGGGGTAGTCTATTTGCCTGTTTGTTGATCCCACAAGCCCCCAGGAGGCACCAGGAGGCACCAGGAGGCAGGCCCAGAGAAAGGGCAGCCCCACATCCTGGTCTCTGCCATTCTGAGAAGGAAAAAGGCCCAATCCTTCTAGCACAGGGGCTGTCTTCAGTCAATGGAGCATTGCTTTGGGGAAATTTTTTTTAGGGTTTTTTTTTTTCCTTTTAGCAAGTCCCTACAAAAATAGAACTTCTCTTGGTATTTATAAATCCACGGCCCAGCTCTGTGCGTATGTTACAGGTAGAAAAGCCACATAAGGCATTCCCTTTGGTTACTCAGGCCTTGGCTTCCTGTCATCCAGGTCCCTTGGCCTCAAGAGGTCTATGCGGTCACCTCAGAGCTGCCAAGCACCTTCTTCGGGCCCTCCCAGTAGGTGGCATACTCCCTCTGGAGCCGGGCACGGTAGTAGAAGAGGTAGGAAGGTAGCAGGAAGCCCAGGAGCGAGAAGAGCAGGAGGCCCAGATTCACCTTGAGGGCAAGGGGAGAGAAACAAGAGTCAAGGAGGTACCCGTTTTCTCTCATCAGCCTCAAGGACCCTCCTCAGCTTCCAACAGAGGAGGAGACAGCCATTTTCACTCCAGGTCCTAGGCCAGAATGATAAACATAGCCACTGCTTCCTCTGTCTTCAGTCACCGTTTCCCCAATACCTCATCGAATATTCAACCGCTTCGTAAAGTATCAGAGCCTGGTCTGAACTCTGCCTAACACCAGGACCCTCACGAGCTGGCGTCCTCGGGGGAAACACTGGGGGACCCTGGGCTGGTGCCCAACCCAGGGCACCTTCTGGTCCCATTCTGGGCTGCAGATATTGACAATAGGATCACACTGAGGTCGGTGGGAAGAGGTTTGCTGTTGGTTAAAGGAGCTGAGGCATGCGGCCGGGGGACAGAGGGCCCAGGACGGTGGCCCTCGCACAGGACAGTGGCCCTCACACAGGCCTCCACACCCCCCTCTGTACGACGTGTTGTGCGACTTTGGGCAAATTGCTTTGACTCTAAATGCCTCATTAGGGCTGTTATGGCAAAGATGACGGAAGCAGACTACACAGGGAGCTCAGCACCTCGTGAACACTCCGTACACCATGACTGTCCTTTCTTCATTGTTCTGCTGGGAGAAGGGTTATGGGACAGGTGTCCCCACAGGGCAGAGAGAGAACCAGCTTTGCGGAGGCAGACGTGTGTTCAGTGGAAGTGAAAAGCCCTCCTAACCATACCAAAGGCTGCTGCCCCATCCTGAGGGTGTTTGAGCTGAGAGGGTTTGGAGGAACCCCTCTCCAGAGGTGCTGAGAGAGACCGTCCATGTCCAGGGTGACACCAGACTACCTCAGAACTGCGCCACTTCACCTGGCATCTGGAGCAGAGACACTCTTGGGCCCAGGGCAAGAGGCAGGCTGGGGAATCTATTTTTCACTCTGTGAGGGGCTGTGATGGGCGGCCAGCTCGGGAACCCCCCGATTAGAGACCTTTAGTCGGAGATAGGAGTCGGGGATTCGGCCACACACAAGCCCTCCTCCCAGCCCCCAAGGCACCCCCAGTTCTCACCCAGAAGGGCTCTCCTTTCAAGGGTCCCACCATGGCCATGAAAAGTGGCTGCAGGAGCAGGGCGAACACAGCACTGATGAGGGACTGCAGACCCGTCAGTGTCCCGAAGTGGTTGGAGGGGAACCTGTCCACGAGAGGGGGGCCAGTCAGGAGGGGGGTGCGGCCCTCTTCCGTCCAGCACCCCCACCCCCGGACGCCGGCATCTGCAAGGCAGGCAGGGCAGAATGGAAGAGCCTCTCTGCCCGTGCTCTTTGGACTCTGGCCTCAGAGAGGTGTGCGGTGACTTTCGGGCCACTCAGCTGGCTTCTGCCCCCTGCTATCTAGGTGATAACATCAAGGAATCCTGCCTCTCTGGGACCCACCTCCTCCTCCACTCGTAACCGAACTAGCACTGACCTCCTGGGCTGTTCATTTATTCTTTGGACAAGTATTCACTGCGCCCCCATGGGCCAGGCACTGTCCTGAGGTGCAGGCACATTCACCATCACACCCGACAAAGATTCCTGCCCTCACCGAGGCGGCTTTCTGGTGGGGCGGCAGTTGGACAGGGAGTGAGATAAGCGCCTAGAGTGTGGGCTGGTGATAAGAGCTAAGGAGAGAAACAGGGCAGAGAAAGCCAGTAGAGGTGTCAGGGGGTTTCACTGGATGGCCAGCAGAGGCCTCCCTGACAAGAAGACAGCCGGGTAAGGACCTGGGCAAGATGAGACTACTGTGAGCCCTGCTGCTACCTGGAGGGAGAACGTTCCAGAAAGAGGGAAAAGCAAGTGCAAATGCCCCAAGGAGGGAACACACTGGGGGTTTCTGCGGCATGAGGGAGCCACAGTGGCTGCAGCAGAGCGAGCGAATGGGGAAGGGGAAGGAAGAGAGCAGAGGGGTTCCCAGGGGCTGGACCTTGGAGGGCCTGCTCAGCCATAACAAATTCTCTGGCTTTTTCTCAGATCATGGCAGGAAGCCACAGAATGACAGGAAAAGACATGTCCCAACAGGTGTCTCCAGCCCGTGTTAAAAATAGACCAAGGGAGGCGAGGGCAGGCGCAGGGAGCCCGCCAGGAGCTGCTGCACTCAGCCAGGGCAGGGGGGTGGTGGTAGGGATGAGGAGGGGGTTGCCTTTGGGGTCTGTGGATGGGGAGCTGCCAGGACTGCTGGGGACCAGATGCGGAGTGTGAGGAAGGGAAGATGCAAGGGTGACGTCAAGGCTCTGGCTGGAGCAGGTGAAGGAGATGGGGCTGCCCTCTGCTGACACGGATCAGGGGTCCTGCACCGTGCCTGCCACCGAGGAAGCACCTGATCGTGGTGATGACTGTGTCACCGCACACACCAGAGTCACTCAGCAGTGCCGGCAGTGGAAACCAGAAGGGTAGGGGAAAGGGAACTGGGGGCTGCCCCCGATGGAGCAGGAGAGTTAGAAGGCAGGCAAGACTGCAGACTGGAAACTTCTACCGGGCTGATGGGAGGAGAGAGAGTGGACGTCACCAAAGTGTCATCAAACCAAGAATTTCGGCTTCCTCTAAGGCAGGACCTCCTGGCACTGGAACAAGCCGGCGGTGGGACAAGCTGCCTTTGATAGAGGTGAGGGGGTGCGGGACCCCCCGCCGGAGAAGCTTTGAGAGAGTGGCCCCCCAGACAGCCTCCTAGCTCCCCGCTGGCTGTGAGATGTCAGTCAGCACTCCAGGGAGGCGGTGGAGGGGGGCAGGAAGGGGGGTCTGGGGCCCTTTGCACTCTGCTCTAGGATTCTCTGGCTATGGGGGAAAGCTCGGGAAGGCCGCGAAGCGGGGGTGGACTCACACTGCAGCGTAGAGGCTGCCACAGGCTGAGTGGTAGAAACCTCGGACCATGGTGTGCAGGACGAAGGTGGCAAACTGAAACCGAAAAGAGGGAGGGGAGAGGTGAAGAGCCGGTGTGGAGGCAGGAGGCAGGATGGGTCAGGTGAAGGGGGACCCTGAGCCCCTGACCACCCCGTCCCCAGAAAACAGACCCAGAGGATGAGAGCCGTGCTTCCTGGAAGGCAGGTGAAACGTCCCTTTGGAGGGGTCTGAGAAGGCAGGGAGCGGGGAGGACGGAAGCGGGTACCTGGAGGTGTAAGCTGTTGATGAGGCAGGTGAGGCCAAACCCCACCAGCAGAAAGTTGGTCAGGGTGAAGGCGTTGATGGCATTGGTGAGCTTCTGGATCTTGCAGTAGCGGGGCCTGGCGGACTTGGTGGCAACCCCATCCCTGAGGAGAACAGGATGTCACGGGCGGTGGCCTCCACCTCCGGGGCAGCTCCCTCCCTGGTTCTCACGCTGGCCTCCCTTTGGAAGGCTGCGCCTTTGCCGTGGCGGCAGCTAAGGGGGCAGGCCCTGTCTCCAGCCCCGTGTCTCTCCAAGTGTGGCTCCCCTGCCTACGACTCCAGTACCACCTGGGTCTTTCTTAAAATGCAGATTCCAGGCTCCCACCCCCAGAACTGCAGGAGCATGGCGTAGGCATCTGCATTTTGACAAACAGCCCAGGTATGTTTCATGCACACTGAAGTCGGAGACACAAGGCTGGGAAGGAAGGTGGAGGACCGGGAGCGCTCACACCACCTCCCATTGGAAAGAAAGCGTCTCTGCCCATCAGCCTGAACAAAAGTAGATGCTGCTCTGGGGACAGCAGCTTGGCCCCTGACTGCTCAGCAAGCCCTGCTCTGGCACAAGCAAGGGCTCGAAGGACTGCCCCAGACCCAGAGGATGAGAACATCCCAGCAGCTGGGATGAGGGCAGGCTGTTCTTCCATCCTAGATAGATGGCTCGGCCTTCAGGAGGCTGAGTGACAAGGCGGGGGCACCAGTGCTGGGGAGGGAAGCCACTAGATTGTTCCTTAGAAGCCTTCCATTCCGGGGCTCCTGGGTGGCTCAATGGGTTGGGCCTCTGCCTCAGTGGCTTAAAACCTCTGCCTTCGGCTCAGGTCATGATCTCAGGGTCCTGGGATGGAGTCCTGCATCGGGCTCTCTGCTCAGCAGGGAGCCTGCTTCCCCCCACCCCCAGCCCCCGCCTGGCTCTCTGCCTACTTGTGATCTCTCTCTCTGTCATACAAATAAATAAAATCTTTAAAAAAAAAAAAAAAAGAAGAAGAAGGCTTCCATTCCTATCCTCTCAGGACAAACACAAAAAGAACACATGCAGTCAGAAAACCCAAGTTCAAGACCCAAGAGTGGTCTCCAGCAACAACAAGATGGGTCTCAGTGAGCCTCTCCTCCTGCTAGCCATACCCTGGGTCCCACACCAGACCAGTGACTCTGTGTGACTGACAGATGGAATTGTGACTGACCATGGAAGCGATGGTGCGTCTCCTGTGAGATTTCACTGTGACAGACACAGAGGCTGCCATCTTGGTCTCCCTCCCTTAGATCCCTGGCTCTGGGGAAAGCCAGCTGCCCTGTGGTAAGCAGCCCTATGGAGAGACCCAGGTAGGGAGAAGCCACACCTTCTGCCAACAGCCACATGAGTGAGCTCAGTAATGGATTCCCCCATTCCGGTCAACACCCCAGATCTCTGTAGCCTCGGCCAACAGCCGGACCGCAGCCTCCTGGGACCCTGCTATGGTCTGAATGGATGTGTCCCCTTGGAATTCATATGCCGAAAGCCTAATGCCCAATGCAATGGTATTAGGAGGTGGGTCTCTGCGGGGTGATTAGGTCATGAGGGCAGACCCCCGTCATGGGATTAGGAGGCCCCACGGAGCTCCCTCTTCCTCAGGCCATGAGAGGACACTGGGACAAGTCTGCCACCCAGAAGAGGACTCTCACTCAACCATTGGCTCTCTGATCTGAGACTTTCAGCTTCTAGAACTGAGAGGACTACATTTCTATTGTTTTTAGGCTACCCAGTGCATGGTGTTTTGTTAGACCAGCCCAAGCAGACTCAGCCAGACACTGAGCCACAACCACCCAGCTAAGTCATCCCCAGATTCCTGACTCAGAAACTCTATGAGACAGTAAATGTTAGCTGTTTAAAGATGCCCGAGTTCTGGGGTAATTTGTGATATAGCAATCGACGTCTGATATACCAACTCTATCTCTTTATAGCCACAGAAGGCTTTAGGGTATACCCTTTATAACAGGTTCTAGAACCTGCTGCTAGACGATAGCTATCACACGACAGAGAAGCTGGGTGGCTCAGTCAGTTGAATGGCCAACTCTTGGTTTCAGCTCAGGTCACCATCTTTGGGTTTGGGATTGAGCCCCGAGTTGGGCTCCATGCTTGAATCTGCTTGAGATTCTCTCTCTGTCTTTCCCTCTGCTTGGTGCCCCCCCTCAAATAAATAAATAAAATCCTTTAAAAAATATTTTAGTTATTTATTTGAGAGAGTGTCCACACATGGGCACACAAGTTGGGGGGGGGGGAAGGTAGAGGGGGAAGGAGAAGCAGACTTCCCACTGAGTAGGGCCCTGAGATCACACTCTGAGCTGAAACCAAGAGTCAGATACTTAACCAACTGGGCCACCCAGGTGCCCCATAAATAAAATCTTTAAAATAATAAAATAAGTAAAATAAAATAAAATAAAAGCTGTGTGATCTTGGGTAAGTTACTTAACCTTTCTGTGTCTCCCACATCCTCACCTGTGAAATGAGGACAATATATCAACCTCAGAGAGCTGTCGCAGGGCTCGACAGGACAGAGCAAGATGCCTCATTCACAGTCAGCACTTGAGATGAGCTACACTCATTACCAAGCAAGCAGCGCCCTCCCCCCAGTTTCCTCATCTGTAAAATGGGGAGAGGCTCCTGTTCTCCCAGGGCTTTGGGGAGAATGAAATGAGACGCTGGATGTGAAAAGGCAGAGAAAGTGACAGGCTATGGCCATCCCTGTGCCGGTCACCTGGGGTCTCCAAGGGCAGCGCCCTCACCGGGAGCGTCCACACAGTCCTTGATACGCCAGTCCATGATGCAGCCGATGAGAGGGCAGGTGAGAAGGCACAACAGCTGCATAGCCCCAAAGATGGAGGAGTAGAACGCAACTGGGCAGGACGGCAAGAGAAGTGGAGTCAGGAGCTGCCACGACGGATGCCAGCAGCCCAGTGGACACTGTTACCCACTTTTGGTGTAGGAGAGGGGTGCCAGCCCTGCCTCCCCCTGAGCCCAGGTTTTCGATGCCCCAAATGCCCAGAGCGCCGAGGATGGGCCCAGGCTCCCTGTGGAGAGGGCAGTGGGGGGGGGCAGGTGTGGGTCGGGCCCCAATTTTCATCCCCTTACCTGTCTCTGCTGCCCTTTTTCTCAGGATGTCTGTCTCTGATGGGGGTGGGGGGGGAGAAGCCAGAATGAGAGGAGCTCAGCAGGGTGACCCTCCTGTGCCCCCAGCCCCCAGCAGGCTCAGCAGCCCCTCACCATGCTCCTGGCCCCCCGTCACCAGGTACTCCAGCATCTTGTTCATGGCGGCCATGTAGAAGATGACCCGCAACTGGGTCATGCCCATGGTGAGGAGACTCCACAGGAAAATGGGGGAGCAGAGGCTCTGGCGGAATGGGACAGACTCTGGGGAGACAGCAGAGGGCGCCCGTGAGCTTCCATTTCCCTCCGATTGTCCCCGCAGATGCAGCTCCAGAAGGGGCTTGGACATGCACTAGTGACTCAGGAGGGACTGCTTTCTTCAAAAATGACTGGTGAGACTCACTGCCCTCCAGGTTCTTGCCCAGTTTGATAATGATTGCAACAGAAGATTTTCACGTGACCTCCGATGTCCTCGCTGGTGTATAATAATAACTCTAGCTACTACTTATTAAGCACCTACTGTGTGCCACTCCCTCGATACATACCATCCCATTTACTCAAAGCGTACAAAACCCTGTCTTTAGTACCTTCTGCTGCTGAGGAAACGGAGGCCCAGAGCTCAGTGAATTGCTCAAGCTCACGGGGCTGGAAGCGGCAGGTCGCCGGCCTCCCTCTGTCACGAGAGGCCAGCAGTGGGGGTAACACACTCACACCTGCACACTCCTGTGCCCGTAACAAAGCTTCCACGTCCGAGGACCATTTAATCCTCACAATTAACTTCCCTGTTCAGTGGGTGTTATTACTGCTAGTTTAAGAGATAAGGAAAGCCAGAGCAAGGTTACAGGATCGACCCAAAAGTCACATAGCCTGCAACTGGGGAGCCAGACTCAAACCCCTTTTCTTGACTCCAAGGTCGGTGTACCTTCCTCTAATCTGGGAGCGGGACACCTCAGGAAGTGCCCCAGGCAGGTAGCTGCAGCTCCTCTTCCGGCCAGCAGGGGGAGTCAGCCAGCGGGACGCTGGAGGGCCTAGCCAGACAGTGGTGGTGGGGGGGGGGGTGGTTTGAGTACCTGAAGCCAGGGGCTCAAAGGGTTGAAGGGATCCCTGATGAAACCAGCTGCCCCACAGGCCTGGAGTGCCCCCTTCTGGAAGCTTCTCCCTCCCTCCTTCACCCAGGAATCCAGTACCCCTGAGTCTGAACTTCCAGAATTCTCTGAGCTCTGATTGTCCCCATCTGTAAATGGGGAGCATGTCCCACCTACACCACGGGTGTGGAGAGACCACAAGGGGAGAGAATGAGCGCTTAGGATGAGTGTTCACTAAGCATGAGGACCCACCCTTGCTGTCCCCTAGGACTGGCCCCTTGGCCAGACACTCACTCTCAGGAGGGCTCTCCGAGGCACCACGAACATCCTGGGATGAGATGAAGACGTCAGCCCCCTCCTCCAGGCTGGGGGCCTTCTGGCTCAGCCGCTGGCCCACGATGGTCACATGGGTGTAGAAGCGGTCACCTGTCACCTTGTGATCTAGGGCCAACCCGCTGAGCTTGATCTTCTTCCTGCCAGCAGCCAGGCCAGGGCGTGTGAGAACCAGCTGTGCAGAGCCCGCCCTCAACCCGCCCTCTCAGGGTCTGTCCCAGTCATCCCCAGGGATGCTGAGCACCCCCTGACCTAGCACTGACTGACAGGCCCACTGTGTCTGTCTCTCAGAGCCTGGGCCAGGGGCCAGTTTAGCACCCTGGTGGTGGGTGGGTAAGTCATTTTCCACTTGGGCTGATGCCATGGAGGCAGAATTAAGAATTCAGACTCTGGAGTCAGAGAGCCTGGTTCCAAGCCTTACCTCAGCCCCCTTCAGTGGTATGACCTTAGGAAAATCACTTTGTTCCCTGAGCCTTCGTTATTAAAGGAGTTAATAACAGAAGCCCCGTCATAGGACTGTTGACAATGGTATGAGAGCTATGCACAGTGCCTGGCCTGTAGCACACACAGGATAAACATCAGCTTTTGACTGGCACCCCCATGTGCTTCCATGTGGGGAAGCTGATAGGAGGTGGGGGAAAGTTGGCATTTAGCTTGCCCCATAAAGGGTGGGGTATTGGAGTCTTTGTATCCCCCTGCTGGGACCACACGGCACACAGCACCCTGGCTGGGGTCCCTCCTACTCTGATCCCACGGATCAAACTCAGAAAGGATACTAACAGTACCATTCGCCCTGTTTTGACCAACTTTTATGTGCCACGTCTATTCAAACACTTGTGGGTGGGGAGGATCAAGCCCACTGTACAGATGAGAAAGCAGAGGCCACCAGCAAAGGCAGGTCTCTCTGACACCAAAGCTGATTCTGTGCCCGGCACCACCACTATGCTCACCAGTCTCCCCACACCTCTCCCTCCACAGGGAGGGGAGTCCCCTTCCCCACACAGCCCTCCACAGCCACTCACGTGTAGTTGACTTCCTCAGGAGCCGGAAAGGCTTCACCAGGCCAGTTGAGGGCACAGTTCAGAAAAATCAGACAGGCCAGGCCTGACCACGTGAACATGATGACCACAAAGGACACACCAGCGTCGTAGATCAGCTGTGGAAGGAGGGGGCAGACTCACAGGGGTGGCCACCTGGCCCCACCTCTCCCAGCCCAAGGCAGAGCCCAGGACCCAGTGGCCTGAGACAAGGTTTCTTCTACCCCATTCCTTGTGCCTAATTTGCAGATAAGGAAGCTGAGGCCAGAAGTTAAGAGTCAGACCCAGAAGACCCACCATTCTCTTCCTTTTTCACCCAGCCCCCTAAACAGGTGTGAAACAATTTCCACATGAACAGGTGTAAAACAATTCCCACATGGAGCTGAAATTGCTGGCCACAAGCACGAAAGGTCTTTGCAATCTCAATTACTATCTTAAAAAGGCACACAAGTGTACCTATGAGTCCATGCACGTGTTGGCTTTCACACAAAAATGCCATTTCATTTTATGTACAAAAGAGAAAAATTAATGTTCTAGGTTTCCCCAGGCCTAACTGTGTTTATCTTGCCCCTTCCTGGCCGGTTCCCTGAGGGAAAGACAAACCCAATCTGAGAAGCCTTATCTCTCCTTTCACAGGTGCTCCCAGGTAGGACGTGTGTGTGTGTGTGTGTGTGCGCGTGCGCGCGCGCGCGCACAAGCACATGCGCACATGGGCAAAGGCTCTGCCCAAGGCCTCCTCACATCAGGACAAGCAGGTTCTGAATTGACTGGGATTCTGTGCCAATGGGGAAGCCAGGTACACAGAGATGCTGTCCCTCCCCCTGTCCTCCATGCCTGGGATGACGGACATCTGCCACCCCCTCAGGCTCCCGCTCAGAGCTCCAGTGCTGCCTGGGAATGTTTCTGCTCCTCCTCAGCCTGGGGCCTGGAGGCTCCTTCTTCCCTGGGGACAGGACAGAGCTTCAAAGAGAAGGAAGAACCTGCCACCCTCCACGTCTGGTGCTACCTGAATGATTGATGGCCGCCCCCACCACTCCACTCTCAAACTCCTTCCGGGATGCCAAGCAAGTGCCTTCTAAAATAACACACGTGACTGCCCCAAGCAGAATCTGGAGGGTATGCGACGACGGCCCAGGTAAAACCGCTCCTTGATGTCCCTTGATATCAGAGGAAGAAATGAGGCCCCAAGCTTTCCCCCAAGCTAGAACGCTGGCCTTCTGGATCTAATTCCACCAGGCAGACCTGCCCAGGCTCCAGCTTGGTGTGGACTACGTTCATGACCCTGGACCCAAGGCAACCAGTCCCTCCAGGGCAGGAGAGGGAGACATGGTTGGAAAGGGTGGTTGAGGCCAGGGAGGTGAAGGGCATCGAATGCCTTTGTGAAGGGGTTGGACTAGAGTCTGTCAGCGAAGCAGGGCAAGTGTGTGAGCCAGGCCTCCAACTAAGATCATTCTAGAAGTCGTGTGAATGACAGACCAGAGAGGGGGAAGGTCAAAGGCAGGGGAGATCAGCTAGAAAGGCTTGAGCTAGCCTAGGAGAGAGAATGGAGGCTAGGCCCGGGGTGGTGGTAAAGGGAAGGAGGCAAAGCAGGGAGGCCAGACCTGCGGGTCCGTGGCAGTGCCTTGTCCCTGGTGGTAAGGACTGACCTCCAGCCAGCAAGAACAGGACCCTCAGACACGCCAGCCACTCTCCACCCAGTCCCACCCAGTTTTTGTGTCGAGGCAAAAAGAAAACCCAAGTGACCTCACTGCCCCCACCCCAAACAGTTCCAATACCTTGATTCCCGGGAAAGTGATGGCAGAAGAGGCGTAGGAGCCGATCATGAGGGCCATGAACGTGGACCGAAGGTTCCCAAACATGTTGGGCAGCTGAGGGAGGGAAGCAGCACTAGTGAGCTAGGGGACCCTGACAGCCACCCAGGGGGCCCTGTGCCCAGCCCCGTGGGGTAAAACCTGAAGGCATCCAGCCCTGCAGCCCTCAAAATGAGCTCCAGGAAAACTAGCTTTGAGAGATGCAACTGAAAAGTCTGAAGGCAAAATCATGGTTGGAAACTAGCCAGCACCCTCCCAATGCACTTTAGCATGAATGTTCCCAGACGTGCACTCAAAGGAAAAAAAATTGTCAATTTTGCTTAACTGCCGGGTTTCCCAAGTATGGAGCCCTTCTATTGGGCGATGCCTCTTAATAACCCATGCAGTGGGTGTTGAAGAAAAACTGATCTAGTGCAATCCATTTGAAAGATGAGAAAACTGAGGCCCAGAGAGGGTGAGAAATGTACTCAAGTTCACAGAGCTCTTTAATGACTTTCTCCCCTGTGCTGGTGATCCTTGCTGTCTCCCAGGCCCCAAGGCTGTGACCATGGCTGGCTCTGGAATTAACCCTCCTGAGGACGCCAAAGGCCCCAATCTGCTGAGCCAGGACAAGTCATGGGAGGTGCCAGGGAGGTAAGGGTGGAACTTAAGGAGGGGCAGGGGCAGGCCAGGTGTCCAGGAGAGGTGGCTCTGACGTGCAGAGCAGGCCCAGAATTCCCACCAGGAGAGAACTGATCATATGTTCTGCTCACTGGCCTGTGCCAGGCCCTCCGGCGAGGAGAAAACAAAGTCACTCTGCCCTTTGTGTACACCCCTCCTCTGGCCCCACCATCCTCCCCAAGCCAACAGATTCCCACAGCTGGGACCAGAGTTAGATGCCATATGGAAATTCAACCCTCTCTACAGAGACGATAACCCAGGCCAGGAAGGGGACCTCAAATACCTTGGGGATGGAAAATGGTAAACACGGAGAACGGAGTCCTCCACCACCTTCCAAGTGGCTATGAAAAGGGGAGGGGACCAGCTGACCCTCACTGGAGCAGAGGTTTCCCTGACACCCAGTATCTGCGAGGCACGCCGCCAAGGACGCGGGATAAAGTGCCAGGGCCAGGGCCAGCGAGCGTCCGGACCCTTGGCGCCCCCGCCCCAGCAAGGCGCGCCGGGGCCAGGGCGCGAGGCCGACCGGGCCGAGGGGCTGGGCAGCACTGGATGTCCCAGCTCCGCTCGGCTTGGGTCTGTCCTGGCAGGCTAGGGCAGAGGCTCGGGGCGGGGCGGGCGCCGGGCCCTGCCATTGGCTGGAGATTACTGCCGCCTGGCGGGGGAGGAGAGACTGGGCTGCGGGGCAGCGGGGAGGCGAGGCTGCGGGCAGAGCCCCCAGGCCGGCAAGGACAGGGTCTGAGGTTGGGCACCGCGCAGCGCAGGGCAGGGCAAGGGAGGGAAAGGATTCAGGGCCAGAGCCAAGTTGCACAGCGTGGAGAAGGGGCTGCGCAGGGGGGCGGGGAGGAAGGGATTGCTTCCTTAGAGAGTTGTGAAATGTCCCAGGCTGGAATTAAAGGCGGCTGCTGGGTGAGGTGAAATTCAGCCAAAAACACCCAGATTGGCGGTCAGGATGGGTCAAGGATAAACAGCCTGTGGCTGGCCTAGCCAGGAACCCCTCCCCCACTGCACACTCATAAGCCTTTAACCCTTACACTCGCTCACATCCATCAACAGACACACTCAGAGCAACAAGCACAGCAAACACATATGTAAGAGAGTGAATCATGCAAAAAAGCTGTTTCTGTAGGTCTGGCACGGTCAAGCGGTGGTAATTTCACCCGGCTTAACCAGGTTCACTCACAAATACCTTCCCCGACACATGCCCTTCCCCATCTAGGGCATCACACAAGACACAACATGGCAAACACACACCCCAGCTGCTCCTTCCCTGTCACTAGCTATCACAACACCCAGTTTTATTTTCTTTCCAGCACTTATGACTACTGACATCATTTGTAAGTTTACTTGTTGGGGGGGGGTTGCCTTTCACTCAGCACCCCCCAAACAAGTTCCAGTAAGGCGAGGACATTGGCAGTCCTGTTTGCACTGTGGCCCCAGTGCCTAGAACGGAGGCGGCAGACACCGCGTGCCTGGGACACGCGCACGGCCCAACACCCACACTCACACACCGTCGAGTCCCCACATAACAGCCTTACACCCACCCTTAGTGGCCGCCTAGCGGTTCCACACACACACAAAAGCATTTGCTCTGCGGCCACCGGCCCCTCCCTCACCCCCCTCCCCCTCACACACCTATACCCCCGCTCCCCCCCCAACTCCTGGGTGCCCTGCTGCCAAGTGGGGCCTGTCACACTCACCGTGAGTGAAGAGAACGTTAGGCAGATGCCACCAAAGCCATTCAGGGACAGCGCCAGGAATATCAGCGGAGACAGAACTGGGAAGGGGAGAGGGCTGGGTGAGGGCATTTGGGGAGCTGTCGGAGGCCGAGGGAGGAGCTGGGAGCGGATGATCCACCCGTTTTCTTGTGGTCACCTGAGCACCCGCATACCACCCATTTTCTCGTGGTCACCTGAGAGGCCGTTCAGCTCACCTCTGGTGTCCTGAGAGGCCATGGCCATGAGGGCGCAGGATGCAGCGAAGCTGGCACTGTGGAGACCCAGGAAGGGGGAGGAGTTGCCCATGAACACTCTGAGCCTCCTCCGCCCCCCAACCCTGCCCCAGAGTGGCAGTCCCTGCCTTCAGTCCCCCACCTGCTGACCGGCCTCACCTGCCCACCAGCCGCGTGGGTCGGGGGCCGAAGCGGTCCATGAGGATCCCCAGCGGCAGGGTGGTGGCGCTCAGCACGAAGGAGCCAATGGTGAAGCCCAGGTTGAGCATCTTTTCCTGGCCGTCACAGCTCAGCCACTTGCGCCGCTCGCCCTGAGTGACGTTGGTGGTGTTCTCGGCTGAGGAGGCAAGGGAGGGCTCAGCAAACGGCAGCGGCAGCGGGAACACCCAGGTGCAGGGGAGAAGGGCCTGGGGTCGGGGCTCTGGAGCTAATGACTTCCTGCCAACCTGGTGACTTTGAGGGTGGCCCAAAGTCCTATCTACTCTGGCTAGGACTCGCCCTCAAGGTAACCTGCCAACTTGGAGTTGTGATGAGTTAATAAAAAAGGTTAACGATGGGGGAAGGAGGGCAATTTGCTTCACTCAGGGCTCACGGAGTCACGAGGTGGCTGTTCCCCTGCCCCGTTTGTTGCCTCGGTGTCACCGCCAAAGGCACACTCAGGGGGCACCTGGAGGGCAGACCAACCAGGGTCTGAATTCCCACTGCTGTCACCGCCGTCCCTATGAGCTGGGCAACCTTGAACAAGGTACTTCCTCTCCCTGGGCCACAGAGGAAGCAGAGGGAGCCTAACCCACAGGTTCCTTAGGAGGTTCAGCTGGGGAAGGTGAGCTTGGCACAGGGCCTGGCCCAGAGAAGGTTCTCCCGAAACAGCCGATGAAGGGGTAAGTGGGGGCCGGCCCTCCTGGGGGGTCACGATGGGGTCAGCCTCTTCTCTAGGTGCTGGGGATCCCACAGTGAATACAAACGGAAGCTCTGAGCTCTCATGGGGCTTATATTAGATACAAATGGACCCTGATTTAAAGAGTGGCAGGTGCTGTTGGGCGCCTGGCTGACTGAGTCAGTAGAGCATGCGACTTGATCTCAGGGTTGTGAGTTCAAACCCCACACTGGGTGTAGGGCTTACATTTAAAACAAAACAAAAAAAAGAAAGAAAGAAAGGAAGGAAGGTAAAGAGTGACAGGTGCCATGAAGAGAACAAAACAGGAGGCCATGATGATGCCTGACTGCTGGGAGGGGAAGCACCTGCCCCAGGGGGGACGATCGATGACTCCTGACTTCAGATATCCCAAGGGCATACAGGCAGCAGAGGGGTGAGGCAACCTGTGTGTTAACATGAGGAAGAACAGGATGAAGAAGATTCGGATCCTGAGCGCAGGTCAACCAGGAGGAGGCAGCTCAGGCCACGGGGAGCTGGCCACAGTACCAGTGTCCAGATGAGAGGGGAGATTGCTCAGGCCCATGGGAGAAGGAGTGGGGGTGTTCAGACCACGGCCTTTGGGGTTCAGGTAAGCCCCATAATTTCGTGATGGTCACGATCACTGTTCATGTCTCCACCAGGTTCGTCTGCTCCGCTTTATTCAGTCTCCGTCGCTTCTGGAACTTCTACGGTATGCCAGGTACCGTGTTGGGGCAATGGGTAAAGCAGCAAAAATTGCAAAGATCATTTAGGCCCGAGGCTGCAAACAGGCAACCAGCAGTGGCCCCCACGCCTGTTTTGCTTGGCTTGCAAACCGTAACAGGATGCAGTTTAAAATTGGGAGCTATCCCTGAAAAATCTGGCTTCTCTTTAAGAAGCCAGAAGATCAGGGCACCTGCATGGCTCAGTTGGTTAAGCGTCTGCCTTCTGCTCAGGTCATGATCCCAGGATCCTGGGATTGAGCCTGCCATTCCTCTCCCTCCCTCCCTCCCTCTTCCTCTGCTCATGCTCTCTCTCACTCTCTCTCTCTCTCGCTCTCAAATAAATAAAATCAAGAAAGAAAGAAAGAAAGAAGGAAAGGAACGAACGAACGGAGGGAGGGAGGGAGGGAGGAAGGAAGGAAGGATGGATCGAGCCAGAAGATATGGCACTTGCTGAGCAGCGGTCACCCCTTCTCACCACCGCTTGCCCTCTCCAGGCCACCCAAGTCCTTACCTCTCCAGTAGCTCCCAAACATTTGCCATCTTGCACCTGCCTTACTTTATTATTATTAAATTCTGATTATTAATTAGTTATTACAACCTGCCTGACCCCTGCAGGTTGTGCGGCCTGCAGTGTGCAGCCGCTGAATTAGACTCTGGCCCCAGTCCTCCGTCTTTCACCATCAGACGGCACCTTCCCTTACACTGTCCCACTAGCTCTGGATTAATTAACACCTACTTTGTGCTAAGCTTTTTCATACAGTATCTCATCTGATCCTCACAACCTCCCTGCAACTCCCAGCCACGCTGCTTCCTATAGGCAGGTTTCCATTCGGACTCAAGACATTCTCCAAGGTCAGCACTCTTTCATCCCCAACAGGAACCCCAGTCCTGTAGGCAGCAGCTCCATGTGCTTCCCAAGCCCGTCCTGGTGCAGGCAAGAGGAGGTGTTCCCCAGCCGTGGAGCATGCCAGCCCCATGGACAGCTACTAATCGAGGTCAGTTAGTGCAGTGCTCTATCTGGTCTATCAATCAGCCTCCCGTGAGCCTGATTGATAACTAACGTAAGCTAGCTCCTGAGGCCTGATCACTCCGGTAGCTGGCTACAGCCGGACTTCTTGGATAAAGCCAGCCCAAGTTGCCAAGACTCCTTGGAACTCTATTCATGTCGACGACAACAGAGGAGGTCGTCAAAATCTAACGGCCCCAGCTGTACAGGCAAGTAAAGTGAGGCACAGGGTGGGACAGGGAAAATGTATAGTTAGTGGTAGAGCTGAAGTCTTAGAAAAAAATGTGTTTCCCAAATTGTGGTGTGCAGAGCACGTGGGGCCCTCAAGATGGGTTGGGGGTACAGGGAAAGGATTTTGATGTTTCATAGTCATTAGTCATTTCAATGTGTATCAGAAACACACATATACACACACACATACATATAGGAATGTATTGGGAAAATGTTGCATATATATGTACATCAGAAACATACATATGTCTTTCCAATATATTTACATATGTATGTGTGTATATGTGTGTTTCTGATACATATACATGTATGTTTATTAGACACATGCATGTGTATGATATGTGTGTATATGTGTGAGTAAGTACAATCAAACCCAAGATTCCAAGGATATTACACTTTGAAATTAAGCTGATTTTTTTAAATGGGTTGGTTGAAAAGGAAGCATTAAGTAAATAGCACCTATGACACAGAAAAGGTAAAATCATGAGGGTGAACTACAAGCGACTAGGTCTGTGAGGCACCAGAAAGCAGGGTCGTGGTGAAACATTCCACCTCTGGAGCCAGAGCACATTCAAGTCCTGGCTTCACTGGCTCTGCTGCAGAAACTCTGAGACTCTGTTAGTCCACCTGTGAAATGGGGATAATGGGGGGTTGCAACCCCCTTAGAAGTTGGCTGGGCTGAGAACTGCCGCACACAAACACCCACAAAATGATCCCATTTACTTGGTGTTGCAGGTCGGTGAGCCCCTCCTCACGCCCTGATCTGTCCGTCCACTGACAGTCACGTTCACTCAAACACCTGTAGGACTGGGCCCTAGTTTGTTGTCTCGTCTATGGTGGGACTGCTCCAGGAGGTTGGAGATATCTACACTATTCCCATGAGGACCAGGAGACAGGTCGTGGAGTCAGATCCCGGGCTGAATCCTCACTCTGCTACTTATTAGCTGTGTGACCTCAAGCAAGTTACTTAGCCTCTCTGAGCTTCAACTCTCTCTTCTACATAATAAGACTAATAGACTACATAATAGGACTAAAGACCTAACTAGCAAATACTAAAGGCCTGATGAACTTTAGGCATCGTTTTATTGTTTTGGCATTTTTTGGTGGCTACACAGTAGTATGTGTTAAATTGAATTGTCCTTGCCTGAATTCTGAGTAACAGAGCCCTCCCTCTTCAACTGTGACACCCTTAGAGGTGGTTCAACCACTCACCCCGGGGCAAACCTTGAGGGGAAGCAGAGGGTGTAGCCAGGGACCCCAAGGCCAACACTAGTGAACACCTGGATCATGAACCCCACATTTGTTAACTGACATCATTTGGTCTTCATGTCATTGCTCTGTGGCAAGAAGAATGAGGGACATCCACTCTGTTTGCAGACTTAGAAGCAGAGATGCACAGAGAATGACAGGCACATGGCAAATGACAGCAAAGCTCGGTCCAGCACGTAACAACGACCCCCCACATGGATTCCATACCCTTGCTCTCATTTCATTTTCACAGCAGTCCCATGGGGTAGGGATGATCGATCCCATTTTACATATGGGGTAACCGAGATATTCAGAAAGCTAAGTAAACACCTAATATAAGCCAAGAGACACATAGCGTTGGAAGCCTGGCTCTTTCCACACACTGTGGGGACCCACATTCCTGGTCTGATTCTGTGTTCTTGCGAATGTGGCTTCAGGAAGCAGAAAACAGGGGTGCCGGTTGGACGACTGCCTTTAGCTCAGGTCCTGATCCCGGGGTCCTGGGATCCAGGCTCCCTGCTCAGTTGGGGAGTCTGTTTCTCCCTTTCCCTCTGCCCCTCCCCCAACTCATGCCCTCTTGTTCTTGTGCTCACTCTGCTCTCAAATAAATGAATAAAATATTTTTAAAAATATTTAAAAGAAGAAAATAAGCACTTTTGATGGGGCAGCATGACTGAAGGTACAGCACCCCCAATCAGCCTGATACCTCGAGGATTTAGGCTAAGTCACTTGAGGGAAGGAGAGCCAGGGGAAGAGAGACGTGCTGTGCCTTGCTTTCCAAAGGTGGACTAATAAGTTCTGAGAAAGAAGGAGGGTTTGGTTTGGTCACCTCTAGTGATCCCAGACAACCAGGCTCAGACGCACACTCACTTCTGGACAGCTCAAAACACCAGATGAAATTACCCCCACATGGACCCAAGATCTAAATGTAAGAGCTGTAACTATAAAAACTCTTAGAAGAAAACACAGGCATAAATCTTTATGACCATAGGTTAGGTCAGGATTGCTTAAACATGACACCAGAACACAAATGGCAAAGAAAAGCATGGATTGGACTTCATCAATATTAAAAAATTTTTGTGCTCCCAAAAGAATGTGAGAAAACCATCCACAGGGAGTAAAATTTTACAAATCGCAGATCTCATAAGGGACTTGTATCTAGAATATAAAGAACTCTTATAATTCAATGATAAAAAAAAAAAAGAGGGGGGCACCTGGGTGGCTTAGTGGGTTAAGCCTCTGCCTTAGCCTCAGGTCATGATCTTACGTCCATGGAGCCCTGCCTAGGGCTCTCTGCTCAGTGGGGAGCCTACTTCCCCTTCTTTCTCTGCCTGCCTCTCTGCCTACTTGTGATCTCTCTCTCTGTCAAATAATTTAATTAATTTAATTTAATTTTAAAAAAGCAAATAACCCAACTTAAAAATGGCCAGAGGATCTGAACAGACATTTCTCCAAAGAAGATGTACCAAGGGCCAAGAAACACATGAAAAGTTGTTCACCATCATTAGCCATTAGGGAATTGGAAATCAAAACCATAAGAAGATAATATTTGTATCTACTAGACTGGTTATAATAAAAAAGACAAGCAATCATCCGTGTGGGCGAGGATGTGGAGAAACTGGAACCCTTTACACCGTCACTGGGAACAGAAAATGTTGCAGCCACTGCGGAAAATAGTCTAGCATTTTCTCAAAATGTTCAACATACAGTTACGACCTGACCTAGCAATTCTACTCCTTTCCTAAGAGGAAGCAAAGCCTATGCCCACATGGAAATTTGTACCTAAGTGTTTACAGGAGCATTCATAATGGCCAAAAAGTGGAAACACATGCATATCAGCTAATGAGTACATAAATAAAATGTGGTCGATCCATACGGTGGAGAAGAAACCAAGTCCTGACACCTGCGACAACACAGATCAACCCTGAGAGCATCATGCTAGGTGAAAAAAAGTGAGTCACCAAAGACCACATATTATAAGATGCCATTTACATGAAATATGCAAACAGTTCCTATCATTGATGGGTAAAATCAGGCTACTACAGAGTGCTAGACAAGGGAGGGCTCCCCAAAGCCACCCGTGGCTGGGAAGGCCAAATGCTTCAACAGAAGAGCTAAAGAGAAGATTCGGGGGAGGAGGGTGGCTGTGTTCTGGTAGCTTGAAGCCCCGCAGGTGGCATAAGGGAAGGTTTACTAAGTGGTAACAAGTGCTTAAAAAAAAAAATCTATTTTTGTCCTCGGTAAACTAAGGCACTGCTAATGGGTACATGATTACTTTCTGGGGTAAAGAAAATGTCCTACAATTGATTATGGTGATGGTTGCATAACTTACTAAATTGTATACTTTAGGGGCACCTGCCTGGCTCAGTGGATTAAGCAGCTGCGTTTGGTCTAGGTCATGATCCCAGGGTCCTGGGATGGAGTCCTGTGTTGGGCCCCCTGCTCAGCAGGGAGTCTGCTTCTCCCTCTCCCTCTGCTCCTGCTGTCGCGCTTTCTCTCTCAAATAAATAGAATATTTTTTTAAAAAAATGTACACTTTAAATGAGTGAATTGGAAGGTGTATGACTTAGATCTTAGTAAAGCTTTCACACGTGTTTTTAAAAAGAACAGGTGGATTTAAAAAAAAGCACAGGCGGGGGGATGGGCAGCAAAATGGAAGCAGGAGTTTGGGGGTGATGGAAATATTCTAAATACTGATTGTGGTGGGTGACGGTCCCTGAGGCACACATTTGTCAAGTCTCATCAAAGTGTGTGCTGTAGACTAATCTTTGATAAAGTTGATTCCAAAAAAACAAAAACCAAAACACCCAAACCAAGCAGGTGGAGTAAGGCAGGAGGGTGCTACAGGATGGGCAGTGGCAAGCATCAAGAGCACGAGGTGACAAAGAGCAGGTCGCTGCCAGTCTCCAGGGTAAACAACTCAGAGGGGACCTGGTCTCCTCCCCTCCACTCAGGAGCCTTAGAATTCCTACTTCCTCATTAGGGGACGCTCACAGGAAGCCAAAGGAACTGAAATGGAAAACAGGGTTCCTCCACAATGCCTGGCTTATTAACCTGGCGCAGATGACTGATTTGAACACCTGGGGGCTCAAAGTCCTAGAAGAGGAAGGACACAGACCTGTTAAGTTCAAGTGCACTTTGTAGGGGCTCCTTTGTCTTGTAGAGCCTTCCAGGAGCCCTGGTTTAAAAACAAAAAAAAAACAAAAACAAAAATCCCTCCCCTGGCTGGGTGCAGCAGCTCTCCTTCTAGGGGTTTCCATCTTACTCTAGCCAGACTTGAGGTGCCAAAGACTTAGGACTCCAGTGGTCAGTCCTAGGGTCTGAATAACCAGCAGGACACCCGGCATTGGGAAAAGACTCCGTTAAATAAAGGAGGTAGAGTGGGCAGATCGCCACCCACTCTCTAGGGGAAGGGTGAAGAGGTCAAGAAGTGCGTCTGCCCAGTGCTCCCTCTTTGGCAGTCCTGCTTTCTGTCCCTTGGCCACCTGTCCTTTTTCAGCTTCCACCTTGCCCCGCTGCTGTCCCTCCCCCAGCGGGCATACCTGAGCACATGATGGAATAGAAGCCCTCCTCCTTGAGCATGATCAGCAAGGAGCCCCAGCCCAGGAGCACAGCGGAGAAGAAGAGGTTCTCCAGCACCGCGGTGCAGGCCATCCACCAGCGCCTCCTGTACGCCTGCTGTAGCGTGGGGGCCATGCTGGCCGCGAGCCTGCACGGGAACACAGCGCTGAGCGGGGGGGAACCCCCAGCGGCCCCCGGGAAGGGTCTCGCATCATGGAGCCTCCCGAGACCCCCTCGAGCCGGCCCGGGAAGGCCCCAGGGCCCCGGGCTTCCCGGCAGGTGCCGCCAACCTGGCTCTGTGCGCACTGGCAGTACCAGGGGTTCACGCGGCGCCGGGCTCCCGCCTGGCCACTATCGGAAACAAGGCAGGTCCTGTGCGAGCGCAGATTCCTGGCGCGCTGCCGGGCTCTTCCACCCTGGCCAGAAGCGCGGAGCCCGGCTCCCCGGGCCCAAACCCGCACTCCCCCAAGTCCCCAAAGGTCAGCAAGGGGCAGAGTGCGCTCTGAAGAGACACCGCTGGCCAGTATCCGGCCGTCTGCGCCAGGAAGGACCCCCCAGAAGCAAGCAGGAGGAGGAAAGGGAAGTCTGGGGCTCGCCTAAGACCCCCCCCCTTCCTGCTGCCCGGGTTAAGACCACTCCTCTGCTCCGGGGCCGGGCCCCCGCAGCCCTCCTCCCTCCCCCTTTCCGCCCCGGCGACCCGTGTCCCTGCAGTCTCTCGATCCTGGCCAACAGCTGCCACGTGGATGGGGACCTAGGGCGAGTCGGGGCGCCCCTCACTCACTCGGCGGGGCGCGGGCCACCACGAGGCGCGCATCGGCGCCAGCCAGCGCTCTCGGGCCGGGGAAGGGGGCTTGAGGTCCGGCAGGAAGTCCCGAGGCCGCTGACTTTATAAGGGCAGTGGTGGCGGATGGGCCAGCGGGCCGGCGGCGGGCGGGTGTGTTTACCAGAGGGAGGGAAGGAGCCCGAGCTCCCCCCGCCGCGGCAGCCGCCACCACCGTGGGAGGAGACGGGACACGGGCGGCGCGGGGGCGGGGAGCGGCAGGGGGGAGACGGATACCGCTGAGAGTAGAGGGACTGGGAAGGGCAAGGGGGGAGGGCACGAGGGAGGGGCGGAGGACACCAGCTGCGGCTGCCCGGGCCTCAGTACCCTCATCTGTGCAATGGAGCTCTGGGTTCCCGCGCGCCGGTTCAAACTACAAGACTGTTGCTCCAAACTGAGGAAGTGCTGCCGAGCGGGCCGAGAGGAAGAGGGGAGTCGGAGGGGCCGGAGGGAAGGAGAAGGAGGGGCACGCTTGGAGAGACGTCGACAGTGCACCGCGGGACCCACGGGTTCCGGGAGCAAGTTTTCTTTGTGGAGCCTGCGAGTGTCGTTGATAGCCGGCCCGGGGGGCTTTCAGCGGACCCGCAGCTGGGGAACCCCTACCCACACCCGCTGCTCACCTCTGGTCTGGGGGCAAACGCGCCTCTGGCCGCCGCGGACGCGACGCCTTGGGGAGGGCAGCGCCTTCGCGGCGCGTCCACACTCGGTGTCCGCTGTCCCGCGGGCCCAGCTCCGAACCGCACGGGTGCTCGGACCTGTCTGCGCTCCGGGGCAGGGCCGCCTCGGAGACTCAGCGCCGCAGTCTGGTGTTCTTGCCTCCTCCGTTCCCTCGGATGAAGTCGGGGGGCTGGGAACTCGCTGGGCACCCGGGATCCTTAAGGTGGGGCATAGACCAAATGGATCCACTGAGTTAAGCGTTGTATTTACACTCTTCCCGGGCTGCGCCCCGAGGTAGGGGCGGGGGCTCCCTTTTCTTCCCCTCCCCCTAGGTCGAGTTTCACGCGCACGTGACTTGCCTCGGGTCCCCAGATACTCCCCCCCCCCCCGCACACGCCCCAGCACCTAATATTTCCACCCTCACCCCGCACTCCCTCACCCCTACCCTCTCCCTCGGGTCCCCCAGAAGAATTGGGCAGCGCCCTCCGTATCCTTGCTCAAAACAGAGAACGATTTAGCTGGAGCAGACTGGCTGCGATGCAAGGCTGGGCTTGGGTGGGGTTTTGAACTGTGCAGTTGGGAGTAGTGTTTTCCAAGAAGCAGAATGACACGGGTTTCCTAGGGGGTAGTCAGCTGGAGGTCTGCATCTGGCCTTTGAAAGTGACTGGCCTGGGATACCTTGGGCAAGCTGCTTAACCTCTCTGAGCCTGGATCTCCTCTGTGAATTCAGGTAACAGCACCTAATTAAGGAGGCAGGAGGTGAAGGATGGAATTAGGGCTTGTGGTCAGGGCAAATGCTGAGCATGGTGGTGCCCAGTAACTCACTGGGGGTTCATTGTTGTTACTGCTATGGCTAGTTTTATTATTATTTCCAAAGCCATGGCAATGGGATGCTTCCAGACACTTCCGGACCCCTCCCTGAGCCTCAGCTTCCTTGATGATAAGATAGAGGGGAAGTGTAGGTTAATGAGATGAGGCAAAGGCCAGTCAATACAGATGTGAGCTTAACACAACGTGTTAAGAGTGAGTGGTGATACCCACAAAGCTCTGTGGCAGTGTGAGCAACCGCCAGCACCACCTCAGACAAGAGAGGATCCCTGAACAGTTAAGTCACCAAGCCAAGAGAGGAATTCACATTGGCTGAGTGGCTACCGAACGCTGGGCACTTGCCAAACAAAAACTATTAAATCCTCAAAACATCATGGGCTCATCTCCACAGCTTTTCACAGTGGGGGAAGGCTAGCCAGCTGCTGGAACGTGGAGGGTGGAGGCAGGATATAAAGTCAGATCTGGCTTTTAAGTGTGGCCCGCTCCAGTCCTCCGGCCAGGAGAAAGAGCAAGAGCAAAGGCTCAGCGGGGACAAAGGCACAAGGAGTTCTCTCTGGCAGGAGCACGGAGTCAGGCTCTGATGGTTTCACCTCTTAAAATTCATTACCCGCTCCCAGAAGTTCCAGATCAAGGTCAAACTCCTTAGCTTAACACAAGGTGCCCTCGAATAAGGGTTCTAACCCAAAACAGTCATGGATCCCCTTGAGAACACAATATACAATGTTATGAGTCCACCCCCTGTGAATATGCATTTGTGACCATAAGCGCGCACACACACATCTTCACATTCAAATTTCAGGGTTTTGTGGGTCCCCTCCCTGGGATGGGCTTTAGGGGTCCATGGGCCTTATGGCTTTAATGCTTGCCCTTCTTCATCCCCAACACATTTCCACATTGTCCCCTCGTGGACCGTCAGCTCCATAGGGGCAAGGGCCTGGTCTGTCTGCTGTGTTCCCTGCAGTATCCCCAGCACCTAGAAGAGCCCCTGGCAGCTAAGAGGCCCTCAGCAAGCACCTGTGGAACAAAGTGTAAACCAGCCGGGTTCATACCTCCTTGCCTTTGAGCCTGCTCCTCCTTCTTGTGGGCATAACAGGTTCCCCTCTTCATTTTTTTTTTTTTTAAGATTTATTTATCTGACAGAGACACTGCAAGAGAGGGAACATAAGCAGGACGAGTGAGAAAGGGAGAAGCAGGCTTCCCGCTGAGCAGGGAGCTCAGTGTGGGGCTCGATCCCAGGGCCCCCAGTGTGGGGCTCGATCCCAGGGCCCCAGGATCATGCCCTGAGCAGAAGGCAGACGCTTAATGACTGAACCACCCAGACGCCCCCCCGCCTTCATTTCTAATGCACTCCTCCTTCGTGACTCACCTCAAGTTTTACCTTTTTCTGGAAGCTGTCTCGTCTCCTAGACTGGGTTTGGGGCCCTGCTCACATACTCCCCAAAACACTAGTCTAATCTCCACTGAAGCCCTCACAGTAAACTTGACTCATTGGTTTCGTTGTCTGCCTCCTCCCCACAAGCTGTAAATCTCTTGGGGGCCACAACCATGTGGTAGAGATAGGTCTGCCGCTATCCTGGCACCAGGCATGTAACGAACCTCTGGTCAACATCTGATGAATAAAGGAAAGGGTGGTGGGGCCTGAAGCTGAGAGAGTCAGCTGGGGGCGGTCTGGAATGACCTCTGCGAGGCCAAGGACTTCCGGGACTGTGAGATGGCCCGAAGGAGCTCCTGGATTGTCTTGTCTTGTCTTTTTTTTCTTTTTTCTTTTCCTTTTAAGGATGGTGATAGAGGGGCACCTGGGTGGCTCAGTGGGTTAAGCCTCTGCCTTCGGCTCAGGTCATGATCCCAGGGTCCTGGGATCGAGCAGAGAGCCTGCTTCCTCCTCTCTCTCTGCCTGCCTCTCTGCCTACTTGTGATCTCTGTCTGTCAAATAAATAAATAAAATCTTAAAAAAAAAAAAAAAGGATGGTGATAGATGTGGTTGAGTTTGCTTAATGAGTGTGCTTAACGAAAGGAGAAGAATATATTGGAATGGACAGAGAACTTAGGACAGTTTAAAGACCTTAAAGCCACTGTAATAGTTCAGATGAAAAAAAAAAAAGAAGGGCAGAGACCTAAGAGACACTTCTGTATCAGACTTGATAGGATTTCTCAGCCCACTCCCTGCCCCCAAAAGTAATGCCTTCCTAAACTCCATCTCCCTGACACCCCCCCGAACCATATAGGATCTCCTGCTGGTGCAGCCTGCTTCAAGGCTGGGCCGACAGCAGTGTCTGCTCAGGAGTCCTGATCCTGGCTCTGAGGAGCTGATGAGCTGTGTGATTTTGCCCAAGGCATGCACGCTGCTGCGCCTCACTCTTCTAGTCTGTTAGGTGCTGGAAATAATGGTATCCAGTTCACTATGTCAGAACTTATTTCTTCTGTGTAATAAATCATTATTGTAAACTTTTGCATGAAGAATGTAAATAAAATGGTGTAGCCGCTTTGGAAAAACAGGCTGGTAGTTCCACACATAGTTAGCATAGAGCTACCCCATGACCCAGCAAATTCCACTTGTAGGAATATACCCCAGAGAACTGAGAAGAGCCATAGACACAGACATTTGGACACAAGTGTTTGCAGCAGCGTTATTCGGAACAGCCATAGAGTGCAAGCACCCAACCATGCATCAGTCGGTGGATAAACAAAATGTGTGTGTACTCATCTCCAGTACACAGTGTATTTGGTCATAGCAATTCATGCTGTGCCCACATGGGAGAACCCTGTAGACACTGCGCAGTGAAAGAAACCAGACACAAAAAGCAGCATACTGTGTGACTGCCCTTATATGAAATGCCCACAACAGGCAGAGCCACTGAGACAGACGTGGATTCGTGGTTGCCAGGAACTGGAGGAGGGAAAAATGGGAAGTGATGGCTAGTAGGTGTGAAGTTTCTTCTTGGGGCAACAAAAATGTGCAGTTAGAGGGGTGATGGTTGTACGACTCTGTGAATACACGAAAATCCACTGAATTTTACACTAAACTATCTACTTTTAAGATTATGCAAAAAAAATTTTTTTAATCTTTAAAAAGAGAAGGGGGCGCCTGACTGGTTCCGTTGGTGGGAGCATGTGACTCTCGATCTTGGGGTTGTGAGTTAGAGCCCCAGTTCAGTGTAGAGATTACATTAAAAAATAAATATAAATCTTTAAAATATTAAATTTTGGGTGCCCGGGCGGCTCAGTCAGTTAGGCAACTGCCTTTGGCTCAAATCATGATCCTGGGGGTCCTGGGATCGAGTCCTGCATTGGGGTACCTATTCGGTGGGGAGCCTGCTTTTCCTTCTGCCTGTCCCCCTGCTTATGGGCTGTCTTGTGCTCTCGCACTCTCT
Organism: Meles meles; assembly: GCF_922984935.1. NCBI lineage: Eukaryota > Metazoa > Chordata > Mammalia > Carnivora > Mustelidae > Meles > Meles meles. Next base: position 13,372,818 of record NC_060073.1, on the reverse strand, counting down.
TAAATAAATGAAATCTTTTAAAAAATAAAATATTTAATTTTATGATATGTGAATTTATATCTCAAACACACACACACCTTCCCATGTTTCAGGCACTAGGGATTCGATGGTGAGTAGGATACAGACCTTACCTCAGAATGCAAAGTCCAATGGGACAGAGGTATAGAGGAATCGAGTGAGTACACAGGTGGTGTAACTGCATCCAAAGGAGGTGCTAAGGAAGAGAGACGTAGGGTGCCATGCGAATATATCACTGGGGAGGGGATCTGATGGAGACCGGAGGTCAGCGTGCTTGCACTCTGATCTGAAGACAGCTTCCCATGTCCGAATCAGTAGGATTTATCAGCCCGCCAAGAGGAGGACACGGTGCACACAGGAGGATGCCAGAGGCAGTCAGTTTGCTGAATGAGGGCCAGAATGGATGGAGCTTGCAGAATGAGGGGACTGTGGTGTGAGGATGCAGCTGGAAAGATCCAGCTATGTTGGATCTTCTAAAATAGTCAGGGGGGGCACCTGGCTGACTCAGTTGGTGGATCAAGTGCGACACTTGATCTGGGGGCTCTGAGTTCGAGCCCCATGTTGGGTATAGAGATTACTTAAAATTTTTTTAAAAATCTTTTTAAAATGAGAAGTGCCCAATAATGACCACAAAGGACCTTCCTCTCCCCTAACCCCCTTCTGCTCCGTTGTTGCCTGTGTCAGTAAAAGTGCCACCTGCCACCTGGTCACTTAAGCCACAAAACTGGAGTTACCCGACTTGCTCCCTGCCTCATCTTCCACATCCAACCTACTAGAGGGCCTGTGGACCCTATCGTTAAAGATCTCTCGTCTTCATCCACTGTCCTCCTGAAGCTAGGTTATCAGCAGCTACACCTGCACTCTGGCAACCCTTTCAATCTGGCTTTTTTTTTTTTTTTTAAGATTTTATTTTTAAGTCATCTCTACACCCAACATGGGGCTCAAACTCACAGCCTCCAGATCAAGAGCCACATGCTCCAGCAACTGAGCCAGCCGGGCGCCCCTCTCAACCTGGCCTTTCTGATTCCACCTGTGCGCATGACCCCATGGTCCATTCAGAATGATCTTCCGGAAACAGGGATTTGATCAGACTCCTCCCCTTACAAGCTTCCCATGACCCTTGAGCGAATATACAAACTCCCGACAACACTCCCAAGTTCGTCTGGGCCCTACCTGCAGCCCCAGCCTCCCTTCTGGCCTCTCTCTTCTCTATGCTTTCACCATGGTGACCTCTCCATGCCCATTAACACCCGATGTTCTCCCATCTCAAGTTTCTCCTGGGCCTGGAACATTCCCCTGCCTGAGCCTATCTAAATAATCCTTCAGATTATGGCTTAATGGTCACTTCCCAGGGGAAAAAGGCTCCCTGCCTGATTCCAGCAATAAATCCCCTTGCTATGTGATCTATGTATCTGAGTTTCCTTTTGAGGAGACTCATCAAGATGTGTGTTTCGTCCAATGGACTGTGTGTGCCGGAGGGCAGGGACCCTCCTGGCACTTAACACAGAACCTACCACCTACCTGCCCCCTGCCGGCCAAATTCCACTCATCCTTCAAATCTCACTTACCTACCCCATTCTGGGAGACATCCTTCTCTGAGCACCCAGACTTGGGGACACATTCCTTTCTATAGCTCCAGAACATCTCCTGTGGCACGTACCACAACTGCAAAAGCAACTGACTTTAGTATGTCTCCCCAATTTTTTTTTTATCTTGTTTCTCTTTGCCCCAACACTTAAAACAATGCTCATCACGAAACTCCCCTCCGGTCAGCCCACAAACATTTTTATGATGATCCCTAAAATTGTATGCAAAATTCTATGTGCATGTACATTTTTCTAAAGAACCATCCATGGCTTCTGTTGGAGTTTCATGAGGGGTTTGAGACCTGAAAGCAGTTAAAAACCTCTCTCCAGGAACTGAAAATGCTCTCTCCTTCAAAACAGCACTGCTAGCCCAGACTTCTACTATGCAAAACTGTCCCCACTAGCATACATGTTCCAAGAGGGCAGGGATCTTTATGTTTTGTACAGTGATGCGTCCCAAATGCCTGGAATGGTGCTGGCCCATGCTGGATCAAGGTGTAGAAAAGACCATAATCTCCGACTACTGTAGTAGCTGTAAGATCTGTCCATGTATTGGTTAGAGATGATTACATAACAAATTATCCCGCAATGTAACAGTTTCAAACAACATCCGTTATCTTGGTTTCTGTATGTCAGAGTCAGGGTGCAGCTCAGAGGGGTCCTCTGCTTCCAAGGTGGCTCACAGAGCTGGGAAGTGTCAGCAGGGGCTGCGGTCATCTGGAGAAGCAGAAGCAATCACGGGGCTGTCGGTGGGACTGAGTTCCTTGCCGGTTCGAGGCTGCCCTCAGTTCCTTCCACACAGGCCTCTTCAAAGGGCCGCTCACAAGACGTAAGCTTGCTTCCTCGTGGTAAGCAAGAGGAGAGAGACCACTAACAAGATGGCCACTCCAATCTCTTGTACCTTAACCTCGGAAATGGCATCCTGTCGCCTCTGCTGTGGTGTTTATTAGAAGCAAGTCTGTAGGTCCAGTGAACACTTGGGGGAAGCAGACTGTACCAGTAACACCTGGCTGGGGGCAGGACCACCGGGAGCCACCTAGAGTCCGCCTATCCCTGGACTTCAACATCTTTTCTCATCTAGCATCCGGCTCACCTGAAAGCCCAGGGCAGGTTAGGACCAAATGCCTACTGGTCAAGCAGAGGATGAGGAAAGAAATCAGCAGTGGGAGTTTCGCTGCTCATCCTTGGCCGCTCCCAAGCAGAAATGGAGGCTGACTGATACTTTAAACTTTCAAAAAAAGTCAAATACTGGGGTGCCTGGGTGGCTCAGTGGTTGTGTCTGCCAAAGGGTCCCGGGATTGAGCCCCACATCGAGCTCCCTGCTCCTCCGTGGGAGGCCTGCTTCTCCCTCTTCCACTCCTCCGGCTGGTGTTCCCTCTCACTATCTCTTTCACTGTCAAATAAATAAATCTTTAAAAAAAAAAAAGTCAAATAGTCAAATCCAGATTTTTGAGACATTTCCTGATTTAAAAATGGTAACCTAGCAAAAATACATTAGGATTAGGAGTTTTGGACTCCACTCTATGGCAGAAAGAGCCTAACCTATCCTGCCACTCTTTGTATGTGTGTCCCACCTCTCCTGTACCCCCTCCAGCTCCCCACAATATTCATGAGAGCCGAGACAGAGCAAATGCACTTTGGATACCTTCTGTGGCTCTTTGCATGGAGCAGCCAATAATAAATATTGTTGAATGAAGTACAAAATTGCTGACGTGTACCTCTTGAGAGAGCGTGCCCCCCACCCCCCGAATTCTAGAGCAATAGTTAGAAGTGGGATGTGCTGTCTGAATAAGCTGGACCCCTGCTTCTGTCCCTTGCCTGTTGTGTGACCTTCAGCAAGTTAACTACCTTTTCAGAGTTCAGCTTCTTCATCTGCTAAGTGAGAATAACCGTACCCACCTGCAAGTTGTTACAAGGATTAACCGAAGTGATACACTTCTTAGCACACCAGGCAACTGAACAGCTGTTCTCACCGGCTCCCTGGCACCTCTCCCCTTCACTGGTACCTCCCGCCATCTTCCACTACCCACCCAGCGGGCAGCCAGGAGAGCAGATCTTTCACTGCCAGGGTTTACATCCTCCAACGCTCTGCTGCTGCCCTCAGCAGGGGAAGATCCAAACTCCTTAACGCAGCTTTTCAAGGCTCTTTTGGAGCTCTGCCTGCCCAGCCCCCAAGGCTCATCTCTCACCACCACCTCCCTTCACACTCGGCACTCCAGGCGCACTGAAGCTCTTTCTTGAATGCTCCACACTTTCTGCCACTTCAAAGCCTTCGCAAGTACTATTCCCTCCAGCTGGAACCTCTTCTCTCCGCTCCTACCACCCCTTCTAGATGTTCCCGCTATGCGCTCTCAGAATTTTTGATGTTCCTTGCTAAACCCGCGGGCAGGCACCACATCTATCTTTCTCACCCCTCCCTTCTCCCTCTCAGGACGCCTGCATAGAAGAGGCAAACGGGCATTTGTGGAATTGCCCGCTGCCAGGCTGCTCCTGCGAGCAGACAGCGCCACCTGTCGACACACGCTTGCACTTCAGTACTAGAAAGGAGCCTTCACCTTCTGCCTGCCACTAAGGTCAGTGCACATGGCTTAAGTTTGCCCAGGGTCTACCCCTTGTCTTCTCACACCAAACTCAGCAATAACAAACAAACACACAAGCTAACATTACCGAGCACTTAATCTGACAGAGGCAGGCACTTTCCTGAGGGTTGCAGTTATGAACACTTTCCACTTTCACACCATTCATTCAAGGAGGTGGGTACCACTACTACCATGTTACGGATGGGGAAACTGAGGCACACGGCAGGTAAATGTCTCACCCATGATCACACAGCTAGAAAATTCCACCACAGGCGGTCTGGCTTGGGCCTGCACCTTTTTTTTTTTTTAAAGATTTTATTTATTTATTTGACAGAAATCACAAGTAGGCAGAGAGGCAGGCAGAGAGAAAGGTGGAAACAGGCTCCCTTTTGAGCAGAGAACCCGAAGCGGGGCTTGATCCCAGGACCCTGGGATCACGACCTGAGCCGAAGGCAGAGGCTTTAACCCACTGAGCCACCCAGGTGCCCCCCCCCCCTTTTTTTAAACAGAAGGAGAGAGAGGTGATGGGAGGAGCAGAGGAAGAGGGAGAATCTTAAGCGGACTCCTCCAGAGCCTCCTTCCCCGCCCCCCCACATGGTCCAAGGCAGGGCTTGACCTCTTGACCTCACAACCCTAAGATCGTGACCCGAGCTAAAATCAAGAGTCAAGAGTCAGACGCTCAGCGGACCGAGCCACCCCAAAGTCCCTGGGCCTGCACTTCTAAGCTCCAACTCACTGCGTATAGTGCTTCCTTTACCCCATGCCCAGTGACCTGGTGAGGTTCTGTCCCCAACACCCACCTCTCTACTATGAAGGCATTACTGCCACAGTGGCATTGACATCAACCAAAATCCCACCTGGAGGGAGTGAGCCACACGTTCTGAAAGGCGCACAGCTCTCCAGGACACTCAGGAACTTGGGACAGTGGTCTCCTCAGGGAGACAGACCCTCGCTCCTCTCGTGAGACCTCCGACAAGCAACCATGGCTATGGGCCTCCACTGTCTAACAGGGCCCCTTAGCCCAGCTGAGTGGATTAGATCAGACTCTTCTCCCCCACTGAGGCGTTTTATCTGCATGCATTACATCTGGAGAAAAAGAACCCCAGGATTCTCCCTCCCATGTGTTTTCATCTTGTTTCTCCATGGGCCACGATGCCAGCTGAGACTGTTAATACAATGAAACCAAACTGGCAGGACGGAAGATTATTCGACCAGTTTTCTAGATCTTTGAGCTGCACACCAAATCTGGAGCTGATCCCTCCACACCTGTTTAACTGCCCATGAAGTTCACAAGCCTCTGAGACCATCAGTGATCTCAGATTCACCAAGGTAACCATGCTTCATCTTCACAGAAACCAGACGAGGACTCTGGGGCATGGCCTGACAAGAACCTGGTGTTTGCCTTTCTTTTCAGCATTAATGCTCTTGCAAACAACTGCTAGGACACTCGTGTGCACCATTATGGCAGCCCAGAAAGATGGCGGAAAGAGCTAGATGGGATATTGTATGAAGAGTGAGGAGCGCAGTCCCTGTTTCAGGTGAACGGTGAACGGCAGCATTTTCGCTCAGTCCCCTCCCTGGATCACTCACATCACACATGAAGCTGGCCCCGTCACGTTTCGATATTGCCACTTAGAACCCAGGCGTTGGCTACTTCCTTCTCAAATCTTCCTTCCCATCTCCTGTTCACTCGCTCCTCTATTCCCTTACATCTGGAAAAATGCCTGCCTGACTCCATTTAAATTTTAGGTTGTTATTGAAACACATGTATACAGCTCGTATCTACAGAGCACTTCCTATGTCCCAGCCATTACTCCACATGCTGGACACATATTAAACCATTTAATCCTCGCCACAGCCCTGTGATTATCCCCATTCCACAGATGAGGAAGTTAAAGCACAGTAAAGTGACATGTTCAGGGTCACAGGGCAAGCGGCTGCCCTGGGGTATAACCCAGAACATGGCACCAGTCTATGCTTTGAAACACATGAGACTCCCTCTGCTGGTAGAGGCTGAGGCTGCCGCCTCTGCTTGCAAGTGCCAGGCACACTGCTTTCCATGTAGTTGGTGTCAACAAACCTGTTTTAATATATATATATACACACACACATACACGTACACAGACGGTCACATCGCAGTGTGACAAATACTCCTCTTCAACCAGGAGAGTAGCTCTACCATACTCTGGGCTCCTGGAGGCTCTCCCGAGGGAGCCAAGGCCCGGCAGTCTTCATAGCTGACACCCAGTGGGGGCACTTTTATTGGACAAGTGGGAAGGGGCAGGGCGCACCTTGAGGTGTACTCTGTCTAGGGCCTCACACAGGCCCGGAGCTCTGCTGCACCCTCTTCATCAGCTCTTCATCCTGCATAGACAACTCTGTCAGCTTCTTGCCCATCCGCTCGTGGATGTCCAGGTACTTGGAGACACACCGGTCCAGGCACACAGACTCGCCCTTGGACAGTTCTGCTTCTTTGTAGTGGGGAGGCACACACTTCCGGTGGCAGGCACTGGTCATTCTGGGTGGGGAGGAAGGGCAAGGTCAGGTCAGCAGCATCCAGAGGCATATCAGATCTCTCCATCATTCCTGTCCTGCTGTGCTGATTTCATCTCCCAGGAAGGCAGTTCGCATCTCAACCGTATTAAAGGGTCCTTGAGAATGCTCGCCTATCTGAGCCCAGGTTTATTTAAATAGGAACCATTAGTTGAGTACTGGCTATGTTCCAGGCATCATGCTAAGTGCTTGAGATGGCTTATCATGCTGTCATTACAATAACCCGATGATGTAGGCACAATCATTATCCCCATTTTACAGATAAGGAAATTACGGCATGGAAAGCCTCAGGACCATGTAAAGCCGGGATATGAAACCCCAGAGTCTGACCTCACAGCCTGCATTTTTAAATTATTTAAAATATTTGGAAGTGGGGTGTCTGGGTGGCTCGGTCATTGGGCATCTGCCTTCGGCTCAGGTCATGGTCCCAGCGTCCTAGGATCAAGCCCCATATCGGGCTCCCTGCTCAGTGGGGAGCCTTATTCTCCCTCTCCAGCTTCCACGTGCTTGTGTCCCCACCCTCACTATCTGTCATAAATAAATAAAAATCTTAAAAAAGGTTTGGAAGTATTCTAATATACAGCCTTCAAGATAAACCATCAAGAGAAAATACCAGGGGGCTTAAGGCAATAAAAACAGCAAACAGGTGTGGACTACTTACTGTGTATTGGGCTTAATACTAAAAGCTTGTCATACGTTTTTACACATAACATCTACAATGTCTCCACAAGGACAAGGTAGGTACCATTACTATGTCCATTTTATTTATTTTTAGAAAGATTTATTATTATTTATTTCTTTGACAGGGAGAGAGAAAACATGTGCAGGGGCATGAGTGTGCGGGTGCAGAGGAAGAATCTCAAGAAGGCTCCCTGATGAGCGCAGAACCCAAGGTGGGGCTTGATCCTGCGATCCTAAGATCACAACGTGCACTGAACAACCAACAGAGCCACCCAGGCATCCCTACCTCCATTTTATAGCTGGGAAAACCACCAAACAGTCCAAGTAACCTGCCCTAGGCCAAACCAGGGGTGACTAGAGCAGTTACAATTTGTTCCCAAATCTGCCGAATGGTTGTGGGCACTAGCTTGGAGTTGAACGGAGGTACTGGTCCTGACATTGCTACTGACCAGCTGTGAGCCCTGGGAAAGTTACTTAACCTCTAGAAGCCTCAGTGTCCTCACCTTAGAATGGGACAACTAAAATTGACCCAGGCGATCACTTTGAAGCTTAAAAAAGTTTAAGGCAGAGGCGCCTGGGTGGCTTAGTGGGTTAAAGTCTCTGCCTTTGGCTCAGGCCCTGGTCTCAAGGTCCTGGGATGGAGCCCCACATTGGGCTCTCTGCTCAGCGGGAAGCCTGCTTCCCCCCTCTCTCTCTGCCTGCCTCTCTGCCTACTTGTGATCTCTCTCTGTCAAATAAATAAATAAGATCTTAAAAAAAAAAAAGTTTAAGGCATGTAAACTCTCAGCATGTGCCTGAGGTGGAGTAAGAATTTAAGAAATGTTAACTACTAAGTGGGCTATGTGCTTTTTGGCACAAAGGCAAACGCTCAACTTTGTCTGGAACCCGACCAGAGCTTGGACTGGTGCTTCTCTTCCTGCTCAGCTACTTGCTCGCCAACTGCATCCCAATCTAGATGTCCAACTTGGTCTAGTGACCCCATACTGCATCCGCACTAGCCCTCAACCAGGAGAAGTGCAGGTGCGGGCGGGTACCCTCCGAAAGGCACTCCAGAGAGGGTGACTTAGGATCATTCTCAAAGACAAGGGAGCGCACTGTTGGCCCTTACCTGTTGTACATATCAGCCATCATCTCTACCTCCAGCTCCGCAGCCAGCTGCTGGGCCCTGAGCGGATCCATCTCAGCCCTGCACCGTGGAAGAGAGCTCCTTCCGGCCTCCTAGTCCTGGGAGCAGACACCACCGTCAGCTTCCACCCGTCCCGTTCCATTTCCCATCCCAAGGGAGTGGAGGATGCGGAGGAATCGTAAGACATGGGGCTGGCACCGCTCACTGGCCTCAGTGCGCTCAACCACCCCATCTCACAGACGTGGAAACTGAGGTCCAGAAAGGGGACACTGCCTAGCCCAAGGTCACACAGTATGTCGGTGGAGCGGCTGGAAATCGAGCCCTGGCGGCCCAGTGCCTCCTGGTCACTTCTACCCAGGAGAAAATCTAGAGACCGGGGAGGAACACTAAACCGCGCACCTGAACCTCCAGGACCCTAGGAATTCGAAAACACGCGGAGCTAAGATGCAAAGGTCCCGGTCTAGGGCCTGCACCTCTGAAATGGCGGCGCCATCATCAGGGTCACCTTGAGGACAGAGGTCACTTACCACGGCCCGCAGCCTGTCACAATGCCCGCAGTGTCCCCAACTTCAGGCAAACACTCAAAACTCACGGTGCGACCAGGTAGGCTAAGGCGGAAGCACGTGGGTCACTTCCGGGAGGGAAGTCCCGCCTCCTCCATGATAGGACTCGCTTCCGGAATGAAGTACCAAAGAGGCGGCCGGGCAATCGGCTACCATAGAGAGGGAGCCGCCGGCCGTGGCTGAAGACAAAGGCGCCTTGCATGTGCTAGAGAGGACGCCAAAATACCATAGAGGCTTGGGCAGAGTGCAGAGCGCCTGCAGCCTGGCTGTGAAGTCCTTCGGGTTATCGCGGAGAGGTTGGAGTTTAACTGTTTCGTAGGAAGGGGTAGCGGGCTGAGCTCGGTGAACCTCGCTCCCACCCTTGGAGAGTTCACGCCCCAGCGCAAACTGGCGCGGAGAAGGAAGGACTCCCCCAAAGAGCAGTTCTGCTCGTGCTGCGAATTAAGGTCACCTGGGACGCTTTAAAATATCCCGATGTTCGTACTTCATTTCATACCAATTAAAGAGTAATACCCAGGCATCAGTAAATGTTCCAGTTCCTTAGGTGATTTCTTTGTGCAGCCAGGTTTGAGAGCCAGTGCTCCAGTGGACTGTGTATATACAGGGGACGTAGGTCCTAAGCTTTCCCTGGGGTTGCAGAGAAGCGAGGCACCGTTCCTGCTCACAGAAAAACGAGATACGTATAGTCTGTTTTATGCAACTTCTTCTGTTAGACGCCCTGGACCATAAAGAGATGGATAGGAGTGATTTTTGGCTGCCGCAAGAGCTAACCTAGTGTATTTGAGCGAGGGAGGAAGAAAGTACTTGTGAACTCTTTTCATCTTACCAGACTTCATGTGTTCCTCGATCTGCACCCCTGCACCGCAAAAACCCACCCCAATCCTTTGATTTTTCAAGGGATTCCCGGTAAACGAGGTTTAGGCCATGTAAATTAATGGTGCAAGTATACATGCCCATTGGCGAAGGTGGGCTGCTTGGTCACTATATGCTTTCCTAATTGCCCAAGAAAGTCAAGATTTTAAATCGTGGCCCTTATTTCTGCTGTAAAGACTCATCTTTCTCAAGCCCTGTGCCCCCAGACTATAAAATTAAGGTAGGGGTGCCTGGGTGGCTCAGTTAGGCGTGGGACTGTCAGTTTCCACTCAGGTCATGATCTCAGTGTGGTGAGATAGAGTCCTGCCTTGGCTCCCCGCTCAGTGCAGAATCCCCTTGAGATTCTCTCCCTCTCCTTCCCCCTCTGCCCCTTCCTAAGTGTGCACTTGAGCTCATTTTCTCTCTCTCTCCCAAAGAAATAAAATCTGGAAAAAAGGTATAGCAGGGGCCCCTGGCTGGCTCAGTAGAGCACACAATTCTTGATCCACACCCCCCAAACTCTTCCTGAATTCGAGCCCCACCTTAGGTATAGAGGTTACTTAAAAACCTTGTCTCAGGGGTGCCTGGTGGCTCAGTCCTTAAGCTCCTCCCTTCTGATCAGGTCAGGGCTCCCTGCTCAGCAGGAAGTCTGCTTCTCCCTCCCCCACTCCCCCTGCTTGTATTCCCTCTGTCACTGTCTCTGTCAAATAAATAAATAAAATCTTAAAAAAAAAAACCAACCTTTTCTCAATATAATTAAGGTATAACATTTCGACTAAAATACATGAAACTTAAGCTTAAATTTTTTTAAACTTAACTTGAATTTAAAAATATATATTTAGGGGCGCCTGGGTGGCTCAGTGGGTTAAAGCCTCTGCCTTCAGCTCAGGTCATGATCCCAGGGACCTGGGATTGAGCCCCACATCACTCTGCTCAGCAGGGAGCCTGCTTCCACCGCTCTCTCTCTGCCTGCCTCTCTGCCTACTTGTGATCTCTGCCTGTCAAATAAATAAATCAATAAAATCTTTAAATATATATATATTCATTCTTATAACCACCACTCAGATCAAAATGCAATCTATTTCCAACACCCTCAAAAGTTATCTTGGGTTCCTTCCCAGTCATTACCTCTGCTCCCAAAGTTAACCACTATTCTGACTTATATTGCCATCAGTTTTGCCCACTCCTGAACTTCATGTAAATGGAGTTACACATTATTTGCTGGTTTGTGCCTGACTTCTTTAGCTCAATGTACTGTCCATAAGGTCTCATCTATGTTGTTGTGTGTATCTGTCATTCATTCTTTTTTATTGCTGTCTAGTGTTTGTATGAATAAGTCACAATTCATTTGTCATTTCACCTGTTGATAGATTTTTGGATTGTTTCCAGTTTGGGGCTATTATGACAATGCTGCCGTGAATATTATTGTACATGTATTTTAGTGGACACATGTTGCTGTACTGGTTTTTGCTTGTTTTTTTTTTAAGATTTTATTTATTTATTTGACAGAAAGAAAGAGTACAAGCAGGGGGACCAGCAAGCAGAGGGAGAAGCAGGCTCCCCTCTGAGCAGGGAGCCCAATGTGGCACTTGACCCCAGGACACAAGGATCATGACCTAAGCCGAAGGCAGAAACTTAACCGACTGAGCCAGCCAGGCACCCCTGGTTTTAGCTTTTGATAATATAGTCAACACTTTATGGAATATTAAGAAATTGCATGGGAAAAGGAGATGGGTTCTGACAAGAATAATCTACTTCCTTGATGGGATTTTTATTAGGTATTGCAAAAGGTTACACACTGTGCAATTCTACTTAAATAATGTTCTCAAGATGACGAAATTATAGAGACAAAGAGATTAATGGTTGCCCAGCCTTAAGGTTAGGGAGGAGGTGTGCCCATAAAGGGGTAGAACAAGGGAGATCTTTGTGGTGGTGGGGTGGTTATGCATCCTGATTGTGGAGGTGTTGATACAAATCTAAGCATGTGATAAGATGTCATAGAACTATACATACCATTGTTCGAGTGTCAATTTCTTGGCTCTAATATTGCATGTAGTTATGTAAGATTTTACTTTCAGTACTCTCTCTGTACTATTTATGCAACTTCCTGCAAACCTACAATTACTTCAAAATAAAAAATTAAAACAATCATTACAAAAAAGAAAAAGAAAAAATAGACTTAGAGCACCTAGCCCATGGCAGACGCTCATTAAAAAAATCATTATTCTCATTCCTTTTAATTTTTAGATGCATTAGAGCAAATATAAAACATACAGACAAGTGGAAATCACAGTACACTGAACTTCCACATACCCATCACCAGACTTTAACAGTTGTTAACATTTGGTCATATTTTCTTCATCAATTTTGACCTCTCCCAAATAAAGTCCTTTTCCACAACACCATTTTCATACTCTCAAAATTATAATAACTTCTTAATGTGATCTTTTGCACATATTCCCTTTCCCCCAATTTCTCAAAAATGGCCCCTCTTGGGGCGCCTGGGTGGCTCAGTTGGTTAAGCATCTGCCTTTGGCTCAGGTCATGATCCTGGGGTCCTGAGATTGAACCCCATGTCAGTGTCGGGTTCCCTGCTCAGCACAGAATATGCTTCTTCCTCTCTTTCCCTCTGCCTCCTCACTTGTGTGTTCTCTCTCTCTCAAATAAATAAATAAAATCCTTTTTTAAAAAAATAGCCCCTTTTAGGGGTGCCTGGGTGTCTCAGTCAGTTAAGCGTCTGCCTTTGGCTCTGGTCATGGTCCTGAGGTCCCGCATCGGGCTCCCTGCTCAGAAGGAGACCTGCTTCTCCCCCCTCCCATTCCCCCCGCTTGTGTTCCGTCTCTCGCGGTCTCTCTCTCTCTCTCTCTCTCAAATAAATAAAATCTTTTTTAAAAAATAGCCCCTTTTGGGGGGCACCGGGCTGGGTCAGTTGGAGGAGGGTGCAACTCTTGATCTTGGGGTTGTGAGTTCAAGTCTCATGTTGGGTGTAAAGATTACTTAAAAATAAAACCTTTTTTTAAAAAATGGTCCCTTTTTTTAAAAAAATGGTCCCTTTTTTATGTGGTAAGAACACTTCGCATGAGATCTACCCTCTAAGCAAATTTTTAAGTGCACAATGCAGTTTTGTTAACTGTGTGCACAGCGTTGTATAAAAGATCTTGGGGACTTATTCATTTTGAACACCTGAGACTTTACACCTGAGACCTTATACCCATTGAACAACTCCACACTTTTCCTCCTCCCGCCAGTGCCCGGGTAATAATTGTTCTTACTGATGATGACGTCATGGCTATTATTTACTATGAAACTGTGTCTTTTCCTTTCTATACTTACAGTTGGGGATTTGAGAACCCATAAGTAGGAATTTCCAATTGTTCCTGTTAAGTTTCTTCTTGTAAACAACAACAACAACAACAACAAACAGTTTATACAGCCCCAGGCTTCCAAGATCTCTTTGGAATCCAGATCCGTTGTCTAAAGTAGCTGACCTCTGTCAGCACCACCCTGTGGCTCTGGCCTCTCTCTCTCTACCCTGTTCCACCTCTTCCCAGCCTCCCAGGCTCCCAGAAGGGAGTTGTGTGTTTGTACTCACCATGGATCAGTACTGTCCTCTTGGATGGGACCTCAACCCCAAAGGAGGGTATGCAGGATTGTGACCCAGAATCTGAGAGGGGACCCTGACCACACGTGAGAGGAGCAGAGAACACAAAGCAGTCTAGGTGAACTCCCTGGAGGAGAACAGGAGATGAGAGAGCAAGAATGTCAGTGACTTGAACAGAGAGGTCATTCTAGTGGCTTGAGACAAAGCTGGCACAGTCTTGGTCACTGTTATCCACAGTTACCATTCCTCACCACGTCTCCTCACCACCATCTTGCCCCTGGCTTCCTGCAGTAAAGTCCTGACTGCCTTCCCCACCTCAGTTCATGCTCCCCCCTCAGTCTGTTCTCAAAACAGCAACCAGAGTCATCTTGTCAAAAACTAAAGTTAGATCATGTCCCTTCACAACCTGAAAGACTCCACTGGCTTCCAATCACAGAGCAAAAGCCAACATCCTGACGGGAGCCTCTAAGCCCCACAGGATTGTCCCCCCCCCCCCCATGACCTTCTATTATCTTATTTATTTATTCAATATATGTGTATGGAGCACCTCGTGTAAATCAGGCAATGTGCTAGGCCCTGGGCACATAGCCATGGGCATGGGAGATAAAGTCTCTGCCTTTAGAGACACAGAGCTTAGAGTGCAGGGAGAGGCAGACAGTAAGGAAATGAACAAGCTCACTTTGGATTCCAATAACTATTATGAAGAAAATAAGCTGGGACGAAATGATGGAGAGGGACTGAAGCCACGGGCGCCTCTCCGAGGGAACAGAACTTGAGCTGAGAGCAGAATGAGAAGGAAACATTCTTGCAAAGAGCAGAAGCAAAAAGGTGACACCCCTGAGCTGGGAAGGAATCGATTAATTTCAGAAACAGGAAGGAAGCCAGTGTGGTCCAGGTGGAAGGAACTGGGGGAGGAGGTGGCAGGGAGTCCCAGGCTTCGTAGGGGATAGAAGTGTCCCACACCCTCTCCCAAAGTAGGCCCTCTCTGAGATCGCAGGACACATAGAGAAGATGCAGATTTGTTTTTCTGAGCAGAATCTCAATTCAGGGGCGCCTGGAAGGCATGCAACTCTTGATCTCGGGATTGAGTTCAAGTCCCCTGTTAGGCATAAAGATGACTTTAAAAATAAAATCTAGGGGCGCCTGGGTGGCTCAGTGGGTTAAGCCGCTGCCTTCGGCTCAGGTCATGATCCCAGGGTTCTGGGATCGAGTCCCGCATCGGGCTCTCTGCTCAGCAGGGGTCTGCTTCCCTCTCTCTCTCTGCCTCTCTATCTACTTGTGATCTCTCTCTGTCAAATAAATAAATAAATAAATAAATAAATCTTTAAAAAAAATAAAATAAAATCTAGGAAAAAAAAAATCTCAATTCAGTATGAAAAAGCTCAGCCTTTTCATATGTACCAGTCACTTCAACTTAAAACAGAACTCGGTCGGTCTTGTATTTCCTAGACCCATGGGCTTGGGCTGTGCCTCCTCACCTGTTCGCCCCTCCCCCTCCCATCTCTCTGTGCTGTGTGAGCCCCGAGACATCCCCTGTGGGCAGCTGTCCCGTTCACCCCCTCTGCAGCCCACCCTTCAGCAGCTGTTTCTGTCTGAGGAAGAGTAAAAGACTATTTAAAGGAACATGGGGTGAAGGGGGCAGAAGGAGCAGAGGAGACCTAGCCTGGGCTCTCCATGGGCAGGCGAGTCCAGAGGGCTGGTGACCATCTTCCACATGGCCTGCAGTTGGCTTTCGGGGTCACCAGGGCCTGGCGAGTACATAGGGAAGAAGGGTGGCCACAGGATGGATAAGGCCGGGGTCAGGGCAGGAAAGACGGGCTGAGCTGTGATTGAAAGGTGCCACCTGTCAGATCTTCATGGGAAATCTGAGCCTCCTAGGCCAAGGGAAAGTGTTGTACCAACAGGGCCGTAAACAATGCTCTTCTTCGGCTGAAGGCTCTTGGAGTGGGGGTGGGGTGGGGCGGAAGGGGGGAGGAGGGGGGAGGCAGCCGACTGAAGAGCTGGGGGCTGGAGGCCACTGGCTGGGGCTAAAGGCAGCCCAGGAGTGAGGTCGCTCAGCTGGAGGAAAGAGACAGCTCCAAACCCCCAGGCAGAGGCCCCACAGGTAGGAGAAACTCTGGGCCCCTTTCTAAGTGTCCCCTCCTGCTGCCAACCCCTCTCCCACCTTCCAGGGGCTGGAGCCTCCTCATGGAGCCACAAAATGGGAGAAATCCAGGCTCTTTGCTAATCCGCTCCACCTCCCTGTCAACTCTCTTTGGATGCCAGAGGTCAGGGACCCAGGTCTAGGGCAACTCGAAATCACCTACAGAGTAGCCTGCAGGTGGCCATCCCCGGGAGGACCTGACAGGGGCAGAGAGGGCCCTGGGAGTCTGGTCTTGTCCTGGTCTGGTCAGGGTGGGAGGCAGATTCTCTAAGCAGTTGAGAGTGGTTTCTCCAAGGGGGAGTCACTGGCTGGGATGGGGGACGGCAGAAGCCTCAGGACCATGAGAAGACAGACCAGGTGTCAGGGGGTCGGGGAGGTTCTTTTTCTCCCAGCTCTCTTCCCAGAGGAAAGAGGAGCTGTCGGGAGTGCTGCTTTGGATACAAAATAGGGTGCCTGCAGGCTTCCCTGGAGGAAAGAGGAGGGGGGGCGTGGAGAGGAAGAGGGGACAGAGGAGAGGGCCTGCCAGGGCCTGCCTTGCACGTGGGAGAGAGAGAGCTGCACTCCTCAGCCACACCCAGCTGCCCTCGCTCACCTGTGGGGTGCCCCTCACACCCGGCTAGGGCCCCTGAAGGGACTTTCGCTGAAGAGCTGGTGGGAGCAGCATCATTTTTTGGCACAAGCGCCAGACTGGTTTTCAGGAGAACTGGATTCTAGGTATGGCTTGGCCCTTTAATTGTCCTGTGATTTTACTCAAGGGTCTTCAAATTCCTAATCTGTAAAATGGGGCCAGGAACACCTATGCCAAAGGGCGAGAGTGAGGAATGAGTGAGGTCCCGCAGGGCACTGTGGGGAAAGCTGGAAACCTGCTAGCGGATCCTTAGTGTTGGGGTGGGTGATGCTACCCTGGCTCCTCACATTCTGGGGTTCTTCACTCCTTATCTATTTATGACGAGCCTGCGGGGTGTGGAGAGCTGAGGTGATGAGCACACGGGACGGCTGAGGGGTGTGTGTGTATGCGTGCGTGTGTGTGTGTGTGCACACGCGTGCACCTGCCCTTCCTTCCCTCCCACCCCACCCCCCCAGTGTGTAGCAGGTGGACGAAGGGGAAGATGGCTACAGGGCTCTGGTGAGTCTTAGCTAAGCACCATCGCACTTTGAGGTGTAAAAGGGGTTTGTTGTCATCTTACTGGCATTCAGTCCTCTTTGCCTTGTCTTACCAACGAAATGCCCTCATGGCTGGGTCAGGGCCAACATTAATAGGCAGACACAAGGCTCAGCGGGTAGAGCATTCGACTCTTAATCTCAAAGTTGTGAGTTCGAGGCTCACATTGGGCGTGGAGCCTAGTTAAAAATAATAATAATACAATAAAGTCCTGAGTGCGCCCTTTAGGCCAGGCACACCTCAAAACATTTTCCATGCATTGGCTTCCTTAACCCACCAGCACCCCACAGGGTGACTTTTATCTCTACCACATCACAACACAGGGCTGGCGGGTAGCTTGCTCAAGATCACACCATTAGTAAACAGTGGGAAGACTCCAGAACTGATGATTTTCACCACTGCTCCATACCACCTTCCAAACACGAACGTGGAGTTTGGGGTTGTGTGGATGATTTAGGCCAGCATCTGCCATACTCGCTTCTGGGACACAGGGCGTTCCTCAAGATGGCGGTAGATGCATCTCAGGAAAAGCAAAGCGAAAAGAAAAGAAAGCAAGAAAAAAATAAATCCATGGTCAAATAGGTTTGGGGAACAATTAGTTAAATCAAGCTAAGCAAAGTTAAGGTTTCTTTACTATGGAGTATCTAGAACCCCCTTCCTTACTAATGAAGTTGTGTATCTCTAAAAGGGTAAAGAGGAGGCTGTTTCAGGAACAGCCTCATCCAGAGAATACATTTCCCCAACCCCAGCTGCTATTCATGTCTCAGGAGACCCTAGTTTTCCACAGAACAGTTTGGGAAATCTCATCTAGACCAATCCTATCACTGTCAGTAGAAACTGAGGATTCGAGAAGCAAAGGGTCAACTCAGGTCTCAGAGTGAACAACTAACTAAGCGATAGGGGTCAATCTGGGTCCATGGCCTCCTAGATCCCTGCTGACGTGCATGCCAACTCTGGCTGGTTAGCTCCCAGTTAATACACTGCTGAAGCTTTTGAACCATGAAGGGGCTCTGGTGGGAAGGGTGGGGTTGGAGGGCAGTGTGAGCATCTTTGCAAATCCCAGTCGGCTTCCTCAGAAACCGTGGGGGCCCCAAATCCAGGGACCCCGGGGACTCTGGAGTGGGGGCAGTAACACCCGAGTGGATGGCAGGGAACGGAGCCCTGTACCAGCCTGCCTGTCTTCCTGCCTCTGTCCCAACTGCCCAGGTGCCCTGGGTACTGTCGCCCAGAATGATGGCACGGCAGAGAGCAGGAGGTATTTTTAGCCAGTGACAGGAGTACCTCGTTCTCTTACTCCCTGAGTCATGCCCTGAACACTATTTGAGGATTGTTTTCTTTGTAAACAGACACCCAAGAAGGGCAGGGGGATGAAGGAGGTGGCCCTGCCTGCCCCCCGCCCCCCTGTCTTTGTAGATTCTACAGTGATACAGTACTCGAATAGGAAAGCTCATGTCAAGTTATCACGACCGCTCTCTTCCCCACCCCATCCCTGGCAGTTAGAGGGTCAGGTTTCTCTGGCACAAGTTAGGGAGAGTACGTTTCTTTTCCTCACCAAAATAAACTCTCCCATATCCAGGCCCAGCTTTGCAGAGAACCCCTGGCCAAGCTGTGACAGAGCAGGGGCAGCTGGTAGACCCGGCAGAGCCCCAGAGACCAGCTGGCTCTGGGTTTCCCAAATTTCAGGCACTTTCACGCCACCCCCGGGATTGTGGCACATCTGTACCACCCGTGTTCTGCTTTCCTGAATGCCTTCCTTTGAATTAACTTATTTTTAAATTCAACAAATATATTTAAAAGAAAGTTTGTATCACTATTGGAAATGGAAACTCAATATCACTGGCCAGAAATAGAAAGTAACAACAACAACAAAAAAATACACCGGAAACCAAACCAAGCAGTACCATTAGATTCGATCTGGATACTCCCGCCTGCTTTGGGCCCCGAGCCTAGCTACTACCTCCATTAACAAGGGAGACCAACCGCTCCCCAGGTGTTCCTGATGCCAGGATCCCGTTTTAACCATTTCATTCGCTTCATCGGAAAGAGGCAAAGTCCTTGAAAAGGCATCACGTGATCTAATATTCTTTAAAGCCCAAGCCACAGACTGCAGAGGGCAGTTGGGTGAACACCATCCAAGGCCAAGTCCATGTGGCCCAACATCTCACCCTTGGGGAAGCAGCACTGGACCCCTTCATTTTACCACAGGGAACACTGATGCTCCTGTCCCATATCCAAGCAGTGGCGACGTGGGGGACCCGGGACTGAGCAGCATGCCTCCAGACTCGCGGGCCAGTGCTCTCTGAGGGCGGGTTCCTCACCTCACGGGATGCGGCATGACCTGGTCTGCTTGTCTCTACTTTCTAGAGATGGAGCAGAAGGAGGAGAAGCCCTCTGAGGATGGGACCACTGTGTCCCCAACCCCAGAGGCCCCCGTGACACAGGGAAGTGGAGCCTCTGTAGGAGAGGCCAAAGGCACAACCGAGGCGAGCGGAAAAGAGGGGCCTCTGGATGGAGCAGGAAAGCAGGAAAGAGCACCAGCCGAGGACGGCACTCCAGCTGAACTTCAGGGAGAAACCAATGGGTTGGATGAGGTCAAGGTGGAATCCAAAGCAGAGGCTGAACTTCACAAGGGAGAGGGCAGGAAGGAAGAGATCACAGTGGCTCCTCAGATGACCGATGGGAAAGAAGAGACCCAGCCCGACCCCAAGGAGGCTGAGGAAGCACAGGGGACCATGCTGGCCTCTGAGAAGCAGCAAGTTGATGAGAAGGACGCCAAGCCTCCATCTAGAGAGGAAGCCGGTGGGAACGATGAGACCAAGGCTGAGCTCAAACAGGCTGCTGGGGAGCAGGAGGCCAAGACTGAAGCCAAGGAGGCTGACGGGAAGGAGGAGGCCACAACAGCCTCTCAGGAGAAGAGCAGCAAGACAGAGGAGCCCACAGCTGAAGCCCGGAAGAAAGCCAGTGCCCCAGAGGCCCCTGCAGACTCTCAGAAGAAGGCTGCTGTGGAAGGGGAGACCGACGCTGAACCTCAGGAAGCTGACGTGAAGAAGGAGGCGGTGAGTGTGGCAAAGGAGAGGAGGGAGGAGGCCCCCACCATGTTCTGGAGTCCCCTGCACCCCAGGAACTAAGCCTCCCACCCCCTGGCTTTATTCCTTTGGGTAAGTCCAGTCTTCTGAATGACATCAAGAGCTGGGGGGGAGGGGGTACAGCCCAGTGGCCCCAGGCTCCCTTCCGGATCTTCCTGGACTCCTCACAAATCCTGGGACAGGTGCTTTTGTGTCCACAAGCCCACACAGATCATGCTGGTTCCAGGAGCCAGGCAGTCCCAAGGAAGAGCAGGATGGGGGTGCACAGATAGAGTCGGAGGAAGGAGCAGGGGTGATTCCCAGCTCCCCTGAGGAATGGCTCGAGAGCCCCACAGAAGAGGGCAGTGGCCTCAGCCCAGGTGAGTGAGTCCAGGGGTCCATGGGGTGGGGGGGGGTGCAGGAGCTACCCTGAGGGGGTGGGCCGACAGCAATAGCGAGTCAAGGTAGCTCCAGCTTCCCTCTCTCCCTCCCTTCTCTCCCTCCAGATGGGCTGGGTCCAGACTCGGCAGCTTCTGGAGAGACCAGTCCTTCAGCCAGGTAATGTCAAATTCTGGGGCCCCGTTCCAGCTCCCTCTACCACACGCTCCCTCTCCCTTCCAAGTCTACCGTCACCAGGGCCTGGGTCTCCCTGGCGACTGATCTAGAGATATTCCAGAATTCCTGGCTTTCAGCCCCCTACCCCAGGGCAGAGCCCAGGAAACCAAAGGAGCCAGAGGCTGGAAGTGAAGGGACCATGCCCCCTCCACCGCTAAAGCCTCCCCACCTTCTCCTCCTCCTCTTCCTCCTCCCCAGCGTCCTAGGCAGATCTTCTCGGGGCTCCTCATCTTGTCCCTGAGCATACTGCCATGGCGTCAGCACGGCCAACAGAGTGTGAGCAGAAAGCCCAAGTTCAGACAATGACTCAGCCACTTACCAACTGTGTGCTCTTGGTCACGTCGCTGTTCTCTTGTGTGAAGCGACCCCGTAATCATACCTGCCTCATAGGATTAGCATGAGGCTTACATGCCGTAAAATATATAAAGCATGTGGGGCACCTGGCTGGCTCCCTCGGTAGAGCATGCCGTTCTTCATCACCGGGTCATGAGTTTGAGGCCCATGCTGGGCATAGAGATTACTTTTAGAAAACAGTATAGAGGGGCGCCTGGGTGGCTCAGTCCTTAAGCATCTACCTTTGGCTCAGGTCTGATCCCAGGATCCAGGGATCAATACCCCCATCGGGCTCCCGGCTCAGTGGGAAGCCTGCTTCTCCCTCTCCCACTCCCCCTGCTTGTGTTTCCTCTCCCGCTGTCTCTCTTCTCTCTTTCTCTGTCAAATAAATAAATAAAATCTTTTTTAAAAACAACAGCATAGAGCCCTGAGCACAGTGCCTGATACCCGGTGGGTGCTGGATAAAGTGAGAGCCTTATTGCCATCGTGTAACTTGACTCACTGGAAGAATCCTCCTTTGTCTTGACCCGAGATCCCCCTCCATGCCACTTTTTTTAGGAAAGCCAGTGGGTGCATGTTCACTCGGGCTCATCGGGGTGCTCTCCACTCCCCTTCTTTCTCGAGCCTCAGAGCCACCATGTCAGGTGGTTCTTGTCCCGTTTCCAGAGGAGGAGGCTGAGGCTCAGAGAAGTGACATGACAGCCCAAGATCACACAGCAAATAAGAGGCAAAGCCAGGATTCAAACTCAGGTCAGACTTCAGACTTGTCTTAGCTCCGTCCGCAATCTCACCAGACCACAGGCTCCCCCAAAGTTAGATTGAGCATCATTAGTTCATTTCAACCCCCTCCCAGTGCTGGGCACAGAGGAGACGTGTGCCAGGAGTGGGGGCCACAATTTTCTATGCCTCTTCTGACTGCAGGGAGCTCCCCACCACCACCAGCCGGCCCCCTGCCTCCTGCCCCCACCTTGTGCTCTGGAGTGGCTGGTCCCCGGCCCTCTCACACTGCTCTGAACCTTCTCCATAGTGAGTCTTCACCCAGCGATGTGCCCCAGAGTCCCACAGAGCCCCCTCCCTCCCAGGAGAAGAAGAAAGAGAAGGCACCAGAGCGCAGGGTGTCAGCCCCTGCCCGGCCGCGGGGGCCCAGAGCACAGAACCGCAAAGCCATCGTGGACAAGTTTGGCGGGTAGGGTGCAGGCTGGGCTGGGCTTTCCCCGGTGAACCATGGACCCATCGGTGGGGCCGGGAGGCCTGAGGGTGTGGGAACAGAACAGCCCAGGCTGGGTGGGAGGACTGATATCTGGGGCCTGGGCTCCTCCTCAATGGGGCCTCCTGTGGCCTCTCACCACTGGGGGTCGGCCTTCTCCATGCCTCCCCTTGCAGGGCCGCGTCGGGTCCCACCGCCCTGTTCCGAAACACGAAGGCCGCAGGGGCAGCCATCGGCGGGGTCAAGAACATGCTCCTGGAGTGGTGCCGGGCCATGACAAGAAACTACGAGGTGGGCATGGAGCAGGGGCCATGTGGGGCAGGGAACCCTTCCCCGGGGCGGCAGGGACGGGGTGGGTCTGAGTGGGGCAGTCCCCCGGGATGGAAGCTCATCAAGGCCCCGCTCGCCGGCAGCACGTGGACATCCAGAACTTCTCCTCGAGCTGGAGCAGCGGCATGGCCTTCTGCGCCCTCATCCACAAGTTCTTCCCCGACGCCTTTGACTATGCAGCGCTGGAGCCCAC
Source organism: Meles meles (assembly GCF_922984935.1). Lineage (NCBI taxonomy): Eukaryota > Metazoa > Chordata > Mammalia > Carnivora > Mustelidae > Meles > Meles meles. Next base: position 13,350,211 of record NC_060073.1, on the reverse strand, counting down.
GCAGCGCCGGCACAACTTCACCTTGGCCTTCGACACAGCAGAGTGAGCAGCTGCCACCGATGGCAGTCCCTGGGGTGAGGGGTGGGTGGGGGAGAAGGGGGGATATTTGGGAGCTGCACAAGTGCACTGGCTTCACGCAGGGCAGGTAGCTGGCGGGTCGGATGGGTCACAAATCCAACCCATGCTTTTCGATCACCAGGAGCTATGTGTCAGGATGCCGCTGTCCTGACAGAGTCCCCACTTGTCGTGGCTTAGAGTCTAAAGGGGGAGACGGATCACAAGCACACCCCTCCGTATGATCTGTAACGTGGGGGTCAGGGGGCGGCGCCCCAAGGGGAACAGGCAGGGCAAGCGATAGACAGGAGGCAGGCCAGCCGTTTTACACACAGTGGGTGCTGAGATTGGGGCCACCGCCTGACTCTGCCATTTCTTAGCTTGAACAGGCTCCTTTACCTCTCTGAGCCCTCACATTCTGATCTCTAAAATGGGCACAACGTTTCCTCTTCTGCAGGGCTACTGTGAGAATTAAGTAAATAATTAGGCGAGGTCTGTATAGCAGTGCCTAACCCACAGCAAAAACTCCTAAAAAAGGATCTGAGCTGTTATTCCTACATGATGATGGATGATTGCACAGGTGTTTTTTTTTATATAATTATTCATCACTTTGGAATCTGGAGGGGGATTTCTTGCTGAGGCTCACACGGCTGGATGCCAAGGGTGTTGGCAGTGGGATGGAGAAAGGGGTCCTGGAAGGGCAGGAGGAGTGTGAGGAACAGTATGGCCCCAGGAAGAACCTGAGACACAAAGACGTGGCTGCTGGGTGGTGGCGGAAGGGGAGGTACACCCACCACCAAAGCCCCACCAGAGCCGGCCTCAGCTGGAGGCTCCTGTCTGTACCTACCTGGGAGGCCAGAGTACACGGTGATGGCCTTAGGGCTCCCAAAGAGTGCATGCCAGACGCACGCCTCCTTCCAACCCCAGGGAGAGGCTTCTGAGCCACCTGGTAGAAATGGATTAGGCAGAGGATATTGCCTGTGGCCCCTAGCCACAAACCCATGGAGAAGCCTGGGGTAGCAGCATTCCCCTCTCTGGACCTGCATATCCTCCAGGGGCAAAACGAGGAGATGGATGAGGAGATGTGCTTTGCAAATGGATTTTTCTTTTTCAGCAGATTCCTCAAACAAAACATTAAGTGAATGCCCGACATATAAAACAGATTTCAGGGGGATCTTTTTATTTTTATTTTTAACTTTCATTTAACTAAATAACACTTTTCTTATGAAGTGTACATATTGCTTCAAACACTAGCTTGTTCCTAGAGGTTGGAGTTCAAGGTTGTAATTTGTATGTCATGAAACTGGTACAGAAGGTGCAAAACGTGTCCTAACCCAAATGATAATTGTCCGTAGCCTGGATGACATTGGATGAAGTAACCTGTTAAAAGGAATCATTACAACCCCTGGCCTCTAGGTTAGTTGAGCTTATCACTCTTCTCAGCCACCTGCTCATGGTTATGACCTAGTTTTTTGGTTTTTTTTTTTTAAAGATTTTTATTTATTTATTTGATGGATAGAGATCACAAGTAGGCAGAGATGCAGACAGACAGAGAGAGGGGGGAAGCCGGCTCCCCACTGAGCAGAGAGACCGATGCGGGGCTCAATCCCAGGACCCTGAGATCATGACCTGGGCCAAAGGCAGCGGCTTTAACCCACCAAGCCACCCAGGTGGCCCAATGACCTGTTTTTGCCAATAATTGTACCACCTTCAAAATCTTGGTTTCAGACGTTGAGCTCTCTCTCCCTGCCTCCACCCCTCACCTCTCTAACTCACTTAGGTTAGCAGCCCCACTCCCAGAGGTTTTTAGCTCCGTGGAGACTTCTAATCCATTAACCTCACCATTTTCCGCTTTCTGTCAGCTTCCTTATGTCTTCACTCCTCAGCTTCGAGTTCATGGTCTGTCAAGGTCATCACTCAAAAGGAGACCCTTCTAGGTTGGGAGGTGTTTCTGGAGCACACCAGCTAAGCACCCAACACCCTTCCTTCCCAAGACGCTCCCTGAGGCACGTGTATGGGGCTCTAGGGCACCAAGAATGCAATCTGAAAAACACCAGACTTGGTATTCCAGAAGATCCCTTCCAGTTTCATATTTTCCTGCCAAGAGATGGAGTGCGTGCACTGGGGTGGGAAGCCAAAGGGGTCAGGAGTGCCAGGTCCTGCTCTGGGTTCAGAAGCAGCTTTAATGATGATGACAAGCCCCGTGGACTGAGGGTGCTTAGGTGCTGGGCGTCCTGCTAAGAGCTTTCTTTGGAGCACCCCCTTCTATCCTCTCGGCAGTCTTAGAGTGTCGATGTGAGTAGTGAGGTCCCTCAATGTCCTGGGTTCATACAGGAAGGCCTGGCAGAGCCGGGACATGGATGTGAAACTCCCGGTCGAGGCTGAGAGCTTTAAGTGAATGCCAGGAACCAAGTGTCCCTGGCTCGCTGGACACAGGTCACTGTCCTCCTGCAGCTGTCTTACCTTGGTTCCAAGCCAGGCAGAGCCTAGGGGAGGCAAGATGAATAATCAGGTGACAAGGACCCAGCTGCAAGAAGGCCTCGGGGAGCAGCCAAAAAGGAAGGCTTATGGCAGGGATGCCCGGGGCTGCAGGATGGAGAGTCTGACCTGCTGAATTCAGATCTTGTCCCTGCTTTCTTAGCTCTGTGATTCTTGACCATGGACTTCCCTTCTCTTTGGGTTTGGTGTGAAGATTAAGGGTGTGAAGTAAGGGGGCCCCTGCCCCAGCCATCACCTCCCACTGCCCCTGTTCTGGAACTCACCTGATTCCCATGGAGTCCTGGGATGTGGGGGAACAGCCAGTGCTCGCCACCCCCAGTCAGCTGTGCGGCCAGAAAAGCCGAGCCCTGCCACCCCTCAGGTCCAGTGGGAATGACTTCTCCTGTGTAGGGGGAGAGAACCCTGTAGGTGGACAGAACCCTGGCCCACCCCCAGGAGGGGAAAACACCACACTGGTTGCAGGGACCCTGTCTCATTCTTGGCAGTCCTCCAGTCTGTGCCCCTCCCCTGGCTCTCAGGCCAGTCGGGCTTGGGTTTCCGCCTGGCTGTCTCTGCCCTGAGAGAGTTTCTGCTGGGAACCTGGATTCTCTGACTGCCAGCATCCATGGCAGTCTGAGACTGCTGAGACCCAGCTTCAGGGCAAGGATGCCAGAGGCAGGCTTGGGATTGAGTCCCAGCTGCGTTACTTGCTTTGACCTTGAGGACATACGTGGGCTTTGGGATCATACCAAGCTGAGTTTGAGTTTGGACTGTCAGGGGCTTAATGACCTCATCTGTACAATGGGTCGGTCGGCCTAGCTGACCTCTCGGCTCCAACATATGCGATTCTGTGGGTTTCACCCTGGCTGGGCTGCCCCCCTTCCCTCTGGCTCCCACATGCTTCAGCTCTGGCTCTGTCCCTCAGGAAACTGGCCGACTGCGCCCAGCTGCTGGAGGTGGATGACATGGTGCGGCTGGCGGTGCCTGACTCCAAGTGCGTCTACACCTACATCCAGGAGCTGTACCGCAGCCTTGTGCAGAAGGGGCTGGTGAAGACCAAGAAGAAATGAGGAGCGGACCAGCCCTGTGGGTGGAGGTGGGCAGAGTGCGGGCCCGGGCCCAGGCAGGTGGCACCAGTCTTAAATGCATTAAAAGTACTTTTATAAAATCCTGTTGGCCCCCTCGGTGCACCCTGCCCCCCCTCCCCGGGGACCTCGCTCCCTCTGTAATGATAAACCCCCTCTGGAATGATAAACACCGGCCTGCCGCCAGGGTTCCTCACCTGACAAGATCTCCTCAACAACCAGGATGACACTTGGGAAAAGACAGTGGCCTGGGTGCCACCCCCCAACTTCTCCCCGCCCCTCCCCCTGCCGATATGCAGCTGTGTGACCTTGGGCCAGTGAATTAACCTCTCTGAGTCTCAGCTTACCGTCTGAACAGACCTGATGGAGGTGGAATGAGATAATGAAATGAGCAAACAGCCTCACGGGGTGCCTGTCCCCGTAGTGTTCCATAAGTGAGTCCAAAAGTGAGTGCATTTGTACATTCTGAGTCATTGGTGGTGCTTTTCCTGATTCCCTTCCCTCTTTCCACACTTCTCCCAGATTAGGTGCTGGGTTAGGAGAGTCTCTGGAAATCTCAAGCTAAGTTAGCAGGGCCTGTGGAGACACTTGCACTCAGTCTCTTACAAGCAGCGGCTTTTCGGAAGCTTAGCCTCTGCTCCCTGAAGGTCCTCCCTTCGGGTTAAGTTAATTCCTCCAGCTCAGGCTGAAGTTCTGGCTTGTTTCTGCTTTTCTATCATTCGTTCAAGATGCACCCCTGAGCTGCTTATAATTTCCTGCTAACAGGCCTGTCTGACCTCATCAGCTGTTCCGAGCATGTGCGCTGACAAGAACAGCTCATGAGAAACACAGAAATGAAAACCAGCCAGCACGGCTGTGCGGCCGAAGGTATGGACCCTGCCCTGACTGACTGGGCAGACCCGGCCATCCACCAAAGCACTCTGTGCCTCAGTTGCCTTGTCAAATGGGGGTGCTCCCCCAATAGACGGGTTGACAACCTAGTCCCTCATTGCCAGTTTTCCCCACAGCGTCTGGGGTTCCACGAGGCTCAAAGTCCAGCGAGCCCTCTGTTCTGGGGAGCGGGGTCACACCTTTTAGTAGAAAGCAGCTAACCCTCAGCCTCACGTTCTCCCGATGAACCCAACCATCCTCTCAACGAACACCCAGGTTGCCTCCAAATTCATCTGTGACTTTAATGGGTGGGCAAGCAGATGGCTTCTGTGGTTCCCCCTGAACTGGACACTGGGGGAGGGGGTCACTCCTCCCAGCCTAAAGCCTGGCCCCCAGAAACCGGCTTCCTAAGGGAATTGCAAGGGGGTTTAGAACCATGCAGTCAGGGGGCACCTGAGTGGCTCAGTCGGTTAAGCATTTGACTCTTGGTTTCAGCCCAAGTCATGACCTCAGGGTTGGAGATGGAGCCCCGCATTGGGCTCCACACTCTGCGTAGAATCTGCTTGAGATTCTCTCTCTCCCTCCCCCTGCTTGTGCACACACACATTCTCTAAACAAACAAACAAATAAAATCTTCAGTCAATTGAGCGACCAACTCTTGGTTTCAGCTCAGGAAATGATCTCAGAGCCATGAGATGGAGCCGTGTGTCGGGCTCCGTGCTAAGCAGGGGGGTCTGCTTGAGATTCTCTCCCTCTCCCTCCCCCTCTGCCCTTCTCCCTACCCGTGTGTGCGCTCCCTCTCCCTCTCTAAAATCAATAAATAAATCTTAAAAACAAACAAACAAACAAACAAAACCATGCAGTCAGATTTTCGGAATGGAGAGTCTTCATTTCATGATTTATCAGTGGAAAGATTCAGTGGAAAGGAAAGATTCAGCACCTAGCTCTAGACATGTAGTACCCATTGGCGGACTAACTGATTTTGGTCACGCAATAAACAAATGGCTCAATTGTAAATATGATTCTGAGTGCCCAGACTCCCACACACCCTCCCGATGACCCCCTGCTCCCTGATGCCCGGGGATTCTGGTGGGCTCCTGGGCTCGCTCCCTGCCAGCCAGGCTGGAGGTGACCTGAGGTCCTAAGATGGAGCAGTTAGTGAGACCAGGATTTCTGCACCCTAGAGTGCCGGAGAGCTGGCCCGTAATCATCGTGAACTCCTCTGGCTCTGGGGCAGAGAGAAGGAGTGGGGCAAAGCCCACCTGTGGCCAGGCAAACCTGGGAATGGGCCCACATGCCACACACACAAAGACTAATGACTGACAGACATTCCAGGAAGGAAAATACAGAACGAAGGAGAAGGGCTCTGGCCCCCAGTCCGTGAGACGCGTCTGTCCGCCAAGCAGAGGATCCCACGGAGGGACGGGGGAGAACCGCTAGGAGGGCCGGTCGGCTCCGTACTTGAGGGTGAACTCTCGGGCCTCTCTGTTGAACCGCTCTGGATTCTCCGCCAGCAGGTCAGCGAGCTCTACCCGAATCGGCTGCCCCAGGTCCGGTCTATTCACCAGCACGCTGAGGGCCTCCAGGACTGGGGAGAGAGGCCAGATCAGCACAGCAGGGTGAGAGAAAAACCCTGGCAGGGAGGCCACAGGAGCGCACTCCCAGACGCCCCGGCATTCCACACTCTCTCCGCAGTGGGACTCCTGGGGAGGGTCCATCCCTCGGGATGAAGACGGCTCTACCGAGTTGGATACCCCTTGTTCCTCACTGATGATACCCAGAGCCCCGACTGGCGACACCAGCACTTTCAAACTAGGTTCCATCCATGGCTCCCGAGAGGCTTCCCGTCACGGGGGTCGATGAGATAACTGGGGTTTCGGGGTCCCACTCCTTTTTCAACAAGAACCACTTTCTGTTTGATATCAGGATTCCAAATACATCAACTTTAATTTGGGAAAAAGGGGCCTCTGGGGACCGGCGAAGACAGCACTCCATTGCTCGAGGCACATGCCCATATGAACACGCACAAACATGGCTCGACATTCAGAGTTTTCCACGGTCCCCCTGGAACCCCTCCTCCCTTCCCCCCAGGGATCCTTGTTTCCAAGGCTAAGAACTTCTGAGCTGGTTTGGGCACCTGGGGGGCTCAGTCAGTGAAGCCTCCAACTCTTGATTTCAGCTCAGCTCGGGGTCTCAGGTCATGATCTCAGGGTCATAAGACTGAGCCCTGTGTCAAGCTCCTTACTCAGTGGGGAGTCTGATTGAGATTCTCCCCCTCTCCCTCCCCCCACTCTTACTCCCACTCATGCAAACACACTCTCACTCTCTCTTAAAAATAAATTAATTGGGGCGCCTGGATGGCTCAGTGGATTAGGCCTTTGTCATTGGCTCAGGTCATGATCTCAGGGTCCTGGGATCGAGCCCTGCATGGGTCTCTCTGCTCAGCAGGGAACCTCCTTCCCTCTCTCTCTCTGCCTGCCTCTCTGCCTACTTGTGATCGCTCTCTCTCTCTCTTTCTGTCAAATAAATAAATAAATAATCTTTTAAAATTAATCAGTCAATTAATTAATCAATTTTAAAAAAGAGAACTCCTGAGTGGGTCCAGAAGCAGGACAGACTGCACACAAATGTGCATGAGCTCTAGAGACACGCTGTCCAATAAGTAAGGTAGCCACTAGCCACATGTGGATATCTAAGTTGAAATGGATTAAAATTAACTGCAATGAGGAATTCAGTTCCTTCATCACATTAGCCACATTTCGGTGCTCAACAGCCACACGTGGCTACTGATTGGGAATTGGGCCATGCGCTATGGAACGTTTCTATCACTACAGAACGTTCTGCTGGGCAGCACTGTTCTAGGGTCAGCCAAGCCTGGCTCTGAATCCCAGCTCGGCCCCTGGCCAGCTGTATGACTGCAAGCAGGCGCTTTAGCTGTCATGTACCCCGAGGTCCCCCTCTACTCAAGGGGCGATGAGGACACCACACATGGGGTTGCTGGAACTGGATAAAGTCCGTGTGCAAAACTCCTAGCAAAGCACTCAACGTGCTTCCTCAGTGTGTACTGCCATTATTGGGCCTGTCCCCTTGACAGTCATTTAGGGCACTGTGCCTGGGAAGACACAGACCTCACCAAGGTCCGCAGACAGAGCAGCAGAGCCCTTCCCTCTACAGCCCGCTGCTCTGTCGCACCCGTCCAGGTAGAAGAGCAGGGGCAGGACCTGGTCAGCCAGCCCAGCATCTCCGGACGCATCCCTTCTTTCCAAAGACAGGCCAGCTGAGACCTGCAATGTTTATCTCCCCTCTTTTGGGCTTTTCTGACTCAGAATCAGTCCCCTCACCCCACATCCAGGATCCCTCCCTCCTGTTAGGCGAGCCCCAGTCCCACCTTGGCTGGTCTTGGTGTGAGGCTGCCAGTTCTCATGGCTGATGATGGGCAGGCACACGCTTCCATTGTGGCCCACGTTGGGGTGGTAGATCCTGGTAGTAAATGTCACCGTAGGGGGCTTGAACGGATAGTCCTTGGGGAAGTTAATGCGCACGTGGAAGGCCTTGAGGTTGTAGGGTGGTTTCTCCTGTGCAAGAGAAGGGGTTGAGCTCGACTCCCAGACATGTCAGCTCTGAAAAGACTGGTTTCCCCCTAGGACCTCGGTCCTGCTCCCAATCTCTCCGCCCTGCCCCGGGCTCCCAGGCATTCTCTGCTCGCTCCCAGGTAGGACCACGAATGGAGATGGCACCTGCACTCACTTGGTGACTGAGCCACGGATTCACAGAGGAGCGGAGTCACGAAAGAACATAGGCCTGGGAGGCACCAAGGTCAGATCCTGAGTCCTGCTGTGCAACCAGGGGTCGGCCAGCCACCTCTCCCCTTGGAGGCCCGTTTCGTCATCGAAGACTGGGTCAAGTTTGACCAGATGAGCTCTAAGGACTCTCTTGGCATTTTTTGTTTTTTCAATAATTAACCTTTTTCCAGTTGTATTGAAAAATAATTGGCAGACATCACTGTACGAGTTTAAGGTGCACAGAGTAACGGTTTGATTTACCTATATGGTAAAATGATGAGCACAATCGGTCCGGCTAACATCCATCTTCTCACATAGGTACAATACAAAGAAAAGAAAAAGAAGTGGGGTGCTGGGGTGGCTCAGTTGGTGAAGCATCCGACTCGGTTTGGGTTCAGGCCATGATCTCGGGGCCCTGGGATTGAGCCCCTCCTCAGGCTCTGAGTTCTGCATGGAGTCTGCTTGTCCATGAATGGTACATACTGTCATTGTGTATTTTACCATGATAAAAACTTTTTTCAAAGAAGAAAGAACTCAGCGGCTAGAGCGGCTGAGGGTTTGCCAGGAGCCAGGAAAAGACCCTCCAGACTTCGAGCAACCTGAAAACCTTCCTGGGGACCACCCTGTGCCACCTCGTGTTGAGGGCTTGACACACATTAGTCCACGCAGCAGAGAGTAGCGGTTACATGAACTTTGGAGCTACCCTGCTTTGGTATGAATCTTGGCTCTGCCATTCTCTAGCTGTGTGACCTTATGCAAGTAACTTAACCTCTCTGTGCTTCCATATGAGAATGAGAATAGACTTCTTCCCAGAGCTTATGTGAGGACTAAATGAGTTCATTTATATTAAGGGCTTAGAAGAGGACCTATCACATGGAAAACACTACCTTTGCGTCAGCTGCTACAGTAAGGATCATGAAAACTCACCACTGTTAGGGTCTATATTATGATGAGGAAACTCAAGTTCAATGTCTCTAGCTTGCCCAGGGTCACAGTGGAGTGCCGGATGGGAACCCAGTGCCGGTCTCTACGTCTCCACATGTGAGCACTAGTCTACACTCCTAGAGGCAGGAAGTCCTGGAACTCAGGTGACCCAGGACAGAACACAGCAGCTTCTGGCTAGTTCTAAAACTCCAGATCCTTTCAGAAACTTCGTTGCCAAGAAGATAGGACAAAGACAGCCACAACGATATATAGAGGTAAGCCCAGAGTCAAGGTTGTATGGGAGCTCCTTTTGGTTAGCAGAGAACAAAATGGGAGCCACGGGAGTCCTGGGTGTGTCTCTGAGATAGAAGAGACGACTATAGGACAGAGAAGGAAAATGTCTCCGCGTTTCCATTTTTGATAATAAGAAGAGCCTGGGGCCTGCGAAGTAGAGATAGGCCTGAGAGTGACGCTTCAGGAAAGGGATAGGAGAATGCCCGTGTATCCTGTCTGCAGCGGTCCAGACCGGGCTTCCTGGGCTCCATCGGAGGAAGGAGGCCGAGGAGGCTTGGAGCAGGGGGCCCTGGGAACCTGCCCCAGCTCTGCCCCGGGCCTGGGGCATGGCTTGGAGCTCCTCTGGGAATCAGTTTCCTATCTGTAACATGAAGAAGTTGGACCACCCGACAGCTTCATACTGTACCTTGGGGTCAGCTGAGAAAGTCCTATTTGCTTAGGGTTTGGGTTTAGGAAAAACTGTCACTGTTCTTCTAGCTCTGCCACCTTATCCTGTGATCGGTCACTCAACCCTCTCAGCTCCTATTTCCTCAACCGTAAAGAGATGTCGGTCTTCCCCGTGGGGTGGTTGCGAGGTTTTCAGTGGGATTGCTCACGCAATGTCCTGCAAACAGTGCTCCGTCCACAGGGGGTTCTCAGTGAATGGGAACTCTTACTGTGAGTTTTCAAAGGCTCGTCCCCCGGTCAGCTTTCTTACAAGGTGACAAGTGGGACCACCTTGGTGAGCCTTGTATACTGAGACTGAGCTTTTGAGGGGCAATCTGTCAGCTCAACCCACAGACCTTTCTGGGTTCTCCTTCCCCTGCCCGCCAACCACACCTCCTTTATGGCCTCACCAGGCACCTCTGGGCCCCCCCCTTAGCTGGCTGTCCTGCATATCAGCTCTTGGTCTCCCAATTCCAGACTCTTCTCACCTAGCAGGCTTGTTCAGGACTCTTATATGACTGGAAAGTCTCTGGCTAGTTCCCAGGGGTACAACCACTGTGCTATTGTGATTTGTAAGAAATAGATATCTGGTCACTCAGATATAGTTCTCATATGTATCCGGTCTTGGTCCGCAGTGCCTGGCTCACAGCTCCCAAAACCCCTGGAATTTCCCAAGTGTTGAGAGTGACCCAAATGTCTTTTGTTGTTAATGGAGTAGCTTTTGGAAGTAACTAAGGAAGGGGGTTCTGGCAGGAGAGTCAACCCTGGGCTTTAAGGGTTGGAGGGCAGAAAGGCTCCAGTTCAATCGCCAATGGCCAATGATTTAATCAGTCGTGTTGATGTCATAAGGCCTCCACCAAAACCCAAAAGGGCAGTGTTCAGAGAGCTTCTGGGCTGGTGAACACTCGGAGGTTTGGGGAGGGCAGTGCGCCAAGAGAGGGTGGGAAGCTCCGTGCTTTTCCCTGGTGCTTTGCCCCTGGCAGCTCTTCTGTCTGACTGTTCCGCCTTATAAACTTCCCTCATAAACTGGTCATCTAGTAAGGAAACTGTTTCTGTGTCCTGCGAGCCTCTCTAGCAAAGGAACTGAACCTGAGGAAGGGGTCATGGGAACCTCTGATTTATAACCATTCGGTCAGAAGCAGCCAGGACTCGAGACGGACATCTGAGGGGAGGCAGGGGTGTGTGTGTGCAGCAGGGACAGTCTTGTGGGACTGGGCCCTTCATCTGTGGGATCTGACGCTATCTCCAGGCCGATGGTGTCCGAAGTGAGTTAAAGAGTGGGACGCCCAGCTGATGTCCTGAGAATTGCTTGGTGGTGGGGGAGGGGACACCCCTCCACACACTGGGATTGTGCTCAGACCACAAGACCAGTCACCTTGGTCTTGCCAACCATTAGGGTCCTTGGATTTCACAGTATCCTCTGAAATGTGACCCACCCCAGGGGTCCTTGTCATCTACCTTCTTCCTTCTGATCTGCTGCCCAGCCTTTGCTCTCATCCACCTCAGAGCTAGCCTCCTTGGGGGATCTAATCTGTTCCTGGAGCACCTTCTAGCACCTTTGTCCTCTGGCACCTGAGGCCCAGAGCAGGTGTCCTCACTCCGAGCCAGCTAAATGGATTACTTCAACCCAGCAGCCCACAGGACATGACCGATGTCTGCCTTCCCGCTCAGGTCATGATCCCAAGGTCATGGGATTGAGTCCCATATTGGGCTCCTTGCTCAGCAGGGAGCCTGCTTCTCCCTCTGCCTGCTACTCCCCCTGCTTGTGCACACTCTCTCTATCTCTCTCTCTGACAATACAAAAATAAAATCTTAAAAAAAAAAAGTCCAAATCCTAAAATAATCAAATGAATGGTTCTCTTTATATTCCAAAAAACTACCATAAATTTTCACTGTTTTAATATTTATGTTCATGTAACTAAAGATGTGTAGATGACTTCCCATAGAAAATATTGTCAGTCTATTAATGGTAAAATAGAATTCTTGCACTCAGACAGGTCCTCTAGAATACTGTTTTCAGGGGGAGATTTTACTGAGCAAGATCTAATAAATGGAGAAAAATCAGAACAGTAGAGGTGAGTTACCTGGGTTGTCCAGCGTAACAGTAGTTGTCTGATCACTATATTGTTCACCTGAAACTCCTAGATCACTCTATGTGAACTATACTAGAATAAAAAAAAAAAGTTGCCTGAAATATAATCTTAAAAAGAAAGGAAAATACATTTTAGGTTGGAGAGGGCAAATTCCGCCAACTGTGAAAAACAGGAAGTTTTAAAAAAAAATAGAAAAAGAAAAACAGGAATTTATCCCTACTGCTTGACAAAGGTCCAAGAGATCTGTTTTCTTCTTTCGAAGCTGTTTGTCTGCTGACACTCCTATGGTGGGCTTGGTGACTACTGGCTTGAGGAAAATCTCTTACTAAATCCAGAACTCTCTTTTAGCCTCTTCACAGCCTACTTTGATCTCAGAAGCATCTATCCTGAGCCCACCCCCCCCCAATGACTAGAGTCCAAAAAAGGACTCTAAGGGACGGGAAACTCTGGCCCCGTCCTCAGCCACCCTGCCAATGCCCCTGGCATGCCACCCCAGTCCAAGGCCATGGTCCCCAGGAACACTCACGGGCAGGAGGAGCACATGCCATACCAGGACGTCTGCATCGTCGCTGAACAGGTCCCGGAGGTAGGAGGGAAGCTTTGCCTGAAGATCCTCCAGCTCCTGCAGGGGGCAGAGCCGTGGACAGATGGCTAGTCTCCCCTCCTTCAGCTGCCCATTTGCCCGTCCCAGCAGCAAGCTGTCTCAGGTCCCACAAAGGACCTCAGGGACAGAAGCTGGCAAAGTGAGAGCCCTCATATACTGAGTACTTAGAATGGGCCAGTCACGCGGGCGCCTGGGTGGGCTCAGTCAGCTACGAGTCTAACTCTGGATTTCTGGCTCAGGTCATGATCTCAGGGTCATGACACTGAGCCCGGCATCTAGCTTCCCACTCAGCAAGGAGTCTGCCTCTCCCTCTGGCCCTCCCCCTGCTTGTCACGCTCTCTCTCTCACGGCACAGTGGACCGCAAAGACAAAGCCATCCAGGCTAGGGCTGGGGAAGGGAGATGGTTCAGGAAGACTGAAGCAGAGAACTCTACACACTGAACAGAGAAACAGGGGGACAGGAGTGACTTACATGCCCACCCCCGCCCCAAGATGTAGCCCGGTCACTAGGACATCGCTGCATTCCTCTTCCAGCCCACTACAGAGTATCCTCTATTGACGCTTGAGAGAGAAGGAAGGGCCCAGCCCTGCAAAGCTTCCCTGGAGTAATCGGAGAAACATGAATGGGACTACGTGAAGAAGGTGTGTGGATACACACTGGGGAAGCAGGGACAGGGGAGCACTGAACCAGGCCATGCAGAGTAAACAGGCTTCCCCCATGCAGAGAAGGGGAGAGGTCCCAAGGCGGCGGGAGCAAATATGTAAAGTGCGCCCCATGCAAGCGGACTAGTTATTGATGGAAAAGGGTTTCGTGATCAAGCACATTGGAAAACATAAGGCTAAAGTGTATCGTGAATCTCCAAGATGTGAGCCCAGAGCACACAGTGCTTCTCAAACATATCTGATTAAGGAACCCCTCTTCCCTTTTGGGGTCCATCCTAAAGAACAACAGAAATTTTCTCTGGAAAACCAAACAACAACAATAACAAAAAAGAACATTCGAGGGCAAGTCATATTCCTCTGGAACACCAAATGGGTATAAACCATTGGTTTTCAACTGAGGGCAACTGGATACCCCTACTCCCACCCTGTGGATCTTGGGCAATGCCTATACCATTTTGGGTTGTCACAAATTGGAGGAGTGTTATCAGCACCTAGTGGGCAGAAACCAGGGATGCTGATAGATATCCTAATAAAGAATTATCCAGCCCCAGATGTCAACAGAAACCGCGGTATAAACAAAGGTGGACAGAAAGCTCAAAACCAGTCCAGGGTGGGGGGGGGGCTTCTCATACTGTGGACCACATGAACTTTCTCTGCACCCCCAACAAATAAACACAACGCTGGCCCCATCGCCCATGTCTCAGCCCATACTCTGTCTCGGTTCAAACCCAGACTGCTTCTCACGCCTTCTGCCCAGGGTCTATGACCCCTCGATTATTTTTCACTCCGAAAGTCAAAGCATCTGCTCCATGAGTCCTAGCTTCAGTATCATCTATGACCCTTCGGCAAGGACGAAACCCTGAGTCAAACAGAGCTCTGCCAACAGATAGTTTCCCAACTTTACTGTAACTGGGATCGCTTGGGCTTTTCTGTTGTAGAAGAGTTCTGCCAAAAGATTCTGCAAGCCTGAGGATATGAAACCCAAACTAGGACACACACAGCTCTTTCCTGAGGCCGGTGAGGAAATCACCTTACTCAGAGGAAAAGAAAATGAAAGTAAGAGGCCACTGGACAAGTCTGTGGGTTGGAGCCCCGCCAACCTGGGCTCCAGTTTCAGCCTCACCACTCCCTACTGGGTGACCCTGGGCAACCGAGTTACTCTCTCTGAGCCTCAACATCCTCATCTGTAAAATGGGGGCATATGACTTACCTCACAGAGTTGCTGTGGCCTGGCACTTTGTAGTGCCTGTGTGATAAATACTGGCTCCTAGCTCTTTCGCACTTGGCTAGAAGGACCTCCTGCCCCCATTTTGTTGCTAAGCTCCAGATTTCAGTTCTTCTGGACTGAGCCAGCTCTATGCCCCAATCTGAGATCCTCTCTCTCTCAGAGGTGGAGAGGAGACCGCAGCCCTCCCCAACCCCTTAGGCCCATCCCTCACTCTACACAGTGGAGGGCCACTTCCAAGAGAGTCAGAGTCTGAGGGTATGCCAGACCCATTTCACCATGACCCTTCTTCCTTCTCCACCTACGCCCACATCCTGGCTACATCCCAGTCCTTCAAACACCCTGGGTTTTCCCACCTCCTGGAAAATCCGCCCCTCCCAGCCAACCCTCCCAGACCTCATTTCAAATTGTGTTCCTGATTGGAGGGGCACCTGGGTGGCTCAGTCGGTTTAGGGTGGGCTCTTGATTTCCACTTGCTGGGGTCATGTTCTCAGAGCTGTGCGATGTAGGATCGAGCCCCAGCTCAGGCTCCATGCTCAGCGGATTCTCTCAAATAAAAATACATAAATCTTGAAATTGTGTTCCTGATTGGAAAGAAAGCTCAAGGTGGGGGGGGGGGCAAGATTTTTGCTCATCTTTGCCTCCCTACTTCCTAGAACAGGAGCCAGCACATAACAGGCTTTCGACAACATTTGCAGAAGGAATGAGTGCAGGCCACCTACTCCAGGACGCCTTCCAGCTCCGCCTTGGCATCTTTTCCTCCTGAGAATACCCAGGGAACGTTGTTCCTGACTCCCACTCAACACCCCATACTTCTCAGGACTCTAGAAATGTAGGTACCTAATTTCGGGGCGGGATATGAGCTATTCCATGGCAAAGACCTTGTTCTTATTTTATCTGTTCCTAACACATACACACACACACACACACACACACACACACCCGCCCCAGCAGAGCCCCTGACTCCTGGAACCTTTCCAGCACCTCCGTGAGACGCGAGCAATTGTGATCACAAGTTTCTGGCAGGAGAAAAGAAACCGAAACCAGTTCGACTCGGAGCCAGCTCATCCCCATCCCCAGCACAGCCCAGGGAGGTAGCGACAGCCCGGTTCGATGCCCCACACCCCCACCCCCGACCCCAGCTTCTCTTCAACTCCCACTCCCGCCCCTTTCGCAGATCCACTCCTCCTCCCGACCCGGCGGCGGGGAGGGCGACAAATGACCGCGCTCCGAGAGCCGGGGGAGGGATGCAGGGGGCAGGGTAAGGCAGACAAGGGGAGCTGTGAGAAAGGGGTCGTCTGACCGCCGTTACCTTCGCCACCCGCTTGCTGGCAGACATCTCGGGACCAAGCCTGGGGGCCTTCCGTGCACTCCCGCGGGACTGAGGTCGGGCGCGCCCCCTCGATGCGTCCCGCCCCTGATCCCCGCCCCTCGATGCGCCCCGCCCCGTAGCCCCGCCCCCTCGACGCGTCCGGCCCCGTAGCCCCGCCCCTCGATGCGCCCCGCCCCTGATCCCCGCCCCCTCGGCGCGCCCCGCCCCTGATCCCCGCCCCCTCGACGCGCCCGGCCCCGGCAGCCGGGAGGACTCTGGCTCTCTCCGTCCAGCGCCAGGGGCTGGGATCCGGCGGACTCCCGTGTGCTCGGGGTGCGGCGCCAGTGCGCCCCTCCGGGTTCTAGTTGAAGCTCCGGCGCCGGCGGCCGCAGGGGACCCCCATCCCCACGGGCGCCTCCGTGCCGCCAGCAGGACACACTCTCCGTGAGTCAGCACAGGCTGCTCGCGGTGCCAGCGCAGCCCCGCCGCAGGTCGCCCGCGGCCTCCGCCGTCAGATCGCCTCCTTAAGCCACTGAAGCGCATTCCTGGGGCCCCGCTGGACGAGCCATTTACCTGCCCTGGTCCCAGTGCCCCGTCTCTAGAAAGATGGGGAATGGCGTGGACGACATTCCCTCCAGGGGTCGCTCCCGTGGCAGCTTGGGTCCTTTGTGCTGTCCGGCAGCATTCACTGGTGGGACCGCAAAGACGCGTCTCCCCGGTGGCGGCTTGGGTGCAGAGCACCGCAAGGGCGCGCTGTTGGACCCACCCCTCTAGCTTTAGGGGTTCCGTCCGCAATTCATTCGGTCCTTGACTAGGTTTAATGTTTACTGAGGCTCACTATGTGCTAATTTGGGAAACAGTTGGGTGGCGGGAGCCCCAAGATGGACTTCAGGAGCCTCTCTTCAGGGGAAGCTGCTCAGTTTCCCTTATTTTACCCCCGGTCCATTATAAATGGACATATTATGGGCGCCCCCCAACACACAGCTTGGGGTCTCCACCCCTCTGTGCGAGAGCAAAGACCTTTCCCATAGCTGGACCCTGAGACCACCATGGAATAGCAGCCTCAGAGCACGGAGCAGCATCTGGGGAAGAATATACTAGTAATACTCTCCTCCCTTGGGAGGACTGAACACGTATTCCTAACTGCGACCAAGCCCTGTCACAAGTCTGAATGAGGAAGGAAATCAGCAGATCTTGAGCACGTATTTTGAATTCTAAGCTCTGTATCCCACATAGTTTTTATCTAAGTGTGTTAGAACCAAGTAACTTCTCTGCTCCGATGTGGGATGCATTTGCAGAATGATTAAGTCTGTTCATTCAATTCAGTAAACTAGCTGGGCATCTTTCAGATGCTAAAAGTGAGGAGGAAACTGTCCTAAAGGTGAGGGTAGAAAGGCATCTGAACCTACTCTGATCATTCATCTTCGTGAATTAGCATTTAACTACGGAGTGCCAGGCCCTGCCTTTGGGAAACACCCTGACCCTGCCTTTGGGAAACACCCAGATGAGAAATTGAGGTCCCTGGGATGCCTGGCCGGCTCAGTGGATGAAACATGTGACTCCTGATCCTGGGACTGTGAATTCAAGCCCCATGCTGGGTATAAAGAGTACTTAAAAATAAATCTTAAATAAATAAAGCACGTGGGGTCCCTTGTCCTTGAGGAGCTCTCAGGCTATTTAGGCAGAGGGAAGGAATGCAGCCTCTGCAGTGTTGTATCCGGGGCTTCACGTGTTAAGTGCACAAGACACTTTGTAGAGTGGAGGAACACATGGCCTATGAGTAGATCGGGCAGAAGGAAACAGGGTTCTCCTATTTGGGAACATAGTATTCCCATTGCTCTCAGGAAACAAACTCAGACATCTCTCTTCCTCCAACCCAGCAAATTCGCTCCTGGACAGGCATCAGACATCATTTTAATATTTTTTAGTATTATTTGTATTACTATAACATTGTTTTTTAAAAAAAGAATTTCTTATTGGGGAGCCTGGGTGGCTTAGTCCATTAAGCATCTGCCTTCGGTTCAGGTTCAGGTCATGATCCCAGGGGTCCTGGGATCGAACCCTGAATCCGGCTGCCTTCTCTGTGGGGAGCCTGCTTCACCCTCTCCCACTCACCCTGCTTGTGTTCCCTCTCTCTCTGTCAAACAAACTAAATTTTTAAACAAAAATTAAAAAAAAGAAAGTTTCATTCCAGCCAAAGTTAAGACAGCTAACTGGGGAAACACGCTCTTCACAGGGAAGAAAGTGTTCTGGAGAAGGAATAGATTTTACAGGTTATATACCTTCTACATCTTGTAAAAGCTCAAAAGATGATCAGTTAGCATATAGGCAGGAATCACAAGTTCTATTGTAAAGGAATTCAGGAAATGGGAGCGTTGAGTGGTATCTCCAGGACAAGATGGTTTTCCTGTAGGCTACACATTCACAAAGCAGATGTATAACGTCTGTGTGGCCGGCCATAAATCAGGCTTTGGGTTTGAACAAAGTTTATATACAGTCATGTTGACTTAGAAAGAAATCTAAAATGGTTTCCCTTGTGTATCAGGCCTTTAGAGATTTTATCTCTCATCAACCACTTCAAAAATGAATAACATTTAAAATTTAAAATATTCTTCCTTTAGGGGCACCTGGCCGGGCTCAGTTGGTGGAGCAAGTGACTCGTGAGAAGGAAAAGCCAACTGTGAGTCCTGGGATAGAGCCCTGTGTCAGGCTCCCCACTCAGTGGGGAGTCAGCTTCTCCTTCTCCCTCTGCCTGCCCCTTCCTTGCTTGTGCTCTCTCTTTTTCTCTCAAGTAAATGAGTAAAAAATTTTTAAGATTATTTATTTTTTTATTTGACAGAGAGAGAGATCACAAGTAGGCAGAGAGGTAGGCAGAGAGAGAGGGGAAAGCAGGCTCCCCGCTGAGCAGAGAGCCCAATGTGGGGCTTGATCCTGGGACCCTGAGATCATGACCTGAGCCGAAGGCAGAGGTTTTAAGCCACTGAGGCATGCAGGTGCCACAAGTAAATGAGTAAAATTTAAAAAGAAAGGGAAGAAAGAAAGAAGGAGAGAGGAAAGAAGGAAGAAAGAGAAACTGATGAGTAGTTCCTCAGTTTGGTGAGGAAAACTATCTTCCAATGGGGTGGGAAGGAGACTTACTTTCTACTTTATACTACATGAATAACTATCCATTCAAAGCTATAAACAAATACAGTGTGTTTTTTTATGATTTTTTGGGGGCAGGGCACTTGGGTGGCTCAGTCTGTTAAGTGTCTTTTGGCTCAGGTCATGGTCCCAGGGTCCTAGAATTGAGCCCAGTGTCTAGCTCTCTGCTCAGTGGGAAGCCTGGTTCTCCTCTCCCTCTGCCCTCCTCCCTGCCATGCTCTCTCCCTTTCTCTATCTCAAATGAATAAATAAAACCTTATTTTATTTATTTATTTTTTCTAGAGCGAGAACCCACGGGCATGTAAGTGGGAGGAGGGGCAGAAGGCGAGGGAGAGAGGATCTCAAGCAGACACCCCCTCATTGGGGATCCCGACTCAGGGCTCCATTTCATGACCCCAAGGCCATAACCAGAGCTGAAATGAAGAGTCAGATGCCCAATTGACTGAGCCACCCAGATGTCCCTACAACGTGTTTTTTTAAAAGAAAATTAATGGCAAAGAGGGAAACTAAAATAGGAAGTGTAACCAAGGGATTAAGAACGTGGAATTCAGAGCCAATCAGCCCTGGATTTAAAGCTCTGACATTTTCTAAGTGATTCTGGGCAAGTTACTTAACCTCTCTAGGCTTTAGTTTATCCATAAAATGGGGATAATAGTGCCATGTTCCCAATGTCCTTGTGAGGATTATGTGAGATTTGAATATGAAAATTTCTAGCCCAGGGTCTGAAATACAGGAAGCATTCATACTAAATCTGGGCCGCAGGAATATGATAACCAACATTATCATCTTCAACGCCATCATCATCATCAAACCCAGTGTCTCCCCAGTACAGGATGAACTCACAGAAGGGGTGTCAAGCAATTTTGGGTGTACAGATAACAAAAAAAATCACAAACTGCGAAAGCTTTTGCTTTTTCCACTTCTTCTGATCCTTTTTGATTTCTCAAAGACAAAGTATCAGTTTGGGGCTAGTAGGTCTTTACTAGCTAAATACCTAATACATCTTAATCTCCTTTTTCAACAAGGACTAAGGAAGCACAGAAAGGAGATACAGAAATTTCAGTAGGCAGGGGCACCTGGGTGGCTCAGTCAAGCGACTGACACTTGATTTCAGCTCAGGTCATGATCTTGGGGTCATAAGATCCAGCCCCACGTCAGCTCCCCGATGAGCTGGGAGTCTGCTTGAGGTTCTCTCTCTCTCTCTGCCCTTCTCTCCTACCCCTGCTCACCTCTCTCTCTCTCTCTTTTTTTTTTAAGATTTTATTATTAGGGCGCCTGGGTGACTCAGTGGGTTAAAGCCTCTGCCTTTGGCTCAGGTCATGATCCCAGGGTCCTGGGATCGAGCCCCACATCGGGCTCTCTGCTCAGTGGGGATCCTGCTCCTCCTCTCTCTCTGCCTGTTGCTCTGTGTACTTATGATCTCTGTCTGTCAAATAAATAAATAAATAAATAATCTTTAAAAAAAATAAAGATTTTATTTACTTATTTGACAGAGAGAGAGAGAGAGATCACAAGTAGGCAGGGGGGCAGGCAAAGGGGCAGGCAGAGGGGAGGGGAAGCAGGCTCCCTGCCAAGCACAGAGCCCAATGCAGGGCTCAATCCCAGGACCTTGAGATCATGACCTGAGTGGGAGGCAGAGGCTCAACCCTCTGAACTACCCAGGCACCCTCTCTCTCTGTCTAAAAAAAAAGAAAAGAAAAGAAAAGAAATTTCAGCAGGTAGAATCTGCTAGAAGTTAGTGACATCATTCCATTTTCATTGTGTTTCTTCTATAGGTACATTCAGTCCAGGGTTCTATCCTGACTTTCATGGGTCCTAGACACTTTTACCTTAGTGGGTCCCTTCCTTCCTTAAAAGAAAGAGGGAAAGAAAGAAAGGAAGAATTTTTAAAAAATAAAATAAAAATAAATTATATTTTGACTGCATTGGTCAAATAAGAATATAATCCAGGCTGGACTCATTATTGTATTTCTTTTTTCTTCTGATTTTAAAAGAAATTTACATTAAAGCATTTTCTAGGCCCCTAAAAATATTCTGGGCTCAAGGCTCTGTGCCTGGTTGGCCCTGATTCACTTATTTATGGTGAGTATTACCGATTTTCCAATTACAAAGGAAAAGTCAAGTGTCCTTTTTATGTAAGTGTATTCAAGTAAACAAAACAAGTCTTAATATTGCATTAGTCAGTTCTGGCCGCCATAACAAAATACCGTGGCCTGAGCGGCTTAAATAATAGGGACATATTTTCTCTCAGTTCCGGAGTCTGAGATCAGGAGGGCGCTGGTGGAGGTCTGGTGAGAGGTCTCTCCCTGGCTTGTAGACACCTTCTTGTGTCCCCGCATGAAGGGGTGTTCATGTGTCTCTCTTCCTCTTCTTATAAGGCCTCCGTCCTATTAGATTCAAGCCCCACCCTTATGACCTCATTCACTTTGACCACCTCCTGTGGACTCCATCTGTAGATCCAGTTACACTCGGAGTAAGGGCTTTGACAGAGGCATTGGACTGGGCAGGACACAACTGGGTCTACAGCTAATATGAAAGCACATGGGTGTGTAAAATGTGGCAGAAATAAAAGCTCTTCATTTTAGAGATGAAGCCTCCTGGAGCCAGGGCTTGAATTCCTAAGCCTTCTGGGCCCTTCAGGACATTTTGTGATGGGACACCTGGGTTCTTCCAGCACGCTGAATGACCCGTCCCCAAGGGCGAGTAGACCTTCTCCAGGGGGACAATACATAGCCCACTCTAGCCAAGCCCTAACCTCCGCGAGGAAACTACTTCAGATGGGGCGGAGGGGGGTTGTTTCCATCAGAACGCTGCTTCAAAAAACATTCAGAAAGGTCAACAAAGGACCCAGTTCCTTTAAATCCAGGCAGCAGCACCTTGTTAAAGAAAAATAATAAAGAATTGAGGGAGCTTTGAAGAAGAGTAAATTGGCATTCTGACTAGGGGGCCTCTGCCAAGGCCTGAGGACCAACTCCTGTCACCCAGGTAACCAGGTCCTGATCAGAGGCCACCTCCCAGGTGGAGAGAAGGGGCTCCAGCCACCCCTCCCCCCAGGGTTTTGTTCTTTCCTTCCATTTTAGCCTCCCTGGCAAAGAGGCTGAGGAGAAAGTTTAGAGAGCCCAAGCCACCAGTGGGTCCCCTTTCCTGGTCAGCTCTCCCAGTGGCAGATGAGAATGGTGGTGAGAGATGAAAATGTAGCTTCTGAAAATGTGGACGGGGTAGAGTGCTGGGAGCTGGGAGCTCTTGCTGCTTGTCTGAGCTGCTGCGTGGCCTGAAGGGCGAGCCAGAAGCGTCCTAGAGAGCATCTGACTGAATGAGAAGACTGTGCTCTCTCTCTCTCTCTCCCCCATCTTTCAAAATAAATAAATAAATCCCTAAAAGCCTGAGCCGGGTTTGAATCCCAGATGAATCCTAAACCAAGCAGGTAAATCCAGGGATGAAATTAAGCGATGACAGAATCCAGTGGGTTTGCATAGGAAGCATCAAAGCAGCCTTATTCGCAATGTTTTCTTTTTTAAAAGAGATTTTCTTGTTTAAGATTTCACCTTTAAGTGATCTCTACCCCCAACGTGGGGCTCGAACTCACAACCCTGAGATCAGGAGTCATGCGCTCCAACGACTGAGCCAACCAGGTTCCCCCTCTATTTGTAATATTTTAAAATTTTTACCAAAAGATCATTTTTGTGCCCTCTACAGGTCAATGTAGGCAACAGAGATTAATGTTTAAAATGCCTTGTCTGTTTAAGGAAGTGGCATTTTTAGTAAGAAAATGAGGATAACCTGGGGCTAGCAGTCAGGAGGAAAGCAGGACTGGAGAATATTGGGGCGGGGGTGGATGGGATGGGGGAAGTAAAGAAAATGCCTTGACCTTGGATTGTTAATGGGCTCCTGGCACAGCTGTGTCTCTGGAATTTGGGGGAGGGCTTGCTCTCCCCCTCCCCATGTCATATCTCTGTTTCTTTCCCTCTAGTCTTATCAGCTCTTTAAAGGAGGTAACAGGAATCACCAGCCTCTGGGGGCAGCTGCCAGAAAGAAGTAACTGTCAGAAGGGGAGTGTAGAAGAAAAGAGCTGCAAGAAGGCCTGATGGGACAATTTAGTCGGTGTCCTTGATAGCGCCTATCAAAGGACCTTGGTCATCCAGTCATTCCACAATTATCTACTGAGCGTCTGCTCTGTGGCAGGTGGGAGGCTGAAAGGAAGTAACATGGGCCAGAAATGGAATCGGAGCCTTTCACAAGGCAGGTCAGAATTCTGACTGAAGAGCAAGGACACCTTCATGAGTACCTCACATTCACCCCCAGCCTCAGCAGACGTTGGCAGGTGACACCGGTGTGCAGTCGGTAGGCTTCTTCTCAAAACCGCTCTTCCTGTCCTGGGTCATCTTCTCCCTTTCACTCTTTCAGATGAAGGATGGAGAGGGAGCAGAAAGGTGGAATTGTTCGGGACCAACGACTGGCAATCCCAGATTGCCTCCAACTGGGTGAGGAGCTTGTACTGAGTTCGTTTCCAAGCAACTGACAACTTTGAGATGAAGAGTCGTATGTTCCACTGACTGAGCCAACCAGGTGCCCCAAGATAAAAAATCTTAAAAAAAAAAACCAAAAACCCAACTGGTCTTGCTGCATAAAAAGAAGAAAGGGGAAGCTACGCACATACACACAATTTTTTTTAAAGTTTTATTTATTATTCTAGAGAGCATGTGTGCATGAGCAGGGTGAGGAGCAGAGGGAGGGAGAGAATCTCAAGCAGACCCTGCACTGAACTCAGAGCCCAGCCTGGGGCTTGATTCCAGGACTCTGAGATCATTATTCGAGCTGAAATCAAGAGTCAGACACCAAACCGACTGAGCCGCCTTGGTGGCCCCAAAATCATTATTATTATTTTTTAAAGATTTTATTTATTTATTTGACACACAGAGAGAGAAATCACAAGTAGACAGAGAGAGAGGGGGAAGCAGGCTCTCCGATGAGCAGAGAGCCTGATGCGGAACTCGATCCCAGGACCCTGAGATCATGACCTGAGCTGAAGGCAGAGGCTTAACCCACTGAGCCACCCAGGTGCCCCAAAATTATTTTTAATGAAGCAGATTGAACTACAATATAACCTGTTTTAACAGCATAAAATCAACAGCATAAAGTTTATCAAATAGGAACGAAATGAGCAAAGACAAGTGGAATAGAACGACAGAGAAAAATATAACCGTATTAAGAGATAAAGAAGGTACAAAGACTGGAAAGCTGTAATATATCGATTAATTGAAAGAGTTGTCAATTCTCCCCCCACAAAGAATCTACTGAAGTCAAGTAATACCGTCAATCCCAACGGATTTTCTGTTTGTTTTATTTTGTGGAAACTGACAAGCTGATTCTCCCATCCAAGTACTAACCAGGCCCGACCCTGCTTAGCTTCTGAGATCAGACGAGATCCGGCGCGTTCAGGGTGGTATGGCCGTAGACTGACAAGCTGATTCTCAAGAGAGATGCGGGGTTCACAAAGTGCAAAGACATTTTTTTTTTAAAGCAAAGACATTTTTGAAGAAGAAAGTGGAGGGATATGGTCTACCAGATATCACAACTTAAAAATGATGTTGTCACAGTCTGATATTCACACATCCACAGAGAGAAAACGAAGTTGTATTCCTACTTCACACCATACCAAAAGCAAGGGGGGTGGTGGGGATGCTGGCTGGCTCAGTCAGTGGAACATGTGACTGACGCTTGATCTCGGGGTTGTGAGTTCAAGCCCCACGCTGGGAGTACAGATTACCTAAAAATAAAATCTTTTTAAAAAGTTTAGATAACAAAACTGGAGAATACATTCTTAGCCCCAGATAGAAAAGTTTTATGAACAAATGCAAAATCACACTAATCATAAAGGAAAAGAGTGATACATTTTATTGTACTATAATGAAGAATTTTCATTAAAACCCAGGATGGACAGAGTGAAAAGAAGGACTGCGGGCTAGAACGTATTTGCAACATGTATAACTGACAGAAGACTTGCATCCCCAAGAACTCCTAAATCAAAAGAAAAGGCACAATAGAAAAATGGGCAGTTGTTAGTTAGAATGAACCAACAGTGAGGACAGCCAAGCCCCAAATCTCAGGGCCTTATAGGACCGTAGGTGTGGAACTGTATTTCTTGCTCACGTAAAGTCCAAAATTAATATTCCTGATCAGAGGACGTTCTGCTCCACAAAGTCACCCAAATCTCCCCAGCTGATAGACACTCAACTGTCATCGACATGTGGCCTTCAAAGTCATCCTGGACATGAGCGTCCAGCCAGAAGAGCGGGGAGAAAAGGGAGTCTCATGCTGAGGGAGGGGGGATCTGTCAAGTCCAGGCCTAGGCTCTCACCTCGTCCACCTGCATTCCATGAGCTCACGGGCCTGCAAGGGAAGCAGGGAAATATGGTCTACCTGTATGGCCAGAAGAAGAAAGAAACAACTTTGATGGTGACGTCTGGGTGGCTCAGTCGGTTAAGTGTCTGTCTTCAGCTCAGGTCCTGATGCCCTCCATTGGGCTTCTGCTCAGCGAGGAGTCTGCTTCTCCCTCTGCCCCTCACCCACTGCTTGCGCTCTCTCTCTCAAATAAATAAATAAAATCTTTAAAAAAAAAAAAAAGAAAAAAACAACTTTGAATGCCTCAAGGTATTTCACCAAAGAAAATGTCCAAAAGGACAATGAGCCTGAAAAAGCACTCAATCTCATTAGTAATCAAGAAAATCAAAATGAGGGGCATCTGGCTGGCTCAGTTGGCGGAGTGTGCGACTCTTGATCTTGGGGTTGTGAGTTCAACCCCCATGTTGGGCTCCATGCTGGGCATGGAGCCTACTTAAAAAAAAAAAACTTTAAAAATAAAATAATAGATGTAAGGAACTGATGACCTTCTCATTTGGGCCACAGCTTTGTGTAAGATTGTGTAAGATTTTTGTGTAAGATTAAGAGGGGAACAGGATGCTTCTGGCCTACCAGCCACATTTCTGTTTCTTGAACTGCATAGTGAGCAGTGGATGCAAACTTTATAATCTTTTGTTAAGTTATATATTTGTTTTATATAATTTTCATTGTAAATTATTTGTCACTATAGTTTTGTTTCTAACCTTACTAACGCAAAGACTAGAGGCAGCCCTGGCAGATTCTTAGCATCTCATTGGGGATGAAAACAAAAGTCTGGGGCCTACAGGCATGCTCTGTTCAAGAAACAAACCCACCCCTCAGGTAGAATTCCATCCATGAACAACGAGTTTATGACCATTCTGATGTGAAAGAAAAACGATGTTTTTTCTGGAATGTTAGGAGAAATCAGTCATCACCCTTCAAAAGCTGCTAGTAAGAACCTAACCACAAGCACTGTCATTTTCAAACAACTTTTAGGGGCTTCTCAAACCTATTTTAACTTCATCCTCAGAGTGACCCTGTGGGAGAGACAGCACAAACCCCATGTCAGATTTGGAACTCTGACTCCTCCCAGAAGTTCCCCTGGATAGTTAATAAGCAGAACAGCAGGATTTTTTTTTTAATTTATTTATTTGACAGAGAGAGAGAGAGAGATCACAAGTAAGCAGAGAGGCAGGCAGAGACAGAGAGAGGGGGAGCAGGCTCCCCACTGAGCAGAAAGCCCGATGCGGGGTTCGATCCGAGGACCCTGAGATCATGACCCGAGCCAAAGGCAGAGGCTTTAACCCACTGAGCCACCCAGGTGCCCCAAGACAAATAAAATCTTAAACAAAATAAATATAGGGGCGCCTGGGTGGCTCAATGGGTTAAGCCGCTGCCTTCGGCTCGGGTCATGATCTCAGGGTCCTGGGATCGAGTCCCACGTCGGGCTCTCTGCTCAGCGGGGAGTCTGCTTCTCCCTCTCTCTCTGCCTGCCTCTCTTGTGATTTCTCTCTGTCAAATACATAAATAAAATCTTTAAAAATAAATAAATAAATAAATATATCATCATCCAAATATATATCTATGACAAATGGTAATTTTTTTCCTATAGAAGAGTGGCTATATTTTCTTCCCCAGCATGATGTGTGACAAAGAGGAAGGGGTTTGTGCCTCTGAGTTGCAAACATGGATTTAAATCCTGCTGTTCTGGATTAAAAAAATATTTTATTTATGTTTCGAGAGAGAGAGAGAGAGAGAGAGTGGGGGAGGGGCAGAGGGAGAGAGAAGCAGACTCCCCATTTAGTGTGGAGCCTGACCTGGGGCTCAGGACTTGATCTCACAACCCTGAAATCATGACCTGAGCCAAAATCAAGAGTCAGAAGCTTAACTGACTGAGCCACCCAGGCACCCCTTGATGATGAGATATTTATATGGCTTGTAGGGCAATGGTAATTGCATTTTAGATGTTGAAGCAAAGAACAGTTTTTAATCTATCTACCTACCTATCTGTCTATCTACCTACCCCTCTATCTATTTATTTTTAAGTGAGCTTTATGCCCAACATGGGACTTGAACTTGCAACCTTCAGATCAAGAATTGAATGATCTACCGACAGAAGCAGCCAGGTCCCCCAGAACAGTTTTCATTGCCTTTTTTTTTTTTAAGTTTTTATTTATTTATTTGAGAGAGAGAATGTGTGTGCACATGCATGAGTGGGGGGAGGGGCAGGGGAAGAGTGAGAAGCAGACTCCCTGCTGAGTGGAGTCCCAGGACCCCAAGATCATGATCTGAGCCAAAGTCAGATGCTGAATCGACTGAGCCACCCAGGCTCCCCACTTCCCAGAAGAGTTTTTTTTTTAAATTTTTTTTTAAAATTTATTTATTTGACAGAGAGAGATCACAAGTAGACAGAGAGGCAGGCAGAGAGAGAGAGAGGGAAGCAGGCTCGCTGCTGAGCAGAGAGACCGATGCGGGACTCGATCCCAGGACCCTGAGATCATGACCTGAGCCGAAGGCAGCGGCTTAACCCACTGAGCCACCCAGGCGCCCCCCCAGAACAGTTTTTAACTGGGTAAGTGACCATATGGGCTCCATGCCCAACTGAAGCAGGACTAGGATGTTGGCTCCCTGTTCCCTGTCAGACACAGGTGAATGAAGGATGGGTAAGTCCACTTGGCATCCCGGGGACAGGGGAGGCACTGGGGCAGCGTGTGGAAACAGAAGCAGCAGGTCAAAATGAGAAAGCACAGACGGAAGAGAACCAAACTGACAGCTGAGCCCATCATCCAAAGAGGGCAACAGAGAGCTGGAGTCAAAGCTTAGAGACAGAAATGCAGCAGTCAGACTACTAGTTAAGCTGCTGAGTAGTAACAAGTGTAAAGGTGGGTCCAGAAAGCACCCAACATGCTGTCAGGGGTTGGGAATCAACCCATTTGTCCTGCAGCATAAGATCCAAAAATAGTGTGTGATACATCCGTATAGTGAAGTACCCGGCAGCCATTCGGAAGAATAGATACAGCCGCCAGTAATGACATGCAGCAAAGCCCATGATACTTAACTAAGAAAAGAAATTAGGGAG
Organism: Meles meles; assembly: GCF_922984935.1. NCBI lineage: Eukaryota > Metazoa > Chordata > Mammalia > Carnivora > Mustelidae > Meles > Meles meles. Next base: position 13,321,797 of record NC_060073.1, on the reverse strand, counting down.
CAGCAATCATTATGCATTTGGAGTAAAATATATTTTTAATATATTATATATTAATACATATTTAATAATATAATTTAATAATTATATGTATTAAATATATTTTTTTCAAGAAGGCTCCATGCCCAGTGTGGAGCCCAGAGTGGAGCTCAAAACTCACAACCTGAGATCAAAAGTTGAACACTTAACTGACTGAGCTAGCCAGGAACCGCCCTCCCCCCACCAACTGGGAGTGCTAATATTGAGAAGATAGTCTTTGGGAGAAAGGTCCCATGAATGAAGACTCACTAGTGGGTTCCCAGCATGGCTCAGTCCTTGAAATGGTGGGCAGGAAAGAGCCCGTGTGGGACCAGCTGAGAAAGGGAATGAGGGAAGGTTAAGGAGAGCACCTGCAGTAGGAAACCCTCCCCCCCCCACCCCCCCCCACCCCCCCCCCCCCCCGCCAGCTCATGGCGGCCACACCTGTGCCTTCCCCCAGAGAGGACTGTGTTTGTAGGAGATATGACGCAAGGGTCAGTCAATGGTCCACCTTTACTTACAAGGCATCAATAACCCCACAAAAGGGAAAGCTACCATACAAGTTTCAAAATGGTAGAAACATCATTCTCACACATAATACACAGCAAGAATATTAAGGAGACAAACATCAGGATAACAAAGCTGGTTCAAAGGAAGATGAAGAGGGTGCCTGGGTCGCTCAATCCATTAAGTGTCTGCCTTGGGCTCAGGTCATGATCTCAGGGTCCTGGGATTGAGCCCGGGGTTGCCCCCTGCTCAGAGGGAAGTCTGCTTCTCCCTCTCCCTCTGCCCCTCCCCCCAGCTAGTGTGTACCCACATACTCTCTCTCTCAAATAAATAAATAAAATCTTTTTAAAAAAAGCACAAAAAACAAAGCAGTATGCAAAAAACTGTGTGTGTGCACGTGCACTCTGTGAAAAAGAGAATTCTGGAAGAACATGGCTAAGTTAGCAGCAGAATTGGCTAATGCCTTAGAATGCAAAAAGACCCTAACCTTTGAGGTTATCATTATTGTCTCTTCCCAATGTTTCTATTTTACTTTCATTAATAGCAGACAGAAAACTTGTGTGTCTTAGCCATTTGGGCAGGTCAGCATCTGACATTACAGACAATGGGCCCTGATCACAGTAAATAAGAAGTCGGAGCACTCTTCTTCCCCTCCGGTGGTATTTCTCAGCAGGGTTCTGAAGAAGAGGCTGAAGCCCTAATGCCCGGCGCATTCGTGTCCTGTCTGTGGGGGAACTAAGAAAACAGTCACTCGAACAGTTCCCCATGATCTGAGAATAAGATGACCCTGATTCTCCTGCCCTATTTCCAAGTTCTGGATCACTTTTCTTCAGAGGAGGAACTACAGGTGTATAGATTTTGAGAAAGAGTCCACCCACAGTAATTCGTACTTTTACACTCTAAGGACCCGCCTGACGAAAAACACGCAAAGCCTGATAAAATGCTCTCAGGGCAGAAGAAGCTTTAATGAGAACTTGGACCTCCTCCAGGAAGCCCACAGTGGCAGAAGCCATGTACACGTCCTACAGGGGGAAGAGGTCCCCACCATCAGGGAAGGTTCTCAAGGCAGAGAAACCCTAGACCTGCCTCCAGGGTTGAGGGAAGGACTTAATTCACCACCCTAAGTGGACTGACTTTCGGAACACCCGTACTAGTGAGAAATTCTGCAAATCTCGTGATTGTGTCAACTGAGGCCATTCGTGTTGGGGGAAAATGCTGATGTCTGTGGCCTCAGTACCAGCTTCATCAGCCAAGAGAGTCTCGAAAAGGCAGAGACATCCTCTAAATGTCCAGAGTGGCCATCTTCAGTAAGATAGCGGAACAAGATAGACCCAAAGGCCAGGGAAACCTCTCCATTGGGTCTTGTCCACCATGAGATGGGTCCACAGACCACCACACTCCTGCAGCTGGCCAGAGGACGCTCACTCTGGTGCCTGCTTCAGGTTAGTCATTTATAGGGGTTCATACAGGACTGGTGGCTCAGACCCACTTGACCCACAGCCTGACTTTCACTTACTTGCTAGGTGATGTTGGGTGGACCTATTAATGTCTGTGAGTCTCTCTCTTTTTTAAATTCAAGAGGAGATTATTATTAGCACCCATTTCATAGTTGTCATGAGAATGAAGGATGTTGCTTTCCACCACCTTCTTTTTGTTGGGCTGGCCCATTTCCCAGAATCCACAAGCTCAGTGAGCCTTCCAGACCCCCAGCTTAGGCCTGGGGTTGGGGAATTGTCACTGTGTGTGTCTCTGTGCTGAAGGAACTTTCCCATGGCTCAGAAGGTCCCCAAGTCGGCCCAGGGAATGGAGCACTGGCAAAGCTGGTGCAGAGTTTCTGTGGATCCTTTCCAATGATCCCCAAGGAGACACACACCTTTTCTATCCTCTGTCCTTGGTCAGTCCCATCAAACAGCAGTTCTGAAGCTAACTTTCCTGACTGTTCCAAGCAGGACAGGCCCAGCAGTGAGATGATCATAGGACTCTAGAGCCATATTAGGTCATCAGACACTTCCTTGCTTTGCAAAGGAGGTAAGGTTGCCAGATTTAGTAGATAAGATGCAGAATGCCCAGTTCACTGGGAATTTCAGCTAAATGAGAAAAAAAATTTTTAACCTATGTCCCAGTATTGCATGGGACATCCTTCCAAAGAATTTTTGTTGCTGTTGTTGATCTGAAATTCAAATTTAACTGGGCTTCCTGTATTTTATCTGGCAACTCTGTGAAGAGAGTTAGGTGCTAAGGGGGTAACAACTTAGGGTCACGCATCTAGCCAGGCCTCAAAGCTAGGTCTGCTGGCTCCCAGCCATGGCCCACACCCCCACTGCATCTGCCCCAGCTGCGGGCTTTCCACAGGAAGGGGAATGCTTGCTGGGCGGGGTGCCTCGGATGCTGTCTGCTTCACAAGGGGAGAACTACTGGCCAGGAGTCTCCAACAGGAGAAACAAAACACCCACCCAGCGCAGAGGAGAGCAGGGTGGAGGTTAAGACTCCAGGCCATTTAAGTCCGAGTCCTGGCTGTCTTCCAAGGGAGGGTGATCACCCACCAGGCATTTAACTGCTTTAAGGCCCAGGTTTTTAACTATCAAATGGGCGCGATGGGACCTGTTTCCAAAGGGTCACTTTGAGGATTAGCTGAGCTGAGCAATTTCCGAAAAGCCGTCTGCTTGTCACCTACGGAGCACATTTTGGGTCTCCGCAATTTTTATCAGGACCCATGAAGACGGAAGAGGGGCTTCGGTGCCTTGGAGCTGAGAAGCTCTACCTAAGCTTCCCCACCCCCGGCTCCCGAGGGGCTTGGGGCTGAATTCAGGCCCGGCCCACAAAGGCCCGACTGAGGGGTCCGGCCCATCCTCGTTTACAGGAACTCACATCAGCGATCAATCATCCTTAATTTGTAACCGGGCAGTGTCCCGGCCAGCCAATAGCCAAGACCGACCCCACCGCACACCCCACCTCCTTGACCCTGTGGGACTGTCCGTGCAGTCTGCACTGAAGCTGTCCAGCCACCGGGAGTTTGGAGCAGGTTTGGTGATACGGTGGGGGTGGGGGTTTGGGGAGTGGGGTGTCCTCATCTCCTCCTTTCCCTCCCCGAGTTTCCTGCCCCCCACCCCTTTCGATCTCTGAAGTTTCTTTAGGCTTGCTTCCACCGAACACTTCTTTTTTTTTTTTTTTTTAAGATTTTTTTTATTTCTTTATGTAACAGAGAGAGAGATCACCACTAGGCAGAGAGGCAGGCAGAGAGGGGGAAGCAGGCTCCCTGCTGTGCAGAGAGCCTGATGTGGGGCTCGATCCCAGGACCCTGAGATCCTGACCTGAGCTGAAGGCAAAGGCTTAACCCACTGAGCCACCCAGGTGCCCCCACCGAACACTTCTGACCTACCCTCCGCCCCCACGTGCCCCTCTTCCCTGGGTGCCCCCGCTCCCGCCTGAGCTGTGGTGCCCAGCCCCGCTCTGGACCTCCCCTGCCCCCCTGCCTCTGGGCGTCATTGTTAGACTGAAGCAGGACTCTTTAGATGGAACAGATGGATGGAGACCCGGGCTTGGGAGGGGGAAGGAAGGGCCAGCGGTGCCGGGAAAGGGAAGCAGTTCGGGGAAAACAAAATAGGGGGAGGAGCCTGGGAGAAGGTGGCCGGGGGAGGAGGAGGAGGAGGAGGGAATTCGCGCTTGGGGGCTAAGTCCCGGAACGGAATGGGGGCGGGCCCAGGGTGGTGGCTGGAGACGCGGGAGTGGACTGGAGGCCCCCAGGACCCCAGGGCTCGGCGCTGACAAGGTTGCTGGCTGGCTCCGCAGGTCCGGGCTGACGCCGCCGCCCAGATGGCCTCCACGCTGACCCCGCTGACCCTCCTGCTGCTGTTGCTGCTGGCTGGGGTGAGTGGCCCCTTTGAGAGGGGCTGAGGATTAACCGTTGTGGGCCCGGAGAATGAGGAGAGCGCTTCTTGGGATCAGCAAATGTGGTCCTTGCACCGGGGTTCAGAGAGAGCGAGGCCAGAGCCGGGTTCTAATCCCGGCCCGCTGCCCAGCAGTTAGGGTGGCCTTGAGCAAGTCGCTTCTCCGAACCTACCTGTACTGGTTTATGAAGCGGAGAATAAAGCAGAAGGGTCAGAGAGAGCCAGGAGATGGACAGCATTCTGTGATCCAAGAGCAAGGGGTTGCAGCTGAACTGTGCGGTGGGGCCCTGGCTGAGGAGACCTAAGTCCTTCCTGGGCCGTGCCTGTCAAAACGCCAGGAAAGGCAGCTGACTCCTGGGTCTGGGTGGAGGGTGGGGGGAGGATCCCAGTGAGAGGTCCCAGCGGCTTGGGAGTCAGGAGGAAGGTGGACTCCTGCTTTGGGTGTCTGTTGAGGGTAGTGTGTGGAAGTTTGGCATGGGGAGTGCCCTTAGAGAATCTGTAGGTGCTGCCGTGGTTAGCGAGGGATCTAGAATCAGAGTCAGACGAGCAGCTTCCGGGAAACCCTGAGCTTGTTACTGTCTCAGCATTGGTTTCTTTTATCAGTGAAATGGGATAATACGTGTTTTCTCAACCTAGAAATCATGACATTCATTATGAAGGGCTATCCTGTGCATTGTAGGATGCTTTGCCCTACTCTGGTTTCTCCCCACTAGATGCCATTAACATCTCTGCTCTACCCCCAATTCCATTCCCTTTCCTGTGATAACCAAAAATGCCTCCAGGCATTGCCAAAAGTCTCCAGGGATTAAAATTGTCTCTGATTGAGAGCCACTGGTCTATACTATTTCTTCCTTCTTCCTTCCTCCCATCCCCTTCTGACTCACCCTTCCTTCCTTCTGTCCGTCCGTCCGTCCTTCCTTCCTTCCTTCCAGAATGCTGATGGTTTCCTATAATGGCTTGCAACCCACAGTTGGAAAAACCACTGTTCTCATGCAGAGGTCACAAGCTCAGATCTCTCTACTGGTCTGGCAGGTGAGCCAAGACAGGCAGACACTTAAAGAAATTGCAAGAACACAAATAAATGGCAATGGACTCTCCGCTCCGAAGTCTGGGAAACAGCTGCTCTTATGGCAGCAATTCCTCAGCGATAACAGAGTCCCTGCCCACCCCTTACCTCTGCCTCAACCCGCATTGGCTCCTGGATTGTCCCTTCTCCAGAGGAACTAGTGGGTGGCAGCTTCAGGGCAGGTCCCTTACCCACCAGGCTTTCCCAGGAATCCGTCTCTGGTACAGGACTTTTTCCACATCCCCACCTTCCCTTCCTGCTTTGAGTGTGAGTGCTTTGAGAGTTTTTGACTGTGCTTCATGGTAGGAAAAATGAAACTCAGTTTCTTGAATCACAGGTTAGAGCCTCCTCAAATCTGAATGTTACTAGCCCCAGCTCCACGGCAGAGAGCTGGCGAGAGGAAAGCGAAGGACAGATCTTGGAGGGAGAGATCACCAAGAATCCACCCACTGAACACACCGTGCGCTCCTCCACCTTGTCGACAATCAACTCAACCATCGTAACAGCCAATACCACTCTTATTCCCACCACTGAGCCCTTCATCCACTCCACTGCTCAACCCATCCAGCCCACTACTGTGCCCCTCTGCCCAGAGCCTGTCACTTCCTGCTCTGAGTTGGAGACTCCTTGGGCAGAGTCTGAGTTGAGGGAGGCTTTGATAGACTTCTCTGTGAAGCTCTACCATGCCTTCTCAGCGACGAAGAAGGCAGAGACCAACATGGCCTTTTCTCCGTTCAGCATTGCCAGCCTCCTAACACAGGTCCTGCTTGGTAAGAACCTAAGTTCTCTCCAAGTTGTATGTTGGACCCTCCCATGAGGGTCCCCAACCCAGATGCCTACAAAGCCATGCCTTGGGGAGAAGGCTATAAACCTGGGATACTTTGGGAGGGGGAGGAGGAGGTGAGCATTCATTTGTTCCTTTGTTTAACAGTGATTGAACAGGCTCTCTTGCTTACAAAACCCCATGGACTACACAGGAACATATAAAACAGGGTCCCAGTCTCCAGCCGTGTGTCAGGGTAAGGCAGCAAGGAAGATGAAACCATAAGTGATAGACAGAGAGTTAAAGTCCTACTAATGCTGCTTACTGGCTGTGTGACCTTGGCAGGTTACTTAACTTCTCTGAGGCTGAGTCCTCAGGTGTGAAATGGAGGTGGTTATACTTACTTCAAAAAAGAAACTAGGGGTGCCTAGGGTGACTCCGTGGGTTAAACCTCTACCTTCAGCTCAGATCATGATCTCAGGGTCCTGGGATCGAGCCCCACATCAGGCTCTCTGCTCACCAGGGAGCCTACTTCCCACCCCCCTGCCCCCCACCTGCCTCTCTGCCTACTTGTGATCTTTCTCACAATAAATAAATAAAATCTTTAAGAAGAAAGAAAGGAAGGAAAGAAGAAAGAAAGAAGGAAGGAAGAGCGTTTAGTGCCTGGCTTAGAGGGAGGTCAAAAAAGGTTAATCCCCTGTCTTCCTGAGAGATGTTCCCATGGGATAAAGCTCTACCTACACTCTCCAGTTAGGAACCCCCCAAACTGCCAGGTGTCCCCTGGGAGGCACGTTGCAGTTGATTGACTTCGGCAGATTTCTTTATTGCCTAGAATATATGGCTTGAATCTTGTCTCCCTTCTCCACTTAACTCTGGGATCCTGAGTAGAGCAGATCACTGATGCTCTTAAACCTCAGTTTCCTCATCTGTAAATAGGGAGAGTAATTACCCTTCTGTGAAAGGGAAGTATTGTGGAGATACAGTGAGCTCATATGGGAGGATCACTTGTGATGCCTGGAACCAAGTAAGTGCTCCGTGAGTTGTTTCTGTTACCACAGGGAAGATGGGCACTGTAGATATTTGATAATGAATAACTGAAGGGGTATTGACTCTCCATGCTCTTTTGTGATCCTCTGATTTCTCCTCTTAACGGTGAGCTAGTGTCTCTGCCTGCAGTGTAAACCTGTGTAAACCCAAACCAACTCAACCGTCGTGTGAAACAGGCAGTGATTGGACTAGGATTTCTGGGATGTGTGGGGTTGAACTTGGGTAGAAAACAGAGAGGATTCAAAGCCCTGGAAAAGCCTAACTGGGATGATTCATCATCCCCCCATCGCTTTCATTCTGACCTCTGAATTGTCTTCAGAAACTGTCGTCCCAGCTCTGATGATTTGTGATCCCCTCCATAGCAGGAAATAACCCCACTTCCCTGACCCATGCCAGCCTGGTCCCTCAATCCTTGTCCTAATGCCAGGTATCATGTCCAGTCCTCCAATGCCTTCCCCACGCTCCCCCCGCCCCACAATTTTTCCTCATTTCTGCCCTTTGTTGCAGGGGCTGGGAACAGCACCAAGAGAAACCTGGAGAGCCTCCTCTCCTACCCCGAGGACTTTTCCTGTGTCCACCAGGCCCTGAAGGCTTTCACATCCAAAGGCTTCACCGCAGTCTCTCAGATCTTCCACAGCCCAGGTGAGCACCCTGGGAAAGGCCAGCGGCTGCCCAGCAGGACTTTGAGAGGACTCTGATGCCTCAGAAAGAGGGGAAAGAGGACAGAGGGCATGTTAGAGCTAGAACATCAAGGATGGACTGCAGAACAGGTAAGGGCCTCAGCAGAAATGTCCTTTGGCTCCGGGAGAGCAGGATGGCCCAGACCTTGGACAAGTCATTTCCATTCATCAGCTCTTGTTAAAATAAGAATGTCCTTCTGCTTTCATTCATTGGTAGAACCAGAGAGCTCAAGATAAACAGTGTTTTGTTAACCTGGCTCAGCAGAATCTTGAGGCTTCTGGTTTTTGTACTATTTTGTTCTATGAATTTCTGGTCATTTACATATATTACATTATTAAGATATAGTAAGATTAACAGGCTTCCAAAATGATCTGATACAGATATTTTCAAATTTTCTGCCCCAGAGCCCTGGGGTTCTGCTGAGCAGCTTCAGGAGTCATGATGGGAGTCAAGGGGCATCTGGAAGGCCAAGTGGGTGTGGGGGGTACCACTTCCTGTGGGAAGCAGATAGAGCCAGGTGGGCTCTGAGCCCTCACCCAGCCGCAACCAGAGCCCTTTTAACCATGGGCTTCAGACATGACTATTTCAGGACAGTTCTGTTCCTTAAAAAGGTTTGAAAGCTAAAGATCTCGTCTGCTCCCTCTTTATTTTATTTATTTATTTTCAAAAGATTTTATTTGTCAGAGAGCATAAGCAGGGGGAGCAGCAGGCAGATGGAGAAGCAGGCTCCTGCTGAGGAGGGAGCCTGATGTGGGGCTCCATCTCAGGACCCTGGTATCATGACCTGAGCAAAAGGAAGACATGAAACCAACTGAGCCACCCAGGTTTCCCTGCCCCCCTCTCTTTAAAAGGAAAAATTTTGGGCGCCTGGGTGGCTCAGTGGTTTAGGCCACTGCCTTCGGCTCAGGTCATGATCTCAGGGTCCTGGGATCGAGTCCCGCATCGGGCTCTCTGCTCGGCAGGGAGCCTGCTTCCCTCTCACTCTCTCTGCTTGCCTCTCTGCCTACTTGTGATCTCTCTCTGTCAAATAAATAAATAAAATCTTTAAAAAAAATAAATAAAAGGAAAAATTTTTTTCCTGTTTTTTTTTTTTTTTTTTCCAACTATAAAATCAATATCATTCATTGTAGAAAACAGAAGACAGGGACGCCCGAGTAGCTCAGTCAGTTAAGCAGCTGCCTTTGGCTCAGGTCATGATCCCAGGGTCCTGGGATGGAGCCCCACATCAGGCTCTCTGCTCAGCAGGGAAACTGCTTCTCCCTCTGCCTGCTTCTCCACCTGCTTGTGCTGTCTCTCTCTCTGACAAATAAATAAATAAAATCTTAAACAAACAGACAAACAAAAAACAAACCAGAAAACATAGGGAGGAAGAAGAAGGAGGTGGGGGGGGAGCAACAAGAAACTCACCAGCCTGGTTCTCTTAAAAAAAATAACCTCTTTTAGAGATGGGAAAAATCTGTGTCAGAGGTGTTCAAGAAACACTGTGTTTACTTATTTGCTAGAAATCAACTTAATCCTCTGTCTTGCTAGATTGCTAGAGAATACAACTGCATTCGATATTATCTATGCAGTCCAGGAAAAATTTCTTTCAAACACTGTTTTCTTTAGTGGACTTGACGTTTGGAGAACAAAAACCAGGAAGTCTTGCCATGAGCTTCTGCTGAGGCCGAGAAGCAGAGTGGGTTCCCTGCTGAATTAAGGGAAGAAACAAGGGAAAACACTGGCAGATGGAAGTTAGTATCTGAGTTATTTCGCCAAGCCACAGGTGCACTGCAAGGAGAGACAGCCAGGGCCTGGGAGGGGTCCTGCCCTAAGTCCAGGGCTTGCTTTCTCGGGGCGTCAGTTGCTGTATCTATGAGAGGAGTGGGCTGGACCTCGGCTCCAACCTGCTGTGCTCGCTGCAGGGAGCTAAAGCAGTGGAAAACATGCTCCCTCCCGTCCTCTTAGAAGGGAGAGAATGTCTGGGGGACTCATGCTTCCCTCTCTCCACCTGCTCCCTTCCCCCAGACCTGGTCATACGGGACGGCTTTGTGAATGCCTCTCAGAGCCTGTATGGCAGCAGCCCCAGAGTCCTAGGAAATGACAGTGATATCAACACGGAGCTCATCAACGCCTGGGTGGCAGAGAAGACCAACCACAAGATCACACGGCTGCTGGAAAGTCTGCCCTCTGACACCCGCCTTGTCCTCCTCAATGCCGTCTACCTGAGTGGTAAGGGAGCCCTGGATCCAGTGGTCTGTCTATCCCATGTCCTTTCTCTCCTGGCTTCAAAGCCCACCCAACCCCGAATTCTACACCTGGATCCCACTGAGCCCGGCCCACCCCCTTCCAACGGGACTTTTCAATCCTCTTCATCCTTTCTCACCTGCATTAGAGTAACCCTCTCTCTCCTTCCCTCTAGCCAAGTGGAAGACAACATTTGATCCAAAAAGAACCTCAATGGAGCCCTTTTACCTCAAATCCTCTGTGATAAAAGCGTCGATGATGAACAGCAAGAAATACCCTGTGGCCCATTTCACTGACCCAACCTTGAAGGCCAGGGTATGTTCTCGGCCCTTCCCACTCTCATCTCAGAGCCTCTTGGCGGGTCCTGATGTCTTTCCTGCTATGGCCCCATCACTTTGGGGTATTACACCCTTACAAATTCATCATTTCTACTCCTTCCATCTGTATTTCTACCCTGTCTTTTGTGCTTCTCCCCTCTCTAGCTTGGCCGAGGCAGGCATTGTTTATTTTAGGCTGGAGAGGAGGATTCTAAAGTTTCTTCATCTCTACCGCGTCAAACGGCCAGAAGTGAGTCTGTTCATCTGTATCTCTTTCCTGTCAACCCACCAGGAGCCCCTGGCGGCTTGGCAAGTCCTGTGTGTATGTGTACCCATGTATAGCATGCATGCGTGGGTGTACCTGTATCTGGGTAGGTGTAGACATGTGCGCATGTATGTGGTAGGTGTAGACGTGTGTGCACTTGGTAAATGACTTACGTTCCTTCGCAGAAATCGAGCAGTAAAATTTCAACGGATGGGGAGGGAGGGAAGATTGACTGTGGAACCCAGAAGATTTTAATTATTTCTAGATATATCTAGATATTTCTGCCTTGTGAGGACAGCAAGACACAGAATTAGGAGATAGAAAACATTGGGAGAAAACCCAGTGATTTAGTGCCCGGCTTGGTCTACTTTGGGAGGGAGATTTCCCTAACTTTTCCCACCGCCTGGACCTTTTCTCACTCATATTGTCACATAACTTGTTCCTTCTGCACTCCTGGGTGTCAGGTTAAAGGTCACCACAATGGTGAGAACTTCCTGCTGCTTCTTTTTTTTTAAGATTTTATTTATTTATTTGACACAGAGAGGGATCACAAGTAGGCAAAGAGGCAGGCAGAGAGAGAGGGGGAAGCAATCTCCCTGCTGAGCGGAGAGCCCGATCCCAGGACCCTGGATCATGACCTGAACCAAAAGGCAGAGGCTTAACCCACTGAGCCACCCAGGCGCCCTGAGAACTTCCTGCTTCATAAAGTGGCCCCCGCCTCACCCTGAAACATTGCCCTGTTTGATTATATTCATGGTACTTCTCATTATCAGAAATTAGGTAGTTTATTTGCTTATTTTATTACAATATTGTTTGTCTCCCTGAGATATTATCTCTCCCCTGGGAACAGAAACCTCACCTGCCTTGTTTCCCATCCCTGGGGGCCCAGAACAATAGCACATGTAATAAGTGCTCATTATAGGTTTGCTGAATAAATGAATGAAATCACTGGAGGGTGGTGAAGGGTACGACCCACTTAGGGGTGCCCAGGAAGGCTTCAGAGAAAAGGTTACCTCTGACCATTCTGAACCATTCATGCACCTTTCTGCCCACCTGTCTATGCCTATCCGATGTAGCTGACCACTCCTAACTAACAGAACCAGAATGGCATGGGTAAGTTTAATGTACTTGATTTTCTTTTGAAGCATGTCAGCTACCCATCAGAGCCGAATCACAGCCCTGCTAGGCCATATCTTCCAAGCACCAGAGGCCGCTGTGAAATAAAAATTAAATTCGAAGGGTAGATCAGCTTTCTACCAGCATCTCAGTATCCTTCTCCCATTTAATTATCCTATACATTTTTGCTTCAAAGCATAAAACTAGTATATCTGATTTCTCTTAAAAATTATAAGCACTATTTTGAATAGCAGACACACAGATTACCCTCAGTACCCTGATGTTAATGCCGTGGAGTTGGGGGGCATCTGGAGGGCTCAGTCAGTTACACATCTGCCTTTTCGGCTCAGGTCATGATCACAGGGTCCTGGGATGGATCCCCGGATAGAGCTCCCTGCTCAGCGGGGAGTGTGCTTCTCCCTTTCCCTCTGCTCCTCCCCCTGCTCATGCTCTCAAGCTCGCGCTCTCTCAAAAAGGGAATTAAAAAATATATATTATGCAGTTGGTTTACCTTGTCATACCTGTACTTAATTCTGAATCTTTCTGGGACTTAAGAGCATTTACCCAACCAAGGAGGTTCGATTTACCAACTCCAGTATGGTTGGGTTACCGGCTGGAAAAGTCAAGACCGCAACATGGTAACCTTTTGGTCCGAGATTCAAGGTCAGTGCACAGGACCTGTTGGCACTGTTGACGTTTGGATTAGATTATTCTTTGTGAGGAGGACGATTGCTGGGCATCGTGCAGGATTTAGCATCATCCCTGTCTTCTTTTTTTCATTTGTTTTTTTAAGATTTTACTTACTTATTTGACAGAGAGAGGGATCACAAGTAGGCAGAGAGGCAGGCAGAGAGAGAGGAGGAAGCAGGTTCCCCGCTGAGCAGAGAGCCCGATGTGGGGCTCAGTCCCAGGACCCTGAGATCATGACCTGAGCCAAAGGCAGAGGCTTAACCCACGGAGCCACCCAGGGGCCCCTCATCCCTATCTTCTATCCACTAGATAACAGCAGCCCTGTGAGTCCCCTCTCCTCCAGTTGTGACAACCAGGAAGTTTCTAGACATTGTCAGGTGTCCACTGGGGCAAGTCGAGAACCCCTATATATTAGACCCATGGGTCCGATACCCGTGTCGTAATTTTGTCTGGCCACCAGTTGGAAGTCCTTTTAATGGCAAGCTTGAAAGGTAGGCTGGGATTGGCTTGTCCACAATCTCGAATGCTACACTAAGACATTTATACTTAATCTTGTAAGCTGCAAAGAGCCATCAAAACTCTTTAAAAGGGGGCGCCTGGGTGGCTCAGTGGGTTAAAGCCTGCCTTCGCCTCAGGTCATGGTCCTGGGGTCCTGGGGTCCTGGGATCAAGCTCCATATCGGGCTCTCTGCTCGGCGGGGAACCTGCTTCCTCCTCTCTGCCTGTCTCTCCGCCTACTTGTGATCTCTGTCTGTCAAATAAATAAATAAAATCTTTTAAAAAAAAAGTCTTTTGGGGTGCCTGGGTGGCTCAGTGGGTTAAAGCCTCTGCCTTCAGCTCAGGTCATGATCTCAGGCTCCTGGGATCGAGCCCCGCATCAGGCTTTCTGCTCAGTGGGGAGCCTGCTTCCTCCTCTCTCTCTGCCTGCCTCTCTGCCTACTTGTGATCTCTGTCTGTCAAAAAAGTAAATAAAATCTTTAAAAAAAAAAAAAAAAGTCTTTAAAAGGACCAGACCCCCTGGCGGGCTTGGTTGGTAGACCATGCGACTCTTGATCTTGGCATTGTAGGTTCGAAACCCCACATTGGGTATAGAGATTACTTAAAAATAAAATCTTTTTGTTTTAAAGATTTTATTTATTTGCTTGAGAGAGAGAAAGAGAGCACGTGCACAAGTTGTGAGAAGGGCAGAGGGAGAGGGAGGAACAGGCTCCCCGCTGAGCAGGGGTCCCAATGTGGGGCTCGATCCCATCACGACCTGAGCCGAAGGCAGACGCTCAACCGACGGAGTTCCCCAGGTGCCCCTGCCTGTTACACACTTTATGCCCAGCACACTGGAAGAGGAAGGAGCAGGGTTCAGATAGATCCAATCACTCGCCTGTATTACCTAGCTAGTCAGAAGTAGAGTCAGGGTGCCATCCCCAGCCTGTGTGATCAGAAAGGCATACTCATTCCTCCGTATCTCATGCGCATGGGATTAGACCAGCACTGTCCACCCAGCTGCCATCCCCATTTTGTCATAAAACTTGGGAGCCCAGGTCCAGCTGTGGCTTGTTGCGATAGCATGAACGGTGGCAGCAGACAGAAGATAAGCCTTGGGACTTAGTGGGTGGGATCCAGGAGTGCCGGGGTAGGAAGACGGATAAGGTGCGTCTCTTGTTCTCAGGTGGGGCAACTCCAGCTCTCCCACAACCTGAGCTTGGTGATCCTGATGCCTCAGAGCATAAAACACCATCTCGAAGACCTGGAGAAGGCTCTCAACCCCACTGTCTTCAAGGCCATCATGAAGAAGCTGGAGATGAGCAAGTTCCAGCCCACCCTCCTGACGCTGCCCCGCATCAAAGTGAAAAGCAACCAGGACATGCTGACCATCATGGAGAAACTGAGTGAGCCCTGGCAGCTCAGGATTGCTCTTAGGCTGTTGGGTGGGGTGGGGGGGGTTGTCCTTAAAGCATGGTTTAACTCTCTCTAGAGTGTTGTATACACCCGTAATGTCAGGTCATGCCTCAGTCCCATGAGTTACAGGGGAAGGTGCTGTTATCCCATTGGATCATTGAGGAAAGTGAGACTTGAAATTTACCTGACTTACCCAAGGTTCCTTAAGCTGGTTAGAAGTGAGCAAGAACACCAGCCCAGGTCTCCAGCTTGACTGTTTCCACCGTGGTTCGTTGTGACAAAGACACTGGGACAGGTGACCGGGATGGGTCATAGACACTCCTTCCCCAGGACCATTCATAACATTCAACCACCTTGTGGGCTATGCAAGAAGCTGTCTGGATGATACAGTCTGGACCCTTCTGAGTTTGGAGGAGGCAATACTCTATTACCTAACCTTTGGCCTCACTTCCTGGTCTTGACCTCATGTCCAGATGTACCACTTCATTTTCTGTGATAGAACTTGACTCTCTGATGGGTGAACTGGTTTCCTAGTATATGACATTACATCCTTGTATATGACTTCATCTGATAAAACATGACCTCTTTCTGATATATGACCTCACTTTTGGGGTCCTTGGAAACAAGGACATCATTTCTCAGGTTTCTTTGGCGGGTGGGGCAAGGCCTCCCACCTCATCAGAGAAGGTGGTGGTGGGAATGAAGATGGGCCCACTGATAGAGGATCCCATGAATTGGACCAGAAGGCATGATATATAACGTGACAAGCAGAGGAGGAGGACAAAGAGAACACTGGGACTTGGGACCAATTCTGAAAATTTAGGACAGATGTCTCCAGTAGCTGAAGCTTTCGTGTTGGTCTGTCTTTTCCTTTTTCTTTTAAAGTAATCTCTACACCCAGCATGGGGCTCGAACTCACAGCCCTGAGATCAAGAGTCACAGTCTCCACCGACTGAGCCAGGCAGGCGCCCCTCCTGCTGCTCTTTGACTCTTTGTTTTTGTCTTGGTTATGCTCTAGAATTCTTTGACTTTCTTTACGACCTCAACCTGTGCGGGCTGACCGAGGACATGGATCTTCAGGTTTCCGCGATGCAGCACCAGACCATGCTGGAGCTCACGGAGTCTGGGGTGGAGGCGGCGGCAGCCTCGGTGATTTCTGTGGCCCGCAATTTGCTGGTCTTCGAAGTACAGCAGCCCTTCATCTTCCTGCTCTGGGACCAGCGGTACAGGTTCCCTGTCTTCATGGGCCGGGTGTATGACCCCCGGGTCTGAGACCCGCAGGGCACCAGGCTAAGGCAAGCTGTCCCCCTCTGGCCTCGCTCTTCCAGGGGCAGCCCTGCCTGGACTGGCCCCACAGCCACCTCCCGCCCTAGGTGTCCCCCACTCTTCACGTGAAGGGCTCACTCAGGGTCTGGTGAAGGGACCTACTTCTGTCATCCCTTCCCTGTGGCTCCCCAAAGCACTTTTCACAGCTTCCTCTGGTTCAAGTTCACCAGACTCTACAAATAAAACCTGGCAGACCATGACTTCCTCTCTTGCTTACCTTTCAATTTTAGAGGACAGGGACAACCATGGCCCCTGTAAAAGCTAGTATTGCTGTGTAACAAGTCACTCTCAATTTAGTGGCTTAAAATAGCAACCATTTGTTACTTCATGTAAGTCTTGGGATTGGCTGAGTGGTCTTGCTGACCTGGTTCGACCTGGCTGACCTTCCCTGGGCTTCCTCGTGCATCTGTAATAGTTGGGGGTTGGCTGATGTATAATGGCCTCAACTGGGACACGTTGGCTGTCCTCTGCATGACTCCTGCATCCTGCCAGCAGGCTACCCTGCAATGGCAGAGTTCCAAGAAAGGCCTCAGAAAGAAGCTGTCTTTTTTTTTCCCCCAAGATTTTATTTACTTATTTGACAGAGAGAGAGCGCACACAAGCAGGGAGTATGGCAGGCAGAGGGAGAAGGATAGGTAGGCTCCCTGCCGAGTAGGGAGCCCTATGCTGGGCTCGATCCCAGGACCCCAAGATCATGACTCAAGCCCAAGGCAGACGTTCAACTGACTAAGCCACCCAGATGCCCCAGAAAGGAGCAGTGTTTTCCATACCTTCGCTTGCATCAAATTTATATCTTTGTCCCATCAGCCAGAGCAGATCACTTGGCTGGACCTAGAGTTAGAATGGAAAGGCACTGCAAAGTTACAGATGAGGTCATTAATCAGGGGCTATTGTGCCCTGCTTTTTTTTTTTTTTTTTTTTTTTTTTTTTGTAGAGAAACCTCGCATGTGTGAGCGGGGAAAAGGCAAGGACAGAAGGAGAGAGAATCTAGAGTTGTCTCCCTGCCATGGAGCCCATTGCAGGGCTGGACCTCACGACCCTAAGATCATGACCTGAGCGAAACCAAGAGTCAGATGCCTAACTGAACCACCCAGGTGTCTCAGGGCCATGCATTCACTGCAGTCCCTGTGTCCCTTGTCTGCAACGACTATGACCGTAACGGCAGGCATTAATGTCAGGAACTTACACAGGCAGCCTGCCACGAGCCTTGCAGACCTTTACTCCTCGCCTCAGCGTCACAGGGAAAACTCAGCAAGGGGAAGTCTTGCTCAAAGTCAGGCAGTTGGGAAATGGCAGAACGGGGATGTGAAAGCATGTGTTTGACTCTGAAGTTCAGAGTCACGCTCTTCTGTCTCTCTGCCCTTCTGTCTGAAAAATCCGGCTTTTCTTAAATACCTGATTGATTTGTTCACTGAGTGCCTAGGATTGCAATGGGCATGATGCCAAGCAGCAGAAGTGCAAAGAGGACTTAACCCCACTTCCTGCCTTCACAACCTACAGCTTGATGGCACAAATAGGAAGATGGGTTTTATTTTAGTATTTTTTAAAGTTTTTTTTTTTTCTGTAATCTCTACACCCAACATGGGGCTCAAACTCACAACCCCAAGATCAAGAGTTGTCTGCTCCGACTGAGCCAGCCAGGTGCTGCCTGTGTGTTCTTTTCATCTCTGAAGATGTCTCAGTGTGTTCTCATTTCTAGCTTCTGCCCTTCGACTCACCGATGTTCCCTCCAACTTTAGCCCTTCTACCTCCCTCTCTCCCTTTCTCTGCCTTCTCATCCCATTTTGGTCTCGGTCCCCTGTCCCTAATCCCCCGAGGACTGTGTCTGCACCAGTCCCCCCTTCCCCTCCCGCCGTTACAGTGTTGTCAACCCAGACATGAGGACAGATTTCTGGATGTCACCCTGCTCCACGGAGCTCCAATAAGCATGTGTCCTGCAGGAAGATTTGATGTGCCCGTAGGGTCTTAACTCCGGCCAAGCTAGTCCTGCCTGAGCTGTGTCTGAAGGATGCGTGATCTCCTAAGGCCATCAGCCTCCAGGATGTGGGCTTGCATGACCGCGGCCTCCCGCTAGGGACTTAAGCTGCCTGGAGAATCTGGCTTCCCCAACCACCCTCTCAAGGAATACCCTGGTGACAAGGAGAAACTGAGGCATGGGGAGGGTGGCAATGCAAAACCTGAGCTAGCTGGGGACTGCAGCGAGGCTCACCGCTCTCTCCCTTCAGGCTGGTTCCCCTCGCTATGGCCTGGGACTGAATGCAGCGGGAGGTGACGCAAGCTTCAGTAAGCGTTAGAAGGACGGGCGCCATGATAGGTTCTGACCAGCAAGCACGTTCATTGCCAGGAGCCCAAACTGGTCAGTGCTCTCTAGTTCATGCATGTTCTGGTTGCAGCTTGAGTTCCTCAGAGGAGCAGAAAGAAGACATGAGAGGTATTCCCAGCTTATTTCCTCCCTCTGCTCTTGTTTCCTGCTCTCAGACTGGGGCAGGCCTGGCTCCCCGCGTGGGCCGTTCCTGGGGCCAAACCTCAGGACAGCTGGTCCTAGGTCAGAGGCCTTCCTTGCAGCTCAGTGTCCCAGGCAAGGCTGTGAGCCCCACAAGGGTCACCCAGATGACTTGTAGCTCTGTGGGCACGGGGAGCTCACCACATCACAACAGACTTGATGTGCAGGGGTGCTCTCTGCATGCCTTTCTCTCTCAAAGTGCAGAAGTCCATCACAGGATGCTGGGAGGACCCTGTTTCCTGTGTGGGCTGATCTGTATGTGAGAGGTTGTTGAAAGCAAAGCCACCTCCTAAATTCAGGAAGATTCCTCACTCCTTGGGGTGATCCTAACTTGAAGGTGGTGCTCAGTGCCCTCCTGAGATATGGACAAGCAGAGTCAGGAGGTGGAAAGTGATTCTGACCCATGAGCACAGTCCTTTGCCAATTTTTTGGACCCTCCCCACCATGCTGAAAGCCAGGTTTTATTCCTGTTTGTGAGATAAGGAAGCTAAAACTCAGAAAGATTAAGTAACTATCCAAAGGTCACACAGCTGTCAATTGATCCCCTGTTGTCTGAATTCAAATTTGGTGGGTAGCTTATTTGGTCAAGCTTCCTTCCTTTCTTTCCAAACTAGACTTTAAATCAGATTTTTTTTTTTAAGATTGTAGGGGCGCCTGGATGGCTCAGTCGTTAAGCAACTGCCTTCAGCTCAGGTCATGATCCCAGAGTCCTGGGATCAAGCCTCACATCAGGCTCCCCACTCCCCCTGCTTCTGTTCCCTCTCTTACTGTGTCTCTCTCTGTCAAATAAATAAACAAAATCTTTTTTTAAAAAGTTTTTTTTAAGATTTTATTTATTTATTAGAGAGGTAGCAAGCTCAAGCAGGGAGAGGGGCAGAGAGAAGCAGACTCCCCACTGGTCAGGGATCCCGATGCAGGGATTGATCCCAGGACCCTGATGTTATGACCTGAGCCGAAGGCAGACACTCAACCGAATGAGCCACCCAGGTGCCCCTTTTTTTTAAGATTTTCAAAATTTTTAAGTAGTCTCTATGTCCAACGTGGGGTTGGAACCCACAACCCCGAGGTCAAGAGTCGCAAGCTCTACCAACCGAGCCAGCCAGGTGCCTCCGATCTGTATTTTATTTTCTTTTCATAAAAAAAAAAAAAAAAGATTTATTTATTTTAGAAAAAGATGGGCAGGTGGGGTAGGGGCAGAGAGAGAAAACCTGAGGCAGACTCCGGCGTGAGAACCCGGTGCAGGGCTCGATCCCATGACCCATGAGATCATGACCTGAGCCAAAACCAGAGTCGGGTGCTCCACTGACTGAGCCAGCCAAGTGGCCCAGATCTGCATTTTCTCATGCTCTGCACCATGCGTCCCCATCAAAACTATCAAAGTGTCTTACCCTAAAACACACACACACACGCGCGCGCGCGGACGTAAATAAACAACTGAATGATTGAGTGAATGAGTCCCCACATCCTTGTAGCAGGAAAGAGTAGAAAATCTAAGTTTGGAAATGGAGAGAATTGAGATCGTTCTGTCTCAAGGCATTTCATGTAAAAGAGCATGTGTCACTTTTTTAAGGTTTGTTTATTTTTCCAAAGATTTTATTTATTTAATTGACAGCACAAACAATCAGCAGAGGGAGAGGGTGAAGCTCCAACAAGCAGAGAGCCCCATGTGGGACTTGATCCCAGGACCCTGGGATCATGACCCAAGCCAAAAGCAGATGCCCAAACCCCTGAGCCACACAGGTGCCCCAAAGTTTTGTTTCTTGAAAATGACGCACATGTATAAGTCATGGAGTTAGTGTGGGGGCTCCCCTGCTTTAAGGTGGCCTCGGTTATGTGCCCGCTGCCGTAAGCTGGGGGTTAGCTGGGAGGTCTGAGGATACCTGGCTTTGCTGAGCTCATAGATTTCTTTCACGTGTCTTTGATCTTGGCTGAGATGGAGCCGCTGACCAGCGCTGCTGCATGTGGCCTCTCATGTACCAGGAGGCTAGTCTGCACTTACTCGTGGAGGCCGCAGGAGTCTGAGAGTGTAAGCAGAGGCACACAAGGTCTCGAGTCGGAAGCTAGGAAGTAATACAACCTCACGCCTGCCTCCTTCCAGACCAGCTCAGAATCAAAGTATAGGGAAAAGTCTCCACTTCCTAGAAGAGACCTGCAAAGTCACCTGCAAAGGGCGTGGATATAAGGGAACATGAATCGTTGTGGCCATTTTCCCAGTCTACAGTAGTGGTTCTTACATATTTGTAGAGAAAGTACTGGCAACTTCCCCAAGCAACTTGCTGCTCTGAGATTTTCCTTAAAGAATGAAGGACTTTGTGTCTATATCATTATTATTTCGGAAAGTATTTGTTACCTGAAGTTTCAAGTTGCTTACATATCGTTTTCCTCTTGCTGCTGCTGCTCTCTTGGCGTGTTCAACAAGGTCCAGCACGTCACTTGAGAAAGACAGAAGTTCTTAAACACATAGACATACATCTAGGACCCCTACCCTCACCCTGCCAGCCTATCCTGGGACGGACAAAGTTCTGCGTGCCAGCCCCACCTAGTTCCAAAGACCTGCTTCCTTTCCCAATTACACAGTCCTCCTCCACACATGGGTTTGATTGAAGACGTTCTAAGAAAGGACCCTGAAGTGTGATTGGGGCCCCATCGCAGTTAGCCCTTCTCACCACATGGTGACACTGTTGAAACTTTGTCCGGCGTAGCCTTTTGGACACGGGATTTCCGATGAGGTTCTGATGCTTTCATAGACAACATGGGGATTTAAACTTTCATTGTAAAATTTATGGCTTATCCTCCTTCGGCTGTAATTTCCTAAAGATGAATACCTTCAGGTTTTGCCTAGATTCCAGACCACCTCTGACCTGAGCCACGTGCTGAATTGGAACCAGCCCAGTCCTTGCAAACCCTGAGGACCAGCCCGGTAACCCCAGCAGCAGCAACCACGGTCCCCACATGAAGAATTTCTCGTGGATTACATGATTTCGTTTAAGAAGAGATCACACCTTACGGAAAGGATATGCTACCGAAGATGTCGGGCGGTTCAAGACTTGAGTAACTTGACACTGTATTTTCCAGAAGAATCATTCTAAAAGGGTGGGGAGGAATCTTCAGCCACTTCAGAATATTTTGGCCTTTATGCTAGTCTTTATTTACTAAACACTAAGATCTCTAACGTTTCCCGGCGCAGGCACTCCTAAATTAACTGCTTGGCATGTCACGACAGTTCTTGGGGCTTTCTCCTAGTGTTTTATCATATCTAACTCCCATTACAAAGTTATTGATTTTGGACTGTGTTTTTTTCGGCACTCATGCCAGCACTTAATGAAGTCTGAGAAAATATCATTCTAGGATGCAGGAAGTATTTGAAAGGACAATGCGGACTTTGAAAACAGCACAGTAGTCATTAGCATCCCCTCTCAGAAGTTAGGACGCACATACACAATGGCCCCGTTCTCACGATGTGAACATTAATAGCTGTTATCAAGGGATACTGCCACATGATAATGGTTGTGAACGCGGTGCGCCGGCCCTCACAACTCGCCAATTTTGAAATCATGTAACCTTAGTGATTTTTTTTTTTTAAATTTAGGGAGTTTGGGCATGTTCTTCTGGCTTGGTCAGAAGAGCATGTGACTCTTGATCTCAGGGTTGTGCATTTGAGCCCCATGTTGGAGGTGGACATTACTTAAAATCTTAAAAAAAAAAGAATTTGGGGGATTTGCAATTTTTCAAATTTGCTTAACTCAGTTTTACATAATATGTCATAGTACCACACCCCTTATGTTCCTTTTTTGTAGATGACGAATGGAGTCTTAGAAAGCAGCTAATCTCCTATGTGGAATTTAAGAAACAACACAGAGGATCGTGGGGGAAGGGAGGGAAAAATAAAACAAGATGAAATCAAAGAGGGAGACAAACCATAAGAGATTCTTTTTTTTTTTTAATTTTTTTTTTCATTTATTTGACACAGAGAAATCACAACTAGGCAGAGAGGCAGGCAGAGAGAGAGGAGGAAGCAGGCTCCCCGCGGAGCAGAGAGCCCGATGTGGGGCTCGATCCCAGGACCCTGGGATCATGACCTGAGCCGAAGGCAGAGGCTTTAACCCACTGAGCCACCCAGGTGCCCCACCATAAGAGATTCTTAACTGTAGGAAATAAACTGAGGGTTGATAAGGGGTGGAGGGGTAACTGGGTAACGGGCATTAAGGAGGGCACCTGATCTAATGAGCACTGGATGTTATATATGACCAATGAACTGCTGAACTCTACCTCTGAAACTAATAATACACTATACGTTAATTAATTGAATTGAAAATAAATTAAAAAAAAAAAGCAGTTAAGCTACAAAGGGACACCTGGCTGGCTTACTTGGAAGAACAAGTAGCTCTTGATCTTGGAGTGATGAGTTCAAGCCCCATGTTGGATATAGAGATTACTTAAAAATAAAATCTTTGGGTGCCTGGGTGGGTCAGTTGGTTAAGCAACTGCCTTTGGCTCAGGTCATCGTCCTGGAGTCCTGGAATCAAGTCCTGCATTGGGCTCCCTGCTTAGTGGGGAGTCTGCTTCTCCTTCTGACCCTCTCCTCTCTCATGCTCTCTCTCTCACTCTCTCAAGTAAATAAATAAAATCTTAAAAAAAAAAATTAGGGGCACCTGGCTGGCTTAGTGGGTTAAAGCCTCTGCCTTCAGCTCCAGCCATGATCTCAGGGTCCTGGGATCGAGCCCAGCATGGGGCTTTCTGCTCAGGGGGGAGCCTGCTTCCCTCTCTCTCTCTTTGCCTGTCTCTCTGCCTACTTGTGATCTCTGTCAAATGAATAAATAAAATCTTTAAAAATAAATAAATAAAAATAAAAATGAACTCTTTACAAATTAAAAATAATTAGGGGGATTTGCAGTTTTTCAAATTTGCTTAACTCAAATTTACATGCTATATAAAGTACAATCCCATTATATCCTCTTTTTGTAGATGAAAATGAGGTCTTAGAAAGCAATTAATTTTACAAAGTGGCACCTGCCTGGCTTAGTGGGAAGAGCATGTGACTCTTAATCTCGGGATGGTGAGTTTGAGCCCCACATTGGGTGTAGAGATGACTAAAAAAATAGTAATAAATGTAAAAAAAGAAAGTAATTAATCTACTCCTTTAAGGTCTCATGGTTGATGAATGATGGAGTGGACAGTAGACTCCAGTGCTCGGAAACCTAGACGCCCTTTCTCTCGAGCTAATTTCCTTTTATTTAATTAATGAATGAATGAATTTTAAAATATTTTATTTATTTATTTGACATAGAGAGACACAGCAAGAGAGGGAACACAAGGGGGGAGTGGGAGAGGGAGAAGCAGGCCTCTCGCCAAGCAGGGAGACCAATGCAGGACTCCATACCAGGATCCTAGGATCACGACTTGAGTGCAAGACAGACACCTAACGACTGAGCCACCCAGGCGCTCCGATTTATTTATTTTTATTAAAGATTTTATTTTATCTTTTTTTAAGTGGGCTCCATGCCCAACATGGGGATTGAACTAACGATCCTGCGATCAAGAGTCACGTGCTCCATGGACTGAGCCAACCAGGTGTCCCCAACGTGGTTCCATCTTTGAGAACCTACTGATATTCCTTGCCCTAAGCCTGGGTTGAAATGCCACTCATCCATCCCAAAAGCTTTCTGCAATTTTGAATCTTAGGAAGAAATGTTAGGGAAATATGAATCCCCTTATTCCAGAAAAACCCTTATACAAGTTGGAACACCTCTTCCCTCCTGCCCTGTTGTGGCTACTCAGGGAGGGGCAGTCTGTATAGAGAGGCATGGATGCTTCTGGTACTTCCTCCTTCAGGACAGGGGCTGCCTACCATCTAGATAACTCAGAGGGGCAGTCAAGTGACTTCTTGAAATAGAAAGTCAGCCTGAAGTGACCCAGACAAAAGATGAGCATTTTACAGATTCCTCTCACTGCCTTTTGTTTTGTTTTGTTTTGTTTTCAAATGATCCTTTATTGAAATATTTTCTTTGCAGTTCTTAGCTAGTGGGGCACGCCTCTGGACCACTGCTGATGTCATCTATGATGTCACGAGGGTGGTGGCCATCTGCATTGTGGCCCAGACTGGGCAGTCCCCAAGATCTCTTTAATGGTTCCAGAGAGTGCTCAGCCTAAAGATTGGTGCCGCATTTATCAGGCAATGCTGACAATCTCATCAAAAGTGATGTTTCCACTGCACTTCATGTTTTTTCTGCTTTTTTCTGTCTTTTGGCGGTTCCTCGAGGGTTTTGATAATCAGGGTAAAGGCAGAAGGATAACTTCAGTCTGAGCCTCTCTGAATGGTCAGCCTCACGGTCATCCTCCAACCCTTCCAGTCTCCAGTCACCGGTTGCCTTGGCAATGTCATCACCGTGTCTTTTGGAGACAGACCAGGGGGCTGATCTCCCAGGCTAGGGCAGACGTGTCACTAACTTTCCCACCTGTGCACCTCAGGGATACAACTTTGATCTCGTTGGGGTCCAACTTGGGCGGCATTGTGGAGGTGGCTGGTGTGGGATGAACCCAGATTCTTGATGACGGAAGACCGTTGCTCCTTCCCCTCCTCCCAGCCGAAAGCTCTTGCACATTTAATCCCGCTCTTGACGGGCAACTTGGCACACATGTGCACTCAGAGACATGTCAATACACACATACTTTTGTACATACACATGTGTACACACATACGCTGATACAAGAGTCACAGATACGCACATACACTCACATTCACACATGTGTACAAAAGCACGTGCATACCAGCCTCTGGGAAGGGGTGCCAGAGTGTCGGGGCAAACTTTCCATCCAATCCCGCCCAGCCTGGATCCCAGAGGAGAGGCTCCCGGCCACGGAGGAGCAGGGAACATTTCCCCACGGTGAGACTTTCAGAGTCAGTCAGCACTAATTACAAGGCACGGAGTAGGCTGATCCATCATCCCCCAGCGACAGGCTGCCCGAGCAGCCGCCTCCCGGCCCCTCCTCCACGGCCCTCCCTTTCTCCTTGAATGACCGCAGAATGGCTCTGCCAAGGACCAAGCGTGGTAGCCTCCGTCCAGGCCAAAATCATAAGTAGGGGTTACGCTAGCTGGGCTGCTGGCTTGTGCCTCTTCTTTTTGCACTCCGGGGGAGCTCCTGGAACACTGCCCCAGGGCCCCTTCCATGCATTATCCGCTTCCAAACCCGTGGTACCATGGGCTCCACACTGGGCTTCCTTTTCAGTATTTCGCGGAAAATTTGCAATAATCCTGCGACTTGGTACTGTTTCGCCAGGTTTGCAAATGCAGAAAAGGAGCCTGTGAAGAAATCATTTGCTCAGGGTCACCCAGCGGGGAAGGGCTGGAGATGGTCCTCAAACCAGAGTCGGCCACTAGCGTATCCCCGGGTCCCAGTGCTCCCTCCACTGTCACCCTGCCACCTCCCTGCACTGGCTTATTGCTGAGCCTGTCCTCTTGGAGGACCCACTTCCTCATCTTCTCATCTTCTCTTCTAAATCAGCTAAAGAGCCAAAGGATCCCGCGGTTGGGAAACCAAACACCAGCTTCAAGGGCCAAGGATTAAGGGCTGAGTGGAAAATGCAGAGCAACTGAGCCAGCGTGAGATGAGCAAGGAGCACCGCAGGCCAGGCTGGTGTGGTCGCACTGGCCGGACTTGGCTGACTTCAGGACATAGCGTCAGAGCCAGACTGTCCGCCCTGGATCCCCAATCCCCGGTTGTCTAGCTCTGCTTCCAGGGGACTAAGTATACTGGGCGAGTCTCTGTGGCCAGAGCAGTGGGCCACCTTAGACAAATCTGTTTCCTGTTGAAATAATTTTGAAAGCCTCCTTGAAGGCAGAGACCATGTCTTTTTGTCATTATCCTCAGCTTCAAGCATGGAGCCTGCCACTGCAGGACTCAGTACTGTATGTGTACGGACCAGCACTCAGTACGTCAGCGACACCACCAAATGCCTCTCCAAACCCTATCCACTTATTGAAATGCTGAGATTCTTCTGAGTCCAGGGCAAACCCCCATCCCCCCACGGTGTGCTCTGCTCTTCCCAGCCTATGGCACCCCGCCCCCCACAAACACAGCGCTGAACATACATTGCCTTGTGTAATTTGTCTCACGTCCATGAGTATTTGCCTCTTCACTCCAGCTACTAGGAAGCTCCTTGGGAACCTGACTCACACTGTCGTTCCCTGGCTCCATGTATACCTATAAACGTGTAGCAAATGCTTTTGATTCCCAGTGTACAGAGTTCAAGGGTGCCTGGCTGGCTCATTCTGTAGAGCTGGAGATTCTCGATCTCGGGGTCCTGAGTTCAAACCCCATGTCAGGTGGATGTAGAGCTCACTTGATTAAAAAAAAAAAAATGTTTTTTGATGTATCTCCCCGGGAAATCACTAGAGGAGGGACGGGAAATCACTAGAGGAGGGAATACCAAAGCACAGCTCCCGGCCCTGATTATCAGTCAGCGTTCTGCCTTACAAGTTATCTCTGAACCGGGGAGTTACACGTTTGTGTTTGGTGGTCTTCCTTCCTCACTGCTGTCTACACCCCGCTCCCGCTTTTGATCGCTGGGGTCAGGATTTATGACTCCATGGATGGGCTGCTTCAGTCAGAACTGGGGGGGGGGGGGGCGGGGATGGCTCTGCACCCGTTATAGAAGTGAGCTTCTGGAATCTGGAATTTTAGCTGTAGGATTAAGCACTGTGACAGCCTGGCAGATAGATTGTCTTTCTTTAACTAGTCAAAGGGCTACCGAAAGAGAATCTACACTCTGTTATTGTTCTGGGGAAGGAGGGGGGAGCCTTTCTCTTTCCCCCTAATTGATATGTAGTATCTATAGAATTCTCATCTCCAAATGCCTGAGGTGTGTAACCTAACAATTATTTACAGAAAAAGCAAAATTGGGGCACCTGGGGGGCTCAGTCAGTTAAGCATCTGTCTTCAGATCAGGTCATGGGGCGTGTGGGTGGCTCCGTTGGTTAAGCGACTGCCTTTGGCTCAGGTCATGATCCCGGAGCCCCAGAATTGAGTCCTGCATCGGGCTTCCAGCTCCATGGGGAGTCTACGTCTCCCTCAGACCTTCTCTCCGCTCATGCTCTCTCTCACTCTCTCTCTCTCTTTCTCAAATAAATAAAGAAAATCTTAAAAAAAAATTTTTTTTAAAAGATCAGGTCATGATCCCAGGACCCTGGGATCGAGCCTCACGTGGGACTCTGTGCGCTGCGGAGAGCCTGCCTCTGCCTCTCCCTCTCCCTCTGCCAGCTACTCCCCCTTTAGTGTGTTCTCTCTCTGTGTGTCAAATAAATAAATAGGTAAATCTTTATTAAAAAAAAAAAGCAAATAAACCATGAAGCTCACCCCAAGGGTGTTAAAAGAAAGGAGAGAACTAGTTTCTTTCTTTCTTTTTTTTTTTTAGGATTGTATTTATTTATATGACAGAGAGAGAGACAGTGAGAAGGGGAACACAAGCTGGGGGAGTGGGAGAGAGAGAAGCAGGCTTCCCACCAAGCATGGGGAGCCTGATGCAGGGCTCCATCCCAGGACCCTGCGATCATGACCTGAGCCAAGGCAGACACTTAACGACTGAGCCACCCAGGTGCCCCGAGAACTAGTTTTTTTTTTTTTTAACAGATTTTTATTTATTTATTTGACAGAGAGATCACAAGTAGGCAGAGAAGCAGGCAGAGAGAGAGGAGAGAGAGAGAGAGAGAGAGGAGGAAGCAGGCTCCCTGCTGAGCAGAGAGCCTGATGTGGGACTTGATCCCAGGACCCTGAGATCATGACCTGAGCCGAAGGCAGAGGCTTAACCCACTGAGCCACCCAGGCGCCCCGAGAACTAGTTTCTGACACAAACTAGTTTTGCATTCTTCCAGCGTTGTTTACACTAGCCAAGAGGTGGAAGTAACGTGAATGTCCACTGGCTGAAAAGTGTGTGGATAAGGAACCCGTGGTGTCTACATCCAATGGAATATTTCTCAGCCTTCACAGAAGCACAGAAGCTAGAATGCTGGTTGCCTGGGTGGTAGGAGGAGGCAGGAGGGGGTTCTTGTTCAGTGGACATAGAGTTTCAGTTTTGCAAGATAAAAGGTTTTAGAGATCTGTTGCACGAGAGTGTGCATATATTAACACTCCGGTTATGTACACTAAACATGGGTTAATTGCATGTTATATGTTTTGCCACAATAATAATAAACCACCATTCCTGGGTCACAACTTTGTCTCAGGGATTATTACTACTATCGACAGATGAATAGGTAAAGAAGTGGATCCTGGGTGGCTCAGTCCTTAAGTGTCTGCCTTCTGCTCAGATCATGATCTCAGGGTCCTGGGATGGAGCCTGTGTTGGACTCATTGCTCAGCAGGGAGACTGCTGCTCCTTTCCTTCTGCCTGCTGCTCCCCTGCTTGTGCTGTCTCTCTGTCAAATGAATAAATAAAACCTTAAAAAATAAAAAGAGGGGCGCCTGGGTGGGTCAGTCATTAAGTGTCTGCCTTTAGCTCGGGTCATGATCTCCGGGTCCTGGGATCGGGCCCCACGATGGGCTCCCTGCTCAGCAAGAAGTCTGCTTCTCCCTTTCCTGCTTCCCCTGCTTGTATTCCCTCTTTGCCTGTCTCTCTGTCAAGTAAATAAATAAAATCTTTAAAAAAAAAAAAGAATAGGTAAAGAAAACATCTCTCTCTCTCTCTCTCTCTCTCTCTCTCTTTCACACACACACACACACACACACACACTGGAGTACTAGCCAACCTTAAAAAAAAGAAGGGAATTCTGCAAGAGGCAATACCATGGATGGGCCTCAAGGACATTCCGCTGAGTGAAACAAACCAGACACAGAGAGACAAGTACTGCATGACTCCACTTCTCTGAGGTATCTAAAATAGTCAAGCTCTTAGAATCTAGGAGTGGAACGGTGGCAAATGAGGAATTACTGATCAACTGGCGTGAAGTGTCAGCTGAACAAGATGAGGAAGTTCTGGAGACTGGCTTTAAGATGTTGTGTCTGTAGTCAACAATACTATATCGTCCGCGTGTAAATTCGTCAAGAGGACAGATCTCATGGTAAGAGTTCTTAGCACAGTGAAATAATATAAGAATAAAAATCTGGCAGTGAGCCAACAATTTATCTAGCCGAAGCTAGGCATTCTGATTTGTGCTCCAGAGAAAGTTCTATTCTGTCTGGGGAGCTATAACTAGGGAAAATGAAGGGCGTAGTCTTTGCTGTTGGGGAAGCTTTTGGTCTGGTGGGGAATCAGACATAAAACAACCATAACTCGGGGCACCTGGGTGGCTTAGTCAGCTGAGCATCTGACTTGGGCTCCAGTCATGATCTCAGGATCTTGGGATTAGCCCTGCTTCTGGCTCCTCGCTCAGTGGGGACACTGTGTCTCCCTCTCCTCTGCCCCTCACCTTCTGCTTGTGCTTTCTCTTCAATAAATAAATAAAATCTTTTTTTAAAAGATTTCATCTACTTTATTTGTCAGAGAGAGAGAGAGAAAGAGAGAGAGCACAAACAGGGGGAGCAGCAGGTAGAGGGAGAAGCAGACTCCCTGCTGAGCAAGGACCACCCCCCGACTAGAGACTCCATTCCAGGACCCCAGGATCATGATCCCAGCTGAAGGCAGATGCCAAACTGACTGAGCTGCCCAGGCGACCCTAAATAAATAAAATCTTAAAACAAATCACATAACTGCACAAGGCAGAAGTTGCAGCTAAAAAGGCAGGTAGAGATAAGTTTGGAAGACCATGAATGCTGGCTAAAATCTTTGAACTACATTCTATCTATCTATCTATCTATCTATCTATCTATCTATCTCTCTATCTCTCTATCTCTCTATCTATCATCTATCTATTTGAGAGAGAGCACGTGAACCCAGGGTGGGGGTTGATGGGGGAGAAACAGAGGGAGAGGGAGAGAAAGTCTTAAGTAGACTCCATGCTTGGCTGGACTCAGGGGCTGAATCTCATGACCCTGAGATCAGGACCTGAGCCCAAACCAAGAGTTGGAAGCTTAACTGACTGGACCACCTAGGTGTTCCAGGACTATATACTTCTTAAGAAGGTCTAACCTAGGGGTGCCTGGCTGGCTCAGTAATCTAAGCATCCAACTCTTGATTTCAGCTCAGGTCATGATCTCAGGGTCCTGGGATCAAGCCCTGGCTGGGGTTCCCTGCTCTGCATGGAGTCTGCTTGAGATTCTCTCTCTTTCTCCCTTTGTACACCCCCACCCCCACTTGTACTCACTCTCTCTCAAATAAATAAATAAAATTTTTAAAAATTCAAAAATAGGGGGCACCTGGGTGGCTCAGTGGGTTAAAGCTCTGCCTTCTCAGGTCATGATCCCAGAGTCCTGGGATCGAGCCCCACATTGGGCTCTCTGCTCAGCGGGGAGCCTGCTTCCCTTCCTCTCTCTGCCTGCCTCTCTGCCTACTTGTGATCTCTGTCTGTCAAATAAATAAATAAAATCTTAAAAAAAAAATTTAAAAATAGGTAAGTGAAGTCCAGAGGGTTCATTATCCCCTTGAGATGTACATCAAAACACAAAACGACAAAAAACACAGACTTTTCTGGAAAGAGTTACCCATAACTTCCATCACCTTCCTAAAAAGGGGTCCATGACCTGCTAAAGGTTAGGAAGCACCAGGGAGACATCACAATTTGGGCGATGTCATCTTTCAGATGAAGGATCTGAAGTTTGTGTTGTGGGTTCACCCTCTGATGGAGCTGGTTGTGGGGTGGGGGTAGTTGGGGGAGAATTTTCAGAGGCTGATATAAACCCCCAAGAGGGATATTCATCTGAGAGAGGAATGGAGAAAACAAGACTGTCTAAGAAGTAGCACGCACAGGATTTAGGGCAACTGGATGAAAGTGGCAAAGGAAAAGAGAGGTAAAGTTTAGAATTACAACGGGAACCCTCAGAAGAAGATATAAAAGAAACGGTGACTGACTTTTAAATGACACAATTTCTTTTTAATTTACTAATTTTTATTTTTTAAAATATTTTATTTATTTATTTGTCAGAGAGAGAGCACAAGAAGGCAGAGTGGCAGGCAAAGGAGACAGAGAAAGAAGCAGGCTCCCCATTGAGCAAGGAGCCTAATGTGGGACACGATTCCAGGACACTGGGATCATGACCTGAGCCAAAGGCACCCGCTTAATGGACTGAGCCACCCAGGTGTCCCTACTTATTTTTATTTTTAAGGTATAGTTGACACACCATCTGCACGATTTCTTTTAATCTGCCTTAAAGACAGAAGGAATATTTTCACAAATGCAGCCCAGGGTGCCTTCCAAACCACAAGTTACTAGGCAGTTGGCCAGAATTTCATTTTCGCCTATGGTGTGTTTTGATAGGAGAGCCAGATACACTAGTCTCATCCTCTACATCATGTGATTCACATCCAGAAATTCTGTAAGATCCTAATGGCTTGGCAAAAGCCCTAGAGTTCCCTGTTTACCTATAGGAACATGGTGCTTCAGCAGGTGACCTCTGAGCCTCCCCCACCTTTGTAAATACAGTCAAAGGTTCTCCTCTGGTTCTGTAGAGTCAAACCATGGGGCACAGGTCATTCCAATCTCTACAGCCGATAAGGGAGGGTGAAGAAGACGCCAAGGTTTTCAGCTGGAACCATTATGTTATGATTTTAATGTTGAAACAAAATGTAGGGAGAGAGGCAGGTCTGTGGGAAAGGCGAGGGTATGATAATCAAACTGGGTTTGGGCAAAATGAATCCAAAGTATCTTGGATGACACATTTTTTAAAAAAGACTTATTTATTTATTTTAGGGGGAGGGGGCAGAGGCACAGAGGGAGAAACAGAATCTCAAGCAGACTCCCCACTGAGTGCGGAGCCCAACTCGGGGCTCGATCCCATAACCCCAAGATCATGACCTCAGCTGAAATCGAGTTGGATGCCCAACCAACTGAGCTGCCCAGGCACCCCCCAAGGTATCTCTGAGACATTTTATCATCTGGGAATCTTCTGATTATGGGTGACAGGATCCTGAAACCTATGTGAATAGAAGAGGGACTGTGTTGGCGTACCTAACTAAACACTCAAGAGGTACTTCTGCAGGCGTGGCTGTATCAGGTTCTCAAATGATATCATCAGTCATCTGTCTCTCCCCATCTCTTGCCTTCTTTTTCTCTATTATGTTTTCTTTTTTCAAGATTTTATTTATTTATTTGACACAGAGAGAAAGAGATCACAAGTAGGCAGAGATTCAGGCAGAGAGAGAGGGAAATGGGCTCCCCGCCAAATAGAGAGCCCAATGCGGGGCTCAATCCCAGGACCCTGAGATCATGACCTGATTCAAAGGTAGAGGCTTAACCACTGAGCCACTCAGGCGCCCCTATTATGCTTTCATTTTAGGCAGATTCTCCTCCACATTGTAACAGTTAGGCCAGCAGCAGTTCCAAGCTTACCTGCTACCCGTGTAACCTCGGCCATGCCACTGTCCCAAAGGTTCCAGCCAACGTCTCTAGCCTGCTGCTGACGGACTCTGACTGGATACCCATCCTTGAATCAATTAATGTCATTTAACTGACTAAGTCGGCTGTGGTTGGTTGACAGTCTCTAAGCTGGCCCTCTGGTTATAGTACTTTCTAGTATTTGTACCTTTGTGCAATCCCTCCTCTGGAGTAAGACTTCTAGCTAACAGTATATGGCAATGTTGAGAGGTTGTCATGTTTTTTAAGTTCACTTTATTTATTTATTTTAAGTCATCACTACACCCAATCCAATGTGGGGCTTGAACTCACTGCCCTGAGATCAAGAGTTGCACGCTCCTCCGACAGCGCCATCCCGCGCCCCGAGGAGTTGTCACTCCTGTGACTAGCTGACAAAAGATTGTGATTTCCCTCTCGCTAACAGACACTCTCTCTTGCTGGCATCGATGATACCGGCTGCCATGTTGGACACAGAGACATTCCTAGGAACTTGAGTGTAGCCTCCAGCCAACAGCCACCAAAGAAATGAGTCCCTCATTTCTTTGGTGGAATGGAATGGAATTTGAATGGAATCCTACCAACCACTGTGAAAGTGCACTTGAAAGCAATTCTTTCACCCACGGAGCCTTCAGAAGAAACCCAGCCCAGCCATGGGGGACACTTCTACTGCAGCTTCATGAGACATCATGACCAGAGGACTCAACTAAGCCGTGCTCAGATTCTTGACCCACAGAAACTGCAAGAGATGAGTGTTGTCCTAAGCCATTAGGTTTGGGGCTAAATGGTTACACAGACAGACAGTAACAGCTGCGTTGTGTGATTGCCCCTGGAGGGGTAGATGAGGTAGATGAGGTCAGCCTCAGGTGAATCATGGGGATGGAAAGTAGAGAATAGGTGTTTCCACAAAGGAAAGCTAAGATGTAGTTACCAGAAGGGGAATAAAGTCTGCGTAGGCAAAAGCATGGATGTCTACCTCTCGCAAATATTTGGGCATGTAGAGAGGCAGCTAGAAACATACCTGGCCATGAGATTTGACAGTGATTCATGCATTGGTGATTGTTGAAACTGTAAGAATGGAGGTAGTTGCCCCCAAAGAGAGAAGGGTCAAGGGCAGATCTCGGGAATTGCAACAGTGAAGGGGCAGACGCGAGGAGAGCAAAGGTGATTACATGAGAAGAGAAGGGGCGCCTAGGTGGTTCAGTCGTTGGGCATCTATCTGCCTTCAGCTCAGG
This sequence comes from Meles meles, assembly GCF_922984935.1. Taxonomy (NCBI): domain Eukaryota; kingdom Metazoa; phylum Chordata; class Mammalia; order Carnivora; family Mustelidae; genus Meles; species Meles meles. Next base: position 13,287,823 of record NC_060073.1, on the reverse strand, counting down.
TCATGCTCCCAGAATCCTGGGATCAAGCCCCACATTGGGCTCTCTGCTCAGCAGGGAGCCTGCTTCCCCCCGACTCTCTCTGCCTGCCTCTCTGCCTACTTGTGATCTCTGTCTGTGAAATAAATAAATAAAAATCATTAAAAAAAAAGAAATCTGGGCCTTCTGTTCAGAGGTTGTACATTGGGAAGCCATCCACATAGATGGCTTAGCCATGGTGACTACTGAGGCGCCTAGTGGGCTCAGCTGGTCAAGCGGCAGACTCTTGATTCTGGCTTAGGTCATGATCTTAGGGTGGTGAGACCCAGCCTCACATCCAGCTCGGAGCTGGGCATGGAGCCTGCTTGAGATTCTCTCTCGCCCTCTGGCTCTGCTTCCCCACCCCCAGCTTGTGCTCTCTCTCTGACTGTTGAAATCAGGCATGTGTATGATTTTGTTGAGTGACAGAGTATGGAGGGAGAAGAGGGCTGGACAAATCCTTGCAGACTGTGTGTATGTAGGGAGCAGGGGAAGGAAGAGGACCCATGGGAAGGGACAGGAGATGGGATAGTTGGAGAAGTAGGAGGCAACCCAAGAGAGACCAGTCTTCCAGAAGCCACGAGCATTTCTGACATAGTCCGGAGAGTCAAAAGCTTGAGAGAGATTGTGTGTGATGGGGATTGAGAGAAGCATGGGATTGTTAAGAAGGAGGTCAAAAGCCGACTGGCACAGTGATGAGTTTCCAGGAGGGTGTGGGAGACCTGCACACCTACGCTGAGGACAAAAGTCTGGGCTGTGTCCCTGCACAACTCCCCTTCTTGGCTGCCTTTCTTGAGTCCCATTACGGCTTGTTGAGACACCAGGGTCCAAAACGGCCTGCCGTTTGGACACATGAGGTGTTGGCAAACTTTTGTTACACAGAGCTGGTTATTCTAGATTTTGCTGGCCATGTAGTCTCTGTCACAACCACTCAGCTCTGCTGCTATACGGTGAAAGCCTCCAGAGACGGTCCGTAACCAAATGGGTACTGCCGGGTTCTGATGAACTTTATTCACAAACAGGCAGAGGGCAGGATTGGGCCCGTGGGCTGGAGTTTGCTGACCCTCGCTGTAGGCTCACGGAAAGGGATTGGAGGTACAACACAGGGGAAAAGGAGGTACAACACAGGGGAAAACTGATGAAGCAAGAATAGGGTAAAGACCTCAGGGAAATGGGTTTGCCTCGTAAAGAAAGTTCTTACATTATTTGGGCACCTGTTACGGTCTGACTTCCTCTTTGTGTGTCTGCCTGGTACCCCTCAACGGGGAGCACCTGAGACCAGGAATGTGTCCTAGCAATGATTCCAGAGCCTTCCATACAGGAAGCACTCAGACATGTAAGTAGTGGAGAGAAGGAGGATGGTAAAAAGGCAGAGGCCCCTTATCCTGGAAGGAGGGGAAACTGAAGAGGTTCCCACAGAAAAGCCTATATCATTCCGGTGAATTAGGAGCCACTGATCTCTTCCCCAACATTTCAAATTCAGTCCTTCCAAGAGGTGGAGGATTGGAGCAGATGGTCTCCCCGTCTCACAATTGCAGAATTCCATGTGGTACACCCTGGGTAAATTTCTGGGGTTAGGGAGGAAAACAAAAGGGGCACACCTAGAATGGTCCCAGACTTGTTGTGGGGACAGTGGGGAAGGGAGGCCACTACAAAGCCATGGGATATTCTGGAACTCCCAGAGGAGGAGGGAAGAATGTGGAGGTGGGGTGGGGTGGCTAGGAGCCAAAGAGCTCCTGGATCTTTTTTTTTTTTTAACACTCTTATAACAAGTTGGACCGTGTCTGGCTGTTCCTGGCTTCCTTTTCAACTCTTTCCTGAGGATGGATGGGCCAAGCGGGATTTGGAAGGTGGTAAGCGAGAATGGAAGCTTTCTCCATGCAGTCCATTCCTGGGCAGAGGAAATCCGGAGACTGGAGACTGAGCCAAGAGGGAGAGAGGACAGTTTCTCCCCTGATAGCGACCTGGTGTCCACTCTGTCCTAGCAAGAACGCCTGTAGAACATAAATAAGGGGCCTGCAGACCATAGTGGGAGCAGCAGAGAGCTGAGGGGGGGGGTAGTTGGAGGCAGAGATGGGAGGCATCTCTTGGTGGGGAAAGAAGAAAAGCACCTTCAAGAAAAACAGTATCTTTGGAGCTGAGTAATGGCCAAGGGCAAGTGTCTAATCCTTCCGTGATCTGTCCCAGCACACCTTTCCATCCTTGCTGTTCCCCTTCATCCATCCTAGGTTCTCACTGAATCTCCCACCCACCCCTAACACTCCTCCTTTCTCCCATCTTTTCTGTTCTTTGAGTCTGCAATGCTACTTCCACCAGGGAGCCTTCTGAGATTCCATTCTCCATGGGAGGCCATCCCTCTTCCTCTGAACTCCTTCTCTGTCTGTTACCCAAGGAAACCGTTTAGCAATTTTCACCTGGAAGTAAAGGAGTATCGAAGGCAGAAGCCATTCTCCAGGCAACTGTGTCTTCTGTTTGCCTGTGGCACGTTACCCAGGCAGAAGGAGAGGCCCTCTGGCATGGGAAGTGGATAAAGACAAAGCGGATTAATCGCTCTCTGCTAGTTCCCTGCCGCGGTTCGTTCTCTGCTGGGTTAGGGCTCGGAGCGCCAATCTGAGCCTGCGGACACCAGGATCCTGGACACCCTGCACCCCTTCTCCTCCAGAAGCCCCAGCCCTTGGTTCATTCTGCTTCCTGGTCAACCCAAGGATGACTTTCTCTCACTTCCGGCCCCACAGCTTTCTCTCCTCGTGGTAGAAGACGGCATGATGGAGTCACTCAGTCACACTGGTTGAGGGAGCGAGGTCTGGTGGCTACCTATGTTCTTGTAAACCCGGCATACCCAGGAGCCAGTCTGCCCCTCCCATGGAGCTGGCTATCCCTTGATATCAGCCATACATTCGTCCTGGGTCAGAGTACATTTAATGAGTGAACTTAATGATTTATGTGGGGGAGAGGAGGTCAGGGGTGTGTGGAAGGACCCTGCAGAAGCCCAAAGGCATGTACTAAATGTAATGGATGTGTGTTAGTTTGGAAGCAAAATAACCTGCGGCTTGCCCTTGGGCCAGGAACATCTACAACCATCACCCCATCCACATCTTGGTTTCTATCCCTGAAAAAACAAGACAGTGGGGCCAACCTGCAAATTCCCTGCTAGCCCCAACCTTCCCTGGTCTGGTGAGTACACACCATATCTCATCTCCCTTGTCAGGAAGAGATTAACATAAGGAAAAATTCCTGAGAGAGGTGACTGCGATTTGAACCTCAGTTCCTGGACATTGACGGCCTTGGTGATCGGTGATTTGAATCTAGAGGATTCTGTACCTGAGGATGAAGAGAAAGAATCCCCCGGCCAAACCACCCACCACCCAACAAGAATCATGGAATGTTACTTACCAGCAGGACCATAAGGATTCTAGGCCTATGCTGTCCAATATGATAGCCAGCGGGCTACATGTGGCTATTCAGAAGTAATTACAGGGGTGCCTGGCTGGCTCAGTCAGCAGAGTAGGCCACTCTAGGTCTCAGGGTTGGTTGTAAGTTTGAACCCCACATTGGGTGTGGAGATTACTTTAAAAAAAATCTTAAAATAAAAGTAATTACAATTAAATGAAGTTAAATAGCTAGTTTCTCAGTCACATTGGCCACTCTCAGGTGTTCAGTAGCCACGTGTGGCTAGGGGATACCGTATCAGGTGATACAGATATAGAACATTTCCATCTTCACACAGAAACTCCTATAGGACCAAGCTCTGCTAGGCCAATCTATTGCAAATGAGGAAACAGGCCCAGCGAGCAAACTGGACATCCGCAAGCATGTTACGTGTACATGTGGGCCTAGAACAAAGGTTCCCCACTGCCAGGTCTGACCCATACCCTACTCCCTACTGCCTCCTTTCCCTATGACTCTCTGGGCTCCCCCAACTCAGTGCCCCTAGTGGGCCTAGCACGTGGGCCAGGCCGGGCTGGTCCCAGGGGATGTTTGTGACTGAGCAGAGCTCCAGATGCTGCGCATTCCTGGTAGGGTCAGACCTGCCCCGCGGCTCTCAGGGAATTAGCTTTTCCGAAGAGCCTCAGATCTTTCCGGAGCTGCCCTCTCTTCCTGCCCAGCCCAGGGGGCTGCCCGGTTCGGGAGGACTCGGGAGCTCTCTGCTCTGCTGGGCAAGGCAGAAAGCTGAACGGATTCTCTGTTGGTGAGGTACTTCTGCTCCAGGAGGGGCTGCAGGGGGATAGGAAATCTCATCCCTACATCGAACAAGGTCTCCAAGTCCAGCACAAGGGGCATCTGGGAACAGGGTTTCTGCCACCCCAGCCTCGGGGCCGCATTTGGCGGGAACCAGACCTGCCTCCACCTGCAACCCAGTGGGGGGTGGGGGGGTGATGGAAAGAGCGGGCAGAGGGGCGTCCAGGGGCGGGGGTAGGGGGTGAGAGGCCAGGGGAGGGGGCGCCCGGGAGCGCCCTGACCCCGCCGGCTGTTGGGAGGCGGAGGGGATGGGGGTTGGGGGAGAAGAGGGGAGCCTGGCAGCCAATGGGAGGGAGGATCTCGTTTCAAAAGGGTTAACCCACAGCCAATGGGAGCCTGGGGGAGCGGATCCTGCTCACTCCATTCAAGAATCCCAAGTATTCAAGATGGACGGCAGGGAGTGTGGAAGGAGAAAGGGGGCGAGGGGGGAAGAGCGAGCTGGGCAGAGGCGAGGGCGCCGCGGTCGGCCGGCCTCGGGACTCGGGCTGGGCGGCGGGCGGCGGGGCGGGCGCGGGGGCCCGGAGCCCGAGCCGGGGGAAGGGCAGGCGGGCTGCGGGAGGGCGTGCGAGAGGGGGAGCGAGGCCGGGGAGGGAAGCCGAGAGGGAGGGAAGGGCAGAGAAAGAGCCCGGGAAGAAGGAGGTGGCAGGCAGAGGAACGTAACGAAGAGCAATGTGTAGGTATCGGGAGCTCCCAGAAGGGTAACGCCGGCGGTTCTCGGTTTTTTTCTCTCTCGGGCGGGGAGGGGCCGGTCTGGGCTCTTTCTCTCGTCTTCTCGTCCCCCCCTTCACGCTCCCCCACTCGTGGGCATCTCTTTGGGGTCTCCTTTCGAAACCACGGCGACTGGGGAGCCCTGGGCATGTCTCGCCGGGGTGGCTTCCCTGTCATTTTCCAGCGGGGGGTGTGGTGGGGAAGGGGCGGGGGGCCCGGCTGGGCAGGGCTGAGGCTGGGCCATCTGTCCGTGCTCGGGCGTGTGTGGGAGGGTGTGGGGGTGCGGGGCACGGGGGCCCTGGCGGGGGTGTGCGGGGAGGGGAACGCAGGGGCTGAAGGGCTGGAGCCGGGCAGGGAGTTCTGCATCCTGAGAAGTTGTGGGGTGAGCCAAGGGGCTGTGAGTGGGTGGGAGGCCCGCTCCTGAGCTTAGAGTGTGCGGGATTAAGGGGTGCAGGGTTGTGGGGGAGCTGTGTGCTCACACTCCAGAGCTCGCTGTTTGGGTAAGTGTGGAGTAAGGGCTGAGCAAGTATGGCTGGGAGTTTGTGTGCGCGCGTGTGTGGTCCAGCCTGGAGGTGTGTGTGTTGGGGGGGGCACAGTTGGGTATTGAGGGAGAGAGCCCCCCACCCTCCACTTCCCCCCTGCCCCTCTCATCCCATTCACAGAACATGGCTTTCACGACCCTCCTGGTCTCCTCCGCCTGTCGCCATGGCTGCGGGGAGGGGGTGGGAGGAGACAGTTGGGGCCAGCCCCTGCCCCTGCTGCTCCGGCTAACCCTCCACCTGCCCTTTCTCTCCCTTCCACAGGCTGGGCCCCATCCCCTGCTGCTCTGGGGGGCAGGGGCCGGAAGATGGTGGCCAATGAGGAGGGGGAGTGGAGAGAACTTGAGCCGGGGCCTCCCCTCCCCCATTTCCTTCTCGGTCTCTACACCCGCCTCTGGAAGGAGCTGGGGGATGGCTCCTGGGCCCAAGGTGGGGGAGGGGCCCTGCTGGCTGGTGAATCGCAGGGCCCGCACTGGAAGGAGATGGGTGTGAGAGCTGAGGGGATCTGGGCCCTAGCCCCCTCTCCCCGCTCTGCCCAAGGCAAGATCTGGGCACTCCTTGGTGAATAACCTTCCACCAGCCTCCCTGAAGCAGACTGGGTAGTCCTGCCTTTACTCCTCTCTGCTCCCTGTTGGCCTGATCCTGTTCCCAGCTGGGGCTGGTTTGCCTAACACAGTCCTGGTGACTGACCCTAGTGGGGCCTTGATTTCCGTCATTGCAACTGTGCAAACTGTGGGATAGGGCCCCATGTCTGCAGATCACAGGAGCAAAGGCTCCTGCTTCCTGGGGGGGTGGGAGGAAGCTGGAGGGGAAGCCCTGAGGAAGAGCTCCTAACTGGAATCCTGCCCTCTGGGCCTGCTGCTGGCTGTGGAGTGGGGAGGAGAGCATCTCCCAGAGGCGGCTCCATCCCATGGAGGCTTTCATTGATTGGTGTGCCTGAGGAATCACCTCTGCCCCTTTGGGGCGCACACCGTTTACCAGGTCAGAACTGGAGTTAGGCTTCTGAGACCAGCACTTTAGCCAGGAATGGGCCACGCGGAAGCTCTGAACCTTTGGCTTTGGGTTTTGATCAGTCTCAGGATTGTTTATCCAATGTTGAAGCCCCCTTGAATAGGAGAGGATGGCGAAGTTGTGAGTGAGCTTGAAGACTGTAAGGGGAGTCCCTGGGTAAAATCAGGAACGGCTCACATTTTGGTCTCGCTGCCAATGAAAGCCTATCCCTAATGCTCACTACGAGAGAGGGAAGCACCCTCACGATTTTGTTCGGTGTTGAATGCATATGGTGACTTTGAAGACCATGGATGGGGTTTCCCCCTGCGGCTTCCACCCTTAGACTTGAAAACTGCACGGTGTTGCTGGGACCTGTGACTCTGCTCTTCCACATTCTGGTCCTGGAGGTACATCTGAGCTGGTTCCCTCGAGGCCCAGAACTCCTTTATCTGTACTAAGGAGGGAGAGCTTTCGAGTAAGGGAGAATAGACAGTGCTGTGGTCCTGGTCAGCAAGCTCCTCCAGAAGAGAAGCTGACCGAGATCAAGGCCAGGGGAACACAGTTTCACATGAATGACCCCCAGACTTTTGTGGTTGTTGTCAGTCTCTTCCAACTGAGGGCCAAGCTTAAGGTCTCCGCTTTAGCTCCCTCCATGTACCCTGTCTCCCCTCCCCCTGCCCAAAACCTTAAGAGAAAGGCAGTCTCTGTTGGGAAGGATGTGAGGAAGGAGGCCAGAGGAGGAAGGGGACACAAAAATAGAGGGTTAGCACTGAGTTGGGAGGAAAGGGGTCTCAAAACTGAGAAGGGACCGAGTGAGGCCAAGAGAGCTGAGTGGGCCGGGGCCTGGGAGAAGGGACGAGGAGGCAGGGCCGGCATGCTAATGCTGCGGGCCGGAGCTCTTTTCACATTGTGCTACTGTCTGCACCTACCACTAGCAGTGCAATGTTAAAAGGGCATTGGCCGTGTAGTGCTACCCAGCGCCGGCTGCCTCCTCAGCATCAAGACCTCCTCTCCCCTCTGGGCGCCAATCAGCTATCTTCCTGGTAAGAAGCTGGGAAGCCTGTTAGTAGCCACGCTAACGGCTCACATGAATGGAAGCACTTCGATGTGCTAGGCACTTCATCCTTGATGATGAAAGCCAATGAACTTCTTGGCAAGTAACACCCCCATTTTACAGATGAAAGCACTGAGAGCCAGACAGGTTTAAGCATGGTGTCCACGGTTACACAGCTTTTAGACTGCAGAGCCTAGATGTAACCCCGTCCTAAGGCTGCCAGCTCACCCATGTTTTGGTAGACTTCTCTGGAGAGATTTGAGTCGGTTCTGTACCCTGGGAGGCTGCCTGAGCTGAGGGTTGGAAAGTTTTGATGCCACCTGCTGGTTGTATGAGGGTATCTTCCAAAGCCTCAAACCTTTAAGGACAAAAGTGGTGGCTTGTCTTAGAAGGAAGAGTTCCCAGGCTCAAACTGGGATTGGAAGGTGGGCAGAGAATGTTGGGAGGATCACTCATAGGACCAGAGTAGACCTCCATGACAAAAAGTGGATACACAGCAAAGAAAAAGGGCTAACCTGGAAGAACTGCTCAACAGGGACAAGGACCTGTGTGCCCCCTGGCATTCCACACCTACAGCTTTTAGGGCATGAAAGGGAGGCCATATCTCTGCCTGCAGTTCCGAGCATGACCCCGTGGGTACTACAGGGCAATTAACAATACTTCTCTGGGGTACACCTGTCTGGGCATCCCAGGTTTAGACAGCAGTGCCCATGACCTGACCTTGGAGATTAAATAGCACCCCTGGAGTCAAGGCCACAGAATGATTCTTTCCAGAGAGATTACAAAGAACTCTGGAAAGAATCAGCAGTGACTACTCCACTTCTCTGTTTCCCACAGTGCCTAGTTAGCTTAATGAACATTTGTGAAAGTAAACAGAAAGGAGGCCGATTTGGGGAACTTTAAGAAGGTTGCTAATCTGTGCCTGATTTTCAGGGTTAGCGCTTGGGGCTTGAGAAGAGAAGACTTCCTGGACTTTGATGCGGGAAGTGGGATTGGGAGGGTTTCTGGGTCCCTTGCTGCAGGCAGCCCTCTGAGGCCTCCCAGATGGAGGTGCTGGACATCATCCTTTCGTGGCTTGCATTTGTCTTGCATCTTCTTCCCTCCTGCCTTTTTGCCCAGTCTCTCCTTCCTTCCTTCCTTCCTTTCTTTTCTTTCTTTTTTTCTTCCGTGTATTAACGTTTCTGTTTGAGCCTCTTCTCTGGGCACAAAACAGCCATTTGATGATGTCACGCCACTCTTGTTCAAAAAACAAGAATTTTTCAGTGTTTTCCCAATGCCCTTGGGATGAAATGTAGATCCCTAAATGGTCTGTCTTTCCTGTGTCCTCTCTCTCACCCACTGGCATTTCCACTCCAGCGCTGGGAAACTTCTGTTCCCTCCTCAAATTAAGCTAAGCCACTTGACATACAAAGTTCTCTCTGTCTGAAAGAGTCCCCCTCCCCACTTCCCCCTATGCCCACCCGAGGGCTCCTCCACGTGCCATCAGTCATCACCTCTGTCTTCTTTGACTCCTCAAATCTAGGCTAAGCCTCTCCTAGGAGCTCCAGAACCTTCTGCCCAGAGCCCTTGTAACCCTGTTCCTGGAACTGGCTCGGTATTGTTTGTCCTCCCTAACGGGAAGGACTGAAAGTCCCCCGAAGTCAGGCCACAGCTGCCTTGTTCTCCACTGCCCCCTCGGTGCTGAACACAATGCCTGGCAGGTCACGGGTGCTCTACAAAGATCGGCGGTATCAGTGAACGAGTCTGGATAACAAGCTAGCTTACCAAAAAAAAAAAAAAAGTATTTGTATGATGTGTACAGTCCTCCCCGCAGTTGTCAGTGACCCAGCAAACAACCATGGGGATTTCATATCACTGCCAAAAAGTGCGCGTGGCGCACACGGTGGTACTGATGCTGCGGTTTTCGAGCCATTTCCTTCCACTTGGTCTCTGCTGTGCTGGGGCAACACCTTGGGTGGGTCGATTTTCCTTTCAGCCCTAAGTGTGGCCCTGAACTGACCCAGACATTTCAAAACCAGGCTGCAAAGCAGTAGGACCCAAGGACACCCTTGTTCAGGGAAGAGACCCTTCCAGGGGCCCAGTCCCGGATCCAGGCAAAAACAGGATTCGTTGTCAAGGGCTCTGGAAGAGGAACTGGTTTGGACGCTCCCGCTGGAACTTGGCTCACAAAAGCTCCCTCTTCACTAAGCAGACCTCACCTGAAGACCCAACCCCTGGTTAAAGCGCCTGTGGGGTTTTGACACAGACAAAGCAGTTGCTGCCCTCTAGTGGCGGGAAGGGACAGGCCCCTGGGGGGCGGTGCGGGGGCGGGGGGGGGTGTGACAGACTCGTATATGGTCGGTACACGGGAAGGACAGTCAAGAGGACAGAGTCCCTCACAGTTGCTTTTCCCCTTTTTATTAAAAATAGACCCAAACACTTTATGTATCATACAAAAGTTTCGTTCGCTGGTGGCAGCCACGAGGAAGCCTGACCCCGTGGCACTGATACCCCACCTCCCCTCCAAGGGACTGGGTCCCAGAGAGCAGTGGCTGGGCCTCAGAGAATGCCCAGAAAGCCTGCTCGCGCTGGAAACAGCCAGCTGGGGTGGGGGCTGTTGCAGGAGCAGCTTTCCCCACCCCACCCACTGGCGAATATACTCGAAAGTGCCTCTTTAGTGCCAAGATGAACTAAAAAGTGGAGTGAAATGGAAACCCCTGTGATTCTTTTATTTCCCAGGGCTTGGGATCTGGGATTTTTTTTTTTTTTCTCCCCTTCCACCCCCGAATCCTTTCTCCTACAAACGGGGGCGGAAAACTTCACCCTCAGAGACTGGTGTCTCGTGGTGTCTGAGGCCAAAATTTCACTCCAACTCAAACCCCTTCTCATCTGCTGTCCTGTGGCCTGGGACCTACCAGCCCCATGCCTAAGGCTTGTCCTCCGTTCACTCAAACAAGAGGTTAGGGCAGAAATGGATCCTTCTATGGTCCTCTGCCTGACCTATGCCCTGCCATCACCTCCACTTTCAGGACCTTAGGGCTAGAAGGACCCACAACCATCCTCTTTCCCAGCTCTGTCTCTCCCTGACTGCTGCCCACTCCTGAGCCTTGAACACCCCTGGGGTATCCCAGACCACCCTTCCAAAGGGGCCTGGGGGTGATGAGGTGGAGAGGGGGAGCGGTGGTGGGAGCCGGCTTCCCCCCAGGGGTGGGGCAGTACTCATGCTGGTATGGACTGCTTGGCAGGGCCAGGGGACAGGTGTGGGGAGGGTGGGCATGCGGAGGAAGGGCACAGCCTGCCTGAGCCCCTCAGTCCCAGCCGTTGTCTTTCACCATGTGTGACATTTCAATGATGTACTTCCCCTCCTTGTACTTCTGGCTTGTCTCAAAAGCCTGCTCCTGGTGGAGGGGAAGCAGTGAATGTAGAACAAAACAAACCCCCTCCAGGTCCTCCTCCTACCCGGGCTCCTACCCCTGTCCCCAAAAGCCCCTGCGCAGTCCGACCCAGCAACGAGCTCCCTGCTTCTTTGGACCATGCAAAAGCCTGCAGTGGTCCCTGGGGCTCTGGGGGCCATGACGAGCGTCCACGTGAGAGGGTGGCCCCCTCTCTAGGTACTTACATACTTCCAGCCCAGGGTGGTTTTGCAGCTCTCGCAGAAAATGTCAGCTACCGAGTGGAGCCCCGTGAGCAGGAGGCGCTGTTCAGCGGGTCCGCAACCCACGTTGACCCTGTCTCAGGAAACACGAAGGACCCGGCACCAGTGGGGTCGTTCTGTCAGTTCAGCCCCCAAACAGCCCAAAGGAGCTTCCACCTGGAGAGCGCTTAGCCCACCCCACGGGAAGCCCGGGCCGGCCACACTCCACCCCTGCATGCCTAGGGCCTGGGCCTCTCCTCTCCAGGGCAGCGGTTCCAGTTCTGCCCAGACTCTCCACGAGAGAACCAAGGACTGAGTTTCTGGACCCCTTGGCAGAAGGAGAGGCAAGAGCCAAAGGTGCAAGGCCACCTGCTGACGGCTCACCCCTTTCTCTGCCCTGGAAAGTTGCTCGGACTCACGCACACACATACACACAGAGAGAGGTAGACTCACACGGAGTTAAACAGGTAGGCTCGGCCGTGGCTCCCTTGGAAAGACTGTGGAGACACAGGACAGAGAGTGACTGCTGGGTTGCCCTTGGCCCCACTGCCTGAGCCCCCCAGGGGCGAGGCGGAGGGCGGACGGCCTTCGTTGGCTCTCCCCTCCGTGAATCCCGGTGGGAGAGAAGTGGCGGAGCCCCACCTGGCGTACCTTGGAGATGAGCTCATCGTGTTTGGCCAGGTGTGCGCGGCAGTGGACGCAGCTATACGTGCGGTGGCAACGGGGCAGGTAGCTGCGGAACGTCTTGGCGGGGAGGCAGGCAGGGCCCGGGCCAGGGTCGCAGCTGGGCATGACAGGCTGGAGGACAATGCCCTGGCGGGCCGGAGGGGCTGGCGCCGTGCAGCCCCCGCACAGACGGTCGCAGGTGAAGCAGCGGAGCAGGTTGGCTAGAGCCGTGTTTCAGGGCAGGAGAAATGTGGGGGGGCTGCCCGGCCAGGGCCCCCCCAGACGTGAACCAGATAGAAATGGAAGTCACCTGGGAAGAGGAAAGAGTGCATCAGGAGAGCCCTGACCTCCCAAAGAGCCCCTCCCCAGGGGGAATGGGGAAGATGGGCTCCACTCCGCCCTGCCCTGACTTCCCCCACCACCAGGGACCCTCAGTGTGTCAGTCGCACCATCGCCCGGTCCCCTGGATTCCCGGCTGCGCTGGCAGCCGTTCCAGGCCTCTGATGCCACAGCCGGAGAGGTGGTGTCTCTCCCTCCTGGGGCAGGAGGAGCCTTCGCCGTTTTCCACTGAGAGCAGCCTGCTGGTACCAACGCTGCCATGGGAGCATTGTCATTGGCAAGTGTCCTCTCTCCTGGGTTTCAGCCCTTTTGTGAGGGTCTGCACCCCACGTGTGCTGCTAGGCTCGGGTTCAGAGCCTTTGACAAGTTGGGGAAGCCTGGCGGTTTTTCTCTTCTGCGGACTCCATTTGCAATGCAATTGGTCCATACATTCTGTGTCGGGGAGAAGCCGACCCGAAAGGCAGGAAGGCACACACACCCTGCTCAGCTCTGTCCTGGGGCTGGGGTCCTGCACTTTGGGAACTAGAACTTCATGGATGTCTCCTTTGGTACCAAAGACCTCAGACGTGGCCGCTTGCCAGCCCTGCACTTTGGTCCACTCATTCCAGCTCAGAAACAGCGACTTGGCTCTTTTCTCAGCCTCTGAGCCCCCTTGGTTTCTACTGCTCTTTGCTCACTGTTGCCTTAGCCTCAGTTAAAGACTTCGACATCCAGCCCTAGGAGAGAACAATATCTTTCCTTCAGGAAAATCTAATAGCTAGCTGGAAACAATGGGTAATGGGGATCACGGCAGGGAGGGCTGCCCTCCTGGGCTGTGTGGTGTGGTGTGGGAGCAATGTCCACTGCAAAAGTTGGGGGACTCTATTTTCAAAACCTAGGCCTGGGGATACAATGCGGAGAACGTTTCCACCTTCTCCCTGGAGTAGGGACAAACAGCAGTGACTCTGTGGGTGACATTAGATAAAATTGCTGGGTTCGGATTAGGAATGTTGAGGGAGAGGTCAGTATCTGCCTAGACTCCAACCCCAAAGTGGCAGAGGGTGCTAGAGGCAGCAGATAAGAAGGGAGGGGCCCCCTGTTGGCTCTGATAAACGGGCGAGGTTCTGCCTTCTCCATGGGGCCTTGAGGCCTGCCTTGGGTGACTTAGCTCAAGTCTGGTTCCGAGGTGCCAGCTGGGTACTCTGGCAACACAATGCTATTAAGCAGAGCAGAAGTGGCATGACTGCGAGTAGCCTGGGCAAGCAGGCTCTCATCCTGTGCCCTGTGGTGGCCACTGGCACCCCAGCCGTTCCAGTGTTTCCTGGGGCTGCCAGGCAGTCTCTCCACAGAACCCCCACCCCGGACAGAGCTCATCTTCAGTTTGAGGTCCTCTACCCCTGGCTGGGCCCCAGAAAGACACCTTGAGCTGAGTTCAGGGTGACATTGGGCTCTGGCCGCAGAAGAGGGGCCCTCCTCACCAGCGTCCACTGTTCAGCGCCCACTTCCCAGGTCTGCCTTCAACTTTGCCTGTGAGCTCCCCTCTGCTGCGCTCCACCTAGTGCACCTGCCAGGGGCCCGGCCAGGGGCCAGGCTAGGTCCCTGCTCTCTATCTCCTCCCCAGGCCTCCGACACACCTCCCTCCCTCTCTCGCCCCTGCCTCCCCATCAGGCCAAGGAGAGGCTGCACAGAAGGCCAGAGACTCACTCACAGGAGGGGGAGCTTGGGTCATTGCTTCCCCGGCTCAGATCACAGGAGGAATCAAGTTAGGCAAATGACGGAAAAAACAAAGGCAAGCTGAGTGCCGGGGAGAGGATGTTCCCCCAAGTGAGATGGGGCTGGACCGTGGGAGGTGGGGGAGAGGGAGCGCTGGGGGGAGGAGGGTGCTGAGCAACCAGCGCTGACAGCAGAGGCGCCCAGGCGGAGGCTTGTGGAACCAGGTGCGAATCCTGTGCCTGGTTGCGGGGGGGGGGGGGTGGGGGGGTGGGGGGGGGTGGGACACAACACCTGCTCACAATGGATTTTCTCATCTGCTCCGAGGTTTCACCGCCCCCCCCTCCCGGGCTGGCGTTCTCGGCATGGTATGGTCCAAATAATTAGCAGCGCAGCCAACCTCCCGGGCGGGCTTCGGGGGTCTGCACCAGCAGCAAAACAATAAACAGTGAGGCCTGATGCAGCAGCCAAAGTTGCCGGAAAATAAGTGCGGGAACCGTCAGAGCCCTGAGAGGGATGGAGGAGCAGAGAGAGGAGCGGAGGCAGCGGGGAGGGGGAAGGGAGGACAAAGGGTGGATGAATAATGCTTTTGCAATGGGGAGAAAGCAACACGCAGCAGGAGGAGGAAATTTGCAAAAGGGAAAAAAATTCATTTGGAGAAGGGCTGCCCCCTCACCTTGAGGTCTGCTCCAGAGATCTCCGTCTATCTCTCTCTCTTTTTCTCTCTCTCTCTCTCAATCTCTCTGCTCACTCTTCTCTCTTCTCTCTCCGCTCCTTCAATTGGGAAGGGGATGGGGGCGGGGGAAGGTAGTTAGGGGCTGGAGACTGGGGCTGCCAAGCTGGCCAGCTGCTGGGGGGCCAGAGGTTGTCTCTCGTCTGTACCTCGGTCTGTGGGTGAATGTAGCTGTGTGTTGTGGAACTGCATCATAACACTGTGAGTCATCCATTCCCCCACCCCCTCACCTCCCACGTCAGAGCAGGGCTGGGAGACACAGGAGGCGGGTTGGGAGGAAAGGAGGGGGCAGGCGTTGAGGGATGGGTCTAGGGGAGGGAGCAGGGGGGTGGGAGCAGACGGATAGGACGGGAGGAGGGATGCTAGAGGAGAGGCTGGTTGCTGAGGAGGAAGGCAGTGTGGCCAAGGAGACAGAAGGAACCTGGGGGAAGGACAGGGCTGGGCAAGGATGGAGTACGGGTGGCAGGCTGGAGGGAGGGAGGTGGCCAGGCAGTGACAGTGAGAGATGGATGCAGAGAACTAGGCGTGTGCACACATTCAAGAGAATATATTTCCCATCTCAGCCCGGACGCCAGCCCTGACGCAGGGAGAAGAAAGACATACTGATGGTTACATTGTGCTCGCCAAGCTTGAACCGGACATTTCCAAGCCTCGGAGCCTCAGCTTAATGCCCCTCAAGGAGTCATAGATGGAATATGACCTCTCACAAGCAGGAACCCTCAGCTACCTCCAAGTTACTTGTGCTTCGGGAAGAGAGACACCCATATTACATAAGGTTCTCTACTGGGCTGTAAACTTTCTGAGAAAGGTCCTCTGGGAAACTCCTCTCTGCATCCCAAGACTGCAACGTCTAGCGCAGAGCCTTGCCTATAGAAGATGATCACAAAACAGCAGTCGAGCTGCATCTTCCGACAAGATCCAGGTGTCTGGCTTTGGTCTCAAAGGGACCTGAGTTCGAGTACCAGCTTTGCCAGTACACTCACCAGGAACCCCTGGACAAGTTTCTGGTCTTTGTGCCACCAGTTTTCCACTCCTCCTAAGATTTACCTCATGGAGATGTGAAGTAAAGTGAGGTAGCATGTAAACACCGAAAAAGTGCCTGACATATGATCCGCACTTAGTAAACGGTAGTTATTTCCAAACACTGTTCTCAGCTTCATACCCGGAACCCCAGAGAGGATTTGCTATTAAATTCTGACATCTCAAGAGACACATACCAATTTTATATCTTCTGAAGAACTTATACGTTTCGGGGCTATTTTTCTAGCAGCTTCCAATTACATCTCATTTGACTCAGATTCTGTTTCTCATGGAGTGCTGTCCTGTGCATATCTCTGAAGTGTGTGGATACGGAACATATCCTCTAAGATGAAAGCCCCAATTTCTAACAGAGGCTACCATCTAGAAAATGAAGTGTGACAAAGACAGGTACTCAGAAAGGACAGCTCATGGGTCCTTTGTCTTTTCACATGTAAGTCAGGGAAGAGTAGGGAAATGTGGGTAATGGGAGGCATTGCTAGCTGGGTATGAAAAAGTACCAGGAGGGGCACCTGGGTGGCTCTTCCTTCTGCTCAGGTCAGGATTCCAGGATCTTTTTACTAAGCAGGAAGCTGGCTTCTCCCTCTCCCACTGCCTGCCACTCTCCCTGCTTGTGCTCTCTCACTCTCTCAAATGAATAAAATTAAAAAATAAATACAAGTAATTCTATTTAATCTGGGAAGATTCTGGGGTTTAAGATAAATTCTGAAAACACACTGCAAGTGCCTTGAGTGATATTACCAGAAGTCTGGAACTGAGAGGGAGAGCTGGGTAAAGAAAGAAGTATTTCTGTCTGGGTAGCAGATGAAAGAGGAAAGGTAAGTGGGGGGAGGAACTTGAGGAACCATTCTTGAGGAAAACAATGGGAAGTGGGGAAAAGATAGGTGAGTAGTTCTTAGGGCAAGGACTGAAGTTTGGAGGGAAAAAAGGGGATACCAATTAACTCAGGAAGAAAATGATCAAGGATTTAACTGGAGAGGGGAATGAAAAAGACATATGAGGACAGTATTCTTTGGGGGTGGGAGTGGAGATGGCAGGAACGCTTGGTGAAAGATGACAAGGAAGAAGAGAGAGTGTAGGCAAGCATGCATGCTGTAAATGTTATGTCCTCACTCTGTTCAAGAAGTGAATTGGAGGGGCCCTGGCTGGCTCAGTAGGTGGAACATGTGACTCTTGATCTGAGTAGGGGAAGGGAGTGTGAGTCAGAGCCCCACAATGGGGGGCAGAGATTACTTTAAAAAAAAAAAAAAAAAAAGGAAGTGAAATGGAGATAATCTAAAGGCAAGAAGAGTTTCTTTTCCCTAAGTTCAGCTTGAGGTGGATATATAAATAAGCCAAATAAAGATGACCTTCAGATAATTGGGAGAAATTGCCTCAAGGGACAGAGTGTGGAGGCGAAGAAACAGATCTGGGAAACAGACTGCAGGGAAAGAGAGGCTGAGCTTATTCCGGGAGAGAATTTGCAAATAGTAGCCTGGAACTGAATTTTTGAAGAGTGGTGAAAAGTTATGGGATACCTGAAAGTTCGCTGGAGAACTAATGCATATGTGGTGAATGAATGAATCAAGCAAATCATTAAGGAATAAGCCTTGGGAGATGAGGATGGCACTCCGACAGAATGAGTGCTAAGGCAGGGTCGGTGTGAAAGACGCAACCCAGAAAATAATCGTCCCGGGCTTCTTGATCCAGAGTAACCATGGGAGTTGGACTGAAGGAAGTTACTCATCCGTAAACTGGGGGGTGTTAATTATGGTATGGTGCTTTATAGGACTCCCGTGAGGATTAAATGAATGTACACCTGTAAAACTCAGAGAACCGTACCTGGCATCTAACACTATGTGTTTGCTACTATAATAACTGGACTCAGAATCCCAAATCCTGGGTTTGAGTCCTAACTTGGGCAAGTCCCTTCACCTACCTTAGTCTCCTTCCTCATCTGAAATTGGAGATAACAAAACTGACTTTATAGGTTGGCTGTGAAAGAAGATACTGGAAAAGGCTTTGAAAAGTTTAAACGGTTGTACAAATGGCTGGCATTATTAGAGCTCCCCCTCCTCAGCCTATAATAAAAACTTAAAAGCTAACATCAGATGCTATATTACACTGTGCTTAGTACTTTACAGTATCATCCCATTCAATCTTTAAAACAACTTTAAGAGGCTGAGTACTGTTATTATCCCTGTTTACAGATCAGAAACGGTCTCAGAGCGTTTATGCCTGATTTGCCCAAAGTCACACAGCAAGAAAGTGGCAAAGCAGAGCACACGATTCCAAAGCCCAAGCTCCTGAGGATTATAGATGTGGCCCAAACCGTTGCCTGTGGAATAAATGATTGGCTTTGTAGAACTGTCAGGAATTCAGGGAGGGAAAACGAGTCACCAACAGAAATTCCCTCTCAAGAGGAGAAACGTTGTTGGGTAATGACTGCCAGAAATTCTTGGATATTTATTCTTTTATTATAAGAAAAAAAAGTTAATGCCCTCTAGGTGCCAAGCGCTGTATCAGAGAGGGGATGACAGCCCAGGTTGGCCTGTGACAGGCTGTTTTCCTCCACTTTTCCTTACTCCCAGATTTCCCCCCACCTCCCGGCTTGTGGTCCAGGCAAGCAGATGGTCGTGAGACCCAGATGGCGAGCCTAACCAGCCCCTTCCCTCCCTCTCCCTACCCTCCTCCTCCCCCGCCTTCCCGCTACCCCGTAACTGGCTCTCCACCGCCCATCTCTTTCCCCGGCTGCAGGTGAGCGGGAACCTTGGTGCTAGAGTCCGCACAGAGCCGCGCCTCGGCAACCATTGGCTCCTTGGCCGGTCCCCGCCTCGCGCTGGGCGTAACCGCCACTCCTCCTACCCACGGCTGGCCAGCTTCGCGAACAATGACGGCCGCTGCCCCGCCCACCTTTGGCGTCACGATCAAAACAATCCCCTAACTACAACTCCCAGAAGGCCAAGCGGCTCCGCGAGCACAGCCGCCTGAGGCCATTCGGCAAAACTACACATCCCGAGAGGCGTCGCGCGACCGCGGCTTCTCCATTGCGCAAGTGCGGAACCGCCTTCGTTTCCGGCATTGTCTGGGCGAGCGTGGAGTGCTTTTGGGTTTAGGTGCCGGCGGGGCTCTTCGATTTACGGGTTTGGGTTTGTGGCTGCGCAGGTGAGATAATAGGCTCGGGAATGCAACCGTCGCCCTCTTAGGGCCAGGACGGATTTCGGCGTCTGGGGGTCCCGGGACAGGTACTGGACTTCGAGCTGCGGTTCGCGATCGGAGATCATTCTTCACTATTTCTCGGCGTTTTCTAGACCACGAAGTAATTTTTTCCCTTCAGCAGTGCCTGGAACAACACTTTGTGAGAGGAAGCGTTTAAGTGCCTCCAGTTGACAGCCGAGGAAGAGGTCCAGAGAGATAAGATGATTTGTCTAACGACAGTACTTGGCAGTTGCTGAGCGGGGCGTTAATGCTCTTTTCTAAGTCCAAACCCAGTATTTTCTGCTTTGCATCCAGATCGCAGACGCCCTTTCTTGTTGATTAAGAGAGTTGGGGAGTGGACATTTGTTGCCCTATCAAGTGGAGTATCCCAGTAGAGTGACGAAAGGAGCTATGGAGGTGATATAATCAAGTCTTAGGTCAATGTGTAGAAATAATTTTATGTCTGAATTATTTATTCACTTGGTGAATTTATGAGGTGCCTTCGGGTTGTCAACCCTATTCTAGATACTAGAGATACAGCAGCAGACCAGACTGCCCAACCCTTAGATTCCAGCGGGGGTAGTCAGACAACAAACAAATACAGAATGAGACACATAGGGAGAAAAGTAAAGCAAGGTAAGGGGAACTATCCATGGGAGGATCTTGAACAGCGTCGTAACTTCCGTTTAGATCTGATAATTAATTTGTGTTCTAGGCACAGCAGCTACCCAGAAAAGATGGGAGAGGAGGCCAACGATGACAAGAAGCCAACAACTAAATTTGAACTAGAGCGAGAAACAGAACTTCGCTTTGAGGTGGAGGCATCTCAGTCAGTTCAGTTGGAGCTGCTGGCTGGCATGGCAGAAATCTTTGGCACAGAGCTGACCCGAAACAAGAAATTCACCTTTGATGCTGGTGCCAAGGTGGCTGTTTTCACTTGGCATGGTTGTTCTTTACAGCTGAGTGGCCGCACCGAGGTGGCTTATGTCTCCAAGGACACACCTATGTTGCTTTATCTCAACACTCACACAGCTTTGGAGCAGATGAGGAGGCAGGCAGAGAAGGAAGAAGAACGAGGCCCCCGGGTGATGGTAGTGGGCCCCACTGATGTGGGCAAGTCCACAGTGTGTCGTCTACTGCTCAACTACGCAGTGCGTTTGGGCCGCCGTCCCACTTATGTGGAGCTGGATGTGGGCCAGGGCTCCGTTTCCATCCCTGGTACCATGGGGGCCCTCTACATTGAGCGACCAGCAGATGTTGAAGAGGGATTCTCTATCCAAGCCCCTCTGGTATATCACTTTGGCTCCACCACTCCTGGCACCAACATCAAGCTTTATAATAAGGTCAGAGCCAAGGTGGGATGGAGGGAAGGGCTGCTATTAGGGTAGAAAGTTGTGCAAAAGTGTGCTAATTAAAACTGTCTATGACCATTTTGTTGCTCCCTCTCAGCTGGTATGATGGCCACATTATTTCAGAAAAGACAGCCTCAAATAGAAGTCAACCTCAGATTGTTAAACGTTTCTGTGGCTTTTTTTTTTTTAAGATTTTATTTATTTATTTGAGAGAGAGAGAGCGTGAGAAGGGCAAGGGTCGGGTCAGAGGGAGAAGTAGACTCCCTGCCGAGCAGGGAGTCCGATGCGGGGCTCGATCCCGGGACTCCAGGATCATGACCTGAGACGAAGGCAGTTGCTTAAACAACTGAGCCACCCAGGCATCCTTGTGGCCCTGTTCTTTTTTTTTTTTTAAAGATTTTATTTATTTATTTGACACAGAGAGATCATACGTAGGCAGAGAGGCAGACAGAGAGAGTGAGAGGGAAGCAGGCTCCCTGCTGAGCAGAGAGCCCGATGCGGGACTCGATCCCAGGACTCTGAGATCATGACCTGAGCTGAAAGCAGCAGCTTAAACCACTGAGCCACCCAGGCGCCCCTGTGGCCCTGTTCTTGAGTAATTTACTAAATTTCTACTTAGGACATGAAACAGTAGAAGAAGCAACATAATGAAATCCATGTTACAGGTTAAAACCACAGTCATTAAGAATATCATTTTTTTCTTGTACCTAATAGCCACTTAATCTATGTAGCTATGAGTTTGTTGGTTTTGTGGGTTTTTTTCCTCACCTTGATGCTCTCTTCTGCAGATTACATCTCGGTTAGCGGACGTGTTCAATCAAAGGTGTGAAGTGAACCGAAGGGCCTCTGTGAGTGGCTGTGTCATTAACACCTGTGGCTGGGTCAAGGGCTCTGGGTACCAGGCCCTGGTGCACGCAGCCTCAGCCTTTGAGGTTGATGTGGTAGTGGTTCTGGATCAAGAACGACTGTACAATGAACTAAAACGGGACCTGCCTCACTTTGTCCGCACTGTGCTGCTCCCTAAATCGGGGGGTGTGGTTGAACGCTCCAAAGACTTCCGGCGAGAATGTAGGGATGAGCGTATCCGTGAGTATTTCTATGGATTCCGGGGCTGTTTCTATCCCCATGCCTTCAATGTCAAATTTTCAGATGTGAAAATCTACAAAGTTGGGGCACCCACCATTCCAGACTCCTGTTTGCCTTTGGGCATGTCTCAGGAGGACAATCAGCTCAAGCTAGTACCTGTCACACCTGGTCGAGATATGGTACACCACCTCCTGAGTGTTAGCACTGCTGAGGGCACAGAGGAGAACCTTTCCGAGACCAGTGTGGCTGGCTTCATCGTGGTGACCAGTGTGGACCTGGAACATCAGGTGTTTACTGTTCTCTCTCCAGCCCCTCGCCCACTGCCCAAGAACTTCCTTCTCATCATGGATATTCGGTTCATGGATCTTAAGTAGAGATTGGCAGGAAGCCTTGCTGCCTGGGCATTAGAGATCTTCTGGCCATCACCAAAGGCAGATAGGCCGAGGTATGAGACTCTGTTGAGGCCATGCAGAGTAGTAAATAGTGAACTAGTAGAAAGCATATTGCTACCTCTTAAAACAGGTGGTGGAAACCCAGCTCTTCTAATCTTGAACCAAAAGGACAACCATGAGAATATAATTGGTTTTTTTGGATAACCGAAGGTGCCACTTTGAATCCTCTGAGGTCCTGGAGAATCCCATTTCTTCCACAATGCTACTTGGTGGACTGATTTTTAGGAGGAATTTTTTTTTTTTTTACACCATTACTACTTTATATTCTGTATATAGCATTTACTATCTCATCCAGGATGAAGGAATGAATCAGAAGGCCTCTTTGTAATAAAGTTCAAATGTGGAAAATTTTAATAAATATTTTTGCCATATCACAGAAGGTTGTATAATTTTTTTAAATTTTGTTTTTTCTCCCTAGCAAGATGGAAACATTCTTGGAATGAGTTATTGCTAAATCCTTAGAGGAGAGGAAAGCCAAGAGCCCACCTGTGAGCCAAGCAGTTGAATTTTTATAATGGCTTTCTTTTGCCTTCCTCGTAGGTAAACAGATACTAAATCTGTTGTCAATGCAAGGTTTACTCTGAGGAGCTACAGGTGGTGGTGATAAACTTGGATTGAGAATTCTGGTTTAATCATTTTCCAGACATAGCCCATTTGCTCTCAGCTGCAGCTATCATTCCTGTTGTCTGTCTGATTGGAACTGGGCCCTAGGTCAGTGTAAACTGAGCTTTCAGGTGGTAAGAAGCTGGGAAAGCCCCATTCTCTGATCTCTTGCAAATGATTTGTGTTCCTAGTTTAGACTGGATAATTGAGTACTGTCTAATGCCCTTCATCCATTCATTCTTTTCACAAATATTAATTTATAGAACAAATATAAATATTTATTGAACGTCTATTTGCCAGAAACCATTCCAGGTGGGGAACAAGTTAGACAAAGTCTTACAGAGCTTTCATAAAATAAACAAAAAAAGGTTAAGTGCTACGCAGAGTTAAAATTGGGTGGTCTGAGACAGAATGACTAGGAAAATGCTTTAGATTGGTGTCAGGAAAGGCCTCCTTGAGCACATGTCACATTAAGACCTGAATGGCTGTGTGAAATTGGGACATCTTCATGCTAAATCCTAAGAAAGGAAAAAAAAATGATGTATTCGATGAAAGGAAAGGCTGGTGTGGTGTTATCAAGGGGCAATTGGAAAAAATTGAGGCTGGAGGGGGCAGCAGAGACCAGATAATATTGGGCTCCTGTAATCTAAGAGCAGTGGCAAAGGATGGGAGAGGGGTGGTGTCTTAGTTCCTTCAGACTGCTATATGAAAAATGCCACAGACTGGGTAGCTTATAAACATCAGAGATTTCTCACAGTCCTGGAGACAGGAAATTACAAAGTCAAGGCACCTGCACAGTCGTGTTGTGATGATGGCTCTCTTTGGGGTTGCAGACTGCCTGCTTCTAGCTATGTCCTCCCATAGAAGGGCCAAGGATGCACTGTGGAGCCGCTTTTATAAAGGCACTAATCCTGTTCATGAAAGTTTTACAATCATGATTGAAGTAGCTCTCAAAGGTCCCACCTCCTAAATACCATCATCTTTGGGGCTTAGGATTTCAACATTATGAATTTTGGGGGACATAATCCAGACCAAAGCAGGTGGTTAAACGGAGGAATGGCCTGATTTTGAAAAGATCACTGCTCTGTGGAAGATGGCTTATAGAAGGAAGAGTAGGAGCAAAGATATGTGAGGAGACTTGTGGTAGTTTCAGCGTGAGAACTGATGGGGGGCATTAGAGTAGCCGAGGTGGAGTAGGAGATTGTCTTGGGATCTTTTGGAGATAAGATGGGACCTGCTGATGGCAGTGGTGAGGAAAAGAAAGTGGAATCAAAGCTGATTCTTGTATTTCTTACTTGAGTAACTAGATTGGATGAGGTTGGAGAAACTCAGGGAGGGGATGAGGGAATATCAAATTCTACTTTAGCAATATTAAGTTTCAGGTGCTTATTATTCATCCAAATGGAGATGCTGTGTGGACGCGTGGAAACAAGAAGCTAGGTTTGGGGAAGTTAGGGCTGAAGGTTCATGGGAGCTGTTGGCTTATAGAGGGCTTTTTAAGGCAGTAGTATTGGATGAAGTCAGGGACTCTGTAGGTGGAAATCAGGAGACAGAGATGGACTTTAAAGGCACTCCAAACATAAGAGGTGAAGTGTAGTGGGAGTTAGCCAAGGAGATTGGACTATGGATCTGGAAGCATGGATGTCAGTTTTGACCTTACAAGTGTAGTTTTGGAATGGTAAGGACAAAAGTCCTATTGAAATACATTTATTATTGTGAAGATGTACAGATAACCTCCATAGACAAACTTTGCTAAGAAAGGGAGGGGGGCTGGATGTAGGGTCAAGAGAGGGTTTTTTGTTAGTTTTTTAGATAGGATGCCTCAGCGTATCAACAGACTAGAGAGAGAATTTAATGTGGGGGGAGGAGAATCTTAACACCACTCTTTTTTCTGTATTTTCCCAAATACAACATTAAAGAGGGGCACCTGGGTAGCTCAGTTGCCTAAGCATCTGCCTTTGGCTCAGGTCATGATCCCAGGGTCCTGGGATCGAGCCCCGAATTAAGCTTCCTGCTCGGGGGGGAGCTGCCTTCTCCCTCTTCCTCTGCCTGCCACTGCTCCTGCTTGTGCTTTCTGTCAAATAAATAAAATCTTAAGAAAAATTCGTCAAAGAAAAAATTTGGAAAAAAATGAAGGAGTGAAGGGGATGGGATCCAGAGCACAAAGGGATAAAGTGCTTTAACACAAGCAGATTGCCTAAGGACAGGAAGGAAGGCAAGGGCATGTAGGTATGCATGTATGTATTTGTAAGATTTTATTTATTAGGGCACAAGCAGGGGGAGTGGGAAAGGGAGAGGGAGACTCCCTGCTGAACAGGGAGCCAGATGCGGGGCTTGATCTCTAGACCCTGAGATCATGACTTGAGCTGAAGGCAGACACTTAACCAACCGAGCCACCCAGGTGCCCCATGGGTAGTGGTATTTAAACATAAAAAGGTTGGGGCACTTGGCTGGCTCAATTGGAAAAGCATGTGACTCTTGATCTAGGGGTCATGAATTCAAGCCTCATGTTGGGTGTAGGCATTACTAAAAGAAAAAAAAAAAAGTAAAAAACCCAAAGAGGTCAGTGGCAGTTTTGCTACTGAAAAACTAAAAAACTTCACTGTGCCTATACCCAAGGGTAACAGTTTGTTCTGCCTGCCTGTTTATTTATGGTACGTTGAAATGACCTTGTGGTTTGCCATCTATAGGCATGTAAAGATGCAAGTGAAGAGGACTGGAAAAAGTACACATCAGAGAAGTATAAGGTGTTAATAGCAAAGTAATTTATTTGAAGTTTGGTGGTCTAGTTTGTTTTAGCTTAGATTTCACTGTGCAGTATTTTTGAGAAGTGGC
Organism: Meles meles; assembly: GCF_922984935.1. Classification (NCBI taxonomy): domain Eukaryota; kingdom Metazoa; phylum Chordata; class Mammalia; order Carnivora; family Mustelidae; genus Meles; species Meles meles. The sequence continues at coordinate 13,262,695 of NC_060073.1, read as the reverse complement.
TGGTAGTTTAAACCTTATGTTCTATTAAACATCCTTTCCAGGAAATATCTTGCTAAATAACCCTAAAATAAAATGGACAAGAAAATAAATTGTGCCTAAACCTTGGGATAGTGATTATGCCACCATTAGTGCTCATCCAGCTAAAAGGTTGGCATCCAGTAGTCCAGTGTCCTAGGAGAGCTTTATTATGTGTGACTGGTTGATGGAAGATCGAATTTTTATTTTCATTTGGCAGTGTCTAGCCAAAAGACAAGACAGTTTACAAGTTCTTAAGATGGCTGTAAGTAGTAAAGGTAAGACGCCTAACCTGTGAAGTTGGGGAAGTGGCAGTCTTAAAATCCAAGAAAAATATACCATAGAAAAACGAAATTTAATTTCCTTTTATTTATTTTTTAAGGTTTTATTTATTTATTTGACAGAGATCACAAGTAGGCAGAGAAGGAGGCTCCCTGGGAGCCCCATACCGGGCTGGATCCCAGGACCCTGAGATCATGACCTGAGCCAAAGGCAGAGGCTTAACCCAGAGCCACCCAGGCGCCCCGAAATTTGATTTCTCAAGGAAACAAATTAACCTGATTTATAGATAGAAAGCCTCTATAAATACTCTATCTCCAATAATAACTTTAAAGCACTTTAGCTCATATAAAAGGTAAAGATTTCATTTTTTAAAAAATATTTTATTTATTTGACAGAGAGAAATCACAACTAGGCAGAGAGGCAGGCAGAGAGAGAGGAGGAAGCAGGCTCCCTGCGGAGCAGAGAGCCCGATGCGGGGCTCGATCCGAGGACCCTAAGATCATGACCCGAGCCAAAGGCAGAGGCTTTAACCCACTGAGCCACCCAGGCGCCCCAGATTTCATTTTTTTTTAAAGATTTTATTTATTTATTTGATAGAGAGAAATCACAAGAGAGGCAGGCAGAGAGAGAGGAAGGGAAGCAGGCTCTCCGCTGATCAGAGAGCCCGATGCGGGACTCGATCCCAGGACCCTGAGATCATGACCTGAGCCGAAGGCAGCGGCTTAACCCACTGAGCCACCCAGGCGCCCCCAGATTTCATTTTTAATTAAAAAAAAAAAAAGCCAACAAAAACCACACCTAAAAACAAAAGAAAACTTCATTTCTTAATACACACTGGTCATTAAAAAAGAACTCTCTAGAGTGTTGCAGTAAATCGTGGCTTGAAGTCCTAAGTAAGAAGGAACTAGACCCTGATACATATGCCATGCCTGAGGAGGCATATGTATGAGAACGAGACCCCAGAAAACTGAAGGTAGACCTTTCCCCTTTACCTTGCTGCCTAGTACTGAAGTATTAGACCACAGTTAAACCAGCAACATTTGACACCAAACCCGAGGACAGACCGCAGGATTTAGAATCACACTTCATAGGTGAGCAACTTTGGCTTCAGAGAAGTGGCTGCTGGAACGCTTTTGAAAGACTGTTATGTAATAGCCAGAGCTCCTTTCAAAAGAGAAATGGCCTCGAGCTAAATGAGGAGCGAACACCTGGCCTAGCTCTTGGGTTCACAGCTGGGTAGGGCTAATTAGGGAAAAAGTGTGGCGCTGCGATCTATGCAGAGTCGGCCAGCAGCTCGCCAGGGACAGCCGGATTCCACTCGGTGTTCCCGGCGTGCGGCGAGGCTAGCGAAGCGGGCGTCCATCCCTTGTGCTGCAGTGAGAAACTGAGGGAACGAAGCCAAGAGCCTGCTCCCTCTCCGGGGGGCTGCCACCGCCTCAGGAGGCGCCCACTCTGAGCCTTTTTCCACGGATGGTCCTACGGTAGGCCGCAACTCGCGCCGCTCTCCATCCTCTTCCTCCTGCGCCTTTGGCAGGAACTTCGCCCCACACGACCCTCCTAGTCCTGGCGCGCCTTCCAAGCAGGAGTCACAACCAAAGCGGCCCATTAAACCATTATCGCGCTGGGACCACCGAGCTCCCTTCACTGAGGACTCGTCCAGTAGGAGGGCTTTAAATAAAGTTATCGCCATGGGACCGGGGGGAGAGGCGAGGGAGGGGTGAAGCTCTTCAGTCGCCACGCGGTTGGCCAATGCGCCACGGGGCTGAACTGGGAGGACGGCGGTGCTGAGTGATGATTGGCCACAGCAGAAGCCTGTCTGGGCCGTACCACACTTACTTGGAGGGGGTCTGGAGAAGGAGTGAGGGTGGCTCCTGGCTTTTGATTATCTCCAGCACACACATATAACTAATTTTACTTCCGAGGATTTCTTCTTGGATACTGTAGGGATTCAAAATAGGACACAGGGAAAGGGAAGACTCGCCCAGCCACTTCCCCATTTCTGACTCCTGCGCAGTACGCCAGTCCTCCTCGCCCAGTCGCCTGCGGAACCCGACGGCCGTGCGCGCGCGCGCTCGTTCTCTCGCGTGCGTACGGCGCTGTGCTCCTGCAGCCAATCAGGCCGCGAGGTCGCCGCGGTCGCCGGGATCGCGCGCACGCCCTAGAGCGGAGTGGGGGTGGGGGCTAGGGGTGAATGGGAGAGTGAACGGGGGCGGGCGCGGCGTCGCGAGCCGCATGAATGAGAGAAACGTGCCCCGCGCGAGGCGTCGCGCGCGCCCGGGACAGGGAGCCAATGGGAACGCTGGGAGGGCTCGAGACCCGGCGCTGAGGGCAACGGCCGCGCGCCGGCTCGAAGACGAGCGTCGCCGAGCGGGAGCGCGCGTAGCTGGGCGGGCGTGGAGCGTGCGGGGGCCGCGCGCGGCCTCTCAGAGGCCGGACGGCACTGCCGGGAGGCGGCGGCGACAACGACGGCGGCGGTGACGGGAACCGCGCCGGGGGTGAGTACCGGGGACACCGGCCCCTGCGGAACCGGAAGTGGCGGGCCACTGAGGTGGGAGGGGAGTGTGACCTCTAGGGAAGGGGGACCGAAGAGGGGGGAGGTGGTATGAGGCCCCATTCCTCCCCCGGGCCGGGTCATCCAACTGCGGCGGGACCCGTGGGCCTCGGAAACGGACGACGAGTAGAGGCCGGGGATCCGCGGCCACCGGGGCTCTGAACGGGTTAGTGCCCGGCCGCCCGGTCCTGGCTCCAGACCTCCGCGCCCGGCCGCCGCCCCTTCCGCCCCCGGCCCTGCGCCCCCGGGCTCTGCCGTCTCTCGCAGCCTCAGTGGGCCCTACCGCCGCGAATTCCGTCTTCTCGGTCTTAGCCAACTCTGCCCCAAATGGTGATTCTCCCTGCCCCAGCTCCGGGGTGGGGAAGGGGTGCTGGTCCCTTTTACCTCCCCGCATTTCAGGTCCCTTGCCCCCTTCTACTGATACTTATTTTGGCTCAAGCCTCATCCTGTTACCTGTTCTCTCCCATCTTTCCGTTTCCTCCCTACCCCCACCAGCTGGGTGCTCCGTGCTTTTAGTACTTTGTACTTTTTGCCAGTGGAGCTCGAATGCGTTTGCCAGTATTTTACCTATAGGAATGTCTTTGTGGGACAGGGAGGTGGAAAGTGTTTTACCCACTTGGGCAAATGACGCTAACGAGAAGTAAGAAAGTGACTTAAAAGTTATGGAAAGAGGTGTAGGATCGGGTATGTGTTATACCCTAGACCGTTTTTTGCGTTGGATTTTTCACTTCCTGGTTAATGCCATCTTGACTAGGCTGATTTTATATCACATCCCTATCCTTGTATCCCAGTATCCGTCGTACTCTATCAGATCTCTTCAGATTGCTCATTATCGCTCATTCTTAAAGATTCACCTAGTGCTTATAAGAATTGTACTGCCATGTACTGGCTACTTCCGTATGTAATAATACCCTTATTAAACTTCTGCTTGACTCCAGCCAACATCTTGACATGTGGATTATTCATGATACCTTGACTACTTTGTATTCAGATTTACTATATTGCAGTGTTACACTACTTTTTTTCAACAAATGATAATTTCTGTTATCAGTGGTACTGCTGATCTCCATTCACCCCTTTGCGGTACCTACTTGCATTAAACATTTATACAGTATGTTCTGTAGTTTGTTTTCTGTGTACATATTTCTATTCCATTGGTTACTTTGTGTCTGAATATGTCATACACATTCTTGTACACCTTTCTCATGCTGGTACAGATCCAGACTGCTGGTTGTGATGAACCATACTCACCCTGCAGTCTCATCCCTACTGCCCACAGCACATTTTTGTCCTTAGACTTGGTACGTCTTTATTATACCCAATAAATTGTTCCATTTTTGTTTTCTACCTTCTAATGTATATTCCCTAAACATTTCAAATGTTGATCACTTTTGTTTCCCAGTACGGTACGCCCCAAATTGCATGGCTTTTTATGATCCTGCATTACTATGGCAATATTAACCCACGTGACTTTTCTCCTGTCAGAAAATATGATCTGAAATAATATATGGTGTTTTGTGTTTTTTTTTTTTTTTAAGATTTATTCATTTGACATCGAGAGAGGGAATACAAGCAGGGGGATGTAGGAGAGGAAGAAGCAGGCTTTCTGCTGAGCAGGGAGCCTAATGTGGTGTAGGGCTCTATCCCGGGATCCTGGGATCACGACCTGAGCCGAAGGCAGACGCTCAGTAACTGAGCCACCCAGGTGCCCCTAATATATTGTGTCTAAATGATATTACTTACTCTAGGTAAAACTAAAGCAGTGTAGCTTTACATCTTCTCTACTCTTTGGGGCTTTGAGGGGAAAGTTTATTTTACTAGTTAGTACTGTCCACAAACCCAAGAATTTGCTTCTCATTGTTCACAAAGTTACTTAGGCCTAAATTGAAAAGGTTGAGCTTTGATTACTATAGAAACTGTGTTAAATAATCATAAAATCAGGCGCTAGAGGGGGTTTATCTTTTTTAGGCCTTTCATAATTTCTTGTACTCTCTTCTAATATTGCTGTTTGGCCCTCTAATGCTCTGTTTTTTTAAGGAGAGAGGCAGTGCATCTTGAAAGAAGGTGTCTTGCCTTCCATGCCACAGGTTAAGAGAGGAAGTGATGAATTCCAGGGCACATTTTTATTTCACTGTTTGAATCTTCCAACGTAGCAATTTCTGCCATTGGTATTTAGGGAAATACTGAACTGCTTGGGTCAAATGAACTTTTTTTTAAAAATTCTAACTGAAGTAAAATTTTTGGTCTGCAGATTCCAAGATGCAGTCACTGGGCAAGTGGTGTAGTGGATGAGAAAGTGGTAGAATGGCTTTGTGTTGGCAGAGGGGCTTGTGAACTCTGGTTCTTAAACTGACTGCTCAAGTGATTAAGTAGAATGGCCTCAGGCATTCTCTAGCCTTCAATTTTATGGAGTGGGTTAAGGGACTGTGTCACCAGATAATGTGAGTTAAGTGCTTTGAGATCACCAGATGAAAAGCATCCTATAAAATCCAAAGTGTTACTTGGCTACTACAGTCAACAGAAATAATTGTTACTCTTAGTCATATGGGGAATGTGAGGCTCAGTTGACTTCTGATAGGACAGTGTAGAAATAAATTGTTGAATTGGGAAGAAAAGGACCAGCCCCTATGGTTGACTCAGTTTCTTAGAGAGAGCAGCTCACCTTTCAGTTCAAGGACAGTTCTCACCAGATGCTTTCATGGGTAATTCCGGCAAACCAAAAACTCAGCTTTTGCCTCTTCAGGGTTATAACTAAAAAGCATCGAGAGATAAGAGACAGAGACATACACAGAAAGGAAATGAGACATACTGTCCTAATTTTGAGGTTACTTTTTTCTTTTTTCATTGTTGCAATAAATACCCTCTTTGTCCAAAGAGAAATCTCTTTTCTAGAACTGTCCTTCACTGCTATGCCCTTCTTTGTGTTTAGATTTTGATATTTTTGATATTTGTTACTGCCCATTTGTGTCAGGTGAGATGTACCCTTTATAAGAGAGCTAGTTCTTTGATGACCTCAGGCCAGGTGAAACCATGTTCTTCTCTTTCCAGTATGAACAGCACTTAGAAGAGTGAAGGATTCTGAATCCATTGTTCTCCCAATTCATAGTCCTTTCCCACATGCACATAAGTGAAGTGTATGCCATAAAAAGGCACTTTTTAAACAGAATAGCCTGTGGGGTGTTAACCTTGATGTTCTTAAGATATCCTCTGAAAGAATGTATCTGATGAAGATATCTGTGTTATTTATTTATTTGTTTATTTTTTCCAGGCGAGGCACTGTAACCCCATTGAATTCTGCATCTAGAAAGCCCAAGACTGAAGAAGAAAGATCAAAGACATTGACTAACCTGGAAATAGGGACCTCTTTGGAACTTTGCTTTCATCCACAGTACCCTTTTAGAACTATCATTGAGTGGAATTGATTTCTTCTTATTTTGCTACTATTGGGAAGAACATGGCTTCAGGGATTTTACGTTTCTCTTTAGTTTTGCATGAACTCTGTAGGAGACGGAGCCCTTAAAGGGTTTGGGAATAACAAGAAGAGATTGAAGACAGACAGACAAGCCTGCTCGTGTTCTCTCTGTTTTCCCTCCCCCTTCGAAGAAAAGGATTTACAACTCAACCTTGTAACAGCTGCTGCCCAGCTTTAGCCATCAAGAGAAAATAAATAAAATTAAATCACCATTGCCAGACTACAGGCCCTGAAGTCAAGGTGTGGGAGTGGTGGCATTGAGAAAACTGCCTAAAAGGGACGAGGACTCAGTAAAAACACCTTCTGTTTAAAACTGGAAGGGGCCTCAGGTTCCCTTTTGGATTAAAATAGAAACACAGGGCACACCTCTTAGGTGCAGCTCACATCTGGTGGAGTGTGGTAGTCGTGGAGGTGCTAGAGTGTCTCCTCAGAAGAATTTTTCCTTGCCCGTGTGCTCTCCCCTACCCTAATACCCTCTCCTGCTTGCCCGTTGGAGACTTGCCTCCATCCATGAGCTATTCCCTGATCTGTCTGACAGCCTGTGTTCTCCACCTGCAACTGTTTGCATGTGTACGGCCTACTGTTCGTCTCCAGTTTTTAAACTGTACAAGTTGTGTTTCTTAATCTCTCCCTCTTGCCTTGTTCTGGGGAGGTGGTTATTCATCATTTGGAATCACCTTTCCCCCTCCCATGTGCTTTCCTTCATTTGAGATCTTTTGACCTTTCGTTTTCCTTGGGAGGGGGAAGGGTGATAATTTTAAATTTCTGTTTCCCTGGTTTCCTTCTGTACTCTCTTTCTCCGTTGTTTCCCTCATCCCGTTTTCTTGTCTGTTCTGCCGCTGTGTGGGCCTGGGCTATGCGGCAGGGCAGACTTCCCATCAGAGCTCCAACATGCCCGCAGAGTCTGGAAAGAGATTCAAGCCCAGCAAGTATGTTCCAGTCTCAGCAGCCGCCATCTTCTTAGTGGGAGCCACAACCCTCTTCTTTGCCTTTACGTGAGTTTTCTCCCAGTGGTGGCATGGTGGGGGGGCTCCATGGGGGAGGTGAGGGGTGTTTTTGTCACATGAGTTTTGCTAGTTTCTCGCCATGTGCCTGGGCATCTTGTTGTCGGATAGAGGCAACAGCACATCTCAGAGATGTGGTTAAGCACAGGGAGGAAAAGCTTACCCTGTCAGCCTTGTTAGAAGTATTACTCTGTTGAATCCTCTCCGTTTCCCTGCCTCCCTTCCTTGGGAATCACAGATGTCTTTGTGTTTTCCTACCCAGCTCTCCATCATGAGATGATCGTGAACTAGGAAGGAGGTAGGAGGAAACCACCAGAGAGGCTTGAAGCAGCTTAAGCAATTGGTTCTGTGCAAGAAAGAACTAGACTAGAGGTTTTTCAGATAGTAATGGCTTTTCCCCAGGATGTCTGGAGCTGAGTGTACTGGAGAATTACAGAATTGATTTAAGAGATCTACCAAGGAGGCAGCTGTGCTTTTCCTCTTGCTCAGATGGTTTTCTCTGCACTCTTAAGGGCCGAAGCCTGGCCAGCGAAGGCCACTGGGAAAGGGCAGATTTTATTTAGGAAAAGTCCTGGTAGAATGCCTTCACATCCTTTCCTGCCGAAGGGATTGCAGTCATTCCTGCATTCCCTGGTCCTGTTTGGAAAAGCGGTTGCCACCGAAGGGTTTCCTGCTTAGGATATTCAGACTTGTTCCTCTGCTTGTCACTGGAGAAGACTGATTTATCTTTCCTCTTCCCACAGTATTTTGGCTGCCGACCACCTGGCTGGCCTCTTCGCCGTTACCTGTTTATGAATTAACACGTAGCAGGCTTCTGAGCCTTAAACTTTTGAGTCACCGAGTTAGTGTTCTAGTTGTAGCTCTTGAAACAATTGGAGCATGCTAGATTTTCTGGGGAGTTCACTCTGCCGTGATTTTGGCTCAGACCTAATTGTGAGGTGCTGTTTAGAGCAATGGGAGGTTACTGGGAAGAGGAAGGAAATGGATTGAAATGGTAGGGAATAAAAACGGTTTGGACTCACTGAAGGATGAATGAAGCGGGAGTTGCTGGGAAGGGGGCAGTTACTATTATGGGGAGAAATCTAAGAACTGATACTAAGTCTGAGTAGGGGAAGAAACTTCTCTTCCCCCCCAAATTGAACTTCGGGGATCAAAAGGAATTCTAAAAGATTTGGATTGTTTGGCCAATAGAGTCAGCGAAGTAATGATGTTTTTCTGTTTAGTTTTTAAACAAGGGAAAAAATGAATCTCTTATCTAGGTATGAGCATCATCCTGCTTTTTATGTGTTCTTCTGGAGGGTAGAGGTCATGGATTCTTTGGCTGCCAGCTCTGCAGCCTGAGCATGCCTGTTGAGTCCCTCAAGAGTCTAATGCAGCCCTACTTTTCTCTGTACTCTTCTTTATCTGACTTTTCCTCATAATTTTTTTCTCCTCCTTAAATTCAGCGTGCTTAGTGTTCTCTTCATATATTGACTGTCACTAAGGAGTTACGAATCTTCTGTCTTAGACTAGTTTTGGTTTCTGCTATTATGGCCAGTAAATAGAATCACTTTTTTTTTTATTTTAAAGATTTTTTTTTTAATTTTTTTTTAAAGATTTTATTTATTTATTTGACAGAGAGAGAGAGATCACAAGTAGGCAGAGAGGCAGGCAGAGAGAGAGGAGGAAGCGGGCCCCCTGCGGAGCAGAGAGCCCGATGCGGGGCTTGATCCCAGGACCCTGAGATCATGACCTGAGCCGAAGGCAGCGGCTTAATCCACTGAGCCACCCAGGTGCCCCTATTTTAAAGATTTTTTAAGTAACGTCTACACCCAGTGTGGGGCTTGAACTCATGACTCGGAGTTTAAGAGTTACATGATCTAGCGATTGAGCCAGCCAGGTGACCCTAGAATCAGAATTTTAACCAAGGGATGGTTATATGGGGTCTTCGTATCCTTTGTAGCAGCTGTGGTGCTGTGTCAGGAGGGTAGAGGGTATGGCACAACACCAGGTTGACACCCTTAAGCCTGCTTGATTGAGGAGGGTCTGTTTTCCTTCAAAAGGCGAGGCCTTCGGGAAGCTAGGAAATTCAGGGGGGCTGACTGAGCAGTCTCTCAGTCCATCTGTTCTTGAGAAGGAGCAAGCTGAATCGTTCTTATTTTGTTAATCTGAAGCCATCGAAGTGCATGGCTGGTTATACCAGTTTCACCACAAAGAGTTGTCCTGACATAGGCATTTTCTCGACAGATAGTTGAAGCTATTTAACCTACTTTCTTATTCCCTGGTGCCAGAGAAATAGGGGCCCTCCTTTTTCTTGGTCTCTCAGCCCCAGGAAAAAGAGTTTTGGAGAACAGTAATGGACTTTGGAATTACTGCCTCTAATCCAAAGTTAGAAAATCAAGTCATGGCTAGAGTCCCCCCTGGCAGTTTCCTCAGAGCCAGTTTCTGGGTTCTTTTCCTCCTCGATTCTCCCCTGCCCATCTCATAGAGACAAACACCCTCTTTATCTTCTATCACCTAGCTCTTGGTACCTGTGAAATTCTCATCTCTTCCTTTACATCTGAGCTTAGCAGTTCTTCTGTAAGTATATATCTGGGCTGAGCTGCCACTGTTGTCAAAAACTGTTCCCCCCCACAGATTATATCCTTTTTGAGGTTTGGTTCCTTGGAAGGACCCCCCCTCCGCAGTTTAAAACTATATACAACCTAAAAAAGAGTTTCTGGTTTCAAATAGACGAGAAGAAGCCTCTCTTTTGTTTGTTTCATTAGTTGGTTTTTTTTTAAGATTTTATTTTTAAGTAATCTCTGCAATCAACGTGGGGCTCAAGATCTTACAACTCCAAGATCTCGAGTTAGGTGCTCTACCGCCTGAGCCAGTCAGGTGCCCTAGAGGAAGGCTGTCTTTTGAACCACCTCCTGTTTGGGGCCCTGAATCTGTAACTCTTGTCATCTTCCTGTTCTCTTCACTGGGCTATAACTGTCTGTTCTTAGAGCAGTCTAAGTCCCAGTTGGGAACAGCTTTGGGACATCGAGGACTGAGAGTAGGAGAGAGAGTCCTTTTCAGTTGGCAGACATAATTAGTGGAGGCATGTAGGGCTCAACTCATTAGGAACAATTTACCCTTGGTGTTTCTCTGGCAGGTAGGGAAAGCTGTGAGCAGAAATTATCAGCTGGGTTTGGTCGCCAAAAGGTGATCTGACCTGGGGAAGCTTGAATAGAACAGTTGAGGCCTTCCCTCCAGAACCCTGATCCCTTCCGTTCATTGAATTTGTTCTGTACCAAAACCAAGTGGGAGAGTTACTGGGGATTCTGTTTTTTTTTTTTTAAAGATTTATTTATTTGACAGATAGAGACCACAAGTAGGCAGAGAGGCAGGCAGAGAGAGAGAGAGGAGGAACCAGGCCCCCAGCCAAGCAGAGAGCCCGATGCGCGGCTCGATCCCAGGACCCTGGGATCATGACCCGAGCCGAAGGCAGAGGCTTTAACCCGCTGAGCCACCCAGGCGCCCCTGGGGATTCTGTTTTAATTTTCTGTTTCCACTGTTGGGGAAGGAGAGTGTCTGCTAAAGTAACTTTCTTCCTCCTGATTAGATCCTACACCCTGTGTTTTAAGATAATGGGCCTGGATACTCATCTGTCTTAGTTCAGTCCCCTTTTGTGATTGACAAAGGTAGGGGGCAGTGCTAGGTAAGAGGAATCAGCACTGTTTGGGGGTCAGGAGACTAATTTTGGTAAAGTCTGTTAATCTTTGTGAGTCTGCTCATTGTAAAATGAGGAGGATGACCAAGAGTAGTTTATTTAAACAGAGTGACCCTTTTTCCAGTGAGATCTTAGGTGGAACCCCAGTGTGTAAAACATGAGAGGAGGGCTGCTCTGGGTCAAGTGAGGCTGGTTAGAGCCCCAGCCATTTGGTTTCTCTCCTCTTTGCCTCCTTGGGGACCCCTGCATCTTTCTTAGAGCTCGCAGCAATGCCATTTGAAATAAATCACTGAACTGCCTCCCTAAAATCTCCTTGAGCTCTTAGTTGAGTCAACCAATATCTCATTGTGTATAGTTGTGAAGTTGGTAGGGAGGGCACAGTCCTAAAATCTCTGCTGCAAGCCGTCCTCTACAGGCAGGATACAAGTCAGGGTTGTCCAGAAATCCAGGATGGTCTTTCTGGTGTCCAGTCTATGAGAGAGCTTCTTTTCACTTTCTGCCTCTGGCTCCTCCCAACCCTTTACCCACAGAGTTGGGTAACCTTAGTGCCTTTCCCTCTGGTCCTTTTTATCTTGACTGCAGAAGTGCTAGCACCTGATTTGAGTGGGAGCAGCCTCGTGATTTAGGGCATTAATTGAGCAGTGGATGTTCCTTTTACTTCCCACGTTTTTTCATCCAGGAATAAGTGCCCAAGTCCTACATCTTGTACTCAGCTGCTTGAAAGTGTGCGTAAGACACGACCAATCAGGTATCTTAGGGAAAAACTTACCCACCTGAGAGGGGAAAATTTTTTTTCCCCGTGGAATCTTGAAGATCCCCAGGGGCAGGAAGTGGGCTGTTCATTCCAGCCTTGCCTCCGGAACAAGAAACACTAGCCATAGAGTAAAACTATGTGCTAGGCATGGGCGGAATGCTTAGACCTATTCTTTAGGAGCTTAGCACCTCTGTTTTAAGTGTTCTTGAATTTCTAGTACCTCACATAGGGGAGGTGGACTTAGGGATGAAGATGGAACTGGAGTGATAATTGATGATGATGGTGATAGTTATTAATGTATTGGGGGGGCGCATGTTTTCTATGCAGTGAATGCTCAGTATTAAGCTAGCTGGTTTAAAAAGAATTCTAGGAAAATAAATAAATAGAAATGAAAAGATTTCTAGGGTCTTTTCAGATACCGTCTCCTGCATTCTCCTATCTGTATTATGTAGCTGAAGTAACAAGATTGGAGAGTTTTCTGTAGATTACCTAAGGCTACATAGCAGAGCATTGATTGAGATGGGATTAAGATCCAAAGCTTCTTGACTCCTACTTTTTCTTACCAGCAGCTTAACCATTTTTTATAATAGAAGTGTTAGGGCTTTTTCAGTTTTTCAGGACTGTGGGTATTTTTTTAAGTTTATTTATTTTTTTAAGTCATCTCCACACCCAGCGTAGGGCTTGAACTCACAATCCCTGAGATCAAGAGTTGCATGCTTTTCCGACTGAACCAACCAGGTGCCCCAGGAGTGTAGGTATTGAAACCCATTCTGTCTGAAAACAGAAGTGCTGGATGGGGGTGCAGAAGAACCTGTTCTTCCTGGGTTGGTATAGGTCTGGGAGTCTCATCAATGAGTCAGCCAGCCTTCTGGGCTCCAGCCACTCCCTTTGCTTTGGAGCTCTGTGATTATTGCCATAGGCTGAGGACCAGCCCTAACAACTCCTTAGCCCAGGCCTCATCTTCCTTCAAAGGCAGCAGATTCAGACAGGCCGCTTGGAGTGGTCACCTAGGAATTTGGCAAAGTACTATAGCAACAGCAAGCCTCTCCAAGCCAAGTAGTATATGGGATGTGGCAGGAACAGGCTCTGCTGCTTCTCGCCTCTCCTCGGTTGAGTGTTCCATCAGCTAGGGTGTGAAGGTGGGACGCAGTGGGTCCTTGATTTCAATCAAGGGGCAGATGCTGCCTGGGAAGTGGAGTTACTTAAATTGTTTCTAGATGCCAGCTACTCTGGGCTTTATTTTGGCAACCGAAACTGAAACTGGCTAGATCGGAGGATTACACGAGCTTCAGCTGGGATGAGCTTCAGCTGGGATGAGTTGCTATCAGGAGTGGACCCCCGGCTGCCTCAGTTGGTGGAGCACGCGACTCTTGATCTCAGGGGCATGCGTTCGAGCCCCACGTTGGGTGTAGAGATCACTTTGAGATCTTTGGGGGTGGGGAGAAGATTGCAGGGGTGATGTTCATTATCCAGGGATGGGTGGGTGGCAGCGTACCCAAGAAGTTGGGTGATTTTCTTCATTTGGAAATGGAAAAACTGAAGAAAAAATGGCGTGAGAAAGACTGCTGTGTGAGCCTGCAAGGGGCTGATATCTCATGCTCTGACCTTAGCTCCCTTCAGAGATCCAGCAACCTTTAGTCTGTTGGAAGCTCGAGAGGCCACTGTAGCTACAGTCGTCAGTTCTAGGAACGAGACGTTTAAATCATGGGCACCTCAGTGTTCTAAGGATTTAATTTCTTCTTCCCTTCTAATTATCTTCCCAGGCTGTAGGAGTCAAGTGAGTCACCCTTTCTCGTCTTCCCCTGGCGGAAGTCAGAGCAAGACAGCTAAGCGCCAGGGAGGGGCTCTGACCTGGATGACTGGTTTTTAGTTTCTGTCCCTCCCTCCTAAGGAACCTGGGAGGTCATCCTTTGGGTGGGTCTCTGTAAGGACTCTTCTTGCTTGTATTCCTCCCCAAACCCTGCCAGAGTATGGGGACATATTTTCGGAACCAGAGAACCCCCTAGAGGAAGAGGCTTCCCTGGGAGATGTGGATAGAGGAAAACGAGGGCTGTGACTCAAGGTCTGTTTTCCCTTGAAATCAGTGCCTGCACCTCGCTTCATTATTTCGTTTCCCAATTACCTACTCACCTACCTAGAGAAGCAAAGAGTTGGTATTTACTATCTAAAAGCCTACCACACGGTAAATAAGCACTTAATTTTTTTTTTTAATGAATGGCAAATTTGAATAAATAGATGGAGGTGGTGAAGACTTGCGAGATGCTTTGTGACAATCAGTTTTATCTCTTCTTCCGATTAAGGAGCTCAATTCCTATGAATTCCTCACATCTTGAATCACCATTCAGGGCTGTGCTTTTTGTTTTGATGGAGACAGATCTCTCAACAGAATCCAGGACTACTGTGGATTAATTCTCCAGACTCATTTGCTGTCTTGTTCTCCTGGCCCCTTCTTCCTTTCAGTGAACTCTTCCTTTCCTTCTGGCTGGTCCAGATAGAGGGGACAAGGACAGATGCTGTCCTCATTCTGGAGATTAAGTTCTCAGCCACAAAGCAGATTAGGGTATTTAGCCGCTGTCTTGTAAGGGGAAGTTCTTCATGAGCTGAGATAGGAGACGGAGCATTTGATAGTACTGACAAAGCGACCTGGACATCAGATGTTCTTCTGAAATTTCCATCTCGCAGGAAATCAGAAAGGGAGAGTTCTTACAGCATTCCTATTTATGAACTCCTATCCTGAGAGAAATGGAGTTTAATCATGGACTGGGGCACCCCTCTCTTTTTTGGGGGGGTGTCAAAGAAAAGTTACCTAAAGCATATCTCTTGATTTGGACCCTGTGGAATATTGGATATGTTTGGCCAGTTTCTTTTTCCTATAGGATTTAGGGCTGATTTGGTCTGTTCCCTCCTTTTTTCCTCTCCCCTACTCTTCTATGTCATTTATAGACCTCAAGGGGTCTAGTTCTATGTCTTGATACCCATAGGTATCTCTGTGTGGTCCCCCTCCCCTCCTTGAGAACTGGTTTTTAGTTGAATAAAACTCTCAGGAATATCTGGTACAGTGAAGAAATTTTAGGCAGTTAAGAGTGGTTGAAAGCCAGGTGGGAAGAGAGAAGGGGAGCCAGAGAGGCAGGTGGTATCCCATGCTTTGCGCCTGTGTGCAGGTCAGTGGGGCATGGCTGAGATCCAGCAGCCTCGGCCTGTGCAAGAAAAGGGAACGTAGCTGGCGTCAGTTACATACTCAGTCCCTCGTTCTTGTGCCTGCTTAAAAGGAGATAAGGACAGATTCCAAAATGTGGAAAGAGCCACAGGGGGAGAGTGAATCTGAAGAACACAGACCTTTAGTACAAGGGGTTATGGTAGGAGAGATTCTGAGCCTCGTACCTTGATCTGAAATGAGCATTTCTATGGGAAAACTAGACCCACTTGATTTGAAGGATGAAGATAATTTGGGACAGCAGAGGTGAAGCACACATGATGTATAGGTATGGGGGCTAAACCTTTCAGGTTTTTATATGGTTGGTGTCCCAAGTGTTAGGGGTAGCCCCTCATTTTCTTTATTATCTGTGCAGCTGTCCAGGACTAAGCCTCTCTGTGTCACCTGCAGTGCCCATCTACAATGCGATTGTTTTTCTCTTTGTGCTGGCCAACTTCAGCATGGCCACCTTCATGGACCCAGGGATTTTCCCTCGAGGTAAGATCTCCTCCTCTCTTGGAAGCTCCTCAACTACCTTTGAAAAAGAACGGTTTCTGGACATATGCATTTAGTCCTGGGCCTCAGGACTCTGGGGGTTTTGGAATACGTCAATAGTCTAATGATGAAAAGTGGGTCAGAGTCTTCCAGAATAGGTGCCATAACTTCTAGTCCTGTTCATTCACTTTGGGTCAACTTTTGATTTTCAGTTACTCATTCAGCAGGGATTCCTTTGAACATATGAGTCCCCAGGCACAGTAATGATCTAGGATGAAGGGTTGACAGTTACAGCAGGTGGCTTGAACCGTAGTGAAGGCATGAACAAAGTTCTTTGAGGCCATAGAAAAGTGTGCACTTATATCTGCGCCAGGAAATGGGAGCAGTGCTGCAAAGAGGTGGCAGGAAGGACATCAGGTAAGGATGGCAGAGAAGCACATTCTAGGTCCAGGAAGCAGCATGTGCCACAAATGCCGAGCTCAGTGGGGTGGAAGATAAAGCACATAGTGGGGCCAGAAGAGGTAGGAGGTGAATGAGAGCCAAATTGTCAAAGACGATGTGCTAAATTAAATAGGTTATATTTCTTCATTTGGACAGCAAGAGGTCTTTAATTGAAGGAATCATGGGCTCAGATTTCTTTTCACAATAATAATTCTTGAAGCAAATACAGATACTTTTGGGGAGGCTATTGCCATAATGTAGACCACATGAGAACTTGAATTCAAGGCTGGATTTAGAGATTTTTCCCTGCAGAATCAACACATTTCTTCGTGACCATTTGTTTATTGGAGGAGAGCGAGAGAGTGAAGGAGTTGTCTAGGGTAGTCCCAAGGCTCCTAACTTGGGAGATAAGTTGGATGCTGATTTTTATAAACCAAGATAGGAGTTACAGGAATGTTGAACATGTTTGGAGGGAAGATAGCCTCTTACACACAGTTGAACTCGAGATAGTATGTTTATTCAGATATAGTTGCCCACTGGCCAGTTGAGTAGTCAGACTCAGAGACTTTGATCTCAGAGGCTTCAGCCATGTGGTGTTTGAAGCAACAGCAGTAAGATTGTCTAGAGAAAGTAGAAGATTAGGAATGAACCAAGGTCAGATCTAACCAGCACTGGCATTTTAATAATGAACAGAGGAGAAGGAGGAGCCATTGGAGAGGGATTGGGCAAGAGAGGTCAGTAGGAGAAGAAACTGGACAAAGTGGGAACTAGGGAAGGTTCATGAAGTTCATGATGGTTAGCAGTATCAGAAATTAGATCCAGTAGTTTGAAAACTCAGAATTGCCTATCATTTTGGTAACTAAGGAATTTAAGATCTTGGCAGGGATAGTTCTTGTAGTGTGTTTAGGTATGTATGTGGGAAAAATACAGTTAAATTAGCAAAACTGATGGTTTGGAAGGCAGTGAATGGGCAGTGAGGAAACAGAGCCCGGTTAAGAAGAGAAGGCAGAAGATGGAATGTCTTAGGGGAGAGAGAGAGCTTTGGTTTATTTTTGTTTTTGTTTTGTTTTTGTGATAGAGAAGATTAAAGCACTCTGATAGAATGAGGAGGTGGAACTGGAGAGGAGAAGGAAGTTGAAACTGGAAAGGGGAATAATAGAAGAATTACCTTATGGGGGAGGATGTGGTTTCCCCATGCGTGTTGGAAGGGTTAAGCTTAGAGAAGAAGTAGGCTGTTCTGGCAGAGGAGAGGAGGTAAGAGTCAGGAACCATCATTAGATTTAGAGAGAGGTTGATAAGGGTTGTTGCTGGTAACCAATGTTTCTCTTACCTGTGAAGTTAACTTGCAAGGATGAGACTTAAATTGGGAAGAAGGCTTTGGAGAGAATGAGGTTTTCTTGAGATCATTGTGCTCACAAAGCCTGTATCACTGTGCTTTGTTTGTGACTTTTGTCTCAAAGATTAGTTGAACCTAAGGAACTTGGAGTCTCTAGCGCCAAGGAGGGCTTTTTTTTTTTTTTAAAGATTTTATTTATTTATCTGACAGAGATCACAAGTAGGCAGAGCGTGCGCGCGCGAGAGACAGAGAGAGAGAGAGAGGAGGAAGCAGGCTCCCTGCTGAGCAGAGAGCCCGATGTGGGGCTTTATCCCAAGACCCTGGAAACATGACCTGAGCTGAAGGCAGAGGCTTTAACCCACTGAGCCACCCAGGCGCTCCAGGAGAGCTGTTTTTTTAAAAGATTTTATTTACTTATTTGACACCCAGAGAGTGAGAGAGCACTAGCCAGGGGGAGCAGCAGGCAGAGGGAGAGGGAAAAGCAGACTCCTCACGGAGCAAGGATCCTGACTCGGGGCTCGATCCCAGGACCCTGGGATCATGACCTGAGCCAAAGGCAGATCCTCAACCGACTGAGCCACCCAGGCACCTCAAGGAGGGCTTTCTTAATGAGCCTTTAATGTCTATAAAATATTTATTGATCTGGATGGAAGACATCCTTGTCATTTGGGATGGGTTTTATTTTGTTCTGTTTTAAAGGTCCTTGCTTTCAAATAGCTCATCGGTCTATAAAGAAAGATAGGGAAGACATTTCTAGGAATAAATATGCTATACTGTGCTAAGTTATAAGAGTAACCTAAGAACCATATAGTACTTTAAGAAGAAAAAGTGCTCACTTCTGGTGTGGAAAGAGTCATATTTTAACTTTTTTCCTTTAAAAGAAAACTTTTTTAAAAAGTAAAGATTTTAATAAGGAATAAATATTCACGATGTAGAAAGCATAAAAACCACAAATACCACCTATAATTTCACAGCCAAAGGTAACTGCTATTGAGGTTCCTGGGTGCCTTAGTAGGTTGAGCCATCTGATTCTTGGTTTCAGCTCAGGTCATGATCTTAGGGTCCTGGGATTGAGCCCTGCATCTCCTTTTTGCCCTGCCTTTCCTCATGCTTGTGCTCGTGTTCTCTCTCTTGAATAAATAAATAAAATTTTAAAAGAAGATAACTACTGTTCCTATTTGCTTTCAGTGGTTTAAAAATTTATATGTATAACGTTTACATATACTACTTACCTATATCAAATGTATGTCATTGTTGGTTTTTCAAAGATGTATTTATTTATTTTAGAGAGCGCCAGCGGGTCGGGGTGTGTGAGAGAGAATCTCAAGCAGACTCCCTGTTGAGCGTAGAGCCCGACTCGGGGCTGGATCTCACCACTTCAGATTCTGACCTGAGACAAAATGGCTTAACTGACTGAGCCACCCAGGCGCAAGTGTGGATTTTTGTTTTCTATTTTCAAAATGGGATCTTTTGTTTGTACCGTTCTTTACCTTGGCGTTTTTTTCACCTATTTATATTTTAAAGCATTTCCCCAGTCAGTGAAAGTTGGAAACTTAATTTTTAATCCCTATACCTTCATTTATTTTTCCTTCCCATGTGTATTTTTTTCTAGATTAATAATAAAAAGTAAAAATTGTACACTGTAGATGAGAAGGCAAATAGTGCCCTTTAAGTTATAAAGTAGGATCATGAGTTTCTGATAATTGAAATTGAAAGGACATTCAGTGGGGCACCTGAGTGGCTCAGAGGGTTAAGCCTCTGCCTTCAGCTCAGGTCATGATCTCAGGGTCCTGGGATGAGCCCCGCAGTGGGCTCTCTGCTCAGCAGGGAGCCTGTTTCCCCCTCTCTCTGCCTGTCTCTCTGTCTACTTGTGATTTCTCTCTGTCAAATAAATAAATAAAATCTTTAAAAAAAGAAAAAAAAGAAAGGGCATTCAGGTAAGGAGAGACTATCTTGAGCCAGCAAATAATACTGAAATATATAGGGAATTAATAGAGTTAGGGAAGATCTTTTGGGGAAGGGATTTGTGCATGGATAAAAAGGGTTGCTCTGAATTCCTCTCTTGAATTGCTGTAGTTTTCATGTATGTGTAGACATTGAACTATTATGCAGACTCATTACATTTGTGCTTTGATATGTAAATTATTTCATTACAGATATATTTGTAGTATGTAAACCAAGTGTCAGCATTCCTGTAGCAGAGCTACCTGTGAGTCATACTGTCTTGAACCTCATTTCCAGTGTGTTTGGTAGTGTTGTATTGTAGGGCTGATCTCACAGTATTAGTTATTAGTTCCTGTTCTCTCTTCCCCAGTAGACTGAATTCCTCGAAGGCAGAGGCCATATTTTAAATATCACTGGATCCTTCATGCCTAGTACAGTTCTGGCATAGTTGTTTTTTTTTTAACTGATTTTTCCTCTCTGCAGCTGAGGAGGATGAAGACAAGGAAGATGATTTCCGAGCTCCCCTTTACAAAACAGTGGAGATTAAGGGCATCCAGGTGCGCATGAAGTGGTGTGCCACCTGCCGTTTCTACCGTCCTCCTCGATGTTCCCACTGCAGTGTCTGTGACAATTGTGTGGAGGTAGGAAGCCTGATGGGGGTGGACCTGGGTGCTAAATCTAAGTTCTCTTCTTCCTGTCCGTTGAATAAGAATTGAATCCTCTGTGTTCTGGGTCTTGGGTGCAATCTAGCCCTGGCTGACTATCTGGGCTGTATTCTAGCTCTGTCAAAAAGTGTTCTCAATTAGATGAATGGATAAAGAAGTGGGACATACACACAATGGGATGTTATTCATCCTTGCCAATTGCAGCGACCTGGATGGAGGTAGAGAGTAGAATGCTAAGTGAAATAAGTCAGAGAAACACAGATATGATTTCACTTATATGTGGAATTTAAGAAACAAAACAAATGAGCAAAGGGAAAAAAGAGAGACACACAGAAACCAAGAAACAGACTTGTAACTATAGAGAACAAACTGATGGTTACCAGAGGAGAGGAGGGTAGGGGGATGAGTGAAATAGGTGATAGGGATTAAAGTGTGCATTTACCAAGATTAGCACTAAGTAGTATACAGACTTGTTGAGTCACTGTATTGTATACCTGAAACTAATACAATACTGCATTTAGTATCCCGGAATTAAAATTTAAAACTTAATTTAAAAGTTTTATCTTTCTAATTTAAAAGTTTTATATTATGTAACAGCTATAAATAGGGAACACTTATTCTTATGTATATATGTGTACATTTTAGTGTTTATAATTTAGACGAAATTGGAAATGGAAAAAGTTATCAGTGATGTACAAATGAGAGGTAGAGCATATTCTTCTCTTGTAGGAGGGACCCCAAGTGGGAATAGGCTTTCCCACCTGTAGCCTTTCTGACTCATCTTTTTGGTCATTTGTCCCAGGTTTGTGTTATCTCCTGCATCCACTGCATGCTGTCTGTTGTACTCAGATCTTACAGCTATATTCTCTTCCTGCGTGTCCTTCTGCGTCTCCTGTCTCTTATTTTTAACCCTTTTTTCCCCAGTCAGTTTTTACTTCGCTATAAGCAATTGCCTGCCAGGGCTTTTTTTTTCTCATGAAGCTTCATGTTTTTGTAAAGCCTCTGATGTTCATCTCTTCAGAGTTCATGATGTCAAGAGTTCCTTGGTCACCTTGGATAAACTCTGAGAGGGGGCCTTGGCCTTCGATCAGCCTCTGGAAGGTCTTCCTTACAGATTGATAGAGTAAGATAAAGTGCCTGAGCTTGTTGTTAATTTAGCAACTAAACGGTGAACACGATCGCCTGTTAATGAAAGCAGCGTTTCAGTTCTGACATTTGGTCCATTTCTTTCTTTTTTTTTTTTTTTTTAAGATTTTATTTATTTATTTGACAGACAACGAGATAGGGAACACAAGCAGGGGGAGTGGGAGAGGGAGAAGCAGGCTTCCTGCTGAGCAGGGAGCCTGATGCAGAGCTTGATCCCAAGACCCTGGGATCTTGACCTGAGCCGAAGGCTAATGCTCAACGACTGAGCCACCCGGGTGTCCCCGTTTGGTCTCTTTCTTAACAGAAGTGATCTAGGGCTCTTGTCCAAGGATGCTTCTCAGTGTTTCTCTTTTTGCCTCTAGGAGTTTGACCATCACTGCCCCTGGGTGAACAACTGTATTGGTCGCCGGAACTACCGTTATTTCTTCCTTTTCCTCCTCTCCTTGACAGCACACATCATGGGTGTGTTTGGCTTTGGCCTCCTTTATGTCCTCTACCACATGGAGGAACTCTCAGGGGTCCGCACGGCTGTCACGTATCCTTCTGTGGGTTGTGGGCTTGGGAGCGGGGAGGAGGAGGAAAGTTGAGCACCGTGGTAGCAAGGGTCAAAGGGAAGGTGGCTCTTGGTAGGGGCTGGGGATGGTGAGATCATGTTGCTCTATTCTCCTTGATTCTTTGGCTTTAGAATGACAGTGATGTGTGTGGCTGGCTTATTCTTCATCCCTGTAGCTGGCCTCACGGGATTTCATGTGGTGCTGGTGGCTAGGGGACGCACAACCAATGAACAGGTACGGGGTGAAGTGATGGGAGACGCACTGTAGAGCTGGGCCTGCAAATCTTCGCCCTCTAATGAGAGTATTGTGGAGTGCTTCCAGAGATCGATGCCTGATGAATACTTTTTATGATGAAGTATCCGTGCTCCTCATGAAAGCATAAGAACAGAACCATTTTCTTTCTTTTTAAGATTTTATTTATTGACAGAGTGAGTGAGCATATAAGCAGTGGGTAGTGGGAAGTAGAGGGAGAGGGATAAGCAGGCTCCCCACCGAGCAGAGAGCCTGATACAGGGCTCAGGCCCAGGAGCCCAGGACCATGATCTGAGTTGAAGGCAGATGCTTAACCAACTGAACCACCAAGGTGCCCCAGAAGCATTTCTTAGTTGACAGACATTTGCAGGATTTACACTGTATACCGGACAATTTAAGCTCTGAGCTCATAGAAACAGTAGTAGACTTAGGCCAGCTCTTAGGAAGCTCATGGTACTACTTAAAGGGAAATGCTTATTCTTATGCTTATAATAAAGCTGACCTTACCTGCTTTCTTTTATGTATATTATCTTAGTTTTCAATCTTGAGAGAGCTGTGTATCATTTCACGTAAGAACACTGATGTATGGGGTCAGATAGCTACACTATCTGGGTGAGGTAGCCCTAGGATTCAGACTGAGTCTAGAGTTCCCGTTCTTCTTAAGATTTTTATTTATTTATGACAGAGAGAGATAGTGAGAGAGGGAACACAAGTATGGGGGGAGCTGAAGAGGGAGAAGCAGGCTTCCTGCTGAGCAGGGAGCCAGATATAGGCCTCCATCCCAAAGGCAGGCGCTTGATGCCTGAGCCACCCAGGCGCCCCTAGAGTTCCCATTCTTAACTTTTACGACTATAAATTTCTTGACGGTAGGGTTGTTTTTACTCATTTTTGTATCTTCTGAGTAGAGGGTGCACAATAGTTGGTTATCAATTTGTGCTTTGGCCTTTGGAGGTCAAGGTCCATCATCTAAGTGATAATGGCCCATTTTTCCTTCTTCTAGGTTACGGGTAAATTCCGAGGAGGTGTGAACCCCTTCACCAATGGCTGCTGTAACAATGTCAGCCGTGTGCTCTGCAGTTCCCCGGCACCCAGGTACACCCAGCCCTTTGGTCTAGTTTTCACTGTTGGTCAAAACGTTTGTCTTTGGACTTGTTCTAGTATAGGGGAAGTTGGATGGGAAACTGCTGTTGAGGAAGGGTTCTCTTAGACTGGGAAGTACCTGCAAGGGAGAGCCATGGTGTCCTTTAGTGGATACCCTGAATTCAGTCGATATCTTTCAGGTATTATGGCTACTCTCCTTGGAGAGTTGAGGGTGAGATTTACTCCAGAGTGGCTTGAACTAGGTATTTGCCCAGAGGCCTAGTCTTGGTGCAGTTCTTCCTGGAATCTAAGAAATCAGTTCAGTGCTGAGCTTTTTGCTGTCTTGGTCAGACTGTTCTTTATTTCTAAAAATGTTTTATACAAGATAGGCAACCACTAGGTATTTTAGAATGAATGAATGAAAGCCCTCTTACTCTTGACACTCAGGTATTTGGGGAGACCAAAGAAAGAGAAGACGATTGTCATCAGACCTCCCTTCCTTCGACCAGAAGTGTCAGATGGGCAGATAACTGTGAAGATCATGGACAATGGCATCCAGGGAGAGCTGAGGAGAAGCAAGGTGAGGAATTCAGGGAGGTAAAGTAGGTAACTTGGGGACTTTAATGGCAGAGAGATGGAAACTTTTCAGTTGACATTGCCCTTATAGTATTTCTCAGTTTCTGGTAACTTGTGTTAAAAACTACTTAAGTACAAGGGCGTCTTGCTGTCTGAGTTGGTAGATCATGTGACTCTTGACTTTGGGGTTATGAGTTGAAGCCCCATGTTGAGTGTGGAGTTACTTAAAAAGAAAAAATTAATTACTTAAGTGCATATCTTCTTTTTCTCATTAGATTTTAAGTCCACTGACAGTAGAAGTTGAGTCCCTTCGTTTCCATGTTTCCATAGGACTTTAATGTAGCAGCTTGCGGATAGTAGGAGCTCAACAAATAGTTGGTGGAAATGAACACCTAAATGACAGGATTAAACCCTTGTTGAAAATTTTTCTTTATCCATTGTCATCCCCAAAATGGCTGTCGTCCCTTGTCTTCTAGTCTCAGTTTAGAGATACGTAATTGATGACTGAGCACGCCCTCTAAAACAGTTTAATACTTTTGAGTTGTCCTTACACCCAACTCTCCAAATCTGATTTTCCCTCATTCATCCAGTCTAAGGGAAGCTTGGAGATAACAGAGAGCCAGTCTGCAGATGCTGAACCCCCACCTCCTCCTAAGCCGGATCTGAGCCGTTACACAGGGCTACGAACACACCTCAGCCTGGCTACTAATGAGGGTAAGAACAGTGGCAAGAGTAAGAAGGTTACTATGTGCTGTGGAGAGGACATACAGGCAAGACCTGGGAGGTAATACGTGCATTGTCACTGAGAACACCCATTAGGTGGGCCTTTGGCCACTTTGGGCAGCTAGGAGAGGAGAAAGGGGATTCCACGTAGCTAGTGGCAGCGAATTGGACTTTTGTAGGTAAGGAACTGTCAGTATCCAGATAGACCGTAGAACATCCTAGACATGTTTGGTGCATTCTCTCCTTCTCTGAGTTCTGGGCCGTTATGAGTCTGTAGTCTTTACTGCAGGCAAATCATGTTCCTGGGACTTCTCTGTTGGCTGGTGTATTCGTTCCTTCCTGGTTCTCCCTCTGTCCTTTAAAGTGGGTTGGGGCCTCTGCCTTCGGCTCAGGTCATGATCTCAGGGTCCTGGGATCGAGCCCCGCATCGGGTTCTCTGCTCTGCAGGGAGCCTGCTTCCTCCTCTCTCTCTCTGCCTGCCTCTCTGCCTACTTGAAATCTCTGTCTGTCAAATAAATAAATAAAATCTTTAAAAAAAAAAAATAAAGTCTGTCCCTGGGCCTTTTTTCCTGCAGATAGCAGCCTCTTGGGCAAGGACAGCCCTCCCACACCTACCATGTACAAGTACCGGCCGGGCTACAGTAGCAGCAGTACGTCGGCCGCCATGCCTCATTCCTCCAGCGCCAAGGTACTGAACATTCTGGAAGAAGGAGGGTTGTGATGTATGTCAGCTGTTCTGGGAAAAAGAATTTTGGAGAAGGGAAGGGAAAAAACCAGATATTAATGGGACTGAATCTTGATAGTGTGTCCTTCATCAAAGAGGGGGCAGTGTAGCATACTAGGTAAAAGCATTGATCACAGCATCAGATCTGAGTTCAAAATCCATCATGGGTGAGTTATTTAATCTCTTTAAGCCTCATTTTTTGCATCTTAAAATGAGGTATTATTTGTTCCAACTTGCTAGTTTGCTCTAGGTGTTGAACAAGAGGATGCATGGAAAAAATTCCAATAAGCATATTGGCAGGGCATGACTGCTTAAGCTCTGGGGCCTAGCTTCTGTCACAAGAGGAGGAACATTAAGAGCATGCTTTGTTTTCTCCCTCAGTTGAGTCGTGGGGACAGTTTGAAGGAGCCAACTTCAATTGCAGAGAGCAGCCGCCATCCCAGCTACCGCTCGGAGCCCAGCTTGGAGCCAGAGAGTTTCCGTTCTCCCACCTTTGGCAAAAGCTTTCACTTTGATCCACTATCCAGTGGCTCACGTTCCTCCAGCCTCAAGTCGGCCCAGGGCACTGGCTTTGAGCTGGGCCAGTTGCAGTCCATTCGTTCAGAGGGCACAACCTCCACCTCCTATAAGAGCCTGGCCAACCAGACACGCAATGGAAGCCTCTCTTATGACAGCCTGCTCACTCCTTCCGACAGCCCTGATTTCGAGTCAGTGCAGGCAGGGCCTGAGCCAGACCCACCTTTAGGCTACACCTCTCCCTTCCTGTCAGCCCGGCTGGCCCAGCAACGGGAAGCCGAGAGGCACCCACGTTTGGTGCCAACCGGCCCAACACACCGAGAGCCCTCACCAGTCCGGTACGACAATCTGTCGCGCCATATTGTGGCCTCCCTCCAGGAACGAGAGAAGCTGCTACGCCAGTCACCCCCACTCCCGGGCCGTGAGGAAGAACCAGGCTTGGGGGACTCAGGCATTCAGTCAACACCGGGCTCAGGCCATGCCCCTCGTACTAGCTCCTCCTCAGATGATTCAAAGAGATCACCCTTGGTCAAGACTCCACTGGGACGCCCAGCTGCCCCCCGTTTTGGCAAGCCAGATGGGCTAAGAGGCCGGGGACTAGGGTCCCCTGAACCAGGCCCCACTGCCCCATACCTGGGCCGATCTATGTCTTACAGCAGCCAAAAAGCCCCAGCTGGTGTCTCTGAGGCAGAGGAAGTAGCCTTGCAGCCATTACTGACTCCCAAGTAAGTATGAGTCCATCCTGAACTTCAGTGGACTTAAAATTAGCATAGCATTACTGTCATGACTTCACTTGTGTGCAAGTGCACTCAGAGGTGCCTGCTTGTAGATAGCTCCCTTCACTCACTCACTCTAGCTGCCTTCATGGGCTATTCCTGTTAAGACCCTAACGATTAATACTTTTTCTTAATCCTCTCTTCCCGAAATGTATTTATTTGCCTCAGAGTAAGTATTTAAGATAGTTGCTGTTGGAGGGAAGGAATAAAGAGAGGAGATAGGGCATCAGGTTTGTTTTAAGCAGGACAATAAAACGGGTGGAAATGTTTGGGTAAGAAAGTATATAGAAAAGTACGTCAGTTCTCTTAACTTTTAAAACGGTCTCCCTTTTCTGTGTTTTGTGTCCGGCTTGACGCCTCGCTTTTTTTTCTCTTCCTAGAGATGAAGTACAGCTCAAGACCGCCTACAGCAAATCCAATGGGCAGCCCAAGAGTATAGGCTCTGCCTCTCCTGGCCCAGGCCAGCCGCCTCTCAGCAGCCCCACAAGGGGCGGAGTCAAGAAGGTGTCAGGGGTGGGTGGTACCACCTATGAGATTTCCGTGTGAGCCTTCGGCACCTCCCTTCCCCCACGCCTCTGCGCCTACACCAAAGGGCCCCAGGTGGCCACCTTCCTTTCCTCAAGGGGCTCCCCTCCCCTGCATGGACATTTTTTTAAACCACCGATTCCAAGAGGATGAGGAGCGTTTTATAAAATGCAGTGGGGTGGGGAGTCGGAGTGTTGGGGCCCTGAGACTGGGGTAGCAACCCCCTTCACCTTTTAGACCTTCCCTTCTTTAACCCCTGGACCAGACTCAGTGGACATTTGTGCAATTGCTCGCCCTGGAGGGAACCAGATCATTTTTAAACCAGAAATAATTTTTTTTATTATTGTTACGGATTCTATTTTTTTCCTCTCTGCGTTACCAGGTGTGTGTGTACATATATGTATATATATATATATATACATATATATATATATTATAAATATCAAAGAAATTATATATCTATCCTCGGATGGGAAAATGAGGGAGGGATATGTAGAAGGAGGGATATCTTACTCTTCCCACTCCTCAGACCAGCAGGAAAGAAGTGGGGACATCCATTGAAGTCTTCCTTTTCCCAGTGGTTCCCTCTCTTTTGTCCCAGTTACCAACTAAGGAAACCGCACCCCACTGCTATTGGTGCATAGTAATCAGGAAAGAAACCTTGGGAGAGGCGAGTCTGGGGTCTTGGTCAGAGGAGGGAAGGACTTGGAGAGGAGAGTTAGTTTTCTAGGTTCATTGGCACTTAGTTTCCCCAGAAAAGGGGTCACAGCCCCATGACTTTGGTGGTGGTGGGGAGATCAGGAAAAGAGCTTGGCTGAGCTCCAGGAACAATATTGGATAATCCCCCCACCCCTTCTTCGGGGAGAGGGATTAGGGTGGGGCTTCTTTAGTCCCCTCAGAGCCTTCCCCCAACTCACATGGTTAAC
This sequence comes from Meles meles, assembly GCF_922984935.1. NCBI lineage: Eukaryota > Metazoa > Chordata > Mammalia > Carnivora > Mustelidae > Meles > Meles meles. Next base: position 13,235,069 of record NC_060073.1, on the reverse strand, counting down.
ATTATTTTTAAATCCAAGGCCGGGAGAGACGAATCCAAAAAGCAATATTTTTCATCACATGCCAAAAATGGGATAGAGAGAAGGAGTGGCAGGCCTAGGCCCCTCCGATTGTCCCTTGGGGGTTACCCCTCAGCCCACCTCAGTATGGTGCTGGGTAGTGGGGGTACCTGGGTTCTAACCTCTAAATAGGGGAGACCCCAGCCTCTAGACAGAGGCCCTTTTATTTTTTATTCTATTAGCCATTTTAAACCAACAAGGAATAAAAAGAAATCCTGATCTAACCAGCTCCCCCTGACTTGTGTTATTTTGTCTGGTTAAGGCAAGGTGAATGATCTCTGGTGGGAAGTCTCAAAGAAAACCTCAGAAGCTTCTTTATTAGTCCTGGCCCACCTTTAGGCAGGACTGTAGTGGAAGTAACCACTTAAAACAGCAGGTCCTGTTTATTTTGGTGATTTAATGCAAAAATTCCTAGAAGACACTGTTTGTGACCGCCTAAGCTCTTTGTCTTTTCAAGGCTTAGAGGAACTCTTGACTGCTATAGTTCTTTAATACAGAATTTTGTCTCTGGGACGTAAAGCTTTTTGGATGTAGCCAGAGGTGAGACCGTGGATGATAGAGGGATGAAAGCCTGTTAGAGGCAGACTGCCTGGATATGGCTGGCACTTTAATATGATAGCTCATGGTGTCTTTCCGTTTGTCCAAAGCAAAGGCTATACCCTAATTTTAAATAGGCTGCCTCAGACACAAAATCCTGGAAACTGGCCAGAACCCATTATTTTCACTGTCCATGACATAAGCATATACAGTCTTGCTCTTGAAATCCTAGATTAAACCTGTAGCTGAATGAATGGTTTTCCACCTACTAATGGAGTAACAACCTTGGCTCATAGCAACAGATTTCAGCTGTTCTGTCAAATTTATTTAAAGTCAGATTACAATAGCTTGGGTTTTCTCATGGACATTTCCAGTTACCTGGCCTGCTATAAAGACTGAAGGAATCTCACATTCTGCTAGTTTAGGCTGCCTTTTTGTGGCTATCTTAGAAGCTTGGAAATGTTTTTGTATCAGCCTAAGTTTCAGTATCTTAACTAAGGAATGAGGCAGGTCAGAGAGTCCAATAAGAAAAAAAGCATTTACCTTTGCTTGTGGGAGATTTAAAAAAAAAAAAAAATAAAAACAAAAATCACAGCTTCACCAGGAATTGACCTTGCTGAAATACGCTGGATTGCGGGTGCTTTTTCAGTTGGCTATTCTGTTTTAACACAAAACTGACCTAGAAGACAGATAAGCCTTAACTGGATCGGCTCTTCTGGAGGGGCCTCATCCAGGTGCTTGGTTCTCCCCATGATGAGCAGAGTGTTACGTGTCCACCATGGACAGGTATTAGCAAGCTCCGCCTACTTGTGCACCATGTTCTCCACTCTCATTTTGGTGGTCTCCCTGCCAGCTAATTAATGTAATGATAGGACCCAAATTCTCCTCAGATCTCTGAGTGCCCTGGCTTAAACCTGACTCTCACATGGAAAGGCACTTACCTCTTAACAGGCAGCCACAGTTCAGCCAGTTTGATAAATGCAAAAAAAAATTTTTTTTAAAGAAAAACCCTAACAGATCAATGTCCTAAATCAGACCAATTGCACAAAAGAGATGAAAGGAAAGCTTCCTGGGAGAGGAAGAGATGTCCGTGAGAAAGCCAGCTGGGCTGAGCCATACAAAAGCATGGCCCTTCTCTCACATAATGCATTAATCTTAGCCCAGCACAGTTGGAGCTGGCATCTGTCCTGGTTGCAGGGGATGCTTCCATGGCAGTGTCCAAGCTGGAGGGCAGCTTTTGTCAGCAGGTTCAGTCCAGCAGGAACAGCCATCCCAGTAGAGTCCTGTTAGCGGAGGCTGCTGCTGCTGCTGGCCTGAGAGCTGCCCACGCCTGGATGTTCTGGACTGTGTCGGTTCTGGGGAAGACAAGGAAAGAGGGGTAAGAGAACAACTAGGACGTGGCCTTGGCCTTGATCAGCACTGTACAGGAAAAAACCGCAACATGCCCTGGATTTTCAGTCTTGGGTCCCACCTGAGGCAAAGGACCGTTGAGGACAGGGTGAAGACTCAGTGGGCTGCAGGAGCAGGTCCCTACCCTACCTTCTTTTTCTTCTTCTCTTTCTTCTTCCTCTTCCGTTCAGGATCCTCCTCTTTTTTCTTTTTCTTCTTCTTGTGATCAGAATCAGATGGTGTTTCTGTAGGAAATGGTATGTGCCTATCAAAATTCCTTACTGTAGAGCTCAAAATTCCCTATTGCTTGGAACTCTGAAGACCACAGGAAAACCTAGTCAAGGGCAACTTCTTTTCTAAAGGCCAGAAAGGACCGGGAATCCCTGCTAAAGCACCATTCCAACTTTCTCCTTGCCCAGGAGACCTACCTGCAGGAAACATTAATTACCTTTATACCAGTTTAAGGAGAATTTGGGAGTCTAGGGCTCTGTAAGGAACCTAACTGGGTTTTTAACTGGGGAAGGTCCAACCAGATCCAGGGTTTCTGGCTTTGACCAGAAGTGCTTCTTACCTGGTGGGACAGGATCCTGGGTACGGCTCTGTTTGTGCTTGTGCTTATTCTTCTTCTTGGGAGGCTGAATATGCATCAGACGACACTGCTCTGGTAACTGAAGGAACCAAAGGAAGGTCCAGGTGAGTGGAGGGAGGAAATGCCCTGCTCCCATCTGTTCTGCTCAGTACATTATAAAGGAACAGAGTTGGACAAAAAAACCACCTCCACGCCTTTCAGGCCTCCCCATTTGCCTTCTTCCTCCCCGAGAGGGGACTCACCGGGCCAGTGTGGAGGCGGAAGCCAGCCAGCATGGTCCCTGTGATAGGATTAAAAGAACCACCAAGAATAGGGGGTTTCTCAATGAGGGAGCGGAGGCTGCTGTTATCATGGGAACCAGGCAGATCAATCATCCCTGGCAGGTCAGGCAGGAAGTTACTTAGCTTCTCCTTCACCTTCTTCCCACAGAATTTATTATAGGAATGTTCCAGGTTGTAGTGTGTGATCAGATTGGTGCTGCCTGTCAGCTCGGTGCTACCTAGAGGATACAGGGAGAAGAAGAACAAAAAAATATTAGTCCCAATAGGAGAGAATTTTTAAGTCACCCAGAGGGAAAGTGAAGGACTATATTTCAGACTAAATAATCTTTTAAGTGAGAATTACAAAGACTTAAATTTATTTTTTAAAGAAACATCAAAATTGTAAATAACAACATATAATGAACACTAAAAATACATATAGTATGGTAAGTTGCAACAAGGAGAAAAATCCACAAATATCCAAAGAGGGCAGAGATGGAAACCATCCAAAGAAAGAGACACTCTCCCCAACTAAGACTCACCACAATAATCACTTACATGATGCTAACTCTATGCTGAACACTGTTCTGAGTGCTTTTCATATAACATACTAATGATTACTTTTATTCTCTGACATAGCAGGGTATTACCTCAAAGCTCAGCTACCAGCAAGGTAAGAGCCAAATATGACCCAATGGCTTGAGTGTCTGGTCAAGGAATTTTTTTTTTTTTTTTTAAACTAGCAAGAAACACTTACTACCTTTACATAGGAAATGGGATTTTTTTAGGTACTGCTGACTAACTTGTTACCACCATCTCTATTACTCATAAGCCCAAGTATAATGCTCTGCCTCAAAGAAAGATAGTCCCATCAGCATCTGGGCAACTGGAAGTCTAATCCTAGCAGTGCTCTATGCCTCAGTTTCCTCTTATCTCTGCAGTGGGGTAACAGCTATCTTAAGCACACAGTTTTTTTTCAAGGTTCAAATGAAAATACTGAGAAGTATAAAGTACTGTATAGATGCAAGGCACTACCAGTATAAATACCACATGGTTTTTTTCAAATAGGAGCTTGTTAATAATCTAATAAGGATCTAGTGGCCAAGGATGGAGCTAGCTAGCCTACAATTTCAGCTACAGTTAGGATGAACTCGAAGAATGCAAATGATGACAAGAAAGTGCTTATTCATAATCATTCACCTGGAAAAACCCAGGTTCTGATCTGAGTCCCCTGGGGACTCAGTCTTTCTTCTTCATATGTGTATCTCTGCTGCCCAACACAGTGCACACTGTCAGTGCTCAGTTAAGTGAGCAAGGTGTTTTCTCTCCATACCCCAAGGCCTTACCCTACCCTTCCCTTTTTTCTTTCTTGTGTCAAACATTTCAGAAGTATGGTCGACTACAGCAGCAGAACACTCAGTGCCACAGTACTGCTCCTCATAACTAAGAACTGCCTCCTGTCATTCTAGCATCCTGCCTTTTCCCCCCCTCTGTCAGCTACCCTCTTCTAGGGAGTCATCCTCAAGGCTCAGGTGAGAAGGCACTCCTGCTTTTCTTAAACACTTTATGAGTCCCTCCAACTTCCTGTTTTGACCATCAATTCCATGAAAATAATTTATAAACCTCTCTCCCCAGCCCCCTAAAAATTCCCCTCCTAAGAACCAGTCTCACATTTCCAACTTCCTCTTACTCAATTCCTTGCAGATTCATTTTTTTTTTTTAACCTCCAAATCTTCCCCACCTCATTCATGGCTTCTGTATTTCAGTACATGGCACCCATATTCTGCAGGTATCTTTAGAAACAATACTCTGGTTCAAAAATCTTAGTAGTTTCCCATTGTCCTCAGGAAAAAGCTCAAATTCCTTTGGCACTCACAGTAAAACACATCTTACTATAACTTAGTTTTGGGGGCTGATCTACCATTACTCCCCTGTGTCACATTTCTAGTCCATCCAAATAAGTCTCCATTATCTCCTGAGAAACATACTTCTCATCTCATTTCCTTTTAGGAAGTTTGTTTTAGGAAAGCTGATGTAATTGTAAGACAATTCTTCGAAATTTTCTTCAATTCGAAATTTTAAAGCTCTGGCTCAAGTGACAACTTTTTCCGTCATTTTGGATAACAAGGAACACATTTTGAAAAAAAAAAACAGCATGTAGATCTTTTTTTTTTTAAGAGTATAAACATTTAGGGGCACCTGGGTGGCTCAGTGGGTTAAAGCCTCTGCCTTCGGCTCAGGTCATGATCCCAGGGTCCTGGGATCGAGCCCCGCATTGGGCTCTCTGCTCAGCAGAGAGCTTTCTTCCTCCTCTCTCTGCCTGCCTCTCTGCCTACTTGTGATCTCTGTCTGTCAAATAAATAAAATCTTAAAAAAAAAACCAGTATAAACATTTACCCCCAATGCAGGGCTGGAACTCAGAACCCCAAGATCGAGAATCGCATGTTCCATGTACTGAGCCAGCCAGGGGTCTCCATCATGTAGTTCTTTACAGTTGTATTATGAGGCATGACCATGAAGAAATGAGATTAGCCTTAACAAGAAATACAGTCACTACCCTTAAACCACATACTTTATATCCCTAAGTCAAATAAGCTCCTTAAAAGCGAGAACTAGACTTATTAGTTCTCCCCCCTTCTCACCATATACCGTCCGTCCTACCTAAACCAGCATTTGCCCAACACATACTCGGTATCTGTCAACTGCTTGACATAAATAGGTACAATCAGAATAGACAGAGAAACTGCTGGTAGACATCAACCATAACTTCAGTTTTTTCAACTACAAGCAGTGTGAACTTCAAAGCACTGTATCAGTATGCATTATTATTTCCCTCAGTTCCCGATGTAGCAGTAGGACTTGGGGGGAACTGAAACCCAAGCCGGAGATTTAACATGTCCAAAATGACTCTTGATTTCCACCTCCTCAAACTTGTTCCTTCTTGGTCTCAGCACTACCATCCACCCAACTATTCAATCCAAGAATTTACAAGTATTTTCAGTTCCTTTCTACTTCTTTATTCAGTCCTTCACTCCTATAAGCTCTGTCCCTAACGTTTATCCTGCATCAGTTCGCTTCTCTCCTCCACTGCCACTGCCTAGTCCAAACCATCATCTTTTTCCTGGACTACTAAGCAGTAACTTCTGACTGATTTCCCCACCTTCCATTCTTAATGTAGCTGTTTGGATAATTACAAATAAGTGAATCAGATCATGTCACTTTCCTGTGTTAAAATGGCTCCCCCTGACAGGTGCCTCGCTGGCCCAGGCAGCACAGCATGCAACTCTCTGATCTCCGATGGTGCGTTTAAGCCCCACTTTCCGAACGGAGATTACTAAAAATAAATAATAAATAATAAAATGGCTCCTGAACTTAAAATGTGAACGCTTTACAAAGGCCTCTGCCTACTCCTCCCCCCTTCATCTCCTATCACTCTTTCCCTTGAAACTTCACTGGAATCCAACTGGTCTTCTGACCCTCAGATATTCCAAGCTTTTCCCTCACACCACGGCTTCTGACCTCATTTCTTGCATCTTATCTCTCCCACTCACACAGGACTGGCTCTTTACACTGACGCTCCAATATTATCTACTCAGAGATGGCTTCTTTGATCACTCTAGCTAAAGCAGTTCTGCCTCAATTCTTTATCACATTTTCTCCTTGTTGCACTAACCACTATCTGTTGTTATCTGGTGTGTTCTGTGCCGCAGCATCTGACATGTAAACTCCAAAACGGGCAAAGGTCCTGTCAGCCCTACTCACGGCTGTATCTTAAGCATTTAGAACACAGTGCTTGGTACCCAGAAGGTACTCAACAAAACAATTTTTGGGTTCGATTCTAACCCCTCCCTCCGACAGCTGAAGAAACAGAGAGGCCGTTAGAATGAGGGCAACGTGCCCCAAACCAAGAGCATGTTTGGGACAGATCTGAAAAACCTTAAGATCTGCAAGGATGTTATATCGGGCCTCCCTAACTCCAAACTCAAGCTCTGGAAAATTTTTAGGAAACTTTTAGGAAAATAAACCAGTATGAGGGACAGAGCCAAATACGGTGCGAAACATGGTTATGGAAATGCATTCTCCCCCTTTCCCAATCCAGGCCAAAAATTCATGTCATCCCTCTGGCCGTGAATCCTCTGGAGCTCCAAGGTCCCGACACGCGTTGCCTAGGCTCCTTCACACCTACCCCGGCGGGCTGAGAGCCACGCCCATCACCTCCTCGCTGATATGATTGGCTGCCTTCGGCCAGGCCAAGTACTCACCTGGAAGTTCCCGCATAAGGTAGAAGGGACCACAACCAGCCGCCGACTTGTCAGCGCCGGGAGGGGCCGCGGTCGCGGTGGGTGGCGGGGCCGTGCCCGGGCCCCCGCCCGGAGGAGGGGGAGGAGGTGGAGGCTTTCCTGGTCCGAAGCCGAGTGCGGTTGGGGGTGGTGGTGGGTCAGCTTGAGCGCCGAACAGTGCCGAGAAATTCTCCATGGTCTTCTCCTCCCCGGCGCGGTCCCGGTGTCTGGCGTCGGTCGTTTTCATTGGACAATCCTTTCACGATGTTCCGCCCTCTTCCTCCAGGAGCCGCTTATCATTGGGTACCCCGCCTACCTTTTTCTGGCAACTACTTCCGTCGCTTTATGAGAACGTTCAGGAAGTGCTTTCTAAACTTACTAAAGTTTTCTCTGTAGTCTCCGATCGCCGCGGTCGCGTATCCAATAAAATGACTTAGCTAGAGAAGGCGACAGCTAGATCGACCAATAAGATGTCAAATCCCCTACGATCTGCAGTTCCCAATCAGAGATCTAGTTCCGGGCGCAGAGGCGGAGCATCCGAGACTAGACCCAATTTCCATTGTCTCAATGGTGAGAGGGGCGGGATCAGACCTACAGACGCCGGAGGTGGGCGGGCGCCGCAAAGGCCGGGAAGATGGCGGTCCTGGCACCTTTAATTGCTCTGGTGTATTCAGTGCCACGACTTTCACGATGGCTGGCCCGACCTTACTATCTTCTGTCAGCCCTGCTTTCTGTTGCATTCCTACTCGTGAGGAAGCTACCCCCTCTCTGCAACAGTCTCCCCACGCAACGCGAAGACGGCAACCCGTGTGACTTTGACTGGGTGAGCGGACCCCGCGACCTTCACTGTCCCTGTTCCCCGAGGTTGCATGCGGAGCCCCGAGGTTCACCTTTTTAAGGATACCTGAGGTTCCGAGCCTGTAGCGGACTTACAGATAGTTAGAATGTAGGGCCTGGGCCGTCATCGAGCCTAAACCTCTTCATGCTTTAATTAAGATGGGAAAACCGCCGGTGAACTTGCACAACAGGCTGGCTCTTAGTCTTGAGTGCAGGGTTCTTTCCATCTCACCATCCATGCTGGTCAACAGCTGTACCCAAACTTAACACGTGTGTAGTGTGACAGGGCTACCCATCATGTAAAGCCTCCTGAGCCAGCGAGATAAAGGAGGGTAGTAGTACTCCTGTTTTATTAATGGAGAAGTTGATCTCGGCGTGGTTAGATGAGTTAGGTTAGGCGAGTTGCCAAACTAGTCACTCATGAGTCAACTAGTGAGTGAATACGACCTGAAACAACTCTTTGGCCATTGTACCTGCACACTCCATCAGCCGTCTCTTCAGTTAACATTTCCAGAGCGCGCCCTATCTGCTGGGCACTCTGCTGCATCCTGAGGATGCAGAAATGAACACAAGTGTTAGACTTGTTGGAAAGAAATTGTTAAAAAAAAAAAATAAATAAATAAAAATAAATTGTGAAGAAATCTCTCTCGAGATACTTGTTGTGCTTGAGTAAGAGCAGAGAAAAATGAGTTGAAGCTCTATGCTCTCTGCTCTACAGCTACAGCTGTGTTCTGGATGGGGAGGGTCAACCTGAGTTTTGTCTTTTTTTCCCAGCCCCCAAAGTGAATCTTGACCTTTACTGGGACCCACTCCCTTATTTTTATTCTCCATCCCTTGTTAATGCTTTCATACTTCCTCTGCCCTTTCCCAGTGTTACTGATAAGTTCAGTTGTGGCCATGCGACTTCAGGAGTTCCTATTTTTATAGTGGTCCCCTCTTATGTGGGGCAGCTGGGGCGGTGGGTATTCATTGCAAGACCCCGGGTGGTTACCTGAAACCCTGGATAGTACCAAACCTTATATATATAATGTTTTGTCCTATATATATATATATACATATATATATATCTGTGATAAATCAATCTATAACTTAGATACAGTCAGAGATTAACAGCAATAACTGATAGTAAATTAGAACAATTATAACAAAGTAACATAATGAAATTATGTCATTGTGGTCTCTGTCTACCTCCCTTAAAATATTTTACTGTACTACACTTATCCTGATGATGATGATAGCAGATGATAAAGTGAGGTGACATGAAGTGAGGTGAATGACATAGACATTGTAACATAGCATTAGACTACTGTTAGAAAAATCTGATTTAATAGACAAATGATTGATTTCTTTCTTTTTTTAATTTAATTTATTTATTTGACAGAGAGAGAGACAGCAAGAGAGGGAACACAAGCAGTGGGAGTGGGAGAGGGAGAAGTAGGCTTCCTGCCAAGCAAGGAGCCCAATGCAGGACTGGATCCCAGGATCCCGGGACCATGACCTGAGCCGAAGGCAGACGCTTAATGACCGAGCCACCCAGGCACCCCAAATAATTGATTTCTTTAGATAAATTTGACCTAATAAACATGGAAGGATTGATAAAATTTATTTTTTTAAGACTTTATTTGTTAGAGAACACAAGCATGGGGAGCAGCAGGCAGAGGGAGAAGCAGGCTCCCCAGTGAGTAAGGAGCCTGATGTGGGACTTGATCCCAGCACTCTGGGATCATGACCTGAGCCATAGGCAGACACTTAACCGACTGAACACCCAGGAGTGTCAAGGATTGATAACATTTTAAAAATTATTTAGCAGAGGTACTTGACTAGCTCTGTCAGTGGAGCATACAACCCTTGATTTCAGGGCCATGTGTTCAAGCCCCACATCACTGGGCATAGAGCTTATTAAAAACAAAAACAAACAAACAAAATAAAAACAAAAGCATATGTCAAACCCTAATGAAATGATAAAACTAGGGAATGATCATCTGTGAATGCTAAAACCGTCAGATGAAAGGATTGGGTATCCTCTGAAGGGAGGCAATAGGGAGAGTCTTAGCACCACCCATGATGTATTTCTGGCAAAAGATTTGGATTGCATTGTATTCAAGCCTCTAGGTTTCATTACCACTTTACAAGAAATATGGGAGATCGAAAACCATCATCAGAGTAACACATACCTTAAGTTAGCAAGCGGCCAAATCCAGAAAGTGGGAAAGTTAGGAGTACAAATGACTCAATGTCTTCAATAGATAAGTAGATTGGATTTGGTAAAAATGAAGAATAGATATTCTCGCTCTCTTTTTTTAAAAAAATATTTTATTTATTTATTTGACAGAGAGCACAAGCAGAGGGAGAAGTAGGCTCCCTGCTGAGCAAGGGTGCTCGATCCCAGGACCTTGGGACCATGACCTGAGCTGAAGGCAGATGCTTAAGGACTGAGCCACCCAGGCGCCCCAAGAATAGATGTTCTTTAGAGATAAAGGAAGATCAAGGAAACACATAAGCCAAATGCATTGCATAGTTCTGGCTTACTTGTTCCTGATTTGCACAAACTGCACAAAGACAGTTTGAAATTATGGTTATCATTTGAATAAGGACCAAGTATCAAATGACAGTAAGGAATTATTAATTGTGTTAAGTGTGAAATGGTATTTTGGTTTGTTAAAAAAAAAAAAAAGTCCCAGGGTGCCTGGCTGTCTCAGTTGGAAGACCATGTAGTTCTTTAACTTGGGGTTGTGAGTTTGAGCCTCTCATTGAAAGTTGAGATTACTAAAATAAATAACTTAAAAAGGCTGGGTGGGGGGCTTCTTTTAAAAAAGTCCTTGGGGCACCTGGGTGGCTTAGTTGGTTAAGTATCCAACTCCTGATTTTGCTCAGGTCAACCTGGGTGTGGAGCTTGCTTAAGATTTTGTCTTTCCCTCTCTACCCTCCCCTCCTTTTTAAAAAAAAGGCTTGAGGCACCTGCTTGGCTCAGTAGGTTAAGCCTCTGCCTGGGCTTAGGTCATGATCTCAGGGTCCTGGGATAGAGCCCTGCATTGGATTTTCTGCTCAGCAGGGAGCCTCCTTCTCCCTCTCTGCCTACCTCTCTGCCTACCTGTGATCTCTCTGTGTGTCAAATAAATAAATAAAATCTTTAAAAAAAAAAAGTTTCTATTTAAAAAGTCCTTATGTGTAAGAGATACATGCTGAAGTTTAGAATTTGCTTTAAGTTTCTCCCAAAAAAGTGGGTAGCATAGATGAAAGGGAACTGTTTTGCCAAATGTTACTGTTAAATCTGAGTAGAAGGGATTAAAGTATTGTAGGGGAGGAAAATTAATTTTTCCACCACCTCTCCGAGGTCTTGGTTGAGACCCCTGTAATAAAATATTAAAAACGAAAGACAAGTATATTAACATGTATATCATGTATGCACTGGAGATACCCAGGGAAAATGAATTAACTCAGAGGTTGGTTAGAACTCTGGCTTATGGGGCACCTGGGTGGCTCAGTGGGTTAAAGCTTCTGCTTTTGGCTCAGGTCATGGTCTCAGGGTTAGTGGGGAGCCTGCTTCCTCTCTCTCTGCCTGCCTCTCTGACTAGTTGTGATCCCTGTCTATCAAATAGATAATAAAATCTTAAAAAAAAAAAAAAAAAAGAACTCTGACTTATATCATATCCTCAACAAAGAGCAATACATTTTTGGAGAAATGACTGGACAAAGGAAAGAAGTTCTAGGTTTCCAAGAAAGGCAGGCTGCGGGAAGGTAAAATAAGGTAGATAAAGGCTCTTGTTTGTTTTGTTAGTTTCCTTTGGTGCTGTCTCCAGGATGATAGGGTCTAAACTTGTCTCCCTTGATCAACTTTTATCCTTCCTGGTAAGGGTTGAAGGAATACTTTAAAAAAGTTATGTCTTGCTTTGGGGCACCTGGGTGGCTCAGTCAGTTAATCTTGTGACTCTTGGTTTTGGCTCAGAGTTTTGAGATCCAGCCCGGTGTGGGGCTCCGAGCCCAGTGCACAGTCTGCTTGAGATGCTCTTCCTCTCCTTCCCCTTCTGTTCCTCCCCATGCTTTTTGCACATGCTTTCTCTCTCAAATAAATAAATAAAATCTAAAAAAGAAAAAAATTATGTCTTGCTTTTAGACAAATAGAGGGCAAGGAGCTTTTCTTGTATCTACTTCTTAATTGCTTTTAGGCTCAAAATTATTATGCAGAATAATCCAAAGTGGCAAATGGGGGGGGGGCACATTCTGCTAGTTTCTAGTAGCCTATTTTTATGTATGTTTGAAATTTTCCATAATAAAAGTTCTAAAAACAAGGAACAAACATGCAGAACAACCAAAAGGGACTCTGCTTCATACCGTTTGTCTGGAACCCAGGCTCCTTCTGCCTCCCCCAATGGCCGTAGGGTCATGCCATCATCAGCCAGCCAGCCCATGAGGACACGAAGCTGGAATGCGAGGACACACACCTGCTTACTGGCTGGCGCAGACATGGCACGTGGCTTCCACTCATATTCCATGCAGGAATGCTAGTCATACAGTGCTCCTTCGGCTCAAGTAGACTGAGAATCCGGCTGCAGTATGTGCAGGAGGAAACAGGAACTGAGTTTGGAGTATACATAGCCAGTCTTTGCCATTGACCCACTGACTTTAGGTGCTCTTCCTTTCATTCCTACGTTTGGCCTCCTGCTTGACCACAGGTCCTTTCTTTTTTTCTTTTAAGTTCATCTTTCCACATTTGTTAAATGCCAGCTGCCAATCCAACTTCATTTGTGAAAATGTGCTGCTTTCTGCTCTGGAATATTTAGTAAGATCTGTTGTATTCCCTAGCCTCCACTTTACATGTCTGTTGCTAAAGCCAGTTGATTACTTTTTGTTGGAGACTGATGCTAAAAACCCAGGACCTAAGGTCTCTGACTTCTAGCTGTAAATTGTGGTTGATTGGTTCTGTGTGAAATAGTGATCTGGGTTCCTGGGTAAACAGAAAGGTCTGGTAGGCCTCAGACCACCTAGACTGTAGTTGCCTCCCCTTCCCATGCTTTCTCTCACAGGGTCCTTGTTAGGCTTTACAGTCTTTACTCTTTGAAATTACCTTGTTTCTTTGACGTGATTATTGCCTGTCTCACAGGCCTTAGAGTCTAGAAAGTGAGAAAGAACTAAAAGCCCAGGGTACTGAGAAGGGCCTTTCAAAGTTCCGAGAGGCCCCCTTCAGCTCTCAAAGCCTATTAAAGGTACATGGATTAAACTATGAATATTGGATGGGAAAAATTTTTATTTTGTTTTATTTTGAGTTGGTAATAATGTCTTACAATATTATATGGTATTGGGCTTTATGCATTTCTTTCATACCCATTATCTCATTTACTCCTCACGGTAACATTTTGAGACAGATACTCTTCCACTGAGGAAACCAAAGCTCAGAGGTTAAAGTGATCTGCTGAAGGGCACCAGCCAGTTTGTGGCAGGGTAGAACCTGACCGGTGGTGTTCCCACTACATGTTTGCCAACTCCAGTTACTTCTTTGCTGGTACCATTGCCAATTTGGGTCTCTATTGGTTTTTAGTCCATATTTGGCTCCCGTCCCCACCCAAAGCATCTGTGTTTATGGCCTTCCGGTCACTTTGATTCTGTTCCAGAGAGAAGTGGAGATCCTGATGTTCCTCAGTGCCATTGTGATGATGAAGAACCGCAGATCCAGTAAGTTTAGCCTGCGCCTCAGTTTCTCCAGCTCAGGCCACATGCCCTCTGGAGCTGCTTTCATTCTTGTTAGGAGAGGGGCATTTTCTGGTGACTGAGTCCTTCACTCCATGCCAGGGCTGAATTTGAGCTTGGAATTTTATCCTCTTCCCCCTCTCCCATTTCAAACTACCACAGGAAGAGTGACAAACAGGATATAGGAGCATGCTGCCCAGCCTGACCTATGACCTCTTTGTGTTTCAGTCACTGTGGAACAACATATAGGCAACATCTTCATGTTTAGTAAAGTGGCCAATGCAATTCTTTTCTTCCGTCTGGATATTCGCATGGGCCTGCTTTACATCACACTCTGCATAGGTAAGGAGATCAGTGTGGGAACCAAATTCCAACCCCAGATAGGTCTCTCCATACCCTTCTTTCATATCTTGTACCTAATTAATTATGTATGTGGCTAGGTGATAAGAATCTACAGAAACTTTTTAAGAAGAAGGGAATGTGTCAGTGGTCTGCATATGTCCACAACGCATATTCTTTGAGGCCTAAAATCTTTGAGTCAGTTTGGAAGTAAATCCCCTGCTGTAGGCCTTATATGCTTCCTCTGACATCTGTTTTCTATGTTTAGTGTTCCTGATGACGTGTAAACCTCCTCTGTATATGGGCCCTGAGTACATCAAGTACTTCAGTGATAAAACCATTGATGTGAGTTCTCTTCCTCTCTCCTTGTTTCTTGTGTCCTTTGTGGGTGTTTTTGTAGTTGTGCTTTTTACTCACTAGGAGGAGTAACTGCTTCAGATTGGAAGTCAAGGGTACTGTGGTTTGTTTCAGGAGTGAGGGAGAGAGGGGAGGGAAAGCCAGGGTGAAGAATTAGATGCTCAAGTCTGAATCTTTCTGGAAGCCTTTGTGATTCGGCTCACTGGTTCTTCCCTGTGTGTGGCAGGAAGAGCTAGAGCGGGACAAGAGGGTCACTTGGATTGTGGAATTCTTTGCCAATTGGTCTAATGACTGCCAGTCATTTGCTCCTATCTATGCTGACCTCTCCCTCAAGTGAGTACTGTATGGGGAGGGATGATGGAAGCAGAGGTGCTGTGCTTTCCCTCTCATTGTTTTTGGCCTTGATTTCTCACATTGCAACCAAAGGCGTTTTTCCCCCTCCCCAAATATTTGTGTTTCCACTTCCCTTGACCCACTCTCTTCTTTCCTTATGTTAAATAATATATTTTTCTTAGGTACAACTGTACAGGACTAAATTTTGGGAAGGTGGACATTGGACGCTACACTGATGTTAGTAAACGGTATGTAAGGGCCTAGAGAGAGGGCCTAGCAGTAAATCACTTGCAGTGATGTAGACATGCATTTATAGAGTCCTTTCTGGGTCCTGTAGATACAAAGTGAGCACGTCGCCCCTCACCAAGCAGCTCCCTACCCTGATCCTATTCCAAGGTGGCAAGGAGGTCATGCGGAGGCCACAGATTGACAAGAAAGGACGAGCTGTCTCTTGGACCTTCTCTGAGGTATCTGAAAGAGTGAGCGAGTGGTTTGGAGAAGGGTGTAGAACAGTGGTCCGCTTTGGAGTCCAGCCTGGGTTTGATTCCTGGCTCTGCTGCTTGGCCCACTAGTTTTGAGGATGTGGTCTAGTTACCAGATTTCATTCATGAATTCACTCAGCAGATTTGTTGTGCTTCTACCATGTGCCAGAACTCCTAGTACAGGGGAACAGTTATTAGTTAAGATTCAGTCTCAAGGGCCCTCGTCAGTATAGTCTGAAGACCTGAGGTTCCTTAGCAGAAAATTGAAGAGAGTAACACTTGGATCACAGGGTTGTTTTGTAGAGGACATTAAATAATGTAGCTGTAATTCTTGGCACAGAAATGGTCGCATAATGGGTACTTAACTGTACAGGGTTGACTCTTCCAGGTACCCAAAAAAGGAGAGTTAGATTAGAATAGATTTCTGTCCTTTCCTTCCTTTTTTCCTAGACTGTCTATGTTTAAGTGTCTGAATACTTCTTACTTCCTAGTAAGGACTGTCCCACCAGAACCCTGATGTGCGTCTGTACCTCTTTTGTGCAGGAGAATGTGATCCGAGAATTCAATTTGAATGAACTGTATCAGCGGGCCAAGAAGCTATCAAAGGGTGGAGATAATGCCCCTGAGGAGCGGCCTGTGGCTTCAAACCCCACGGAAGTACCAGATAGGGAAAGCAAGAAGGACAAATAGAATCCCTGCCTTGTCAGTGCTTCCTCACCTCTGATGCCCTGCCCCTCCTGTAACCACAAGCCTTGTATGAGGCCTCGGCCTTTTATTTATGTTTTCTCCTTTGGCTATCCCTGAGAGGGGCAGGGTGCTGCTTCTCATTTTAAAGAGGCTTCCAGGGAATTGACAGGCACCCTCCAGGATGGCCTCCACTGCTGTGACCAACTTTCACTGGAAGAAGGGAGAAATCTGCCATGGATGAGGAAATGCTTTCCCTCCAAGCTTGGGTCAGTTATCAGTTCTTGTACACCACTCACATGTCTCCAACATGCTGTGTGTTCATTCCTCCTCTTAGTGGACCTACACAGTCTGCTTAGATTATATTCAACCCAGCAGAAGATGCCTGTGTATGGAGTCTGCGCTAGAACTTTTCCCTCAAGGACCCTTGCTTCTCTAGGCACTTCTGGCTTGGTCTGTGGCCTTCATTAAAAAGTATAAGGCTAATTTTGTCACTGGTCCCAAGGAGGCACCTTTAACCACTGAGTGTACTCATCGAAGATAATATTGCATAATCCCCCTATTTTTTGGAGTTTGGGAGGAAGGGGAATAGGTTTGAGACATTCCTTTGTGTGGTGGGGCCTCCCAGAAAAAGCGCTTGGGCAGGAATGGGGTTTCACTTACTCCCTACTCCCAACGCCCAGTTGATGGTTTTCCATAATAAAGAAACTGGGATTTCCTTTTGTTTGTGCCTTTGTGTGTTCCTTGCCTATTAGAAAAGCCTGGCCTGGGCGCCTGGGTGGCTCAGTGGGTTAAGCCGCTGCCTACGGCTCAGGTCATGATCTCAGGGTCCTGGGATCGAGTCCCGCATCGGGCTCTCTGCTCGGCAGGGAGCCTGCTTTCCCCTCTCTCTCTGCCTGCCTCTCTGTCTACTTGTGATCTTTCTCTGTCAAATAAATAAATAAAATCTTTAAAAAAAAAAAAAAAGAAAAGAAAAGCCTGGCCATTGCAAAGGAAGCGCCTGTCTCCTCCTCAACTTCAAAGGCCATCCTGATGAGTTTCTCCAACTGCCCGTCAATGGTCCCAGGATCAGGGAAGTCTAGTTACCTGAATCCCAGAGTACTGACCTCGCCTAATTAGGCTATGGGTTTGGTTTGGGATTGGGCCGCGGTTTCCAGGGAGCGGGGGTGGGGTTTGTATGTCGTGGTCCAAGCTATTTAACCCGACGGAGGCTTGCAGAAATGCCTGTGTGAAGCCAGGCTTGTTGCAGAGCTGCCTAGTTCGCGCCCTTCCGCAAGCGCGGGTGATTCGGTCTGGAGCTTCTTGTAGCTCCCTCCCTCCCGCCACGGGCAGAGTGGTTGTGCCCCAGGGAGCGCACCCTCCCCTCCGTCCGCGGGAAGAGTGGTTGTGCCCAGGGAGCCCGCCCCCCAGACCACGTGTGCGCCGGGCCACGCTCTGCGCGGCTAGCGAGACGCTTTGTCCCGGCGGCTGGCTTCCGGGCCTGTGGTTGGAGCTCGGAGTGGTATTGGCCCGACCCCTGTTCGCGCCCAGGCAAGGCTCCGGCAGGGCTCCGGGCGCCATGGCTTCTCGTGGGAGAAAGCGGAAGGCCGAGGTGGCGGTGGTCGCGGCGGCGGCGAAACAGGAGAGGCCGGCGAAGGCAGGGGAGGCGACCGTCGTGATTGAGCATTGGTGAGGGGCCTGGAGAGGCCCGGGGAGGTGGACTAGGGCGTCGCAGGCCAAGGCCCCAGCCTCTGACCTTCCCCGTCTCTCTCTAGCACGAGCTGACGCGTCTACGGGCGCAACGCCGCGGCCCTGAGCCAGGCGCTGCGCCTGGAGACCCCGGAGCTTCCGGTGGAGGTGAACCCTGCCAAGCCCCGGAGGGGCAGCTTCGAGGTGACGCTGCTGCGCCCAGACGGCAGCAGTGAGTGGGGGCCCGGGAGCAGGCGGGAGGCGCTGGTCTCAGACCGTGGGCACCTCGGCATTTGGCGTGCTGGTGCATTCCAAAGTGACTTGGCTTTCTTGGTCTTTTCCCAGGTGTGGAGCTCTGGACTGGGATTAAGAAGGGGCCCCCACGCAAACTGAAGTTCCCGGAGCCTCAAGAGGTGGTGAAGGAGCTGAAGAAGCACCTTTTGTAGGGTGTTTTGGATAGAAGTCCTCAACGCTGAGGTTTGAAGGGGGCTTGGGTGGATTTGGGGTATTTGCGAAGCAGCCCTCATTTCACACACGATCTACAACTTTTCTTGCTCAGGATTTCCCCTTTGCTCCTGGGTAGGAAAACTAGAACTCGGCAGTAAAATTATTTCCTGTTGATGTGCTCTTTGCTAATTGGATGCATGTTTTTGAGCTAAGTTATAGGGTGCTGATGGTAATGTGAATGACTGTAGAAATGCACTTTGCGCCCTTTGAAGATGTGGATTATTGCCCTGGGTGGGGAAACGGGCCCTTTTTGTTTCCGTTAGATTTATTTTGCACACCTGATGGCGGTTGTTTTGTTTCTTAAAGCTGGTGGTGTAAATCCCACTGGTTTCCTCGTTTGGGAGTTAAAGTTATTGACACTTGTTTTTGCTATTTCCCGCCCATATACTGGCCAGAATTTTTGTGTAACCTCATGTGTGCTTATCCCTACCCTACCTTTTTGTGTTTTTTGTTTTATTTCTAGTATGTTTTCTGTTAATCCCATGTGAAAACTACAGTAGTATCCCTCATGGCCCCAAGGATTTGACTGGTCTTTATCTCTAGTCTTTGGACATGTTGTCAGGCACTTGATATGCTGAGTAAAATGGGGGAGGATGCAATTCTTGAATTCTCCTTGGTTTGTGGGTTCTGGGGTGGAGGGCACAGTGTCCTCGGGCTTTTGGAGTGCCTGGACCCCTTCTCTAACCTATTTTTCCCCTTGTCATGTTTACAGCTTCCTGTCTCTGGTGATGTTGGAGCATTTATGATGGAACATGGCCAAACTTTAGTCATGTACCTGAAGTCGTGGTTTCTTTCCCTCCAGAAAGGATGGTTCACTTGTGAGGCAACCTGCTAGTAAGGCATTGAATTGTTCTTGGATTTGGTTCAATAAAAGTTGAAATAAAGTGTTTGAATAATAAAGTAAAACTTAATCTTTGATAAGAAATGGGCAAAACCAGCTTTTTGTGGGATTGGTTCCCCTTGTTTTTGTTTTTTTTGTTTTTTTTTTTTTTTTTTCATATTCTGAGGTCACAAATTAACCTGGAGCTCCTAGGTTCTCTGGTAGATCATGTGAAATACTTGCAAAAATTGTGCGAGGGCGGGGGGGGGGGGAGCAAATTATTTTTTAAAAAAAGTATGTATCTTTTTCAACTCACTTCTTGGAAGTGATGACGGAAGTTATGTCTTTTTGGCCCCTGCAGCGGTCTGGCTAGACCTCCCATACTGGACTAAATAAGCCACACATGTTAGGTATGGGAAAATGTCCTATTAGTCGTACCCACTTGTTCCACCCCAGCACTGTTTCACACCTTCTAAAATATCTTGTGTTTTGTAGAGGGTATTCTTTCTCATTTATTATTGAATTAGCAGTGACTAGATGCCTCATAACTTAGGAGACCTGGTGCTGGTTTTTACTTATGATCCAGTATAGTTGGGGACCACACAGATTATAGTTTCACTTGTTTATCGTTAACTGGAAAATAGATTACAATGAAATAAGGTGGTTCAAGTTCATAATTTTGTACCTATGGTACTACTTTGCCTGGCTCCCAAAGCCTGGAGAGAGAAGAAGGGACCTTAAGAGAGCTAGGAGTACACCTGCCTCTTGTGCTAAGAGGACAGGGTATATGCTAGCCTCTGTCAATATACCTTTCGCTAGCCAACATTTCCCACCCTACCATTGCCCCTAACCTACTTCCTGTTCTACGTTAGTATGTCCACTTCTGTGTCTGACTCTGAGGAAGGGTCGGGCCACACAGAGGGAATACCAGTGGGCACCAGCCTCCCCTCGGATGTCCAGTCCACCACATCAATCTCTTCTTCCTCTTCGGAGCTGGCAGGACGCGGGTCCAACAAGTCAGGGTTGCCAGGTACCTCCTTGCCTGCCTCTGGAGCAGAATACAACACTTCATCCATACTTAGGGACACTTCTGGCCCAGTGTCCATCCAGTTTGAACAGGGAGGTGAGAGGTCCTCATAGGACCTTTGGGGAAGGGCAAGAGAGTCAATATGAAGCTTATCTCTCGGACCATCCAGTGGTTGGGAACTGGTAATTTCCAGATCTGGAGTCCAAGAGCCTCCTACTGAAAGTACCTCCCCTTCACTCACCTCAGAGGGTATGACAAGGGGGCTAAGGGACTCAATTGGCTCTTTGTTCTCAGAGGGCATAACAAGGGGGCTAAAGGGCTCAACTGGCTCTCTGTTCTCACCAACAGATTCCTTTTCCAGTCCTGTGAGCTCCCTGGGCCAGAGTTCCAAGTCTGGCAAACACCATTCTTCCCCTTCGATCCAGTTCTTTCCTGTTTCTGTCAGGTGATAGCTAGGGGTCCTGCAGCCCTCCACTCCAGGACTTTGCAGAGACTCTATGGGGGGCTCAATGTCTGAGCCACACAGCATGAAGTCCAGGATCTCCTCCAGCTCGCTGGTGGCAGCAGCGCTCGTGATGCGGTACTCCTCGGCTTCACAGGGCTGCCCCAGCAGGGCTGTGTCAAATGCATAAGGCTCTCTGCAGTCCATATCCAGCCCAGGTTCCTTTCCTATCAGTTCTGGACTGGACCCGAACTCAGACTTCACCACTGGGTGGTCTGGGGAGTGGCTAGCAGAGAGCAGAATGTCTTGGAGTCTAGAGCACACGGGGGAGTCCTGACACAGGTCTACCTGAGCAGATGACAGTCCCTGCTCTTTATGTGAGGATGCCTGAGTACTCGCAGTCCCTTCTGAGTGTTGAGCTTCTGGGATCTGAGGGTTGTCTTGAGAGTTTTTGAGAGGAGGCTCCTGTACCACCTCCCAGCATGTCCCATTGACAATCTTCCGAAGTTTCACCCTTCCAACCTGCCCCTCTTCTGCAGAGTCTGAGTTTGGTGCCCTGACTTCAGGGCTCCGCTTCTTGCTCCCACCTGTCTTTCCAAGGCCAGATGGGCTTGGGGTCCTCTGTAGAGGACTAGCTCTCCCTGGTTTCCCCTTGTCTTCTGGTACTTTATTTATACTCTTCTGCCGCCAAAGGCGCCGGCCAGGGGCTGTGGGTACTGAGGTGGGTCCGCTTACCATGCTAGAAGGCTTGGATGTATGGGTATCAGGAGACGGCTTTGAGCGACTCAGTCTGATCTTTCTGGGCAACAGCCGCTCATCCACAGAAGGGTACATACTGGGTGGGGAAAGTGCTGTACAAACAAGGGCAGGGTCACTCTTGTTCTCTCTTGGTCCCTGACTGTGGCTTGATGGTGAAGAGCTTTTTTCTTGTGGAGTTGGGCAAGCTCTGGCCTTCTTCTTGGGCAGATTGCCAGACAAGTTCTCTGCATTCTGTCGGTTGCTTTTCTCTAGGGGCCCCTCCTCCTTCCCTGAGGACTTCAATCTCACTGGCCCAAGAGGGCAAGGAGTCTGGGTAACAGGCAGTGGAGTCCGAGGGCGGCGGCTGGATGCCACCACCCTGGCAGAGATTGGTGCAGCTGCTGGAGGCTGTAAGCACTCCCTGTTCAGTCTTCGGCCCTGGGGAGCCTTCACCAACTTCCCACCCTCTAGCTGAAGGGATTCTAGCTCAGATACACGGAGCTGACGGGCAGCAGAAAGCACATCCTGGGCTTCTTCTCGAGATACTTCCATCTCTGAGGTATATAAGAAGTCCACCAGCTTCCTGAGTGTCCTGATCTTCAAGCCCCCCAGCTCCAGCACCACCTTCCGACCCTGAGCTGGCCTCTCCCGCTCCAGGCGCTCTGTGAAGAAGGGGCTGCAGGCTGACAGGATACAGCAATGAGCTGGGACTGCCTCACCTGGAAGGAAATCCAGACACTTTTATCTTTTTTTTTTTTTTAAACATTTATTTGACAGAGACAGATCACAAGTAGATAGAGAGGCAGGCAGAGAGAGAGAGAGAGGGAAGCTCCCTTCCGAGCAGAGAGCCCTATGTGGGACTTGATCCCAGGACCCCAAGATCATGACCTGAGCCGAAGGCAGCGGCTTAACCCACTGAGCCACCCAGGCGCCCCAGACACTTTTATCTTAAGCAAACTGGCATGTTCATGGACTGAGCAGTCTTTACTACCCAAATGTGCTGTTCTTTCTCTCAGTTTTCCTCCATGGAAGTTCAATAGGGGAAATCGGTTCCTTCTGTCCACCTGGAACCTTCTGCCATTACCTAGCTAACACCATTTTATGTTTTAAAATCTAGTTTAGGGGCTGCTGGGTGTTTCGGCTGACTGTCTGCCTTGGGCTTTA
Organism: Meles meles; assembly: GCF_922984935.1. NCBI lineage: Eukaryota > Metazoa > Chordata > Mammalia > Carnivora > Mustelidae > Meles > Meles meles. Next base: position 13,212,874 of record NC_060073.1, on the reverse strand, counting down.
GTCATGATCTCAGAGTTCTGGGATTGTGAGGCTCCCTGCTCAGTGGGGAATATGCTTCCTCTCCTTTTGCACGCCACCCCCACCCCCGACCAACCACCACTCCCACTCTCTCTCTCAAATAAATAAAATCTTAAAAACAAAATCCTGAAAATCTAATTTGGTCATTACTTCTTCAGAAAGCCTTTCCCCATCCCACGTCAAGTCTAGGTTAGGTGCTCCTGGGCACGGGGAGGTACTCTAGCTATCAGAGCACTTAGATATCCATATTGTAAGTGTCCACCTCCACTGAAGTGAACCTCTATGAGCGAGACTATCTGCTCACGAAGGTATAACTCACTGCTTGACACAAAGGAGGAGTTCAAATTTTTTTAGACTCACAGGAGAGTTTTAAAATTTTTACAGAAGCTGTTTATAATAGAATGTGAGCTTTGGATGTAGACAATCAGGGTTCAATTCTCTCCTGACCCTGTTAGGTACTACCTACCAGGCAGTGGTCTGTCCTCAGCCACCTTCTTTATGGGTACTTCCCTGGCAATCTCAGCCTCTCTCATGGCTTCAATTTCCAAAGGCCTGCTGCTGACTCCCAGGTCCTACTTCTGCCCAAATACCTTTTTCCTGAGCCACTAAACATGCCATAGCCTGTATCAACCTTTCTAGAAAGTGAACTCCATTCCCTAACCGCAAAACCTCCTATTTCTTACATCCAACTGCCCAAGCCTGGAAACTACAAGTCATCTTTGATTGTTCTCCTTTAGCCACTGTATCTAATCAGTGATTTTTATCTATTTATTTATTTTTAAAGATTTTATTTATTTGACAGAGAGAGATCACAAGCAGGCAGAGCAGCAGGCAGAGAGAGAGAGAGTAGTCTCCCCACCGAGCAGAGAGCCTGATGCAGGGCTCGATCCCAGGACCATGAGATCATGACCCAAGCTAAAGGCAGAGACTTAACCCACTGAGCCACCTAGGTGCCCCTTATCTATTTATTTTTAAAGACTTTTTTCTAATTTTTAAAACTTCAATATAGTTCAAATCAGTGGGCCAGGTTCACTTCAGCTCCTTCACTGCCAAACCCAGGGGGAGGGACTACTTCAGTTTCTCTGTCTTCTCCTTGTCCATGATGACCAAGGTGTAAAGGTATCTTCTGCACTGAACTTTAAACTTCACGTTATCCTTACTTTTCTTGATCTTGACGGATTTGGCATCCCTCACCTGGCCGTGAGCAGAAAGTCCTTGATTTCCTTGATTTTGCAAGGCATGGCTACAGAGAGACCAGGGAGCGCACAGCAAGTGGCAAGGAGGATGGAAAAGCTAAAAATTTTTAGGTAACCTCTAACCCAACATGGGGCTCAAATTCAAAACCCTGAGATCAACAGTCACAGGCTCCACTGACTGAACCAGCCAGGCGCCCCTCAAACATTAATCTTAAAAAAAAAAAAAAAAAAAAGACACTATTTCTTGAATCCTTATTGCATGCCATGTAATATCCTAACTCAGGGTTTTACCAGTATTCATTAATTTACTCTTCACTACAATCCTGTGAAGTAGCTGCTATTACAGATGAGTAAATCGTGGCATAGCTAAGTAACATACCCACCACAATTACATGGTTAGCAAGTCACAGGAAGAGGATTTGAACCCAAGCAGTTTCATTACAGACCCTACGCCCTTAACTGCTCCAAGTTTTCTAAATTCTTTTTGCTTATAAACCATACATTTTTCTCTATTCTCAATGTCTAGTTTTAGGCCACCATTTCCTCTCTGGATTCCAAAATGACGTCCTATCTGGGCTTAACAACAATCCATCTCATGCAGCCTAAGTGCTATCTTTAAAGTAGACATCTGATCATGACCTTCCTCTTAATATCTTTAAATACATTTCCTGGGGCCCCTGGGTGGCTCAGTCAGTTGAGCATCTGACTCCGGGTCTCATTCTGGGTCATGATCTCGGAGTAATGGGATTGAGCCCTGCGGCAGGCTCCACACTCAGTAGGGAGTCTGCTTGAGATTCCCCCCTCTCCCCCTGCCTCTCCCTGCTTGCACACACACTCTCTAAAATAAATAAATCTTTTTTTTTTTAAAGATTTTATTTATTTATTTGACAGAGAGAGATCACAAGTAGGCAGAGAGGCAGGCAGAGAGAGAGGTGGAAGCAGGCTCCCTGCTGAGCAGAGAGCCTGATGTGGGACTTGATCCCAGGACCATGAGATCATGATCCAAGCCAAAGGCAGAGGCTTAACCCACTGAGCCATCCAGGTGCCCTAAAATAAATAAATCTTAAAATAAATACATTTCCCAATATTCTGAGATAAGACCTACTTCTTTGCACAATACTTCAGAACTCACACGTTGCTGCTAATTTCTCTCCCCGTATCTCTCATCAATACACTTCCTGGAGTCTGCCCTCTAGCCACAGTGAGCCACTCACAAATCCTTGGTTGTATCTACATCTCTGTACATGTTGTTCTCTCTGCTGGGGAAATCTTCCCCACTTCCTTCTACTCCTATTATCCTCCAGATCTCCACTAAGAGGTTATTTTTTTCCAAGAAAATCACCCTAACCTATGTCCTCGAACCTCCTCACTTCTGGGAAGGTGCCCCTTTCTTGTGCTCCTGTCTCAGCCTTTGCTTACTCCAGTGTTATTTATTATATTGCAGTTACTCGGATCCACTGTTATCTCAGGTTTCTCTCCCCTTTACATGATTTCTGTATAAGAAGGGATTTTATCTTCATATAGTATATATGCCCATGCTTATACACTGTTCTAACATACAATAGGCAATTGCTTTTTAAAAAAATTTTGGGGGCGCCTGGGTGGCTCAGTGGGTTAAGCCTCTGCCTTCAGCTCAGGTCATGATCTCAGGGTCTCTGGGATCGAGCCCCGTATCGGGCTCTCTGCTTGGCAGGGAGCCTGCTTCCTCCCCTCTCTGGCTGCTGCTCTGCCTACTTGTAATCTCTCTCTCTCTCTCTATCTGTAAAAAAGAAAAAAAAAAATTTAAAAAAATTTTGAATTAAGGAATGAATCCCAACTCTGTACTTACTAAGAGAACCGACAGGTAAGAAAATTAACTCCCTAAGCCTCAATTCATTTATCTGTAGAACTGGAACCAAATCACATTATCTCACAAGGCTGTTGTAAGAATCAAATGAGACACTAGACTATATTGTATGCACTCTGCAAAGTACAGAGTGCTACACGATGTTGGTTGTCATAATCCCTTTTTATAAATGAAGAAACTGAGCTCCAGAGAGATGAAGTAAGACTTGGGATTTGTCACTTAAAAGCTAAGACTCTGACTCCTAGTCTTGGGATTTTTTTTTTTTTTTTTTAAAGATTTATTTATTTGACAGAGAGAAATCACAAGAGAGGCAGGCAGAGAGAGAGGAAGGGAAGCAGGCTCTCCGCTGAGCAGAGAGCCCGATGTGGGACTCCATCCCAGGACCCCGAGATCATGACCTGAGCTGTAGGCAGCGGCTTAACCCATTGAGCCACCCAGGCGCCCCTAGTCTTGGGATTTTTATAGGATACAAGGCTCAGGGTGCCTGGGTGGCTCAGTTGGTTAGGGGTCCGACTCTTGATCTCAGCTCAAGTCTTAATCTTAGGGTCATGAGCTCAAGCCCCCCACTGGGCTCCACGCTGGGCATGGAGCTGACTTAAAAAGCCAACAAAAATACATGATAGGGGTGCCTGGGTGGCTCAGTGGGTTAAAGCCTCTGCCTTCAGCTCAGGTCATGATCCCAGAGTCCTGGGATCGAGCCCTACATTGGGCTCTCTGCTCAGCACGAAGCCTGCTTTCCCCTCCCTTTCTCTGCCCGCCTCTCTGCCTGCTTGTAATCTCTCTCTCTGTCAAATAAATGAATAAAATCTTAAAAAAAAAATACATGATACCAGGCTCTACTTCATACTGACTGAACATTCCAAGTATAAAGGAAAAGAGTGGAAATAAACTATATATTTTTAAGTCTAATAACAAACAACAAAAACCTTCAATTTGAAGATGAGAAAAATTAAGCAAAAGCTTGGCAAGAAAATGGGAATATATGTAATAGTATTGTCTAACATTTATATTGTGCTTAGTATATTAAAATCATTGTTCTAAGTCTTGTGTGTATGTTAGCTTCATCTTCACAATCACCCTGTTACATTTTAATTATCCACCTTTTACAGAATTTCTACACTTAATAAACTTTATATTACTTCATTACTTTTTCTTTCTTTTTTTTTTTTTTAAGATTTTATTTACTGGGGTGCCTGGGTGGCTCAGTGGGTTAAGCCTCTGCCTTCAGCTCAGGTCATGATCTCAGGGTCCTGGGATTGAGCCCCACATCAGGCTCTCTGCTCAGCAGGGAGCCTGCTTCCCCCTCTCTCTGCCTGCCTCTGCCTACTTGTGATCTCTCTCTGTCAAATAAATAAATAAAATCTTTTAAAAAATTAAAAAATAAAGATTTTATTTATTCACCCGAGAAAGAACCAACGGGTGAGGGAGGGAGAAAGGGAGAAACAGACTCCCTGCTGAGCAGGGAAGAGTGGGACACAGGACTCAATACCAGGACACAGAGATCATGACCTGAGCCGAAGGCAGACACTTAACCATATGAACTACCCAGGTGCCCCTACTTTCAATTATTTTTTTTAAAGATTTTATTTATTTGAGGGCTCCTGGGTGGCTCAGTTGTTGAGCGACTGCCTTCGGCTCGGGTCATGATCCCGGACTTCCAGATCGAGTCCCGCATTGGGCTCCCAGCATCTTGGGGAGTCTGCTTCTCCCTCTGACCTTCTCCTCTCTCATGCTCTCTTTCACTCATTCTCTCTCAGATAAATAAATAAAATATTTTAAAAAATTTTTATTTATTTGAGAGAAGGAGCAGGGGAGGGGCAGAGAGAGGGACACAGGGCTTGATCCCAAGACTCAGAGATCATGACCTGAGCCAAAGGCAGATGCCTAGCCAACTGAGCCACCCAGGTGCCCCTCTACTTACATATTTTTTTTTTTTTAAGATTTTATTCATTTATTTGGCAGAGAGAGATCACAAGTAGGCAGAGAGGCAGGCAGAGAGAGAGAGAGAGAGAGGGAGAAGCAGGCTCCCTGCTGAGCAGAGAGCCCGATGCGGGACTCGATCCCAGGACCCTGAGATCATGACCTGAGCCGAAGGCAGCAGCTTAACCCACTGAGCCACCCAGGCGCCCCTACTTACATATTTTAAGAGAAAAAAAGCACAGTCTCATTTTCACTCTTGGAAACAGTAACTGTCCTAGAAACAAACAGCTCTTTACCAAATAACTTATAGTGCTCAAGGGCGATAGCACATTTTCTTGTTTTTTTTTTTTTTTAAAGATTTTATTTATTTGTTTGACAGAGATCACAAGTAGGCAGAGAGGCAGGCAGAGAGAGAGGAGGAAGCAGGTTCCCTGCCGAGCAGAGAGCCCGATGCGGGGCTCGATCCCAGGACCCTGGGACCATGACCTGAGCTGAAGGCAGAGGCTTTAACCCACTGAGCCACCCAGGTGCCCACATTTTCTTGGTTTTGTGCTTTATTCCCTGGCCCTGAACTCATTTTATCTTATTCTACAGTGAGTATTCTATAGTGACTTTTTAATTGAGTCTGCATTAGTGTCTTACCTTCTGCCTGCAGAAGGACATCACAGAACACACCAGTCTGTTGCTGGTGATGAAGCTGCAGAAAAGCTAACCGGAGAAACCGGGGATTCCTGTATAGGATTTTGGAACTGGCAGGAGAGCACATGTTGGTCTCTTAACAAACTTCCTAGGTTTTCACAGATCAGATTCCTGTAGATGAGAAAGTGTATTTCAGAAGAATGCCTATACCTAATTTGTTTTTCGTTTTTGAAATGGTAGGAAAATCTTAAAAGTGGGAGATAATAGCCACGAGCTGAGTTACCATAAGCCCAGAAATTATTCCAAGGGTCTCTTAAAAATATCATAGTGGTTACATGTGGGAGCTTAGAAGCAAGCGTAGATTTGAATCTCAGCTCTGTTATTTATTAGCTTAGCTGTATAATCTCAAGCAAATGACCTAACTTTTCTGAGTCTCCCTTTTCTCATCTAGGAAGTGATAATGATAACAGTACTTACCTGGTGGAGCTGTTTTAAAGATTAAATGAGTCAATGCGGGTAAAATTGCTTAGCACTGCGAGTGCCTGACACATAATAACTATCACTTCTAAAATGGTAGCTATTGTTGTTATCCTCAAACCTTCTTCATTCACATTACCACTGAGACTCAACGCCTACCGTGCTGACAGCTCGCATTCTTCCTGAGCAAGACACTTCTGAGTTCCACAGGTATAAACCTCAATTTAACACTTTTAAAGAAACAACAATGAATAGAAAATTCTCCGGGAAGTTGTACACATCTTCTTTTCTTTGAGCTCGCTCTATCACACTAACCAGCAGAGGGTGCACAGTAAAGAAAAGCAGGTGCTGAACTTGGTGGGAAAATCTCTCACAGAAATAAGGACACTGCCACCCTTGCTTCAGATGTTCTTGACCAAAGCGAGCCTAATACGGCCTGGAAATTGGCAAAGATTCTAGCCTTTAGGTTTGTCAGCCTGGTTAATCGACGGGCTAACAACGGAGAAAGCATAATTAAGCATTCTACCCTTCCTGATACAAGCTGGATATTCTGAATTCAGGCTACTCCATTTCCAGCTTTTTTGCACTGAAACCCCCACACTCACTGCACAGGAAGGAACAGCTGGTGTTCCTTCGCTGGCATGCAGTTTTCTGTCAGGTGGCACCGAGGATCTGAACAGTTCCCGTCAAACTATTAGGAAAGAAAAGAGTGGAAGGGTTAATTAAGAAGGGGTAGGCTCAATTTCCATTTCAGCCAGAGAAATGGGGGCGCAGGGTGGCTGCTCTTGCAAGGTCCCAAACAGAGGCTCTGGGGAGGCTTCCCAACCCACCAGCACCCGGCCTTGCCCCCAGACCCAACCTGGAAGAGCTCTGCAGTCAGAGTTGCGCTCGCCGACGTCTTTGTGCTTGGGTCCTCTGTCCAGCCTGCCTTGCTTCCTCCCAAAGTCCAGCCTCGTGCGGGAAGGTTTAGCAAAGCAGCTCAGGTGGGCCAATGACCTGAGGGTTCCTCTCCGTGTCCAGAACTGAGGAATCGGGGTTGGCGGAGAAAGCTGGGCTTCAGGGAAGGCCCTGCAATGCTGGACGTCCCGCACGCTCTGGCCGCCCTGGCCCAACTCCTTTGAAGAGAGAACTCTCGGCGCGAAGATTTCTGGGAATGGAGCGTGGGGTTCCCCGAGGCCCGAATTCAGGGCTCGCCGTCACCCCCACGCCCAGCCGCACGGGCTTTGCAGCCACCCCTGTTGCCTTCGTACCTCTGCGGGCCCCGCCACCCTCCTGCACCGGGGCGTGGTGACAGCGAGGGCCTGAGGCCACGCGGCTGGCGCCACACACCTCGCGCCGCCGTCCTCGCGCAGGGCGCGTTGTGGGCCCGACGTCCTCCCTCCTCCCCCAGCCCTAGGTCTGACGTCTGCCTGAGTACGTCATCCCCATTGGCCGAAGGCTCCTCGGACGACCAATCACAGGGAGAGGAGCACTTTGGGCGGGAAGCTAAGTCTCGAGGGACTTGAGGGCTAAGCCAAGGTAAGATGGTCGCGCGGCGAGAGGTAGGTGGGGAGAGTCTGCTCTGGAGGGATCCTTATAGAGGCCGTCTTCTCCCTCGGCTCGATGGAATCTCAGTGATAAAGAGAGTCAGGATGCCCCAGAAGGGCAGGCTCCAAGGCGGTTGCAGGACACCTCTGTCTTCCCTCTGAAGAGGCCCTGGCCCTGTGAGGTGGCACCAGGCTTCGCGGAGGAAAAAGCCGGTGGAGGGCTCTCCTTGCTCCTTGATCAGGTCTCTCTGTTCTCTTAGTCCAGGGATTTCCAGGAATGAGGTCTTTAGGCTGGAGTGCCTGAATTTAGGCTTTTCACAGATTCCACTCCGCGCGAAATCTCGGAGAACTGGTGCGACCAAGGGGGTTGCTGAACCTCCCGTGTGGAGTGGCCTCCGGTGTCCTTCCAGAGGTGACTTAGCGTACTTCCTGACTGCAAACAGTTGTGTTCAGGGGTGAAATTAAAAAAATAAAAAAATAAAAAAATAAATGATTTCCGGTGCCTGGGTGGCTCAGTTGGTTAAGCGAATGCCTTCAGCTCAGGTCATGATCGAGTCCCACATTGGGCTTCCTGCTCAGTAGGGAGTCTGCTTCTCCCGCTGACCTCTCTCTTTTCTTTTCTTTTAAGATTTTTTTTTTTTTTTTTTAGTTTATTTGACAGAGATCACAAGTAGGTAGAAAGGTGGGGCAGGGTGGGTGGGGAGGGGGGGAAGCGGGCTCCCCGCTGAGCAGAAGAGCCCGATGCGGGGCTCGATCCAAGGACCCTGGGATCATGACCTGAGCTGAAGGCAGAGGCTTTTTTTTTTTTTTTTTTAAACATGATCTTTTTTTTTTTTTAAGATTTTATTTATTTATTTGACAGAGATCACAAGCAGGCAGAGAAGCAGGCAGAGAGAGAGAGAGAGGAGGAAGCAGGCTCCCTGTGGAGCAGAGAGCCCAATGCGGGACTCGATCCTAGGACTCTGGGATCATGACCTGAGCTGAAGGCAGAGGCTTTAACCCACTGAGCCATGCAGGCGCCCTTTTTCATGCTCTCTCTCTCTCTCAAATAAATTTTTAAAAATTCAATGATTTCAAGATTCAACGTTTAGAATGCCAACGCACGTTATAAATCTGAACAGCGGTTCTTACCGGTGTGTATGTGTTAGGTCCTGGGGTCTGGTTTCGTTTAGATGCTCTGCGAAGTCCAGCTCTAGACGAAGATGGCTGAATCCAAAGCCACTGGTGACGGAGTGTGGTGAAAACCAGAGCAGCGCCCACTGAGGCCCGCTGGAGGCAGATCGCGGAGATGGCCTGCAAAGGAACAGAGAAAAGTGTGGAGAGGTGAGTAGTACCTTGCGCTCAAACACGTCTCTATTGATACCTAACAACTTTTCAAAAAGGAGTTGAGTGTGTCAATTATGCCATAATTATCAATTATATATAATTAGATATTTTTAAGGGATTTGGGAAGGTTGACTGAAATATGGGGGGTGGAGTGCATTTCCAAGTCAGGTAATATTTTCCTACTCTGAGGCCTGCTCTCAAGGTGGAAAAAAGTTCAAGGAACAGAACACATTTTTAGTTGCAGTTATGTTTTGAAGAGGAAACAACTGGTGAAAGGATATAAAACTTAGCAGAAGGAGGACACACGCAAGCAAGCAAGCAAAAAAAAAAAAAAAAAAAAAAGACAAGGCAGAACAATGTTTGTTTATGACATCTTGCTGTGGAATCGAGACTTGAGGGGCACCTGGGTGGCTCAGTGGCTTAAAGTCTGCCTTTAGCTCCGGTAATGATCCCAGGATCCTGGGATCCAGCCCTGCATTGGACTCTCTGCTCGGGCTGGGAGCCTGCTTCCTCCTCTCTCTCTGCGTACCTCTCTGCCTTCTTATGATCTCTGTCTGTCAAATAAATAAATAAAATCTTAAAAAAAAAAAAAGACTTGAGTGAGCAGGTGAAGTACTAGTAGAAGTGATCCTGTGGACTTGTAAGAAAAACAGAAATATTGGGGTGCCTGGGTGGCTCATTCACTAAGCATCTTCCTTTGGCTCAGGTCATGATCCCAGGGTGCTGGGAGCCCCACATAGGGTTCCCTACTCACCATAAAGACTGCTTCTCCCTTTCCTACTCCCCCTGCTTGTGTTCCTTCTCTCACTGTGTCTGTGTCAAATAAATAAATGAAATCTTATAAAAAAAAAGAAAAATAGAAATATTATATCCCGTCATGAATTTGTTATTATGATTAAGTTAATTTTCAAGAACTAGAGAGGACTCATTCTTCATTTCTTCTTCTTTTTTTTATCCAACACCATTTAAATATATCTTGTGACAGTAGAATTTCGAAAGGGAGTGGTGAACGGCCATCCTACCCAGAGCTTTAAAAACGACAAACATTCCATGGTAATGTGTAGCCACCAGAGGGTAGAAACGAGTAAAAATATTTTGTCTTCCTTTGTATGTCTAGCCAGTGCTTTTTGGAGTTGATTTTTTGTTGTTGTTTCTTCTCCTTGGCATTTATGGTTTTAGCTATTTTAGAAGTAGCGACAGCACAGCACTCAGCCCTACATAATAATTTTTAATATTTTTAAAAATTTTTATTTAATTTATTTTTAATATTTCTATTTTGAATACAAAATTATTTCCCAACTCTTCCCTAATCTTTTACTATAGATTCCTATTCCTCTCTGTTTGTTAAGTGGAGATGACTGTGGTGGGAGGGAGAATTACACTTTGAGAGTTGTAAAACCGAGCACTGAATGTAATATTCAATGCATTAAAAACAAAACAAAATGAAAGAAAGAAAACAAAGGAAAGAAAAAAACCCCTGAAATAAAAACCAGCCATGTATGTCTAAATATATCCTCAATCCATTGACTTCTCTCTATTTTTGCTGCTACCATTGTAGTCAGCTCAGTATTACAGCAGCTTGACCTTCAGACTAAATTCCTTGCTCTCACCCTTGCCCTCTTTATTCCATTTGTCGCATAAGCCAGCAGATCTTTCCAAAATCCGAGATCATGTCATTCTACTGTTGAAAACGCTCACAGGCTTCCCTCTACTGAGAGTAAGTTAATCAAAACTTCCTCTAACCTGTAAAATCCTTCATATTTCTATCACTCCCTCCTCATTTTGACACTCTGCTAGATCCACCAGGTTTCAGCTTCATCCTTGAGGGCTTTGGCATTAGTAGTTACCGTTGTTCATATGTTCTCATAGTTGGCTGCTTCTTCCCATTCAGATTTCAACTTAAATGCCAAACTCTCTGGAGAGTTTGTTCTTGACATCCAATGTTGCACAAGCCACAAGTCATTCTTATCAGTCTGTTTTATAATTTTGGCTTAGTGTTCTGTCTGACATCTTATTTTTTTAAATCTTCTTTCTCCCTCCACTAGAATGTAAGCTTTCTGAGAGCAGGGTTCTTGTCTTCTCATTATCTAGAAAAGTACCTGGCTCATAGGAGGTGCTCAAAATAACCCAAGTGGAACTCGTCTTTTTACTTTGGGTCACCTGAGTGTAAACAGTTTTTCCACTGAGTATTAATCCTTGTGATGGTTTATTTGGAGACAGCTGTTCCAGGTAGATTTAACTTTTAACAAGTTTTTCACCACCGAGTTATCTTTTTTTTTTAATAGGCTCTACACCCAATGTGGGGCCTGAAATCATGACCCCAAGATTAAGAGACGCATGCTTTACCAACAGAGCCAGCCAGGCCGCCCCCTGAGTTATCTTTTTTGATTTGTATATAACTTTATTTCAAATGTTATCTACAAATTCATTAATATAAAATGACTTACCCAGGATTACATAACTGGTAAGCCAAGCGACTTCATTTACTCAACCATCTGTTGCTAAATGTGAGATTTTACACTGAGCTCTGGGGATATATCTTGAACTTGAGAGACCCTTTCATATCTTCATAGAGCTTATCTTCTGGGGAGGAGACAGGAAAGCACACACAAAAGGAAGGCAAAATACTTGCAAGTTTTTAGTGGTGATGTGAGGAAAATAAGATCAATCTATCTCTAGATCATAGAATATTCTAGAATATGGTTCTGATCTAGGAACCAATGAATCAACAAATGTTTTTTTTTCCCCCAAACGTTTCTTGTGCTGGTGGTTTTCTTTTGGCAGTCATCTTTGGCTTCTGAATTTGCTAGGGAGGATCAGGAATACTAAATGAAGAGTAGAGGTAGAAGAGGTGATAGGAGGGATGCTGGGTGGCTCAGTTGGTTAAGTGTCTGCCTTCAGCTCAGGTCATGATCTCAGGGTTCTGGGATTGAACCCAGCCTTGGGCTTCCTGCTCAGCGGGGAGTCTCCTTCACTCTCTCCCTCTTTCCCTTACCCCCACTCAGGTGCACTCTCTCTCTCTTTCTCAAATAAATAAAATCTTTAAAAAAGTAAGATGTGAGGGGCGCCTGGGTGGCTCAGTGGGTTAAAGCCTCTGCCTTCAGCTCAGGTCATGATCTCAGGGTCCTGGGATCGAGCCCTACATCGGGCTCTCTGCTCCACAGGGAGCCTGCTTCCTCCTCTCTCTCTGCCTGCCTCTCCGCCTAGCTGTGATTTCTCTCTGTCAAATAAATAAAATATTAAAAAAAAAGTTAAAAAAAAGTAAGATGTGAGAAGATAGTAGCAGAAGATTCCTCGATAATGAGAGTGAAAGGTTGTTATTTCTCTGTTAAATGTATTTATTTTTCCAGTCTGGTTTGTTTAAAGACCACCAAATAAGTGCTGTGATGCCTTTTTGAGAGAAGTCCTTTTTTTGGCCACTTGAGATCAAATGTGAGGGTCTGTGAGACTGTAGACAGAATATGAGGGGGTGGATAATGCCTGGTTCAGCTTAATTGGAACGGCACATAACAGAGGAGAAGTGGAATTCCAGTTTAGACAGATAAGGAAAGGTCAGATTATAGTTAGTAAGTGTGGCTTTAGTGTATTGAGTGAATAAATGTAACACCTTGAAAGCAGATGAGGAACTTGGCCTTTATCCTGACCACAGTGTAAAGTGATGGAAAGAGCATGGGCTTTGGAGTCAGATGGATGAGGGGTTCACTTCTTAGCTGGATAATCTCAGGCAAGTTTCTTCATCTTGTTGAACTTTGATTTCCTCATTTGTGAAATGATGGTAGTACTATCTCTGTGGTGGTGTTGTTTTAGAACTAGAGATAATGAGTGCAAAGTGCCTTTCACATGATAGATGCTCTATTATTGTTTGCTATTATGGGGCATTGGTGAGCCACTGAAGGTTTGGGGACAAGTTTGATACTGGTGATAATAACTCATTCTTAATTTATAACCAAATGCGGTACGTTTTAAGAACTTTATGTGTGTTTTAATTCTCATAGCAGTCCTATGAGAGAGATATAGTTATTATCCCCATTTTGCAGTTAAGGAAACAGAGGCTCAGAGAGGTTATATAATTTGTCCAAAGTCACATAGTAATACATTTACTTAAGTGTCCTTGCAGAGGAGGAAGGTTTGTAGCCAGGCAGTTTGAGTGCAGAACTTATGCTCTTAACCATTATTCTGGATTATGAAAACTTTATGAAGATTCATTTGGCAGCAGTCTAACAGGATAGAATTTAGGCTTTTTAGTAAGCAAAAGGAAATTTTAAATACATCATTATCTTTGTTTAGTAACCACCAAATGACCATAAAATACTAGTCTTTGTCAAGCCTGTTTAAAAAAAAAAATCCAATCTCTGTCTTTCATGGCGTAACAGTGTAAGAACATATTAAGGATGATTCTTAACTCAGGAAAAGAATACTCATATAATCCTCTACTTGGGTTAAATGTAAAAAGAGAATGTAGGAACTAGAGCATCTTAAGCTCGAAGTATACAAAGAAACTATTTTCTTAACAGGAGACTTGTTTTTTCTTACACATACTGTGAATGCCTCTAAATATATTGCTTGCTTATTGAATTCCATTTATTCTCCCCCCTCAAAACCACATTATTTTGATTTGGGGACAAGTGGGAAGGCAGTGATTTTCCTCAACAGCCTAGTGGATTCAGCTTCCTTCTAGTTGAAATATACGTATAGACTCTAAAAACTGTTAGCAAGTCCAGGCATTTATTTTTTCTCATTAGCTCTTATGCAGTTAAATGAAAACAATGAAATTGAGAGTTTACCTCAAATATTCCCTACCATCCTAATCAATACATAATAGTTCTATTTCTAGGATTTTTCTCTCCTTCCCTTCCTGTCTTCTTTTGGGAAAATGCCTTGGGGTTGAAAGCAACAAACCAAATAGCAGCAGGCAAATAAAATCAGCTCTTCTATTTCCCTACCCGGAAACGAAGGGAAAGAGAGCAAGAACCCCACCACAGAAGAGAACTGAAGCTTAGGCGTGCCATCCTGAAAAGCCCTTGTCCCTCCCCCCACCCCGGAGCTCTGCAGCAATTCCTCAGAGATTGTGTAGTCTCCACTTTAAATATAAATATATATATAAAACTTCCCCCTGTCTCTTTCTCTCCTCCTCTCGCTCTCCTTTTTATTTTTTTAATTTCCTATAATAAAGTTTCCTATTGGATAAAATCAGCTCCCTGATTTATGCCTGGTTCCTATTGGAAGTTCTCAGGGGCTGACATCACTTAGGAAAGCGAGGGGGTAGGGCTGCCAGATCAGTTTGTCACCACCCAGGCTCCCTAGCCTTTGGCTGGGTGCAACTTCCATTTTAGGTGTTGGATCTGAGAGAAAAAAAAGAGAGAGAGAGAAACTGAGAGAGAGGGAGAGAGAGAGAAAGAAGAGCAGGAAAGATCCTGAAAGGAGGAAGAGGTGGTGAAAAATCAAGTACCTTGCTGGATTTGTCTTTCTCAGCACACTGACGAAGCCTTGGGTTTCTTTCTTAAAGGACTGGTTTTTAGAAGTCCACATTTGAGGTGTGTGCCTTTTTAAAAAATGTGTGTACAGACGGGTAAAGGAGGAGAAGCCAAGTCGAATTTTTGTCTTACGGTAACCAGAGGGAAGTTAAAAACGAGAGAAACTGCTCTGCTGACGGGTGACTTTTAAGCAATTATTATTATTTCTTTCTACTTACTTTGGGAAATTTGGGTATTATATTAGAAAGTAAAATATTCAAGACCCAGAAACAAACTTCTAGGTCTCTCTAATATAGAGATGAATAGATTCAGAGGGGTGAGAGCAAATTTACATTTACATGTAAATTTACATTTTGGTGTGTTCTCTGATTTTATATTTTTTCTGGTTTTAAGCTAACAGATTTCTGTTTTTAGAGCCCAAACCGAAAGTTCGGTATTTTGGCATGTTGCGTGTGAATTGGGAAAGGAATTTGTCCGGGTCGGAAGCTAGTTATATAGATGGTTCTTCATATGTTTCAAAACTTTTTTTCCCCCGTTATCATTAAATTTGTGGAAGTGGAAGTTGTAGGGAGCTTTGCAGCTTTAAATGATGGTGTTTTTTTCCTCCAGAGAGTTTGAACCGCCCAGATCAGTTTCAGCTCTGCTGTTCCTGGGTGGATCCTTCTTTTACTTTTCCAGGTGCGGTGGGTGGGAGCCTCATTCTCCTGCTAGACCTAGCCTCCCTGCTTTGCTTTATAAAAGAAAACAAATGGGTCCATGTTAAACAAACTGCCATTCCTTTCTTCCTAAGACTACCTTTGACGGCAGAGATTTGTGGAGGTGTAGGTTCAGTTTGCAAGTACCATAACGTTTGGTTAAATGCTTCGAGGGATAAGGAAATTCTAATCATGCTTTTTCAGTTCACCTGAATAAAGTGGCAACACACCTGGAAATATTTTTAGTTTTGTGCCCCTTGAAAGGGCCGTGGATTTAATAAGATGAGGCTAAGAGAAAACACTCAATGCAAACTTTAGTGTTTAGAATGCATTTAAGAAAGCACAACAGAAATTCCTGTTTTTAAGCCAACTGAAAGTTGTTTTTTGGAGCTGAGTTTTTTTGTTTGATATATATGCCGTGAAATCAGAAATCTGTAATAGCTGAAGGCCCATGACTGCTTTCATATATTTAATCTTAAGATTTGTTTTGATTTTGTTTTTGCAAATACATTCTTGGAAAAATACTGTTTGTAGATAATTATATAGCCAACTCATCAGTAGCTGAAAACTGAGTGTTCCCTTCTTTCTGTCTTTGAAAATGTGAATCGGTCTGAAAATTATAGCTGGAGTAGATACTGCCCTGATTGTAACAAGATGGGCCTTAATAGATAAGCAGTTCTTTAGCTTTAAATTGGTATGTATCTTTAAAAATCCTCTGGTTTTGTGCCCTCCCCCCATTCTTTTTAGACCACAACTCTTCCTTGAATTTCTTTACCAGAATGAGAGTATTTCTTGAAAGATGATTTCATCCTTGTGAGGTTGTGGCTTCAGAGGAAACAACTTTGTTCCTTCTTTTAATATAATCTATGTGAGGGCTACAGTAAAATCTTGATGTCTGGATCTCATAATTATAGCAAGTGCAGTTAAAAAGAAAGGAAAAAGAATGTGTACAGTCTGTTGGGCTGTAGTTCTCATTTAATATTTTCTGAATTTTCTTTCAAACATTTCTCTGGTTTGACTCCAGCCGAGGGGAGGTTTCTTGGTGGATCTTTGGAGGGTTGGTCATGTTGCTGCCAGAGTGTCGGTTTCCCACTCAACCTTTAGGGGGAGGGATGAGGGAATCTGAAGAAGGAGTACAAAGGCAGTTTGAAAATAGGTTCTGGATGACTGAGTGGTGGTGATTTTGGTTCCAGCTTTAAATACTGGGCTTTGTGTAGCTACAGTGAGCATCCTAGTAACTAGCGTCCAGGACTATTTCCACGACTGAGGCTTTGTTTTGATTGGTGTGTACTATAGAGCATTTTGGTTGATAAGATGGAAGATTTGTCTTTTACCTCACCTCTACTAGTTCTTTCAGGAAATACAAGGGGTCCTAATAAGTAAATCTTTTATTTTCTGTTTTGCTCCTCATTTTGGTTTTTGGGTAAAAAATGACAAGTAAGTATGAGTTGTGCAGATTTTCCTTTTTTTTTTTTGTTCGGCTCCTATATACTGTTGGTTTCTTTGTTACACGACTAAGGTACGGTCTGTGTATTCCAGGTGGGTGTCTCTTTGGGTGGTTAGAGTTCTAGCACCTTTCTTAGGGTTCCAAATTATGGAGAGTCACAGGGGCAAGGCTGTGTTCTCTGAGTGTAAAAATTGGGACTATTTGAGATTTAAAAAACACAAAAAGAGCTCTGAGTAATTGCAATTCAGCCTTAGGTTTATGGTTGCTCTCTAGGGATGGGTGAGACAGGATGGATGCAAATAAATTAAGCATAGATCACTATACAATTGGAATAACAAAATGATTAGCTCTGTATGATTTATTGCTTTCTATTTTAGTATCTGATGGTCCCCTGTTACTACCAGCCCTTTCTCCCCACCCCCTTGTTTTTTTACTGCATGGTAAGCATTTTTGCATAAACTATTTACTTAATTTCCCACAACAGTTTTTTAAGGAATGTGAGCCTCAGAGAAGCTGAGGTTTGCTGAAAATCTCACTGTGTGTAAATGGCCAAGGCCAGGATTAAATCTTGGTCTGACTACAAAGTCCATGGACTTAGCCACTAATGTACTACCATTCTCCAAAGAGAAACAAGAACCAGAACTAAAATGAGCCCTTGTTAGAGGCAGAAGTGTTTAATTTTGCAGAGGGCCAGTCCCCACTTAGATTTCCAACCCCCTGCATGTTGGGATAATATATGTAAAAAATCCATTTTCCATAAATCCCATAGGGAGCTGAATATGTTAGAATGGGGATTATCTCTCTCTAAAACAGGATCTTCCCGTATGCTCATTATTGTTGTCCTGACTTCTTAAACTTACCGGAAATGCCTCTAACTTTGATTATCAGTGAAATTTCTTTTTCCAGACAATTTTGGAATGATCTTGCCAACTTGCAGGGAGAGGCTTGTAACAGTAGCTCAAATAATGTTTATCACACTGTGTTAAAATTGTCTACTTATTTTTGTCTTTACCTCTAGACTGTGAGCTTCTTGAGTGTAGATGCTGTGTTACTTCTGTGTCCTCTTAGCACCTATCTCAGTGTCTGGTATATACCAAGGTGTCAGTAAGCCTTAGTTAAATAAAGCATTTGATAGGAATCACTGAGGGACTTTTGTGGGGAAGGCTGAAAGGAAGTTGAGATAGGAAGCAATACAGCCTAGATTTAATGAAATCACATTGTGATTTAGAAACTTCTTCTGTAGTTTGTAGTTTCGACCTTTAACACATTACCTCTCGTTTTTAAGTAAGGTTTCTGGAGATAATCGAAGTTTTAAAATTTTAATTAAAAACAAGATTCTGTTTCTTTTGTGGGCAGGATGTCCAAAGAATAGTATAAAAAGTAAGGGTCCTGGGGCCCCTGGGTGGCTCAGTGGGTTAAGCCTCTGCTTCAGCTCAGGTCATGATCTCAGGGTCCTGGGATTGAGTCCCACATCAGGCTCTCTGCTCGGCGGGGAGCTTGCTTCCTCCTCTCTCTCTCTGCTTGCTTCTCTGCCTACTTGGGATCTCTCTCTGTCAAGTAAATAAAATCTTAAAAAAAAGGGGGGTCCTAACATTTCATGATTTTAGGCAGCTGTAAACTTCAACCCCTGAAATCTTAAATACAACTATTTTCTAGGGAAGAAGCACTGCTTACCTGGAACTTACTGGGGCAGCAACAGGAAAGTATTGCTTTCAGACATGTTGGAAGTGAGTGGTTTTTATACTAGTTAATAAAACCATAAAAAGCTTGGGATGATAGTTTTGACTATCAGTGTTCTAAAGAAAGTATGTTCGGATATCATTATATTTTTTTAATTAGTGCTTCTGCCATGAAACTTCAGGAGATTTTGTTCACAAAATGTATTGGGAAGTTGTGAATTTGAGAACCCAAATTAATTTTCTTGGGTAATTTAGAGTGATAGTAACAAGGAACTTGCCTAAAATAATGATGCGTAGGTTATCAGTATATGATTTCATGTTCTCTTCCATTGCACAAGGATTCAAATGCTAGGATCATAAAGCTGAAATGGGGATCGCTCTCCCTAAATGCAGCAGCCTGCAAGGTTTCCAATAGAGAGCATTGATACAGCTTGGCAGCAACATAGTAAGGAGGGAAGAACTGATATTCTGGCTAGAACTAGCAAGGGGGAAATAAGTGTATAGATAGATTGGTATTTGGTTATATTGTATAATGTATTTTGGGGAGTAAATGTGCTCTCCCGCCCCATATTTGGGATTACATGTCATTGGTTATTAAATATTAAGCATTGAGAATAGAGCCCACATTTACTGTTGTGGTTCAGGGCCAGTGTTCCCCATTTTTAGGGCCATTTCCTCTCCAGCGAGTCCTTCAGTCCAACTGGAGTGGTGTGGGCAATTTAGATCAGGCATTTAGTGGGGACATTATAAGGATCGTTTTCTTAAAGGCTTCTTTTCTGGCCAAGAGGTAATTTGGTCATCACTTTTAGAAAAGATACCCTGTTGTATGATAAAAGCAACTTCAAACTGTTGATTTTTTAAAAAATTTCAAACTTAGAGGAAAGTTCCAGGAATAGCACAAGAACTGCTATGTATCCTTTAGTCACTTAGACACCCATGGTTGACCTTTTGCCTCAAATGCTTTATTATTCTGTATTTTTTTATCAGTATGCTGACTGAACAGAATTTCCATTCTGAGAGTTCCACAGACCTGGAGAGGCAAGGCACTGTAGCATAGTGGTTACCAGCATGGATCCCTGAGCGAGTCTACTAGGATCCACTCTTGCTCAGCCACCTACTAGTGCGTAGCCTTGGGCAGATTGTTTAACTGCTCTAAGCCTTGATCTCTGCTGGTAAAATGAGGACAATATTATCCATCTCATAGTATTGTCATGATGCTTAAGTGATTTAATATATGTAAAAATGGTGCTCATGGTTAATGCCTTGTAAGTTTTTCCTGTTAGAATGGGTGCTTTAAATGAATTCAAGTATCTTTTGTCTGTTGGACTAAAGACCCTTCAAGGTCTCTTAAAACCTGATGTTCTCTGGTATAGATGTTTGTATTAGGGAATAAATGGGCTTCCCATTTATTTATTTTATTTATTTATTCCCATGAGTAACTTTTTTTTAAGATTTTATTTATTTATTTTTAAGGATTCATTTATGTACTTGAGAGAGGGAGCATGCACACAGCGGGGAGGGGCAGTGGGAGAGGATGTCTTAAGCAGACTCCACATTGAGTGGGGAGCCCGATGCAGGGCTCCATTTCAGATTCCTGAGATCACAACCTGAGTGGAATGTTGCTTAACTGACTGCACCACCCAGGCGCCTCTAAGATTTTATTTTTAAGTTATCTTTATGCCTGCCGTGGGTCTTGAACTTAACAGCCCCAGGATATCTTGCATGCTCTACAAACCGAGCCAGCCAGGCACCCCAAGCTGACTTTTTTTTTAAACAGGAGAAAAAGTGTCTAATAATAGGCAAGTCTGGGGAGTTATTTGGGCAGGGTTGTCCAAAATATAGAGATGGATAACTTTTAATAAAGTAAAGTGAGCATTACTGGGAGAAGAGAAACATATTGCAGAGCTTGAATATCTTTTTTTGTTTTTTAAAGATTTTATTTATTTACTTGACAGACAGAGATCACACGTAGGCAGAGAGAGAGGAGAAAACAGGTTCCCTGCTGAGCAGAGAGCAGGATGTGGGGCTTGATCCCAGGACACTGAGATTATGACCTGAGCCTAAGGCAGAGGCTTTAACCTACTGAGCCACACAGGCGCCCCGCAGAGCTTGAATATCTTAATGGTAATTTCTTCAGAGACTTGGAGACTTTAGGGACAAGCAGCCATACAAGTTTCTACCCTTTTTTTTTTTTTTTTGAAGATTTTATTTATTTATTTTCGAGTGCATGTGCACAGGTTGTGGGGAGGAGGAGCAGAGGCAGAGGGAGAAGCAGGCTCCCCACTGAACAAGGAGCCTGAGGTGGGGCTCCATCCCAGGACCCTGAGATCATGACCTGAGCCAAAGGCAGACACTTACCACTGACCAACCCAGGTGCCCCTCTCCCATCTTTTCCATCTACAGGAGATAGAAGTCTAGCATCCAAGGGTAAACTTTCTTTAATTTTGCAGAGAATGGACTGGAAAAAGTTTGTCTGGGCTTATTATTTTTGACATTAGACCAGATTCTTTACCTTGAAGTGTTTTCCAATCAGGATTTTGTAGAATAATATCCAGCTATGAATGGTTGTACAGGAAACTACATAAAAATGAAGACAGGCTTTTACTATCCCCTTTCTTGAAATAAACTTCCCTCTTTTATGTTCAGGAAACATCATTCTCTATTTTCAGTCCTTATTTATGGACATTTATAAAACTGGGGCATGTAGAAATTTTGAGTTCATCAGTGCTTCCTGTGAGAAGTGTGCTTCTAAGAAAGAGTTCTGCCCTTGTATGTGGAAAAGGCAAACTGTGGCCTGTGGGAAATGTGTATGTGTTAGATGCAGCCTTGCCTGGAAACTTCTAGGTTTCTTCGAGGTCAAGGTCTTCCTTCTAGTCATATTAACTAACCCACGAAGCCAGTGTTCTGAAAAGTATTTAAACTAATTTCTGTTAACACTCAATAGCTTCCTATCATAACTCTCCACCCAGCTCTTTACATTTTTTTAACCCACATTTTCGTCTATTGATTCTTCATTTTCTCCTTTTTGTTTGTTTTCCTGATTTCTGGAGTCCCCTATCTTTTCTCCTGAGGTTGGTAACCTTCATGGGCTTTGCTTTGCCTTGCTAACACTTAATATGGAAGAAGTTTCTGATTCTTATGGTAGAATAAATTGTACTTTTGTGCTAAAGGTACAAGTATTAGGATGCTGCTTCTGGTTTATTTCAGTTAGATCTAGATTTAAGATAAATTGTGATTCAAGAAGATCTAGTAACTAATCTAACTAATTCAGATTAGTTATCTTTTTGATTCTCATATCTCATCCACATTTACTAATTAACTACTCATTTTGGGTCACTTGTCGGTGGAGCAAAAGAATTGTAGTTTTCCAAGAGTAAATTACCAGTTTTGTGTGTGTGCTTCCTGTGTTGTTCTCTGTTGGAATGCAGTAGCACATTGAGAGGTTGCTTTGTGGCATGAAAAGATTTTTGTTTTAGGGAGCTTATATTTTAAGGAACCAAGATATAGTCTGATGGTTGAGGACATAAGACATTGTTATGGAAACTGGGTCAACTTTTCAATACTTTTATCAAAGCACCTACAGTTTCCATTTCTTTGCAAATGAAGTGAATTTCCTTGAAACAAAGTAGCTGGTGTATATTCAGCACACTTTTAAAATAGAGTAGCCTGTTTTAAAGGAGAAATTAGTGCCAATCTGATTTGTTTTCACTCTTTCTGTGTTGGAAGGGGGAAGTTCTGTAACTTCTCTGCTGTTCTGTTCTCCATTGACTACTTTGTAAACCAGGACAGAGTTGGTCATTTGAATGTGTACCCTCCTGAAGGTCAGGCCACAAGAGACCCCAGCTGATGGGCCCAAGATAACAATTAGAAAAAAAGTATAGAAAATTAACATTAAATGGAAATCAAAGATGTTTTTATGTGCATTTCTAAAATTAAGTATCATCACGGATCTTTCAGAAAGAGCTCCCAACAGTAAACAAGAATCTTTTCACTCTTTCCTATTTTTATTTTTAAAAATTGCCTTCTTAGGCTATTTTAAGAAAACATGACAGCATTCTTTCTTTGTCCCATCCTGTTATCTTACTACTGTACATGAGCTCTTATATACATGTGAAAATAACTGTTTTGCAACCATTCATAAGACTCAGAAGACAGTATATAGCCTAACATATTAATTGAAAGAGGGAATTGCTGGGGCACCTGCCTGGCTCAGTTGGTGGAGCATGTGACTCTTCTTGGGGTTGTAGCTTTGAGTCCCATGTTGCGTGTGGAGATTACTTAAAACTAGAAAATCTTAAAATTAAAGGGGTGCCTGGGTGGTTCAGTCATTCATCTGCCTTCAGCTCGGATCATGATCCCAGAGTTGTGGGATCCAGCGCAGCATTGGGCTCCCTTGCTCAGTGGGAAGCCAGCTTCTCTCTCTCCTGCTTCTCTTGCTTGTGGTGCCTCTCTCACTCACTTTCTCTGTCAAATAAATAAATAAAATCTTTAAAAAAGAAAATTGAATTGTTTTGCACATATAAATGTCACTCTCTTGGTATAGACCTTTATTGCTAGAAACCTTGTGGCGGGAGAGGGGCAGGATTTCTTTACTCCAAATATTTAGTTGTAACAATACAAGAGTTATCTTTTAAATCTCCTGACGAGATGTAGTGAATAAACCTTTGTGGTATAGGAAGAAAAATGAACAAAGATATTTTTCTAAAATTTAATGTTTTGTTTTCATTGGCAAAGTGAAACATCTTCATTCATTTAAAAGAAATTTGAGGGACACCTGGGTGACTCAGTTGATAAAGTGGCTGCCTTTTGGCTCAGATCATGATCCCAGGGTCCTAGGATCAAGTCCCACATCGGGCTCCTTGCACAGCCAGGAGCCTGCTTCTCCTGTCTGCCATTCCCCCTCCTTGTACTCTCTCTCTTTCTCTCTCTGACAAATAAATAAATATTTAGAAAAAATAAATTTGAGAGCCTGTGGTATGCTATGCACTAGAATATTCCAGTACACCAGAATAGACCTCACAGAGTTTATATTCTAGTTGAGAGAGAGAGATAATAAATAAATAAATGTCAGAGTGTGGTGATACCACTGGAAAAAAAATAAAGCAGAATGTGTAGAGTGGTGAATAAGAAGTGCAAGGGTAGGAGGGAAGTTTTTGAATATAGAGAGTGTTTGGGAAAGGTCTCACTTAAAATATGTTTGAAGATTTTTATTTATTTATTTGACAGACAGATCACAAGTAGGCAGAGAGGCAGGCAGAGAGAGAGAGAGAGAGAGAGGAGGAAGCAGGCTCCATGCTGAGCAGAGAGCCTCATTCGGGGCTCGATCCCAGGACCCTGAGATCATGACCTGAACCGAAGGCAGAGGCTTTAACCCACTGAGCCACCCAGGCACCCCTAAAATATGTTTGAGAGACACCTAAAAGATACTAGGGTAAAGTCAGGTAGATGCGAGTAGAAAATGCAAAGGTCCTGGGGCCCATTGTTACCAGTGAGCAAGAGAGATGAGGGGAAAAGTAGATTTACTGAGGTTCAATGGATATGTGTTTGGGGGAAGAGGGGATAATTTAGGACCTTGTCATGCACTGTACAATGAGAAAAAGTGTCTCCTCCTCAGTTCAGACCCCAGTGACAGCAGCTGTTAACAGTTTTTTGTGTGTTCTCTGTGAAGAGTTGAGGCAACACATGACCCAGCCTCTATCTTTATCCCATTGCAGAAGTTCTGTGTGAGTATAGTCAGCACATAATTTGCAGGGTAACAGATTTTGCATAGGTTGATGACCCTTGTCTTGGAGAATATAATAGTAGGGAACTACTTACAATAAGCTTACATGTGTTTGGGAAGTAAGATAAAAAAATTTCTTCCCTAGAGAAGTATATTTCTCTGCTTTTTAATCTACATAGTCAATTTTAACAGAACTGATAGCCTAGATGTGGTACGGTTTCCTTTTGAGTACATTTGTTGCTTTGTTTTATGACCAAATATGCCTGCACCACTTATCTGTTGGTTTTCCTTTGTTCATTTGACCAAAAGGCTCCTGCTTTCCCAAAGTCCTAATTGTTGGTATTTAATGGCTTCAGAGACCACGGTATAGGTCACCATATTCATATTTCTGTTTTGCACTGTTTTCCTTTTCCAGATAAATGTTTAAGCATTAAGGGTTATTAAGGATATACTGAGCCACTTGGCCTGGTTGACTTTGGTGGGATTGAGGGATAAGTACCCACTATTTAGTGATTGATATTCTATGGCAGCCATGTATGCGAAAGTAAAAGGATATTTGATTTCCAGAGTACTTGTGTTTTGACTCACCCATTCTTACTTTCCCTCTCAAGATAATCTGGTTTAGCTAGTCTTGTCCTTCAGTGAAAGAATCTCTCTGTCTCCCTTTCTCTCTCTAAGTTTGGAGTTTAGCCCTACAACTTGACCTGATTACCCTCTGTCCTTCTCTTTAATTATACCTATCTAGTTGTCATCCTGTTACTTAATATCATCCTTGGGAGATGACCTCAGTCAGGAAACATTTACTTCCTTACCATCCCCTTCTTTGGTCAAGTAACTGTGTCATCTTGCATAGGAAAAACTCAAGGCAATCAAAGATTCCCCTAATTTTGAAGTTGCTTTAAATAACTGCTTGGTGCATATTACTTCAATATTCATAGATATTTGTAGTTGCCTTTTCAAAAAGTATTTATTTATTTTAGAGAGGGCAAGAGCACACGCACACATGAATGGGGAGGGGCAGAGGGAGAGGGAGAGCCAGACTCAAAAGCAGACTTCCTACTGAGTGCAGAGCCCCCGTAGGGCTCCATCCGAGGACCCTGAAATCATGACCTAAGCCGAAACCAGGAGTTGGATGCTCAGTTAACAGAGCCACCCAGGTGTCCCGTGCTTGTAGTTGTCTTGAAAGTGTTTTTCAGTGGCATTCTTCTTTCCTAAATCTTTAGTGACCCAGGCGCCCCTTGAATCAGTATTTTTAATTGGACTAGAATTATCTAGGATTGTGAATTCTAGATTTGGGACTTTGGACATATTTTAGGATGGGATATGGAACCAGTCTTTGAAAATGTTGGCAGCTCTTTGTTTCTGGGAGGACAGTTGAACTAAGTTGTTTTAAAAATAGTCAGGGTTGGGGGCGCCTGGCTGGCTCAGTGGGTTAAGCCTCTGCCTTCGGCTCAGGTCATGATCCCAGGGCGCTGGGATCGAGCCCGGCATCAGGCTCTCTGCTCAGTGGGGAACCTGCTTCCCCCTGTCTTTCTCTGCTTGCCTCTCTGCTTACTTGTGATCTCTGTCAAATAAATAAAATCTTTAAAAATAATAATAATCAGGGTTGTCCAGCCTGCATTGTAAATAGGGATACTCTCTGTTGTACAGCTCAGGATTCTAAAAAATGAGATAATTCTTTTCTAGGTTCTGAGTCTAGAGTATAGGATTTAAGATTGTGTCTTTCTTGCTATCCTTATATTTAAGTCCATGCTTTCCATTCGCCTCTAATCCAGCTGGAATAATGACCTGAGCTCTCTGGTGGATGATAATAGGCCCGGTACAGTATTTAATAACCAGTGCCCTTCTTGCTAGAGGAGTGTGGTGGTGGGAGGGTTGTCAGGAATAGGCTAGTACAATGGTTCCCAACAGTGGACTATCCGTCATTTTGAGAGCTTTTTAAAAACACGAATTCCCAGGCATTCCCTCTAGAAATTCAGGTATGGGGGATGAGGAGGTAGATTTGGGAGATGGTATTTTTAATTTTTTTATTCTTTTAAAGTTTATTTATTTAAGTGATTCTTGCACTGAATGTAGAACTTGAATTCATGACCCTGAGATCAAGAGTCACATGGTCCTCCGATGGAGCCAAGCCAGGTGACCAGAGATTGTATTTTCTTAATAAAGCTTCCCAGGTGATTCTGATAATTTAGGTTCGAGGACCATAAAACCTGAATATTTGAGTTAAGCTGCATATCTATATGATTTCTCAGTTGGGTGGTTATTAAATTAGTATGAGAAGTAGCAAGGAATAGTTCATGGTAGTGGACATGAGAAGTTGACTAATTTGAAGTTTTCTACCTCTGTATGCTGTATTGTATAGGAATTACAGATGTCACTGCCTGATATGGGGGTTATGCCAGTACTTAGCATGGTACGGAGGACTCGCCTGTTGTGAGGGAGGGAGACTTTTAGACCATATCTCCATTTCCCCTCTCCATTTTGAAATTGTGGAACAGATTCAGGAGAGGATGTTCTCATTGAAACTCA
The DNA here is from genome assembly GCF_922984935.1 of Meles meles. Classification (NCBI taxonomy): domain Eukaryota; kingdom Metazoa; phylum Chordata; class Mammalia; order Carnivora; family Mustelidae; genus Meles; species Meles meles. The sequence continues at coordinate 13,186,380 of NC_060073.1, read as the reverse complement.
GCTGGACAATTTGTTTAAAACTCAACAGGAAGGGCCAATGTTACTTCCTGTCTGAAAAGGAAGTGTTGGCTTCCTTCCCTTCCTCCTTGGCTAGCTCTGGCCAACTTGTAATATGGGTGGGGGAGGGACTGATCATGTTAATACTTTTCACTGACTACCTGTGCCTTGGGAAATCAGATTACCATCATTGTTCAAGTCTGGGAACATCATATTCACTCCCTTCTTTCCTCATTTGAAATGTGGAGACAGGTGTTGTGTGGGCTCTTGTCTCTTTGCTCTTATGTGAGAGCCCTGTGGTGGGTTTGGCTGTTCCAGTCCAGGAAGCCTCCCAGTCTCCCAGACGTTACTTTATATTCAACCTTATATCTCCCCTGTATTCCTTGACATTGAAAATAGATCAAGGAGCTGTAGGGAAGAAACTGAAATCCATTTGATGCTGAGGGGTAGGTTGCAGAAAAGAGAACATAATTGGGCAGAAGGGAGTGGGTGACAAAGGTTTCTTATTTTTAAATTGAGCCAAGAAAACATTCCTTCTAAGTGCGGCCAGTTGGCACTCTTCCTGCTATTTTAGTCCAGGCTTCTCCTTCCTACTGGCCAGTCAATTGTATTAAGTGTTTGATGTGAGTTTGAACTGTGGTCTCTGGGGTTGGGGGGAGGGAGAGTGGTGGAAACAGCTGGTGCCTTCATCAAGCTATCTCAATTACGCTTCTTCTCAGAGTGTTTGGGGGTGGAGGATTGGAGGAATTGCATGTATGTTAGCAGAGCCCCAGCAACTCCCATGTAGTGGGATTGGATTCTCAGGCACTCTTAATACCATGTGGGATGCTGGCTAGTTGGAATGTAGCTAAACCTTCTTCAGTCACATTCTTTTCTCTGCCCCCCTCCACCCCAATTCTTTGAGCTTTGGGCTTGATTTGGAAAGAGGGGTATGTGGGAAGTTAGATAGCAAAACAGACTCATGGTTTTCCAACCACTGAGTATTCAGCCTAAGTCTTGGGCCCCTCCATTGACTTTCTCCTTACCCATTCATTACTCCTTTGGTTGGGTTTTCTAAATATGTCTGGAGACAGCCAGAGATACAATTAGAACCAGGACCTTTGGTGAAGTCATGTTGAATTGTCATCGGTTGGCTATACTGTTCTTCCTTCCCTCACACCCTGGGGTGACTGTATTTCTGAGTCAGCACTGCTTTTCTGTCTCACCTGCTTAGTTTGAGGCAGAGAACCTGCCAAGCATCCTTTTGGAGCAGCAGCATTGATATGGGTGTGGCCAGTCCTCTGGGGCGAGTCTTTCACAGTCTTTTTTTTTTTTTTTAAGTATGTCTGAAAACACTCCTAGATTTTTTGGTTTCCTTTTATATGACTACCTCACATGATACTACTTAATTGGCTGGGTTTTGGCCTGGCTGTGATGAGGGAGAATGGGATAAGAATGGTAACACTTCGGGTCACCTAGGTGGCTTGGTTGGTTAAGCGTTCCTCTCTTGGTTTCTGCTCAGGTCATGATCTCAGGGTCATGAGATGGAGCCCAGTGTTGGGCTCTGCACTCAGGGTGGAGTCTGCCTGAGATTCTCTCCCTCTGCCTCTCCCACTCATGCACTCTCTCAAATAAATAAAATCTTAAAAAAAAAAAAGGATAATAACAACTGGTACTACTTTTTCAGGTATTTTTTTTTAAAAGATTTATTTTATTTATCAGTGAGAGAGAGAGACAGAGACAGAGAGCAAGGGGAGGGGCGGAGGGAGAGGATCTCAAGCCAACTCGTGCTGAGCAGAGCCTGCAAGCGTCTTGATCCTGAGATCATGACCTGAGCTGAAATCAAAAGTTAAGGCTTGGGGTTCCTGGGTGGCTCAGTGGGTTAAGCCTCTGCCTTCAGCTCAGGTCATGATCTCAGGGTCCTGGGATCGAGCCCCGCATCGGGCTCTCTGCTCTGCGGGGAGCCTGCTTCTCAACCTCTCTCTCTGCCTGCCTCTCTGCCTACTTGTGATCTTTCTCTCTGTCAAATAAATAAATAAAATCTTAAAAAAAAAAAAAAAGTTAAGGCTTTAACCGACTGAGCCACCCAGGCTCTGTTATTTTTGAGAGAAAAAAGGAGTTAGTCTGATTCAGTGCTAAGAGATCTGAAACTTCTGTTTGTGTGCCTCTGTGATAGTTTGCAGTGTGGTTAAGCTCTGCTATTGAAGTTCTGTTCTAAAGCCTAGCGTTGCTAAATACCCATTTTACTACCCAGCCCTAGATGGCTGACTGCTGTGTATATTCCTGCCTTACCAGCTTCCACCTGGTTATGTCAGATCCAAATATGAGTTACTTCCTTCTAAGTTACGCTGTTTCAGACTTAGGCTCCTTTTGCATCGTATACTATCTGAATGAGGGTTCAGCCCAGACTACTTGTAGCAGATCCAAGAAGGGGGAAGGAGTTTTTAGGAGAAAGAAAGGGAATAAACGATGAGAAATTATAGCATATTACTAGTCCCCCCTGGTTGGAGAACTCTGCTGAGCCTGTGCTATGCTTTATGCAAAGGGAATTGAGCCCTGTGGGCAAAGGGTGTTCCTTCTTTGGATTTCAAGAATCTCCCGCCAATAGATTAGATTGACTTCTATCTCAGTCTTTGCTTCTGGGGTTTAGGGCTAACGTCCAACGGGCTCGTACAAGATAACAGAAGAATGCATCATTTATCCCATTCTTGAAATTAGTTGAGGACCTTTATTAGAAAGGAAGGCTTCCCTCCCCCCCACAGAAGAGGTTCCAAATCTACGGCCCTTGACCCACTCCACGGGCAGTAGTGAGCTGGAAAAGCTGAAGTTGCTGTCTTGGCCTCTTTGCTGCAAATACTACCGAGCAATTCTAGGCCTCCCCTCATTCCCTAGGGAGGTAGAGAACTTTGCTCCCAGCACCTGCTGGTCCTTATCCTGCCTCTTCTTAGGGTGGAACCTGCTGCCTTTGTTTGTCCTCTGTGGGGCCTCTAAGAATTAATTTTTTGCTTGTGGGGGAAAGGGGTTTGAACATGGTGGAAAGGGGCGACAGAGGATGTGTTTTAAAGTCGTTCTCCAGCTGGGAATGTTTCCTTGACTGATTCTGGAGTGGCAGATTGCTATTCTGAAGTGTTCTTTGGGTGGTATCCCCTGTATCGGAACGGAATATGAGGAGCAGCTTTAAAATCCCCAATGTGTGCCTCCAAAGTAAAGACACTTGCCAAGTAGGAATCTTAAAAAATCCCCTCACCCCCTCTCAACCCTTAGATCCACACAGTATCTTTCTGCGAATTCTCAAAGGCCTTAGCTTTGTCCTATGTAGTGTTGGCTTGGGGCAGGGAGGAGGGTTGTTTTCCTGAACATGATAAGGAACTGAGCAGGGCAAAGTGGGAGCTCTGACTGGTGATTGGTAGACAGGATGCCCTGGAATGCGGTTGGCCTGCAGCCCAGAATCCAGCACTTTGTATTTGTTTGTTTCTGGGAGACTGTGGTCTGGTGCTACTGTGACAGGAAGTGAGAAAGCTGGGAGTGGGGGAATGGAGAGGGGCCATGTCTTTGTGGTTCTCCTGTGAAATCTCTTTGTCCCTGGAGAGCAGCTCTGCTCCAGGGCTCTACTGAGAAGAGAGCAGCCTTTGTGTGTCTAATGGGTCTCGGAGCATCTAGCTACTCTGAGGGATTAGGGAGTGTGAATTCTGACTGTGGCCTTTTGCATCTCAGTACTTGAGTTATATAAATGACTTCCATCTCCTAGCATTGGGGAATTTCACTAAGTTATATGTGTGTTACTGTTAATTTATAGATCTCTAGGATTTAATTAAGAAAGGAATTCTAGAAAGAAATAGATATTTGTTTATATAATGTTTATTCACTCTCTATATTGCAGATACTTTGTTGGGTCTGAAAGGGACAGAGAGAACCAGGAGATGCTGGGCCCAGCATTTTACATTTCACCCTACCACTTGGCACCCCACTACACACAGAGCTAGAGAAACCTACCCATTCTTTGATTTCATTATTGGGAGGTACTGGTAGTTCATTGTTTGCACATAACTAGGGAATGGTTGGTAGTTTCCTGGGATTCTCCAGCCCCCCTACCCCGAAATAGCACCTGTAGCATTCTCTGTGCCCCTCCTTCCTTTTCCCTCTTATTTTATGTTTTCCCTGCCCTCCATTCCAGCTGTGAAACAGGCATCTCTTCTAACTTTGTGGATTGGGTGGCTGAGTCCTCAACTTCTTGCCAAGCTGGCTAGGCCCTGAGCATACACACAAACCCGCCTTTGATTGCCCAGGAGGACAGCTGCCCCAGAGGCAGATTGCTAACATACCGCTAGAACAATCCCTCCCCTCTGTTCTGATCCTGGCCAGCACAAAGTTCCCTGCTTCTAATTCCTTCTGTTTCCTACCCCAACTCTAATCTCTGCTTTTGGTTTAGTGAGATGCCACATCAAAAAGGAGAGTAGGGATATTTGTGATTAGGTTTTCTTTCTTGAGGTAGGGATGATTTGAGAATGTGGCATGTGGCCAGATTTCTAGAGCAGGCCCTCCAGTGGATAGGTGACTATGTAAAAAGTTGTATTACTTTTGCCCCTAGCACCTTCCCTCCTGAATTCTTATTCTTTTATAAAATGGGAAATCTGAGGTAGATTGCAAGCTCTTCTTCCTCAGAATCAAATAAATTCTTGCTCTTTTTTTTTTTTTTTACAATTTTATTTATTTATTTGACAGAGGGAACACAAGCAGGGGCAGTAGGAGAGGGAGGAGCCTGCTCAAGGAGTGCAGATAACGGGGTTCAGATGCAGGGCTCCATCCCAGGACCCTGGGATCATGACCTGAGCTGAAGGCAGACACTTAATTACTGAGCCACCCAGGGGCCCCAGTTCTTGCTCATTAAAATGAAGGTAAGACCCAGGGACGCCTAGGTGGCATAGTCAGTTAAGCATCCCACTCTTGATTTCAGCTCAGGTCATGATCTTAGGGTCACTCAGATTGAACTGTGTCAGGCTCAGAGCTCAGCACACCTCAGCACATGGAGTTGGTTTGAGATTTTCTTCCTTTCCCTCTGCCCCTCCCCAAGCTCTCTCATGCACACCCACCCCCCCATAATAAATATTTTCTAAAAAATTAAAAAATAAAGTGAAGGTAAGACCCAAAAGTCTATCTGCTTTCACACCATCCTCCTTCTGAAAAGTTTACTTTTGGGGGGCCTGGAAGGCTCAGTGGGTTGAGCCTCTGCCTTCAGCTCAGGTCATGATCTTGGGGTCCTCGGATCGAGCCCTGTGTCAGGCTCTCGCTCAGGGGGGAGCCTGCTTCCCACTCCCCCACCGGCCTCTCTGCCTACTTGTGATCTCTGTCTGTCAAATAAATAAGCAAAATTCATAAAAAGAAGTTTACTTTTGGTCAGCTTCTCTATTGGAATTAGAATGACTTTTACCCACAAGATGTGTAGAAAGTGCATACCCTTTTTACTCTGTCAGAAAGAAGGAACATGAACTTGGAGTAGAACAGGTGCATTTCCACTACTCACTGGCTCTATGACCTTGGGCAGGATACTGAGTTCTTCCGATGTATAGTTTACTCATTTATAAAAAGGGGCTAGTGTCATCCCAGAGGTTGCTGAGAAGATTATGTGTAGTAACTTATAAGGGGAGATCAGTTAATTAATAGATCACAACTTTTCTTCCCTGTAAAGTCAGATTTTCTTCTTTCTTTTAGATAAGGAAAAACATTTCTTCAGCAGTCTGTCCTATAGCAGAAACAGGACCTTCACACTTTCTCTTATTTCCTCATAGACTCTTTGTTGCTTCTCTCAAAAAGTGTGTATATTCTCAACGTGATGGAGGGGTGGCTTTTTTTTTTTCAGTGCTTTGAGGAAGCAGGACTATAAATGTGACTCAGCTGGTTGCAGCTATCCCAAGTCACTGTCAAAGGAGGGGCAAGGGGAACGCCTGGGTGGCTCAGTCAGTTAAGTGGCTGCCTTTGGTTCAGGTCGTGATCCCAACTCCTGGGATTGAGTCCTTCATGGTGTCTTTGCTCAGCAGCGAGTCTGGTTCTCCCTCCCTCTCTGCCTCTTCTCCCTGCTTGTGCTCCCTCTCTCTCTTTCTATGACAAATAAACAAGTAAATAATCTTAAAAAACAGGGCGCCTGGGTGGCTCAGTGGGTTAAGCCGCTGCCTTCGGCTCAGGTCATGATCTCGGGGTCCTGGGATCGAGTCCCGCATCGGGCTCTCTGCTCAGCAGGGGCCTGCTTCCCTCTCTCTCTCTCTGCCTGCCTCTCTATCTACTTGTGATCTCTCTCTGTCAAAATAAATAAAATCTAAAAAAAAAAAATCTTAAAAAACAGAGGATGGGGAAGGAAATGTTGATAATGCCATAGAAAGTAAGGGGGTTTGGTGAGAAGCTACCTCTTTAAAAAAGGAATGTGAGCTCAGTTTGGTGACCTCTAGAAAACCCTAAGGTTAAGCTTTTTTTCCATGAAAATTTTTTTTCTAGCCTAGGGTAGGGAAGGGTATAAGGTATCCTAGTTAATTTTAGGATTTCTGTTTTATGACACAGGAATTGCACAATACCTTCGCAGTTTGATTAGACTTTTTCTCACTTCTGATTGTGTACTTGACCTTCCTTTCTTTTTCTCCCTTCTCCTGTAGGGAGGAGAAAGGCATTGGCCTCTCCCCTTCCTCCAGTCTGACACCTCCTTCTTTTTGCCCCTCCCTCTTATCTTTGTTTCCTTATCGGCCTTTCCCTAAAGCTCTGCTTTCTCCTTATAAGGTTAGGTGAGGCTTCTTTGGCAGGGTTGCATCAGGGATCCAGGTAAGTAACTGATGTGCCTCAGACTTTCAGGATTGAGAGAAAATTCAGCGTTGTTTGTTCCAGTGGAGGGCCTTGGAGAGGCATGTGGGTAATGGGGGTGGAGAAGGAGGCGGCCTGGCCTGAGAGATCAGAAGGACTTGTTAGACCAGTCCTGTGTGTGTGTGTCATACGTGCCCCAGAGAGAAGCAGGTTTTGTTTCTTTCCATACCCTTTCAGCCCTGGGCCCCTCAGTAGCTGAGAGCCACACCCTTCCTTTGCTTCAAAGCCAGTCCAGCATTCAGCCATTTAGTATGTTATGGTTTAGGGGTTCCCAGAATTCAAGGTAGGGGAAAAGAGAATAAGGATAATGTTCCATCTGGTTTCCGAATTTAGGGTCAAGATGATGGAGTTGATTTTTTTTTTTTCTTTTAAAGTCACAGTCACAGTAAAAACTAAATTCTGATACGTAGATTTGGGTCAGGATGATAAGATTGAGGTGAGTTTAAGGTGTCCTTTGATCTATGGAGATGGCCAACTCACCCTCCTTTTAACAATATTTTTAAAAAAACCAAAACTTTTAGATATTTATTTTCCTTCTTTGCTCTGGAACTCCAATCAGAAGTAGCACTCTTCCCAAAGAGGACAGTGATTTGTCATACTTCTTAATTTGTCGGAGAGGTTCACGGTGGACACATTGAGATCTAGTTTTTCCCTGTGAAAATGAAAGTCCCCAGTCTGCCTTTTGGGTGCTCTTAGGTGGCAAAGCTGGACCTTGCATCAGGCCCATTCACAGGGAAGCTCAGATACTGCTAACACCTAAGAAAGGGCCATTTCCGGCATATCAGTTTTGTAACTCCAAGAAGTGGTCAGTTGAGATCATGGAGTGGGCAGAGTACTCTTTAGGTCTTCCTACAGATCACGTCCAGGGACTTGGGCTTAGTGTGGCAGTCTTCCCAACAAAGGCAGGGAACACTGGAATTGTTCTCACTGAGCTTGAGATGGTGGAACATCAGGTAGTAGGTGGGGCACTTAGACCTTGGACCTGCACATGCACTCTTGGTGATGTACATGCACTCTTGGTGATAAGAAGCCAGAGAAAAAACTACTACTAAATATATTCCTTTAATTTAAAAATCAAATGGCAGTTTTCTGTGCATATGGTTGAACAGGAATAACTGCCTTGAATTTTGGAGCACATGCAGTTTTAGGCAAACAGATACTTTTTAGAGGTCTAGAAGACCTACCTTTGTTGGCTTGAGCCTTACATAGTATAGCTCTGTGATGTTACAGGTGCTTTATTTTATTGATTGGTATTCTTCAGTGTGAGGCTCTGTGTGCTTTTTAAAACAGTTATTTGAAATCTCTAGGATGACATAGAAGAGTTTTGCTTATCCTTGCTTTTGGAGGGAAGGTATCACTTTGTGACATTGGTTTTGATTTCATAATAAAAAGGAAGGAAGGAGGATGACTGGCTTTGGGATTGGCTGCAGAAGATAAAATTTCTTTCCTAAGAAACTCAAAGACTATTTTGTGGGGTTTAGAGTTCTCCATCTGAGATACAAGGGGTAGCTTGCCTAATTCTGGTCATGTCTTTGGATATACTTTTTTTTTTTTTTAAAGATTTTATTTATTTATTTGAGAGAGAGAGAGAATGAGAGCTAGCGAGCCTGAAAGGAGAAATGTCAGAGGGAGAAGCAGACCCCTGCTGAGCAGGGAGCCCGATGCGGGACTTGATCCCAGGACTCCAGGATCATGACCTGAACTGAAGGCAGTCACTCAACCAACTGAACCACCCAGGCACCCATGTCTTCAGATATACTTATTAGAATAGCAAGGATGCAGGAGAGAGTATCAGTCACCCAACCTGTACTTTTACATATATTAGCCCATTAAAGCCAAACCCTGACAAGTAATGAAAGTGAAGATTACAGGGGTTATAACTTACCCTTCGAGTTAGTTCTCACAGCTACTTTTAGGCAGAGCCAGGACTTGAATGCCGGGTCTTTTGACCCGTAGTCTGGAATTTTATTTTGTTTTTCCCTTTGAGAATGTGGAGAATTTCTGTAGTTTACTGGGCTTCTTATAAAAGCGGAGAGGGGGGCATGTGGAGACATGTGTGGCTTAATTCAAAAGTCCTATTAACACCACCAAACTCTGGCCCTTTGTGTTAGCTATTTGTGGTAGTGTTTGTATCAGTAACCATATTAATAGCTTGCTGTACGTCAAAACATTTTCTAAGCACTTCATGTGGATTGTCTCACATACTTCTTGCAGTTACTCTTACGTGTATTTTACTTCCCCCATTTTACAGAAAAGGTACCTGAGGTTTAGAGCTTAAGTGGTATTTTGCCCGAAGTTCTACAGCTAAGAAGCAGTGGAGCTGGGATTTGAACCCCGGCAGATTCCAAAGCCTGTATTCTTAACTCCGAGAATCTTATTTTCAAGTTACATTCCTATAGCCAGATGACAGTAGAATAGGCCATTCCAGGGACTGTTATTGCTCATACTTTTTACCCAGCTACTGGTTGGCATCACCTCTTTGGTCCTTCTGGTTTGATCCAATTTAACTTTTGGTTTGGGTTTCTTACGGAAGAGACTGAATTTTTACCACTGTCATCACCTGAATGCTGGAGCCTTGCTGTAGACTCACAGATCTATAGCACCTATGGCTTGTTACAAGTAAAACCAGTCATAGTCTTAGGGGAAAGGCTACTCTTAGGGGAATGGCAGGGCACACTTTATGTGTGGTCTTTCTCTCCTCATTTGAAGAATTCCTTGACCATCTTTTTGTAGTGAGAGCCAGTGTAATGCATTTGAAAATATTAAGAAAGGTGTTGGCCTGGACTCCGTGACTTTCTTGACTCTAATTGCCAAAGTCCATTAGTGGTTTGCAGATTCTGGTCTTAGAGCACACTTTCTTTGTGTATGGCACTGATGAAGACTCTTGAAGTCTGAGTTGTGAGGTGGGCTGTGGGCTATTGTACTGTAGCTCGCCCTCGGCTTCGTTCTCTTCCCCCACTTCCGCTCTCTTTTTCCTCCCATTTGTTTCCCTCCTCCCACTTATACCCTCTATGTAGACATTATGAATAACCCTTTAACGTAAGGAAAAATGGAAATCCCCCTCCCCCCCCACTTATTTCTTGTGATGCTTTGGCAGAAAGTGCAAGGACTGTGGGAGAGAAGGGCTGGACTGTACATCTTATACTGGGCTTGTACTTTATAGACTTGACAGCATGTAGTAGAAAGAGAACACAGGCTTTGGAATGGAATATATCTGAGTTTAAATTCAGAATTTGCTATTAACCAAGATGTTGGGTAATTTCTTCACCTAGAGCCCATTTTCTCATTTGCAGTATAACTTCCTTCTTTAGCATCATATTACCACCATAATAAATGTAAAACACTCAGTAATTGTTAGTTCTTTTCACCTTCCCTTTCTCTGTGGTCACAAACTGCTAAGGCCTCAAATAAGGGGTCAAGAACTTACTATAGCGGGTGTGTAATCCTGCACTCTGTGTCCTGGAAGCACTGGTCTAGGTGGGACCTCCTAGTAAATAGAGTTGGAGCAGGGGAACCAGCTCATCCACTCCTTAGAACCCAGTTATGCTTTTGATCCGGTTAGTCTCATCTACTAGTTCACAAAATAGTTTTGGGCTGAGGCATTACCATTAAGTAATATAATTGGGAGATAGAAACTAACTCTTGAAACAACTTAATACCTCACATTTGTATGACATACATTATCTCACCTGATCCTCTTAGCAACTCTCAGTTAAACTGGGCTGGTGATGCTGGCATCTCTTGGATGAGAACATGGCATTGACTTCCTGTCATTGGTGGCTAGTGGCAGGGCCAGGACTGGGACCGGTCTTCTGCGTCCTATCCTACATAGCCTCTGCCTCTGCCCCCTTTCAGGCAGAAAATCTCACCTTGCTGTTAGGTCTAGGAATCTGATCCTTTCTTCCTGCTTAGCTGTGTTGTCATCTTCTGCAGATTAGAGCCTGGTGCTCAGTCCTTAAAGCCGTGAAGGATGCGAAAAGATCCTCCATCCTGATTTAGAGCCCTGAGTAGTTTTCCGACTATACTTTCTTAACTCCCTTTATTGAAAGTTGAAGGGGTAAAAAGTAGCTGTTTACCACACGATGACAATTTCTCTGCAGCAGGGAGTGTTGTTACTGTATGCCCCATGATAGTGGTATTTATTAGCAAAGAAGATTACAGGGTGGAGGCTGCCAGAGTGGTAACTGCAGTTCAGGCCCTGTTGAAATCTAGAACTGGAAGATCTCGAGCTTTCGAGTCCCCCTGGTATGGAAGGTTCGTAGGTCATCGTATATAGCGGGTATGTCCAATGCTTAAAATGAAGCAATAGAGATGAGGGAGCAGCATTTAAAAAAAAATTTTTTTTTTAATGAGGATACTTATTAAAGACGTTTGAGTGGCCTGTTGGGGTGTAGGGTGGGAATAGGAAAACTCAGCAACAGACCGGAAGGAAGAATGGTAGTTGATAAGTGATTGTGGGAACCCAGAGCCAAAGACAGAGAAATTTAGAGGGAGGCTGCCACATTCTTGGATGTCGGTGCTGGATCCACTGGAAGATGTCTTAGTGGTAGAGGATTAATTAGGGAGTTTATTGGACACCTGTCTATCTGTTCCTCTGGGTACTCTTGCTTGCAGAGTGCTGCCTATACTCTAGAGCAAACAGGCCCAAGCGCTTGTGTTTGGTAGGGCCCTGGGGAGCGTGGGAAAGGAACTCAAGCAAAAGGCTCAGTCTAGGCTAGTCCCCACATGTCTTCCCCACTATTGCGTTGGTTTCTCAATGTCTTTGTGGGCATGCTGGGACTGGGCTTTGAGGTTTCTGCCTTAGAGGTGGGAAGGAGGGGGAAGGGCATTCCAACATCAGAAATTCCCCTTCCCCACTTTGATTGCTGGGTATAGGGGATAAGTGAATTTTTATCTGTATTATAACCTACTCTGTACAGAAGTACTCCATGACAGTAGAATCCAGGTTTAAATAAAAACTACATCAAGGTTCTGGTATCTGAAGACAGAACAAAGTCCCAAGGGCATTTGTCACATTAAGCAATTGCAAGTCCTATTTTATGTGACTCCCTTCCATTCCCAGATTGTCTTTCTCCCAATACCTGCCCCTCCCTCTTATTTTTTAATGTTTTGGGTATATTTTATTTTCCTCTCAATCTCATTTTTCCTCAAATATTTCTGCAGCTCTCTCCTTCCTGCTTCCTCCTTGCTGTGGTGGCTGGGATGCTTCTCCCATGATTTTTTGAATCTAGACTGGGCTGTACTGTGTTAAAACCAATCAGTTACGACCTTGTCTTAACAGGTGTGTATGGAAATACGTTTATTAAGAATAAATTTTTAAGTACCTTTTTTTCTTTAAGGGGTTGAGAAGAGGGTGGGGAAAAGGGGAAGAAAGTTTATTTTAAAACCTTTTGACATGGTATATGTTGGACTGGCCATAAAGTCTCCTGTAGCTGGTTTGTAAGTGAGAAACCCTATTGAGTCCAATGGTGTGACTAAAGGGCCCTCCATTTACTGACTGACTTGCAGTTAATGCAGTAGCGTGTGGGGAACTCTACTTTTTTATACAACAATCATTTATTGTATAAATAGAACACAAATCCTTTAGCTGCTTGGGTGTTTAACCTGAGTTGGAATAGGTAAAGACGTAAAAATGCATTTGGTTTATTTAGAGCTTTCTGTAGGATAACAGGGATATAGGAAGTTCCCAGCCACTGACTGAAGGTTAGAATGTGAACTACTTCGAGGGGCAATTTCAGAGTTTGAGTTCAGTGTTCATTTTCCTACTCCCCAAAGAGGTGAAGGTCGCTGCAAGTGGAGCCTTTTTACATACAGTTTTTTTTTGTGGCTTTACTGCTCTCTTGTCTCCTTGAGCCAAGGCCCACGGTTTGCCTTCAGCATTATAGTATGGTTTTGAAAAGTAGAAAGACTCCTTCATAAATGTATTCAAAATGAGGGCCTTCATTTTGTTGCCTGCATTTGACAGTAGAAGTTTTTTTTTTTTTTTTAAAGATTTTATTTATTTGACAGAGCTCACAAGTAGGCAGAGAGGCAGGCAGAGAGAGAAGAGTAAGCAGGCTCTCTGCTGAGCAGAGAGCCCGATGTGGGGCTCGATCCCAGGACCCTGAGATCATGACCTGAGCCGAAGGCAGCGGCTCAATCCACTGAGCCACCCAGTCGCCCCTGACAGTAGAAGTTTTTTTTACTCTTTCTATCTCTTGATTGATTGGCATTTTAACCTGCATATTCATTTAGTAAATTTTGCCACCCCTGAGGCAATTTCAATGTTCAGATTTGGGGAGGTAAGATCTGTAGGTCTGTACTGTTCCCTTAATTCTAGAAATGGCTTAATGTCTGCAGGCCAGTGAGTGCTGGTCTGTGCTGCGGAGTTACAACTTTCACTGAGTTAATGCCAGCGAATTTTTCCAGGGAAAAATAATCCAATATTAATCTCCTGTCATGACTATAGCACTTAGCCATATTCTCCCTCTCCTGCCAACAGTGTAGACTTGGATCTAGTTGCACTTTTCCCTGTGGTGGTTATTCCTGGTGAGGTGTTAAAGGGTAGTGGGCAAAGGGTCCTGCTTGAGCGGACAGTGGTGATGGGTTCCTAGGCTTGGTGGTGGCTAGCTTTCTGCCTTGCAGTAAAACCACAAGAGGGCATCTTTGGCTCTGGGATTAATGATTCATCTGTCTTCTCTGACCTGTGACCTTTTCTCTCCTCTCCCTTACCTTCTCTCAGTAGTGTGAAGTGAGGGGGGCCTTCTCCCTCTTTGCTCCTCCCTCTGTGATCCACACCTTCCTTTTTACCCTGCCCTGCGGCGGCTCCGCCCCTTACCTTCATGGACGACTCAGAGGTGGAGTCGACCGCCAGCATCTTGGCCTCTGTGAAGGAACAAGAGGCCCAGTTTGAGAAGCTGACCCGGGCGCTGGAGGAGGAACGGCGCCACGTCTCGGCGCAACTGGAACGCGTCCGGGTCTCACCACAAGATGCCAACCCACTCATGGCCAACGGCACCCTCACCCGCCGGCATCAGGTAACCCCTCTCTCCATCAGACGTGCAGGTAGGACTTTGTCATGGTCATAGAGAGGCTATGATCCTACTTGGGAAACTACTTTCCTTGTGATGGGCTATCCGGTGCCCGTGTATCATGGTGAACCTTTCCAGTACTGATGTAAGAGATAGGGAATATTGCTGCTCTGCTGAGTTGAATAAATGTATCTCAAGAAGCATCTATCTGACTTCCTGTTTTGCTGGAGTGGGGTTTCTGGTTTGGGATGTAATTCTAGTCATGGTAAATCATATAGTTTGGAGCTGTACCTAAGGTCCTTCTGTTTTCTCTGATTTTTTTTCCCCCCCAGCTTGGTATCAAACATTCAGAAAGGTAAATGCCTACTTAGTGGTTGGTGAGGTTGGGTATCTTATACTCTCATCTCCAGTTCAGTCTTGCTCAGGGAATGGTCTGCTCAGAAGGTGTGGCAGTATCCATAAATTGTGTATTCCTGCTCCATATTGTCCTTGAATGCTTGTTTTGTTAGCTTTGCAGATCATGTCTCGGGGGGAGGGTATCACTGTTAATTCTGTTGGTTAGAGCTGGAGAAGGAGCATCGTGCTGTTATTTAACCCAGATAACCACAGGAGCCAGTGGTCTCTGGGTTGGCTGCCTCTGTGAGTGACTTGGGGGAGTTGGTGTTAGAAAGGAGAAGTATCTTGTGTTTCCTATGGTTTCTCTGGTCTGACTTTGCTGTGATGTAATCTGTCTGAGGTTGTGTATGTGTAGGATAGACCTTGCCTGGTAGATGCCACCATCTTAAGGGATCTCCGGTTGGGAACTAACAACAGTGCTTATGCTCCAGTAGTCCTTTACATTGATTACTTATTTTTTAAGACAGAGCAGATCCATCATGTTGAGGAGCATATTGCATGAGAGGACAAAAGTCCATTTAGGAGAGTTGGAAGCAGTATGTTTGCAGTGTTCCTAGGATTTTTATAGGAATCAGAATAGAGGGTTAGCAATGAATGGTATATATTGAAAGGGGGAAGAGCAGGACGGCGCAGGCTTGGAGGTGGTGGGGAATTCCAGAATTTAGGTCTAGGTTTCTTTCTTTCTCTCTCTTATTTTTAACTTCTGTTCGCTAAAGAAGCCACACCTTTCCTTCTTCCTGAAAGTAATGTTTAACTTCCTCTCCCTGCGGCATTACACTCCCTGTGTAACAGGAGTAGGGTGGGGGAAGTCTCTCCCAGGGTGGCTGGATCTCACTGTTTCCTATTGGAAGAGGAGCAGTCAACTGTATTTTTACGTAGTGTAATGTTGTTAGATTGTTTCCTGCTGCTCAAAACAGAGCAGCTTATGTTCTGTGGCTCTAAAAATTGGTGATGATGATGATGTTGAGACAACTATTTTTGCAGAGGGGAATTGGGATCCTCATTCCCTTCCTGCTTGGAAAGGGAGACTATCTCTTGTGTCTCTCTTTAAAAGCTGGCTGATGTGGGAGTTTCCAGTGGTAATAGAGCATGAAGATGGATGGAGCAATAAAGAGGGCTTTTGGAAACTCCCCAACCTAGCTTTTTTAACTTTCCTTATATTTTTAAGGACTTACCTGAGTCTCTGCTATTTACTTAGCAAATAGTTTTTGAGTGCCTATTATGTGTCAAGCATTGTTCAAGGTACTGGAAATCTATCATTGAACAAAACTGACCAAAAATAAAAATAGAAAAAAATGTCTGCCCTCATGGAGCTTACCTTCTTATGTTCCAGAGACCCAGTCTGCCAGTTCCAGGCCCAGTTTCACTTTTGAGGAAAGTGCTAAAACTAAGGAGTGATGTGGTTCTTCTATAAGTACTTGACAGTGGGACTGCAGGCCACAAATACCTATTTGAAAGCCCTTTCCCTGTTTGGAAAAAAGATCATTTGTATTTGATAGAGCAAAGGAAGGCCACAAAATGAATTGTCTTCTTGTGGGCTATGTTTCAGAACGGCCGGTTTGTGGGCGATGCTGACCTTGAGCGACAGAAATTTTCAGATCTGAAACTCAACGGACCCCAGGTAATGTCTTTGGCTCAAGGTCTGGGTTGCTTCATTTTTCTCTTACTTCCCCAGCCTGTAAGAGCCTATCGGTGTCTTGCAAAGTGCCTGATACATTGTAAGAACCCACCCATTAATTTACTTCTTTCATTTAGGAAAATAAAGTAGTGGAGCATAAGTGTCTATGTGTAGTTGTATTTTGGAATGAGTTTTAATGGCCACTGCTCCTGTATTGGATCCTTCAGTTACTGCATCCCTTTTCTGGAATGGGCATGCTTCTGTTCTTACCTGAATCTCACTGGTCTTGAGCCTTAGGCAGTTTCTAAAGACTAACAGAGTTAGTCAGAAGAGGGTTTTTTGGGGGGATTTTCTGGTTCATCTTAAAAATTCTTTACTGGTGAACTTCTTTCTTGAAGGATCACCCAGATGCAGATGTAGCCACAGTTAACACAGTTCATAGACACTTCGATGACCAGAACTGGGAAGTTAAATCTGCTGTCTCTTTCACTTGGGTGTTGATGTGGCTATAGTTAACTCAGTTTATATTTGTTAAATGACTAGAACTGGGGACTTATATCTTCTGCTCTTTTGTATAAGTTCAAAAGGTGGGGGGCACCTGGGTGGCTCAGTGGGTTAAGCCGCTGCCTTCGGCTCAGGTCATGATCTCAGGGTCCTGGGATCGAGCCCCACATCGGGCTCTCTGCTCAGCGGGGAGCCTGCTTCCTCCTCTCTCTCTCTCTGCCTGCCTCTCTGCCTACTTGTGATCTCTCTCTGTCAAATAAATAAATAAAATCTAAAAAAAAAAAAAATTAAAAAAAAAAGGGGGGACACCTACTCCACTAAAAATCCTGGGGCCCATGGAAGATGCATGAGGAGTCTCTTTAGGGAGACTACTTCTCATTGGGTTGGACTATTGATATATATGGCTTAATAGTCTTAATAGTCATTCCTTAATAGTTATTGGCTTAATAGTCATTCCTTCCGTTTCCACCTTTCCATACAGGATCACAGTCACCTTGTGTATAGCACCATTCCCAGAATGCAGGAGCCAGGGCAGATTGTGGGGACCTACACGGAGGAGGACCCTGAAGGAGCCATGTCTGTTGTCTCTGTGGAGACCTCTGATGATGGAACTACTAGGCGCACGGAGACCACGGTAAGCTAAGACTTGTATAAGGTCTGGGATGATAGAGGAGGTCTTCCTTTGGTTTTTCTTGGGGGTGGGGGAAGATTAAGCACTTAGGGTAGATGGAAAGTATCAGTCTGTAGTGAATGCATAAAGAACGTGATCTCTCTCTGTGGCGCCTGGGTGGCTCAGTGGGTTAAAGCCTCTGCCTTTGGCTCAGGTCATGATCTCAGGGTCCTGGGATTGAACCCCGCATTGGGCTCTCTGCTTCACGGGGAGCCTGCTTCCTCCTCTCTCTCTGCCTGCCTCTGCCTAGTTGTGATTTCTTTCTGTCAAATAAAACAAACAAACAAACAAAAAAAACACATTATAAAAGAACGAGATCTCTGGCTAGACAGGGAAGATAGAAGATAGGGGAAAATTGAATGGAATGGGGAAGAGAGAAGTCTGCAAGGTCTACAATAGGTCTTACAGGCATAGTTAACTGCCAGCACAGATTTCCTGCTTGGGCACTTCCTGTAAGGTAGAGAGTGAGAGGTAGATGGTAAAATGTAAGGCATTTCTTGGTAGCGGTAGGGGTTTGTTTAATTTCTTAGAGAGGTCTAGAATTGGGGTGTTTGGGTGGCTCAGTGGGTTGAAGCCTCTGCCTTTGGCTCAGGTCATGATCCCAGGGTCCTGGGATGGAGCCCCGCATTAGGCTCTTTGCTCAGCAGGGAGCCTGCTTCCCCACCCCCCTCTGCCTGCCTCTCTGCCTGCTTGTGATCTCTGTGAAATAAATAAATAAAATCTTTAAAAAAAGGGGGGGGTGCCTGGGTGGCTCAGTGGGTTAAGCCTCTGCCTTCAGCTCAGGTCATAATCTCAGTGTCCTGGGATTGAGCCCCATATCTGGCTCCCTGCTCAGCAGGAAGCCTGCTTCTCCCTCTCCCACTCCCCTTGCTTGTATTATCGCTCTCACTGTGTCTCCCTCTGTCAAATAAAAGAGAGGTCTAGAATTGAGGCTTATATTATTCACGCTTTTCTCTTTCCTTATGTGAAGGTCAAGAAAGTTGTGAAGACTGTGACAACACGGACAGTACAGCCAGTCCCTGTGGGACCAGATGGGCTGCCTATGGATGCCTCATCAGTTTCTAACAACTATATCCAGACTCTGGGGCGTGACTTCCGCAAGAATGGCAATGGAGGACCTGGTCCTTACGTTGGGCAAGCAGGCACTGCTACCCTTCCCAGGAACTTCCACTACCCTCCCGATGGATATAGCCGCCACTATGAAGATGGTTATCCAAGTAGCAGTGACAACTATGGCAGTCTGTCCCGGGTGACCCGCATTGAGGAGCGGTACAGGCCCAGCATGGAAGGTTATCGGGCACCTAGTAGACAGGATGTGTATGGGCCCCAGCCCCAGGTTCGGGTAGGTGGGAGCAGTGTGGATCTGCATCGTTTTCACCCAGAGCCTTACGGGCTAGAAGATGACCAGCGTAGCATGGGCTATGATGATCTGGATTACGGCATGATGTCCGATTATGGCACTGCCCGTCGGACTGGGACGCCCTCTGACCCTCGCCGACGACTCAGGTAGGGAAGAAAAGGGGAAGGCAAGGGTCTTAAACCAAGACAGAGATAAGGGGTAGCTATTCCTTCTCCTTCTAAGTGCTTTTTTGAATCCGAGACACTGTCTTACCTTTTGTGACTTTACCGGATACTGACTTGCTTTTTTGTGTTTTTCATGATGAAAAATCCTATATTCTAATTATTTATAGATAATGACTTGTGGTTATTGGTCTACATCCTGAAGAGTGGCTTTTGGTTCCATGCCAAGAGTTGCCGCTATTTCTGCTCAAGATCTGGCTTTTTGGTGATAGGCAGCTGCACAAGGGAACTTGGTGCTTTGGGGCTGTGGGATACTGCCTTGCTCCTATGAATTTCTTTAGCATTTGGTTTGGTAATAAGAGAGAATTGAGGGTTTTTGGCTTTCAGGGCCAGAGTAGACAGTTAAGGGTGTATGTGAGAACCCTCCCTGTGGTGATTTTAGTCTCAAGTTAAAAACAAACCTTGATCTCACCAAAGCCCTGACACTTTGTGTTTCGGTTTTTACCTTTGATTATAAAGTGAAATGGGGGTGGCATCCTTTGAGGGTGGTATATAAGTGACATTCTGAAAGGTTACTTAGCAGCTGCCTATTCTGACTTCGCTACTCATCCCTGGGGATTCTTTGGTGATATGAAAAAGGGAGTGATTGATGTTTGGGCTGGTAGAAGGTTTGCCTTGAAAGAATGCTTTGGAATGGGGGTTGGCAAACCTTTTCTGTAAAGGACCAGGTAGAACTATTTTAATAGGTTTTGTAGGAGATATATATAGATATATATGTATATATATCTATATATATTTTAATGTTGTTGTTCTCCTTTTACAACCTTTTAAAAATACAAAAACCCCTTTTTAGCTCTGGGACTGTACAAGAACAGGTTTGGCCCATGGGCTGCCAACCCTGCTTTATGATAAATCAGAGACATAGTGTTTTCCAGGCAAGGAAAAATAATAAGAAATAAAGGAGAAGATTTATGGATGTCTTGGTAGTAAGGATAACCTAGCAGCTGTTGTTGAATTTCTGTATGGAGTCATAACCTTCTAAAAGCAAATGCCTTGGTGCTGGTTTTCCTCATATTAGGTAGCTTGGTTAGTCGTGAACTGGGCTGGGCCAGGTTAGAGGCTCTATTATCTCAGCCTGAGTCATTCACCTTTTAGGTATTGTATCATTTGGACAGCTAGTCCAACTCCCATGTGACTCACCTTTTATTGGGGTAGGGGGCAGTGGGGTGGGCACCAGACTTCAGCTGGTGCAACTTGAAGCAGTGGTAGATAACAGCTATCACCAAAGGAGTCTGCCCAGGGCGTTGGCCTGTCTGCTTGAAACAAGTCTGCTTTTCTGACTTCCTCATTAGTAGAGTGATTGGACCTAGGTGGGTGTGGGTGGCCAGGTCATTCTCTACTGCGGCAATTGACATAAAAAGAGAGCATTTTTGGGCCTGGTTCTTGGGTCCATTCCAGGGTGGCACTGGACTTGGAAACCTGCTTGACTAGCAGGAACATTAGCTGCTTCCTGTTCCAGGCCTTGGAGAGTAATACAAGGTCAAACGGAAACAGTAAGGCAGAATAATTAGTGGATAAAGCACTGAACCAGAAGACTTCTGGTTCTAGTTGTGCCTTTGCCACTAGCTACATAGCCTCAAGCAAGTCATTTAATCTTTCTGGGCACAGCTTTGTTATTTGTAAAACAAAGGAAAGAATGTCATGATCCCCTGCTTATAAAAGAAGGAAATACAACTGAGTGACCAAAATCTTGGTTATGGCGATTGTTTTTGTAATTGCTTATACTAAAACAATAATGAAAGTAAGATGTGCTCACTACAAAACTAGAAAAATGTAGAAAGGCACTCCGGTCATAGAGAAAGAACTGTGGTTAACATTTTGGTGCATTTGCTTTGATTTCTCATTTTCCTGTGCAGGTGGACATACTCGACATACTCTGACCTTATTTTTCCCCTACTAAAATGGAATCTTCCTTAACATTACTGTTCAGTAGCCTCCTTTTAAAGCTTAGCTATATAACCTGTTCGCTTTGTTGCAATGATATTTGAAAATAGGGATTTTTACTAATGCTTTGTCCATCTGAGTTGCTGTTGAGTGGTTGATGTTGACAGCTCTGAGGCAGGGCCTCTGCTACAGCTAACTTTCTGGGTTTGGTGACAGTGGGAGGGGTTTTGTGGAACAAACAACAGGCATATTTGGAGAGTTCCACACAATAGATTCTCCTCTCCTACGGGAGCCAGAGGGTGAGATGAGCTCGCAGATAATGGGTCTCTTCCTTCCTGGTGGTTATGAATAAATAATAGTGTGACAGATTCACCCTCTAGTGGTTGCTGGTAGTACTGAAATAGGAAGAATTCTCTCCAGTGAGATTTTTCTCTAAGCCTTCCCTTGCTCATTTTGTTCTTTTTCTTAGTCATTGGTTATCCCAAATGCTGTGGTGTTCAGTAGCCTCTGTTTTGACAGAATCCAAGGTATTGCCATCTTTAGAAATTGGAGGCTGGCAATCATTATCTGGAACACGTTTGTTGAATAGCAGAGATGACGTTGGGATGAACTGTGAAAATTAATGTTCAGGCTTCTACTAAAGCTGAGTCCCCCTTTGGTGTAGCACGAAGGCCTGTACTCTTTTTACTCTTATAACCTCCTCTTTTGTAATTTCCAAAATAAGATAAGGAGAGGCTTAAATAAGAAATGTGTTTAAGGGTCTAATCCCAGCAGCTGTTTCCTGTGTGTAAATGCCTCATTTCCTGTTTAGCCAAAGGCTTGTAAGAGTTGTTCTCAGACATTGTTTGCTAACTTCTTTGGTTTAACTCTGTCTTCTGAAGGTTTATTTGAGTCACTATCCAGAGAGCTTAGCTGTCAGGTATCATTTTAGTGCTAAGCAGTCAGGATTTGGCTCTGTTTTTGTGATTAATGTCTCTTAATGCTTGTTACTCTCCTCCGAGCTAGTAAACTTGACAGGAAAAAAGGTAGTTTTAATCTAACTGCAGATGCCTTTAAAATTATTCCCTTATCTCCTTACGAAAAATTGATCAGTATATCATTTACGCAAAGGAGAGGTAAGATCTAGTATGCTAGAGCTGAAGTTACTTCTGCCTCCTGCCTTGGAGGTGAGGGGTCATGGGAGCTCTCCACGAAACCAGACTCGACAGCTTGATGTATTGTTTTGCTTTTGGTTCTTCCAACACTGCAGGAGCTATGAAGACATGATTGGTGAGGAGGTGCCATCGGACCAGTACTATTGGGCTCCTCTGGCCCAGCATGAACGGGGAAGTTTAGCAAGCTTGGATAGCCTGCGTAAGGGGGGGCCCCCGCCTCACAACTGGAGACAGCCGGAGCTGCCGGAGGTGATCGCCATGTTAGGGTTCCGCTTGGATGCTGTCAAGTCTAATGCAGCTGCATACCTGCAGCACTTGTGCTATCGCAATGACAAGGTGAAGACCGACGTTCGGAAGCTCAAGGGGATCCCAGTACTGGTGGGATTGTTAGACCACCCCAAAAAGGAAGTGCACCTTGGAGCCTGTGGAGCTCTCAAGAATATCTCTTTTGGGCGCGACCAGGATAACAAGATCGCCATAAAAAACTGTGATGGTGTTCCTGCTCTTGTGCGATTGCTCCGAAAGGCTCGGGATATGGATCTCACTGAAGTCATCACCGGTGAGTTACGGGCACAAGGGCAGCTGCTGGGGTTGGGGTTACTGTGACCCGTAGAGGTGTTGAGAGCTAGAAGGACTTTCAGCCCTTTTACTTTTGACTTAAGGTTGTGAACTGGTGGTCTTTGGGAGCAGATCTATCTCTCTGATTTATTTGGATCATGAAAAGTGTTCAGAATTTCAAAGAATTGGTTGCTGATATTTAAAACTCAGAAGATTTCATTTAAAATTGCAGCTTGTTTGGCTTCTATTAAAAATGTGTGGGAACTGGCAACAATGGATCTGTTTTGCTACCTGACAGTAGTTAGTCTGAGCTGATGGGGAGGCATGTTCTCCCATTTGTAGTAATCCTGAACCTGTTTGCCAACTACTGCCATATAGCAAGTTGTCTCCCCAGCACTGAAGCTGAGTGTCTTTTGCTGTTTTTCCACTCTCTTGTAATTTCTTTTAAATATCTGCTTGTCTTGACTCACCTGCCTGACATCTGTAGATATTTGAGCTTGTGATCCTTGCTTTGAAGAGTGGTTTTTCATATTGTGGGTTGTGATCCATTAGTGTGTATTGAACACAGTTTTGTGGATCTCAGTCAGTATTTCAAGAGGAAGAAAGAACAAGAAGTGGGATAGATTATTAGTTCTCAGGACTGGTCTTGCCCTCTAGGGGACATTTGCAATGTCTGGGAACAGTTTCAGTTGTCATAACTTGGCTTGGGCAGGAGGGAGTGCTACCAGCATTTAAGGAGTAAATGGCATAGATACTGCTCAAAATCTAATAATGGATAGGTCAAGCTTGCCACAGCAAAGAAATATTTGGCCCAAGAGGTCAGTGTTAATGAGGTTGAGAAACTCTGGTGTAGATAACCCAGAGAACATTGCTTATAAATAGTAAGTATTGTTTTATGAAACTTTTGTTTCATGATGTACACATATGTATATATATGTTGAGCCATAATGTATATTTCTTATCATGGGTCACAAACAAAAGCTTGAGTACCATTACAAGGTATTTGGTCATTGGGGAAGACTGAGAAATGATGGAATAAGGGATTCTCTTTGGCATTCTTCAAACATACTGTCTTGGGTGTTGGAGAGGTATCTGATGGGTTGTCTCTGCCAGGAACCCTGTGGAATCTCTCATCCCATGACTCAATCAAAATGGAGATTGTGGACCACGCACTGCATGCATTGACAGATGAAGTGATCATCCCACATTCTGGTTGGGAGCGGGAACCTAATGAAGATTGTAAGCCGCGCCATATTGAGTGGGAGTCGGTACTCACCAACACAGCTGGCTGTCTTAGGTAACACAAGGGCTTCAAGAATATGAAGATTGAATTTTTGACTGACTTAAGTTTAAAAAAGAAATTCTTTTTTAATTCTTTGGCCTGTCATTCAGCTTCCATTCCCATCCATATTGTATACTGTGTCTCTAGCCTATCTTACCTTTGTCACTACTCGCTTGTGTGCCCATACATTTGCTATGTTGGTTTACTTGTTCCCCTGCGCATCCTCACTTTTGTGCCTCTTTGACTTTGTTCATTTAATTCAGTGAGCATTTGTTCAGTATCTACCACACGTAAGGCAGTTGTCTAGTCTTGAGCCTGAGTGTGTCCTCAGTGACTTGTATTTCAAGTAAAGCTGTGACAAATGCAGTAGGAGGAACACAGTACTAGAAGGGTGGTGGTGTAGGGGAGAGGTATTCTTCCTTCAGACTACAGTGCCCTTGTCTCTTTACCTTTTTTTTTTTTTTTTTTTAAAGGATTTTAAGTAATCTCTACACCCAAACTTAAGACCTTGAGATCTGGAGTTGCATGCTCTACCACATGAGCCACGCAGGCGCCCCTCCTTATTTATCTTTTGAGGCTAAACTCAAAAGTGGCTATATTTCATGCAAGTTTTTCTGATTTCTTCTTAAATCCTATAAATGCTGCAATATAGTCTTTCTCTCTTTGGAGTATACCTATGCGTGCTCTGCCCCTTTCTTCATTTGTACTTCCTGTGCAAGAAGTATCTGTCTGATCTTAAAGTATTGTTGCTGGTTTACCTTATTTAGACCCTCCCTAGTTGTGTTTCATTCCCCCCCTGCCCACTCCCTGGCCTTGTTATAAATGTCCTGGAAGAAGAGTTGTCTTACTCAGCTTTCTCTCAACTGCAGTAACGAGTACTCGCTAACTGTTACAGTAAAAAGAAAAAGTACGGAGGAGGCTTGTAGATGTTGAAGATACTAAGGGAGGGTTTGTAGATCGGAGTCTTCTTGAAGCCTCTCCCTTCCCCCTCAGGAACGTCAGCTCAGAGAGGAGTGAAGCTCGCCGGAAACTTCGTGAATGTGATGGTTTAGTGGATGCCCTCATTTTCATTGTTCAGGCTGAGATTGGGCAGAAGGACTCAGATAGCAAGGTAAGTTAATGGCTGAGTGAATTCCAGGCACAGCAGCCATGAAGGTACCTGTCATGCAGACCTCATCATCTCAGGCTTTTTGGGACATTAGGTATCTGTACCATCCTGCTCCCTAAAGTAGATGTTCACCTTAGAAGAAAACAGTTTTCTTTAGAATTTCTTCTACTTATATCATATTTTAAGGCTTTGTAGCTGTATTTCCAAGGTTATATATTTTCCTAAGTAGGAAAAAGTCAGGGTGATCCTCAGTTTTGTGTCACACACCAAATGGTGGCAGAAACCTTCATTAGCCTGAGGCTGCAAGGATTTTGAGAAGCTTGGTGCACATAAGAGTCTTTGTGAATGATAATGGATGGGGCTGTGCTTTTTGGGGATCAGTATTTTAATACTTGAATCATGGAAACCTTTTCTTGCTGGGAAATCACGATAGACTTCTCCTGGTTCACTAAGCCCTCTATCTTGTGTTCCCAAGCTTGTGGAAAACTGCGTTTGCCTTCTTCGGAATTTGTCGTATCAAGTTCACCGGGAGATCCCACAGGCAGAGCGTTACCAAGAGGCACCTCCCAATGTTGCCAACAATACTGGGCCACATGCTGCCAGTTGCTTTGGGGCCAAGAAGGGCAAAGGTGAGTCTTGGTTTGTTGTTCCTTACTCTTTAATGTAGGACAGGAAGGGGAAGGAACACTTTTAGCTTTAGGTACAAAATACTTGCTGAGTGGTATGTGAGTCTGCCTAGTCAAGGATGTCTCCTTGCTCTGCAGCTGCTTCCCTGTGTCATGTGCTTCATTCATGGTGGTGATGATGGTGGTGGTGGTGGTACTGATAACAGTTTGGGGGCAGCAAAGGACAAGAACTCAACTAATCTGGGGCCTTCTCCCCCATTCCTCCTCTGTGTTTTCTGTGTTTTTCTTTTTCTCCCTGCTTATTTGCCCATGATCCTGTTGACATCACTCTCCTGCATTTTTCTTCCTTCCTTTCTTTCTGCTTTCCACCTTGGGTGACGCATTGGAAGATGAGTGGTTCTCCAGAGGTGAGTGGAATCTTTTAAGGCGCTTCCCTACTTCTAATTTGCATGCTTTGGTTTTAGCTTCTCTAGTATTTCCTAACCCTTCCCTATGGATGCATGTAGGAAAATTCGTTTGAGGAAGACCTCTGAAACAAGTTCAGCTCTTTAGAGCCAATGGCTCATGGCATGCTATTCCTGGGCAGCAGTCCCAGTTACCAGAACTCAGGACCACAGCGACAACGGTGCTTATCCTCATCTTACTTGTCTGCTGCCTGTTTTCTGTCCTTGTTTCTGCGCAGCCCCTTGCTGGGATGGGGGAGGGGAGCTTGGTTTTCTGTTTTCTTCTTTTTGGTGTCTTCCTCTCCCCACCCCCAACCCCGCGCCAGTGCATCTCTGATCCAAAAAGATTTTGACTGAAGAGTAAAAAGTGCACTAAGTGTACTCTTTCCTTTCTCAAACTTTACCCCTCTGTCCTTTTTTAATTTCCAAAGGGAAAAAACCCACAGAGGATCCAGCAAACGATACAGTGGATTTCCCTAAAAGAACTAGTCCAGCTCGAGGTGAGTTAATCTTTTTATTTTTAGTCTCCAGGAGTCTCATACACATAGTCCACAGATGAGTATTGGGTAGCCTAACTGTAGACTGTGCAGTATTATCACTGTTCTCTTTCCTCCAGCTCTGGATATGGAGTGATGGTGAAGCATTGGGAAACTGGTATTGTAGCAGTAACTTATGAAGGACTTGTTTTGGCAACTTTTCAGTTTATTGGGGCGTGGGTAAGGTCCTGATGGCAGTCCAGGCCAGAAATGTAGGTGCCCTAGGTATCCACTATAGTTCTTAGTCATTACCTGTTTTAAGAAGCCTCTTTCTCACAGTTTGGGTGTTTATATTTATCAGTGTAGTGGGCTTAAAATTCATAGCTCTTCACAGATATAAAAACTTTACATGTTGTTAAATCTAGGATAGGCCCTTTTACTTAATCATAGTAAAGGGAGGGGGCAGAATGACTCAGTTAAGTTAGAAACAGTTCATTTGAGATGAGGAATATGTAATCCTGAGTGCTGTCAATGGGCAAATGAATCCCCCGAATGTCAATGCCAAAGTAAACTGTGAGAGAGGAGAGAGAGGAGTTGCATATGATGAGTTGATGTCTGTTCTTCTACTACCATGGATGAATTATTCTTAAGAAGGCATGGACTCAAGACTCTGAGTTGCCTGTTGGGTGGGTGGGAGAGTATAGGGAGCCTAATGGTACAGGAGCATAAATCCGTCAATCCAGAGTATTGAAGCTGGACTTCAACCAGCCAGAGCCTGGCACGTAGGTACTGACTAGCTTTCTCTGTTTTTCTGTCCTTTATTGTGCAGGCTATGAACTTTTATTTCAACCAGAGGTGGTTCGGATATATATCTCACTCCTCAAGGAGAGCAAGACTCCTGCCATCCTAGAAGCCTCAGCTGGAGCTATCCAGAACTTATGTGCTGGGCGCTGGACGGTGAGTACCTTTTAGAAAATGGATTTAGAGGTGGAAGAACTCAGCTAACTAGTTTGCCGCCATTTGTAATCTGTTCCACCTCTTTCCATGTGTTAATTTCTAGTATGGTCGATACATTCGCTCTGCTCTGCGTCAAGAGAAGGCTCTTTCTGCCATCGC
This sequence comes from Meles meles, assembly GCF_922984935.1. Taxonomy (NCBI): domain Eukaryota; kingdom Metazoa; phylum Chordata; class Mammalia; order Carnivora; family Mustelidae; genus Meles; species Meles meles. Next base: position 13,159,135 of record NC_060073.1, on the reverse strand, counting down.
CGACCTCCTGACCAATGAACATGAGCGTGTAGTGAAAGCTGCGTCTGGAGCACTGAGAAATCTGGCTGTGGATGCCCGCAACAAAGAGCTCATTGGTAAAGAGTTGGATGTGAACCATTTGTTTAGCTTCTAGTACAGAGCTTTTCATCTAGCTGATGCTGTTTAGTTTATTACTGAAAAGACAGAGGAGGGATCCTGGTAGCCCTCTGTAGTTTGCAACTCCAAGCGTTCTAGTTTAATTATTCTTAGTATGATAAGAAGTGATGACTCTTCAAAAACAGAACAGAAACCGCTTTATTTAATAAGCATGTCCTTTGTTGGTAGGCATTGTTAATAATTCCACACATTCTCATTGATCATGACCTCTTTACAGAGGTCCAGTTTATTTTTTTAAAGATTTATTTACTTGACAGAGATCACAAGTAGGCAGAGAGGCAGGCAGAGAGAGAGAGAGAGAGAGAGAGGAGAAAGGCTCCCCACTGAGCAGAGAATCCGATGTGGGGCTCGATCCCAGAACCCTGGGATCATGACCCGAGCTGAAAGCAGAGGCTTTAACCCACTTAGCCACCCAGGTGCCCCAGAGGTCCAGTTTTTTATAGAGTAAGGAAAAAGGCCCAGGAAAGAACTTAACATAATTTGTCCAGAGTTAATACAGGTGGGCTGTGGCAGAGCCCAGTTTTTTGTTAAATTCATAAAGACTATTTTATTGAACTATTAAAATTTAAATATGTATGCTATTTTCATTAGACTACCTGAAAAAACTAGCATATTTGATATAAAGTATTCATGTTGTTTCGGTGTGACTAGAGGAGAGAATAAATGAATAAGAAAGACCATGGATTCACGGCTATTCCAGGTCCATTGCTCCTCTGGTATGATAATACTAAACCAGAATGAAGTTGATTCCTGGGGACAGTACCACATTTTCAATGATCAGTGTAGTTAAGTGTAGTCTTGGGCTCCTTACAGCTGAACTTGGTTTGTTCTCCCTGCATACATTTGCTTCGTCTTAATGCTATAGGTAAACATGCTATTCCCAACTTGGTCAAGAATCTGCCAGGAGGGCAGCAGAGCTCTTCCCAGAATTTCTCTGAGGACACCGTGGTCTCTCTCTTGAACACCATCAATGAGGTTATTGCTGAGAACTTGGAGGCTGCCAAAAAGCTTCGAGAGACACAAGGCATTGAGAAGCTGGTGTTGATCAACAAATCAGGGTGAGTTTAATGTGTAAAATGACAACTGGAAGAGTTTGAGTGTGAGGGGGGAGCTGCTAGGAAGGATCGCTCCCCTTTTGCTTTCTAAGGTTATTTTCCCCTTTTTAAATGTAAAGGATGAAGAGATATTGCTCTGTTTTTTGTCATGATGTTGAGCTATCAATTGATAACCTGCTTTTCCATGAAATGTTTTTTTTTGTGTGTGTGTTGGGGACAGAATACAGAGCTTGGTGAATACTTGCTCCTGCCCATTTTGGCATTTCTAATGTGACATTGTATTAGAGAATACAGGTTCTCAGCTTCTTCCCTTGTCTTAACATCCAAATTCCATCTGGTGTTAACTTTTCTCAAAAGGAACCGTTCAGAAAAAGAAGTCCGAGCAGCAGCACTTGTATTACAGACAATCTGGGGCTATAAGGAACTACGGAAGCCACTGGAAAAAGAAGGATGGAAGAAATCAGACTTCCAGGTAGAGCAGCTCTGGGGCCTTAGGCGTGTACTTTTTTGTCCTGGGTCTCATGTACCACTCTGTCTTTGGTTTCTTCTGCTTCACTGTCATGAAAAGTCCTACTTTATCCCAAGTCTCTGTTAGTGAGGAAATCATTTGGCTTACCCCTCCTTCCCAAAAGAGCGGTGCCTATGCTTCATTTGCTGCCCAAACAGCTGCGGTTTTCCTCTACATCACAGCATGCTGTCAGTGCTGGTCGTGACGAAGGAAGGTGGCCTTTTTGAGTTTTCCCCAATTCTGCCATAGCTCTTTGAAGGAATTTGCCAGAGACTGTGTCACCTTCTGATAGTATGAGTGTTTGGTCCCTCTGTTGTCTCCTGAATACCATTAGGAACATAAATAGAAGCTGTAACATCCTAGATTGTTTCACTGTATAGGTGTTTCTTTAACCTGTATGAGTCCTCTTTCGGTAAGAGTTGTATTTGAGAATAGGGAACTAATGGTGTGTGCCCACTGGGGAATAAGACGTGGGTGAATTCAGTGTTCTCTGACGTTGTTGCATTTTATGTTTGCCTCCAGGTGAATCTAAACAATGCTTCTCGAAGCCAGAGCAGTCATTCATATGATGACAGCACTCTCCCTCTCATTGACCGGAACCAGAAAACAGGTACAGTATCCAGGGGGCATACCCCTCTGCTTTTATCCCACCACTGCCGTTCTTTAGTGAGCAGACTGCCTAAGGAATAGAATTTATATTTATTACTGAATGAAGGTAATAATACTTCACCTGGGGATTGTCCGAGGCAGGAGCCCGGGTGGGATCCTGTCCTTGCTTGCAGGCTTACAGTGACAGGGCAGTGAGCCCTAGTTGCACCATATTCTCTCTTTGGGAGAGAATAGACATCTGTCATTGTACAAATGCAAGGTGTACAACACAATGATTTGATATATGTATATATTGCCTAATGATTATTTCTTGCTTTTTAAATTCCCATGTAATACCAGATAACATTATGGGCTGTTGAAAACTTAGAAAATACAGACAGCCAGAAAAATAACAACAACAAAACCACTTAACTTCTATTACCCAGAGATAACTGCTGCTCTTTGTGGTTTTATTTTTTGCCATGTGAGCAAATACATTTTTTCCTAAAAGATGAATTATGTATTTTATTTTATGAAATGTTTTCTTTTTCATGGAATTGTATATTGTAACTCTTATTATCTTGATGACACTTGGCTTTTGCCTCAGTCAGGGCCCTTGAAATGTGGTATGAGGATCCATCCCCATGTCTGTTGACTTTTGTGCCAGTTGTGTCAAAGCCCTGGTGGTGTACACTGGCAGTGATGCCAGGCCAAATCAGTCATCGCAGTCTTTATTGCTGTGGACTCACAACTTAAAAAAAAAAAAAAAAGAAGAGCTTGTTTCACTTAAGAATATACTTGATGGAGTTGTAAAAATTAATTTTACTTTTTCTAACTTTGAGTATGCATCTTGAAAGATCCTGTGCTGCATACAGAGCAAGATGGTTGATATAGTTGGAGTTTCCAAGTGTACGAACCACTTTTTTTATGGACTGTCATTTTTCCTTGAGGGGAAGAAAAAAGGAAAGACCAACTACACCTATTCAGACTTGGATATTTGCTAGATATTTTTCTCAAAAATGAATGCAGTGAGCCTGTCACTTTGAGGAAAAATAAGTGACCATAATTGTCCAAATTTTCAAGTAAAAGTGATAACTTTTTTTTTTTTAAAGATTTTATTTATTTATTTGACAGAGAGAGAGATCACAAGTAGGCAGAGAGGCAGGCCGAGAGAGGGGGAAGCAGGCTCACTGCTGAGCAGAGAGCCCAATGCAGGGTTCGATCCCAGGACCCTGGGATCACCTGAGCCGAAGGCAGAGGCTTAAACCACTGAGCCATCCAGGCGCCCCAAAAATGATGCCATTATGAACCTGGTAACACCCCAATACTTAAAAGACTTTTTATTGAAATCAGTGATAATAGTAATGAATGTGACTTGTTTTTTTGATGTTGTATGATGAAATGTGTTAATGTGTAGATCTGCCTAACTCTGTGAACCAGTATTTTCCAAGTGACCAATGCATGATGTTTCAGAAGCATACATAGGTAATTGACCCAAAGTGCAAGACAGACCAGTGCATTTTAATTTTACGAAGTATGAGGAGATCATTCATTTGGATTCAGGTTCCATATGTTGCTAACCTTAGAGGAACCGTACTTGTTGAGTGTTAGTATACTATCAAAGAATATCTACAGTTATCTGAAAAGATTGTTAAAATTCTCCTTTTTCCAATATTTTATCTGTGGGAGGCTGGATTTTCTTCCTATACTTCAACTAAAATTATGTCACAGTAGATTAAATGTTGAAGTGGATATGAGAATCCAGCTGTCTTCTATTAAGCCAAACTTGAAAAAGATATGCAAAAATGTTAAAAACAACAACAGCAACAAAAACCTGCTTTTCTAAAACATTAAAAGTTTTATGTTGACATGGAATAACTTTTTTTGTTACTTTTAAGTGAAATATGTATTTAAAATCTCTCAGTTCAGTAAAATAGTAATGCATATGGCTTATACCAATGAATCCTTTTTGGTTCTTAATAATTTTTAAGACTAAAAGGGGTCTGGAGGCCAAATAATTTGACAATTGCTGGCTTAGAGTGAATGGTTTTTTACGTTAGGAGTCCTTTGGAAAGGGATCTCTGAGGCCCATGAGGGCTTTGTCTACTTTCTGGCACATAGCGGGTGCTCAGTAAAAATTTGATGAGAGGGAGGGAGGATGAACCAGAGAGCAATTTTTACGAGTATAGAATTTGAAGAGTTGGTTTTTGACCTGGATAACTTTCTGACTCCGTATAGATAAGAAACCTGATCGGGAAGAAATTCAGATGAGCAGTATGGGATCAAACACAAAGTCATTAGGTAGGTGATTAATTCCTGCCTGAGGACATGGAGTAATATTTCACGGGGATGAGAACTGTCTGGCCTTGCGATTTTTTTCTAGCACCTTCACCATTTACCATCCTGGGAGAGCATTCATTGGCTGGACATTTCCATCTGTAAGGATAGGAAGAGATTTAGTGAAACTTCATCTATCTACTTTCTTCTACATTCCCACATATGCAAAGGTTTAAAAAAAATAATAATTCTCTACCCCCACCCCCACTTACTACAATATCAATTGTGGGTCCTTAAATTGTTAAAGCCTTTCACCAGCTGGCCTCAGGCTCCCTCTCCATTTTCCTTCCATGTACTCTGTTTCAGCCCCTACCCCCCCCCCCCCGCCCCGGTCTAATTTGCTTTTTTGTCTTTATACTCTTTTGATTTTGTTCAGGTAATAACCTCTTACTGGGATGCCCTTCCCCTTTGTTTTGCTAAATTTTCTTCATCTCCAAAGCCTTAATTAAGTCCTGTCTCCTTTGTTAAGGTCCTTCCTGACTGTTGGCAGCACACCTTACTGTCTCTCCTCTTAATTCCAGTGCCATTTATAGACAGCTTGCTTCTGTTTAGCTTTATTATCTTATGTCCTACAAGTTCTGTTTAAGTACGGGACCTTAAGTCAAGGACAAGACCTTAATGCCTTTCTGGAACATTTGACAAAGTTTACTTTCCAACAGGGGTGCCTAATTCACACTTCTCTGCTTAATATATAGTGTACACAAGAGGGGACTATCCTGTTGTACTTTTTTCGCTAGATAACAACTATTCCACACTGAACGAGAGAGGGGACCACAACAGAACACTGGATCGATCCGGGGATCTAGGTGAAATGGAGCCGTTGAAGGGAACACCCCTGATGGTAAATTCTCTTTTATATACTATTGTCCTCCTAAGGCTAGTTCTGTTTTGAAACCTCCAAGTTTTGAGATATAGGAAAAAAAAAGTACCTGGTGAAAGACAGTATCCTTTCCTGGTAGGGGTTTTCAGGTAAAGTAGGAGTTTTGACTCACATTGGGATTTCTTGGGTCATTCTGCGACGGTCAGGTTAGGGAAAGGAAGACAATAAATGTGACTAATGCTGATCGATGTATTCTCATACATTACTCTTGTCCTGTCCCTGCCTTTTCTCGAATATCTTGCCCTCTTCTTACTATTCTCTTGTTTGTTTGAGTTGACCAGTTCGGGGATTTTTCCTTAGATCTGGCACACACTCACGAGGTTTCTATTTCCTTACTTACTAACAAATTGCATGTGTTCACAGCAGGACGAGGGGCAGGAATCTCTGGAGGAAGAGTTGGATGTGTTGGTTTTGGATGATGAGGGGGACCAAATGTCTAACCCCTCCATGGTATGTCCTCCAGCCACCCACAAAATCATTTTGAGGAAGGAGGCCCCTGTGTGCCGGCAGTTTGCCAATCATGCTGATCTGATCAGGCCAGAGACCCTAGTCTCAGCCACTTGGAGCTTGGGGGGTGCTGCTTCTGTGATTGTTGCCTCTTATGAGGCTGGGACATGCCTCTGGTGATCGGATTCTCCATTATGTGCTACTTTCCTCTCTCCCGATTTGCTCAACTGTCATTTGGTTCTCCTCATTCCCAATCCTATTAACATCTCTTTCTCTTTTTTTCCCTACAGCAGAAGATTTAGCATCACTATCTCCGCTACATCTGAGCTTATAATATATGTACTTTTATTTTTTGGTGGCGAAATGGACTGATGATTTTTCCCTTTCTTCGCTGGACTATTGTGCCAACTGCCAGGCTGCCTCCTGCCCTTCTAGCCCTAAGTGGCTGCCGCCTTTCCACCAACTCCTAACTTGTTCCAGTGAAGCTTAATTGTCCCTCCTACCCCCTGCAGATCCCCTCCAGTTGCTCCCAAGAAGCCTGACTCAGTTATATGCATATCCCGAGAAACTGCTGCAGATTAGCTCTTTTTACCAGGTCTCTCTGGGACTCTTGTCCTTGTATGGAGGGAGGGAGCAAGTGGGAGTCCTCAGTGGAAGCCATGGGAAGAATTGGAAGTTACATGCAGTATATGCAGTGTCCAGCACTCTGATAAACTGATAATTCTTAATCAAGATTTTTTTCCCTGGTGGGGAAGGGACTTTCATCTTTTTGGAGAATGGGAAGTGTGAGCTCTTCCCTTACCCCGATGACTATTTTTGATTCAAAGAAGGCCAGCAACATTGGCACATTCCACCTGGCAAGGGCCCTTGAGTAAGTGAAGGTCTCCTAGAACTGAGATTAAGAAACCTTGCTCTCCTCATCTCCAGGGCAGGGACCGTCATGGACCTACAGACTCCATCTCTTCTCCAAGCCTCATGACAACCTTGGGTTGCTGCCGTTGCCCCTTACTGAGGCTGTCCTTAATCTTCCTCTTCCATCCTGTGATAATGTCTGCTGACTTGGCCTGGCCATTTGCAAGAGGCTGTAGAAAGAGGAGAATGTATCAAGGAAGACTCTTTGGGTGAGAAGGAGCAGAAAGATGTCTTCTGGGGAGAAGAAGAACCTCTAAGAGGAGTTAGTAGGAATGTACATGAATCAGTCTGAAACTGGCAGGAAGCTTTGAAGTTGGCTTCCCCCCTGCCCTTATGTCTCCTTTTCCTACCCTGATAGCCCTTCCCTCCCTGCCTCTTCCCTGGATTGGTTGGCTGACAAAAGGACTTGATGTACATATTCCCACCCCCTTTACCCTTAAAAGGTGGAGATCGCCCCTGGATTTGCCTCTTCTTTGTGCCTTTGGCCTGGGGTGCATCTCCTCCTTCCCTTCCATGTGCCTTTCTTAGCCTCTGCGGTCTCATTTTCATGATTTTGCAAATTATATTTTGTTGCTTTCTTACCCACTATTGGCCCTAAATAGCAGAAAGGAGAGGTTGACCTAGAGAACCTCAGATTCTCTGTTGGGAATTGATAGAGCCTCTGATTTCAGCCATTCAGCTTTTGCTCAATAGTATATGGTTGGGATTTTGCAAAAATCCTATTCTGATGAATCTCAAAATATGGGAGGAGTGAGTGGTGTGACTCTTACTCCTTAGTTGCTCAAAATTTACTGTAATCTCTGAAGTGGCTGGAGGGAGGTCGCCTTTGTGCCTCCCTCCCTGCCTCCCCTGCCCCCCACCCCAGTACCACCTCCTTTCAGTTTAGTGTTCATTAGTGGGTTGGGCTAGAGGAATCAGCTGCTATGCTGGTTGTTTTTTATTTGTTTTGTTTTGTTTTTAACCCTTCTCCTTTTTTGCCTATTACTCCTCCCATTAATCTAAAAGCTCTGTTCAATGCAACTGGAAATCTTTATCCTTCTCTCTCCCCCTCCCCTTATAAATTGAGGCTATGGGGTTAGAGAAAAGTGCACAACCCGCCACCCCCCTTCCCTTCCCCTATACATTAAAATCCCTTATTTACCACCACCCCCCATTTCTTCCCACTCCTTTTCTGGCAAAAAGGAGCCTTTTCCCCTCTTTGATCCTAAGAACATACTGCACAGGGGAAATTGCCCCCATCTGGACGTGGCTCCACTCTTGGTTTCTCTTCTCCTCTTCTGCTCTTTTCCTGGTGCTCTTTTTCTCGGTGGGGTGTGGGTAATAGAACAGCCATGGGCTTTTGGGGACCTTTAACTATTTTTTTTTCTTTTTTTGTTTATAAAAACACTAAACATTCAATTCCAGAGAACCAAAAATCCCACCTCCCACCGAACACTACTAAGGGGCATGTCTTCTGCTCCATACCTTTCCTGTTTTTCTTTCTCTCTTGTTAATGCTTTTAAAAACAAATGAGTTTTTTATATAAATAAAGTTTTTAAAGTGTGTATGTGGGGGGTCTGTGTCATTTCTTCACTTCAAGCTGTATCTCTTCCCTCCTTTTCATCTTGGTTACTTCCTTATATGTATCTGGGTCCTTCTTCTCTCCAGAGCAGCCAGAAGGGGGTTATACTAGGATGGAATTACTGTGAGTTCAGTCCCAACTCTTACCAAGCAACATTCTTTTTAATTACATGTGAGACATTTTTCCTCTTAAGATTATTAAAAATTAAATGTGGTTAAGTAGAGCACAGGAAACTTATTGCTAACTTAGATGGGAAACTGAAGTATAAGGAATTAATGACTTTCTTAGTCACCGGAATTCTTTTACAAATTCGATAAAATGAATGTTGAACAAAGCCCATTGCAATACATGGTCCTTTTGAACATTTTAACATTTATGACTAGAAGGTTAGACGCTACCAACTCCAACTGCCCTCCCAGTAAGAAAATGTGTAATTAAAAGGCTCATGTATATAAGTGAATACTGGGCCACAGCGTTGCTTTTCAGGCTATCCGTAATCCTTCAGTAAGAAGACAAGGGACAGACCTATAGCTGCTCTTGTGTCCTACCAAATAATATGTGGATGGGTAGCAAACACTTGCTGGGTTGCTAGGGATTGTCTTTACTGCAGAGGCCACGGATTAAGACCTATGGAAAGAGACATATTTTTATGGGGCCCCTATTTCCTATTATATAATTAAACTCAAGAATTTATGTAAAATGCTTGCTGTATGCCCAATCTTTAGATTAAAAATCTATAGCTTCTGATGATGGTCATGTCTCAATTTTTGTTGAACTAGGTCTTGGGTATAAAAGCTTTCTTGGGCTAGTGAGACCAGGAAATCTAAGCATTGTAGCTGGTCCCTTTTAAAGCTTGTGTCTCACAGTTGTAGTTTTAGACTAGAAGGGTGAATCACAGAGCCAAAAAGCTATCAGAGTTTGCTTTCCAAAGGGGTTTGGTAGCTTCACTTGAGATGGTTTTCTGTCTTTATGGAAAAAACAGGCGACTGGTGAATAGCCTTTATTTCTGTTATAGTTATTATCCACTGATAATTGAGCTATAAACAGAACTTACTGGTCTCCCTCCTCCCTGGGTTGGTCCATTTGTTTGATCTCATTAAATATTTACTGAGCATCTTCTATGTGCTAGGTGTTGTGGATATTAGGGTGAGAGAATGAAACAGATGGACACGTCCTCTTTACAATCCATGTGAACCCTGTGTGATTAAGATTTGTGGTCTTCTATTTAAGCTCTGGACCCAACATGGGGCTTAAACTCAGGACCCCAAGATCACGTGAAAGCCACTTGCTCCACCGACTGAGTCAGCCAGGCACCCTGATTTGTGGCCTTTTAAAACATTTCTCTGCTCCTACCTAAAATACGGTGTTAAACAGAATGATCAGTAAATCCCCCTATATCTCAAGTGTCTTGACACCGATTTAGGAATGCTTGGAAGCCTTGCTATCTCCTGCTAACATCAACTTTAGGAATCCCATGGATTTTGTCAAGATACGCTGATGATGTTCTTGAACCTTGAGAGCCAGCGTGAGTTGTTTTCTGGAAGTGGTTATAGATGATGCTCCACCAGTCTTCTATCTCAGTGAAACCCCCCCCGCACATGTTTGTGAAATAGCCAGCTGTAATGGGTCCTGCTGAGACATACTTTCTGACTGCTCAAAGCTATGACCTCACTTGGCCACTTGTTCTTTCTTGCTGAACTTAAAAGTACTTTGTTACAAAGTGGAAATATCTCCCCCAGGAAGAACTAAGGACCAGCCAGTCTTTCTAGGTCATTATTTCTCAGTTTTGTCTTTCTATCTGAAGTATAAGATAGTAGAGATTCATCTTGGTATTTTCACGGATAGACTTAATAGACCAACTAGACCTCACCTTCTGGATCTGAACAAGTACACAAGAATTACCTGGGAACCTTAAAAAATGCAGATGCCTTTGTTCCATTTCCAAAAACTGATTGGAAAAAAAAAAGTGACTCAGGAATCTGAAATCTTGATAAGTCATCTAGGTTATTCTGATGCCTGTGGTCAGTTAATTGGAACTTGAGACCGTGGTCTAGTTAATGACTTAGTTTAAGGTTTTAGCCTCAAACTGGAATCCGGGATAACTGGCTCTAATGGCACTGGCACCATTGCTAGTAACATGGTGTGCATGATGATAATCACAGTACGGGAGAATTCGTAAAGAAAACTTGATTTCAAAGTAATGAATTGGTTATAGTTGAATTTGAGATAATAGTGATAGGCTGGTGTGTAGGCAGGAAAGACTTCTTATCTTACAAACTGTCGTACAGATAATATCTAGGTTGCTGAGAGGTGAAGCTAGTCCTTGATATGGGGCCTGGTAGTACAGAGGGAATCTTCTGGAGTTGCTGACTTTGACGAGCGTGTCACTTCTGGCCACAAAGGGTAACTGGACTGGAGAGTATGTGGCCCCATTGGCCAAAGCCAGGGAGGTGTGTCTGGAAACTTAAACCACTCCTGAAAGGCAGGGTACCTCAAAAAAGAACAACAAAAAAAAAAAATTGTAGGAGTGAATTTCTTTTACTTTCCTGTTGTCTGACAGTCACTTAAAGCATTAGGTCTTAAGCTGACCCATGTGGAAGTTAGAGGCAGACGTGTATGAGAGAAAGCTGGAGGAATTGAGGTAGGGAAAGCATGAAAATAATCGTGTTGTCTGTCTGCATTATATCCTGACTTAGTCATTTCCCCTCTTCATGTGGTCTGAAGTGACCAGGACCAGCTATCCACAAGTGGACGAGTCAAGAGCTTTACACTTACCAGTATACATCGTAAGAGCTATAAACATTATTGTAAGTGTGGGGTTTGATTTTTTAGCTGAGGAAAAAGTGCTACGTTTCTCTCCATATACATCTCTTTGTTGAAAAGGACAGGTTCTTCCAGTGAGGATGCAGAAGAGAATAAATCTTGCTGTCTTTCCACAGATACTCTAGTGTTAATGGGCACAGTCTGAATGCCCCGAAGGTGGTTGTCCCTGAGGAAAAGAAAATCCGGATTATTTGTGGTGAAATTGTGTGAGGCACTTACTCAGCTCTTGTCTTGACACCTTTTTCCCTCCACCTTTAAGGCAAGGCAAGGTTAGCATTGGTCTTTTGTGAACTTTGGGCTCTCGGTCTTCTTACAACCTACCCTTCTCAGAATCAAGGGTGGGCAGAGTATTGTGCCTATAGCTGGGACTAGTTCAGGCTTCTGTTGGCATTTTGGGTAGATTAGATCATCTGAAATGTCATTTCAGCAGAAACAAGCAAGATGCTGGGTAAATATATTTATAAATAATACTTATGAACACATTGACGAACAAGCATAAAAATAAGTAATCTAAAGATCTTCAAAATGAAGTGAAAACTGGAATCCTAAGAAGTAAGCAATTGCTAAAAGCTAGCTTTTACCCAGAGTTTTTGCCAAACTCAGCAGACTTTAAGCATCTATTTTAGTGACTATACAGGGTGTGGGAAACAGGAAATGAGTTTTGCAGGTGACTCCAGGTAAAGCTGGAATACCGTCAGTGTCAAGGTGAATAAGAAATGAACTCTATAGAGGGGAGTAGCAAGGAACACTTGTCTCACATGGTGCTAGCCAGAAGGAAGAAGTACAGTATCTTCCCTGAGAATTCATAACCACAAGATGGCCCTCTGTGGGTTTTCAGTACAAATTTTTGTGCACTGTCTGTGTGGTCCAAAAAATTGTAAGTGGGAATTTAAAGTGGTACTTAGTTGGTTATGCCCCAAGGGGATTTCCAGAAGCAAATGCAGTCCTGGTAATGGTTCAGTTCCAACAGAGAGACTCCTAAGGCAGATGAGCAGTCCTGCTCCAGAATGATGATGCACAGAGATAAGGCCCCATAAGTGAAGAAGATGGACAGAAAGACACAGAGGCCAATCCTTAAATACTTCAGATGTTGGCATTTTCACACAGATTGTAATGAGATAACGTTTTGATTATAAACTAAAACAAGTTTGAAAGAGAGGATTGCAATCAGATTTGAAAAAAGCCATTTTCAATTAGGAGAAAGACAAAGTTGAATTAAAAACTTAGAAGAAACAGGTTGGAGAAGTTGAAGGGCTACAAGTGAAATGGAGGGTAGTTCTCAACAAATTATCCAGAATGAATTCCCCAGAAGAAGAAAGAGAAGGAAGAATGGAAAACAGCAACGATGTCGAGGTTGGGGCAAGAGAATAAGATTTCATGTACGTTATCTGAAGCTCCAGGAAGAAATATAGGAAGAGGCAATACCCAAAGATAGGGATGGCAGATAAATTGTCAGATTTGGTGAAAGGCACCAGACCTCAGATTTAGGAATCCTAATGAATTCCAAACAAGATAAAAAAGCAACTTACTTCTACAGACAGGGTGAGATGCAGAAAACAAAGTCTTGAGCAGCTAGAGCAAAAACAAACTACCTGTGGAAAACAGCCCAGATGGGTAACTTTTCAGCATTAACAATGAAAGCCAGAAACGTGGAATTCTAACCATTCATCCTGTTGAGAACAAAAGAACTGTTATCATGGAAATTGACAATTAGCAGAACTTAAAGAAAGGGGGCTAACAATATTTTTGGACCAAGGCAAGGTTTGCCTTTCAGAAAAGGTAAAATCTACAGGATGTTGAGGCAGAAGGAAAATGATCTCAAGTGGTAAACGAGATTCAAGAAAGGACACTAAACAAAGACTGGTAAATGTTGGTAAAAGAAAGAAAGCATTAACGTAGAGCAATATGCAGTTTGTGAGGGGGGATATGGACTGGAATGAAATACTGGACAATAGCATGTCAGTTGGGGTGATGACAGTGCTAATTTAATCTCCTTATATTTGGGGTAAAAGATACTAACAAGACTTGTGTGGAACTATGCATATTAGCTAAATAGCTGAAGAACAGACAGCATATAAGTTCCAAACCATTCTCCCCCCCCCCCGCCCCCCAAAGATTTTATTTATTTGACAGGGAACACAAGCAGGAGGAGTGGGAGAGGGAGAAGCAGGCTCCCCGCTGAGCAGGGAGCCCCGATGCGGGTCTTGATCCCAGGACCCTGAGATCATGACCTGAGAGGAAGGCAGACACTTAACTGAGCCACCCAGGCACCCAAGTTCCAAACCATTCTTAGGAGGTAAAGAGCCTACCTCTCTTTCATAGCTCTGGGGCAAAGTGTGTGGTCAACGAAGTAGATGTGTGCAGGGAAAGAGCAGTGAGTGAAGTGTAAGAACGGGGAAAGAGAAGAGTCAAGCGATTTCCATTAAAGTGAAGTTAAAATTTAAATGAAGATTATTTGTTGGCTGATATGTGAGTTGGTCATCCTGACCTAAAGACAGAAGGTCAAGACAGAATATTTTCCTATTTTGTTGACATAGTTGCTGATCCCTTGATACAGTCTTATCTGCCTGAGTGGCCTCACTATATCCTGATAGGGCTTGATTCAGAGTAGGGCTGAGCTAAGGCTGGAAGCTGTCTCTCTGACACGAGGGAGATGTACATTTTGGGAAATGAACCAGAACTACTGGTTCTAGATTAGAAGAGTTCAAGGGGGAGCACTGGACTCTCTTTTTTTTTTTTTTTTTGAGAAAGTATGAGGAGGGTGAGAGGGTGAGAGGGTCAGAGGGAGGGGAAGAAGTAGGCTCCCCACTGAGCAGAGAGCCTGACAATGGGGCTTGATCCCAGGACCCTAGATCATGACCTGAGCCAAAGGCATGCTTAACCAACTGAACCATCCAGGCGTTCCACACTGGGCTCTTTTAGCTCAGCTCTGGGTCTTGAGTCATTTCCTGGGCTCTAAGAGGGACTTAGGACTCAGGGATGTCGTTTCAAATTTTGGGTTGTTGATGGATCTCTGTGACACACATTTGTAATATGCATTCCTTTCTCTTTTAAAGCATGTGCACCTGCAGTTGAACGCATAGATTTTCCATGGGACCAGTATGTCTAATGTCTTATTCAAGTGCCTGTCGCTTTACTCCATTATTTATTTTCTCTTTGTTGGAGTTAATACCTCTGAAATCTAACTCATAGGTTTTTGAGATGATTCAGAATGATAATACTGGGGGTATAGCTCAGTGGCAGAGCATTTGACTGCAGAATGATAATACATATAAAAGAACTCCGCACTAAACTCAGGCTCTGGAACCAGACTGCCTGAGTTCAAGTCCTTATTCTGCTACTTGGCTGTGAGACTTTGGGCAAATTTCTTAAGCTTTTGGTGCCTTTCATCATAGGTAACATGGGAATAATAATAACTTACCAACAGGGTAACTATGAAGATTAAATGAGATGGTGCAGTCGCACTTAGAACAGTGTGGGCACAGGCTGTTAACCGTATTGTCAGTCTATCAGCCACCAGGTACCTCTCCTACATATTTGTATGTATAATCTATGTTTAGCTGTGTTCGTGCTCTGCTCAGTGTCTGTGTGCAGCTACTTTAGGGATGATTTCAGGGGCAACCCAGATAAGAAGCAAGTGGTGTACATGTCTAGCCTCTGGCTGAGGAAGAGCTAGTGGTAGTCGGTCGCTCCCTGGGTACTTAGGACTCTTCTGTCCCAGCCCCATTCTAGATGTGAGGACATTTAGGAATGAGCCTTGCAGAATTTACAGTAACTGCTGAGAGACTGCTCTGCCACAGGTCCGGGTGGGCATGTCCTTTAAAGCTGGCAGTGCTTGTGACATGTAGGTTTTTCCGTTATGCCTGAAGCCTTGATACATACTTTTCTTACAGAACCCATGAGATATACCAAGAGATTTAAAGGAAAGAATGAGTAAAAAGCTACATGTGTGTGGAGGGAGGGGTGAGATAGGTGATGGGCCTCAGAGAGTGGACTCGTGATGAGTGCTGGGTACCGTATGGAAGTGTGGAGTCTGTGTGTTGTACACCTGCAACTAACAGGACACTATGTTAACTAACTAGAATTAGAAAAAGAAGATTCAAGCAGCGTAGGCATTCAGAAAAGTTAGTGCAGTAACTAGATGGATGTCAGTGCTTTTATCTAGGTGTTTTGGTTTTTTTTAATGTTACTTTCCAAGGCAAAGATTTTATGAAATTAAAATGAATAATGAAGCTTAATCAGAAAAAAGCGACACGTAGTTGCTATACGCTAGGCCCTAGGCTGGTGATAGAGATGTTGCAGTGACCACACACCCTTGTCCTCAAGACACTTGTGGTAAACTACCCGAGAGCAGAGGTTTCAGCAGTGAAGTGACCAGGTCACTAGCTAGAGAGAGTAGTATAGGAGGCAAAGGACAAGATGACCAGTTAGAAGGAACTACAAGATTTCTAGGCAAGAGATGCTGACTTAGACTAGACCATAGTGTAGAGACAAAAGTTTATCAATTTTAGGTTTGTTCAGCAGTGATAGTAATAATAGCTAATATTTAGTGCTTATTATTTCTGAGATGTTGAATTCCTTGAGTATATTAACATTCAGTCTTCATATCAACCTTATAAGGGAAATGACATGAATATATATAGTAATAGCAAATATTGGGGACCAACCTTTGTGCTAAAGGCTTCACATGCATTATTATTTAATATTTACTACAACTCTCATTATCCCTATAGAGCAGTTAAATAGCTTGCCTTTGGTTACACTCAGTGGCAAAAGTCAGACTTCAGTCAGATTTGTTGGATTCTAAATCCCTTGGTGTTTTTTTTTTTTTGTCTTTTTTTATTGAGATATAGTTGACACATAACATTAGTTTCAGATGTACAATATCATGATTTGATATTTGTATATATCGTGAAATGATCATCACAATAAGTCTAGTTAATACCCATCACCATGCATAGTTATAAATTTTTTTTTCTTGTAATGAGGACTTGTAACACCATGTTAGCAACTTTCAAATATGCAATAGAGAATTATTTTCAATGTATAGGTTAACCTATAGGTCAGATTTTAAGCCATGGGAGCATCTAAGCTATGGATCAAGGAGTGTTCATGTGAGAACAGCAGAGGGTTTAGATGCCAACCCTGGTGTCACATCAATGTTTAGGAAGGGAAGGGAGATCCTGAAAAAAAGGGCTAAAAGAAGATCTGGAGAGTCTGTTTCCTAGAATGTTTGATGTCACTAGGGGCTTAAAACTAGAGAACTGTTTGGTTTAGGAGCACTTCACTTTTAAAAGAAGCCTGCAGGGTGCCTGCACGGCTCAGTCTGTTGAGCATCTGACTCTTGATTTGGGCTCAGGTCAAGATCTCAGGGTTGTGAGATGGAGCCCCATTGGGCTCTGTGCCCAGCGGGGAGTCTGCTTGAGGATTCTCCCTCTGCCCCTCCCCCTGCACTCTCTCTCTCAAATAAATAAATAAATCTTAAAAAAAAAAATACCTGTATGGCTTCCTGGTGTGAAGAGAAGTAACTCAAGCCAACAGTAGGGTTTGCTTTGATCTTTCATCTTTGGATATTGTGTTTGTTTTTCTTCTAATCTTCCTTTAGTGTTTGTTTGGATCTTGGTCTGAGGTTTGGGGTCTCGGGTCTTGGAACCCTAGAGGGCATGGATTCCGTCTTTTAACTCTTCCTCCCTTTAAGGTTCAGTATCCTGAAGGACGACTATCAGTTGGACAAAATGGGCAATAGCTCAGATTCTTCCTACTTTCATCCATGTAGCTAATTGTCCTGTCTTATCACTACTCCTCTCTTGCCCCTTGATCCCTCTCTTTCTTTGCTTTCCTCTTCATTTCTCTTCCACTGTATCTCTGGTTGCTGCCACTCCAGACCTGTACTCCCTGGTAGCCTGTCAAGAAGCACAAATCTCTAGTTCTCTGCCGGTGCCCTGCTCAGCGTAGCCCGTAGAGCAGGGCCATCTTCCATCCTGTGGCTAACAGAAGGAAGCCACTTCATGGGAGGTACCCCCTGGAGCAAAGTCTTCCTTGCAGAGCAGAGATTCCCAGCTCACTCCAGATAGGGATCCTCAAGGAACAGCAGGACGTGACCTGGAAATGCATGTCCATCCTCTTTACTCTTTCCATCCAGGGCCCTTACTCTGTGGCTCCCACTGATTACAGCAGACTTCCTGCCACATCACCCCATGCTTTCAAGGGTCAGTTGGGCCCAGTGCAGGCTGGAGACTCGTCCTCCCAGAGCAGTTCTCCCCCTATGAGTAGAAATAAAACACCAAGCACAGAGCACAGCGGGTACTGGATGTATGAGTACATGGTAGCCGCCTGTGATGGACGAGCTAATGAATGGGTGCCCTCTGCTGGCAGAGCCTGTCACCACCAGGCATCTCCACCTCTACAAGAGGGCGTGTGCATTCACCCCTGTACCTTAAACCCCCTCCCATTCTGCCTCATATGTTGATTTTTTTTTTCTTTTAAACCTTGGTTTAAGTGATAAAAGCTTATATAGCTTTCTTCTTCCCAAAATTTAGTACAAAAGATTATTGAGCTAAAATTCTTCATTCCCTTTTATGTCACTCCTCAGGGATGACTACTGACAATTGGTACATATTCTTCCAGATGTCTTTCTGTATGTGGTTATACAATATATGCTTCTTTCTAATGGAATTAATGTACGCATGCTATAATACTGTTCTGTAATTTTGTTTTCCCATAAAAATACGTCATGGACATCTTTCTACTATATCTAGGTCTCCCTTGCTTTCCTAGCCAGTTTACTTCTGTAAGTCTGCCACAATGTTATGTTAGACCCTGGCACATTCGTGCTTCTGGGCTAACATGGAGTTCAAAAGCCCAGTCCTTCAGGAGATTGGTCCCTCTCAGTGGTCCAACCTACCAACCTCACCCCACCTCCCCAGAGGATTTGGAAATAAGCTTCCTACTGCTCTGTGCCCCTGGGCAGAGATGCTAAGCATCATACCCTCTCCATCCCTCAGAACACCTGGAGGGGTTTGACTTTTTTACTTTGATTTCATTTGAAGACAGGAGTTGCTCTTCCTGACATCTCCAGGCATGATGTGAGTGCGAGACAGGAAGTGGGATGTAGTTGTCTTTTTGAGTCCTGGCTAGCCATTTGAAGGCTGCAGCCTGCTTCTGACTTGCTACTGGTGGAATTCGTAGGACCTTGGGCCCACTTGATTCTTATTATGTCTCTATACTTCTGAGAAGACTGACTTCTAGCTCTCCTCTTTCAGCCTGGTTAATAATGTCTGACTGTGGACACTTGGGCACTCAGTTCGGAGTTCATCTTTACTTCTTGTAGGTTGTCTCGAATTCTGATAGTTCTCATTCCAGTGATGGGTACTTCATTGCCAGTCAGTTGCTTTGTAACTTTCATTCTATATAATGTCACTTAAATGGTACTTTTCTAAACTGAAATCCTGACTCCATTAGTATTTCATTTATCCTGCTAACATTTGTTCAATAACTATTTTATAACCAAAAGCTGTTCCTGTCTTTGAGGAATTCCAGTGCTAGGGATGGAGGCATTAAATTTGAGTTAAGGAGATAAACATTATTATAAAGATGACTTGCTAGCATTGTAAGAGGGGTAAACTGCTTGGAAGGAGGGCAAGGCTTCCCTGTGGTGGTAATATAGGTTGGTTTCAAAGGATATCTAGGATTCCACCAATTGGAGAAGGTATGAAGTCATGCAGGTCAGCAGGAATAATGTGCAAAAGTACAGAAGTGTAAAAGGAATATGGTTCACTGGATATCCTAGGTGAGGGGAAATTCCTCTTTATGGAAACATTTCATCTAATAAATGACAAGAGTGATCAAAGTACAATATCATCACATTGCAATCCTTTATAACTAGATCTTGGGCACTGAGCATCAGCAGCTGCTAACGTCACAAAGAGAGCCACTCCGACACCATCTGCAGAGTGGTTCTGGAAAAAAAAAATCCTGAATCTGATCAAATCCCAACTTTGTAAGAAATATAGAGGATGGAGGAAATGTTAAACTATACCATGGGGATGCAGTTAGCAAAATGGGGGAACGACAGAATAGGTGACCCATTTTATAATGATATCATTATAAAGTGATATAATGATTTAATGAGGACAAAAGATGAAACGATACCTACGGATGAAAGTCACTGTTTTGTCTCAATACGTGAGTTTTAATTTGGATCCTGATACAAGGATGATATTTTATGACATAATAAGAAATTTAAACACTGGACACTTGATATTACCAAGAGATTATTACTATTTTTTAGATGTGGCAGTGGTACTGTGGGTTACATATACCTAATTTCTTGTCACTTTGAGCAATGTGATGAAATTTTAATGGAGGAAATGTTATGAGGAATTTGCTTCTAGTAGTATGAGGCAAGAGTAGAGGGACGTATAAATGAAGACTGTCTGTGAGGTGATAACCACTGGAGCTGGGCTATGAGTATATGGAGGTTTATTAATATTCTATTTGATTTTTACATTTATTTGTAATTCCCCATTGGGGCACCTGGGTGGCTCGGTGGGTTAAGCCTCTGCCTTCGGCTGGGGTCCTGATCCCGGGGTCCTGGGATCGAGCCCCGCGTCAGGCTCTCTGCTCAGCGGGGAGCCTGCTTCCCCTCCTCTCTCTCTGCCTGCCCCTCTGCCTACTTGTGATCTCTGTCTGTCAAATAAATAAATAAAGTCTTTGAAAAAAAAAAAGATTTTATTTATTTAGGGACACCTGGGTGGCTCAGTGGGTTAAAGCCTCTGCTTCGGCTTGGGTCATGATCTCAGGGTCCTGGGATTGAGCCTGCATCGGGCTCTCTGCTTGGCGGGGAACCTGCTCCCTTCTCCCTCCTGCCCGCCACCTTCTCTGCCTACTTGTGATCTCCGTCTGTCAAATAAATAAATAACATCTTTAAAAAAAAAGTTTTATTTATTTGACAGACGGAGATCACAAGCAGGCAGCGACAGGCAGAAAGAGAGGAGGAAGCAGGCTCCCTGCTGAGCAGAGAGCCCAATTGGGGGCGGGGGGGGGGGGACACCTCAATCCCAGGACCCTGGGATCATGACCTGAGCTACAGGCAGAGGCTTTAACCCACTGAGTCACCTGGCATCCCTGTTTGTTTTTAAATGGTGATCACTAATTTGGGAGCTAATTGTTCTAGGTAGCCAAGACACAGGGCCATGTAGATAACAGCAAGAAATAGGACTACCAAGTGGATGGTGATGGCAGCAGTGATGCTTGCATTATGAAGCTTTTTTCCTGTCCTACGTGGGCAAAGGGGTTCAAACCACCATGGAGACCTAGGGTTCTGTGGTGATGCCTCCTGAGCAGCCACAAGGATGGGAGAGTGGCTGAATAGAAGACATGCCAGTTCCCCTACACATTTTAACAGCTTCGCTTCTAACTGCTTTATTAAATTGGGCTTCTGGGTATTATTTCAAAACAAGATTCTGCAGCATTAGAGTTTTCTCTAACCACTGGGGGAACAATTGAATATTTTAAAGGCTGTCACTTGAGCTGTAGTGCAGAAAATCAGAGATACGGATATTAGCTACGAGACTATTATGGTGTCACAAATAAATGAAAAATTTGTTTAGAGGAATTTAGCTAATGAAGATTTAGTCCAGGAAGTAAAAATATCCCGTGAGAGTACATGCAGCCCTCAGAAGGACAACAATGAGCATGAGGAAATAATGCTCACTCTTCTGACGGCAAAGTCAGTCTCTGAGCACCTGCTTAGGGATGGGCTGCTCCCCAGCTCCCCCTCCTAGCTCCTTCTTGGCTGAGCACCAGGAGAGCTCCCATCCTCATGGCTGTAGTCTCAGCCTCACTGATGTGCGTTTCTAGCCTGGTCCTCCTGTGTACCATGATTTATAGTGTAGGGAGGTAGGGAATGACACCAGGTGCTTGGGCTCATGGTGACCTCTTCTGTCTTTGATGCCCCTGTCTCAGCTACAGCTGCTTCAGATATGCCCCCACCACATTCACCTGACCATATTCTAGCCTAGTGTAGCAGTTTTAACTCCAGAGCTTAAGACTTAACAATGAACTCACTTTTCTTCCCTTATCTCCGTAACCCAGGGATCTCTCTTCCTAAGAGTATCCATTGACCTTCCCTCCTGTTTGTCTCCCCTGGAGCTAATATCTCCCTGATTCCTGTGCCTTTAAGCCACATAACCACACACCAAATTGCCTATGGCTAATACAAATAAGTGTTCCAGACCTGTAGGGGAAAATAGCTAAGTTACATCCTTCAGGGGCCTCCAGCCATTGGCTTTCACAGTTTCTAATGGTTTGGCTTTGTGGGCTGTTTTTTGTTTTCATTTTTGTATTTCAAACTTTGTCCTTGCCCCTGTGACTTGATACTTGAATGAAGCCTCCGTAGTTGTGTTTGTGCTCATCAGGATGGTTCTTAGCCTTCTGGAATTATAGAACTCCTTGAGAATCTGAGAGTTATGGACCTTCTCTAGAAAAGTGTGCACACAGCATTTTGCTTATAATTTCAGAGTCTACATTTTTAAAGCTGTGCTCAGTGGATCAGGAAGCCTTTTGGTGGCTGTGGTAAGGACTGCTTGATAAACACACAGTGTTCTTGCATCTGCCCCAGACATACTAACTCAGAATTTCTGGAAGTAGAGCCTAGGAACCAGCAATTCAAACAGTATCCCTGGTGATTCTTAAGTATGCTACAATTTGAGAAATGTCTATTTCATCTCTGCCAGCCACTTAAGGGTGGCTACAGGGGTTCAAACTCTGCAGTCTGGGTCCTCCTTCAAAGAAAACAGCTACAGTTGACCCTTGAATAATGCTGGGGTTAAGGGAAGTCAAATATCCCCATGTAACTTTTGACTCCCCGAAACTGAACTACTAGTAGCCAACTGCTGAAACCGTATTACTAATATAAACAGTCAATTAACACATATTTTGTATGGTATATGTATTATATCTGGAATTCTTACAATAAAGTAACCCAGGGAAAAGACAGTGTTATTAAGCATATCGTAAGGAAGAGAAAATTCATTTACAGTGTTGTATTTATCAAGAAAAATCCACGTCTAAGTGGACCGATGCAGTTCAAACCCACGTCGTTCAAGCCGTGCTCTCCTCCAGGGCTACAGTAAAACCACTGCTAGGAGAAGCTCTAGAGCCAAACAGTGGGGCTGGGTCTCTTTCATTTTCAGGCATAGCTCTGGATTTGGAGAGCCACATTTCCTTCTTTCCTTTTATCCATCTTCCATCAATTCTTTCTGTGCTCACCTTCCCCAATCCAGAGCACAAGGTCCCCTGTCTGGAGATGCAGATTCCCACCCAAGGCAAGATGTCCTGTGCTTTTGCGTGTTTGCCTCATGTCGGGCGTGTTATTCCTGTGGGTAGCCAGTGGTTCAGTGTGAGAGGGACGGGGCCATGGGATAGAGGGATACAGGAAACTGACTTAAAGAGTTAAGCCTAGTGCTGGCTGGCCCAGCTATATGCTACCAGTTTGAAACTGATGACAAGAGTAGGGTAAATCATTGGGTAGCTTTCTTGTAACTGATTCCTTTTACTGCTATTAAAGAACAAAACAAAACCAAAAACCCCCTTTAAACATAGTTGAAAGTAATTTAGAAAGTGCAAAAAGTTTCTTAAAAAAGGCAGAGGTAAGTGTGTTGTACTCTTAGGTCCTGCCACCCTGAGGCAACCACTATTAACATTTTGGACCCTTCCATCAAGTATTTTTCTATTAAAAAAAAAAAAACTTAATAGAGTGTCTACAATATAAACAGCTGCTTCTCTTGTCTAACATTGTTTTATAACATTTCCCAACTAATTCTTCAAGACCATAATAATATTTTTTCATGGCTGCATGATATTTAATCAAGTGGATATACCATTATTTGTTTAACTTTTGCTTGGTTGTTGGATACTTAGATGTAATAATTATGTATAGTATTATAATTATGACATAATAAATATCTCTGTGCCTAAATCTTTGTCATCTGGATTATTTCCCTGGAAGAGGAATTTTTGAGTTAAAAGTACCAAATTATTTTCCAGAAATAGTGGCTTACCATACTTGGAAGTTGTTCTACATGACAAAAACACTTCAGAGGGCTTTCACAGGAGCAAGTATTACCGTGAGAGGGTGGGGTCATTAGGGTTGAGGGGCCAGGATAGTTGGAAGCAACTTCCTTGTCCTCTGAGGAGGAGGGGTCTACTTTGTTAATACTGGAAGCATAACATTTCAATCCTGTACCACCTTCTCCCAGACTTGAGGCTTGAGTAAACATCCTGACAAGAGCTCTGGACTATGACCCCCAACCTAGTTTGCCATTGTTATTCTACACTCTCTGGAGACTTGCCTCTGCTGGTGTTCTTTCTGCCGCTGTCTTTTCCCTCTGGCCCCTCTGCTGGGACTACTGCTGTCTTGTTCCCATGCTGTTCCTGTCTTGAATTTGAAGCCCTTGTTGGCCAACTCTGGATCCTCAGCCCTACTAACCAAGAGGCTTTACTCTTTCAATTTCTTGCCCATCCCTCCATTCAGGAACTTGGAATGTATTCCCCAGAGAATGAGCTGGGGAAGAGTCTCTCGCAAGTAAAACTCCAGGGTCCTATCTTATCCTACAGCTCCCAATGTGCATTTGCACATTAGGTCCCCCCCTTTTGCCTACTACACCCTAATTAATAAATGAACACATCTCTAAAATTTCCTAAGGCTAAACCGTTGGAAGTATTGGTAGATTAAATTTAGATTATGTTCCAACATAGGTGAAAAACACTTGGGAACTTGTCCTCTTTCTTCCTATAACCAGTTGCATGACCACAACTGTGTGCTCTGTGTGCCCCAATTCCTCATGTATAAAATGAGTCATTTGGGTATTGTAATATTTAGGTTCCTGTTGGCTCTGATAGTCTATGATCTTAAAAGGAATAGGCTTGCTTTTTTGTTTTTGTTTCTTAAGATTTTATCTATTTATTTGACAGAGAGAGACACAGTGAGAGAAGGAGCACAAGCAGGGGGAGTGGGAGAGGGAGAAGCAGGCTTTCCGCTGAGCCGGGAGCCCGATGCAGGGCTCAGTCTCAGGACCCTGGGATCATGACCCGAGTCAAAGGCAGATGCCCAATGACCGAGTTACCTAGGTGCCCCTAGACTTGTTTTGTTTTTAAAGATTTTTATTTATTTGAGACAGTGTGGGTGTGTGGGATGGGTCGGCATAAGGGCAGGGAGAGAAAGAGGGAAAGAATCTCAAGCGGACTCTGTGCATAGGGTGGAGGCCAACCCTGAGATCATAACCTGAGCCAAAACCAAGAGTCCCATTGAACTGACTGAGCCACCCAGGTGCCCCAGGGAATAGACTCATTTTTAAAGTTCACTGTACGAACCAGGGACATGGAAGGTTAAGAATAAAGATGAACTTATGGGGTGATGAGTAGGTCAATTGTAATTCAAAAATGTTAACTGAACCAGCAGAAGTAGGTCCTACTGTACCTAAGAGTATGATAAAGTATCCCGAACGAGTGAGGGAAGAAAAGTCAGTGGATGATGTCGGGAGTTAACAGTTAGAAGACTTCTCAGATTTCAGTATTACACAGAATGATGCTATGACTCTAAAAATTCTCTCTACTCTCCTTGTGCAATCCTTCCTTCTCCTGAACCCCTGAACTGATATTTTTACTGTTTCCACAGTTTTCCCTTTTCCAGAATGTCATGTAATTGGAATCATACATTATGTAGCCTTTTGAAATTGACCCTTCTCACTTAGCAATATGCATGTAAGTTTCCTTCATGTCTTCTCATGGCTTGATAGCTCTTTTTTAAAAAAAATTACCAAATAATATTTCATTATATGGATGTACCAAGTTTGTTTATCCATTCACCTACTGAAGGATATCTTCATTGCTTCCAAGTTTTAGCAGTTCTGAATAAAGCTGCTATAAAGATGCATGCAGGCTTTGTGTGGACAGAAGTTTCCAAGTCATTTGGGAAAATACTAAAAAGTGTTTTTCTTGGATCGTACAGTAAAAACTAATGTTTAGTTTTGTAAGAAACAACCAAACTGCCTTCCAAAGTGGCTGTACCATTTTGCATTCCTATCAGTGATGTACGAGAATTCGTGTTGCCCCACATCCTCACCAGCATTTGGTGTTATCAGTGTTTTGGATTTTAGCCGTTCTAGTAGCTGTGTTGTGGAACTCGTTGGTTTTCGTTATTTTTTTAAGTTGCAATTCCTTGATGATGATGTTGTTGAGCAGCTTTTCCTATGTTTATTTGCTATGTTTATGACTTCTTCAGTGAGGTACCTTACAGATCTTTTGCCAATTTTTAAATTGGGTTATTTGTTTTCTTATGGTTGAGTTTTAAGAGTTCTCCACATATTTTTGGGGTGCCTGGCTGGCTCAGTCAGTAGAACATGAGGCACTTGATCTCAGGATTGTAAGTTCAAGTCCCATGTTGGGTATAGTGATTACTTACAAATAAGATCTTAAAAAAAATAAATAAAAGAGTTCCCCATATATTTCGGATAACAATCCTTTTTCAGATGCGTATTTTGCAAATATTCTCTTTCAGCCTGTGGCCTGTATGAAAATTCTTTAATTTGCAAACTTTTAAATGACAGACTTGACAAAAAAGGAAAAGATATGTAAAAGTACTCATACATCTAACAGTTCTCTACATAAATAACCAGAATAAAATGAGACATGACAAATGGCAAAAATTTAGCACATATTTAGCACATGGTTAATGTGCTTACCATATAAAAAATTTATATAATAGTTGGTCAGAACCCTTGAAAGAATAAATAAAAAAAGATTATAGAACTAATAAGTATATGGAAAACTGTTGACTCTTGCTACAAACAAAATAAATGCAAATGAAAATGGTGATAAGGTTCTCACACATTGGGGACTTACCAAATTAGCCAAAGAATTTCCAATGCTGATGTCTAATATGTGTTGAAAGGTATTCATACATTGCTGACGTGTCTAAATTTGCTAATAAACTGAGGTCTCTTAAGATGTCAATAATGAAGCGTAGTTGTCAAGAGTGCAAACTTTGGACTTGTAAAAACTTAATCATAAATCTGACTCTGTCCTTGTCCTTAATATTGGGAAAACAATGCTGCCCATCTTGTGGGGTGGTTGTGAGGTCTGAATGAGAGAGTACCTGTACGACACTTGGAAGAGCAACTAACCCATGCCAGAAGCCTAGAAAACACTAGTTTTTATTCTTAGTAGATTCGTTGTAGAGTCGGTGATCACTGGAGGTTATCCTGGTGCTCTTTAGATCCTAGTACATGGACAGGGATTGACCCAGAAGGGAAGGGAAATTTCACCAAGGTTTACTGAGTACCAGCTGCATGCCAGAGGCTGTGACAGAAGCCTTTTCATATCTTGTCTCACCTAATGACATGACATTCAAGGAGGTTGATACCCTTGTCTTTACTGTAGAGACAATAAAATGAAGACTGAACGGACAGATCACACAGTAAGTGGCAGAACTGAACTTCCAACTCATTTACATCTGACGCTGTGCTCTTTCATTCTTCTTCTTATTTTTTTAAGATTTATTTATTTGAGAGAGAGAGAGAGAGCACTATGAGAGGGGGTGAGGGGAAGGACAGAAAGAGAGGGGGAGAGACAATCTCAAGTAGACTCTCCTCTGAGAACAGAGCCCTGTGCAGGGCTCCATGTCAGGACCCATGAGATTGTGAGATCATGACCTGAGCTGAAACCAAGGGTTGTTCACTCAACCAACCGAGCCAGTCAGGCACCCCTCTTTCCTATTTTTTAATGAATAGGATATTCAAACAACATAGGAATTAATAAAATTTCAAAGCTTTTCTTTATGCCTCTCTACCCACACTCCTATTTTTATTTTCCACAGAGAAACATCCACTGTTAAGAGTTTCATCCAGGGGTGCCTGGGTGGCTCAGTCAGTTAAGCCTCTGTTTTCAGCTCAGGTCCTGATCCCAGGGTTCTGGGATCGAGTTGTGCCTCGGACTCCTTGCTCAGAGGGGAGCCCCCTTCTCCCCCTGCTTGTCTTGCTCTCTCTCTCTGACAAATAAATAAATAAAATCCTAAAAAAAATAAGGCTTCATTCAGAGACTTTCCTGTATGTTTGTGTGCCTAAAGACAGGTGCCTCTAGGTTTGCACTTTCCTCCCTCCTTCCCTTCATTCCTCTCTTCCTTCTTTCCTTCCTTCCTTAAACAGTGACAGTTCTGTGTGTATTGTTCTGAAACTTAGCAGTATATTTGGGACATCTACCCAGATCAATCTTTATGCATAGTATTCTATCATATGGCCCCATAAATTTATTTACTCTCTTCCTATTGATAGACACTTTCATTGTTTCCAATTTTTGCTTTTTCAGAAATGTTTTGTTGACTATCCTTTTGACCATCTTTGTACATATGTGAAAGTAGCTCAGTAGTATAGATTTCCAAAATTGGAATTGTTTGATCAGGCAAATCTCCTTATAATATCATGTTGGATTTTGGTCCTGCCTCGATCACTTTTCAGTGATATAGAGCATCTGTGATGTTTACCAGAAAAAGTGTAATGACAACACTAGGCTTATTCTTTCCCACTTCAAACCAATTCCACCATACCCTGACAACCTGAGCCTATTCCGATGTCAGAGAAGATGGAGAAGTCCTTTCATAAATTAGGGAGTGATAGGAAGTTATTACTACTTGGCCATCTCCTTTAGCCTCTTAGAATGAATGTCTTTAATTCTTTTATTTTTATTTTTTAAAATATCTTATTTTTTTATTTGAGAGAGATAGAGTGAGAGAGGGAGAGAGAGAGAGAGCATGAGAGGAGAGATGTCAGCAGGAGAAGCAGACTCCTTGCTGAGCAGGGAGCCCAATGCAGGACTCGATCCCGGGACTCCAGGATCATGACCTGAGCCGAAGGCAGTTGCTTGACCAACTGAGCCACCCAGGCGTCCCTTAGTTGTTCTTCTGGCTTCTTACTTACCTTTTGTCAGTGGGATGGTGAGGAGTTGTGCTGAGTTCTGAGGGCTCATGCTTCCACTCTTATCTCCTGTGACTACCTTAGATTATGAGCATGTATTGGAGGATGGGAGCTACAGCTATCTATAGGGTATAGCCTGGGCTCTTGAAGTGAGATTATGCCACATACATAGGTAAGTCTCAGACTCTTGCTGTATTCTTACCCATTTTTATCCACTGTTGTGCTGCAGACTGAAACATTAACATGAATTGAGCTGTATGCCCGTGGCTTTAGTAGCTGGCAGTGTGCTGAGAACAGTGGTAAGAGACTTGTACAGAAGTTACAGAGATACTAGCAATAGGTATGCAAAATTTCGGAAACTTTAAAATCACAGGCCTTTCCACATCAATCAACAAAAAGAAATGAATTCAAATTGTTAAGGAAGAAATAAAATTTTTACTGTGTGCAGATGACATGATATTATATGTAGAAAACCCTAAGGACTCTACCAAAAAGTGCTGGAACTGATAATTTAAAAAATTCCTTTATAGTTATACCCAAAATAATAAGATACCTGGGAATAAACCTAACCAAATAGGTCAAAGACCTTGAAAACACTAATGAAAGAAGTTCAAGACAACACAAAGAAATGGAAAGACATTCCATACTCATGGATTGGAAGAATAAATATTGTTAAAACGTCTATACTACCCAAAGCAATCTGCACATTCAATGGAATCCCTATCGAAATACCACCAGCATTTTTCATAGAGCTTGAACAAACAGTCCTCAAATTTGTATGGAACCACAAAAGACCATGAATAGCCAAAGCATTCTTTAAAAAAAAAATTATTTGTTTATTTATTTGACAGATAGAGCACAAGTAGGCAGAGCGAGAAGGAGAGGGAGAGAGAGTAGCAGGCTCCTCACTGAGCAGGGAATCCAATGTAGGACTCAATCCCAGGACCCCGGGATCATGACCTGAGCTGAAGGCTGACACTTAACCGACTGAGCCACCCACATGCCCTTAGTCAAAGCAATCTTGAAAAGCAAAGCAAAGTGGGAAGCATCACAATTCCAGACTTCAAGTTATATTCCAAAGCTGTAGTAATCAAAACGGTATGGTAGTGGCACAAAATAGATGCATAGCTCAGTAGATCAAAACAGAATATCCAGAAATGAACCCACAATTCCATGGTCAATTAATCTTTGACAAAGCAGGAAAGAATAATGAATGGGAAAAAGTCTCTTCAACAAATGGTGTTGGGAAAACTGGACAGTAACATGTACAAGGGCGAAATTGGACCCCTTTCTTACACCATACACAGAAACAAATCCAAAATGGATTAAAGACCTAAACGTGAGACATGGAACCATGAAAATCCTGGAAGAGACAAAAGCAGTAGCCTCTTTGACATAAGCCATAACAACTTTTTCTAGATATGTGTTCTGAGGCAAGGGAAACAAAAGCAGAAATAAATTATTGGGATTTCATCAAAATAAAAAGCTTCTGCACAGCAAAGGATGCAATCAACAAAACTAAAGGCAATTTATGGAATGGGGGAAGATATTTGCAAATGACATCTGATAAAGGGCTAGTATCCAAAATACATTAAAAATTTACCAAATTCAACAACCACAAAACAAATAATCTAATTTAAAAACGGGCAGAAAACAGACATTTTTCCAGAGAAGACACACAGATGGCTAACAGATGCATGAAAAGATGCTCAACATCACTCTTCATTAGAGAAATACAAATCAAAACTACAATACCTGTCAGAATGGCTAAAATTAACAACTCGGGAAACAGCAGATGTTGGCAAGGATGTGGAAAAGGTGAACCCTCTTGCATTGCTGATGGGAATCAAACTGGTGCAGTCACTCTGGAAAACTGTATGGAGTTCCTCAACAAGTTAAAAATAGAACTACCCAATGACCCAGCAACTGCACGATTAAGTATTTACCTGAAGACTACAAGAACACTGATTCAAAGGGATACATGCATCCCTATGTTTATAGCAGCATGATTTACCATAGCCAAGATATGGAAGCATCCCAGGTGTCCATTAAATGATGAATGGATAAAGAACATACAGAATATATATACAATGGAATATTACTCAGCCATAAAAAGAATGAAATCCTTCCATTTGCAATGGTGTGGAGGGAGCTGGAGTGTATTATGCTAAGTGAAATAAATCAGTCAGAGAAACACATGTACCATTTGATTTCATTCATATGTGGAATTTAAGAAACAAAACAAATAACCAAAGGGAAAAAAATAAGAGACGGTGAGAGAGAGACAAAGCAAGAAACAGACTCTGAACTATAGACAACAATCTGATAGTTACCGGAGGAGGCTTGGGAGTGGGATCGGGATTAAGGATGATACTTGATGTGATGAGTACTGCGTGTTGTATGAAAGTGTTGAATCACGACACTGTACACCTGAAACTGATATTACACTGTATGTTAACTAATTGGAATTAAAAACATAAAAAAAAAGTTCTAATACAAAGAGTAAAATAAAAATCAAAGAGATTTGTGAGAGCCGAGCAATAGGAATGGGGATTTGGAAGGAAATGAAATTATATGTAATAATTTACGTAATACTCAAGTAATATATTAGTAATATATGTGATACTACAGCAACACTTCTGACAAATCTTAACTTTTTTATTCCATGCCTTGTGGACTGAGACACCACATATGACATGGAGTGTTAGAAAACTGTTACGTGGAGATTCATTTCTGGAATGTCAGTGTGAGCAGTGTCCAAGAGAAATAGATGAATGCTGGTTAAAAGTAGTAAAGGGAGGGGGTGCCTGGGTAGCTCAGTCAGTTAAGTGTCTGACTCTTGGTTTTGGCGCAGGTCATGATCTTAGGGTCCTGATCAAGGCCTCATGTCTGGCTCTGCACTTAGCAGGGCATCTGCTGGAGAGTCTCTTCCCTCTCCCTCTTCCTCTTTCTCTAAAATAATAAATATGGTGCCTGGGTGACTCAGATAGTTAAGTGTCTGCCTTCAGCTCAGGTCATGATTCCTGGGTCCTGGGACTGAGTCCGGCATCGCTCTCAGTGGGGAGCCTGCTTCTCCCTCTGCTTCTCTCTTTCTGTCTCTCATGAATAAATAAATAAAATCTTTAAAAAATATAATAAAAATAAAAAATCTTTTAAAAAAAGTTTAGTTTATTTTTCAGTGTTCCAAAATTCACTGTTTATGCACCACACCCAGTGCTCCATGCAATACGTGCCCTCCTTAATACCCACCACCAGGCTCACCCAACCCCACACCCCCTCCCCTCCAAAACCCTAAGTTTGTTTCTCAGAGTCCACAGTCTCTCATGGTTTGTCTCCCCCTCCAATTTCCCCTAGTTCACTTTTCCTTTCCTTCTCCTAATGTCCTCCATGTTATTCCTTATGTTCCACAAGTAAGTGAAACCATATGATAACTGACTCTCTCTGCTTGACTTATTTCACTCAGCATAATCTTTTCCAGTCCCATCCATGTTGATACAAACGTTGGGTATTCATCCTTTCTGATGGAGGCATAATACTCCATATATGGACCATAACTTCTTTATCCATTCACCTGTTGAAGGACATCTTGGTTCTTTCCACAGCTGAGCAATTGTGGCCATTGCCACTATGAACATTGTGGTACAGATGGCCCTTCTTTTCACTACATCTGTATCTTTGAGGTAAGTACCCAGTAGTGCAATTGCAGAGTCAGAGGGAAGCTCTATTTTTAATTTCTTAAGGAATCTCCACACTGTTTTCCAAAGTGACTTCACCGGCTTGCATTCCCACCAACAGTGTAAGAGGGTTTCCCTTTCTCCACATCCTCTCCAACACTTGTTGTTTACTGTCTTGTTGATTTTGGCCATTCTAACTGGTGTAAGGTGGTATCTCAATGTGGCTTTGATTTGAATCTCCCTGATGGCTAATGATGATGAACATTTTTTCATGTGTCTGTTAGCCATTTGTATGTCTTAAAAAAAAGTAGTAAAGGGAGTACTATTAAAATGGGGGGAGGGGGCTTCCATATAGGACTGAGTTCAATTCCAAATACAATAGGGATAAATGGGCTATAGAGCCAGGAAGCAGAGTGACGGAGTCAATGGATGGACAATTACTAGGTAAGTCAAAGGTAGGGGGTTTCTTGGTAAACTGACTTAACAGAATAATAACAGATCCAACATGGGAAAGGAGGAACTTGATGAGATTATCAATGGTGGTCAGATTGCAAGGGTAGGGGATTGGATTAGCAGGGTTCTTTGCCAAAAATATTTTCAGTAGGGCAAGGACAGGGCCCAAAGACAATTCCTTTTTGAAGACAGGGCTCAGAAGAGCCTGCCTAAAGTTTGGTCAAAGAGCATCTTTGTCAGGAGCTCCATGGACCTGGTTCACAGTCAAATAGGCATAACTGGTCAGTATCATAAAAAAAGAGTAATCATGTAGCATCTTGCAGTGGTTTTTAGGACATACAAAAATTAAGAAATATTTATTCAAGAAAATCTATTTGGTTAGAATAGCATGTCTATGGCATTTGAACCATGACTGGCTTCCCTGTCCCAGTTCAGCCCAAAGGAAACACTACCCCAGGACTCCAGCAAAGAATACAATGCTCTCTATTCCCCCAAATCCCTATTCAGGGCAGTGATAGTTTTTCAGGAGGAGAAGACTCAGACCACCAGTGTGTCCTTCCACATGAGTTATTTGTTGCAGAGACTAATTTACAACAAGTGCAGCTGAGAGGTTGAGGTAGAGGTTCTGTCTCAGGGCTTCATGCTATGAACATGGGGCCCAATTCCAGATTGTTTGTAGGGTAGAGATAACATGTTGCAAGAGGCTAACTGAGAAGACCAGAGGCTACTCTCCCACCCAGCACCTTCCTCCTAAACCAAGGGTGTACTCTTTACCATTCCTGTCTTAAGTGCAAAAACCTGGCTCTGGGATTTTGCCCAGGGGAAGAGGCAGGCTCCAAAATGGAGAATTCTAAGATTCTTCCTTCAGGACAAACTATTTGAAACAGAATGTGGTGGAGTTCTAATCTAAGGATGCTCTTTAAAAAACAATAGAGGTTTTGGGAGAAAGCAAATAAGAAAAGGCTGGTAGCTTTATGAGTGATACAAACTAAACCATGGACCAGCCAGTTTAGCAGAGAGAACCAGGGAAAGAACAAACAGAACAAACCTCAAACACTGACCTCAAAAACTACCCAAGCAAAGGAGTACAAATTTAACTGGATTAGACTGTGGAGCAATTTATGTCCCAGGGAATTGTCACAAAGAATAGCCAATAAATTGGTAATTAGTGGAGCCTACGAGCTGGAAGTGATCAAGGAAAGAGAGAGTGGAAGAGACCCCTGCTAAAATGTACTGTCATCCTAGGATGACTGTGTGCATGCCCAATACTGCAGCCTCTGAAGAGCAACATCAGGGACTTCACAGTGTGGATGAAGTAGATTTCACTAAAAGAGTCCAGTCAGTTGATAAACAAACAGGCAAACAATAATAACAAACTCTGGAGGAAGAGGGAAGGGGCCAGTATCCAGAGTTGCTATGATGTATTATTTGGAGTGTCTAATTTCAACAAAAAGTATGTAACAAAGAAATGGGAAAATGAGAACTTATACATAGGATAAAAAGTAAGCAGTAGAAATTGCCTGTGAGGACAGATGTCAAACTTAACAGAGACTTCCAAGTGGCCATATTCAAAGAACTAAAGGAAATCATGCTCAAAGAAATAAGAGAATTTGATGACAATCTGTCACAATGTAGAGAATATAAATAAATAGAAATAGTAATTATAAAAAGGAACTAATGGATTTTGTGAAGTGAAAAAGTATAATACCTGAAGTAAAAAAAACTCACTAGAGAGGTTCAACAGTAGATTTGAACTGGTAGAAGAAAGAATTAGTGAGCTTGAAGATAGATCAAGAGATTATTGAAAAAACAAAACAAAACAAAACCAACAGGAAAAAGAAGAAGAAAAATGAACAGAGCCTGAGGAGAAATCTGGAGTGAATATAATGATATTAAACAAAATAAGTTTTATTATTTTTCTAAGATTTTATTTATTTGTCAGAGAGGAGAGAGTGAGAACAAGCAGGAGAAGCAGCAGGAAAAGGGAGAATCAGACTCTCCACTAATCAGGGAGCCCAGTGAGGGACTTGATCCCAGGACACCAGGATCATGACCTGAGCCCAAACCAGATGCTTAACTGACTGAGCCACCCAGGCAACCCAGCAAAAGAGGTTTTTTTTTTTTTTTTTTTTAAAGATTTTATTTATTTATTTGACAGAGAGATAGATCACAAGTAGGCAGAGAGGCAGGCAGAGAGAGAGGAGGAAGCAGGCTCCCTGCGGAGCAGAGAGCCCGATGTGGGGCTCGATCCCAGGACCCTGAGATCATGACCTGAGCCGAAGGCAGCAGCCTAATCCACTGATCCACCCAGGCGCCCCCGCAAAAGAGGTTTTAAAACAAAAAAATGTAACTAGAGATAAAGAGGAGAATTTTTTAATGAAAAAAGGACCAACCTGTCAGGAAGATATAACAATAAATATATATACCTAACAACAGAGCCCCAAAATATATGAAGCAAAAACTGACAGAAAATAAAGGGAAAGATAGGCAATCTGAGAATAACTGTTGCAGACTTCAATACTTCTCTTTCAATAGTGGGTAGAATAACTAGGCGGAAGATCAACAGGAAACTAATCCTAACAGATATCTATAGAACACTGTCTAACAGTAGAGAATATAAATTCTTCTCAAGTGCACATAGAGCATTCTCTGGGATAGACAATACACTAGATTATAAAACAAACCTCTGTTTATTTAAAAGGACTGAAATTGTTCAATGTTCTCCAACTACAATGACATGAAATTAGAAATCAACAACTGAAAGAAATTTGGGAAATTTGCAAATATATGCAATAAACATATTCCTTAGTAACCAATAGGTCAAAGAAGAAATAATAGGAGAGACTAGAAAATACATTGAAAAGAATGAAAATGAAGACACAATGTAACAAAATCTATGGGGTGCTATTAAAGCAGTGCTGAGAGGGAAATTTATAGCTATAATCCACTGTATTATAAAAGAGGAATGCTCTCTAATCATTATAACTTAACCTTCTACCTTAAGACATTTAAGGAAAAAGAGGAGCACACCAAAATTAAAGCAAGCAAAAAAAAAAAAAACAATAAAAGGAAATAATAAAGATTAGAGTGGAAAAGAAACAGAGAATAGAAAAACTGTAGAGAAAAATCAACAACCTAAATGTTGGTTCCTTGAAAAGATCAACAGAATTGACAAATTTTTAACTAGCTTGACCAAGAAAAAAAAGAATCTTCAAATTGCTAAAATCAAGAATGAGAGAGGAGACATTATCACTGACTTAATGGACATAAACAGATGCAGAAAAAAAAATAATTTGAGAAAATCCAACACACTTTCAGGATAAAAACACTCAACAAATTGGGAATAGAATGGAATTTCCTCAACCTGATGAAAGGAACTATGAAAAACCCACAGCTAACATAATAGTTTAAATGGTGAAAGATTAAATGACCTAAATTAAGGAAAAAGAAAAGAGTATGTGCTTTCACAACTTTTATTGTACTGGAGTTTTTATCCAGGGCAATTTGGGAGAGGGTAGGAAGGAAGGAATCCAGATTGTAAAGAAGGAAGCAATATGACCCTGTATTCCTAATGAATCCACTAAAAACTGTTATAAGTAGTAAAGGAATTCAGTAAGTTTGCAAGATATAGAGTGTACAGAAATCGAATGTATTTCTACCATTGAATTGTATACTTCAAGTAAGTGAATTGTATAGTATGATTTATATCTAAATAAAGTTGTTAAAAAAATCAGTTGTATTTCTATATACTTGCAATGACCATTCCTAAAATGAAGTTAAGAAAATTCCATTTACAGTAGCATCAAAAAGAACAAAATATTTTAGAATAATTTTTAAAAAAGGAGTGCAGAATTAATACCCCAAAACTACAACACATTGTTGAAAGAAATAAGAGATCTAAGTAAATTGAAAGATGTCCCATATTCATGAATAGGAAAGTTTGATATTTTTAAAATGATGATGCTCTCCAAATTGGTCTACAGATTTGATGCAGTCTTTATCAAAATCCAAGCTGGCTTCTGGGAAGATCTGGAGAAGCTGATCCTAAAATTAATATGGAAATTCAAGAGCCCAAGAAGAGCTAAAAATAGTAAAGTTGGAGGACTCATGATTCTTAATTTCAAAACTTACTACAAATCTACAGTAATCAAAAGAGTGTGGGACCTGGCAAAGAATAGGCATATAGACCAATGAAGTAGAATTGAAAGTCCAAAAATAAACCCATACATTTATGGCCAATTGATTTTTTTATAAGGATGCCAAGATTATTTAATAGAGAACAGTCTCTACAACAAATGGTGTTAAGACACCTGGACATCCACACACAAAAGAATGAAGTTGGACCCTTTCCTCACACCATATACAAAAATGAACTCAAAATGGATTAAAGACCTAAGTACAATAGCTTAAACCAAAAAACTGTTCAAAGAAAAATAGAGGTAAATCTTCATGACCTTGGATTTGGTGATAGAGTTTTGGATTTGACACCATAAGTATAAGCAACAAGAGAAAAAAATAAATTTTTTAGTTAGCTCAGGCTGTTACAACAAAATATCATAGTCTGGGTGGTTTAAACAACAGAAATTTATTTCTCAGTTTTGGAGGCTGGAAGCCTGAGATCAGAGTGTCACTGTTTCCGGTGAGGGCTGTTTCTGGCTTGCAGATGGCTGCATTCTCATGATTTTTCTTAGTAGCATTATTCACAACAGTCAAAAGGTGGAAACAATCCAAATACCTATCAACTGTTGAAAAGATTAAAAAATGTGGTGTATCCATACAATGGAATATTATTCAGCCTATAAAGAAACAAAATACCTATAAACCTTGAAAACATTATGCTAAGTCAAAGAAGCCATTCATAAAGACCACAGAATTCCATTTATATGAAATATCCAGGCCAATGTCTTGAGATAGAAAATAGGTTAGTGATCACCAAGGCCTGAAGTGTGGAGGGATTGGAGGGTGGTGGCCAAATGGTGCAGGATTTCTTCTAGGTGTGATAAAGACATTCCAAAACTGGGGTGCCTGGGTGGCTCAGTCAGTTAAGCTTATGTCTTAGGCTCAGGTCATGGTCCCCAGGGTCTTGGGATTGAGCCCCACATTGGGCTCCCTGCTCAGTGGGGAGTCTACTTCTCCATCTCTCTCCTCCCCTTCACTCATGCTCTTTCTCTCTCTCAACTAAACAAATAAAATCTTTTAAAGATTTATTTATTTATTTATCAGAGAGAGAAAGAGGGAGAGCACATAAGCAGGAGGAGCAGGCAGAGGGAGAAGCAGGATCCCCACTCAACTAGGAGTCAACTAGGCCCCTGGTCCCTGGCATGGGAACCAATACCCTTAAAATTTTTCTAAGTGATAAGAGCACTAGGAACATCTTTTGTTCTAAACTTTGGTCTTTGACCCTGATTCTCCATAAGAGTCCCTATATCCCTTGGAATTTCCTGGGTCATAACAATGTCTTTTGTTTGAATGGGGTGACTTTTGGTGGATTCCTGGATGGGGGCTGGTCATCAGAAAGATCAAGCTATGATTAGAAGCTTGGAATTTTAAGCCCCACTGACCATTCTCCAGAAAGGGGAGAAGGGCTGGAAATCAAATCATGATGAACTTTTCATAAAAATCCTAATAGTATGGAGTTTTCAGGCCTTCAGGGTTGGTGAACACATCTACCTACTGGGAGGGTGGTCCACCCCAACTCCATTCCTGCACTTGGGACTGTCAGACCTCGCCCTATATAGCTCTAGTTTGGCTGTTCATCTGTATCCTTTATTTATTTATTTATTTTAAAGATTTTATTTATTTGATATATAGAGATAGATCACAAGTAGATAGAGAGGCAAGTGGAGAGAGAGGGGGAAGCAGGCTCCCTGCTGAGCAGAGAGCCTGTTGTGGGGCTCGATCCCAGGACCCTGAGATCATGACCTGAGCTGAAGGCAGAGGTTTAACCCACTGAGCCACCCAGGCGCCCCTCCTTTATTTTTTATAAACAGGTAAACGTAAGTGTTTCCCTGAGTTCTGTGAGCTCTTCTAGCAAATAATTAGATCCAAGGGGGTGGACAGATCATGGGAGCCCCTGGTTTGTAGCCAAGTAGGACATAAATTATGGGTAACTTGGGACCTAGTTGGGATTGGTGTTGAACTAAGGCAGAGGTAGTCTTGTGGAACCAAACTTTCACCCGTGGGGTCTGTGCTAACTCTGATTAGTGTTAGAAATGAACTGAATTTTAGGATACCCAGCTGATGTTGCCAGGAATTGCTTGGTGTGGGAAAGATCCCAAACATCTGGGGTCAGAAGGGTTGTGAGTGTAGTGGTGTGAGAGTAAAGGAGAAACACAGGAGCAGAAGGGTGTTGTTCCTACTTAGGTGAATTGTAGGGTATGTGAATCACAGTGCTACAAATACAATTGTTATAATTGTTCATACTTAGTAATGTGAAGGTAGGGAGAGTAATCGTTAATTTGCACAGCTGGCCCTTTCCTATATTATATATACACACCTCTAAGCTTCCTTCCTTCACCAAATTGTACTTTTCTATTTCAGCAAATAACCACTCTAAGTTCCCTCATGGTACTGCTGTGTGCCAGCCGATAGCTTCATTTAGGAAGCACTGCCATCTAAATATGGCAGTGTTTGTGTAATTACTTTAACTTTTTTTTTTTTTTGCATACTTGCCCTTATTTATATAGGGATCGTGGAAAATGGAAAAAGTAAGTGCTGATGTTAATGATTTTACAATCGAGACAAAGGAAGATATCATTTGGTAGGCCAAAAACAGTAAATTTGATGCTTATTGCATTTAAGCAAGTCTGTCAACTGTGTTCAATTATAAAGGAAAACAACACAATTTAAAACACATGTACAAAATGCTTTAAGTAACTTGCCATAGTTTGTGGCTAAAAGGTAGGGTACAGTGGTAGAACAAATGTGTAGATCTTGACAGTTATGTTTAATAGAATATTATTTTGAGATGCTGATTTTGTTTTTCTGACTTTTTTTTTTTTTTTTTTTTTTTTTTACTCAGGGGTCCTCACTAGACCCCTTGGCAGCTGTGCCTCAGGCTAGGGGTATTGCAGCATAGTGCAGATACCAAAAAAGTCAGTCCCTGGCCTTTGAGGTTTAAAATATGTTTTAGAAACCCAAGGCAGAGATAAAACTTTGTGATAAGAAGCTTTTGAACTTCAAAAGCTAGAACCATCAATAACCCAGGGCAGAAACTGAAACGGCAACCACAGGCATATAAGAATTTGTGATCAGTCGGAGCCAGGTTTTCTAGTGGCTTTCTTTCTCTCAGAGACTAGGTAAAAGTTCCTTGGGCCTTGTAAGGAGAAGAAAGAGCAGAAGTAAGTTTAGAGGCTGGTGAATCTCTGGGAAAGAATCCTGTAGCCCAGTCTCTAGAGGTCCTGTACCTTCCAAGCTGTAGGAACAGTTGAGAAGAAAGGGCCATGTGGCTGAAGGCCCGAGAGCTTTCCTTCAGATGCAGAGTCGTGGGAGAGTGGGTGATGCCCCCAAGAGGGAAGGAGTAACTGAGTCTAGACGGGTTTTCCTTCACGGACATGGGGTCGTCGCCATGATCATCTTGGTCCGGCAATTGAAGACCAAATGGAAATAAGATGTCTCAGTAAAAGCCGCAAAGACCACGCCAGAAGACCAGGCGACATCCCAGTCTGTCCCGTCTGTACTTGCTGATACTCTCTAACCCCTGAGAAAGGGACCGAGTGTGTTTATGGGTGGGTGCTGGGGAGGTGGACTCTTAAATTGACCGATAATGCCCATATTTGACAGAAAGGATGTTTTAGCCATCTGGCAGAGGAGGAGCTCAAAAGAGAATCTGCCAGTTTGGGGGGGGGGTAGTCACACTTCTTGTACAGGTGAGTTTGGGGCCTTACATAAACACCTATTCTAACGGGGCTGAGAATGGGCATTAGTGAGCTTCACGGAGGGAACCTCACAGTCCAACAAACTGTTTGCAATGATTTCTTGTGTTACAGGCTTCTTTATCAAGGGAGAGACCAGCAGTGTTTAAATCCTCTCTTTGCAAATTATTCATGAGCATTGCAAAGACATTTCACAGTTATACAATCTCCTGCTCTATCGTTTGCACAATTACTATTAGATCTTTCTATCCAACATCGAAGTTAAAATTTCTCTTTACCAAATAACATTTTAAGTAAATCAGATGAACAAGTTAATAGCAGAAAATTGAATTTAATTTTCAGTATTTAAAGTGTAATTTGTTTTGAATACTTTAAATATTCACGTATATGGTATATAACATTCAGATATCAAATCAAATTAAACAATTATGTCATATTTGAGCCTTTATAATTCTTTTTAGGTCTCTGAATTGTATCCCTCCCCTTCCTCCTTTCCTTCCAAGCAAATAAAAC
Source organism: Meles meles (assembly GCF_922984935.1). NCBI lineage: Eukaryota > Metazoa > Chordata > Mammalia > Carnivora > Mustelidae > Meles > Meles meles. The sequence goes on along the minus strand of NC_060073.1, from coordinate 13,118,384 downwards.
ATGTGAGTATGAAGTTCAAATTTCAGGCGTTACACTTTCCAAAACATGTTCCAGGAAAGCATTTCCAGGAAAGGCAAGGATTGTCTGAATGGGAAATAACTTTCCTGCTCACTCCCCATCCCAGAATATCTAAATAAAAAAAGATCAAGCCAATGAATCTTCCAGTAGTTTATCTATTTTTATTACAGATTTGGCCTTTGCATGTATGCAGTATGAATTAGAAATGGACGAAAACACTGCAGTCAGTTCATTTACAACCTGAGCCAAAGGCAGGGCATCGTGGAAATAGTGCTAAATTCTGAGTCTACATACCAGGTTTTGGTTTCATTTCTTTGTCATTTTCTGGTATTTGTCTTTGTATTTATATACATTTTAAAGTATTTAGAAACTTTATTAAGACTCTATGTTTTAAAAATGTTATGAAATTGTGAAATATGCATGCAAAAGTGTTATAAAACCTATACTATTTGAAGAACTCACTAGAATATCACTAAACACCCATGTGTGTACCCTCCACTTTAGAAATACAATGTTATAAATGTCTTTACTGTGTTTAGGAATCATCAGGGGATCATGTTACAATGCAGATTCTGATTCAGTCTGTTTGGGGAAGAGTCTGGGATTCTGCATTTCTACCCGGCTCCCAGACAATGCTGATGTCAGTGGTACACAGGTCACACACTTAGTGGTGTGATCTAAGAAGGCTGCTGGTGCCTCCCTCAAATGTCACCTGTGTTTTTCCCCCCACGAGAAGCGCTATCCCAAACTTTCTGTCCGTTACACTTTGCTTCGTTTCAAATAGCTTTACCATCTGTGAATGCATTTCTAAACAGTATGTTTGTTTAGTTTTGCCTGTTTTAAAATTTGATACAAATAGGATAATACTGTGTGTGCATCCTTCTGTTACTTATTTCTGTCCTTCCTTCACCCAAGTTTATGTTTTAGAGACACGTTCATGTTGGTACATGAACCTGTAGTTCACTTGTTCCTGCTGCTGGTTGATTTCTGTTGCGTGACTGTGCCCTATTGTGTTCATCCATTTCTACTGTTACAGACATCTGTGTTCCTTCCGTTTTTTTTTTTTCTGCTATGACAAACAATGCTGCTGTGAGCACGTTTCACAATGCAGTGTGCAAGAATTTCTCTAGATTACATGCCTACACATAGAGCTGCTGGCTCAACTCGTTTTGTTTAAAGATGTATTTATTTATTTGAGAGAGATGGCACAAGTGGGGTAGGAGCAGAGGGAGAGAATCCAAGCAGACGCCCTACTGAGGGGCTCTATCCCACCACCCTGAGATCATGACCTGAGCCGAAATCAAGAAGGGGAAACTTAACCAAGCAAGCCACCCAGGGGCCCCTGCTGGCTCGATTTTTGAATTTGATGTCTAACTGTGGCGGAAGGGGTTGGTACAATTTACACACAGGCATTACTGACATGTCTGATTTTTAAAAGGATTTTGTTTATTTATTTGAGAGAGAGAGGAAGAGAGGCTATGGAGAGAAGGGGCAGAAGGAGAGGGAGAAGCAGACTCCTTGCTCAGCGAGGAGCCCAACATGGGGTTCGACCCCAGGACCCTGAGATCATCACCCAAGCTGGAGGCAGATGCTTAACTGATTTAGCCATGCAGCAGCCTCTAGATTGTCTGATTCTCTATTTTTTGCTGTTCTGGAGGGTATAAAAGAATATGTCGGGATTTTAATTTTAATCTCCTTAATTGTCAATGAGGCTTTGAAATGTTTATTGGCCAACCAAGTCCAGCACGTCTTATTCACGTGATAACAAGTGATAACTTGGATGTGTTGCTTAATTTGGATCTTCTTTTCTTCATCAGGAAAAGGAGGGTAATGACATATACCTCCCAAGATATTGCCCGTTGGAGGAAGTACCTGCCATGGTCAAATGACATTTACTTAGCTTACTTTTAGATAGCATTTTGACTAGTATTGCTCGAAGGAGTAGATCTCTGGGGGATACATCTCCAGATGATGCAGCGGTCAATGGAGAGATGATAGATTCAGAGACGCAACCTGGGGAAAGGAGAGGGCTGTATCAGTCTGGTTAAGAAAACAAAACAAGGGGCGGCTGGGTGGCTCTGTCGGTTGAGTGTGCAATTCTTGGTGTCGGCTCAGGTCAGATTTCACTCTTGTGGCTTCCAGCCCCTGGTTTGGTCTCCACGTTGGGCATGGAGCATACTAAAAAGAAGGAAAGAAAGAAAAGAAAGAAAGAAAGAAAGAAAGAAAGAAAGAAAGAAAGAAAGGGAGAGAAGGGAAGAAGGAAGGAAGGAAATGAAAGAAAGAAAAGAAAGGAAAAAAAGAAAGAAAGAAAGAAAGAAAGAAAGAGAAAGAAAGAAACCTAACGTGATTCATTGTTTTATTTAAGGTGACACTAACAACTTTAATAAACAAACCCTAAATGTCAGTGGCTTAACAAAGTAAGTTAACCAGGGTATACATCTGGTTCCTGTGTTCCCATTCGGAAGGCAGTTTTTCTCCACTGATTTAGGAAACCTGTGGCCCCACTATGCCCTAGGGCCATAGAGTCTCCTGCTTCCACTGGCACAGAGGAAACAAGAGTCAGGAGGTCCCAACATCCACCCACTTCTTTAATGTATATGCCTGGAAATGAAATGTCTCTTCTGATCACATTCCTTTGGTGAGACCTGGTCACATGGCCACATCCAGATGCGAGGAGGCCACAGAAGTATAGTTCTGGCTTTGGTTGCTACCTGCCAGCAACAACAGGACTTTATGGAAGGCAAGCTACAGTCAGACATGGTGTTAATCCATGACCAACGCAGGCGGCATTGCCACCCTCTTCTTCCGTCCCCACTTAGGCAACGTGATTCCCCTGTTCCTGTTGATTCTCCTCTTCCTGCTCATTTTGTTTTATTTATTTTAGACTTTATTTATTTATTTGACAGAGAGAGAAATCACAAGTAGAGAGAGAGGCAGGCAGAGAGAGGGGGGAAGCAGGCTCCCTGCTCAGATCCCAGGACCCTGAGGTCATGAAGGCAGAGGCTTAACCCACTGAGCCACCCAGGCTCCCCTTCCTGCTCATTTTAATGTAGATCATGCAGTGCTGAGAAAGAATCAGGGAAGAAGACACGTCGTTTTCTCACTTCTTGGCTTTTGCCATGCTTTATCCTCTGCTAAGGACCCTCTCCCAGACTAAACTGCGAGCTCAGGGAGAAAAACTGCATACTGTTTTCACTCAAGGATTTAGAGCTGGGTCAAGGAGTGTAAATCAGTGTTTCTCAAACCTTTTTTGGTTTTGTTTTAAAATTCTTATTTATTTTTAAAATTTCTTTTCTGTGCTTCTCAGACCTTAATATGCACACCAGTCCCCTGGGGATCTTGTGAAACTGTGGATTCTGATTTAATAGTCTGGGGCAGGCCCCCAGATTCTGCATTTCTCAAAAGACCTCCGGTGATGACATTACCACTGGTCCAAGAAGAACACTCATGTAGATGCCCACCATTCATTTACTGACGAGATCCTTATTGAGCGCCTACAGTGTGCCAGGCATTGAGGAGACAACAGTGAATGGACTGGGGTAATAATTTGCCACTCCTCAGGTTACAAGTCAATACGTTTTTATTCAACATTTATATAGTTAATTAAAACGGGTCTTAAAAATTTTTTGTTTATTTATTTGAGAGAGGGGGAGACAGAGAGAGAGCACACAAGCAAAGAGAGGGGCAGAGGGAGAGGGAGAAGCAGGCTCCCTGCTGAGGAGGGAGCCCAACATGGGGCTCGAACTCAAGACTGTACAATTGTTCCAGTCCTGACCTCAACTGTAGGCAGGTACCAGAAACACAGTTTATACATTAAAGGGATGTGGAGCCAAGGAGGGACTTTAGGAAATACTGGCTTAATGAAAGAAGAGAGAAGTGGAAGAGTTTCACACTCAGTTTCCTGGAAAGGATTGAGTTAGTTCTTTTTAGGATAAAGTATCAGAATCAAACATGCTCAGTACGAAAGTTTTGGAGAGTTTTTGAGAGAAACAGCATGACATTTTCCTCCATTGTGCGCCCACTCTCACACAGCCGTCACTCAGACGTCTGTGTGTTCTTTTGGGCCACTCGTTTTGTGACAGGGCTGCGGTCGCCCTCTGGACCTTCCCGCCTGCTGTTGTGCATGTTCTTGCGTCATCCTTACATGGGTGATTGTTAGTGGTTATGTCAGAATCCCTCTCAGGGAAGAATCCTCTCACTCTTTCTCCCTTTGACCATTTATGCTGTTTCCAACTTTCTGTTTTCAAAAATGGTATTGTGGGGCGCCTGGGTGGCTCAGTGGGTTAAGCCTCTGCCTTCAGCTCAGGTCATGATCTCAGGGTCCTGGGATCGAGCCCCACAACAGGCTCTTTGCTCAGGCTCTTTGCTTTGCTCTTTGCTCTTTGCTCTACTCCCTCCCTCCCCATGCCCGCTTCTCTGCCTACTTGTGATCTCTCTCTCTGTCAAATAAATAAATAAAATCTTAAAAAAAAATGGTGTTGTGACAAACCGGTTTGTATAGCAAGATTTTCTGTATTTAGAATAGTTTCCTTTAAGGTAGATCTGAATGAAAAAAAAAAAGGGTCTTTTAAATTACCTCAGGCCAGAAATCTCAGACTGAAGCTGACTCAGCTCAGGTTAGGACTTTGTAAAAGTTTGAGAGCGTGCCTTCCAGTCCAGTGGTCGGCCTTGAATTAGGTCAAGTTCAGCTCCTTCATTCGTGTGATTCTCTAAAACACATATACTCAACCATATTACATGCATATTTAAAGACATTTAGGCCAAATGTAATTTTTTTTGTAATTGGTCTCCTACAGCACATTGTCTTATACGATGCTGTAGCAGCAAATATCAAGCACACGTGCACACATGTGCCCTGGAGAATTATGAGGCATGCACATACATCTGTCTAGAAAATAGATGTATGAGGAAAAATCTTTCTTGAGCCTGAGGCTTTTTTTAATGGGGCAGCTCAGCCAATGCAGCAATAATAAGAAATGGGACTTCTATTCTGGCCATCTTTCTTTTTGAAATGGGACTAGGAAGAAAGAACTGAGTCCCTCGTAGCTTACCCCAACCTCCTTAAGTCAGTGGCAAGACAGAAATGATTCTGCTGCCCCTTGTCCTGTGTCTCTTGGAAATTGTGTTGAACTGCCAGTAGAGGACTCAGCTCGTGGCTGTGGTATGGAAGAGATATCCCTGGTTTTGGTGGGGAAATCCCGACACTGAATACTTACACTCTCACTGTATAGTTTTAGGTAAAAAATTTTTTAAGATTTTATTCATTTATTAGAGAGAGAGAGAGAAAGAGAGAGAGAGAACACAATCTGGGGGAGCAGCAGAGGAGGGCAGGGGGGAAGCAGACTCTCCACCGAGCAGGGAGCCCGACGCAGGGCTCGATCTCAAGACCCTGAGATCATGATCTCAGCTGAAGGCAGCTGCTTAAGTGACTGAATCACTCAGGTGGCCTTAGGTAACTTATTTTTACTGAGTCACTTCGTTTGTAAAATGAGATCATCATAACAAGGACTGCCTCACAATATGGATGCAAACATTCAACACCATAATGGATAAGAAAATGTTTTTAAAAATTGCAGCTCTCTGTACAAAGAATGCTATTTGCTGTTCCTTCCCTACTTCTTCCACCTCCTTCAGAACCAGGGCTGCTCTCCATTCAGTCAATTCACAGTGTGATTTGGAAGAGGCTCTGCCTTCCTCATTCCAACAAATAACCTTGCAGCACTCAGCAGGGAAGGATACTGATCTGGAGCTTCCTTTTCAGTGCATCCTTGACCTCCTTGTTGCGGAAGCTATAGATGAAGGGGTTGAGCATGGGAATTATGATGGTGTAGAACACGGACACTATTTGGCCATTGGTATCATTTGTGGACCCATGAGGCTGGACATAGGTGAAAACCACAGTGCCATAGAAAATGGCAATGGCCAGGAAGTGGGAGGCACAGGTGGAGAGGGCCTTCTCCCGTCCAGCTGCTGAGCGCATCCTCCCAATGGCCACCAAGAGCAAGCTGTAGGAGATGAGGATGACTGCAGCAGGCAGAAGGGTAACCAGAGCGGAGAAGATGTAGAGGACCACTCCTGCTGTGGCTGTGTTGGCACAAGCCAGGCGGAGAAGGGGAGGGATGTCGCAGAAGTAGTGTGTTACTTGGTTGGGCCCACAGAAAGGCAGAGCAAAGACATTCCCAGTCTGTATAGCAGAGTTGGCACCACCGAATGCATAGGAAGCTGCTACCAGCTGGAGACAGGTCTCCTTGGTCATGATCGAACCATAACGGAGGGGTTGGCAGATGGCCATGAAGCGGTCATAAGCCATGGAGGCCAGCAGGAAGCTCTCAGCTGTTACATGCACCACAAAGAAGGTCAATTGGATCACACAGCCCTCGAAAGAGATGGTCTTGTCAGAGGCCAGGAAGTTGGCTAAGAGCTTGGGTGTGACCACAGAAGAGTAACAAATATCAAGAAAAGAGAGGACGCTGAGGAAGAAATACATGGGGCTATGGAGACGGGAGTCCGTGAAGATGAGTGCCATCATTCCCAGGTTGCCCATCACTGTGATGACATAAACGAGCAGGAAGGTTACAAATAGAAGCTCCTGGAGATCTGGATAACTGGAGAATCCCAACAAGATGAACTGGGTGACTGGAGTGTGGTTTCCACTGGCAAGGGCTAGTTCTCCAGGTGTCATCTGCAGAGGTGACAAGTGATAATCACTCAAATGGGAATTACCTGAGCATGTCCACTGCAGTGCATAGGACAATGAGGGAGAGTACAAGCAGGTATAAGACTTCTTGCACAAGATGCTAATGGGAAGCATGGTGCATAGTGGAAAGGACATGAACAAGGAAGCCTGACAGATTCTGATTATGGCACTAACTAATTTTGTCCCCTTGGATAAGCTGTATTGATGCGCTTTAGTTTTCTTGTCATGAAATGAAGAAAGTATGCCTACTTTTCAGGGTTGCTGCATGGCCCAAATGAAATAAGGAATGTAAGATATCTGAACGTCTGGGACACAGTAAGTGATCAATGAGTTATGAGGCCTCTTCCCCAATTTCTAGTACCTGTATCTATACATATGCTTATGACTGGATTTGACAATTTTTTTAATTCATTTTAAAAATCCAGATATAATTCACATTCACCATTTTAGGGACACCTGAGTGTCTCAGTCGGTTAAGCGTCTGACTCTCAATCCCAGAACAGGTCATGATTTTGGGGTCCTGGGATTGAACCCCATGTTGGGCTTAGTGCTCAGTGGGGAGTCTGCTTGAGATTCTCTCCCTCTGCCCCTGCCTGCCCTGGGTTCTCTCTATCTCTCTAAAACAAACAAACAAACAAACAAATAAATAGCTAGATAGCTGAATAAATAAATAAATAAATAAAATCTGTAAAAAAAATAAAGTGTATGATTCAGTGGCTACACAGCCATCCCCACTATTTAACTGCAGAACACTTTTATCACCCAACAAAGAAAACCACATGGCCATTGGTTGGCACTCCCCATTCTACCCTTCCCCCAGCTCCTGAAAATCATTAATTTACTTTCTGTCTCTTTAGGTTTGTCTGTTCTGGGCATTTCATATACATGGATTCATACTATTAGTGGCTTTTTGTGTCTGACTCTTTTCACTTAAAGTTTCCAAGGTTTATTCATGGCGTGGCATGTAAGGGTTTTCATTCTGTCTCATATTTAAACATCCTTCAGGGCATCCCCTCTATATAGTAACCATTGTGTCCTCTGAGAATCTACCAAGTTGAATGTTACCTGGGAGACCATCGGCTTGGAAATAGTGTTTTAGTGCTTGCTTGACTGTCCTCCAAGATATTTATCTGTAGGAGTATTGGAAATGCCCATAGTCCTTTCCTTCTTCCCCATACATCCCTCTCTCTTCTGCCCCTCATATCCCACCTCCTTGGGGATCTGGGATACCCCCTGAAAATTATTCCTAGGAAAACCTCACTAACCCCTTCATCCACGTCAAATGGTTTATGTGGAAGACAAGGAGGAAATGTGGTATCTCCTTGCAGAAGAACATGGAATAACCTCACCTGTGTTCCCATCTGCTGCAATAGGTACAGGATAGAGACCAGCTTTCTAGTTCCAGCTCTGTTACCTCGGGCAATTCTCCTCTCTCTGATTCCTCCTTGGCAAGTCAAAGTTTGGCATGGAAGATCTCAGAGATCACACTTGGCTGTGACAATGACAATGAGTGAGGGCATCCTCCCTGAACTTGCTGCCTGGGGATGGGTCTTTGTGCAAGTGTAGCCCCAGGCACCACAAAAAGAATCCATGTGAATTTGTCCAGAAAAAGGATACTCTATACCTGATAATAACAGACAATTTGAGGAGGATCTGTCCAACTCACAAGAATCTATTTAAGTAACTTGGCCACTCACAGCAGAGATCCCTCACAAATATTTCGTACATAAAGATGAAGTTATGAGAAACCTTGTTAACATAAATGAATAGAAGGGAATATGGGGACTTCTCTTATGGCAATGCCATTCAATTCATTGAACTTCTTAGTTAATGCCAAGAATCACATAGTGATGTATCATCAAAAATTATATTTAATGTTGCATCGTCTGTCAATTTGAAAAGATCCTCCCTCTATTCTGTTGAAAGATTTCCATCTGACTTGAAAAGGATTTTATAGGCAGTCATTAAAATCATTTACTTTTCAACACCTATTTACGTAACTACCTCTTTGTGTGGTATCCTTGTGTTTTGGTATGCCGGCAAAATGTCTTATACTAAGAGTCAGGATGGGTTAGAGGCACGCATTTCTTTTCAAAAATGAAAGGAGGACAATTGTGAAGAGGGAGATGAGAAAGGAGTACAGGACCCCCCCCACCCCCATGCATTTCCAAGGACACTGGTTTTGTAAAAAGAGATGCGGACCTTGAGGTTCTGGAAATTAGTTCCCTTTAAAATTGCTTTGTCTATGAATCCTTTGAAAAGTCTTTACTTCAGCCTCAGGGGTACACAACCCTTGTTTGAAGAACATGGCTTTAGAAGCACTGGTCAGTCCCAGGACACTGCCCTCTGCCCTACTGCCCCTCCTTCCTCTCAGGGCTGGTCTTGTGATTTTGTGACCCTAGGAGATTTCACTGGAACACTCTGCACCCTTCAGAGACTAACCCTCTGTTTAGTGCAAAGATCAGAATATGCAACCCTGAAAGGCAGGCTCCCAGGAATGGGGCAGGATTCCATCATGTGCTTCCATCTTGGAGTTTAACCTAGCAGGGTCAGCTTCCTGCCCTGTGTTCCACTTCCTCCCCCAAGGGCCCCGTGTATCTTTTATGCTTGCTCTTCCTTTTCTACCTTTTAAAAGATTTAATTGTGTCCAGATCTCATTCACAAGTCTCTGATCTACCATGAATCTCTGATAGGATGATAGCTAATCCTTTACACACACACACACACGCATGCACACTCACACTCAGTGTTGTTTTTAGGGTGAGATCCTGGATCCTGCTCTCCAGTAAATGAGGTTTCTGTCCTCCTCCCCAAATCCTCCTTTCCCACCATATTCCCATGGTCCAGACTATGTTCCTTCCTCATCCTTTGCTACTGCCATCCCATCCTCCAGATGGCCATTCAATTCCTCCAGAGCCACACTTGCCAATCATTCTTGATTGTGGCGACCTCAAGGAAGTGCCTTACACATGTACCTGTGGGGTCTCAGTGTGCAAAGTACCCCTAGGCAGCCTCTGTGAATCCTGCAAAGCCAACCCTCAGCCCTTCTTGTCAGACTTCCCTTACCCAACTGAATGCTCTTTTTGTGTGCCGTTATCATCTAGCAGCTGAATCTCACTCACACAGATGTATTTAGAATTATTTAACGGGGCTTCATCAACGTCGCTGTCTTTCTTTCCTCCCACTGGCTTGTTTTGCTTTCCCATCACATTATAACTTCAGAAAGCAGAGGCTATTCTAAGTTTTGTATACGTGAACAGCAAATATTTGAGCAACCACTGCTATCCAGAACTATTTCTACCATTGCAGTTCCAAAGTATTCAAGCTACTGCAGTTGCCCAAAGTATTTAAATAACTACTGTTCAACTAGGGTAAGACATGGCTTCGGCCATTTAGGGTCTTGAAATTTTGCTGAGAGACAGACTCATTCCCGTGAAACAAGAATGAAGTTGGGTGGTGCCCTCTTGCCAGTAAAACCCACTGGAGTCGTGGAGAAGGCTTCAGAAACAGGAGCATGGGACTGAGGCTTGTGGGAGGATGGTGGGGCTCCGTACAGGAGACGAGGCAGCACCACAGCCTGGAAGTGGGAATTAAACTCCTCAGTCAACACCTACCAGGCAAAAGATGCACTGGAAAGAGTCAGAAAACCTGGTAGAGTTACTCAACCTTCTGAGCCTCAGTTTCCCTAGTTTCTGGGCCGAAAGACAATGGTATCCATGGACTTAGCCCACTCCTGGCAACAGGGTAAGCCCCTGGTATGCATTAAGTTCCATCACACTGCCAGTTAGATTATGAGCCCGCTGTGGATGGGGAGCTGGAGGAGATTGCTCAGGACCCCTGAACGCAGTGGGATCTCAGGAATGCTTACGTAGGGGATAGGGTGGGTGCAGATTTGGGGATTGAGGAAGGAGAAGTTAACAGCTTTCTGAATCAGCTCTGGTGCTACTCAGTGGAATTTCCAATAGGCAAATACCAACCTTAGCAAACAGTGCTCCCAGCCAGGTCTACCTCAAGATGCTCTCAGCCCAGCCACATAGGGAAGACTCTGGGGCTCACTTTCACTCCAGCCTGTGTCTTTCAGATTGTCCTTCCTGGGGCTCTTCTCGGGGGGAAGGGCACACATCTAGACCTGGTGACAAGGCACACAGCATATGACTGAGCCTTTGGGTGCATCCTGGTTCTGCTGGGCTTATAAAGCTAGCTAGCTCCATCCCCTCTGGATCCCAGGTGGCTGCAGGGGCTCAGAGCTCTGGGGAGATGCTGGAAACATACCCACCCCCATATCCTCTTCAGGGGTCCCTCAAGGTTCAGGCCTCGGGGAAGAAGAGCCGATCCCCTGTAGGTTGTGGTCACTTGCTTTGGCCTTGAGACAGAGGGAGGTTAGCGTCTCCTGGAGGAGTTGGACTTTATGGTTCTTTCATACCAGCAGAAGGACTTCCTGACTCCTCCTTGGAGTCTGAAGTCCAGATAAGAAAGAGTCAGCTTGCCCCTGGGGAGCTTGCAGAAGACTGGGTGACAGCTTACCCAGCTAACCCCACTAAACGACCCAGGGGCTCTTTGGTCGGCCCTATTTCTGGTCAAACGAGTCGGTAACACTGAGCTCCACAGAGTATATGCATCTAGAGCTCAGTGCCTTTCCCTGTTACTTCTGTGTCCCAGCAGCCAAGGGGCATGGAGGGAAGCGAGGGGCACATGGGGTAGGAAGTCTTGAGGCTTGACCCTCTCTGTGAAGCTCTCCTGGTTTGGGCTGCCAGGGACTCATCTAAGGAGGCACTGGGGGCCTTGTTAACAGAATAGATAATTTATTTATATTAGCAATTAAAAAAATTCCATTTTCAGAAAGGAAGCTAACTTCTAAGCCTAGGAAATGCCGATGGGCATAAGGAAGAGCCCAGGGGATCGTTAACAATGTTCATCTCCCAGCTGTTGCATCGTCCCTCCTCTTCCCCACATTGACTGCTTTGAGGATGGGGAGGGGCGGCTCCCTCCCACCTTGCTGTCAGCTGGCTAGGCTCTGGGGAGCCCCAGTGGGCGTTTGGCAGACGTGTGATGACTCAGGGCTGCAGGACCCCCACGAGAACACCAGGAGCAAAGTAGCAGCGTACACGTTAGAAAAAGAGCATATTTGGACATTTTAAAAAAGCACCAGGAGATGATAAGAAATTAGAATTTGCCTTAAAAAAAAATCTGGGTAGGTGCATAGGGAAAAAAGGGGCATTTTGGAGATCATTGATAAGATCTAATATGAATATCTAATATGAACTGTGGCTCAGATAATAGTACTGTATGTCTGCAAAATGTCCCAGTTTGGGTAACTGTACTGACTCTGGAAGAGAATGATCTATTCTTTTTTTTTTTTTTTTTAAGATTTTCTTTCTTTCTTTCTTTCTTTTTTAAGATTTTATTTATTTATTTGACAGAGATCACAAGCAGGCAGAGAGGCAGGCAGAGAGAGAGAGGAGGAAGCAGGTTCCCCGCTGAGCAGAGAGCCCCATGCGAGGCTTGATCCCAGTATTCTGAGATCATGGCCCAAGCTGAAGGCAGGGTTTAACCCACTGAGCCACCCAGGCGTCCCTAAGATTTTATTTCTTAAGTAATCTCTACCCCCAGCATGGGGCTCAAACTCATGACCCTGAGATCAAGAACCCCATGCTCCTGCTCCCCGGACTGAGAGAGCCTGGTGCCCTGAGAATAATCTATTCTTAGGAACTATCCAGTGAAGTGTCTAGTGATAAGTGGTTTGGAAAACATACCATATCTCTATGAATATTCTGTGTGTATATATGCACATGTATATAGACATGTAAACTAAGGTACCTCTGGGTAAAGGATATATGGAGTTCCTGTGTTAGTCTTGTCACTGTAAAAGTATAGTAAATATTTTATAAATATACACTATATTAAATCATGTCAAAATCAAAAGGTAAAAAAAAAAGTCTGGGTGGGAGAAGGGGATGTGGGGAGACATGAAGCGGGAACTGGCTGTAAGCTGGTCATTGTCCCGACTGGGTGATCGGTACGGGAAAGTTAGCTGGTCATACTATCTGCTTTCTATACATTTGAACTTGTTCATAATAATTTTAAAAGGCATTGAAAGGTCACAGAAAAAAATCAAGATTTTCTTGCAATCATTATACATAGTTTACAGTTTATGATTTGTATGTGGGGTGGTACACCCCATAATTTTTCAGTGTTTATCTTAGGAAACAAAAATTCGAAGTTGCTTAGCCAGGGTCATGCAGCTAATTAGTTCTAGACTCAAAAGTTTAGCTCAGTGTCTTCTGGGTCCCAGTCTATGAGTCTTTATACAATGCCTTTGTCCTCTTAATCAGGGCCTGGTTAATAATTAGGAATTAATAAGTGCATAGAACTTTCTATTTTGCCCTATGAAGATACTTCAGTACTTTACTGCTTTACTTTTTGAGGAATTTTTTAAACAAATTGAAAACACGGACATTAATAGCACAAGCACCCATATGTCCACCACTTTGACTTAGTAAATGTACATGTTTTTGCTATATATGCTTCAGATCTTTTTTTTTAAATCATGAAAGTAACACACTGAAGGTCATTGAAATCCTCATGTATGCTACCCCAGTCCCATGTCCTTCCCTCCCTAGCGACAACCATTATCATAACTTTGACTTATAACTTTTATAGTCTATAAAAGCATAATTTTTAAAAAAGATTTTATTTATTTATTTGATAGAGAGACAGGGGAAGTGGGCAGAGGGAGAATCAGGCTTCCTGCTGAGCAGGGAGCCTGATGGGGGCTTGATCCCCGGAAGCTGGGAACATGACCTAAGCTGAATGCAGCTGCTGAATGACTGAGCCACCCAGGCGCCCCTGAAAACATAATTTTCAAAAAAAAATTAAAACTGTGACTCATACAAATATAATAGACACACATATCAAAGACTTTATTCTATCAGTAAGAAAAACGCTAAGATATTAAGGCCAGTTCAAAAGGCATTTGAGGGGAAGGGAATTTATAAGCAATAACTTAATAAAAATAAAAATAATAAAAGAAAATTAATTTCAAAGGAAGTTAGGAGAAGACTGCTACGTTAGATACTCCAGTAATTCTTGTCCTATATGACAATAAAGCTTGGGGTTATTTTTTCTACAGGACAGATATCGTTTGCATTTCTACCACACAAAAATCTGTAAGTTAACATGTAACTTCTTTACGTTTGGAACTTTTAATTAGCAGTAACCATGGGCCAAACCAGGTACACTTCCTAAATAAATCCTTGAGTGGGCCTGTTAAACCATACCCCACTGTAACATCGAAAGGACATTCCACTCACTTTTCCCCATTATTTCCAAGTTCTGGATAATTTTTCTTAGAAAATCTGTATTTCTGTATTTTCCTACAGATATGAATCTATAAATGGTAATAGTATTTATGAGCGTTGATTTGTGCCAAGCACTGTTTTGGTGTTTTTTTTTTTTTTTTTTTTTGAGAGAGCGGGCACAAGCAAGTGCGCATGTGTAAGAGGCGGGAGGGGGAGGGGCAGACGGAGAGGAGAGAGAGGATCTGAAGCGGCTCCACACTCAGCGCAGTGCTCAGCGCACAACCCTGAGATCATGAAATCAAGAGCTGCATGCTTAGCTGACTGAGTCACCCAGGCACTGCTGCGTCAACCACTCTTTCAAGGGTTTTACCGATTCTCAGTCCTTTGTCCCTCAAAATCCACATTAGGTACTGTTATTATTCTCATTTTACAGATGAAGAAACTGAGGCACAGAGGTTAAGGCAGAGCTATGACTCAGCCCCAGGCTGTCTGGCGTCATACTGGACACTATTTTACAATTTGCTGTTTTACCTTCAGTGTCCTATTTTGGAGAACTCCGCAGGATGATCTGTCGTTATGGTTCATTCCTTTTTTTTTCTTAAAGATTTTATTTATTTATTGGACAGACAGAGATCACAAGCAGGAGGAGAGGCAGGCAGAGAGAGAGGAGGAAGCAGGCTCCCTGCTGAGTAGAGAGCTGGATGCGGGGCTCGATCCCAGGACCCTGAGACTATGACCTGAGCTGAAGGTGGAGGCTTTAGCCCACTGAGCCACCCAGGCGCCCCAATTCATTCCTTTTGAGTACAGTTTTACTGTTTACCGTTCCGAACCTATTACTCTACAGCAGGTGATTTACCTGTTCCTGTACGGTGAACATCTAAGTCGTCCCCACAGTTTCATCACTATAATGTGCCATGAATATTTTTGAATACGTCTCTTCGTGCATGTGTGTGACAGTCTTCCTAAGTTAACTACCTCAAAATGAAATTTCTCTACTTTGCAAGGAGCAGGTGGGTCCTTCTGTGATCTTGCCATAGCTTCTAACTGACCGGAAGATTGGCACAGACGGCGCTCACAGGAAGCTGGAACCTCTTCCCGTTTTTCAAAGAGAGAGGGAGAGTAACAGAGACACAAAAGTGGAGAGAGAGAGCAGGGAATTGTATCTAAAGGGCCTGAGTCTCACTGGGGAGAAACAAACTATTTATTTGACCCCCTAAAAGGAGCGAGAGCTCCTTCACACCCCTTAGGACAACTATTATAAAAAGACCACTGGGATGCTTGGGTGGCTCAGTTAGTTAAGCCTCTGCCTTCGGCTCAGGTCATGATCCCAGGGTCCTGCGGTCCAGTGCCACATCGGGCTCCCCATTCAGCAGGGAGTCTGCTTCTCCCTCTGCCTATCCCACCTCCATGCTTGTTCTCTCTCTCTCACTCTAGAGGTTAGAATTTCCACATGAGTTTTGAGGGGGTCATAGTTCATCCCATAACACAAGGACTCAAACAGATGCTTGTGTCCCAAGGCTCCTAAGAGTCTTATTTGCAATACCAAGAAGGTGGAAATAACCCAGATGATCCCCAACAGGTGAATGGATAAATAAAACGTGGGAACTATGTACAATGGGATATTATTCAGCCAGAAAGATGAATGAAATTCTGATACAAGGTACAACATCAATGAACCTGGAAAACTTCATGCTGAGCAAAGTGAGCCAGACAAAAAAAGAGCAGATATTGTGTGATCCCACTTGTATGAGGTACTGAGAATAGGCAAATGCACAGAGAGAGGGAGTAGAATAGAGGTTGCCATTGGCCTGGGGGAGGAGGGGATGGCAGCTGTTGTTACGTGAGTATGGAATTTCTGTTTGGGATGATGAAGTAGTTCTGGAAATGGACAGTGGTGATCATTGCACAAAATTCTGAATGTACTCGATGCCACTGAATTATACACTTTTAAAAATGGTTAAAATTGTAAATTCTATGTTCTGTGTATTTTACCACAATAAAAAAAGGAGATGGAAGGGTAATAACCTCTGACTTGCTAGAGAGGTAATAACGTATTGTTTGTGAAAACACCTGCTGGGTCACACGGAAGATGCTCAGTAAATGTCAGTTGCTACTTGTTTCTTCCTCTTCTTCTCCCTCATGTCTTCTATCATCTTCTACATTGCCTTCTGACTTGCGTTAATTTCTAAGTTCAGGATCTGTATGGACTGAATTGTGTGTCCCCCAAAATCATATGATGAAGCCCTAATCCCCAATGTGACTGTAGTTGGAGACAGCGTCTTTAGGGAAGTAATTAAAGTTAAATGATGTCGTGAGGGTGGGGCCCTAATCTCCCAGGACTGGTGTTCTTACAAGAAGAGAGACACCAGAGATCTCTAGCTCCTTGTGCACACAGAGAAGAGGCCTATGAGGAGGTGAGAAGGTGGCTGGGCCTATGAGGAGGTGAGAAGGTGGCTGTCTACAAGACAGGAAGAGAATTCAAACCCGAAACCAACCCTAAAGGCACCTTGATCTTAGACTTCCAGCCTCCACAGCTGTGAGAAAATAAATGTTTGTTGTTTAATTTTTTTCTAAAGATTTTATTTATTCATTTGACAGAGAGAGATCACAGGTAGGCAGAGAGGCAGGCAGGGGTTGGGGAGCAGACTCCCCGCTGAGCAGAGGGCCCGATGCGGGGCTCGATTCCAGGACCCTGAGATCATGACCTAAGCTAAAGGCAGAGGCTTTAACCCAATGAGCCACCCAGGCACCCTAAATGTTTGTTGTTTAAACCACTGAGTCTGTGACATCTTGTTACGGCATTCCTAGTAGACTAACACGGAGTCTGAGGATATGGTTTTAGGGCTAACTTTCCACTCCCCGGTTAGGCACTACTTTCCAACCAAGTGTCATTTCCTTTTTATTTTTTTAAAGATTTTATTTATTTATTAGACAGAGAGAAATCACAAGTAGGCAGAGAGGTAGGCAGAGAGAGAGGAGGAAGCAGACTCCCTGCTGAGCAGAGAGCCCAATGCGGGACTCAATCCCAGGACCCTGAGATCATGACCTGAGCCAAAGGCAGAGGCTTAACCCACAGAGCCACCCAGGTGCCCCTGAAGTGTCATTTCTAATCCCAGCAGGTAGTTACCTTTCTCAGCTTGGGTTTTTTCACTCTGCTATCCCTGGGTGAGTATTTAGAAAGTTCAAATTTATCTTCGTGTTAGCCTGAGAGAACAAGAATTAGAAGGAAAATCTGTTATAAAAACAAATTACCTTGTGGGTTTCTGAGACAAATATGAGTTATGTTTAGAATGTCTGTGCAACTGGTCTCTCCCCATGGATACCGATAGCCAAGTGTGGCTGTAAATGACACAAATACAAATATAGAAATGGAGGTACGTATGTGGATCGAGGAGATAGTTCAAATAGCACAGGCTGATAGAAGCCAATTTACAGGGAAGTGAGAGTGGGCGGGAGAGAACAAATTAGAAAGAGCATGGCTCTTGCAATTAAACAGGTTAAGACAATCTGGCTTTTACAAATTGTATGACATTAGGGGTGCCTGGCTGGCTCAGTGGGTTGAGTGTCTGGCTCTTGGTTTCAGCTCAGTTCAGGTCTTGATCTCAGGGTCATGGGATCAAGCCCTGTATCAGGCTCCACATGCGGCATAGAGTCTGCTCAAAAGTCTCTCCCTCTCCTTCTGCCCCTCTTGCCCACTCCCGCGCTCTCTGTCTTTCAAATAAAATAAAATTAATATTTTAAAAATCCAAGCAAATTGTATGACCTTAGTGAAACCAGCTCACCTGAATTTTTCCCTTTGCAAAATGGGAATAAAGTACTTTTTTTCAAAGTGTGATTGTAGAGATTCATAGGAGGCAATGTTTGCAAAGCATGGATAACCTCTAATTGACTTCCTTTTCTATTTTGCAATAGAATTAATCAAGCAGATGTTTTCTTAGAGACCCATAGAATATAAAATAGAAGAGAGGAAAGACTGATATTTACCAAGGGATAAAGATAGCAGAAAGAGTAAGGACATGTGAGGGGTTGGTAAATTTAGTGAAAGGTGAGGAGGGAATAGAGCTTAATTCTTAATAGAGGCTTAAAAACAGAATCTTCTGAATAAATAGCATTATTAGATGAGTATATTAGGTTTGTCCAGCCACAATTAACAAAAGACTCAAGCATGGCGCCTTGGATATTTATTCTTTATTAGGAATATTTGTTAGGACACTTATTCCTTATTTAATAATAAATTTGGTAGTAGGCTTTTTAAAAAGTTTTATTTATTTAAGTAATCTTCACACCCCATGTAGGGCTTAAACTCACAACCCCAAGATCAAGAGTCTCAGGCTGTTCTGACTAAGCCAGCCAGACACCCCAGTGGTAGACTTCTTTTTTTTTTTTTTTTAAATATTTTATTTATTTAATTGAGAAAGAGAGAGAGCATGAGCTGGGGGAGAGGGCTAGAAGCAGGCTCCTCAGTGAGCAAGGAGCCCGATGCAGGGACGAGGGGCTCAATCCCAGGACCCTGAGATCATGACTGGAGCTGAAGTCAGATGCTTAACCAACTGAGCCACGCAGGTGCCCCTTATGTCTGTATTTAAACTGCTTTCTTGAAGAAGGAAAAGTGGGAACTTTCTCTTATCCCACCTTGAATATCTTCTCTCTTCATTAGATGTTCAAAACCTACTTACATAAGAATGCCTACTGTTCATTCATTCATGCATGTGTATGATAATTCATTTATTAATTCATTTAACAGATATCATTTGAATTTAATAGCTATCAATTGAATACCTACCATGTGCAAGGAACCATACATAGGTCCTTTGTCTCACATAGCCAAAGGAAGAAGAATAGATATCTGATAGGGACTAAATACAGAGGACTCTTGAAATTCACCAAATTAATATGTGCAGTTTCCTGACCTTGAAGATTCATCAGAGACAAAACTTGCAATTTTGCTGAGATATGAATTGAAACCACCTGCATGGTCCTGCTGGTGTTTGGAGGAGTCAGTTTCCTAGTGAGTGAATTTAGCTGAGTCCCAGCATTTGCACTCAGAGTGCCTTCATTGAATATGTACTTTATAAAGAAATTGTATGCTACAGTGACATTTGTAAGATTGGGGATTGAATGAGTTTTCAGAACTGTCACTCAATAATAGAAAAAGTCAAGCTTAATAGCATAGTTTTCTTTCTCTTTTTTCTTTTTTTTTAAAAGATTTTATTTATTTATTTGACAGAGAGAGAGATCACAAGTAGGCAGAGAGACAGGCAGGGGGGGGGGCAGTCTCCCTGCTGAGCAGAGAGCTTGATGTGGAGCTCGATCCCAGGACCCTGAGATCATGACCTGAGCCGAAGGCAGAGGCTTAACCCACTGAGCCACCCAGGCGCCCCAGTACCGTATTTTCTAAAAGTCAGTCATGATTTTTGCTAACTTTACATGCTACTTGTAATATTTACTTAATATTTAAAAAATACAACTCATGGGGTGCCTGGGAGGCTTAGAGGGTTAGGCATCTGCCTTTAGGACAGTTATGACCTGGGTCCTGGGATTGATCCCTGTTCAATGGGGATCCTACTTCTCCCTCTCCATATGCTGTTCCCCCTGCTTGTGGTCTCTTGCTCTCTCTGTCAAGTAAATAAGCAAAATCTTAAAAAAAATTTAAAAATTAAGAAGACAACTCACTTAAAAATGAACAAAATCTAGTCCAACCTTAAGAAAAAAAGTCCCTAATAAGACAGTTGTATTTTTAATTCATATTAGAAGAAAAATGTAACTATTAAAATAAATTTGTTAACTTGTGTTTCACCTAAAATCCAGTGGTCAGCACAAACATGGCCTTGGAAATCACTTAAACCAGGTTTAAATTCAGATTCTGATGTATTTATTAGTGGGGTATCCTTGGATAAATTACATAGTGCCTGTGACTGCCAGGTTCCCCAACTGTAAAGTGGAATTGAAAATTCATATTTCTTTTTTTTGTTGTTTTTAAAGATTTTATTTACTTGACAGAGAGAGACACAGCAAGCAGCAAGAGAGGGAACACAAGCAGGGGGAGTGTGGGAGGGAGAATCAGGCTCCCGAAGCAGGGAGCCTGATGCAGGGCTTGATCCCAGGACCCTGGGATCATGACCTGAGTTGGAGGCAGATGCTTAATGACTGAACCACCCAGGCATCCTTGAAAATCCCTACTTCACAAGGAATGCCGAGAGAACCAAATGAGATATGGCACATATAGTACATAGATTAGCGTAGTCCCTGGTCATAGTAACCTTCCGGTTAATGACAGTTTATATCAACTATGGATGGCCATTTAGATTCACTAATTGCCAAATATCTTTGTCTTCCTGGAAACAAAAACAGAAACAGTGAACTATTTGATTCCATCCTAGTAGCATAGATTGAGGGGAGGGTGCTAAATACAGGCATCTCCAAGGAGGTGTCAGAAATCCACTAAACAGCTGTCAGAGAGTTGGTAAATGGTAATTGGAATGAAGAAGAAAAAGGTGAATCTGAGGTAGAATTGGAACAAGATAGCACAGACACTCTTGAGTAGCCAATGGGAAGGACAGCCCGGAGGAAGTGCTGTCCAGTCACGAAGGTGCTGAAATGACTCCATGACGCAGCCAGCAAGTTGCAAATAACCTTGTCTGAACACATCTCTGGATTTCAACCATCATATCTCAGGTACGCCTACTCTTCTCCACCTTTCTCACAGTCTGTCACCTCAACCTTCCACCTACATCTACCATTCTCACTCAAGGCTCCACATCCCACCCCGTCTTCTTTTCCAGCTGGCTGAACGCTGACCTTCCTGCAAATCATGCTCACTGCTGCCAGCACAGCCTTCATTCCTAGGATGGTGCTGAGTGTGGGAAGTAGCTGGAATGAGTCTTTGAGGGTTGATGACTACTCAACACTTTTTCCTTCAGTCATAAATAGCCCCCAGTGTTAATGCGGCTGGATCACAGCCTCAAAGACTGGAGATGCTGAAGATGACAGCTTTCAGAAATATGGTTATAGCTGCTGCTTATTCTGTGCTAAACCCTTCAGCTTTATCTCCCACATCTCTCAGCCTGGACTGCTCCTTGCTCCATCCAGTCAGAACTTTGTATGTAATACCTTGCTCTAATTCCTGTCTTCTTCCTGTTCTTTAAGTTTATGATAGCCTTCTTTCTTCTGCAATCAAAATTAATCTTTCCCATACTTAAATGTCCAATGTAAACTTCTTCTCCTCCAGGACCCTCTAACTGAAAGCAATATTCCTTTATTCTGAAATCCTACAGCATTTTTGCGTGGGTATGCCACTTAATCCTTGGTTATAAACTGCCTTAAGTTCATTTTGAAAATTGCTAAAACATGGTGCAGTTTTGTCTCTCCAGCCAAACTCTGGACATCAGAAGGCAGGAACCAATGTGTTTGTTCTGTATTCCATATAGTTCCAGACACCATAGCAGGATACACAGTGGTGCTCAATAAATGTTTATTGATTGAATAATAGAAGGAAATGACTTTGGGGGTAGTGAAAGGTACAAAAAAGTTAACTGAAATTTGACTAATAGCCTCTCAGGAGGAACATAGGAGCAGAGAATCTGATAGGTTATTACTTTCCCCCTGAATAGGCTCAAAAGGTTATTTGGGGATTGGACATGGGAAGAATGGATGGAATTGGGCTGGAGCAGGTTACAACATGATTACAGCTAAAGACTCAGGTGTAGCCTAAAATTTTAGAGTTTCATGGGATTCAACCTAATCTGATTAAACTATCATGGAAATGTAGAGTGACCAAGTTTGAAGGCACTCAGGGGTCACTCCAAAAGGCATTGGCTGATGCAGGATTCACCTTTTCAACATCCTCACCAGGTAGGCATCAAACCTCTGCTCAGACACCTCCAGTACTGGGGACTTCACTAGCTGTAGAGACAATATATTCAATGGAATGGAAGTCCCCTTTGGCTCAGTTCAACAATTTAAAAAATTTGAGAACTTAATATATACTAGCACTGTGGGAGGTACTCCTGCTGGGAAGGAAGAGATGACCCATGGCTCTGCATTTCTGTGGATCCTATGGAGTTGTGGGACATCCTCCACAACCTTTTGAAGGAACATCTCTATTTTTTCTACCTTTTCTTGTTCTTTCCTCTATGGTTAATACTTTCCTGCAACTTTCTTTTCCAACTTCCCTCTCCCCCATACCTTTTATATCTTCAACATGATTTAGGCTATCTAGGAGCTTTCAAATCCTGGGGGAGCTTCCTGGAAATAATGAGGACAAAGAGAACGACTACTGTCTATCCTAACAACATTTTTAAAAACTACAAGAAACCTTAAAGATTATGTATTCAACTCTGTCATGTTGGGCCAGAGTGGAAAAATGCTTCGTCCCTGATCAAATAGATAGTGATGTGAAAGAGATTAGCAGTCCATCATTTGGCAGAGTAGATCCCAGGGGAAATATTCCCAGTGACCAACACTCAAAGTATGTAAAATGAAAGGACAGTAAGAATTTGAGCTGGCATGGATGTCACATTTACATATATTTGCATACGCCCACACCAACTCCCTGCAATCTCTTCTCAGTTATTTCTCAAGTGAGAATGTATCATTGCTTCCCTTGTTTGTCATTTTTAACTTTTCATTTCTCTATTCCTCTTCACCCACTCACAGTCTTTGGCCTGGATCCCCTGCAGTACGCAAGGAAAAAAAAAACATATTCACAGATCATTAAAATTAAACTTCAGACACCTGTGTTTCTCTGACCATCTGGTTCCTCCTAGAACAGCCACTTCCCAAAGATGGGGATCTTGGCCTCAATTACCCATCCAGTGCTCAGAAAAGGAGGATGCTTAGCAAGAAAGGCCCAGGTTGGAAAAGCTGATGGTTATAGACAGAGCCATGTAGAGATGATTGGAATACATAGTCTGAGGGGGATTTTATTGCAAGACGGTATATCCTTGAAAGTAGGGACTTTCTTACTTATCACCGGATCTCCAGAACTTAGGTAAGGGTATAAAAGCCAAATATTAGTTAGTTATCTACCGAATGAACCACCTGCATAGAATATAATAATATTTGATGTTTTTGGAGTCTTTATAGCCACCCTCTAACTTGATGTCCACTACAGGTTTCTAAAGTAAGCATCTATTGGGAATGCTATATGAAGTCCCAAGTGCTATACCAATGTGATGTTATTTTTGGCAATGTTCATGGATTAATCAGTTTTTAGAACACATATTTCCAGCCCTAGATTAGATTCCTGGGATTCAGAGTTACAAAATTTATCCTCAAGCATCCATTAGAGAAGAGGGACACATAAATAGACTCTCAACAAGGACATCTCAATGTAGCATGGAGGAAGCCAATTTGGGTCAGTTTAGACAAAAGAGGAGAATTTGCCATAAGGTTGTGTATCTCATGGCTTTGGTAGTGATTTAAAAATAGCTCCAGTTCTCTGAGGGCATTCCTCTTAAGAGATGGGACTTCATTCCCCTCTCCTGGAGCATGGGCTGGACTTGTGACCCACTCCCAACAAATGGACTGCCAAGGAATGATGTGTGACCCCTGAGGCTTATTATCTTAGTTCTGCAGGTGAGAGGCTGAGGTCAAGGGGTCAGAAGTCTTGTTTCCTTCTGAGGGCTGTGAGGGAGAAGCTGTTCCATGCCTCTTGCCTAGATGCTCATGGTTTGCTGACCATCTTTTGGTGTTCAACCTTGTCTGTCTGCATCTTGACACAGTGTTTTCCTTTATGCATATCTGTTCTGTGCCCAAAGTCCCTGTTTAATAAGGACACCAGTCACATTGGATGAAAGCCCAGCCTAATGACCTCATTTGAATGTGATCACCTCGACGAAGACCTTCTCTCCAACTAGGGGCACTTTGTGAAGATCTTGGAGGTTAGGACTTCAATACATGAATTTTGGGAGGACACAACTGAACCCATAGCAATATCATAAAAGGCCTTGTGGCTTTCTCCCTGCTCTCTCTCTTAGCTCACTTGCTCTGGGGGAATCCAGCAGCCATGTTTCAAGAACACTCAAGAGGATCTATGGTAAGGTTCACAAGGCAGGAAACTGAGGTCTCTGCCTAACAGCTGTGTAAATAAGCCACTTTGAAAGCATGTCTTTCAGCCCCAGTGGAGCTTGAGATGGCTGTGGCTCTCTCTGACATCTTTCCCTTCCCCTCCCCCTTTACTGAGGTATATCCAATAATTAAAAATTGTGTGTATATAAGGTATACAACTTAATGATTTGATATACTGGTACATTGTGAGATCATCATCTCAAGCTAATTAGCATAATCATCACCTCACACAGTCACCATCTTTTTTGTGGGTGTGGTGAGAACATTTAGGATTTACCCTCCTAACAAATTTCAAGGATACAAGACAGTAATAACTATAGTCACCACACGGTACACTACATTTACAGAACTTACTCATCTTGCTTTACTGAAACTTTCTGCTCCTTGACAAACATCTCCCATCTGCCCCTCCTCTCGGCCCTTGGTAAACACCATTCCACTCTGCTTTTATGATTCTGATTTTTTAGGTTACACACGTAAGTGAAATCATGTAGTATAGTGTCTGTCTTCCTATGTCTGCCTTAGTTCACTTACTTACCATAATGTCCTCTAGGTTCATCCATGTTGTTGTAAATGGCAAGAATTCCCTTTTTTGAAAGGGCTGAATCATATTTAATTGTGTGTGTGTGTGTGTGTGTGTGTGTGTGTACAACTATGTCTATCATCTATTTATCTATCATTTATCATCATCATCTCTCACACATTTTCTTTGTCCATTCATCTGATGACAACATTCAGGTGGTTTCCATATTTTGGCTATTGTGAATAATGTTGCTGTGAACATGGGAACACAGATATCTCTGAGATCCTGATTTCCCACCAGCAGTGCATGAGGGTTCTGGCTGACATCTTGTCTACAATCTCATGAAAGACACTGAGGGGAATCATTCAGCTCAGCTGCTCCTGAATTCCTGGCCTGCAGAAATCATGAGATAATGAGTATTTGTTGTTTCAAGCTGCTAACTTTTGGGGTAATTTTTTATGCAGCAATAATGAGCTAACCCACAGGAGGGGAGAAGGCAGAAACCCGAGTCTAGAAAGTAGACAGAACTTTCTGCCTCTGACTACCCACCTACTGTCTTTCTCCAGTACTTCATCCATAGAGAGAAGCACGGTAGCCCCATAGCTCCTGAGTTTACACATTTCAGTTACAGTAACACAGAGATCCTAATTCCAAGTTGGAATTTAATTTGTGTCAGCTGTGGCAGGGGATAGGTTTGGGGGAAATTCAAGTTTTGTGGGCCTTAAAGATTATATTATTGTGGGTAGGCTCATTGAGGAAAACAACACTAGTTTACATACAAAAATGGTTATGTGAAGTGAATGAGAAAATAAATCACATGAAATTAAAGATATTCTAAAGCTGACAAATATCGAAACATTACAAAATTTAAAAATTGCATGATATTTGAGGCACCTGAATGGCTCTGTTGGTGAAGCATCAGCCCTTGGCTCAGGTGGTAATCCCAGGGTCCTGGGATAGATGCCACATCGGGCTCCTTGCTCTGCGGGGAGACTGCTTCTCCCTCCCCCTCCTCCTGCTGCTCCTCCTGCTTGTGTGCAAGCTCTCTCTGTGTCAAATAAATAAATAAAATCTTTAAAAAAATTGCATGATATTTGTGTTTAACTCTGGTGGCTGGGGGAGGTTTCCATAGGCTATGTTCTGGCTCTGTACATGTCCAACCCACATGCATCTGGGTGCTGTAGGTCACACGAATGCAGTGATCTGAATTCTGGCTTTGTGTTTTTATGCATGCTGCTGGGTGAATTGATCCAGTGGGTGATGGCAGTGCCCTGCAAGTTGTTCTCCACTGGGATGACTGCCCATACTTAACTACAGATGAAACTATTTAGAAGTCATATAGATAGGGGCGCCTGGGTGGCTCAGTGGTTAAGCCTCTGCCTTGGGCTCCGGTCGTGATCTCAGGGTCCTGGGATAGAACCCCGCATTGGGCACTCTGCTCGGCGGGGAGCCTGCTTCCACCTCTCTCTCTGCCTGCCTCTTTGCCTACTTGTGATCTCTCTCTGTCAAATAAATTAAAAAAAAAATTTAAAAAAAAAGAAAAAAAAGAGGTCTTAAACCCATATTCCCATCTCAACTACCCCTTAGCTGGATCTCACATTGCCTAAGCCTCTCTAAACCTACAAGAGGGAAAATGTGATGGGGGAGGGCAAGGTGGAAAGATACAGTGGCTTTAGCCAGTTGTGGCTAAAATTACTTGTAAAAGCTTACGAAAAGCATCTGACCTTGTGAATACATAGCTATGGAGTTCCCAGAGCCTTGGAAGGGTCCAGGCAAGGGAGGAGCCCGGGAGCCTTGGTTGGTCCCCTTCATGGAAAATTTGCATCTGGGCAGGGTCTTGGAGAACAAAAGGGTAGCTGCAGACTTGACCCAAACCTGGTGGGTGAGGTGGGTGTCCCCTAAGAAACAAACAAAAAGATCTGATGACGGTATATAATTATAGTATACGGTGAGGAGGGATTTGGACAGGCTGAGAGAGCGGGGATGGGGAGGTGGGAAATTGATTCAAGCTTGCAGACTAGACCTCAGGGAAGGCTTGCATGGAGAATGACATCTGGGGTGAATTGCAAAGGGTGAGTGGGAGCAGGGAGGAGAATGTTGGGGGCTGGTGGGTGGCATATGTAAATGGGGGCGGTGTGAGGGACCATGGCTGACAGCAAATGCTTTAGTGACTTTGAGTAAAGGGTGCGAGGATGGGCTTGCCAAGAACCCGAAACCAACCCAGGCTGGGTCATGAGGGGCTCTGCATGCCAGGCTATGCTCTTAGGCTCCATCCTGAAAGATGGGGCCTCAGGGAATGGAGCAGAGAATTCAGACGATCAGATTTACGCTCGTACACCAGCCTGGCACTTTTAGTCACTATGGGCAACTTAGTGGTGTTAAGAGAAAAGTGTTTCCAATTCACTGATTGAGTTAGCTTTTATTGGGCGATGCGCGGATAGGGCAGCATCTACTCTAGCAGATAGAAAGGAGCCCTGAACAGCTGTACAAGGCAAGAGGTGTTCATAGACCAGTGTGAGCAGGATACAAGTCATAGTGGGTGGGCACTTGGCGACTGGCCAGAGCAGGGTTACTTTCTGTAAATGGAGAAAAAGGAAGTCATGGAGGCGGCTCAGGTAGTTTGTATGGAGCGGGCAAGCGGGGACTGGTTGACCTTGGCCTTCTCTTCCTGCAGAGCCGACCATTGAAACTTAACCAAGTTCTGGTTTGCTGACCTCGGCTTAGCAGGAGCAAGTCCATCTTGGGCCTCATGAGGTTACTTTCGCAGTGGACACAGGGACTCCTTCCGATCTCACATATAGACATGTCCTGGGAGAAAAATGCAAAATAATTCAAAAGGTATGACTGAGCTCAAATGTAAGAAAAAGAAATCCGAAAGAGCCAGAATGGAAGAATCACCGAAAAGCCAGAAAAGTGAGTGGAGCTTGAAGAGTGGTTCCGAGGGGAAGGAGACTGGATCAGGTCTTTGCAGTGGAAGGCTGGAGCTGCAGAGGCCACCCTGGGGGGGTTGGGGGGAGGGTGGGTCTGGGCTGCAGGCCTGGCAGATAGAGCGCTGGAACCAACTTCAGGAGCTGTAAATCTGGCTGTCACCCAGGCCTCTGTGGATAAAGGGTAAGGAAGGACATTGGAAGCAGCAGATAAAAGGTCATTCCTTCCTGAGCTTCAGACATGGAGGCCTCTCGGACACCCCGTGCCCCCCAGGCTCTGGGCTGTGTTTGCTGCCTACAGCAAGTTCATATATGCATGCGTGGACGTCCTACTATGCAGCAGGTCTCATGTACTAGGGACTTAGAGTTTTTTATTTATTCATTTTTTGTTTGTTTTAAAGCTGCTCAGTGATTATCTGGGAGTATTTCCAGCCAGAAAAAATTTGGAAAATTTTGGAATTTCTTCCCCTTAGCTGGTCATGGCCTCAGCATTTTTCTGTCTTTTTCCATCCAAATCCCTGCAGGGTCTTTGAGCCAGAAGGAGTTGATTTCAGGATGCACTTGTGGGCAGAGGGAATGGGGAGGATCCCACCCATAAAGAGAGACTATAAATCTCTATCAAGGGTCCCAATCCTAGGCCTGGTGCCTTGACTAGAATTTGTCCCCAGGACTTGGGCATGTATGAATCGAAGTGAGGTGGTCAGTGTCACTGAGCTCTTTATCTGTCTCCCAGGAAGCAGATCTGAGTGAAAGGTTAGAGAATGGATGATGACACACAAGGCAGGGGTCACAGGGCCTCGTGGAGCTGAAGTCTTGAGTTAATCAAGTGGTGAGCAAATTGGACTGCTGGGAAAGGAGCAGGGCGTGTAAGGCCTGTGTGGACGTGGACACAGCTGACGCTGGGATGATAAGTCTACCTGTAGGGTGGGGTTAGGCTAATATACACCCTTAAGATTTATAACCATCTTCCTGACAGGGGAGTGCAATGTCTGAGATCCAAGTCTATGAAAAGGACCTTTCCTGAGCCAGTGACCCGTCAAGACAAGGCTGATTTTCCTCAGGATCCTCTTTACCTTCTAACCTGTAACTTGTGTTTAAAGAAGAAGGAGAAGAAGGAGAAGAAGGAGAAGGAGAAGGAGAAGGAGAAGAAGAAGAAGAAGAAGAAGAAGGAGAAGGAGAAGAAGAAGGAGAAGGAGAAGAAGGAGAAGAAGAAGACGACGACGACGACGACTTCCAAATGGAGTCATTTGCTCTCAGGATAGCAAACCAAGACTTAATGGCAGGATGTGACCTTTAACCTTGTCAGTCTGGAAAGATAGACCCCCCCCCACTTTCCCCAAAAGTCTCCCCTGATGTCTGCCTGTAAAAGCCTTCCATTTTGTGTACTTCCTCAGATGGGATGGTGCCAATTCATGAATTATTGAATGAAACCAATTAGAGCCTGCCCCAGCCCCCAAAAGTTGAACTTCTAGAAACAGAGAGTAGAATGGGACTTCGGGATGGGGGAAGTGGCTGGGTGGGGGGGCAGTCAGGGAGATGTGAGTCAAAGGGTGTAACCCTTGCTCTGAGAGGGTGAGTCCTAGAATGTAATGCACAGCATTGTGACTATTGGCAACAATACTGAGTGATACACCTGAAAGTTGCTAAGAGACCAGATCTTCAATGTTCTCACCACAAACTAGAAATGATAATTGAGTGATGCGGTCGTGTTAGCCAATGCCGCAGTGGTAAACATATCACAGTGTGTAAATATATCAAATCAACACATTGCTCTCTTAAACTCACAGTGTTATGTGTCAGTTGTCTTAATTTAAGAGAAACCTTATTAAAGAAAAACAAAACAAAACAACCCAAACCCAAGCATTTTCTTGGAGACTATGGCCTCACTGTGTAGCTCATGTCTTAGCCTCTGGAAGCCCCTTGTTGCTGGGAAAAGGCCGGGGGTGAACCTCGCCCGTTCGGTCCCACACTGTCCAATATGGTGGCCGTTAGCTGCAGGAGGCTGTTGAACACTTGAGACGTGGTCGGTCCACACTGAGGTACGTGGTAAGGGCTTAAAGGTACACTTCAGGTGTCGAAGACTCAGTATGAAAAAAAGAATGTGAACTATCTCATTGCTAATTTAAAACTATTGATTGCATGTTAAAGTGACTGTTTTTGATATATTGGGTTAAGTAAAACATATTACTGAAATCTGTTTCACTAGTTACTTTTCGCAAAACATGGGAGTTCACGGGGCACCTGGCTGGCTCAGCTGAAGGAATTTGGAACGCTTAGATCTCAGGTGTTCTGAGTTGGAGCCCCGAGTTAAATGTAGAGATTACTAAAACAATAACAACAACAACAACAACAAAACTGCGAAAAAGAGTTCAGCTGAGTAAATGTGAACGTCTATTGAGTGATTCATGAATAGGGCTGCAGCCCATCTAGCAGGCAGAGAGGGTAGCTCTGAGGAGCTATTAAAAAACAAAAAGGAGGAAGTTGTTTGGGAAAGAAAGGGTTGTTTCAGGCGAGGTCCCCTTCCCTTAGGGGGAAGCACAGGGTCCCTGATCGTGCAGATGACCTTGGGGGATGGAGAGGGCCCCTGTGACAGATTATCTCCCTGGTGCTGACCAGAAAACCCCGACTGATCTGGGAGTTTGAAACCCAGTTAGGTTAGGGATTAAGCCCTGGTTTGGTGAGTTGGCCTAAGTGACCCCATTTGGGGTCTCTGATTTTCTTTTTGACACTTAAATTTTTTACAAAAATAACTGGTTCTGGGAACTTGTTCCTTTTCCATGATCATTACTTACTCCTTCTCACCCACTGGGCTGAAAGGAGCAGCAGTAGAGCTTTGATGTAATTAGGACCTGAGGGATAACCTCCAGGAATGGCTGCCAGAGAGGGGAGGAGGAGGATTGAGGTCTCTGTCCAGTCCTGTGTTCTGCGCAAGCAAGGGAGGGGAGCTAGCAAGGCTGGCAAGTCCAGGCTCTCAACCCTGAGACCCTGCAGATTCCTCCCTACCCCAGGGACATTTGGTCGTGTCTGGAGACATATTTGTTCACATAACTGGAAGTAGGGGGTGGTGTGCTAGGGACAGGACACCTCCCCACCCTGCCCCCAAACAAAGAATTATCCAGCCCCAAATGTTAATGGTGTCTAGGTTGAGAAATCCTAGCCTGCGCCTAGGACAGGGGTCAGGACATCCTTGGACAGGAGTCTGGAGGGAGGCTGTGGATGCTGATTCAGCGGAGCAATCTATTCTACCCTCTTCCATTCCCTGGCTCTTTCTAGATCATCACTGACTCACTGGCTTTTCCCCTTAACTCCCAAGCCTGTCTGAACTCATCCCTCCCTCTCCTTCAGAGGTGTGACTCACCCTGCTTGAGCCTCCGGTGGAGACCGCTCCCTGCCAGAGACCAACCCTCTGGGAGAGAGCTCCAGAAAGGGGATTGGTCCACAGGGGCCGGGTTGGTTGCCCAGCCTTGCCTATCTCTTTTCTTCCTGTCCCCAGTCCCTTCGTGAATGGTCCTGGAGCTCATTGAAAGTACTGGTTAGACCAACTCTACCACAGCTGTTGGGAGAGGAAGGAAGCCCCTGAGGAGGAAGCTGGTAGAACCTGATAGTGTTTTCTCAGAGGGAATAAAAGCTGACCTGCCTCAAGATTTCTTGAGGAAAGCCTTGTCTCCAGGTGTGCGGGGGTGGGGGCCAGGGGCGGGAGTGGGGGAGAGCCGCTGCTGGGTTCTGTCACTTTCTAGCCAGATTTCCTTGAACTCCCCCCTCCCTGCTCTCAAGGAGTGTACTGTCTGGCTGGGGATAGAAAGCCTGCAGACTGATCATAAAGGGCTTTAAAGAAG
The DNA here is from genome assembly GCF_922984935.1 of Meles meles. NCBI lineage: Eukaryota > Metazoa > Chordata > Mammalia > Carnivora > Mustelidae > Meles > Meles meles. Next base: position 13,087,017 of record NC_060073.1, on the reverse strand, counting down.
ACTCCGTGGTAACAGCGGCTTCAAAGAGGGAGATTCCTGCCCATGATTCAGTCTCAAGTGTACCTCTGAGAAGAGCTATAATTTGCTGAACATCTATTACGTGTCTGATACTCTGCTGGGCACATTGATGCCGTCTCCTGTGTAAGTAAGGCGGTTAGCAAGAATCTGGGCTTCTCTCTGTAGCCAACACCAGGCATAACACCAGGGACATAATGTTAAGAAAAAAAAGGACCATGTTCTCTAGGTATTCATGTCTCACGGGGGAGGAAACCTGTGTCCCACCGTGGTCTCCGGGCTTTAAAAAAGGACCGCATCCTTCCTTCCACACCTTCAGATCCCCATTTTAGGGTAGATTGTGCTGGATGGGGCTTCTTGCTTGAAACTGAATGTTTCTTTCTTTTCTTTTTTCTTTTCCCCACTCAGCACTCAATCTTTCAAGTGCGATAGTTTTCACTTTTTTTTTTCTTTAACAAAGGCAAACCACAGCACAGAAGAAGGAATGATAAATTCTCTCAGTAGGAGTCAGAGAATTTCCCAGAAGAGATTATGTTTAGGCGGGGACTAGAATGATAAGGAAGGGATTTGTCCCGGCTGACAGCAGGGATGGACAGCACATTCCCGCCCGGGAAACTGCGAGCAAAGGCCGAGCAGAGACAAAAATGCATGACAGGCTCAGGCCAAGCCAGGTCATCGTTGTGGCCACAGGGCAGGTGTTTGGGGGCAAGTGTGGGGTGCCCCCTGGAGAGGTTAGGTTGGGACAAGCTTGTAAGACAACATGAAGGAGAGAATCTCCCCCTGGGAGGGTTGTCAACTCAAATGCTTGCAAGGGATACTTGGATACCTTACATGAATGAAAAACGTAGGCTTTATTCTTTCTACATGGAGATATTATTTTGGGCGAGAGGGGAGCTCGTATTACATTTATATGGACTTAAAAATATTTTTAAATTAATTAATCTTTATTTATTTTTATTTTTGACATGTTTCACATCCAAATGGCACACATTCTCTTCATGCATTCAGAGGGTATTGGCCAAGTGTCGCTTGTGTGCTGGGCATTGTCTGAGCACCGGCTGTCTTCCTTGAAACAGGCCACTTGTGGGTCCCTGTTTTCTCCTCTCACTTTTACCAGAGAGGTGAATGTGGTCAGTGTTCTGGACTAGGAGCAAAAACTCAGGGCATGACGTGAAGGAGACACTTTAAAAAGAATAATGGGGGAGACCAGGGGTCAGGAGGGGGAAGAAGTGAAGAGCCATTGACCTGGCGCCAGGCAGTTATGGCGAGGTGAGGGCAAGGCTGGTGGAGAGTCCCCGATTGCAATTTTCCTTCCCAGAGAAACTGGGAATCTGGGTTTCTGAAATGTGATCTCATCAACACTTTTTATGTTCACTACAAAATTCACACTTACGATGCTGTGCACACACAACCTGTTGGCAGGATGTGTGGGAGATTGTGGGTGAGCCGTCATTCGCCACCATCCTCTGGTCCAGGCAGTCGGCAGTGAGGGAGGCACAGCCGAGACTGTTGGATGCACAGTCTGTGTTCATTCACCCCTTCCTTAAAAACAGCACTGCAAGATAGGTGGCACGGGGGCCAGCTAACAGCTGTATATCCTAGCCTCCCTTGCAGACCACATGACCACGATGTGACAAGGCTCTGGCCAGTGAGAGGCAAATGGCTATGACTGGGAATAGGTAGCTGGCAATTTACCCTTTCGCCAGCATTCTTCCTCAAACCCTGAACTGATGGCTGGAGCTTTAGCAGTCATGTTGGACTAAGAGGCAGCCTTGAATATAGAAGCTGTATTGTCTGATTGGGCTGCCGTGACAAAATACTGCAGACCGGGTCACTTAAACAATAGAAATTACTATTTTTTTTCCTCACTGGAAGTCTGAGATCAAGATGTTGGTAGGTTTGGTTTCTTCTGAGGCCTCTCTCCTTGTCGTGAAGATGACCACCATCTTGCTATGTCTTCACATGGTCTTTCCACTGGGCAACTGCATCCCTGGTGTCGTTGTGGGTCCAGATTTCCTCTTATTGTAAAGACATTAGTCAGATTGTATTAATGTCCACCTCAGTGGGCTCATTTTAATGTAATCATCATTTTAAAAAAGATTTATTTATTTATTTTAGAGAGAGGGAGGGAGGGAGATAGTCGGGGGAGAGGCAGAGGGAGAGAATACTCAAGCAGACTCCCTGCTCAGCACGGAGCCAGACACAGGACTTGATCTCAAGATCCATGAGATCATGACCTGAGCTGAAACCAAGAGTTGGTCGCTCAACCGACTGAGGCACCCAGATGCCCCTAATTTAATAATCTTTTAAATGCCCTGCCTCCAAATACAGTCATATTTTGAGGTATTAGAGGTTAAGGCTTCAACGTATCAATTTTGAGGGGACATAGTTTAGCCCGTTACAGGAGTTATGCACTGAAGGTGCTGGGACAGAAAGATAGAAATCAGCTGGATCCCCACTTTCTTCATGGATCTTCCATACCAGTATGAACCATTGCCAGATTAAAAAAAATTTTTTTTATTACAATTCAGGTTGCATGGACTTCTCCTTGATCCCTTCATCAGCCTGAAAAATCTCTTTGTTATCAGTCTAGTTCTAGCTTAAACATAACTGCTCTTTGGAAACTCCTCTGACTCCTTGAGACAGACTTCATCATAAGGAACCGTAGGGGTTTAAACTGTTATGGTCAGTTCTCTGTTGCTAGCAGAGGAAGGCAATTCTGGAGGGCTCCCGGAAGAGGAGGGAGTTAGCCTAGTATGTGTTTTCTAGAGGTTTGAGGCAGAGGAGGGGCATTTGGAGGCAAGGGAGACCCTACCAAAAGAAGCTAAATAGGAAAGGCAGGAAGAAGGCAATCTGCAGCCTTGAAGATCAAGAACTTCCCCGTTTCCTGAGAGCAAGTTGAGAAGTGTGTTCTGGGGTTTCCACCATGAAACTCCAGGGCACCTGGGTTCTCTGCTCTGCGTTGTTTTATGGCAGTCTCATGGGACTCGGAGCTAGCCAGTTCAATCCCTCAGGTGTATTATTACTATTTTGGTTATCTGTAAAAGGGGAGTAATGACACCTGTCTTATCTGTCTTACAGCATTTGGTGAAGATCAAATAAAAGAATGAATGAGAAAAGGTTTTGAAAAATGTAATGACCCAGATCAGTGCTTCTAAAGCCATTTGTTTACACTCTTTGTGATATTTTGCCTTGCGTATCACCTGTATCGTGATTTTTAAAAATTGGACCGTTATAAGCAATTTTTAATTAAAACAACCTTTTTATCAGAATAAAAAGTGATATAATAAATAAAAATGAAAGTAACATAGCATTAAATGCTAACTAGTTACTGTTAAGTCTAAGACTGGCTCTCTATATTAGAAAGGGAGACTGGAATAGGGAAGGTCGTGACTTCCGCCTTGACATATTCAGAAGAGGTAAGGAAAAAAGGAAGAACTTTCTGGTGATTCAGTGAATCTATTTAATGTTAGAGCTACATGATATGGCCTCATTCATGTGTATAAAAATACTTGGTCTTGGGGTGCTTGGGTGGCTCAGTCGTTGGGTGACTGCCTTCAGCTCAGGTCATGATCCCCAGGGTCCTGGGGTTGAGCCTTGCATGAGCCTGCTCATCGGGAAGCCTGCTTCTCCTTTTCCCACTCCCCCTGCTTGTGTTCCCTCTCTTGCTGTCTCTCTCTGTCAAATAAATAAGTAAAATCTTTAAAAAAAATACACTTGGTCTTATGAAGAGGTTTTTCTCAGGGAAGAAAAGAAGATAATGGTGTTTGAATAATTCTTTGTGAGCATCTTTTACCCTCCTGGGAGCCATACTGTAACCAGTTGAGATGGGAGTGACTGTTCCTGTTTTCACTTGGGAAAACTGAGGGTCAGGGTGTTATGTATCTTGACGACATCACAGAAATGCTAAGAGACAGAGTCATTCTGAGGTAGCATGGACTCAAGTGTGCCAAGCCCCTAGCCCCTTCTGTACCACTGTATAATTCCATAAGCCAGTGCTTCCTTATGATGTATGAATTTAGGAAAAACTCTGCCCATTGTCTGTGAGATGTGGTCATTAGAAAGGGGCAATATAGTGTATTGGTTGAGAATATTGCCGCCAGGCTATATTATATATATATATATATAATATATAATATATATATATAAGTAGCCAGGCTACTTGGATTCAAAGTTTGGCTGTGCGTCTTATTAGCTGTGTGACCTTGGGCCAGTTACTCTGCCTATCTGTGCCTTAGATTCCCAGGGATAATCATCGTATCCATTTCATATGGTTGTTCTGGAGATTAAATGAGTTGATATGTGTAAAGCTTTTAAAATAGTGCTGGGGGGTGGGGGGAGCAGTTGGGAGGCTTAGTCGGGAGAACATGTAATTTTGGGGGGCTTGATTATGAGGGGCTTGAGTTTGAACCCCATGTTGGATGTAGAGATTACTTAAAATAAAAAAAAATAAAATAAAATAGTGCTGGCCCATATTTCACTCTATCTAAGCGTTAATATGATCTGTGCTTTCTGTTGCGGCTTCCATGGTAGCTTGGGATAGAATGTTCCACACTTAGGAAGGCAGCTTGCCAAAGTCATCCCTTCTATAAACAGCCACCACCTCTTTCTTCCTTGGGCTATAGATCAGAGGGTTCAGCATGGGGATGGCCCCGGAGAAGAAGACAGAGATGACCCTGTCCTGTTATCCTGTAGCGTGCGAGAGCTCCGCTGAGCATGCAGGACCAGGATAGTGGGGTGGGGGAGGGGGGAGTAGGGAGCACAGATGGAGAGCCTCTCGCTCTGAGCCTCAAGGGAACACAGCCTGTGGATGGTCACCGGGATGGAGGTGTAGGAGAGCAGGGTAATGCTGTAGGTGACGAGACAGATAATCAGGGCGGAAGCTGTGAGAGGGACGTTCGTTCTTCTCTGCAATACTGCTGGCTGGTCTGCAATACTGCTGGCTAGAAGTGCTCATTGAAACCGACCTACATGTTCTCTTTTGAGGTCTAAACCTGCTTCCCCAGCTGCTCTTTCCTGTGGTTTTCAGAATAGCCTGGGACACCTGCATGGTGGCGGTGTCTGTGTGTGTATTTGCTGTAGATGCATAATGATGGGCTTATATCATAACTGTTTTATTCACTTAACAGTATTAACATTGCTCCACCATAAAAAACAAAACAAAACAAAATGCCAAAAAACAAACAAACAAAAAACCAACCCACAATTCTTCCCTCTCCACAAAATAGCATTATTGTCTTTGTAAAAATCTGTGCTAGTTGTAAACAATTTAAGCAACACAGAAAAGAATTAAGAAGACAGTAAAATCTGAAAATGAAAGTCAGCTGGAATCCACCCACAGAAAATGGAAATTGGTGGACATTCTTATTAGAATCCTCTAAATACCCTGGGGACTATGACAGTCCGGGGACACACCCACACTACGCAAGCTCTTCGGTCATTTACTTCCACCCCCAGGAAGATGCCCTGGGTGTTTCCACATATCAAGCACTCAGTGATAACCTACAGAATCATATCTGCCTGCCAAACCTTCTTTTGTTGTGTATGTTCTGTATGTGCCATCCTTTACTTAACGGCCCCCCTTGGTTGACAGTAATTATTTCCAACTCTTCCCTGTTCTTAGCAATGTCTGACGAATGTCTCCAGGGATGGGGCCCCCGAGGGCCAAGTCCAGGGAGCACACGGTATAGACAGAGTGCTCTTCCTCTCCCAGGAAGGAAGATTGTGGCTCACACCTTGGGGAGCCTGGCTCCTGGGGCTTCCACAATCCCAGGGGCAATCACCACGCAAAGCAAAGCGCCTTGTTAGGCAAATGACTTGTTTGGGCAAAAGAAATTCAGTCCCTAGACTCGGATCTGGCAGAATCTCAGCACATGAGGGCCTGGATGGACCATATTTCCTGTAGGTAGGAAGGGGTTTGTTTCCTTGGCGGACACCTGCTGAGTCACCTCTACAGAAATGACCGACCTTTGTCCCCTGGTCTTCTGCACTGCACCTCAGCCTGCACAGCTGTCTGACTCATCTTCCTGGCAAATGCCAACTTCCGGCGCGGGTCTCTGCTGTGAACACGCTGCGGCCTCCGCGGCCTCTGTGGTCCCTGTGGCTACAGTGTGTGCGAGTCCGCCCCCCTCCCTGCATCTCCTTACCTTCGTCCTGCAGACTGACAGCACCGATCCGGGCCACGGGACTGGGTTTGGCCTGGAGGGGGTGTGGAAGTGATCTCTGCCCCGTTCTGAGCATGGAAGCCTCAGGAGCCCCCAGCAGCCCCCCAGCTTTCCTCTCTTTGCTCTGTTGTGACACCAGCCGAGTACAAGGCAGAGGGGCTTCCCTTAAGAGTCTTAGAGTAAGAAGGAGCAGGTGCATCATGGACTCATGATGAACACGAAAAGGACTGAGAAATAAACTATTCTTTTTTTTTTCTTTTAAGGATTTTTACTTATTTGCGAGAGAGAAAAGGAGAAGGAGAGTGTGAGCAGAGGGAGGGAGATTATCAAGCAGACACCCCATAGAGCGTGGAGACCGACAAGGGACTTGATCTCACAACCCTGAGACCATGACCTGAGCTGAAGGCAAGAGTTGGAGCCTTAACCAACTGAGCCACCCTGGCGCCCCAATAAAGATCTAATCTAAGCTGTTGAGATTTGGGTGTGACTTGTTCATACAGAGGCCTTCATATCCGGATGTATTCTTCAAGGGCAATGTTTTTTTCTTGGCTCGGGTCCCAGTTCTAGCTTATCTGCCCTCAGATCAGCCACGCCTCTCAGGTGGGGCTCCTTCCCATCTCATCACCCCATCCGGGAGCAGCTCCTTCACCTTTACCGAGGCTGCCTCTACCTAGTTGACCCCAGGAAATAAACAAACAAAAAATTTTATAATACATTGTATGTTAATAAAAAAATTTTAAAAATACAGGAAAAATTTTTTTTACTGTTTTTGGCTTCTATTAAATTTAAAAAATTGAGATATAATTGATAGGTAACACTAGATTAGTTTCACGTGTCCCGCATAATGATTTGATATTTGTCTATATTGTGAAATGATCACCACAGTTAAGTCTCTGGTTAACAGCCACTGTACAGCCAGCTGCAATTGTTTTTCTTGTGATGAGAACTTTTAAGATCTACTGTCTTAGCAACTTTCATTTTTATTTATTTATTTTTGAGCTTTTATTTATTTACTAGAGAGAGAGGCAGGCAGAGGGAGAGGCAGAAGCAGGATCCTGCCAATCAGAGAGCTGGACACACGAAGGGCTCGATCCCAGGACGCTGGGATCATGACCTGAGCCAAAGGCAGATGCTTAATCATCTGAGCCACGCAGGTGCCCCTCTTAGCAACTTTCAAATATGCAATACAGTATTGTTAACTATAGTCACCACGCTGTACATTAGAACCCCAGGACTTAATCATGGGAATTTATTGTTGTTTTTTTTTAATATGAGAAGGTTCCAGCTGTGAGTGGCAGGTTCCACCTGACTCCGTTCTTGCCAACCTGATTGACAGGCAATATGTTGCAATGAAAGAAAGTCCTGGACTAAATTTCAAACTTACAAGTTCTGCCAAACAAATGTACCGGTTAGTAAGCGAGCACAAACTACTGGTAAACCCGTCTGTGGTCTGGGAGTGGTCCCTTTCTCTGTCCTCAGGTCTGCTGACGAGCAAATTCTTCATGAAGTGAAATATCCGTGTTCCTATGCCTCTTGTGTCAGCGGGCAGGATCCTCCAGGAAGCGGAGAGAATGCAAACCAAAGGGCTCTGCATTCTACTTACGTGGTAGGAAATGGGAAAGACAATAATGTCTCTAGGTTCTGGGTGCTTGCTTGCGTGTGGCTCTGTGCTGAGGGCTGTACTAAGAAATGTAGGTCTGTGGTCTCAGCTGAGATGTTCTTGAGGAATATCCCGACTGGGAAAATGACATAAAGGCTATGTCAGCAGCCAAATGGGTGTCCTTTCTTGTCTTTGCATCTTTTTTTGATCAAGGGTGGAAATACATCAATGGGGCCAAGTCCAAGAGTTCCGGAAAGCCAGAGTTGAAAAGACTTTTGGGGAACGTCAGGGTCAACATCTTTGGGAAGAGGCCCAGAGGGGAAGGTGCTTGCTAAAACTTATACACAGTCTGTGAACTCTGAGTGGGGCTGGAGACCTGGTCTTTCTGAACAAAAAATATTTCCTCAAGTTACCCAATCATGCCATAGTAATGTGCTGCTGTTCCCGGTCCTGTTCCCAGGATGACCTGGATCCTTTCGGATAAATGCTGATTATTCATTAACCATCAAGGGCACTGTTGGACTACGTACACTTGGCAATGGGCTCTTTTTCAGCTGAAATGATTTCCCTATTGACTGTCCCTGCTCCCTCAGCGTGATGGGTGGGAGACACATTCAGCGTGGTAGCCCTGTCATCATGTCATTGATGGAGAAAGTGAGGCAAAGATCTGTTTCTAGGGGAATAGAATAGCATCCCATAGTGGTGTTTTAAAGTAGTAAGTTGAACCTGAGAATGGAAATCATTTATATCTACAGTGGATTAACTATTGGGACTGAGAGCTGGGATTTCCGACAGTAACATGACCTAAATAATTGTTCCAGGAAATTCAGCCAAGGAAGATATGGCCATAAACCAAGAAATAAGCTCACTGTTTGCTTCACGAAATTCCTGCAAACCAATTTATCTAAACAAATAGTTTGCAAAAAAAAAAAAAAAAAAAAAAGCAAGGGCGGGGGTGGAGGGGATGTGCCTGGGAGGCTCAGAGGCTTAAGCATCTGCCTTTGGCTCAGGTCATAATCCCAGGGTCCTGGGATGGAGCCCTACATCGGGCTCCCTGCACAACGGGGAGACTGCTTCTCCCTCTCCCTCTGCCATTCCCTCCGCTTGTGCTCTCTGGCTCTGTCTACCTCTCTGTCAAATAAAAAATAAATAAATAAAATCCTTGAAAAAAAAAAAGTTTGTTCACATGTGCAAACAGCTCTCCTATTAGGACCGTAGATTACTTGCCCAGGGGAATAATAATCTCAACAAACAATGGTTTACTTCTCGAAATTTGCTTTCAGGCCCCGTCTTCCCTGCTCCTGCCAAGTCTGAACTATAATGTCACAAACTTTGTCCACTCCTAATGGGCTCCCTCATTTGTAAGATCCACTTTGGGGGCAGCTGACTGGCTCAGTGGGAAGCGCATGTGACTCTTGATCTCAGGGTCGTGAGTTCGAGCCCTGCGTTGGGCTCCATGCTGGGTATGGTGCTTACGTAAAACAAACAAACAGAAAAAATTAAAAAAAAAATCCACCTTAAACCACTTGGGTCTGGACTCCCAAACTCTGTAAATATCTTCCACAGATTTCCTCCTTTTGAGACACAAAGGTTCTGTGTGTTCCCTTACTATAGTAGGTCTCATAAACTTAGCTTTGAGCAACAGGTGTTTGATGATCTTTTGAAGAGTTACCAGTTGTCAATGTATCGATCTATTCTTTACCAGGGTTACTGTTCTTTGAGAGCACGTTACTTCTTTTTTCTATTCTTTTCATCTCTCCCCCTTCTCCTTTACCCCTCTCCCCTCCCTCCCCACTCCCTTCCCTCTGCCCCTTCCCTCCCCTCCCCTCCTCTCCCTTTCTCTCCCTCTCCTCCCCACCCCTTCCATTCCCTTCCCTTCCCTCCTTTTTTGAAGTCCTTCGCTTCCTGTTGTGGCTTCTTGATAATTAGGAAGAAAAGTAGAGTCACATTAGCTTTTGGAGGTTACCTTGTCTGTACTTTTTATGAGTACACAGGTTCACTGGTACTGCCAAGAGGGTTCAGATCTCATGTGAAAGTCAGGACCGGAAGACACCTTACATAGATCATATTTTCTAAATCCCTCTTTTTGCACAAGGAATAACTGGGGTTCTGGGAAAAGAGACCCTTTCTGATTTGGAAGGGAGATTCTAAAGTTAGGTACTTTAAGCAACATCCTTCCTTCTCCAAGCCCCCAATTCTTTTTTTTTTTTTTATGAATCTTTTTTTTGTTTTGTTTATTTGTTTATTTATAGCATAACAGTGTTCATTGTTTTGGCATCACACCCAGTGCTCCATGCAGTACATGCCCTCCCTATTACCCACCACCTGGTTCCTCAACCTCCCACCCCCCCGCCCCTTCAAAACCCTCTGGTTGCTTTTCAGAGTCCATAGTCTCTCATGGTTCCTCTCCCCTTCCAGTTTCCCTCAACTCCCTCTCCTCTCCATCTCCCCATGTCCTCCATGTTATTTGTTATGCTCCACAAATAAGTGAGACCATATGATACTTGACTCTCTCTGCTTGACTTATTTCGCTCAGCATAATCTCTTCCAGTCCCGTTCATGTTGCTACAAAAGTTGGGTATTCATCCTTTCTGATGGAGGCATAATACTCCATCGTGTATATGGACAACATCTTCCTTATCCATTCATCCGTTGAAGGGCATCTTGGTTCTTTCCACAGTTTGGCGACCGTAGCCATTGCTGCAATAAACATTGGGGTACAATGGCCCTTCTTTTCACTACATCTGTATCTTTGGGGTAAGTACCCAGCAGTGCAATTGCAGGGTCATAGGGAAGCTCTATTCTTAATTTCTTGAGGAATCTCCACACTGTTCTCCAAAGTGGCTGCACTAACTTGCATTCCCACCAACAGTGTAAGAGGGTTCCCCTTTCTCCACATCCTCTCCAACACACGTTGTTTCCTGTCTTGCTAATTTTGGCCATTCTAACTGGTGTCAGGTGGTATCTCAATGTGGTTTTAATTTGAATCTCCCTAATCAAGCCCCCAATTCTTGATGAATCAATGAATCACTCAGTCCACTCTTGAAGCCAGACCATGGAAGAAAAAGTGCCTTCATTCTTTGTTGTGACTCACAGAGAAAACTCTGGTGGGCATGCAGATGGAACCCAGGAAGGGGTGGAGATCGAGGTAACTGGCTTAGGGAGCTGGGACTTTCTTTGGTGGCAAGAGGATTGGGACTAAAGCAGAGGCACCAAAGGGTCCTTTCATGTCCTAATTCTTTCTGCTTTTTTTTTTCTTTTCTTCTTTTCTATCTCAGTTCTTTTTTCCTGTTCCAAGCTGCTTTTCAGGAGCTCTATAGGAACTAGAAACTCCTGGTCGGAGCCAAGACTCTGTGGGATTAGTGGAAAGCTGGGCCCTAGTGGGAGATATGGAAGTAGCTCCTTGGAATTTTTGGAAGCAGGAGATAAGTAAACTTGTTGCATAATTTCCTGCAAAAATCCGCAGGGTTTTAGACACTGGAGTAGAGCCTAGTCTTTGAAATCAGCTGGACTTGGGTTTGACCTTAGAGTTCTTGGACTCTAGTTTCCTCATATGTGAAATAAACATAACTTACTCACAGATTTTTTCCTGCGGGTCAAAGGAAGTGTGCGTATGATGTATCCCAGAAAGTCTGGGGCATCATATATGTTCAACGGATGTTAGCTAGTAATTACCATTATTGAGAAAACGCCTTGAGAGAAGGGTAGCAGTAGTGTTTTGTAAGGCCCACGCCTTCTAAAGTAACGACAGTGGTAACATTTTTATTACCTGTTGCCCCAAAGCCTAAAATCCAAAGAGGAGGGGGTGAAATATGTGTGAATAAATATGCCTTCATTCCTACGTCCTGAATAAGTACCCAGCACTGCACCGGGCTCCAAGGGGGATGAAATCAAGTATGAGGCTGGGCTCCTGCTTCTGCGAGCCTATGGTTTCCTGCGGAGGCGAGTGACGGCGGTGAGCAGAGTCTGTGGGAATGTAACTCTGTCGGGACGATTCTGGACTTTCCCAGTGATAAATGTGCTCATGTGTGTGGACTGGTGAGTAGACAGGTGCTGGGAAAGAGTACACTTCATTGAAGTCACTCAAGGGCGACCTTTGGCCGCTGTCTCTTATCTGGGCATAGATATGTGGGAGAGAGGTCAAGGTCAGGTACAAGGCTATGAGAGGAGGGGTCTTCAAACTCCAGACAAACTTTGTGCATAAGCAGAAGCCTGGAGGGATCTGGACACACTCCTTTGCTCTGAGTCTTGCTCCTCACAAGCTAGGTTTGACTTTCCACTGGCCTTAATGACAAGAAACCCAATATGTGTCTTGCCCTCAGGGTACCACCTGTTGGTCCAACTTCATGCCTGACCTTGATTTCAGTCACGATGCTGCTTTACTCATTTTGACCCATGTTTTGAAATCTTATCCTTCTCTCCTGGTATTTGACCCTTGACTTTTCCTTGGTTTGGAGTCAGCACTCTACTTACCACCATCTGATAACTTGCCCTGGCTCTGACCTGCCCCAGGACGGCAGGGTCAAGCCCATCCTGAGAGCGTGGCTGAGCACAGTGTGAACGGTGTGAATCCTGTGGAGCCACCGTAGAGGGAGAAGCGGGAAGACGAAAGGCATAGACGGAAGAGCTCTGCTTTGGCCTTCAGGAAATGCTTCCCTCAGAAGGTGACTAGGATGCCCGTGACGGGGAGAAGGGTGAGCGGAAGGGAGTAAGAGAACGGCCCCTGCCTTGGCAATGTCAGTGCAAGTAAGCAGGTGGCTGGGCAGAGGCGCAGAGGCCACAGAAGTCATGATGAAGGTTGCTAGGGCTACAGAGGAGCAAGAGGAGGCTGGCCTTTCCCAGGACCCCCTCACTGACAACAGCAGACAATGAGACTTTCAAGCCCAGAGTGGATGATGCCGGGGAAGTGGGGGAAACCATCCATTCAACAGCGTACTTCGTGCTAGGGTTTCTGGTGGTCTTAGGGTGGGCTTCCAAGATGGAAAAAGTGGATGCCAACAGTCGTCTTTAAGGCTAGGCCTGAAGTCGGCACGTTGTCACTTCTGCTCGGTCATAACAAGTCACAAGTGGGGTTGCCTGACGAAATACATGGGGCCCATTTAAATCTGATGAACAAATTCAGATAAACAAAATACTTTTTAGGATAAACTATACAATATGAGGACATGTTTATACTAAAAATTATTTGTCGTTCGTCTCAAATTCGATTTTAACTAGGCATCTGTATTTTTATCCCAACCTTGATGGGAGGGGTGAATCTTCTGGAGGGTGTCTGCCCGTTTGCCCCCTCTTTCTTACTAGTCACCTCTGGCCAGCCCCAGCTGGACGTGGCCTGCCTTGGATTCTTTCTCCCAGGGAAATCCTTATTCACTTGCATCTGGCTCCTTCCATCCTGCACCAAGTTGTCCCTTTAAGTGATGCCTGGAGAGATGTTCCCACCTGGTGAGTCACAGCACTCAGTGCGGGAGAGCTTAAGTCTTCCGCAGGGGGATCCAGTGTTCAGGCTGCCTCCCTACGTGGTTCCAGGGTCCCTCCCCCAGGGGTCTCTGAGGTTAATTTAAATGAGTTTGAGAGCCTTGGGAACAAGAGGAACATGGAAGAGACTTGAAGAGACAACCCCTTTCCCATCTATAAACACGTAGGCTTTGGCCATAACCTCTCTCTTCCACGTGGGATAGGTGGCAGTCCAGCAAGGCTAACTAACTTTGATGGGGAGATGGAGCCAGTCCCCGCCAGCAGTAACCATTTGCTCAACATCCTGTGCTCGCTGGCAGTGGTCTGTGGTGACCCAAGCCTCGGCTGCCTGGCCAGGACCCCAAACCAGTCTTCCTTCCAGCACCTGGGGCTGGATCTGCCCCTCCACCCAACCTTTGGCTTCCCTTCCACCCACTAAAAAGTTCTACACCTTCGGGTATTGAGTGGGCTCCTGGTGGTCTTAAGACATGGTGTAATTCAAATACTCTTGAGACAGGTAACACTTTGACTTAATCTCCAACCAACATTCCACTGCCTCCCATTGGGTTCTGTGTCAGATGGTTTTAGTTAAGGGAAGAGGGAAGGAGATATTTGGACAGGAAGGTGTGCTTGGGGCCGAAGAGGCTGGGTGCCTTGTCTCCTGGCAAACGTTGCCATATCCTCAGCTGCTCCTGCTCTCCCCTCTCTGCCCTGCCTTCCCTCCATTTCTCAGAGGCCACCCTGCAATCCACTTCTGGGAAGCCTGTTTACTTTGAAGTCTGTGACCGGGCTGCCCAGGACTATGAGGTGAGTGTGCTCAGTAATCGTTGACATTAGGAACAGAGCACGAGTTTACCAGGACAACGAAGGAGGTGTTGACACCCTAGTGTCTCTGTTCCTGGGTCCTCTGTGTCTCCTTGGTCCTAAGGGAAATTATTATTCAAAGGAAAATTTTCTGTTATGCACATAGCTTATTTTCATGAAAAGATTGCAGTCCCTTAACTCCTGAGTCTGGGATGGTGTGTTGGGAGGGGGTGGGGACCAGCTGGGGTCTGCTGTATTCTTAGTACGTGTGACTGTTAACTTACATGTCACTTTGACTGGGCTCAGGGATGGCCAGAGAGCTGGTAAAACATTACTTCTGGCTATGTCTGAGTGGGGTTTGCAGATAAGATTAGCATTTGAATTGGTAGGCTGAGTAAAGTTCACCCCCACTAATGCAGGTGGGCCTCATCCAATCCATTGGGGGGGCTCAGTAGAATAGAAAAAGAGAAGAAGGGCAAGTTGGCTCTTTTGGCATGAGTTGGGTCATCCATCTTCTCCTATCCTTGGACATCAGTGGGCTTGGCTCTTGGGCTTTTGGAATCCCACCAGGAATGATTCCATCAACCCCCAGTTTTTAGACCTTTTGTTTTAGACAGAATTACACCTCCATTTTTCCTGGTCCTCTGCCTGCAGATGGCAGATGGTGGGACTTCTCAACCTCCACAGTTGCATGAGCCAATTCCTATAATAAATCTCCTCTCCTATCTATCTATCATCTATCTATCTATCATCTATCTATCTATCTGTCATCTATCTATCTATCTATCTATCTATCATCATCTATCTATTTATCTATCATCTAATCTATCATGTTCTATAGGTTCCATTTCTCTGGGGAGCCCTAATACAGTATGTTAAGAAAAATGACCCCAAGCCATAAATTAAGCTGGGACATGATTTCAGTTCCATCACTGAGCATTGATCAACATCGCTTACCGTGCATTATTCAGTTTTCTAAGAACATGTTGTTTCACTTGGATATTTATGATGTTACAGGTGAACATGGAGGTTTCATCTGGAAGAGATGTTGTTGTTTTTTGGTTCCCTGTAGGAAGAAAGCTCCGCTGTGTCGGCTCAGCCCAGTCCGCTCAAAGCTCCCCTTTTCCCTCTCAGCAGCCTCTACGACAGTCAGCTTTTGTTTCTCTCTCTTCCGCATTAATACCATCCACGTTTCCCTGGATGATGCATAGGCCAAAGTAAATCAGTCGATTTAGGAATTTGGAGCTGGGGGTAACCCAGAAAAGCACAAACCATTTATACCCAATCCTCTGCTACCTCAGGTTCTCCAGACAGGCAGAAATACAGGGATTTTTAGCACACAAGCCAATTTTATTTGACTCTCAGAAAGATAGCAAACCTCAGTTGACATCTGGATTTCACAATAAATTTCACCTCTTTCTTACACTTTCAAGATAGTAAGATTGATTTCTATTACAATGAAGAAGGGTTTTGTCTAAAGACATAAAGGCAATTTGATCTTGATTGAAGAAACCTCTACGGCCTTTCAGCTTTTTATTTTGTTTAAGTTGGTGATTTATCGAGAAATAATAGCTCATTATTGCTGTAACACATTTTCTGGTCCCTGGCTGGTTATAATGGAGTTTTCTGTAGCTGGGGCTCCATTCGGCCCCATAAAGTCAATGATTGCTATCTCCTTCCTATACTCAAACACCACAGGGACCATTTCTCCAACATCATACAGACGGGCAGTATCTTCTATATAATCTTTTAGGTCGCTATGGCATTCAATGCCCCTTTCCACATTTGAGAACAGATAGGAGGAAGACAGAATCTGACTCCTGCTCTGGGACCACTGAAAGAGGTCCTAGGGCTCTGTAAGATAGAAGTGGGGGATGTAGCATAGCAGGGGATGTAACATATCCATGCTGAATGGGGTCTATTGGTGGATGTACAAGAGGGATGTTGCCAAAGAGGTGAATATTCCTGCCTGGGACTTGAACTTCAGGGAATGATGGGAAGGTGTAGGAACAGGTAGAGATAAGTGGTTGAATGCTATAGAGGGTGGGACAGAGAGGGTAGTGTCGGTGACTTTGTCCTGTGACTGAGAAGTGCTGAATGCTCAGTGGGGGCAGTGCTAGCCATAGCAATGGGGAGTGCTCAAAGGGTATGTTCCCCAATGGGGCAGACTACACAGACCATTGTGTGTTCAGCTGTGTTTGGCCACTCTTGGTTCCTGTCCCAGCTAGGATCTCTAGGCCTCCCTTCTATTTTACGAGCTCCCAGATAGCTTTCTTTTTTTTTTTTTTTTTAAAGATTTTATTTATTTATTTGACAGAGAGAGATCACAAGCAGGCAGATAGGCAGGCAGAGAGAGTGAGAGGAAAGCAGGCTCCCCTCAGAGCAGAGAGCCGGACGCGGGACTCGATCCCAGGACCCTGAGACCATGACCCGAGCCGAAGGCAGCGGCCTAAACCACTGAGCCACCCAGGTGCCCCTCCCAGATAGCTTTCTAACAAATTCCTTTTCTGCTTAAGTTAAGAACCCTAATGTGTACGGCGGCCTTGACATCTTTATTCCTTAGGCTGTAGACCAGGGGGTTCAGCATGGGGATCACAATGGTGTAGAACACGGAGAGGGTCTTGTTATAGGCTGAAGCACTTTCTGGGTTGGGTTGGACATATACAAAGAACACAGACCCATAGAAGAGGGACAGGGCAGTGAGGTGGGAGGCACAAGTGGAGAAAGCTTTGCGCTGGGCCTCCAGGGACCTCATCCTACAGATTGTGGCCAGGATGTAGGCATACGAGACCAAGATGGCAGACACTGTGGGGACAGTAACCAAGGCGGAAAAGAAGAGCAGGATGACATTGGCTACGGTGGTGTCTGAGCAGGCCAGTTGGAGCACTGGGGGGATGTCACAGAAGAAGTGATCAATGATGTTGGGACCACAGTAGGGCAAGATGAAGACATTCCCTGTCTGCAGAGCTGAAATGAACACCCCCACAGCATAGGTGCTCACCACCAGCTGGGTGCACAAGCGCTTGGACATGATGGTGTGGTAGAGGAGAGGGTGGCAGATGGCCACAAATCGGTCATAGGCCATGATGGCCAAGAGCAGGCACTCCCCTGTGCCATGGAGGATCATGAAGGCCATCTGGACCACACAGCCTGCGAACGAGATGGACTGATCCACAGTGAGGAAGCTGGTCAGCAGCCTGGGGGTGAACACGGAGGAATTGCAAATGTCCAGGAAGGAGAGCACGCGCAGGAGGAAGTACATGGGGGTTTGGAGGGCAGAGCTGGTACGGATCAGGTCTATCATGCCCAGGTTGCCCACCAGCGTCACAGCGTAGATCAGCAGGAAGACGCCAAAGAGGAGATGTTTTTGGTCAGCCTGGTCTGTGAGGCCCAGCAGGATGAATCTTGTCACCGTGGTGTGATTCTGCCCTGATGTCATTCCACTGGGGTGTTATACACAGGACAATGGCCAAGGGGCGGAGAAACAGGAATGTTAACATTCTCATCAAACAGATAGGCTTTAACATCTGCTATCACCGAAGAGCCTGTGTATCTCTAAAGGGGAGACTGGACCCCAATCCCCACTTCAATCCCATCATGTCACACTCATGCTGAGGTTCTGAGGGTTCTTTGTCCCCCTCAGAACGATGTCTACATTTCTCAGCTTCCATATGTGTTCCTCCATGCCATCCTGCTCTCAGTTTGCAATTCTGAAAGATTTACTTCTACAAACACACTGCATAATTGCAAATGTCTATGCCTTTTCAAAATCTAAATTTTCTTGTTGGAACGTCCTTTGATCTCTCCAAACCGAGCTTAGATGTCCATCCCCTCCCTCTCTCTCCTGAATTTCACAGGTACTCTTTCAGTTAAATTCATGGCACTATATTTTAACATGAAAAAAAATGCCTCTCCATCTTTCCTGTTGGAATTTCTTACCCCTGGTAGGAGGAATTTGTGTGCTGGTATCTATCACAATGCCAGTGTCAACGAATAAATATAAATTAATGACCAATTAGATAAGAAAATCTTCCTCATTTGTGTCATGGCAACAGCTCATCCTTTCAGTCATCTTTACCCAAACCTTTTAGTCATTTTTGGCCACTTTTTCCCTCACCCTTCAAGGAAGCCCTCAATAAATCCTATTGGCTCTACCTTCAAGATGTATACCAACTTCTCACCCTTTCTTTGCAAGACATCCTCATATCTTGCTTGATAAATTGCAATTGCTCTTACCTGCTATAAACATTGGGGTACAGATGCCCCTTCTTTTCACTACATCTGTATCTTTGGGGTAAATACCCAATACTGCAATTGCTGGGTCATAGGGAAGCTCTATTTTTAATTTCTTAAGGAATCTCCACACTGTTCTCCAAGGTGGCTGCACCAACTTGCATTCCCACCAACAGTGGAAGAGGGTTCCCCTTTCTCCATATCCTCTCCAACACACATTGTTTTCTGTCTTGCTAATTTTGGCCATTCTAACTGGTGTAAGGTGGTATCTCAATGTGGTTTTAATTTGAATCTCCCTGATGGCTAGCGATGATGAACATTTTTTCATGTGTCTGATAGCCATTTGTATGTCTTCATTGGAGAAGTGTCTTTCATATCTTCTGCCCATTTTTTGATATGATTATCTGTTTTGTGTGTGTTGAGTTTGAGGAGTTCTTTATAGATCCTGGATATCAACCTTTTGTCTGCTCTTACCTGGTGTCCTGCTTCCCTATTAGGAGGAGCAGTTAGGGGGAGCCTGTCCCAGTACAGAAGAGAAAGGCAGGATGCTCACAATGACTGCGAGTTTGGCCACTGCTCTGTCACTTCCTTTCTCCTCTCTGTCCTCTTGTCTGCTCTTTTCCCTCTTGCTTATCCTGATTCAGCTATTCATGCCTCCCCGCCTGTCTTGGGACACCAGGAGTGATTCAGGACCTCTGCACTACTGTCCCTACCCCTCACTCCTCTCGCCCCAGGTAGCCACAGGGCTCCTTCCCTCATTTTCTTTAAGTTCAGGCTCCCGTGTCACCTGTGTGTCATGCCCTCTCTAAACATCTTATTTACAATGAAACCCTGTCCTACCCCAGCACTCACTATCCTTTTTCTCTGTTTCTTTTTGGGCCTCACAGGACTTTTTCTCTTCTAATACGCAACATACACATGACTTATTGCTTTTGCCTGTGAGCTCTGTCTTGATGTTAGGATGCTAGAATCGCGAAGCTGGGCATTTTTGTCAATTTTGTTCATTGCTGCATCTTCAGTGACTGGCACACGGGAGGCTCTCAGTAAACACTTGTGGCATGGGGTAAGGGAAGCTGTAAAAAAGACACAGAATCTCTTTGAGACAGATCAGGCTGCAAAGACGATCATTGCTAGCCAGATGGGTGGGTTCAGGATGTGCTTTGCCCAAATCAGGTGGTAAAAATTGGAGAACAATTATGATAAGATGTGGGTAAGAGTGGAATTGGAGGAGGATGCCCCATGAAACCTGGTGTCTCTGAAAGCTGGGGCCTGGGAGACCTGGTTGTCCAGTTGTACTCACACTCCACTCTTCCAGCCCCGGAGTTTTGGCCTAAATCCCTGCCCTTATCTTGAATCTCTGACAACCACACATTTTTAACTCCGGTTGCTGTGGAGGCTTTAAGGGGATTCTTTTCAGATGCGTGTATGCTTTCACTCCTATATTGATAATTTTGGTAAGATCTCTTTTTAAGATGACAAATTTTTGTAACAATTAAATTATTTAATATGAATTGGAATACATATTTGAATATATACATATTGGAGATACCATCTGAGGGTTTGAAACAGTTAAGAGTATCTGCTGAATTTGACTCAAAATAAGGAGGATGATTGGCTAAATTGGATTGGTTGAGTTTATGTTTGATTCGACTCTGCTGAAGTGCAGAAGAATATATATAGGTTTTTATTTAGTAATTTTCTGGAGTTGTTTAAATGCTCATGGGAAGGGCTTGGGAAATCAGGTACATTAAATCTGTGATTGTAGTTTAAAAGGTTGAAGAGCATTTAATTAATCGTGTTTATAAATGGTGTTGAAATGCTTAGGAGAATTTGCTTCTATGGATTTTGTGTCTGCGTGACTTTGAATTGTTTAAGAGAATTTGACTGTAAACAGTGCTTAAATTATTTGGGGAAGTTTAATCTGTTAGATTTTGAGGCTAAGGGAATATTAAGATCAAGTGTGATTGTTTTAAATTCTAACAAACATTACTAGATCTAAAATTCAATTGATTAAATTTGAAAGTTGCGTTTAATGGCCCGAGAAAAACTAAGTTCTGAATTTACAACTTAAAACATTATGATTAATTGATGAATGGCTTTAGATAATCCTTTCCATGCACAGATCTGGACATCAAAAAAAAGTCATTGGTGTAACACAACCCATTGTGGGAGCTCAAACACTGGTGGATTTAAATGCATTGAGGCGAGAATCACAAAGGAGCCACAGGACTGGGCACCTTTATTCTCGGAAGAGTCAGGTTGGGAGCACAGAGGAGTTGGGGTGTGGTCCCAGCTATTCTACACTTTGTGATAAGCCACTGGGCAAGCACTGGAGAAAGCTATGCACTGATCTGCTCAGTGCAGCGAACAACTCTTGTCTGGGCTTTTGGGATTCCCGGGAAGACTGAGTTGGTCAAAACAGATGTGCTTTGGAGACAATGAGAAGCTTATAATGATCCCGAGTGGCTGCTGAGCAAGGAAGGCATGTTACGATGGAGGAAACTTATTTGTTGGACCTCTACTCTGGACTCCTCTCTAGGTCAGGCCCTCCCTTCACTCCAGCCTCCTTTGAGAACTGAGTAACCTTTGCTTGAGGTCCCAGCAGGATGAACTGGTATCTGAACTTGAATGACCATCTGGATAGTGTTTGGTAGAATCCTCTATTCACTGGGGAGGGATCATAGCTGGGGGAAAGAGAATACAGAACACAAGCTGGAGAAATTACTTCACGAGAATCAGGAGATAAAATAGGGTGACCAGAGCAGAGTAGTAAAAACCCAATCATTCAGCCAGTCAAAGTCAGCACAAGGACCTTACAGAAAGGCTTTTGAGGTGAACTCAGATGTGCAGAATGTCTTCCGTCAGCAGAGTACTGAGGTCTGCAGTTCTTGTCCTCAGTGGCGGGTTTCTGGAATCCCACCAGGGAAATTGGGACCCCCAGAGCCTCTAGATCCTGAATACAAACCTTTTGGAGTTTCCATGTGGTGGAACATTGAACATGGGTGACACAAGGCAATGCTACTCCGATGCATGTTCCAAGAACCAACTCTGCTGGGGACACAAGAGGGTTCTTAAAAGTGTTCCTTGAGTGAATCAATTTCATTGAATTTTTGGGTGGATGGAGGTATAGAAAGAACAAGGGGATTATCTTTCAGTTTTAGTTGTTGTTTTTTCGAGTGGCAAATATATTCCAATGGTACAAAATTCAGAAGGGACTACGTTGAAAATAAGTCCTCAACCTGCCTGTTCCCTTCTGATTCCCCAGCCACTCAGCAATCTGCCTCAGAAGCTACCAGTTTCTTGTGTATCTTTCCATGGTTAGTCACTGCTTATATAAGCAGTACATGAACCTATATTTTCTCCTCTCTTTTAAAAGATGCAAATGATAGCAAACTATACACATTGTTCTGTACCTTGTTTCTGTTTTTTATTTAACAACTTATTTTGGGGCTCTTTCCAGGACAGTAATTAAGGGCTGCCCATCTCCCCCCCCCCCCCCCCCAAAGCCTGCATAGTGTTGCCTTCTGTAACATTTTAGCGGTTTCCCGCTGAGGGATATTGAAATTCTTGCCACTTTTTTACAATGAGCAAAAAACCAGCACCTATCTTCAAGCCATTTAGGGTGAAGGCAATTTGCAATCGAGAGCCTGAGACCCTTAATAAAAGATATTTGCATGCACCTCTGACAAGGCTTTCATGCTGGACTTTTCACTGTTTTTGGGGAGTGGAGGAGGGAGAAGAAACCTGCCATGTTCGCAGAGGGGCTCTGCTTAGCTGTCTCTTGCTTCTTTCTCTTTTTCCTCCCAGCTGGATGGGACAGAGGCTTACAAGCTACGCTTACTGATCTTTAGCACCTGGTCATCAGAGTGAGACTTACGCACTGGCAGCTTGGATATCACTAGCAGCTTGGATATCACTGGGTGCTCCTTAGCCGTGCAGAATCTGGTTCCACCCCAGACCAGCTACAGAACTGGATTTGCATATTAACTAGCCTTGAAGCTGACTTTTATTCTCGTTCCAGTTTGAGACAGGCTGAGGGGCAGCCGGAGTGGATTGAGCTCCTGTGCTAGTTGTTTGATGCCTGGGGAGAGGGACAGAGAGGAGAAGCCTCCTAGTGCCTAATTGTGAAACTCCCTCACAGGGGCCTCTGGGTCAAGGCTGATCCTGAAAGTGACTGCAGGTTTGGTGTGAATGTCTGGAAGTGACTGTGGTGGGCTGAAGGAGGAGTGTTGTGAAGGCAGGGAACTTGCCATAGGAGGGAGCCCCTGAGAAGTAGACACTTTCCTTCCAACCTGGATGCAAGAATGTCCGACAGCCCCCAGGCCACAGTCTGGTCCCTCACCCAGGAGGAAAACTCACTATCCTCTGTGTAGGATATTGAAGTTGCTTTTTTAAAAAAAAGATTTTTATATTAGTGAATGGAAGGGACATATTGACCTTAATACCAAGCCTAGGGACAGCCTCACTGATGGGATCTCAGCAGACAACTTATGGATCCAGAGTCCCAGAGCCCAGGAGTAGGAGCAGACTTGGAATGTCTGACATTGAGAACCCAGCCCCATGGAGCAATGGCACGCTGGGGGACAGAGAGATTCTATACCCCTCTCTCTCCACCCATCCTCAACCATGGCAAAGTGTACCACTGAAGAGTTAAACCTTTCATTGCCTTTTTAGGGGGGCTTCTTCCAACCACTGCTGCCTGCTGGGGCCGGTGGCTTGTTTTGGGGAAGCACCATTGCCTTGAAGTGAAGCAGCGAAGAGCATGGGACTTTGTATTAGCCTGATCTGGATTGAATCCCACTGTCGGTCATGACAAGCTTTGTGACGTTGGGCAAGTCATTGAACCTTACTCAATTTTGTCTTCTGCAAAATGGTAATGACCGTAGTGGCTCTCAGGGCTGTCATGAAGGTTACATGACATGATGCTTGAGAAGCCCTTGTTAGTGTGTTTGGCGGAGAGAAAAAAAATGCAGTGTTTGTTATGATTTCTAAATGGGGACTTGGGACAGGGAAAGAAGAGAAGTAAAGGAGAAGAGGTGGGGACTGCCAGTAAGTACACTGACCTGTGGAGAAGCAGAGACCATCTCCCACTGAGCCCAGCTCCTGGAACCCCCAGAGTGACGTACCCTCCCTGTGACATTGGCTGCCTCGGACCTGCTCCAGAGGCCAGTGCTCCCAGTCAGTCCTGGCAGACTTTTGGATCTCTTCTCCCTAGGAAGTCATCCGGCTGAGCTCTTATCTGGCCTTCCTACCTGGACCTGTGAGAATTACCTCATTTTAGATGGTCCCATGGGCTGAGCAAGAAGCCAATGACTGGTGGTCCAGGATGCCCAGGGAGTGATGCCTGGAGATGCAACTTCTGTTGGTATGTGGGGGCCAGGACCCCCTGGGGCTCTGGGTATGGGGCTGACCCTCCCCATTTACCAAGTCTCTCCCCTGAGGACCTTTCCTCAAGTTTAATGAGCGTGAGGCTCCAGAGGGAAGAATTGCACAGAAAACCACTCAGCACAATATCACCTTCCTAGGGGCTTGAGGCAATTAATTTCCCCCCTCGTTAATAGCAGAGAGGCTGTTCGTGATCTCCTTCCTCTTTCTCATAAGACCTGAGACCCAATAAGGCTACTAATTTTTTATTTGATGACACAGAAAATCACCAGTAATAATAATGACAGCAACTAACATGCATATAGTTTAGCAATAGCTTGCATGTACGTTCTTTTATTTTCTCTTCAAGTTGCTAAAGGCACTAAAGATGAAAGATAAAACCACCCCCTTGGGTGCTCTCCACCTGCATTCCTCTTCCTGTGTTCATTCACCCTGACCCAGGTCCACATGTCACAACTTTGGGGGACCTCATTCACACTGCATTCTGGGTGACTGTCACCTCTGGCGTACTCCAACCACCCCCGCTGTGGGTGCCAACATAGACCGTCCTTATCCCCAGCTTTGGATGCTTCCCTCTGGAGCCAGCCTTTCCTTCTCACAGCTGTTCTGCAATCTGTCCCCCGTCACCTGAGATATCCCACCTCCCTTTCTCTGTGATGGCTGTGGCTTCCGGTTTCTTTCTATTTGATGGCAGGGATGCGTCATGCCCAAGTGACTCTGAGGTGTGATAGGACTTGACTTTATCGTGAGGATCAGGTTGAACATCCTGTACCTGTACCTGTACCTGTAATGCATACTTGTTTATTTAAGAATACTTCTATCACAGGTACGCCTGAGTGGCCAGTCGGTTAAGCAGCTGCTTGACTCTGCTCAGGTCATGATTGAGCCCCACATCGGGCTCCTTGCTCAGTGGGGATCCTATTTCTCCCTCTGCCTGCTGCTTCCCCTGCTTGTACTCTCTCTCATAAAAAAAGAAGAAAAAGAAGAATACTTCTATCATAGAAGATGAAAAACTGTCAACTCTATTTCAATTAAAAAAACGAAAACCAAAAAAGAACCCAACCCTGCCAACACCCTTGATTTTGGACTTCTGGTGTCCAGAACCATGAGAATATACATTTTTGTTGTTTAAGCCAAAAAAATAATAAAAAAGAAAGAAAAAAGAAGAGAAGACAAACTAAGTATAGAGCCAGGGAGCTTGTGAGAAGCGAAGTGGAGAATATGTACAATGAATATTTATGGGAAGGCATGAAAGGATGGGGAAGCAGCACAGAATTGTGAAGCACAAGAGACAGTTCCACGACGCGCTCGGGGTTCATGAGATCTTAAGTCAGCACGCTGGGCTCCTGCCTGCTTTTGGCTCCACTTGTTCTTTGCCCAGGACCCGCCAAGGAAGGGCACGGGTGCCCCACCTGTCACTGGCGAGGCTTGCTTGCTCCCCCATCGTTCCGATGGAACACCTATGGCTCTGGACTCCTCCTATCCTCTTTGTTTATCTCCCACTCCACGTGCTCAGGACCATGGATCAGTAGGACGGCTGATGTGGCAGAGAAGGAGAACACGAGACTGGCAGAGAGATGCAGGCACATGTACGCGTACACACACACTGGATCCAGGTAGTGGGTTCTCCGTACTGCCCCAGCATCTTTCCGCTTGTTTCTGTCTCTTTTTACTAACAAACCAGTCTTTCTTTACTTTTATTTTTTTTTAAGTTTATTTGTTTATTTATTTGGCAATGAGAGAGAGAGAGAAAGAGAGAGAGAGAGCAGGTGCACAAGCAGGGGGAGCTGCAGGCAGAGGGAGAGGGAGAAGCAGACTCCCCGCTGAGCTGGAAACTTGATAGAGGGCCCCACTCAGGCACTGCTGGCCCAATCTGGGGGCCCATGCAGGTGGGGACTGATGCGGGGAGGGCTCTATGCGGGGGTGGGGGGGGTTGATGCAGGGGCCCCCTGCGGGGGCTCCATGTGGGGGCTCCATCCCAGGACCCTGGGATCATGAGCTTAGCCGAAGGCAGACACTTAGGGAACTGAGCCACCTAGCGCCCCCTTAACAAGCCATTCTTTTTGAACACCTTAATTTGGTCCTCCAGTCTCTCTGCTCTACACCCCCCATGGCTGTGCTCGAGGAGACTGGCACTGCACCAAGATAATCTCCCAGGTGGCAAGTGCACTTGAACCCCATCTTACGGACCATAGCAGGTTTTGTCCCATCAGTGGGCAGCTAGGTACATGAAGAGCAGGAAGGAAACTTCAGGGAGGTGGGAGAGAGGTGAGAAGGGAATCTTGGGCTCTTGGCACCAATCTGCTCCTGGGACCATTTTTTCATGACTGCCCACGCATCTTCTTTGGGATCTCAGCCAGGGTTCTTCTTCAGTTTCTCCATCCTCCTCTAGTCCAGGGCTTCGAATCTCAGGTTCTTCTCCTTCTGCTGAATTCTCTGCTCTGAATCTGACAAAACTACTTTGTTCTCTGCATTGGATTCCATGAGGCAGGGTCTGAGGACTGGAAGAGCCCGAAGGATCAACTAGGGCTAGGCTGCTGCTCCAAGGTGAAGCTGTACGGGGCTGCCCCCTTTCTTCCTGTGTGTTTGGAGACCCTTTATTTTCTACCTCACTGGGAAGCGGGTCGGATGCAAAACACTTTTGTTAGGCAGGTAGCTCGTTTGTGTGATGGAAATCCAACCTCAAGACTTGAGAAGCCAGGATGGAGTGCTGGGGTTGAGAAATCTGTGGAAGTCTTGGAGGACATGGTGGGTGCCCTGTGGAGGGACCCACAAGGTCCCTCCACAGGGTCCTGATGTGGTGTGTCCTTTGGATCCTGGCTATCCCACGCCATTCAAGGTTACAGTCTACTGCTTTGAATATTGAACTTGTATCCAGTGACCTTGCTCAACTCACACTAGTTTATCTGCAGATTCCTTTGGGTTTTATATGTACACAGTCACATCATCTGCAAATAACAGATGCTTTATTTCAATATTTATTACAAGGGCTTGGACCTCCAACACAATATTGAATAGAATCGTGTTAGTGGACAAACTTATCTCATTCTTGATCTCAGGAGGAGAGCATTCAAGATATTACCATCAAGCACAATGTTCCCTATAGTATGCTTCTGGTTTTGGTAGCTGTGATTCATCAGATTAAAGAAATGTTTTTAAATTTCTGGCTCACTAGAATTTAAGATTCGGAATTTAAATGTCTATTTTAAAAGAATCACTAAGAAGCATTAAATCGTGTCAAGAATATTATTCTGCATTTAGTGAGCTGATCATCGAGTCTTTTTTTTTTTTAAAGATTTTATTTATTTATTTGACAGAGAGAGATCACAAGTAGAGAGAGGCAGGCAGAGAGAGTGAGAGGGAAGCAGGCTCCCTGCCGAGCAGATCAGGCGCCCCTGATCATCGAGTCTTTCTTTCTGTTGTCTAAAAAGCTGATCACTTACATTGATTAATATTCAAACATTAAATGAATCTGTTTCTGGAACAAATACAAGAATTAACCCAGGGGCACCTGGGTGGCTCAGTGGGTTAAGCCTCTGCCTTCGGCTCAGGTCATGATCTCAGGGTCCTGGGATGGAGCCCCACATAGGGCTCTCTGCTCAGTGGGGACCCTGCTTCCCCTTCTCTCTCTGCCTGCTGCTCTGCCTACTTCTGATCTCTCGCTGTCAAATAAATAATATCTTAAAAAAAAAAGAATTAATCCAGAAATACAACTTTGAGATGTGTGACCCTTCTTAGAGATCACTGGATTTAATTTGCCAACATATTTGTCAGGGCGTTTGCCTCTATTATCATAAGAGAGGTTGACTTATAATTTTCCTCCATGTTCTTGTGGCATTATGGATTCAGGTGACGCTAGCTTCATAAAAGACTTGGGAAATGATCCCTTTTGTTTCCTTAAATGTTTGGAAATTTCACTTGTGAAGCCCTCCTGGGCCAGGAGTTTTCTTTGTGGGAAGATCCAGTTTCTTGATGAACTATAGAATCATGTATGTTCTTACTCTTCTTTTCTAAGTTCTGCTAACTTTGGTAAATATCGGAGATGCTGAAGTCAAGTTCACATGAGCTTCATTCCTCCATGCATGGGTGGAAGGACCCCTAGATGTGGGTGAGGACCCAGCTCAGTATTCTGATGGTGCCTGGCAGGAAGTTATGATGGGTGGGTTTTAAAAACTCCCCTGTTTGTCGGCAGTGGCATAAGCGTCTATCAGTTTGACCACATCCAGAAAACTAGATATTCTTTTGGAAGCCATCAGGTTGAGTCTCTGTTAGGATTACTCTAGCAAGTCCAGCTCCAGTGGAGACGGAGGTGAAAAGTTGCATGGCATGCAATAGAGGAATTGCGTGACCAGCACGGAGTCTGAATTTTCTGAATGTAGATAGGGCAAAAGAAATCAAGGACATAGCAAGGATGAAGAAGTCAGCCCTTTGGGAATTTGTGGTTAATGAGAGGAGACTGGCTCACTAGTGAGTCTGGGCAATTTCAGGAGGGGCAGAGGAAGAGGGGCTGGGACTGGAGATTAAGGATGTGAGCGATGGGCATGGTGAGCTGGAGAGTCTGAACTGGGTAAGGAGGGGAGTGAGGCCAGGATGAGGTTGAGAGACCTTGGGAGGGTGATAGGACCAACGGACTGGAGGTCTTTGGGGGTTCGCAGAGCTTGGATACTGGAGTGTTGGCTGGAGCATGTAAGCTTTGAAGCAGAGGTTATGGAGGGGCTGTTACTGAGAACGTCCAAGTCCGCAGCACGGTCATAGCAAGGAGGAGCCGAGAGAGATGGGCTGCACAGAGGAGGTGAGGAATTCTAGAAAGATCAGTTATGACATTGCTCTCCACCTTGGTTGTCATCATCTAGAAGGATTAAAAAAAAAAATCGATGCCTTGGTCCTTTATATAGGCTAAATGAAGCAGAATTTCTGTGGGTTAGATTTTAATATAGGCATACATATCTTAAAGCTCTGTAGGTGAGTCTCCTGTGCAGCAAGGACTGAGATTAAATTCGGGTGTGTGGCTTTTCCATTTTCTGATGAAAGGGGAAGTTAAGCACGTGGAACTATCTGGCTGGGGACGTGGTAGTGAAAGGGTTAATGAAAAATGCAGGATCCTGGGATTACAGAGGAAGGTTGTTTTAGACAAACAGGTTGTTCGGTGGAGAGAATGGGGCACATTGTACGAAGTTTGGAGAAATCGTAAATAGGTATATGGGTCCACGCTAGTCTCGGCATTCAAGTTTAGTCCTTTGTACGGAGGATTAATTTACTTTTGAATGGACTGTTGTCTTTCTTTGGTATCTGTTAGCTCACCGAGAGTTAATTTGTTTCTAAAACAGCACAAGGCTTTTTTGGTTTCACCTAGGAGAGTGAATGGGTCTATTTTCTTTCAAGGTTGCGCATTTTTCTGCATTTCATCCTGGCAGAGATAAGACCTGGAGGGCCAGCTGAGTACAACAGGCTATTCTTGTAATTCTGATGTGACTGGGCACCCTGAGTAGCCTCTGTTCTTGACCCGACACCCACCTTGAAGCAGGAACGTTGTTCT
Organism: Meles meles; assembly: GCF_922984935.1. Lineage (NCBI taxonomy): Eukaryota > Metazoa > Chordata > Mammalia > Carnivora > Mustelidae > Meles > Meles meles. Next base: position 13,057,826 of record NC_060073.1, on the reverse strand, counting down.
GTTTCCCAGTAAGCACAGCCGATCAACAAAGGATGAATGAATAATGGCAATTTTACTGAAAGTCTTGGGGAAACCGAAAAGCTCTATTGAATCCTGGGGAGACAGTTTCGGTCTATGACAAAACCCATAAGAATTCCTATTAGTCATAAATGATTTTCTTCCAAAGGGGAAAGATTCCACATTTCCTTCATCTCTTTTCTCTGTTCTTAAGCAGAATCACCAAATCCCTTTCCAAGTCTCTGCCCCGTCCTTCCGTCTTTCCCTCAGCTTGGCACACGACCCTCGACTCTGGGAGCACCTGTGCCCCCTGTGGTCTCTGTGGCACCCTCTGCCTTCCAGCACCGGGGGTCCCATGGGCACCCAGGCCCTTCCTGGACTGCCTGGAGTTTGTTGTTCTCACCAGACAGCTTTACGGTTCAAAAGGAACGGGAAGCAGACAGGGATTTCCAGCTTGGTCCCTCTGCCCCACACTGCGTCCTTGGGGGAGTTCCCTATCTTATCATACCTTTGTTTTTCAGGTGAAGACTCTGGGCCTTGCCTTAGACCAAAAATCCACACTAAGCCCCTCTCCCCACCCCCAACACTGCTGTGTTTCACTGCCGTCTCTCACCCAAGCAGATGCTCTTCTCCAGATTCCTTCTGAACTCAACGGAAGAACAGAAAAGTCACGCGTCCACAACTATGGAGTGTTATAGTCCAGACCTTGAAAACACCTTCGTGGGTTGTTCATCGATTGAGCTGCTCATTTTCTTTCCCATTAGAGTCTTGTTGCCACTGCGTATTTATTGTATCTCTTCACCCTAGTGGGGAAATTTTGCGACTGAATTGCCATTCATTCATTCATTCATTCATTCAATGTTTCTTGAGCACGTCCCATGGGCCAGGCAGTGTTTTAGGCTCTGGGGCTATAGGGACAAATCAGAGTGAGAAGATTCCAGCTCTCCCAGCTCTCACGTTAGGGGGAGGGGGATGAACATACAGAAACACAAACGTATCAGATGGGATAAATACTTTGACGAAAGCTGGCCCAGAGTGATGGATGGACACTGAGGGAACAGGGATGGGCTTTATAAGGGGGTGACATTTAACTCACCTTTTATTGCTTCTCAGAGTCTGAATTTTCGGGTCAGTGTTCTAAGTCGATGGACCACTCCCATTTCAGAGGCAAGTGTGACTCTAGACCAGGGATTGGCAAACTTCTGGAGAGGGCTACAGAGTGGATGTTTTTGGCTTTGCAGCCCATGAGGTCCCCTCTGGTGTTTATAGCACAGAAGCTGCCGCCGCAACATGTCCAGGAGCGGAGGGGGCTGGGATCCCAGAGAACTTTATTTACGAAAAGCAGGTGGCCGGCTGTCACCGGCCCACGGTAGGCGGCTGACCTCTGATCTGGACTGAACTGTGCCTTTGTTCACTTCACCAGTTAGAGAGGCCTTGGCCTTACTTTTCTTCATTAGAAAAAAAATACCAAGGAAGATAGACTAATTCAGAAAGTTTATACAGTATACAAGAAAAATTAGGAAAAAAAGAGCGTCTCACCTTTGCCTTTAAATACACTCTAAGAATAACCACTCTTTCAAGATTTTTTTTACATAAGTTTATATGTACAGACATCCAAATAGAGGTTTTCTTTCATTTTCTCCTTCTTTTCTCCCCTCCCCTCTGCTCCGCATTCCTCCCCTGAGTCCCTCTCCCTCTCCGTCCCTCCTTTCTCTCCAGCACAGGGGGGGTTGGTCTGAAATACTGTTCTGCAACTTGCTTCTTTCACCCTCCATCACATCACAGTGGGCCCCTTTGGATTAGAGAGGCAACATTCCACAGTTGGTGGTGTCCTGCTGTTGCCAACCGACATGACGTGAGTGTCGAATTATTTTTGGTGAATGGTGCTGTGGCAGGTGGTGGGGGTGCATACGAAGTCTCCACCCCACACCCTAGCAGCTGGCTGGCCTGGACCTTGGCATGAGAGCAAGGCTCAGGGCAAATACCAGCAGCCACAGCCTATCCTCGGTGAGCAGGGACAAACAGCCAGCCTGGAGTTGGGAAGGGGGCTCTGTCTCGGACGTCTGGCACCCTGCGCAGTGCTGGCTTGGGAGGCTCTCTCCAAAACAAGTCCCTCTTACAACAGGATTGGCAAACTCCTCCCCACAATGCAGAGAAGAGGCCCACGGGGGCCTGAGCACCTCCTTTCCACATGGATGGTGGGGCCGGCCCTTCATTTAAAAAAAAAAATACCTTATTCATAGGAAGACCTCCTACATGATCCAGACAAATCACCGATTCCTTCTCCCTTCTTATGTAGAAAAATCAAATAACAGTATAACCATATGATCGTAATATAATAAAGAGAATAATGCAGTAAACACTGACATATCCTTCCCTCAGATCCATGATAACATTTTCCTATGTTTGCTTTGCCTATTTTTTTCTAAAAAAAAAAGACACACACACACACACTCACACACACACATACATAAATTTAAAAAGATTTATTTTACTTTAATTATGGCTCCAAAATAAATCACAGTCCTCATTTCTCCTGTCAAAGCTATTTCTAATATTCCTTATGCATATTCCTTAAGTAGCCCTAAGAGGGTGAATAAAATTTATTTTTCTTGATTAAGTCCCTATCTTTAGTTCAGCTGCTCAGAAATGTCAGAGCTGGGGGTCTGGCTGGCTCAGCCAGTGGAGCATGGGACTCCTGATCTGAGGTTTGTAGGTTTGAGCCCCATGTTGGGTGTAGAGATTACATAAGAATGAAATCTTTCATTTATTTATTTTTTATTTTTTTTTAAGATTTATCTGTTTGACGGAGAGAGAGATCACAGGTAGGCAGAGAGGCAGGCAGGGGAAGAGGAAGAAGCAGACTCCCCGCTAAGCAGAGAGCCTGATGCGGGGCTCCATCCCAGGACTCTGAGATCATGATCTGCACCGAAGGCAGAAGCTTAACCCACTGACACACCCGGGTGCTGAGAGAATTAAACCTTTAAAAAAAAAAAAAAAGGAAGAAATGAAAGAAAAGTCAATGCTGAGGCCGCTGTGATTCTCTGTTTTTCTCTGCATTGCCTGATGGTCCGCTGGAGAGCATATGCACCAGTAGGGCGGGGATTTTGTTGTTGGCTTTGGGTTCTTCCCGTAGTCTGGAAGAGAACCTAGCACAGAGCAAATACTCACTTGCAAAAATTTGTTGAATGGCTTGTTGTGGCTCCCGCTATCCCTTCAGAAGTCCAGGCAGCAGAGATGCGGACAAGATTCCCTAGGTCAAGGGAATAAAGCCTTTCCAGAAAAGCCAGAGCCAGGGGCCTGAAATCCATAGTTCCAGTCACTTGAGGTGCATTGGCCAGAAGCCAGGGCTACCTCTCAGAGAGGCTGGGACAGAGAGTTTTCAGCTTGGTTTGTGCCTGCCACATGCACAAATATTAGTGCTCTGTAGGTCAGGAAGGAGGGGGAAGGGATAGGAACATGAGTAACATTTCTGTGGGACCCTGGTCGTGTGTGTGCAGACTCTCCCGTGCAAGGCTCTGAGTGCAGAGACCAGGAGAGACTGCTGGACGGGAGGCAGAGGCAAGTGGTCGGGCTGCAGGGAGAGAAACCACAGCAACGGCTTCTCAGAAGGCTGTTCAGAATCAGCAGAGAAATGGCCTGGTGGGGATCTTGTGACTGCCTTCTCTCCGTGTGACTCACATGTCTTATTTGTGTCCAGCCGAATGCATCGGACAGATCCACAGAGTATCTAAAAACTAAAGACTGGCTTGGAGGTTCAGCATTGGGCCTGTGCTGAGCTCCACGGCCAGTCAGCTCGGAGCTCTCAGGCTAATGAACTGTTTACATCAGACGGGCTTTTCCCTTGTGAACTTTGTGGCCTTTGCCTTTATCCATCCTGCTCTTGCCTGGGGTTGACAAGATTGTGTTCCCAGGATGTCTGCACCTCATGCATAGCCAGGACTAGCCACAGGGATGACCGTGTGATGTGTGGGGCCTGGGCAAAAGGAAAATGTTGAGTTCCTTGCTTACAATTTTTTAAGAATTTCAAGATGGAGACTGTAGAGCTTTCAACCAAGCATGGCACCCTCTGAGCGAGGGATCCTCTGTGGTTGCATAGGTCACAAGCTCGTGAAGCTGGCTTGGTGTATACCTAGATGTGAGGAAACCCTCAAGGCTTAGGCTAATCATCTCTGTGTTATTTTCTTTTTCTTTTTTTATTTCATTCTATTTTTTTTTTTTAAAGTAGGCTCCACACCCAGCATGGTGTGGGGCTTGAACTCATGACCCTGAGATCAAGACCTGGGCTGAGATCAAGAGTCGGATGCTTGACTGACTGAGCCATCAAGGGGCCCCTTCTCTGAGTTACTTTTGGCAATTAATCTGAAGACTCCATCCCACAAGGCTGGACTGTTGTGTGTGGGAATAGACTTTCCCTGCTTTGCCTGGCAGTGAACTCAGACTAATGAACACTTGTGATGATTCAGGAATTGTTACTTTACTTTTTTTTTTTTTTTTAAATCAGCAACAATTAGGAGTGGCTGCTACAAAAGAATTCCTCTGGTTAAACATGTGGGCTGAGAATATGATTTTATGTGTCTATGCATCTTCCTTTCTATGAATCTATTGAAATGTCAGCAGAAGAAAAAGAAAGTGTTTGAACCCATAAGGATAAAGGAGCATGAGAGAACAGAGTAGTTGAGAAAAACTAATAAGACAGCTAATTCCTGAGCCCCTGCAAAGGGTGGGGAGGAGCCAATAAGACATTAGTTAAGTCTTACTGTGGATGTCCCTAAAGACTCAGAGTTGGAAATGCAATGTTAAGAGCAGAGGTAGACAGGTGCTAAAAAAACAGGAGAGAATTGAAAGTCCAAATAAAGAGCAGGTGTACCCCAGATTCCTTACCTTGTCCCAGCAAAAGCCTGGGAGTAACTTTTACTTGGGAGAAGTTAAATTCCAGAGCTTTTGGATTTGGGGATGCCAGACACAGTTGAGGGTAGTTGTTAGGTGTCAGACTGAAAATAGCAACTAATGAAAACCTTTAAGAGGTTTCCCTAGTCTGCTTAACCCCATTTGACTCCCAGAATGTTGGTGGCCATGCTCATAGCTGATAAGCAGGGATGTTAACAGTCCTCTCGGGGGAGGCCACCAACTAGAAGGACAGGACTATCCATAATTCATATCCCCAGAGGCCAGTGTCTCTCTCATCTGCCCTTTGATGGAATCTATGAGCCAAGAAACCCTACCCAGGCATGCTGAGCTGTGACTCACTCTTGAATATGAGTGGACAGCCAAGGCTTTGGGGAGAAAGACACTAGAATGAAAGACAAGATCGAAGTCAACAACCAGAAAAGGAACTCAGAGGAAACAGAGTGCAGAGAGCAGATGTCAACTTCAAAACACTGTAATGAATATCGTACGAGTCCTGAGATAGGATGTGTGAAAGATCCACTTCCCATCACTTTCTATTTCCATTCCTTGTTTTATTTTTAAAAAAGATTTTATTTATTTATTTGACAGAGAGAGATCACAAGTAGCCAGAGAGGCAGGCAGAGAGAGAGGGGGAAGCAGGCTCCCTGCTGAGCAGAGAGCCCAATGCGGGGCTCGATCCCAGGACCCTGAGATCATGACCTGAGCTGAAAGCAGAAGATTAATCCACTGAGCCACCCAGGTGCCCCTCCATTCCTTGTTATAATTATTATTTTTTTTTGTAGCAGTATTGTCTCTTGATGTTATATATTTTATCCATTCGTTGTTTACTCTGTCATTTCCAGTTGAATGGAAGTCCTATGAGAGCAGGGACCCTGTCTTGTTCCATTTTCTATTACCAGTACTCAAAAATGACACAAAACAAGTGCCTCATAAATATTGCTAATTGAATGGATTAAAATTGCTTCCGTAAACAGGAACAGGGTACTATAAAAAGAAGAGCAGGAAAGATACTGAAATAGTAATAGTGTGCTAAGAAAATTTAAAAATTCAATAGACTTGCAAAATACCCTTGGGAAAATATTCTCAAATAAATGTAGAATAAAATAATGGAAAGTAATAAAGAAACAGAAGAAAATGAGATCAAAGAGTTTTGAAATCTGATGATTAGAAATTCTAGAAAGAAAAATTTCTAGGACTGAAAGATATGAGTTTCCAGAATTTAGAAGTTCACTGAGTGTCTGGGAAAACAAATGAGGACAGAACTGTCTCAAGACACATAATCATAAAATTTTAGATTGTGGGGATAAGAAGAAGATCCTATAAACTTTCCAGAGAGTAAAAAACAAGCTGACAAACAAAAGGCCAGTATCAAATGACATTGGACTTCTCAGCAGCATCCCTGGAAACCAGAAGACAGTGGGGTACAATGTTCAAAAGACAGAGAAGGTACTGGAAGAAATTATGCTGAGCGAAATAAGTCAAGCAGAGAGAGTCAAGTATCATATGGTCTCACTTATTTGTGGAGCATAACAAATAACATGGAGGACATGGGGAGATGGAGAGGAGAGGGAGTTGAGGGAAACTGGAAGGGGAGATGAACCATGAGAGACTATGGACTCTGAAAAACAACCAGAGGGTTATGAAGGGGCGGTGGGGGGGTGGGTGGGTGGGGTGGGGTGGGAGGTTGAGGAACCAGGTGGTGGGTAATAGGGAGGGCATGTACTGCATGGAGCACTGGGTGTGATGCCAAAACAATGAACACTGTTATGCTGTGTAAATAAGCAAAAAAAAAAAAAAAAAAAAAAAAAGACAGAGAAGGTGATCGTGAACATCGAATTCCACTCAGACAAACTACTGAACGAATGTGATGGTCAAATAGAGAAAAACTCAGATCTGCAGGTCATTAAAATATACCTCACAGGTGCCCTGTCTCAGGAAGCTTCACAGAGAGTAGCAAAATGAGGAAATAAATGAAGAAAAGAAGAAGTTCTAAGATCCAGAAAACAGAGACTCCAAAGAGGAGGAGGGTAAAGGAGTGCCCATCCCGATGTGGCCTAGGATGACAGCTGTGCCTCAGATCAAGAGGGCAACCAGCTGAGAGAGAAGCAGGAGTATGTAGGGCCCCTGAAGATATGTCTCTGAGAAATACATTGAATTAATGGATTATTTGGTGTATTTACTTGGTGTTGGAGATGGGTTTTTAGTTCTCTTTGGAAATGGTTTGGGGTTAGTTTGGGTATGTGTCAGTTATAAGTACATAAAAAACTAAGCACAGTTGGAAAACTGAGGCAATTATTGAGGAAAAACAAAAAGTCATATGAGAAAGTATATGTATTCATAACATACCAAATGTCTCAGTTATGAATGACTTTTTTAATAGCCAATAATGTATGCATTAAGTTTCCATGTAATGAAACTTCTTGACACAACTTTGTTAAGAGAATAACCTAGAAGGGATATAGAGATGTGGGCATGGTGTGTGAGTTAAAAGAACTAAGTCCTTGTTTTCTATCTTATGAAGTGAAAAATTAAAATGTTGCAATGAAAAAATAAACTGTAAGCATGTGACCTAGAAATAAGACCGTAAACACGATAAGAAACAAATGAAGGGGTTGAGTGTTACCGCTCTGGGGTGTGGAGACTGGGCATCAGGAGGAGTGGAGCAGGGTGGCTTTTCCTTGTTATGAGCCTCGTGGTAACAGCATAATGAAGTCCTTTGATAAGAAAAAGTAATTAAATAAAAAGCAGTACCCTAAAGAGGTGGCAGTCTCCCATTTGGCCTCATCTATGACTGGCCTCATGGCTGCTCTTCACAGTGGGGGCTTGGAGATAGCTACATCACTGGGCCAGTCACGAGGGATGTGGTGTCTTCTTTGAAGCCATCACGAGCTTGTCATATTCTTTTTTTTATAAAATATTTATTTATTTATTTGAAAGAGAGTGCTTGTGGTGAGGGAAGGCAGAAGGAGAGGGAGAGAAAGTCTCAAGCAGATGATGAGCTGAGTGCAGAGCCTGATATGGGGTTTGACTTGGGGCTGGATTGCACAACCCTGAGATCATGACCTGAGCCAAAACCCAGAGTCGGCTGCTTAACCTACCATATCACCCAGGTGCCGATGTTCTTTCACTCTGTGGGTTCAGTGGTCTGGGAACCAAGGGATAGAAAGGGGCATGGAGTCTCTCATTATACATTAAGGATAAACAAACATGCAAACAGCGCACAAACATTTGGTTACTTCTCTTGGCTGAAAAAACCTTCTTTTGAACCCACTGTCCCCTCCAACTATTGCCTTATTTTTCTGCATCCCTTTGTAGCCATACTTCTCTAAGTAGTTGTCCACTGCCTTTAATTCTTCTCTCATTTTTCCTTGGACCCATTCCAATAAGCTTTCACTCCCACTACAATACCAAAAAACAGCTCTTTACAAGATCTTCCATGGCCTTTGTGTTACTAATCCAATGGCGAGTTCAGCTTTTCTCTTATTTAACGTATTGGCAGTGTTTGATACAGTGGACAATACTGGATTCCCCCAGATGCATTCTTTGCAAGGCACTCACGTGGCTCACTGTCCAGTTTTCTTTCTACCATTGGCTGTTCCTTCTCTGTCTCTTTCCTGGGTTCTTCTTCATCTTGCCAGACTCATCACATAGATATGCCTCGGCCGCGGTTCTTGGATGACTTTTCTTCCTAGTACTTCCCACTGCTCCTCTCCTAACTACATTCACTCCTTAGGCACATCCATGTGGTCTAATATTGCTTTCAATATGATCTATAAGCTGAAGACTCCCAGTCAGCCAAGAATGGCTATTGGCTGTCCTTTCCAAATGTATCCAGCACCTGACCACTTCTTCTTTTTTTTTTTAAGATTTTATTTATTTATTTGACAGCAAGAGAGAGAGATCACAAGTAGGCAGAGAAGCAGGCAGAGAGAGAGAGAGAGAGAGAGAAGCAGGCTCCCTGCCGGGCAGAGAGCCCGATGTGGGACTCGATCCCAGGACCCTGAGATCATGACCTGAGCCGAAGGCAGCGGCTTAACCCACTGAGCCACCCAGGCGCCCCCTGACCACTTCTTATAAGCTCTTTTGCTACTCTTCCAGTCCAAGCCACTGAGATTTTCCACATGGATTATTGCAGTAGTCTCCTCACTAGTCTCCCTGCTTCTGCCTTTGCCCCTTTACAGTCTATTTTGAAAAATTCAACAGCAGGAGCTAGAACTCAAGTCATACTATGCCCTTTCTCTGCTCACATCTCTTCAATGCCTTCCCCTATGACTCTCCTTTCAAGGATGCCATCCTTCTTTACATTTTTAATGGCATTTCCTTATAAAATGTTGAACTTATATGCTTCAATTCATAAGGCATCATGGCAAATCTTGGTGGCATACATCTCTACTCATTAGAAAATGACAGTGTAAGGAACATCTGGGTGGCTCAGTTGGTTGAATGCCCGACTCGCTCTTGATTTCAGCTCAGGTCGTGATCTCAGGGTCCTGAGATGGAGTTCTGCGCTGGGCTCTGGGCTGAGCATGGAGCCTGTTAAGGGTCTTTCTCTCTCTCTACCCCTCCCCCCACTTGCTCTCTCTCTCAAAAAGAAAAAAAGGAAAGAAAGAAGAAAAAGAAAGAAGAGAAGGGAGAAGAAAAAAGAAAAGATAACATTGTAAAATCAGTGCTTTTTTGGGGGCCACAAGTTTTATCTCATTAGGTTAATATTGCTAAAATGCTTCCTTTTTAAATATTCCCCTGCCCCACCATCTGTTACCGTATTAGTCAGAAGAGCCTCAGCTATGCTGCAATAACATATAGATGCCAAATATCTGTCTTAATACAACATAGTTATTTTCCTCACTCATATTAAGTATCCAAAGCCTGTCCTCAAGAAGTGTTCCGGCTGGGAGGAGGCGAGAAAAGCTGGAGGGTCACATAGAGGCTTTCTATGCCTAGAAATGACAGACATCCCTTTTCCTCACATGTTATCAGCCAGCACCAGTCTTCCATGTGCCCAGGGAGGAGGACAAAATGGCATTTGGGGGACAGACAGCATGGTCTTGCTCCGGTCACTTTTTAGGCTGCATGTGCCTGAGGGTCAAAGAGGGTATGTGTACCATCAGGGACTGCTACCTATATTTCGGTTATGACATATTCTTTATAATTAAAGACAACACCAAAACCATATTTATGTAATTCCCAAAGTCAGCTCTTGTCTCCTGCTTCTGGTTTAGTGCGTGTGTGTGCGTGCTTGCGTGTGTGTGTGTGTGTGTGTGTGTGTGTGTGTGTGTCTATCCTTGCCCTCAGGCAACTCTACTGTGGAATTCCGCAGCTCTTCCAGTTCCTTCAAACTTCGCAATAGTCTTGAGACCCAATTATCTGCATTTCAGAGAGGGAGACATGAAGGCTAGAGAGGTTACGTGTCTTATCCAAGGTCACACCGCAAGCCCGTGGCTGAACCAGAATGACGGTGCCAGGGTCCTGACTCCGGGCTTGGTTTCAGCGCTTACCCTGCATTCCTGGGGATAGAACCTCCCAGACCCACAGGCTCCTCTTCCAGCCCAGCCCCGCAGCTCTTTGCTGCCCTCTCCCGACTTCCTCAGTTACTACAGGTGAGGAAGTCCTGCAGTGCACGAGGTGGGCGCGGGCGGCCTCTAAGGTCACAGCCCTTGCCTGCCCTTTCTTGTTGACATTTCACACCCCATCCCCTCAGATTCCCAGGTGCTAGAATATAGTAGGGACTGGTCAATATTCTTATTGATTAATGTTTAAGAGCAGCAACTCTGACGAAGGTGTTAAGTACCCTGCCGCGTAGACCCAGTTCTATGCGGATGACCGCGCATGCGTAATCCTAAAGCCTCCCCCTAACTACACCGCAGCAAGTGCTATTAACTCCCTTCCAAGAAGAAAACCGAAGTGCAGAGAGAATGCTCTTGCTCTGATCCTCCCCATGGCCGGTGTTGGACGTACATTTATCAGCTTTGTTTCTTTCCCTTTGGCATTGGAGTTACACTGTATCTTGGAGGCGGAGAGAAGATTTCCTCTGCTGATTTGCTACCTCTCTGTGGCCGCAATGTAAATCCTCCTCACAAATGCTCGCACTGGGATCTGCCACAACAAACATTTCTGAGCACTTTTCATCTGTTCTTTCATTCCACAATTATTAAACGCGCACTGTGCCCTATGCAGGAATCTATGAACAACACAGAAAAGTCCCAGCCCTCACCGAATGTATGAGCACATTCCAGAGGGTCTAGGAATATGTTGTCTTCCTAGTAGCTTCTCTGGATTTCCAAAGCCTGTGAATTTATGTTAGTAATTCTTTGTTCATGGTGTGCGGGGTGGAGGTTACTAGAAGGGAGGAAAACTTCATTTCATTGGTGATAATCATCTTTTTTTCTGTTTTGAATCCATTCCTCCTGTTGGCTGGAGAGTCATTTCCTGTTCCCTTTTGTTTCTCGCTTCCTGTTGATTCTCTAAAGACCTCTATACCTGGATCCTCTGGCCTCTTTGTAGTGCGTCCTGATACCAGGTGCATCCTAACGGACCCAAGACATGTACTAAGTCATGTATTAAGTTCCTCTCCCCTCTCCCCCACCAGTCCTCTCTACAGCCCTGCAAGGTTCTATAATTATGTATCATAGGAATAGATTTTTCTAAAACGAGTTAACTTCAAATGCTTATCTCATTCTGTTAAGTTCTACTCTATTATTCTGTTAAGTTTGAATTGAATATTCAACACAGATTCAGTTACTCTTTGGATCTGACTGCCTCTTGTAGGTCTGGGGCTTCAGTAGTATGTAAGAGATGGAGACAAAATTCAGCCTGGCTGAGGGGGGCGTTCATTACCACAGATGACCTGGTCTAGCCACTTTGGGCATCCGGATTTTGACCACAGTTGAGGTTTATGCAATCCAATTCTCTAGCTTTAAGAGTACCTGCTGACAGCCAGATCAAGACGGAGGGCATGCTTCGAGAATCCTCTGTGCTCCACAGAAATAGCAGTGCCGCTAAAACAAAAAAGAGAAAACGGAAGAAGGCATAGTGAGGCTTAAATACAAGACCAGCATTTTTGAGGATACAAGCTGGCACAGAAAAAAAAAAAAAAAAGCACAAACAGCAATCAGGGTTGAGGGGGTGGGTGGACTGGCACAGTCAGAGACAGTTAGTGGAGGTACATGAGTAGAAGTATTTCCTGTGAGGGGCACCGGGGTGGCTCAGTCAGTTGTGCACATGACTCTCTATTTCAGCTAAGGTCATGATCTCAGGGTTGTGAGATCGAGCCCCACATTGGGCTCAGTGCTGAGCACGGAGCCTGCTTGAGGTTTGCTCTCTCCCTCAGCCTTCCTCCTCCCCCACTCTCATTCTCTTTCTAAAAAAAAGTGTTCCCTATGAGAGGGGAAGCAGAGGCAGTCTCCCTGACTGACAGCCTGGCTATTGTGATCTCCATTCCTTATCCCTCACCCTCAGGGGAGGAGGCTAGAAATAACCTGCTGCCAAATGCTGAAGGGGCAATGTGTCCTAGCCAGCTCCAGGCTGGGAGAGAAAGATGAAACAGCCTTGTAACCAAGTGTGAATCAGGCTTCCCTTTGACCCAGCCGGGGTTGGCCACAGCCCATTGTCTCTGCGGGACGATCCCTGTGGCTGTCCTTGCTAGACCTGGATTTTGACTGGGGCTCTCGGAAAGCTACTCAATGGAGTAATTGAATTTGGAAGTAAAGGAGAAGGGAGAAGGGAAACAAACACACCACCTCGTATCCCAGTTAGACTGTAAATCAAGTAAATAACTGATGAATAAAAGCTAATACTGAGGAACACCTGGGAGGCTCAGTCAGTTTAGTGTCTGCCTTCGGCTCAGGTCATGATCTCAGGGTTCTGGGATCGAGCCCCATGTTTGGCTCCCCTTGAGTGGGGAGTTTGCTTCTCCCTCTCCCTTTGCTCCTCCTCCCACTGGTGCTCTCTCTCTCTCAAATAAGTAGATAAAAAATCTTAAAAAATAAAAGCTACTACTGAGAAAAGCGGTTGACAAACCAGCAATCAGAACGTGAATTTGCTTCAGAAGAAATAAATGACATCAAAACTCCCACGAAATAATAAAAAAAATTACGGGGAAATAGGCTGAAAATAAGAACGGAAAGGTATGAAAAAAGGCCAGTTAGAATATTTGAACATTTAAAAAAAATAGTCACTGAAATAAAAAACATGGGGCTTTGGGGCACCACAGGTGGGAATATAGTTGGGGCAACTTCTTTAGAGAGCAATTTGGTATCATTTGGTGGTGCGAGAGATGCTCACTTAGGTGTACATCCTAGAGAAGCAGTTCTTGAACTTCAGGGTGTCTCAGAATCACCTGGAGGGCTCATTAGAGCACACCTCCTTGGGACCCCCTCGCAGAGTTTCTAATGAAATTGGTCTGGGGCCAAGGATTTGCATTCTGATGTGCTCGTGGTGATGCTCCGGCTGCTGGTGGGATCACCCTTTGAGAACAACTGACTCCTCTAGGAGCCTTTGGCAGAGGTGCACAAAATGCTATGTATAAAAATGTTCATTGTTAGGGATAGCAAAACGTAGAAGCAATTTAAATGCTCACGAGCAAGAGAATGAGTAATGAAATTGTGTGTGTGTGTGTGCGTTTAATACAACAGAATATACATAGAAATTAAAATGCATGAACTTGAGATGCAAGTATAATGAAAAATATTTTTTTTTAAAAGATTTTATCTATTCATTTGGGAGAGAGAGCACAAGCGGGGGAGGGGACAGAGGGAGAAGAAGGCACCCCCTCTGAGCAGGGAGCCAGATGCAGGGCTCTGGAGATCTGGAGGACCTGGAGATCTTGACCTGAGCTGAAGGCAGACCCTTAACCATCTGAGCCACCTTGGCACCCTGGCAAAAATTATTAAAAACAATATTCTGTGAAAAAATCAATTACGAAGTGTTATATGGAGCTGGATACCATCTATATACATTTTAAAGGCATGCAAAACAAAACAACATGTTTTTTTAATAAGAAGTGATATAAATCATGCATGAGTGGGATAATCTCAATTTATGATATTCGTTAATTGTGAGGAGGGGGACAGACATGGAACAGAAGGCCTCAACTGTACCTGCATTGTTTTTATCTATGTATCTACCTATCATGTATCAATTTTTTTAGATTTTATTTATTAATTTTAATTTTAATTTTTATTTTTTTAAAAGATTTTATTTATTTATTTGAAAGAGAGAGTGAGAGAGAGCATGAGAGAGGAGAAGGTCAGAGTGAGAAGCAGACTCCCTGCAGAGCCGGGAGCCCGATGTGGGACTCGATCCCAGGAATCTGGGATCATGACCTGAGCTGAAGGCTGTAGCTTAACCAACTGAGCCACCCAGGTGCCCTATTTATTAATTTTTAGAGAAAGCACATGCATGAGGGGAGAGAGGGGAGGGGGCAAAGGGAAGGGGAAGAGAAAACCTGAAGCAGACTCTGCCCTGAGTGCAGATCCTGATGCAGGGCTCGATCTCACGAGCATGAGATCATGACCTGAGCTGAAACCAAGAATCAGACACTTAACTGACTGAGCCACTGAGGTGACCCTTATTGATTGTATTTTTTTTTTTAAAGATCTTAAGCAAATATTGCTGTCCTAGTTTAGGCTGCTGTAACAGAACACCATTGACTGGGTGGCTTATAAACAGCAAATTTATTTCTCATGGTTCTGGAGGCGAGAATTCTGAGGTCAGGGAGCCAGCCTGGATGGGTTCTGGTGAGAACCCTTTTTTGGGTTACAGACGGCCAAATTTCTGTATTCTCAAATGGTGGGAAAAGGCCAAGATAACTCCCTGGCATGTCCTTTATAAGGGCACGAATCCCATTCACAAGGGCTCCATCTTTATGACCTAATTCTTTCCCAGAGGCCTCTCCTGACCTAATGCCATCACTTCGCACATTAGGCTTTAACGTAGGAATCTGGGGAGATGCAAACCTTCAGCCCGTAACAATTGTCAAAGGTTAATATTGGCTAAAGCTGGGTAGCGGGTATAAAGTGATTATGTTTCTTCTTGTGTAGATATCGGAATTATTCCATGATAAAAACGTATTGAGAAGAACACTTGTCAAAATACCGGGCCAGACTTTGCTTCTGAATGTTTTTAAGGTTGAAAATCATCATTTAGAGAAGACTGAGCCTCTCTGCTGGAATAACTGTGTACAATTTTGTTATCTTCATCACGATGATGTATAAAAGGACCAGGACTGATTTCGGATCCCGTCTCAGAGGAACAGGCAAAACCTCTCAGCTCGTCCCTCTAGTCTGGCTTCCTCTTCCTCC
Organism: Meles meles; assembly: GCF_922984935.1. Taxonomy (NCBI): domain Eukaryota; kingdom Metazoa; phylum Chordata; class Mammalia; order Carnivora; family Mustelidae; genus Meles; species Meles meles. The sequence goes on along the minus strand of NC_060073.1, from coordinate 13,042,620 downwards.
GTCAGAGTGTTGCTTCTGCCCATCCTCCCCTGCGTCCTGGTTTCTGGGCTGGGATATTTGATTCTTTCGGCAAGAGCAAAATAAAAGGAATCTGATCATCCAAAGAGCCTCTTTTATTGCCTTCACTCAGGGAGAAGCATTCTGCCTTTAATTGCTCAGTTTTGGACTTCTAGGCTGTAAAACTGGGACGATGGAGTGACAGACTCGGGAAAACCCGCAAGGCTGGGTTGGTTTACACTATAAAGGCAGAGTATTGCTGGCAAAAGACAGAATGTTCCAGAGGGAGAGAGGGGAGGAGGAGAAAGACAGCAACCAGCGGGGCCGGGGTGTGACAGCAGATGTTTGGCGTTTGCCGGTTTCCTTGGCTTTCCAGGTGGTTCTTTCCCCTGGAACTTCCAACTGCGTGGTGGTCTCCCCAGCAGCTTTGGACCAGCCTCAGATGTCAGTGCTGAAGTGGTGGTGGTGGTGGGGTTTGCTTTGCTTTGCATTTTTGGGGAGGAAGAGTTTCTGTCAGATTGGGTCAAGTTGGATCAGAGCTGAAAATTTTCCATTGCGCAGGGACACAGGTATGTCACTGTTCAGTGTCCTCCCTGCCTCGAGGGGCCCAAAGTTCTATAGTGCGGCTGCCTCGTGTCCAGTGGGGTGAGGGGGCTCTTCACTCCTGTTACCTCGGGTGTCTCTCACTTCATCCTTGTCAGGTGGCATTATCTTCCGGCTTAGTCGGTGAGAGACTGGGCTCAGAGACCCGCCCTGTCAAGGTAACACATCCATCACGGGGCTCCTGTGGATTCAAATCCACGTCTGTGCTGTTTTACACCAAGCTAACCACGTGGCATTAGGTTCTGGGGGAGGCAGCTGTCATCCAGGAGCTTTGTCATTTACCTGGGGACACAAGCTATCAGCCCCTAAAGCATTTAGGTGGACATGGTCATAGGACACGAAGAGAAACAATCCTGTGTGTTTAAGAATGTTGAAGACCTATTGTCCACAGGGGGCTGTTAGCTTTGGCTCAGCTGCCTCCTTCCATCAGAATAGGATCACATCCCTGAGGTTCTTTTTGTTTTATAGTGAAATGATGTCACATTTCCTTTTTGGAGAGAAAAGATTACTCAGCCTGCAGATAATCATCAAAATGGTCTGGAGGAAGTTCTTTGGAAGGAAGGTAATTTGCTATGCTCTGGAAAGAAAACACGTCTTAGTCACAGCCCTTATTGGACCAGGAACTCCTTCAGGATTGAAGCTGGGTATGCCAGGTCTGTGTGGCACAGAGCCTGGCCTAGAGTGGCTATGAGGTAACATCCGTTGTTGTCCTTGTAGATTTCGCCCATGGAGGGGTAAAGGGCAGGCAGGGAGGGAGGGGATATCTGGCCCTTTCTAGTGAAGGAAGGCTTCCTTGCATCTTCCATAAATGTGGAAGACTCAAGATTTCATTTCACTCTATACTGGAGTATAGTCAGAGACCTTGACAGAGTGCAGCTGGCATGGAATTCTCCTCGGCTGTCCCCTCGTCCTGCAGGGATGTTTGTCCAGCTAATTTCCACACTTGGGACTCCTGTGGAGCTTCTGCACGTCCTCTGGGGCAGACTTTTCCATAATTTATTATCTTCTTTCCTTTGTTGTCTGAGTGCTTTGAACCTCCGTGGGGACCTGATCCCACGGGAGGACCCCTGGGGTGTAAGAGCCACGTACGTGGGATACGAGTCATCTTATAGTCAGTGACAACCCTTGTTTCTTCCTTTTGTACTTCAGCTGATGGTGGATCTCTGCCCTGCTCCTTAAGTTCAGAGAAGCTTTGATCCTTGAATCTGGGGTCTGTGTCCCACAATGAGATCCTGACCTGCATTTGCCACCAGCCCCAAGGTTCTGAGTACGTTGGGCCTTTGTGTTCTTCCAGAAAAGAGATGGGGAAGTAGTAGGGGGCAGGTGAGTGGCTCTTTGGAGCCACCTGGAGAGAGTTTCTGGTTTACACCAAAGTTGGAAACTCCAAGCTCATACCTGGAGAGCACGCAGAAGTTGGCGCGTGGAAGAACGTCATCCCCAAAGAAGTACCAAGTCTAGAGTAAGGATTCTTTTTTCTTTGTTTTTTTTGAGAGAGAGCATGAGGTGGAGAGAGAGAGGGAGTGAAAGAATCTTAAGCAAACTCCACCCTCATCATGGAGCCCGACGCAGGCTTTGATCTCATGACCCTGAGATCTCATGACCTGAGCTGAAATCAAGAGTCTGACGCTCAATGGATGGAGCCACCGGGGCGCCCCAGAGTAAGGATTCTTGACTTGAGTATAACCCAATCCTTTCTCCAGAGCAGCTCCAACTTGACATCTCATTTCTTCATTCGAAAGTTCTTTTGCTGAGTTGCTGAGGTTTTAAATACCAAACCATTTTCCAACTGAAGAAATGGAGGCACACAGAATTCTACTGGTTTGCTTAAGGTCACATAGACTAGGGGTGCCAAGGACTCTGGGGGGTTTTTAGCTCCCCTTCATCTCTGCCAGCCCCTTCCACTCACCTCAAATTAACCCACAGTCTAAGCAGAATCAGTTTTCTTGTTAATCAGCTGCAGTTTCAAGGCCATCCCTGGGGTCCCCCCAAGACTGTCATCTCCTAGGCTCTCCCTTTACTGAAAGTTGGCAGTAATCACATAGTCCGTGAGCAATAGAAGCAAGATAATAAGAAGGTGTTCCTGGAATGTACCCTTAACGTTTTCAAAGAGCTGCACGTCCTTTATTTCACGGATGCTCACAATATCCTGGGAGCCCAGGAGAGCAGGTATTTCTCCCATTTAAAGATTGAGAGCTAGAAGCTCAGAAAGTTCGATGCCCCCTTGGTTCCCTCTGCTCTCCAGCTCACCCTGGCACTGGGTCTCTGTTGCACATCTGACTGCGGAGATGTTCCATGTATTTTCATGTGTCTGCATTTCCCTTGTGCTCCATTTATGGGGAGACTGTTTGTGAGTAGCTTGGAGGAGCAGGTCATGCCTACTCAGTACAAGAAGCTACCAGAATAAAGCAAGAAGCTCTCAGTTAACTGGTCAGATTTGGCAGTAGGAATGCTAAGTAAGCCCCGGGGAGGTGGCATAGGGGAAAGATGGTGGACTGTGGGGTCTGGCTGGCCTGTATTCTCCTCCAGACTCTGTCACTTAAAGCTGGTTAAAGCAAGGCTCCTGGGAGCCTCCCATGCGAGGTCTCTTTCTTCCCCTTCACAGCTACCTGGCAACAGAGGTCTTCGAGGGCTTAGTGGAGCGGAGTTTGAAAGCAGCTGAGATAGTACAGTTTTCCAGGAAGGTTAAAAGCAAGGTCAGTAGCTAAGAAAAGGAAATGATATGTAAAATCAATTCCACTTGTTCCGCCCACAGGCCAGTGGGAGCGGGCTAGCCTAGATCCAGAGGCACCTGGTGCCTTAGAGCTGATGGGTAGGAGGGTTGCAGAGACATCCATACCCACACAGGAGGGTGCTTCCTTCTGGAAGTGCTGGTGAGCTTCCTTGCTTTCTTGTTGCCTTGAGGCCAGTAGCTGAAGGTGGAAAGGAAATAGCACTTTAGCTCAGCAGGATGCTCAAACATGTACCCAGTCCTTTAGTACATCACAACTGATTGCATGAAGATTACAAACTAGTGACTCCTTTTGGAACTGGCAACACTGTTGTGGACAAAGGCATTGTCTTCAAGGAGCCGTGTGTGTGTGTGTGTGTGTGTGTGTGTGTGTGTGTGTGTGTTGTTATAGCCAAACAAATAAATGTCTAACAGATGACATTGAGGCTGTGACAAAAATGTCAAGGCAAGAAGGGGGTCAGAGTGTGATGGAGTTGCATTTTCAGGCGGACGGTCAGAATGGGCCTCTCTGTTCAAATGTCCTTATGCAGAGAATTGCAGGAAGTGCAGGAGGAAGCCACCTAGGCAGAAAACAAAGACAAGAAGAGCAAAGGCCCTGAATGCCACTTCCTGCTGTTTCCTTCCATCTTTAGACCAGCCCTGCAAATCTGTGTGTCGTGTCCCTGCTTGGAGTTGAGAAAGCTGAGGTTCAGCGAGAGTAAGTGACTTTCCTGACCTAGAGCTGGTCCCTTATGGTGCCAGAGCCGAGCTCTGCTCCCCTAACTTCAGAGGCCGTGCTGGGAACCCGGGCTGTCCGCACCCGGAAGGTGTGAGATGGGCCATGGTTGTCACATTGGTGCAGGAGCAGAGAAGGGGGCATGCAGTGAGTGGGAGCAGGGAGCCTAGCTTCCTGGAGCTCACCCCTCACTGCCTGCTTGCCCTGGGGTGATGGCTGTTTTCCGAAATTTTTGCCTGCGTGCTAGTAAGATCTTTGGGCAGCGCTTCTCACCGCTGGGGACGAGTGTCCCGGAGGCCAGACGGAGAGAGGCGGGGCAGGGAGCTGGTCACGCAGTTGCACATGCGAACAGCTGTGGGAATGCAGTTTGGATTCTCCTGCCTGAGCCCCAAACTGTTTTTCCATATTTGTCAGGGAAAACCTCACCGAGCGCCTGTGCGGCCTCTCTCTGCACTCAGTCACATTCATGACTGTCCCCTGTGACTGTCCATTCCCTGCTGGCCCCTTGCTCCCTACGTGCCCTTGGCTGATCGCCTCTCAACCCGGAGAGGAGGCCTGTGGGTTAGTAGCCCCAGCACCTGCGGGGCACCTGTCCAGAGGAGCTCACCTCACAGGCAGGCAGCTCCCGGGATGCAAGGGTGTCCTTCAGTGAGAGGCCATGGCAGAGCGAGGTCGCCTGGGCAGGGGGAGGGGAGGCCAGCTCTTGCGTCAGGCCTGTGGACGTTTATGTCCCATCTCTGTCACGTCCTAGTTCTTTGATCTGACACAAGTCACTTGCTGTCTCTGAGCTTGTTTTTTCAACTGCATGAAACCCAGGACAGTCCTGCATCTACAAAGCCTAGGTCATAGGGCTGCAGCCTGGTTGTCGGGTGAAAGGAGATGATCTAAGCCCCGCAGAATGTGGGCCATGGGAGGAGCTCGGTAAACATCCTCTTCTCCCTCCTTGGAGGGAGGCTCCTCTCCTACCAACCCAGGACTTGAGTGCTCTGAGCAGAGGCTCAGCTCCTCCTGAAACTCACCCAGAAAACTTTCCTCATTGAACGCATCCCTGGAGACCCACAAGAGTACATGAGAAATGCATTCAGTTGGGTTGGACGTTGCCTTCTGTCTAGGTTTTTTTTGCTTTTTTGTTTTTTTATCTCAGTTTGGTTAGGAGGTGGTGGACCTGAGGTATGAGGGCACTGAGGAGTCTGACATCTGAATGGGGCTCTGCTGTCTTGCCCTCCTGCCTTGGTGGGGACCCCACTGTCTCCTCTCACAGATTCATCTTTCACAACTCTCCTCCCTGGCCCATCCCAGTCTCTTCCGCTGAACCCGGATTGTTTATTATTATTATTATTTTTTAAGATTTTCTTTCTTTATTTTTTTGAGAGAGAGAGTGCACACATGACTGAGTGTGTGAGCAGGGGGAGGGGCAGAGGGGGAGAGAGAAACAGACTCCCCGCTGAGTAGGGAACAAGACATGTGACTGGATCCCAGGACCCTGAGATCATGACCCGAGCTAAAGGCAGATGCTTAATGGACTGAGACCCCCTGGCACCCTAGGCTTAGTATTTTGTCAGTCAAGGATTTGATTTTTGTCAGTCCAGGATTATGTTGTCCCTCACTGTGATGTGGTTGGGAAATTCTTTTCTGATCTCACCTAGCCTGTCTTCCTTTGGGGCCAGACTAACTGCCCCCACTCTGTTCTCCCAGAGGCATGAAAAGGAGCTCACCATGTTGCATGGTAGCACTTGGATGCTTCCCTGTCTCCCCCGAAAGACTGGGCTCTTCAAGAGCAAGGCTCATGAACTCCTATAGGTGTGGTGCCTAGTACAATGCCTGACACCCAGGAGCTCCTTGAGGAGTGCGTGACTGGGGAAGTGGCAGGAACCTAAGTCTGGGTAAACTACATCCATAAATTAAAAATTAATCAGTTTCAAATGCAGTTGATTTCAAAATTTGCCAACAGTTTGATAATTGGAGGACTCTTTCTTCCTTTTTTAATGAATGAGAGGGAATGAATATATGTTAGTAAATAAAGTAATGGGACGTCTATTCATGTATTTTTTTTTAAAGATTTTATTTATTTATTTGACAGACAGAGATCACAAGTAGGCAGAGAGGCAGGCAGAGAGAGAGAGAGAGGGATGCAGGCTCCCACTGAGCAGAGAGCCCGATTCGGGGCTTGATCCCAGGACCCTGGGATCATGACCTGAGCCAAAGGCAGAGGCTTAACCCACTGAGCCACCCAGGTGCCCCCTATTCATGTATTTTACGCACTTGAAATTTTTGAGTGGTTTTCTTAGTATAACGATCCAACCCATTGGACAGCTTGAGTTAGGGTCTCGGCTCTCAAAGAACGCAGCTGGGTCTTGGGCAACAGAGGAAGAGATGATTAGATGATTCGCACGATCATGTAGATTAAATACTGCGCTTTTGGAAACCAAGACTCGGCTCCATTTTACTTTATTAAGTAGAGATTAGGGTTTGGGATACGATGAAGCTTGTTTATAATGCAGCAAGTCAAATCGGGCTTCTGCAGCGTGTCGGTGCTACGAGCATCTGTGAGGATGGGCGCCCAGGAAGGGTAAGCCCTGCTCTTAAGCTGCTACATTATAAGGCAGCTTGCAGAGGGGAGAAGTGTGCAGGGATTGTGTCCTGAAATGTCCTAGAGCCCGCAGAAGTATAAAGTGTCTGGGGCTGTGATGCCGTGATTTGGCCAGGAAGCCTGTGTTTATAGACCATTTGCTGTGGATTCAGGCATGGGGCAGATGCATGCTGGAATCTGAGGACTTTGACCTTTCCCCGACTGGGCCTCTATGCACTTTCCTTGCGGTTGCCGGGAAATCATACAATGTTGAAGTCAGCAGGAACCCGCTTAATTATTTTTTTAGGGGAAGGAGCGAGGGTTTTAGATCTTGTCCACACGAATTCAAACCCCAGTGTAGGCATCTGTGAGTGTAGTCAAGACATAATACCTCTTCCTCCAGAGGGTCCAAGATAGTGACTAATTCACCTGAGGTCACAGAACCAGGACGTCGTAGTTTCAGTTACATATGGCTGCTAACCTATCCACTCCCAAACTTAGTGACTTAAAGTAACAACAATCCCCCATTTAGCTCATAAGTCTGCAATGTGGGGGACGGCCCAGCAAGAGAGGCTGGTGGTGTCTGCTGGGCTAGCTCAGCTGGGGGGCTAACGTTTTGTTTCCCAGATGGCTCAGTCACCTGGCCGGCTGTCCATGCAAGTTCCACCGGAGCTCAGAGCCTCGAGCTCAGTTCCTTCCCGCCTCGGCATTTCTGCAGGCTGCTTGGGTTTCTTCACACCGTGGTGCCTGCGTTCCACAAAGCAGGAAGAGGAATCTATGTCTTAGGTCCTGGGCTTGGAAACTGGCACAGCATGCCTTCTGTCTCATTCTGTAGTTAAGCAGTCTCCAAGCCCGGGTTCAGGGGAAGTGGCCACAGTCTCCATTTTTTAATAAGAGTGTCAGAGAATTTGGGGCTGTGATTTTAAACTGCTGTGTAATGGAGACATTGTATTCTTTCATTTACTCTAAAACAATCTTATTTCTCTCATTCTTATTCACCTCTTGTTCATTTCATTCACCTCTTTTTTATTTAAAAATTTTTAATTCCAGGATAGTTAACATGCATGTTATATTGGTTTCAGGTGTACAATACAGTCAGCCAACAGTTGTATACATTACTCAGTGCTCATCACAATAAAGACCCCCTTAATCCCTTTCACCTATTTCAGCCCCCCGCCCCCGCCAGCCTACCTCCCCTCTAGTAACAGTCTGTTTGTTCTCTATAGTTAACAATCTATTTCTTGATTTGTCTCCCCTCTCGCCCCTCCCCCCTTTTTAAAGATTTTATTTATTTATTTGACAGACAGAGATCACAAGTAGGCAGAGAGGCAGGCAGAGAGAGAGGAGGAAGCAGGCTCCCTGCTGAGCAGAGAGCCCAATGCGGGCCTCAATCCCAAGACCCCGAGACCATGACCCGAGCCGAAGGCAGAGGCTTAACCCACTGAGCCCACCCAGGCGCCTCCTTTCCCCCTCTTTTGTTCATTTGCTTTGTTTCCTAAATTCCACGTATGAGTGAAATCATATGGTCTTTGTCTCTCTCTGACTGACATTTCAGTTAGCACTCTACTCTTTAGATCCATTTGTGTTGCTGCAAATGGCGAGATTTCATTCTTTTTAGAGGCTGAGTAATATCCCATGGGTGTCCATCCACCACAACACGTTTACCCATTCATCAGTTGATAGACGCTGGGGCTGTTTCCACAGTTTGGCTACTGTGGAGGATGTCGCAATAAACACAGGGATGCATCATGTATCCCTTTGAATCAGTGTTTTTGTTTTCTTTGGGTAAATGCCCAGTAGCGGAATTATTGGATCATAGCGTAGTTCTATTTTTAATTTCTTGAGGAATCTCCATACTTTTTTCCACAGTGGCTGCACCAGTTTGCATTCTCTAGGTTTCCTTTTTTAATTATCTGTTTTTAATGATTTAGTGATTTGCCCGTGGTCATATATCTCAAGTTGATGTTGGAACTTGGATTCAACACAGTCCTGTTGATTCTGTCTCTCTCTCTTTTAAAAAACTTTATTTATTTGAGAGAGAGTGAGAACACAGGGAAAGTGAGAGGGAGAAGCCAACTCCCTGCTGAGCAGAAAGCCCCATGTGAGGATTCCAGGACCCCGAGATGAAGGGCGACGCCCAACCTACTGAGCCACCCAGGTGCCTGATTCTGTCTCTTGATGGCCCTGTTCACTCCCCAGGCCTCGTGCACGTGGCCATCATCACCCCATGCTACACCTGCAAAAACCTCCCCACCTATTTTCTGTGTCCCTTCTTCATCCTTCCACCAAGGATGGTGGCACCAAGGATTTGGCACCAAGCCAAAGCTGCCTTGATACAGCAAATGTGGTTCTTATGAAGGGCAGAGGGCTTAGCTTGCTCCTCTGCTTAAGCTCCTCCAGACTGAAGCTTGGCTCTGTCCTTTCCCTTAACTAGGCTCCTTGCTCTTCATGATGTCTCCGCCTGCTCCTCAGGCTCGACAAGAGCTGTCTTCCCTCCATACTTGGCTCCCGGAGAAGTCAACATTTAAACTTTACTCTTCTGTGCATTGACCCAAACATGGTGCTAAAGGCTTTAGAGGGATTATCTATTTTAAAATTTCACTGGTCTAGTAGTTAAATTCTTTGGTATTTAAAGCCAGGTATGCTTGATCAGGAAGCCAAGCTTTTTAACTTCCATGGTGACCTGTATCTACTTAAAGTTTCCCAATGCATGGTGTTCTCTCTGGTATCTGGAATTTTATATTTGGTGTGCTCTCTTTCTCTCTCTTTTCAAGATTTTATTTGTTTATGGGGTGGGGAAGGGGCAGAGGGAGAAGTAGGGAGTCCGATGTAGGGCTTGATCCAGGACCCTGGGATCGTGACCTGAGGGGAAGGGAGGTGCTTAACTGACTGAGCCACTCAGGTGCCTCCTTGCTGTGGTCTCTTTATGTCTCTTTTATCTCACTCACTTATCCTTATCTTCCAGGTTCCAGTTGAGACAACACTTCCTCCAGAAAATATTCTTGGATTCCTCCAGACTGGTGGAGCTTCTCTGCTATTTCCTCCCATAACATCCCCATCCATATCCAGCACTTTAAATTTTGTACTGAAATTGCCTGTTTTCTAAACCTCCTCACAGACTACATATTCTTTGAGGGCAAGGACAGTGTCTTGACTTTGCTTTCCTCTTCCAAGATGAAAGATGTCTCAGCGCACCATCCTCCCTGGTTCTCTTTGAATTGTCTTCTCCTATGAGGCCATGAGTGTCCTGACTTCCACTCCCACACATGCAGCCATATGCCCCAAACTGGACCCATGTAACAGAGTTTGTCATGGTGGGCTTTGTTGGGGTGCATGAAGCACGCCTCCTCTTCTTTACACTCTTTCTCACCATGTACCTGTTCACCTTGGTGGAGAACTTGGCCATCATTTTGGTGGTGGCTTTGAACCAGCGGCTACGAAGACCCATGTATTTCTTCCTGACGCACCTGTCCTGCCTTGAAATTTGGTATACTTCAGTAACAGTGCCTAAGATGCTGACTGGTTTCATTGGGGTTGGTGGGGGCAAGAATATCTCCTATGCTGGGTGCCTGTCCCAGCTCTTCATCTTTACCTTCCTGGGGGCAACCGAGTGTTTCCTACTGGCTGCCATGGCCTATGACCGCTATGTGGCCATTTGTATGCCACTCCGATATGGAGCCTTGGTGTCGTGGGGCACCTGCACCCATCTGGCGGCTGCCTGTTGGCTGGGGGGCCTCCTCACACCTATTTTGCCTATCTACCTCATGTCCCAGCTGACATTCTGTGGCCCCAATGTCATCGACCACTTCTTCTGTGATGCCTCACCCTTGCTAGCCTTATCCTGCTCAGATGTCACCCTGAAGGAGACCACAGATTTTCTAGTCTCTCTGGTGGTGCTTCTGGCCTCCTCGACGGTCATTTCTGTGTCCTACGGCAACATCGTCTGGACGTTGCTGCACATCCGTTCAGCTGCTGAGCGCAGAAAGGCCTTCTCCACTTGTGTGGCTCACCTGACCGTGGTAAGCCTCTTCTACGGCACTCTTTTCTTTATGTATGTCCGGACCAAAGTGGCCTCCTCCATCAACTTCAACAAGGTGGTGTCTGTCTTCTACTCCATTGTCACGCCAATGCTCAATCCGCTCATCTACAGTCTTCGGAATAAGGAGGTGAAGGGAGCTCTGGGCCGAGTCTTTTCCTTCAGGTCTTGGGGAGGTCAGTGAGGAGGCAGGTGAGGACTTAGTTTCCTTGACTTGGCTTTTCAGAAGGAGGGTGGAGAGGACTATGGGAGAGAGCAGTGACCTGGATAGTCAGGAACCATGGATTAGGTATTAGTTAAAGTAAAATGTTCATCTACTGTAACAAGAGACACCTAACTATAATGTGGCTTAAAGAGGGAAGATTTCCTCTTTCCTGCACCAGTCCAGAGTGAGTGTTCCAGGCTGAGGAGTGGCTCTGGTCAACAGGCATTCAAAGATCCAAGTTCTTCCATCCGTAGGGTCAACGTCCCTTAGGATGCTGGCAAACTGAGGGCTGTGGGCCAAATTCAACTCAGCACTTGTTTTTAATGACCTGGGAGCTAAGAATGGTTTTTATACTTTTAATACTTGATCATAAACATATCAAGAGAAGAATAATATTTCATGATGCATAATCCTTTAATAAAATTAAAATTTCAGTGTCAATAAATCAAGTTTTACTAGAATATAGTCACTCCATATTTGTTGTCTATAACTCCTTCTGTGCTTACAATGACCGAGTAGTCGTGACAAAGACCATTTGTCAGTCCCCAGTTTAGGGGCTTCTTGTTATTTACATGGTCAACACAGGGTTCCAGAGATCAAGAAGGCTGAGGATAGATCACAGAAGAAACAACCCCCCTGTCTTAAAGTTTCTCCACTAGATGTAGAAACCATCATTGGTTTCTTGGTAAGAAGCTAGCCATAAGTCACATCTAATTGCCAGGCTGCTAAAAACAGTCCATAGCTAGGCAGCCAGACACCCAGCCCCAGTTTGATTATTGTTGAGAAAAAGGAGAGGGCAGATTTTGGCAGCCAGCAGTTTCCACCACAAAGTCCCCATAATCACAACTGATTTTCTGTGTGATCTATATACTTATTTCTTCGTAGCTACATTGTCTGATTTGAAATACAGACGCACCTGTCGCTTTCACCAAACTGCTTTGAAAATGCATTTAAGAAAATGCATTGAAGAAGCTCTGTATGGCAACGTCAGCTCCAGTTGAAGTAAGGCTTGAAAGACAATTGTAACTCAAGTCATTCCCTACACTTAGATAGTTGTACTCTTAAACATTTACAATCACCATTTGAATGTTCCTTCCAGAAATTATAGAATACGGAAGAGGAAAATGCAGAGCTTGACTGGGTCGGGGGAAGGACAGATTTTCTGCGATGATGTTTCTCGCCTGGCCAAGAATGGACAGATTATACAACGGTGCCTGTAGGATCATGGTCTCTACACCCTGCCCCACCCGGTGTCTTAGCTGTTGCTTAATGCTTAGTAGAGAGGGCACAAATCACACATTTTGAAAACCATCTCATTCGTTGAATATTATATACAATTTATTGAATATTACATATGTGCTTTGTATTCTTTTGGGTGATGGTGAGATGCATAAACTGTGCAAAGATGAGAACCTTTCAGGATCAAAAATGAGAATTTGTATGAATGAAATAAGAGCAGAACTTTCAGACACCTGACCTGAGTAGATTTGAACACAAAATGCATTTGACTTTAAGATTTCTGGCTGAGGAAAACAAAGCAAAACATACTGGGTTTATAAAAGAGTTCTCCAGACAAACAGAACCAAGAAGATCTATGTATCTATTATCTATCTTTATAATGATAATAACTATCTCTCTATTTCGATAGACTGAGAGGTTTCTTATAGGTATTGGCTCACACAATATGGAGGTCAAGAAGTCCCATGATCTATTATCTGCAAACTGGAGAACCAAGAAAATCAGTGGTGTAATTCAGTCTGAGCCTGAAGGTTTGAGAACCAGGGGAACCAATGGGGTAGGTTATGGTAAGGCCCAAAATCAGGGGCACTAATTTCTAAAGGCAGGAGAAGATGGATGTCCCAGCACCGGCCAAGAGAAAAAATTCTCCCTTCTTGTTCCTTTTTGTTCATCCAGGCCCTTGATGGCCTAGATGATTGATGGTGACTGTATTGAGGAGAGCAATCTTCTTTATTCAATCTACTTATTCAAGTGCTAATCTCCTCAGAAAACCCCTCACACACACCCCAAAATAACATTTTAATGACAGTCTGAGCATCCCTTAGCCCAGTGAAGTTGACATAAAATGAACCATCATACTGGGTCACATTCTCATATACGGTTCCAGAAAGAACTAAGATTCAAATATACGGAATGCTTTCTGGATTTTGACTCTAAGAACAATCTCTATGGGAAGTATTGGTGAAGCTTACAGTTTTGAGCTTGTGGAAGATAAATTACTTAAAATGGTAAAAACTCAGAGGCATACTTTTAGAAAGGATCCTACATATGTAAAAGTTGAGTCTTGCTTTAATAAAATCTGACATGAGAAACTGAACTGATAATATAGGTCAACTATACTTCAATTAAAAAAAAGATGAAAAAACTGAAAAAAGAAGCCTTTGCGAGTGTGATTATTTACACTGTAAAGCAATCACTCCCTTAAAAAAAGAGCTACCTACCAGAATCTGGAATGCTGGCGATGACATGACATGTGTAAGTATTGGCAGCAAAAGCTTTTCTTTTTAATTATAATTAATTAGTTAGCTTCCGGCTTTGTTTTTGCATTATAATTGACAAAATATCACATTACTTTCAGGGGTACAACATGCTGATTCAATATTCTTATACATGTTGAAATGATCACCTTGGTAAGTCTAGTTGCCATCAGTCACTAAACAAAACTAGAATCATGTTAGTAACTATATTCCTTATGTTGTACACACATCCCGGTGACTTATTTTTAACTGGAAGTTTTGACGGCTGAAGATTTTAAAGCCACTACTAATGGGAGATTGTTCCGCAATGATGATAAATTATGAAATCATGACAGATATGTTTTCTTGTAAATAGTGCATTTCCGAGAATATAATTCCACCTTTGGGGGATACCAAAGAGATGCAGAAGTACCCAGAAAATGTCACAATGAATAATTTGAGAGAAATAAGACTTGGGTTTTCTTTTCATTTTTTAAATTTTAAATTAAATTAATTAACATATAACGTATTATTGATTTCAGAGGTAGAGGTCAGTGATTCATCGGTCTTATATAAGACCCAGTTCTCATTGCATCACATGCCTTTCTTAATAAGACTTATTTTTTAATAATTTTTTTAAATTTTATTTTTATTTATTTACTTATTTGAGAGAGACAGACACATAGCAAGAGAGAGCAGGCAGAGGAGTGGGGAGGGAGAAGCAGACTCCCTGCTGAGCAGGGAGCCTGATGTAGGACTCAACCCCAGGACTCTGGGATCATGACCTAAGCCAAAGGCAGACGCTTAACCAACTGAGCCACCCAGGCTCTCCAAGAGAAGTAAGACTTATTGAGACGGAATGCTGTGAAGAATGCTGCTCACCTTGTTTTTCCTATTCTGGGGACCTAGATATCGATTTAATTGTTAGGGACTACGTGGGGGCCATCCTGGAGAAGGACCTTTGAGTTGGGACTTGGTGTGAACGACGGGATCTACATACTGAAATCAGAACTCTGCAGTTTGCTGTGTGCCATTATGTAGCCATTGTTGAAGGCTTTGATGTGGGTCTATGGGACACCATTCTGTGGTTCCACATTCTTTTTATCCTTTACACCTGTGTTGGGATTCCCATTCTTTTTTTCAGAGATCTTAATCCATAGTTGGTCTCTTTTTCAATTTTCACATGTGAAATCCTTGGAAATCCTTGACTTCCAAGTTGTTTGTCAAAACACTGGCTTTGGCTGTGGGACGCTACAGCTTTCTGTTTATTATTTTTTTCTGTAATTTTCTTTTTTTAATGTTTCAATTTTTTAATATAAACTTTAGGACAGTTTTCTGTTTTTCTAAATTGAGCCTTTCTATCTATATCCTTGTTTCCATTGATGGCTTCGTTGCCATGATCTAAATATCATTCTTGGCCAGTAAGAGGTGAGCATTTTAAACCCCCTTTGGAGTTTAAAATGGATCTCATTTTCCAGAAACATGGATACTTTGATACCTTGAGACTGTCTCTGTAGTGCCATTTAGTTCTGTCCCTCCCCAGAGGGCAGCCCAGGAGAACTAACATTTAATTAATTGATGCCCAATGGTCTTCATTAGCACCCCCACACTCCCATGGAAGTTGAGGGGCTTTATTCAGAGCAGACTTTTCTCTCATGGTTGCTCCGTGGTGTCTGTGACAGTCACCTGTCATCTACCCAAAAGTAAGCAGCCAGCCAGAGCAGGTGCAGGTGGTTAGAACCGTTCCAGAAAAGACATATTCAGTTTGCTCCCATCAGGTTAGGTTGGAAATGTTAGATCACAAGCTTTTGCAAGGGCTCTACTTGAGCCTTTCTGAAGTCCCTTCCCAGGACACGGCTTGGAGCAAGGGTATCATAAAAGTTTCAGTTATTCAGCAAAGAGTCAAGACATCCAGGTTTGCCATCTGTATAATTTTGTTGATCATGTGCTGTTACCTCCCTTTGCACACGAAGAAGCTGCTGTACGGAGAAGTAATGTAACTAGTCCAAAGTCACACAGAGAAGGAAACAGACAACTAGGTCTTTAAACTCGTTCATCTAACTGCGCAATCATGCCCGCATACATTGGTCCCTTCTTGGCATCATTTCCCTTCTTGTAAAAGGACAGGGTGGATGGGTGACTTGAAATACCAACCTTTGAGTGTTTAGTATGTGCTGGGAACCCCCCCTCCAACATTTTCTCACTTCATCCTCACATCAACCTAGAGTGAGACTTACAGTCTCATTCGACATCAGTGGAACCTGCAGCTCAGAGAGGTTCAACCACACCCTGAGGTTCAAGGTGCGACATGGAGGTTCTGGGAGGATCTGAGCCAGGACTCTCTGACTCCATCCCTTTGCTCTGCCTCGCTGCCTCCTCTGTAAGATCTCCTCCAAGGCTAGCTTTGCAAACATTGACTTATTCGTTCATCAAGCAGCTCGTCGGTCTTCTCTCCTCACCAGGCACTGGCTGGCTGCTGAGTGGCTGCGGGATGAATGAGACAGATGCTCCTAACGAGGACAACATTACTGCAAACATATCTCATGTCCCTTTGAAGGTAGAAGCCACTAAGTGACAAGGAGGGGTCCAGGCCAGTGTCATAGGATGTGTTGTCCTGGTGACCAGCCCAGGAGGGCATCCTTGGGAACACAGCACTCCCCACTGTCTGCCTCTGACCTCCCTCAAGATGATGCCTGCCAAGCATTTGTTCTTTTGTGTTCTTCTCTGGGTGGAGAATGATGATGTAACATTTGGAAAAGGAGAGGCAGGACATGAGGCCTGCTCCCTATGCTAAGATGGTAGGGACCTCCACAACCACCATGTCCGTACCTTGAGTGCTCATGTGGGCAGGGATGAAGGAGGTCCAGACACAGGAGCAGACGCACATGCTAAGAGTGATATGCTTGCTTCTTTGAAGGTGTCGGGCAGCTGGTGGGCGGGAAAGGCCACCAGCAAGCTGACCCAAGTACCCCAGCATGGCACAGAACAGTTCCAAGGAGCCCTCATCACACTTTATTGTCATCATGGATCCAGGCTCAGTAGAGTTTGCAGGCTGTGGGGCCATCTGATCACCCAGAGCGTACACGGGGCTGCCTGGACCAGGGAACAGACAATGGGGATGGTGCTGGGAGAACCGGCCCTGCCCACCTTCTAATCTGGTTTTCTGGCCAGGTGGCGTGGAAGGCTGCCGCCACCTTGATGGTCTTGGCCAGCATAGTGGACACACAGGCTGTGAAGGTGACCCCAAATGCTGCCTGGCGCACAGCACAGGTGAATGGTCCTGGTGCCTGAAGAACAGGAAGGGGCAGAGGAAACAGAAGGCCAAGGAGGACAGCAAAAGGTAGCTGAGCAGGGAGTTATTGGCTCAGACGATGGGTAGTGGTGGTGCTTGGGTGAAGATGCCTGAAAGGCCAGGGCAAGGGGGAGGAGCAGGGCTGGGCAGACAGCCAATGCTGCGCCGAGGGGCTCGCAGTAGGATGGGAAGTCAAGCGTTTTGGGGATGCACTGCCTTTTCTCATCTTTCAGTTTGCCTTAATCTGCAGGGTGTAGGGAAGTGGAAGTCAAGTTAATGGAAATCTGGAAGTCTAGATCTTGCCTAAGACATGCCATGGACAGACTCATCTTACAACTGTGGTTGTCTCCATGTATTCATAGCAGTATCCCATCATACACATTACTTCGTTTCCTTCTTGGTGCCAGACATGACTGGGACTAGGAAACAGAAACACTCTGGGGGCAAGCACACATTTTGCACATTTCTGTATTCCATGCTGCTCCGAGGAGCATGAAAAATGCTTAGTAAATCCTTGTGTCACCCACATACATTTGTTGAGTTGGGCCACTGGAGCCCAGGAAGACCACAGGAGGGAGTTTTAGCAATGACCTTGGCTGGGGGCAATGCTGGGCCTAGATACCGAGAGATTCCAGAAATACTTCAGCATAGGGAAGCAGCAGAGAGCCTGGCCCGGTGCCCAGACTCGAGCCAGGTGGCCTGGTGTGAATCCTGACTCTAATTGAACCAGCTGTGTGAACGTGGCTGTGTTATGCTGCCTCTCCATTTTCTCCTCTGTAGAAAGGGGACGTCCGCCTAGGGTCGCTGTGAAGATGGAATGTATTAATGCATTCAGAGTGATTGCAACATTGCTTAGCATGGAAAAGCCCTTGAAAAGTGTCAAGTATTATTACTCTTCTAGCCTTTAAAAACCTCACGTGACACGGTACTGATGAAATCACCCCAAAACCCATCTTAAAGAAGCTGTGCCTAGTTTGAAAACCTCCTTTTAGTAGGAAGAGTTTTTTTCTTCTACTCTGACTTTGTTTCTATAACTTTGCTTCGATGTTCATAAGTGGCATGCAGCTGAGTGTTCAACAAACAGCTCTTTGGGGGAAAAGCCAGGATTTTTAGGATTCCTGCTTTCCATGGTGAGCAAACAGCTTGCACAATTCCTGAAAATTTTACAATTGACTCTGATCGCTGGCAGAAGCCACTCTTCTCGTCTAGTTATAGAGCCCTGACATCTTTCATCATAAGGGATCTGAGCCCAGGAGATGTTGACCCTGAAATCAGTGGTCCTTCCATTAGCCCTGGCTTCCTCAGTGCTAGCTTGTGGCTCAGAGCAAGCTGGAAAGGATAAGGATCCAAATGGGGTGTCTTGGCTGCTCCCCTGAATGGGCACAGGTGCTCCGAGGAAAGGTCTGTCTCCTGGGGAATAGGACATCAGGTTCTGATAGGTGGCAAGCAAGGCTCTGGCTGGCAGGGAGACTTGGTAAGTGGCCATCAGATCATGCAGTTTGAAGGCAGACAGGTGGACAGCTGTCAAGTTCTCCTGGCCTGTGCAGGGCTGAGCTCCTTTTCTAGCACTTAGGGTGGAAGGTCCTGATCCAGGCCACCTGCATCCCTGCAGCTCCTCCCAGAGCTTTCTCGCCAGACTCTTGCCCGGGCTGGCAGCTGTGCTCAGCACCAAAAGGAAGTCCGTGAAACCTGGCAGGAATCCCAAGTGGACCATCAGGCTCAAGCTGCAGTTCAGCCAGGTGTGGGCTCCGGGGCCCAGGCCTGATGGGATGTAAAGGAATGAGGTGGAGAAGACCACATCCTCCCGGTTGCATTCTTCTCCCAGACAGCCTCTGCCAGCAGCCCGAAGTGGAAGCAGCAACAGTCACAGATGATGGCCGCGGTGGCAGGGCTGGCGGTGACCGCTGTGGCCGCGCTGTGGATGCTGTGGGCCTGGCTGCCAATCCTCTTGGAGAGGGTCCTTCATGGAGAAGCCCACACTGCCCTCTGTGTGCCTCATCTCCGTCCGCAGCTGCTGTTCCAGCCACTCAAAGTTGCCGCGGTCAGGACCCATCATGCCCATCCAGGTCCAGCTAAAGTGGCTCAAGAGTTTGGCCAGGACCTGTGGCTGGTGGGCGCTGCTGGGCACCATGCGGAGGGACAGGAACCGGTACCAGTCAGAGAACAAGGGGTGCTGGCATCCATGGCTGATCTGGGGGAAGGAGCCGGGCTGCCTATCCGTGTGGGGAAGCTCACTACCCCTGTTCCGTGTCCCGGACCGCCCTCACTGCTCTCCTCTCTCCCTTCTATTACTGCAAACAGATTTTTTTTTTTTTAAATTTTGACATACAGAAAGCTGTGCATTTACAACCTGGTAAGTCTGGAGATAAGTGAAACCATCAGCACAATCTATGCCATAAACGTATTCATCACTCCAAAGTTCCTCCCACCCTCTTTTCTGGTATATCGGTCCGGTTTTGTGTGATACGAGCACTTAGCATGCGCTTTACCCTCTTGGCTAGTTTTTTGTTTTGTTTGTTTTTTAAAGATTTTATTTATTTATTTGACAGACAGAGATCACAAGTAGGCAGAGAGGCAGGTAGAGAGAGATGGAGGAAGCAGGCTCCCTGCTGAGCAGAAAGCCCGACGTGGGGCTCAATCCCAGGACCCTGGGATCATGACCTGAGCCGAAGGCAGAGGCTTTAACCCACTGAGCCACCCAGGCGCCCCTCTTGGCCAGTTTTTAAGAACACAGTACAGAATTGCGAACTCTAGGATTTATTCTGTGCAGGAGGTCTCTAGAACTCAGTGGGTATAACTGAAACTTCGTGCCCTTTGCCCTTTGTTTTCCTTTCTCCTAGGCCTGAACCACTTCTCTGTTATCTGCTTCTGGGAATTTGTTTTAATTCATCATAGAAGTAGTATCAGGTTGTATTAATCCTTCTGTGTCTTTTATCTTTAAATATTATCTCAGCCTATCTCATCATGCCACTTCCAGATCCTACTAAAGCCTATGTGCTCAGACCTGAGATGCCAGTTCCCCAGAAGGGCAGTGGTGGACTGATGAGTGTGTGGTAGGAAGCCAGTGGGAAAAGCAGAGAAGTGAGGTGTGCTGCGTGAATTGTTTTTATGCATTGTATAATTCCTGACATCGCTTGAGAAGCAAAGGCTCAAGTGAATGAAAAACTTGAATAATCAGGAGAAGCATGGAAACAAACATATAGAACTTCCAAAGCATCAGGAAAAAAAAAAGGTTAAAAAAATTAGCCTATTTCTCGAAGGGACAAAACAAAAAAGCATCATAAATATGAATGAAAAATGAATGAAAAAAAGAATGAAGTCATAGAAACACCTTCTAACTAAAAAAACACGTAAAACAGCTTCCTATTTGTTATTTCTTGTATTATGTTTAAAAATTTTTGTAATGGAAAGTTATGACAAATCCTAAGAGATAGAAACTTCTATGGGAGGGCCAAACATCAAACATGCCGGCAAACTGAGCAAACGTGAAAGGTTCAATGACTCCAGCTAAGAAGAGCAGCACACACACACAGCACACACAGCACACATGCATGCA
Organism: Meles meles; assembly: GCF_922984935.1. Taxonomy (NCBI): domain Eukaryota; kingdom Metazoa; phylum Chordata; class Mammalia; order Carnivora; family Mustelidae; genus Meles; species Meles meles. The sequence goes on along the minus strand of NC_060073.1, from coordinate 13,022,445 downwards.
TGCACATAGCACACACACAGCACACACATGCAGCACACAGTGCACACACACAGCACACACACACAGCACACACATGCATAGCGCACAGGTACAGAACACACACATGCGCACAGCATGCATGCACATAACACACAGCATACACATGCAGCACACATGTGCACACACAGCACACATGTGCACACACTACACACAGCACAGGTGCACACACAGCACACATGTGCACACAGAACACACACGCACAGCACACAGGTAGACAACACACATGCAAATAGCACACACACAGCACACACATGCAGCACACAGTGCACACACACAGCACACACAGCACACAACATACACACAGCACACATGCATACATGCACGTAGCACACACAGCACACACATGCAGCACACGTGCACACACAGCACACAAGTGCACACACAACACACACAGCACACACACAGAGGCACACAGGTAGACAACACACATGCAAATAACACACATATAGCACACATGTGGACAGCACACAGGTATACAACGCACACATGCACACAGCACACATGCATAGAACACACAGAGCACACACACGCACAACACACAGGTACATAATACACACATGCAAACAGCACACACACAGCACACATATGCACAGCACACATGTACACAACGCACACATGCACACAGCACACATGCATAGAACACACACAGCACACACATGCAGCACACAACACACATGTGCACACACAACACACACAGCACACACACAGAACACACACGCACAGCACACAGGTAGACAACACACATGCAAACAGCACACACACAGCACACATATGCACAGCACACATGCACACAACGCACACAGCACACATGCATAGAACACACAGAGCACACACACGCACAGCACACAAGTATAACATGCACACAGCACACACGTCCACAGCACACACACACACAGGGCACACACTGCAGTGGAAGGCTCCGAGGCAGAGACAGGTGCTCGGGTGTGGGTGAGAAAGGGAGGCACCACACAGAGGCTGTCAGCCGTGTACGCAGGCGCCTAGACGGACACACACTTGCAGAGACAGATGGCCAGAGACACAAGCAGAGAGCCCTGAGTAGGTGTGCAGACGCGTGCTGGGATGCCCCTGACAAACACGTAGGCAGAAGAAGACAGACATGGGGGGGAGTGACATTGGGTCTGGCTACAGGCTTCCTGGGCACCTTTCTGGATAGACCTCGCAGGCTCCCACGCTGGAATGTGGTGAGGGACCAGTGCAGCCCAGGAAATAGCTCAGATGTCTGTGGAAGCTGGGTGGGCGGGGACGGGTGCAGACCAGCGCCAGCCTGGGGCTGCCTTCACTTTGGGCCCATGCACAATCCCTATATGCATCTTCCCTCAACTCCAGTGCCAGGGTGCTGAAGCCATTCCCAGGCCTCCAGCTGCAGAGCTCTTCTCGCTCTCAAACCAAAGGAATATGAACACTGTGCAGAGAGAGAATGGGGCTTGCCTTGGGTGACTCAGTGACTCCAGGAGGGCCTGGACTAGAATCTAGTCTGACACCCAAGTGCTCAGAGCCAGGGCTGTCCCTGCCAAGGGGACCTGGAGGCTGGGTGAGAGGTCTAGGGCCCCCAGCAGCCTGCAGTGATCAGAAAGGCTCCCGCTCCCCTCCCTCCTTCCCTGGGTGGCCGTGCCTACCTAAGGATAAGAGATCCACCCGCCGTTGGCACAGCGGTTGCTCCAGAGGCTGCTGGAACCTTGCCTGTGGCCGATCCAGCAGGGCATGTAAGGGTGTCACAGTCCTGATGAGCATGTCTCCTTTGGTGGAGAAGCCATCTGAGGGCCTGGACATCGGCAGGTAGCCAGGGGCATGGACAGTGTCCCAGGGTCACTGCCAAGAGCAGGGGCACAGGGATAACTGGACTGGCCTTAGAGGCTCTCCTTTCCTGAGGGCATGTGGCTGGGGATCCTTGGTGTCAGACCACCTGGGCGTGGTTTCCTCCGGGAGGCGCTGGGCACATCTGCTGGGTCTTCACAGGACCTTGGAAAGAAGGCGAGTGAGTGTGGTTGAGCTCCTGGCCTTTGCCCTATGTGCCTATTCTTTCAGAGTTATGCAGGGCTCTGCGACCCTCTTCTGGGCCTGGCTTGCAGCACCCTGATTCCTGTGTCACTTGTCTTCACAGCTACTCACTCTCCTTGCTTGCAGGCTGAGGACCCAGCAGAGATGGCCTGACACCCGGGCACAGGAGGGGTGCCCTGCCCACCGGCACCTCCTCTCTTCTGGGGACCTGCCATGCGGGGGCTTGGGTTTATGGAGTTGTCCACCTTCCTGCCCCAGGGCCTCTGCTCACACCCTGCGATCTTCAAAGCCAGAATCACTGCCACGATGCACAGGGGAGGCTGAGGCCTCCAGGGACAGGCTGAAGCAGCGAAGCAGCCTGTCAAGTCGGTGGCCGCAGGCCTCAGGGTCCCCGGGGAGGGGTACACTTGACATCATGCTCACAGAGGGACACAGCCAGGGTGGGCTGACCTTAGGGTTTGGCTTCAATCTGTTTGTGGTCTGAATACTATCCCATCTCTCTCCGGCAATTCACTTCCTCTGTCTGGGACCTCGATTTTCTCCTCCATGACAGGAACACTTGGCTGCAGGTGGTCCCCAAACTCTGTTTTGAGATCACAGCCGTCCACAACACGACAGCAGAGCTCTGTGACGCCTGCTGGGTCCCCTGCTCCTCCTGGTGCTCTCTTGGCCCCTGGAGTCCTCCTCCTGCAAGGTGCACAGTTTGATGCCTTGGATGAGTGACCTCTGAGGCTCCATTCAGGCCTGAGTCTCCTTTCCAAGCAGCCTGATGGGGACCGTCACAACTCCTGACCCGGCAGGCACTGAGGCAAGGAGAGCCCGGGGAGTCCAGCCTCAGGCTCAGAAGCGAGGTTTGGGATCATGTCCTCTGCACTGGGGAGACTAGCAACACTGAATGACAGGAACCACCCACAAACTGAAAACTGGCTTCATGAGCATGGCAGACATTCAATGATGGGCCTCTCTTCTCCTGAAGGTGGGAGCCATGATGCCTTCTTCACTCGGCTCACTCCGCTGTTGAGAAGCATAAGTGTGGTAATTAGGCATTCTACAGAGCCCTGTAAATTGTCAGTGCTTTGAGAAACAAGGGAGGGTTCTGCCAGGATTGGAAACAGAGCCTCCAGACCGTGACCAGCGCCTTTGGTCAGCTCTCAGGCTGGCGAATGGGGCTAGGACAGGCTGGGCTGCGATTAGCCTGTAGGGGGCGCCAGGGAGCAGGAAACGTCAGGGGCTGTAGATCGGGGTCCAAGAATATAAACCTGGCAGGCCCCCTGCTTCATAAAGTTTTATTGAAACACAGCCCCAGTCCTTGGTTTCCCTACGCCTGGGGCTGCTTTCTCATGAGGATGCAGATCTGAGTAGCTGAAGAGGAGACCGGTCAGCCTTCAAGGTCTGGAATATTTCCCATCTGCTCACAGAAAACCTTGTTGGATCTTGTTTTAAAACTAGCTTTTACTTGGTAAGAAATACAGTGACTTGAGTGACTTGAGTGAGTTTTCTATTGGTCAGTAATTAATTGCCACAAAGTTAGCAACTTAAAATTGACACAAATTTATGATCTCATAATTTCCAAGAAGCAAGAGTCAGGCAGACAGTGGCTTATCCGTGACCTCTGGGCAGGGTGTCCTGTGATGGGAATCAAGGCCCGGGGTAGGGCAGCTATCTCCCGAGGAAGGCGTCTCCAGAGGAGAAGGCCTCCTACAGGCCCCATCTTATTGTGGGTGGGATACACTGGGTGGCAAGTGTTTGACTGTGGTGCCCATGACCTTGCGGGCTCTGGGCCAGGATTGACCTTGAGCCCACCCTCAGGTGCCTGATGGGTGGCCATCCATTTCACAACACGGCAGCTTCCTTCTGCAAGGTGAGCAGGAGAATATCTCTGCTGCTTTGGCTTTCTCCTGCGAGTTCCCTCCATGAGGTCAGGCCCACTCAGGATAATCTCCCCTTTGATGAACTCAGAGTCAGCTGATTAGGGACCTTACTTACATGTTCACAATCTGGTAACTAATAATGGGAGTGTTGTCACATCATATTCACGGGTCCAACCCTCCCGTTAGGGAAGACCGTCACCCAGGGACGTGGCTCATTAGTGGTCAGTTTCGAATTCGGTCTACTGCACGTATTAGCAGCCGATCAAACACAGAGTATAGAATAGTTATAACAGACCTGTCAGTGTCTGAAAAAGAAAGTGGACTGTTCTAGATTAGAAGAATGTTAAAAAAAATCAAATGCAGTGCTTGATCTTACAATGAATGGATCCTGATTAAATTCATACAAATAAGAAAACCTATTCCTAGATAAAAAAAAGAACTATGGACGTGCACTACATATCAAATTATGTGATGGTGTATTTGGTCATTTTCTCAGGGGTGATAGTGATATTAGAATATTATGGTCGTGTGGAAGAATATCGTTGATCTCCATAATGCTTTTAAAAAGTCACTGAAGGATAACACACATTCAAAGACATGAATATCATATGTGAATTTTTCACAGTCTTAACACACCTGAGTCACTAGCCCCAGCTCAAGATTAAACACATCACCCATGCCTGAATGCCTCTGGGCCCTGTTCCATTTGCCACCCCCAATTCTAATGGCTTTGCTGGGTTTGCTTGCTTTTGTCCTTTTTATACCTGGATCCCTATGGTATGTGGTCATGTGTGTCTGATCGCTTTCATTCAGGTCACGTCAGTGAGAGTCATCCGGATTACTCTAGCACACTATCACTGTTTTGATCGACCACCCCTTTTTCATGCAAGGGTTGAATAAGCTGTAAGAGAGTTTTGCTGAAGGGAGGGTATTCTTTATTCTATTTTTTTTTCACATTGACCTGTATAAATATTTCAGCCCCTGTATTTTCATATGTGCCTTTTTTTTTTTTTTTGGCCTCCATTTGGAATATTTTACTTTGACCCATTTTTCTTTTTTTAAAAAATTTTTAAATTTTTAAATATAATGTATTATTAGCCCCAGGGGTACAGGTCTGTGAATCACCAGGTTTACACACTTCACAGCACTCGCCATAGCACATAATAAATAAATCTTTAAAAAATCTGTATTTTGGGGGCGCCTGGGTGGCTCAGTGGGTTAAAGCATCTGCCTTCAGCTCAGGTCATGATCCCAGGGTCCTGGGATCGAGCCCTATTGGGCTCTCTATTCAGCCGGGAGCCTGCTTCCTCCTCTCTCTGTCTGTCTCTCTGCCTACTTGTGATCTCTGTCTGTCAAAAATAAATAAAATCGGGGCGCCTGGGTGGCTCAGTGGGTTAAGCCTCTGCCTTCAGCTCAGGTCATGATCTCAGGGTCTCTGGGATCGAGCCCCGTATCGGGCTCTCTGCTTGGCAGGGAGCCTGCTTCCTCCCCTCTCTGGCTGCTGCTCTGCCTACTTGTAATCTCTCTCTCTCTCTCTCTCTATCTGTAAAAAAGAAAAAAAAAATTTAAAAAAAAATAAATAAAATCTTTTTAAAAAATCTGTATTTTTACTATAACGAAAACCAGAGCTGTGGTCTTCCAGTTTGTTATTTTATGCCGAATTTACAATATTCACAATAATGTCAGATCTTTTATCTCTGAGAGAATGAACTTTCAACAGCTTTATTTTGATGAATTGGTTGGGAAAAGTTATTAGGATAACACATGATTTTCTGTTTGAGGCATTTAATGACACTGATAGAAAACTGTCATCATCTCACTGTGTGCAAAGTTGTTCTTTTCTATTGGAGCCAATACGTTACTGAACATTGCTTTAGTTTTTGTGTGTGTGTATGTATGTGCATAAAAAATTGGAAAAATGAGCTAAGTGACCTTTGATGTGAATGAAAAGTCTCGCTTCACAGAGTGAAATGTAAACACACCTGTGATTTTCAGTCATTACTGTCTGGCACCGTCTTTGGAAGCAAGAGCCGATATGTCTCCGGCAGATTTGTGTCTTCTGTGTTTCGAGTCCTTGCAGACATCACCGCAACGCCCACGGAGGGTGACAAATGCTGACAAACATCTTGTGCAAAATACACGTTCATCATCAACTTCCCTATGACACGCCATTCTGCTTTTTTGTTTGTTCTTTACTTCATGGCTCCAGAAAGGGCGTATTGCAAAATAGAAAAGTGATACCAAACAATAAAATATGTTGTTATGGCTTTTTGCACAAAGGTACCAAACAATGGTAACAAAAATTTTCAGCCTGCTCTGCATATGCTCTAGAGCAGTGCTTCTTAGTCTCTGTCTTGGGCACATTGTGACTTTATACCTCTGTGCCTTCTGGGGGACAGCCTGTCAGCTTCCTGCGCTGTGGCTTGAGCTGCTGGACAGCTGGCTGGTACAGCAGCAGCTGCCGGGGGGCACCGTGCTCACTGTTTCTCTCATTGCCACCCTAGATCAGAGAAATGACCCCAGCCTAGATCCTCCCATCTGAGGGCTTCTTCTTCTTTTTTTTAAAGCATGGGGCACCATGTGTAAATGTCCTGGGACAAGAGATTTCAGTACAGAAAGAATCGGAAAAAGAGAGTTGAGATATGGCGGATTTGTCTTTCTGCTTTAAGTACACATCAAAGTGGCAACTCCGTTCACTGTCCACGTATCCCACACATTGCTAGGTCTGAGTTCAGCAGGAGTGGGACCCATAAAACTGAGGTCTACCGAACTATTAACTACAAATGTGAGTGATCTGGGACACATACTATATTGACTAGGGGGCCTGGACTACAGGTGTAAATAGAAGCTCTCCTGGGCAAACCTTGAAGTTGTGAAAGTGCTATTCTTTCCTTTCCTTCTCTCCTTCCCCTTCCTTTTATCTCCTTCCCTTCCTCCCTCCTCCCTCCCTTCCTCCTTCTTCCTTTTCTTCCTTCTTTCCTTCCTTTCCCTTCTTTCTTTCTTCTCTCCTTCCCTTCCCTCCTCTCCTTCCCTTTCTTTCCTCCCTCCCTCCCTTCCCTCCTTCTCTCCTTCATTCCTTTCCTCTTTCTTTCTTTCTTAGTATATGTGCTGCCAAAGTGAGCACTCTTTCTTTCTTTCTTTCAGCACTTGAAAGGGATCATTTCATTCAAAAATTTCTTTTGTCTCTTTTCCCTGTGCCGTATTGTGCTACTCCAATTCCTTGTATGTTGGACCATTTGCTTTTTTCCCCCATTTTTTTTTTTTTTTTTTTTATATTTTCCCTCTCTCTGCTTCAGTTTGGATCATTTCTGTTGACTTGTATTTGTGTCTATTGATCCTTTATCTTGCTGTGTCCAATCTGCTCCATTTCAGATACGGTGTTATATAGTTCTAAAACCTATTCTGTTAGTTTTTTTGTTTGTTTGTTTCTCTATCTTAATTCCCCATCTGTTTACCCAGTTAATCCTTTTCTTCTGAATTCTTTAACATATTTCCAGCAGTTATTGTAAAGTCATGTCATTCCAACATCTGGATCATCATGCATCTGTATGAATTTTTCTTTTGGTTTTGAGTATAGCCACTGCCTTTTTCATATGTAGTAACTTTTTTATTGTGTGCTGGATTTCAGGGATGGCATGTTGTAGATAGTCTGTAAGGTAAATTACAAAAAGAACCATAATTATTTTTTGTTATTTTCTGTTCACTCAAAAAATATCTTGTTATGAGGACCCTTACCAATGAATTTAGCTCTATTAAGTTTTTAAAAATTTTAAAAAGATTTAATTTATTTATTTGAGAGAGAGAGAGTGCTTACTTGCCCACAAGAGCATGGGGAGGGGCAGAGGGAATGGGAGAAGCAGACTCCCCACTGAGCAGGGAGCTCGAGGTGGGGGGCTTGATCCCAGGACCCCAAGATCATGACCTGAGATAAAAGCAGACACTTAAAACCTGAGCCACACAGGCACCCCCAATTTAGTTCCATTTAAAGCTGAGTTCTCTAATCTTCCATTTTGAAACTTAAAGTGTTTGCTGTTATAACTTTATAGAGCCTTTTAAATTATTTCATGTATAAGAATTCTCTTGGTTTGAATTTGCAGCTGAACTATCTGGGCATATCTGTGTCTAGTCCTAATAAAAGTCCACTGATAGATCTGGAGAAAATGAGGGTTGGTAGCACTGGAGCAGGAAGAGAATCAGCTTTGCCTTGCGAGTTAAGATTGTGGCAAGGCTGTGACTAAGTCTTCCTGCAGGGCAGGAAGGTCCATTAGACAGAGAAAGAGATGGTACCTGAGCAAGCAGGGGAGGCTCAGTGGAGTTGAGCTGTGAGGGACTCAGAGCCACCCAGATCTTATGTTGTCATTCCCGTGGGCTGCTAGGTTTTCCCAGTATCTCTCCTTCTCATTCTTTCAAACTAGTGCTGAAGTTTTAAGCCTAGGTGGATAAGAAACTCAGTTTTGGGCTTTAATTCAACTGGAAATATAATTTGGCATCTCATGGTTCAAATGTTAGTTTTTTAAAAAATTATAAGCCTTAATGCTGAAAGAGTAAGATGTTTTTATTTTTTTTAAATGTTTTACATGAGTTACCTTATTTGAGGTTTATTTTTTATTTATTTTTAACGAGAAGAAAAGTTTTTTATATTTTATTTATTTATTTATTTATTTATTTTCAGCGTAACAGTATTCATTGTTTTTGCACCACACCCAGTGCTCCATGCAATACGTGCCTTCTCTATTACCCACCACCTGGTTCCCCAACCTTCCACCCCTCACCCCTTCAAAACCCTCAGGTTGTTTTTCAGAGTCCATAGTCTAATGAGAAAAATTTTTAGACAGACAGAGAAAGAGAGAGAGAAGTGGGGGGAAGGGCAGAGGGAGAGGGAGAGAGAGAAATCCCAAGCAGGCTCCACACCCAGGACAGAGCCTGATGCTGCAGGCTCGATCTCATGACCCTGAGATCATGACCTGAGCTGAAATCAAGAGTTGGATGTTCAATCAACTGAACTGCCCAGATGTCCTGACTCAGGCAAAAGAGCTAATTCTGTGATGATTGTTTTTTTGTATCAACTTGATTGGGTCATGGGGTACCCAGATGATTTGGTTCAACATTCTTCTAGGTGTGTCTATGAGTGTGTTTTTGAATAAGAAAACATTTGAATTGGCACCTGAGTAAAGCAGATCATCCTCTTCAACAGGGGCAGGTCTCATCCAATGTGTTGAAGACCTGAATAGAACAAAAGACTCAGGAAGGAAGCATTCCCTCTCCCTGCCTGACAATCACTGAGTTGAGACATAGGTTTCTTTCTGCCTTTGGATATGGACTCAGATTGGAACTTATACAATCAGCTCTCCTGGGTCTCTAGATTGCTGATTGCAGATGGTGGCATTTCTCAGCCTCCATACTTACCTGACCCAATTCTTTATTTTATATATTTTATATCATATATGTATGTGTGTGTGTGTATATATATGTATGTATATATGTATACACACATATATATATATGTATATACACATACATATATATATAATAATTTTTTGGTGTAGACTCAAAGTAGCTAGGGATACAACTTGATTCCTCCATTTTTTCCAATGATTTCTTGCTTGCAACAATCCTGCTACTGATTTCTATATCAATTATGTTTCTTAGCTGTAAGCAACAGATACAGATTGTCTGATTTAATTAGAAAAGGAATTTATTAAAGTGATATTGGGTAGCTCATAGAAACTAGGAAAAGGGTTGCAGCAGCAAGGTCCGTTATGATTCTGTAGCCTCTCAGCCTCTGCTGTGGTGGTCATGCAGGCTGCATTGTCAACCATGCAGCCACAAAATGGTGGAGCCTCTTGAAGCCTGGGTTTCCCTGTGTCTACATGTAGTGTGGCTCCCTGTCGATTTGCATGGAGTGTGGGGTGGGGGAAATACTGTGAACAGTTGGGGAGCTGAGTGTTGCCATAGCACATCTGGCCTCTTCTGACTAAACCAAACCTGGACATTGATTTTCATCATCTTCCTTAATCCTCCTTTCAATAATTCTTTCAAATAGGAAGTATTAATGTATTAATCTTTTTTTTTTAATTAAAGGCAACTGATGTTCCAAGAGGGGAAGAGTCAAACATTTCCAGTTACTTCACCAATTCCCTGTGAAGGCTCTCATCATCTACTTCCTCTCTCCTATGAACCAGATCATTGTCTGTCTTGGATTTCTTTCCCTAGGGTCCAAGAAAGAAAGTGATTCTTTGGAAAGCATGAGATTTATGGAGCCCTTACTCTGTGTCAGACATTTCCTTTCTACATTAACTTAGCAGTTCCTCTCAATAATCCTGGAATAACTATTATGGGTTTCACTCTTGAAATGTGTTAGCCAAGGTTCAGAAAGTTAGAGTGGCTTGTCAAAGAATAAATTTCAAGTGGAAAAGCCAGGATTTAAACCATGGTGTCATAACTCAAGGACACTTCTCGCTTCACCATCCTATACTGGTCCTTCTTCACCTCCTACTTTAATTTTTAACTTCTGTGGTCTAGAGCTATGGGGTTTATAGTGTTTGGTAGAACCAATTTTCTATAGAAATCAGGCTGATTCTTCACTTTATATCAGTGGAATGAATTATTTTGTCAGCTATTTAGTGCTCTGGGCTCTACCCTCCGGGGTAATGCCTCTTGGGGATAGGAATGTTGGCTATCCTGTCAGGGATTCCCAGACTCACTGGGAGGCTGGTTGGAGTCAGGGTTAAAGAAGATTTGTTTGTGACCTATGGGGTTCTCACTAGCCCTAGAACTTCCATAGAGCATTTTAGGGTGAATTGTCAATTTTGATCCTGGGGAGTCCATGGCTCATAAGACAAAAAGTGGTCCCAGGGTTTCAGACACAAAATACGAGGTCCACCTATTTTTCTCATAACTAACACCTTCAAGAAGGTGTGGAAATCGATACATATGCATGGACTACCCCACTTCCTCCCATTGTTTCCATCTTTTTTGACCTGAGATGTCTAACCTGGGTCTAGTGGACACTGAAGATGGAAGGAAGTCCTAGATTACTGAACTGAAGCGAATTCTCCGGACCTTAAGAATAGGAGTTTAAGTATTTTTCCTCCAAAACCTTGTTATTACTGTGATTCACCACCCCCGCCCCCCGGGCTCCAACACTCTGCTTTTTTCTGTCCCTTTCTCAAATGAGTTTCCTATCATTTTTATCTTCCCTGTTTCCTTTAACTCTGACTTGTACATAGTCATGGTTTATCACTCCTTAGAGGTCCATCACTATTAGTACTGTGAGGAACTGAAAAGTTATTTCAGGATTTCCTGGTTCAGATACTTTAAAAAGAGAATTTTTTTATTTATCCAGTTGCATTTTTTTTGGGTGTGTGTGTGTGTGTGTGTGTGTGTGTGTGTGTGTGACCGTCCAAAAGTTAAAAAGTTGAAAGCATGTAGCCAGACCCATATTAACTGCCTGCTGTATCCAAGGAGACAAAACAGTGTTCACACCTTCCACTGGGCTGTGAATGGGGCTGGTACCATGACATGTCTTGAAGACCTGTCCTTACTCAGTTTGGAAGTTTTCAATACAAACATTCTGAATTTGCAACTGAATCTATTATTTTGTTCTATGATTGGTAAGTCTTTCTTTCATGGCAGTATTCTCCATCCTTTATTTAGCCATGAAGGTTTTCTTTTTCCCCCTCTCCACAGACATGCAAATTTAGATGTAAGGACCCCATGCTTTAGCTGCACCTTGTTTAACTAGATGTTTTTCGAGAACTCTTTCCTTGCTATGTCTATCTCTGAATCATAAGATTACAAATATTAGTTTCTTTGAGGCTGTTAATACATTACTCTGAATGCTTCAAAAAAATGAATGCTTCAATAATTTGAGCCAAATAACCAATGAATTCAGATTTCTAAACAATCATATGCTTTACAGATTTATAGCAGTATCCCATTGCTCAGTAGAATTTGGATTGTCACAAGTGGCCAATCACAGCATCTTTTTTTCCCCCCAGAATGGTCATAACCTTTCAGTCCAGCCCTTAGAGATGCCCCACAACACTGGTATAACAGCTCACAGCCTGGGAATAGACACGATCATCCTTCATTGACCTTTCTTACCTAGAGGGACACATTCACCTGACAGCTCTCCCCTGCATGGGGGTAGCCACAACTGGCATCTTTCAAGACATTGATTGTCTCAATGGGAAAATGATGAGAATGTTCCTTGAACATTAGCTGTTATCCCCTGATTTCTGTGTCCCTGTCTGTCCAATGCCTGCCATCTGAATGTAGCATCATGTCAGGTGAGCATCTGGGTGATGGGTTCCTCTTTCTCTCTGCTGTCTGGGGGTGCACATGACTCTCAGGATGGGCTCAGTAAGCCTGAGGCACTGAAAATGGAAGCTCACATGCCCCCCTCTACGCTTGTGGTCTGTTTTTTTTTTTTTAAGATTTTATTTATTTGAGAGAGAAAAAGAGAGAGAGAACCAGCAGGGGGAGAAGCAGGCTCCCTGCAGAGCAAGGAGCCCGACTGGGCGCTCGATCCTAGGAACCTGGGATCATGACCTGAGCCAAAGACAGATGCTTAACTGGCTGAGACACCCAGGCATCCCTGCCCTCCACACTTGTTGAAAGCACCCATGACCCTCAGCAGAGACCCCGGACCTCCCAGACCCACAGAACCCAGAGGGAAAGGACCTAGGTGATGTGGTTCTGTAATTTTCCAGCTCTGCTCCCCAGAGACCCCAGCCTTCCCAGAGCTGCCAACTCAGCCCCAGCTTCAAATGAAGCACCAATTCCTTGAACTCTTGTCAACAACCAGGTGCTTCATTTCATTTTGTTTGGAAAGGGGGTTCCGATGTTAAAAAGAGATTTGAGTGCACCTGGTCTATTAAGTTCTCCTCATTTGGCAGAGGGGAAGATTGAAGCCCAGAGAAGCAGCAACTTCTACCTGGTGTGTCAGGAAACATTCCCTCCCCAATTTATCCTGGTGAGGACCCGACACTAGTATCCTATTTGGAGCCTCAGGAGAGGCCACAAAGTCATTAAAGAACAAACCAGAAGTGATAAGCCCAGGATGGGGCCACAGGGATGGGAGGGTGGCTGGTACATTCAGAGGCCAGATTCAGGGATCTCTGCTCATCACCTCCCTCACTGCACTGTTGACATTTTCTGTTTTCTTTGCAGATCCAAAGAGATGGCTGTTGTGGCAATGTGAAAATGATAGAAAATGCAATTATCTCATCGCCCTTAGGCTGGCTGTATGCATATGCTGAAACCCCCTTTGAATACACTTCAGGCAGGTAGAGGGGCCAGACCACGTGCCCAGTTTATGCAGCATCACTGGATGGAATTCAGAGCTTGTCACCTACAGGCCCTCTGGTGCTGTTTTGCTTTCTTGCTCAAACAACCCAATTAAGATCCTCTCGTTTCCAAATCATTGAGTTTTCAGATCCAGCTGAATCCTTGGGTGGTTTTAACATCTATTTATAGAACTCACCTAGGACGGTGCTTGTGTGAGAAGGTGATCATGATAAATGATCGATGATTCACTGTGATGATTTACCTTACAGTGGGTGCTGGGCGAGCCCAGACTTGCCTGCCAATCACAAAACGAGAGGCGAGGGCTTCTGGGAGAAGGTAGCCCTCTTCAGTCAGAGCTGACTTGGGGTTATTATATCCCCTTTCTCTCTATCGAGGGAAGAAAACAATGAGTCTGGGGATTAAAAGGCTCAAGAGGATAAGTGGAAGACACTGAATGATGTCATTTTCCATGTTCCTCAGGGAATGAATATTGTCACCTTCATGTCCCTTCTTCCAGGGCTGGAAAAAAAAACAACAAAAAAAACAAACAAGAACTGAGAGAGGATCCAGACTTAATGTTGACACATCACAGATGAAGAAGCAGGTCCAAGAAGGGCTGCGTGCCTCTCCTGAGCTCCTGAGCTCACATAGCTTCTCAGCTGCCAGATGGAGGTCATGTGGACTGGTGAGAAGTGATGGGGGAGAGTGTCTATGGTGGGGAGGAGGAACTGGGAGTAGGAACTGTGGCATGTTCTGTCAGATTGGCTTCCCTGTCAGTCTGGTTTGCCCATGGATGCTTCCTTCATGACCCAGTTCGAGCTTCACCACTTCTGGGTAGCTTGACTGGGCCCCATAGGAAGTTCCTCAGCCTTCAGCAGGACACACACTGCTTATATTTCCATATTATATCATGGCAGAGTCTTGAGCATCAAGCCTTCTTTAGGGTAAACATCTGCCTTCCAGAATATTCTGTGGGGTAGTGTGCAGTCTACAGCATATGTAACTTAGAAACAAAGGGAGACCACTTTACTGGTGGAAAATCAGTAACAAGAACAGCTCAGGGTGCCTTGACTCCCATTTTGTTGTTACCAAGGAGAAGTAGGGGGAGTTTCATCCATCCATGTATCACTAACAATATGGCTTAGTTTACCTTATTTTTGGATTATAGGTATATATACATGCACACATATATACATATATTTGTTTTCTAGTTGCTTTTTAAATGAGATAAATGTCTATTTCTATTTTACACAAAAGCCTGGAAATGAGGCAGCCCATGGGTGGTATGGTGGATTAAAAATGTCATCGAGGGGCTTACCCTTCTCTGTGTTTCTGCTCTGCTGCTTCCGAGCCTGGCTTCCAGCTTTGAGGTTAGTTTATGGTCCATAATGACTATCAGGCTCCAGCCATCACATCCACACTCTGTATCAGAAGAATAAAAAAAAAAACCTAATGGTAAGTGTTTTGAGTTTTATGCTATTACAATGCTTTATGAACATTTTTGTACCTGTATCCAGTTGGGCACGGGCAAGAGTTTCTCCTTTGTATATACCGAGGTCCCTGGATTGTCTGGGTCAGTGGTTATGTGTATCTTTGGCTTTGACAGGTTGATGCCAAAATACTTTACAAAATTAAACAAACTTGATACTACTACTATTGAATTAGTTAATTTATACTACTCTTTTCATCTATTTGTTAATAGTGTGGTATCATACTTTAAAATTTTTGCCAATCTAGTGAGCATATTGTGTTTTTAATTTGCAATTTCCTGATTACTAATGAGAATAAGCATCTCTTCATAGGTATGTTAATTATTTGAACAGTCTTCTTGTGAATTGCCTGCTTGAGTGTTTATGTTATCTTTTCTCAATCGCCTTTTTTTTTTGTTTGTTTATTTACAGCATAACAGTGTTCATTGTTTTGGCATCACACCCAGTGCTCCATGCAGTACGTGCCCTCCCTATTACCCACCACCTGGTTCCTCAATGCCCCCCCCCGCCCCCCCCCCCCCCCCCCCCCCCCCCCCCCCCGCTTCAAAACCCTCTGGTTGTTTTTCAGAGTCCATAGTCTCTCATGGTTCATCTCCCCTTCCAGTTTCCCTCAACTCCCTCTCCTCTCCATCTCCCCATGTCCTCCATGTTATCAATCGCTTTTCTTTTTCTTTTAAACCTTCCCCTCTTAATCACTTTTATGCATACATAGTTGTGATTGCATACCTTAAAAATATTTACTCCTATTTTGTGTCTTGATTTTTCATCTTCTTTTTTAAATATAAGCTGAAGTTTCTCTCTCTCTTTTATTTATATTTTTAAAGTAGTTTCCATGTCCAATGGGGTGCTCGAACTCACAACCCTGAGATCAAGAGCCACATGATCTACTGACTGAGCCAGCCAGACATCCCAATTTTCATCTTCTTAATCATGTTTTTGATTAACAGAAACTCTTTAATGAATACTGACACATTTAGGAATATTTAAATTTATGATCAATACCTTTTGTTTTGTACATAAGAAATTCTTCCATAAATGAGGTCATAAGAATGATCTCCTCTATTATTTTATAACATGTTTGTTAATTTGCCTTTCATATTAGTTCTTGATTCTACTTTGAATTCATTTGGTGGGAGGTCCAAGACTGCATCAGTCAGGGTCTCTATTGGTAACAGATGCTACATTTGATTTGGGTAATTTGAGGAGGGTTTAGTAAAACCACTATTTAAAAAAATGTGGATAAGATCCAAGAAAGCCAGAGTGAGATGAGTCAGTACCTTATAGTGAGTGACAGAGAAGGGCCATTACCAGTCCTCCAAGTAGTGATTCCTGTTGAGCCTCTGTGACCTTCAACCCGTGGCTTCCAAGGTAACTGTGTTCAGTTGCCTCAAGCCAGCAGAATGGGAAGGAACGTGGTTTGGAAATGGCCCACAACACTTTTTCAAGCATTCTGCTGCCTAAAAACTCAGCTCTATGTCCATACTTAGCTGCAAAGGAGTCTGGGAAAGGCAGTCTGGTTGTATAGCTAGTTCTAGCTGAATAATGTGAGTCATTTGGGGTCAGAGGGTGGACTGCAGAGACAGCCCCTAAGATGGTCCTGGGTGATTCTGCCTTCTGGTATTCGTGTCTTTGAGTAATTCCTCTCTTTTGAGTATGGCTTGGATTTAGTGACTACCTTTAGTAAATTAACTGTGATGGGATGTTACTTCTGAGATTAGGTTTCAAGAAGACTACAGTGTCTGACTTTAGCACCTGCTCTGATGAGAGTCATGTTGTAAGTTTCCCTATGGAGAGGAGCACGTAGCAAGGAATGGGCCTATTAGGCCAACAGTGAGGAAGGACTCAAGTCTTGTCAACATGACTGGAGCCCTGGCCAACATCTTAGTAAGTTTTGTGAGCCAGAGACTAACTAATCCAACTAACTTGTGCCTGGATTCCTGACCAGCAGAAACTGTACAATAGTAAATGTTTGCTGCCAATTTTTCATTCAAGGTTGTAAGTTCAAGCTTCACATTAAGTAGGCTCCACACCCAATGTGGGGTTTGAACTCACAACCCTGAGACCAAGAATTGCATGATCTACCAACTGAGCCAGCCATAGGCTCCCAAGCTACCAATTAACAGCAACAGACAACTAATATATCCTCAAAGGGTGATGCTTTTGATGGCAAACATAGTCAATACTCTGCTTCTTTCTTAGGGTTCTTATTTTCCCTCAGATGTTTAGCCTTTGATTTTTAGTGTCTTTTCACCTTTTTATTTATTTTTTTCATGTTTTTCAGGGGTGAGGTTTTTTAGAAAAACCTTAGTCCACCATATTACCAGAAATGGAAGTCTTATTCATTTCTATCTTCTTCATGTTTTTCATTAGACATTTACTTAACATCTACTGTGAGTCAGAAGGTGCACTAAAAATGGTAGTCTTTGCTGGCATGGGGGCGGTGACAAAGAACATTCTACTGGGGGCAGGGATAAAAACAAACAGATGAGTATTATTAAGTGTCTTGAAGAATAAATAGCCAAGTAGGGGGATGGGAAATGATAGGCAACAGGGGAGCTGTTATTTTAGATATGGTGGTCAAGAAAGTTTTCTCCAAAATGAGGCAACGCTTCAAAAGAGACCTGGATAAAGTAAAGAAGTAGGTTCTGTAGGTTGATTATGGGGGAAGAATGATTTATGTGGACAGTGTCTCCTTTGTAGGTCTGCAGAAGGTGTTGGGAAGAAGGCATGAATTTATCCTGACCTCATTTCTTTTATTCAGAGAAGTTGAATGTAGAGAACTTGGACTTACTGACTGGTTGTTGATCTGAGAATCAGTGTTGCTTTCATTCTCTCAAGTGAACTTGGGCTTACCCCCTGGTAGGTAGATCTGAGAATCAGTGTTGCTTTCATTGTCTCAAGCATCAACAGAGCTGCCTTGTCTAGGACAAGCCTTATGGCTGATGCTGACTTAAATGCCCAGTGGCATCCTAGTTGTCACAGAGAATAGGCTCTCTTCAGCCCAGCTCAGTGTATATTCTGAATGAATCTTCATGGAATGACCTTTACAGGCAATCTCTTCCAGTTTTTAGTGGCTCAGCCAAGAACCTGCAGGTGCATAGGCATTTGTGAAAAGTAAGATCCTCTCCTTATTAAAGCTGTCTTTCATTTTATTTCATCTTGTAGAACCTCTCCATCAACCTTTGAAAGTTTTTTTTTTTCGCATGACTTCCAGTTCTGAAGCAGGAAAACCATTTTTTTCTGATTCCTGGAAAAAAAGCCTAGTGAGTAAGGCTATTTTCCCTTAAGTGATTCTGTACCAAAAAAGGGATGATTGTATATAAAATGACATCCAAAGATGATATAAGATCATAGATAAGAGTGGAATTTTTTAGAACCGGATTTCCTGAGCTCAAACCATGGCCTTCTATGGCTTTTGTGGCTTCCGGGACCTGAGGAACTTATTTTAACTTCCCTGCGTCCTAGTTTACTCATCTCTAAGTGGGTATAGTAATTACACATACATCATAGGGTTGCTAACGCATCATAGGGTTGCTAAATACATATAAAATTCTTAGAATAGTGTCTGGCATATAATAGGTGCTCTGTAAGACTTGGCTGTCAACATCATCTTCATTATTTTGTTATTAGTAGCTAGGACAATGAGTTGCTAAGTCATTTAGATTGTAACAGAGACCCACTCACATTATCTAGTAGAATGTGGGTCTATGGCTAAGATTTTTGTGCTTCAAAAGAGACATAGGGATTTCTTGGGGACCTATAGAGAGTCCTAGAACTAAGTCTGGAACATAATTCAAGACCTGAAAGATCTAATGTAGCATGAGGGACCAGGTTATATTGCTGCCTCCTCTGCACCTGACATTTGCTCATTTTCTCTATGGTCTGCACATTAACATGACTCAGCCATTTTCTCCATATCTAATTATAATTTGTGAGTCTCATTTCTCAAATAACTCCATCTTTTCCTATATTTTTTAGTTCAGACCCTCAAGAGGGAGATAACTTTATTGGTTCTGCTTAATAATCATTGTATAACTCTAGAGCGCCTCATGGCTCTCGACTCTGTTCATGTATTGATGAGCGCTGGGTCAGGGGCTTTTTGTAGTCTGATCACCTGAAGGGCAAGGTCAAGTGTTAGAACAGTGGTGACCTAAGCAAAGAGCTCTAAGTGGGTGAAGTTTCTCCTATAATGAGAGTATGATTAGAAGTATACAGGATACTGAGACCCAGTCCTTTATTTAAAGCGTGGATGGAATCAGTGTGTGTGAGTGCAGATCTGCTAGAATATGCTGAAGAACTCCTCTCTATTAGAGTTCTGCAAGTATGGATGGACTCCTTTGAGCCTCATGACTAAACTTGAACAAGTCCCCTTTATTTTTGTTTTGGATCCTCAACACTAAACTCAGTGTGTCTTAAGGAAGCAAGAGAATTTTTGTGGCTGCTCCTCAGTGCAGTGGAAGCAGGAGATGGAACCTGCCAGGGCTCCTCCTGAGTCTGTTACTGCTGATTCTCTTTGAATAACTGCTTTGTTTTTGTATCTCTCTTGACTTCTCTACCTTGGTCAGCTGGACCATTTTAATACAACGATTGTTCCCATATAGAGGGCCATGGGGACCAACTTCTCATAAAATCAAGGTCGGGTAAAGGGGTTCCTTGGGAACACAACAATATATTCAATAAAAAGACATCTTTTGATTATCATTGACCATGTGGGATGCAGATAGGAGGTGCACCCCCACCCCAACTAAACGCCATTTTTAAAAAATTTCTTGGGAGAAAAGGATTGAGTTATTCATTTTCCTCAGTTCACTGTCTTTCATTGTCACTTGTTTTTAATTTATTTCATTTTTGTTAATGGTGACAGAATTGTAGCAAGGCCCATGGTAAAAGTGAGGGAAAGGGGAGGGAAGAGAAAAATATATATGGAACAAAGGATTTGTGTTAGGAGATTCCTTCTTTCCTTCCTCTCTTTCTTGGAAAAGATTTATTTATTTTAGAGAGAGAGAGAGAGAAAGAGTGGAAGAGTGGGTTGGAGTGGTGAGGGGGCAGAGGGAGAAGGAGAGAGAGAATCTCTAGCAGACTCTCTGTTGAGTGTGGACCCTGACATGGGGCTGGATCTCATGACCCTGAGACCATGACCTGAGCCAAAATCAAGAGTCGGATGCTTAACTGACTGAGATACCCAGCCACCCCTGTGCTGGGAGATTTCTTATTCATCTTCTCATTTATTTATTTTGAGCCCCCTGTTGACTGAAAGTTACAACCCCAAGATTAAGAGTTGCATGCTCTTCTTACTGAACCAGTCAGGAACCCCTCACCTCATATAATTTTTATAATATGTTCTTGAATTAGGAGTTGTTATATTTGTTTTAGATCTGGAGAAAATTAGGATCTGAGAAATGAAGCCATTTACTGTAGATTTCACAGTGAATTAGTGGTAGAATTGGGACTCAGATACAACCCTGAGTCTGAAAGCCATTCCTTGTCTACAGCTGTATACTCTGAACAAAGGGACTCTGAGCAAAGGTCCAAAGGGACTGAGAGCACGTTCTTAACTGCAAAATGGGAGTCTTCTATTCAACCCTGTCTTCCTTTTTTGCCTTGCAGCGTTTTCCTGAGGCTCAAATGAGATCATGCATGTGCCCTAAAAATCTGTTCAGAAGTAATTATCAAAAGAGTTCATCTGGTCCAGATTCTGAACTTGGATTGAATTCCTTAACAAGGAAAACGGACTCTGCCCTGAAGGGTTTTACAGTCTCAAGCAGGAATTAGTTACTTTCCTTTCTCCACAAACTTTCTTCCAGAGAAGATAATGCATGGTTTAATGTTACCTTATATCTGTCTTTGTTCTCTGCCTCTGCAATTCCTGAAACTGGGATGCTTGGTAAGAAGGGACTGTTCACAAAGCAGGCAGTGTGAGTGGGGAGGAGAAGCAATGTATCATGTCCTTCAGAAACTAGGGAGTTGGCCCTTGAGCCAAAGGCAAAGTGGCTTAGTTCATCTTGGAGATATAAGAGGAATATTACACAGCAGGAACAACAAAGCCAGGGAATCGTCAAGTGAGAAGGCAGTTTGCAAATTTCATCCTTGTGGCATGAGCCAGAAGGAAAGATCCCCAAGGGGGTGTCATAAGACTAGGACGGTGAAGAGGAAGGCCTATTTCTCAAACACTCCCTTCCTTTGGCCATTTGGATACCAGTTTTGTCTTATACAGCACTCCCAGCTTACTGATGTGATCAGTTATTCATGTATTAGAAGAAAATAAAAGACTGTTAGCATTGATTACTGGAATCCCCAAATAGAATCTTTGACACAGAAAAAGGCAGTATTAATGAGCAAAAAATGAGAAGGAAAAGATGGAATCTCAAGTATGGTTACAAAGATGCCAGGGGAAATGAGATAAACGCAAGACCCTCTGGGGCCCTGAAATTATGTAAGTTAAGATATCAGACAATATCATAAGGCTGTTGTGTGCTAAGGAATGGATTGGAAGTAGGAGAGGGGGAGGAGAAAAAAGCATCATGGGATTGCTGGAAATGAGTTTTAGCATATTTGCAGGTTTTTTTTTTTTTAACCTGCCCGCTGATACCCATCTATCTTCTATTTGTGGGTCTGATTTGCATATAGTGTTCGTACCTCTGAGGATCTATTGATATGGGAAGAAAATAGACCAAGAGGAGATGTCCTGTCACTCATATCTACACACTCTGGAACACCTGGAGTTTACCAGTGATCTTTCTGAAGGCTGCTTTCACATCCTTGTTTCTTAGGCTATAGATCAGAGGATTTAGCATGGGGATGACCACAGTGTAGAAGACAGACACGACCTTGTCTTCCTCCAAGGACTTGCCTGAGCCACTCCGCAGATACATGAAGATGAGAGTCCCAAAGAAAAGGGCCACAGCAGTGAGGTGGGAGACACATGTGGAGAAAGTCTTGGCCTTGCCACCTGGAGACTTCACCTTCAGAATGGCCTTGATGATGAACAGGTAGGATATCAGAATGACCAAGGCATTGGCCAAGATCACAAAGTTGCCAAAGAAGACAATGACAATTTCAGTGTTTGTTGTGTCACTGCAGCTGAGTTTTAGTAGGGGTGGGAGGTCACAGAAGAAGAAGTTGATCTGATTGTGGTCACAGAAGGAGAGGGTGAAGGTGCATGCAGTACGCAGGATTGCCCCTGACATCCCACAGATATAAGCTCCCACCACCAAACTCCAGCAGATTCTGGGATTCATGGCTACAGTGTAGAGCAGTGGGTTGCTGATAGCGACATAGCGGTCATAGGCCATCACTGCCAGCAGGAAACACTCCGTGCCGGCACAGGTGGTGAAGAAAAAGAACTGGGTAGCACATTGGCCAAAGGAGATGACCGTCTTGCCAGTGGCCAGTGTGGCCA
This sequence comes from Meles meles, assembly GCF_922984935.1. NCBI lineage: Eukaryota > Metazoa > Chordata > Mammalia > Carnivora > Mustelidae > Meles > Meles meles. The sequence continues at coordinate 13,000,336 of NC_060073.1, read as the reverse complement.
GGATCTGAGGGGTGACCACCGAGGCATAGCAGGCATCCAGCTGGGAGAGATGGCTCAGGAAGAAGTACATGGGGGTGTGGAGCTGGATATCCACTTGGATCAGAATGATCATTCCCACATTCCCCAGAAGGGTGATGATATAGAAGATGAGAAACATTAGGAAGAGGGGAATCTCCAACATGTGGTTGTCAGTGAAGCCCATGAGAATGAACTCTGTTACTGTGGTGAGATTATTCTCAGTCATGGATTCAATATGGATAATTGATCTGAAGATGAGAATGAACAACAAGAACCACAAAAATCCCAGAATGGAAGGACAGATTCTTTCTATGGTAGAAGTTAGCTTTATATATCTGGGCCAATTTATAGAGCTTGTTTTTGGGAAATCTTGTACCTGGCTTGTTCTCCTTGGGCATCTATGTTCTTCTGCATTTTTTGGAGCTGAGCCCTGAGCTGGTGCTTCTGCTTCAAATTAATCCTGGTACGTATTTGGAAATTTCTGTGAAGACAAGAAACACATAGACTCGGATTTGGGAAGAACCTGGGTCAGCAGGTGTTGTAATCCCCATGGGATTCATGCCTTCTGCTTGATCATCCAGTTGCTCAATGAGCATCCATCTGTGGACAGTTCTACCAGCTAACGCTTATTTTGGATCTGTATGAGCTCTCTTTATCTTCCACATGTTGGTTTTAGTTTTACCCCTTCCAGACTCTTCCCTCCTAGCCAATGTAATTCCTTCTTCTCATAAAAGGCTTTCAGAAGCTGGAAGATGATGAATCTGCTCTTTATACTGGCTGTCCCCTCATTTTACCCACTGATGTGCTTTTTTCTTATTATATAATCAGTCGTATGTGTCCAAAACCTGCTTAGTCAGATAGTATTAAAAAGATGTTTAAGGGTGCAAACTTGTAACTGGCAGATATGAGTTCCAGAGATCTAAGGTACAGCCAGGTGATTATTGTTAGTAGCCCTGTGTCATAAACATTGTATTATAGTCAACAACAGTATGTTGCAAACTTCAAAGTTGCTAAGAGACAGTTCTTAATTGTTCTCACCACAAAGAGGACTTAATAATTGTGGGAGGTGGTAGAAGTGTTAGCTAACACCTACATACAGTAATGTATAAATGTATCAAAACAACACATTGTACAGTTTAACTTTACACAATGTTATGTATCAATTATATGTCAGTAATAATAAAAAACAAAAAGTCTTTCTACTTTAATCTTTGCCACTTTATTGTATTTATTATTTTTTAAAAGTTTACTTATTTATTTTTATTTTAAACAATTTCTACACCCAGTATGGGGCTCGAACTCATGACCCTGAGATCAAGAATCTCATGCTTTTCTGACTGAGCCAGCCATGCACCATTTTAATCTTGGGACCCTCCTCCAGCTCAAATTAGAGGTCACTAGTGAAAGAGAGACACTGACGTATCAGATAAAACAAGTTTCCTGAAGCTGTCCCCCCACCACCTGACTCTAGCTGCTAGTTCTGGGGATGGGTCAAGCTCTGTGGTTGTCCCCTCTAGGACACACCAACTAGCTGAATCACCTTTAAAATTCACTCCCCCTCCTTGGGTTTTATTTTCTGTTCAGCAGAATGGCAGGGCTAGGTTATGTGATCATTAAAGTTCTTTTGTCTCTCACAAAGCATGATTTATAATAGGTCTAGGTATATGGGTTAAATGAAGCTTTTGAAAGGACTTTCCTAATATCTATACTAGAATATGCATACTCTTCACTTACAAATTACTGAGTAAATAAAATATGCAGGCACTATTTCAAGTGATTTGTTACTTATGGGATCTTAGGTCTGAAATTGAGTTATTCATACTTTCCAGGTCCTGATAAGTCATCATTACTGATGCAAGGCTTTTTTCCCACTTTATTCTTTTTCCTTCCTTTTCTTTCCATGCCCAATCCTTCCCCCATTCCTCATAGGTATCCAGTCTAATGCATGCAAAATGCAAAATATATGTCCTCCCATGCTTAGTCCTTTCATATTGATTTAAAAATATGTGTGCCTTTAAAAAATACAGTGATTTTGGTGTGGTTTTAATTTTACATACAGGGTCTTGTGCTATAAAACTTACATATTTTTTCTTTTCCCACATATACCATATTTTTGTGATTTGTCCATGTCATGTAGCTACATCTAGTTTGTTATTTCTGGTTTTGCTATGGTCTTCCTTGGTATGCTTACAGCACATTTACTTATCCTTTCCACTAAAGATGTTGAAGCTTTGCAAAAATTATCTTATCGTATCCTAGAAACAGCCCTTTGAGGGCTGTTAGCTTATCTATTTATTTTTTCTTTACTGGTGAGGAATTTGAACTTCTGGGAGATGAATTTGTTTAAGGTGACCCACTTTAATAAGTGGAAGAGCTGGGTTCTGAACGATAATGGTTTGATGGTAAATTCTGTGCACTTTGCTATGAATTTGTTTTGCTGCCTTCCTACACTTAAGCATATCTCTATGATTCATGAAATCGAAGGAATCTCCCTGCAGTTCTTTGGGTTACCAGATCCTTCTTGCTTTCAAAACATGAGAGAGCTTGGCTAATTTCAACATCTTTCTCACCCCCTAATTCTGAAATTGTCATAGACCATTTTCTCTCCATCTCGCGGGGGAAGTTGTGGGGTTCCCTCTGATTCTGAGACAAGACTGTTCAATGCACATGATGGGGGTATAGGTGGCCCAGATCACTGGGGTAGAGATGCAGCCATGCTGGGTTAGTCCTGCCCATATGCTAGGCCCATCTCCTACTCTGACTCTAATTATTCCAGCAGCCCTGAAAGTTGGGGACAGTCATGACTATTTTATGGATGAACAAAGTGAGGCTTGGAGGTGTTAAGGAGGCTGCCCAATTTGGCAGACATCTAGGAAGAAACAGAAGCAACATTTGAATCTGAGACTTTCTAACTTCAAATTCTGTGGTCTTTGCTTCACATGATGCTATCCTTTTAGGGGAAGAAAATAACTTTTTCTGTAAACTTAAGGCTCAATTTTTAAACTCATAGTACTTTTAAGACTATTAGACATATACTCAATTTCATGAGGAAAGAGGACTAAGTTTGACTTTGGAGTTTTTTGGTGGTCTATGTCTTTTCTTCCTCCTTCTTTTTGGGTTAAGACATCCCTAGAGATTACTTAAAAAAAAAAAACAAAACCAATCTAGAGTACCTGGCTAGCTCATTTGGTTAAGTGTCTGCCTTTGGCTCAGGTTCCCAGAGTCCTGGGATCATTTCCCATGTCAGACTCCCTGCTCCACGGGGAGTTTGCTTCTCCCTTTGTCTGAAGCTCCCCCTGCTTGGGCTTTCTCTCTCTCTCTCTCTCTGACAAATAAATAAATAAAATCTTAAATAAAAGTAATCTCTACATCCAACATGGGGCTTGAATTCATGACCCCAAGACCAAGAATCATGCTCTACCCACTGAACTAGGGGGCGCACCCTGAAAAAGCCCAGATTCTAACCCAAGTCTGTCTTATTCCAAAGCCAGAGCTCTAGTACATATGATTAGTCCCACCTTCAGTGTAATCACGGGTAGTACAGTAATTTACAGTGAAGTCTTAGGTCCAAGCTTTGCAGTCGAGTATCCCATCCCCGCCCCCATATATATTTAAGTTTTTATTTAAATTACCATTACTTACATACAGTGTAATATTATTTTCAGATATACAATATAGTCCTTTCACACTTCCATAAAACACCCGATGCTCCTCACCACAAGTGTACTCCTAAACCCCCATCACCTATTTCACCCATCCCTCCATCCCCCTCCCTTCTGCTACCATTGGTCTGCTCTATAGTTAACAGTCTGTTTCTTGATTTGCCTCTCCCCTTTGTTCCTCTATGATAAAGAAGATATGCCACATACATACAAGGGAATATTACACAGCCATAAAAAAGAATGAAATCTTTCCATTCATAATTGACGTGGTTGGAGCTAGAGAGTACTACGCTAAGTGAAATAAGTCAGCCAGAGAAAGACTAGTACCATATGATATCACTCATAGGTGGAATATATTTTCTAAAATTTACCCAGTGACACATAAACCCAAAGAGATTACAGCTATATCTGAACATGGTCCCATTAGATAACGGGTTCCAATGACAATGGCCAGATTCTCCACCCAGTTTCACCTGCCCTAGCTCATATGCACCTTACTTCAGACCTAGCCCCCTCTCAGCATTCCTGAGGTCACAATTACACCTTAATTACCTGGTGGGATAATTCAGTTGGGTTCATCTCCATTTTGTAATCAAACTAATCTAGGTCATTTAAGCATTTTGCAGGAGGCAGCTGAGATCGTTCCAATAGGTGAATGTAGCTGATGGAGTCTAGGTTTCTTCTTATGAAGCAAACAGCGAGACATTTAAAATGCTTTGGGGATGGTTTTTGAGAGAGGGGTGCAGTGCACACAAAGGTTGTCCCTGAATCACGTGTCAGCAACTGGGACAGCCTCCGGGCTCCTAGAAACAGCTGGGTTTGTCTGAGAGAACACACTTCAGCAGGAGCTCATTATCTCATTTCTCTACACATCTGAGAGGATAAAAACAAATCCTGTGGGATTTCATGGCAACTCTGAGCTCATGTTAGTCTCAAAGCTCATTTACAGTTGCTGTAGGGAATGAAGCTGGTTCCTCTTTGCCACTGGCCCTCAGTGTCCTACTGTCCCAGTCTGTCAGTGGTTATGCCAGGACTGGGACTCTGAGGGACTCCTGGTGGCATCCTCTTCACATGGCGTCCACCCTTGTACCCAGACCTTTTATCAAGTCTCATGTCATGGACTGCTCAGAATTTCATTAGGAAGGATGGATTATTGGTTCGGGAGGAAATGAGGCTAGAGCGGTCTAAACATGCTTCACCTGAATCTATACCATGAGTAGCTTATTCGTTCATCTTCCTTCATGATCCATTGCTGGAGTTTCTGTGGGAAGCTTTCTCGGCTATTCCAGCTCCCATCTCTTCCCTGGTCTCTGAAACCCACTCTGTGTGTGTGTGTTAGAACGGCACACTTTGGCACTGAATTCTAGTTGCCTTACATTGTTAATGGCTATTCCTTGCTTGTTAGTCTTGTTGCCCAGTTCGACTGTAGGTTTCTGGAGAACCCACCTTGCTTCCTCCAATTCCGTGCGTTCTGCATTAGGAGAATCACTCCCATGCCCTGAATGCTCTCATCCACTCATCAGTGCAGGGTTGGAACACTTTCATCGAGATCTCAGAGGGGCCATGGGTCCCATTCACTCAAAGTGACATGGCAGGAATAAGATGTCTTGATAATAAGCAAGCATGCGGCCTCACCGGGGTCGTTCTTACCATAGCAGATGAAAAATGGAGCAAGAATATATGACAGTTGGGGCACCTGTGTGGCTCAGTGGGTTAAAGCCTCTGCCTTTGGCTCAGGTCATGATCCCAGGGTCCTGGGATCAAGCCCCCCCCGCATCGGGCTTTCTGCTCAGCAGGGAGCCTGCTTCCCTTCCTCTCTCTCTGCCTGCCTCTCTGCCTACTTGTGATCTCTGTCTGTCAAATAAATAAAATCTTAAAAAAAAAGAATATATGACAGAGAAGGAAGGCAGCCACAGACTAGGACTTCTGGCAGTGCAGGGAATTCCATCTTCCAACCCATTTTTGGACAATATTTTTGATCATTTCCTGTCATTAAATACCTACTGAAATATCTGTGTAGTAAGAGGGTGTGTCCTGTTTTGCAAGTGTTTCCTGTACACGATAGTGTGGCCGTTGGGACAAGAGAGAGAAAAAGGAGGGAGAATATGCCAGCACTGATAATATTGCATTAAACATCCCCTGGGGAACTTGTGGAGGCGGGTGACTCCATCGTAGTTATTACCTTCTTCTCTTGGCCACAGGTTGGAAAAATCTGGAGTGCTTTGGTTATTATTATCATTGTTGTTATTCTTGTTCCTATCAAGCCTAGGACTCTTGTTTAGACCTTGGAAGAGATGCATCTTAGCTTGGTTTCCTTTAAAAAAAAAAAAGATGGGAGACAGGGGCTTGGGGGACAGTGTGTCACCAATGGAGCAGTTATAGGAGAGATCTGTTAGGGGATGAAGGAAGCAGAGCCTAGTTGAGCAAAGATTCCATTTCAGGTGGAGCCTAGCCTGATTTGTAGGGCAACTGGAGTATGAATGACATTGTGACTCAGTTCTGCCTTGAGGCAAGAGATTTGGCCCTTTGCAGCCCATATTGACTGTTCATGGACCGTGGGCTGCTGCACAGAGTGGAGGTGTCACCCTCTTTGGGGAGGTGGATCCCTTGGCTGAGTTCCTTGTAGACACTTGGCTGGGGAGGGCACTACTCCAGAGAAGGCTGTAGCTGCCAGCTGTAAGCAGCCAACACTCCCAGCAGCTGTGGGGGGCCGGGCTGATCTGGAGACAGGGATACTCAAGGATGCTCTCTGCTCTCAATAGACTTTAGAGTATTTACAGGTGGGGCTTCTGGTCTTACCATGTGAAGTAGGGGCAGCCCAAGAAGGGCAATAAGAAAGATGCTTCAGGGCAATTCCTATCACAATTCCTGTGGTATATTTTTTTTAAAGATTCTATTTTTTTTTTTTAAGATTTTATTTATTTATGACAGAGAGAGATCACAAATAGGCAGAGAGGCAGGCAGAGAGAGTGAGAGGGAAGCAGGCTCCCTGCCGAGCAGAGAGCCCGATGCGGGACTCGATCCCAGGACCCTGAGATCATGACCTGAGCTGAAGGCAGCGGCTTAAACCACTGAGCCACCCAGGCGCCCTTTAATCTGAGAGAGAAAGAGCATGATCGGGGGAGGAGCAGACTCCCCCCCACCCCGCCCCGCCTTCCCAAGCAGGGAACTGGATGTGGGGCTCGATCCCAGGAGCCTGAGATCATGACCTGAGCCTAAGGCAGATGCTTAGCCCACTGAGCCACCCAGGTGCCCCTCTGATGGTATTTTTTTATCACAGAAACCGAATAAACAGTCTTAAAATTCCTCTGGAACCACCAAAGAGGCCGAATAGCCAAAGCACTCCTGAGAAGGAACAAAGCCAGAGGCATCACACTGTCTGGTGTGATGAGAGCTACAGTCATCAAAACAATACAGTACTGGCATAAAATTCATTATAGAAGCCAATGAAATAGACTAGAAAGTAAGGCTTCTTTACTGTTATTGACGTGCAGTTGACACACTGTATTACATCAGTTTCAGCGGTACAACATAGTGATGGGACCAGTCTGCACTTCTGTGCTGCTCCTTGCAAGTGTAGCTACCATCTGTCACTGTGCAGTATTATTACACCACCACTGACTACATTCTCTATGCTATGTAAGGGAGGCGTCTTACGATTCCACATGCGAGAATGTCATACGATATTTGTCTTTCCCTGTCTGACTTATCTCACTTAGGATAATGCTCTCAGTATCCGCCCATGTTGTTGCAAATAGCAGGATTTCCTTCCTTCTTATGGCTGAATACTATTCCCTGGTTATATAGCACATTTTTGGCCTCCCTATAATCCATAGTCCTCACAGAATTTGGAGAAACTGTTTAAAACCTATATCTGTTCTATAATTTCCCTGAATTCCTCCAATGAGTTCCCTTTGCACTTGGGAAAAAACCCATTTTCTTACTCTGACCTATGAGATCATATGTGATCTGCCCTGTGTACCTCCCTTCATCTCTTACCGCCCTCTGGTCCTTATTCCTGCTTATTCCTGCCTCAGGCCCTTCGCCCTTGCTGTTCCCTTTGTCTAAAATGCTCTTCGAATAAGAAGATGCTCTCGTGTGTTCTTCCCATGCCAATCCTAGTGTAAATGCCACATCAGAGACCTTTTCTGACTTCGAGTCCCTTCTCTGCTACTACCCCAGACAGCTCCTCTCACATCATCTTGCTGCTATATTTGTTTATAACCCTATTTTCTGTCTCTGCCTATTGGAATGTAAGATACAGGAAGGCAGTGATTTAATCTGTTTTGTTCACTGCTATGTGGCCAGTGTCTAGAATGTTTCCTGGTGTATTAGGTGCTCAAATATTTGTCAAACAAATGAAGGGAGAGACCTTTAATGTTTCTATCATTCAGTCAGAGAAGTCAACTACCTCATTAGAAGAATTGGCAAGGTGCATGAGAGCTAAATTTGCAAAAGAAGAAATAAATATCTACATATATGAAAAATGTTTAATGTCACAATAAATAATTACAATTTATGTAGTCCTGAGGTATCTTTTTATTTTGTAATCACCAAATATTTATTTATTTAGTTTTAGTTTTTAAAGATTTTATTTATTTATTTGACAGAGAGAGACACAGCGAGAGAGGAAACACAAAGAGGGGGAGTGGGAGAGGGAGAAGCAGGCTCCCCGCTGAGCAAGGATCCTGATGTGGGGCTTGATCCCAGGTCCCTGTGACCTGAGCCAAAGGCAGACACTTAACGACTGAGCCACTCAGGTGCCCTTGTAATCACCAAATATTTAAAAGAAGATCATGATACTTGTATCAGCAAGGTGCTGGGAAACAGATTCCCGTATGTGCTATGGAGCTCTGGGCAACATCTTACAGTCAGTTTTATTATTTTGTATAAAGACCCTCAGAAATGGAAATGCCTTTTTCTCTAATCACTCTGCTTCTGGGAAGTTAACCCACAGAAACAATCATTAATATCTACAAAGATCTGTGGTTTCGGCCCTGTTGTTTTATAACAAAAAGCTGAAAATATCAAAGTGACCAAAATTGTTTAAGTGTAATAAGATATTCTGGATGTGAGGAGCTAGGGTTTGAACCCGAGATTCTCCCAATGCATGCGCTTGCTTGGATGGGTTGCACGGGGTGGGGCTGAGAAGGGCCACTTTCGTACATGGCAAGCCATGAAATTTTCCCATCTCAGACCCCCGCAGAAGTTCAGGGATATGAAACATCCACGGCAGCCTGGGTTGGGGGGTGGGCTAGTGCAGAACTCACCCTAAGGGCTAGTGCAGAACTCACCCTAAGGGAACTCACCCTAAGGAAGACCAGGGTCTTCCTGGTGGGTGGGGTCGCATCGTTGGTGGTGGGTGCTGCTGTCGGAGGTACAAGTAGCAAATCAAGGAGGTCATATCCATCCAACTTCACTGGTGGATGAGGGTGAAAGGGGGATGTGATTTAAGAAGTAGCCCTTTGGGTCAGAAGCTGATTCCCTATGGCATCCCATGTACTGGGAGCCTGGGAGTTAACAGCACAGCTCAGCACAAGGGTGTCTCTGTGGAACAGGTAGGGGTTCTGGGAAATCTTAAAATGGGGGAGTATGAATCAAAGGTGACCTCATATGACCACCAGGATGGAAAATACCCAGGATATAATGTTAAGTGGACAGCCATGTTGGAGGATGTTTAAATTTTCCTGTGTGAAGATAAGAAATACCATATATCTTTTAAAAAAATATGCACAGGGGCGCCTGGGTGGCTCAGTGGGTTAAAGCCTCTGCCTTCAGCTCAGGTCATGATCTCAGGGTCCTGGGATCCAGCCCCGCATCGGGCTCTCTGCTCTGCAGGGAGCCTGCTTCCTCCTCTCTCTCTGCCTGCCTCTGCCTGCTTGTGATTTCTCTCTGTCAAATAAATAAAATATTAAAAAAAAAAATATGCACAGAAAACTTTATTTATACTGGAAGTCCAAAATGCTGAACGAAGGACTACTAGAGATCAGCAAGTTTTCCAAGTGAAAGGACCTACAGAAATGACCACCAACAGCCTTCTCTCTGTGAGCAGTGATCAACAAAACAATGCAAGGGGAACCTAGAGGCCCGAGGAAAGAATGGAATGAATGGAAGGGAGGAGTCAGGTCTCAGGGGTGGTACGGCTTAGCGTTGTCAATATGTGTGTTGGGGGTGTAGCAACAAGAAATACCACACATCTTTATAAATTAATGCTTCTAAATGGCATCAGTATGATTCAATTTCCTTTTTTTTAAGATTAAGACTATTAAAATGTTATATATATAATATGTAATATACCTCCATCTCCCATGGGTCTCTGTTCTACCCAAGGGTTTTGAGAATTTCCACATACAAGAAAATCTGGGGATGTCTTTTGCCTTCAGGTTATCATGACTACGTCTGAGATTGTTAAGTACGTGTGGTACATCAGACAAGGGCAATCTCACCGTCTTTGTGGCAAATTTGGGAGTCAGTTTTTCTTTTCCTGTGGTAGCCTGGACATTTAGGGTACAGAGTCTCGGGGCTCAGTGGCCCCTACATCATGAGCAGCCTGACGAGAGGCCCAGCACTTCCCACAGTGTTGGTGTGGGCCCCAGGTTCCTCCCACATGAATAGCTTTAAAATAGTTACCTTTTCTCTTGTTAACTCACCTTAGTGGAACAGTGTAGAAATAGTGTGTCAACTTTAATCCTGATTTGTAAATATATGTGTATATTTCTATAGAAAAAAAATTCTGGAAGGATAGTCATAGTATCAGACCCTGTTCTGTGTCTTACCCGTATCACCTGTAACCTCCGTGTCCATCCAGGATATAACTCACTGAAACTCCCCACAAAGAGGAGTTGAACCCACGCAATCTACTGCCAGGGCTTATGAGCTAAATAACGATGTTCTAGTATCCTTCCCTCTGTTAGTAGTGCCTGTTGGAGTGGTATGATTCTAGGGCTTTCATTTCTTCATTTGTACTTTCGTGACCTTGTCCAAATTTTCTGTCCTGCGTAGTGTCTATAATCAGCCTGCTGCTGGTTGTAGGGATAGGGAATAGCAGTTAAGAGCAAGGTGTGTGAAGCCAGCCTCCCCTGGTTCCCATCCAGCTGTATGACCCGGGGTGGTCATTTCACCTTTCTGAGCCTCCGCTTCCTTATGGGGAGAGGAGAACAGTAGCGGTGTCTTCTCCAGGGGGTTTTTGTGTGGGGGTGCCATGCCCGGAATGAGTTACCCTCGATAAAACTAGTGTGTTGTGCTGGGCCCTGCGCGAAGGCCTTTGTGTATGGGTGACTAATATCAGCCAGGAAATGAGTTTGTAGGCTGCTGGGACTGCCCATGATCACGTGTTTCCTGTGAGCCCTCACAATGAGACGGGTCCGAAAGGGTCACTCTGAGGACGATCCCTCAGAGAACAGAATGCACTGGTATTTTCTCCCCAGTCCCCGGGTCCCAAATGATGCTTAATTATGGCAGGGGCTGCCAGACAGGACAAAGTGTGAATGGGGAGGGATCGAGACAGCTAACTTTGCATGGACCCTTTTCTGAAGGTTTCTCGCCTCTGGGGATCCAAGGAGTCTAATTAGCAGCTTAGGGCCTGATTAGAGAAGCCCCATTAGTGACAAGCCCCCTGCCCCGGTCTAATTGGCTTCCTGGAATGCCCAGGACAGGGTGGGGAGGCAGGCACCTACTGGTTGCTGGGGCTTGAAAGCTGCGGACGCCAAACATGCTTATTCCTCAGGTCCCCCCAAACCCCGCTTAGACAACACATTCTGCTCTTACCCCCACCCCCCACAGCCCAGTCTTCTGGATTGGTCCTGCCGGAGGTGAGTGTGAGCAATAGCAGATCTGAGAGAAAATGAACCATAGTCCAGAGGCGATGTGTACCTGATACCCGAATCTTGGTTTCCTCTCACGTAAGATGGGTTTATCTCTTTTTCTCTTTTTAAAAAAGATCTTATTTGTTTATTTTAGAGAGACAGAGAGAGAGAGAGAGAACACACAAGCAGGGTAGGGGCAGAGGGAGAGGGAGAAACAGACTCTCCACTGAGCAGGGAGCCCAGTGGAGCTCGGACTCTGGGATCACGACCCAAGCCAAAGGCAGACGCATCACTGGCTGAGCCATCCAGGCACCCCTGTGTCTCTTTTCTTGAGAGAGTAGGGCCAAAGCTCGTACTAACTGACAGGTACAAGTTGCATTTCCCCCTCGCAGTGATGCAAGACCCTTAGCCTCTGGGGGTCTCAGTTTCTTCCTCTATACCATGGGGTCGATGCTGCCTCTCATACCTGCTTCAGATGATTGTTTTCAGAATGAGAAGAGACAGAGTAGGTGAGACCACGTGCAAGACAAAGGCTGCAATTTAAGTATCGGGGGTTCTATTCAGAAAAGGGGAAGAGCAAACGGCTCCCTTGTTGAATCTCTGAGAAGCTTGTAACTCTCTGGCAGGTGTTTGGAATGCATCACAGAAAGAGCTGGAAGCTCTAAGAGGCTCTGAAACAGAGCGATCTCCTTGGTGGGAGATTTAATTTCCCAGTCGCTGCTTTGTCAGGAATGGTCACCTGGAGCTCAGACATCAGTCATCAGCGATGCTGCGGAGAGGGTGTCTGTTGTGGGTGGGAGGTAAAAATCTAGATTCCCACGGAGTTCATGAAGCTACTTTGGGTGGGTGCTTGGCTGAGCTGCCCCTAAGGCAAGAGAACTGAGCTCTCTCATTTAGGAATGGTCTGCCAAACACAGACTTTGGGAGAGGCTTTAAGGAGGTCAAGGGATGAAAGAACCCCATAGGAGCAAGACAGAGTGACGATCATGCTCATGCTTTCTAAGGCTGTCTCGGTCTAGGAGTCCCCATCACCACAACCTTTCCCCTCTCCATCCTCCTTTAAAGGAAGACAGTCCATCTGTCTTCACCACTCTCCCCAAAGCAGAGAACTCGAGTCATTGTGGGCATCAGAACAATAGTACTATGTCTCTGAGTAGCCATAGCCATCCAGGCAGGAGAGAGTGTCTTGTCAGGCGGCAAATCTGGGCTCTCGTCACTCTCAGGCAGTCTGCTTCTAGGCAAGACCCACCTCACCTCGGTGCCTCTCCTTCTTCATCTCTGCTTACCCCTTCTGAAGGCAGAAGGGCACAACCATGACCTTCAGAAGCTCCTTTAGTTCCAAGATGCTACTGTACATTCAGCCCAGGAAGGAGAAGTGTAAGAGATTTGAGGTCAGCATTTGGATAGACTTGATATGCCATTCTAGAAGTTTGTTATCAGATTGCAAAGTGAGGAACAACCTTAAGGTTTCCACTTTTCAGGTCTTCCCCCCCTCCAGCACCTCCCATCTGTATCATGATGACCACCGTGGTGAGGGGTCGGGGGTGGGGGGAGGCAGAAAGGGCTCTGGGTCCCAGCTCTGGATTTTCTTTCTAGACGGGTGACTTTTGGACAAGTCTGTTGACCTCTCTGAGTCCCACTTGCATCATCTGAAAATGGGCTGTGTGAGGATCGGATGAGTTAATAGGTGTCCGATGTTCTTAAATGAGAAATCATGAAAGTCATTTGTAATTTTGGGGAGAGGGAGCTCACACCTTCCCTTGTGTGCCACAGAATCAATATCTATTGAACACACGACATGTCATGTTATTCTGCCCTGCAACACTCTTATGACTTTGGTGGTTTCATGTCCATCTTCTAAATGAAAGAGCCATGGCACAGGGAAGGTAAGCAGCTGGCTGGGGTCTGACCCCACTGTGCTAGAACTTGGAAGTGTTCTCGTTCCCTGATAATGTCCCGGCTCTGCCTCCCTGCTATTTTCAGTGAGGCTTGCTGGCGAACCTTTTCTTATGTCTTGATGAGTTTAAATCCAGCTAGAAAATGACCAACTGAAGACCCCCCGCCCCCAACCCCAGACAGGTTTCTGAGGACTCTATTTTTGTTTTTGTTTTTTTTTTTAAAGATTTTATTTATTTATTTGTCAGAGAGAGAGAGACAGAGAGAGAAAGATCACAAGTAGGCAGAGAGGTAGGCAGAGGCAGAGGGAGAAGCAGGCTCCCTGCCAAGCAAGGAGCCCGATATGGGACTCGATCCCAGGATGCTAGGATCATGACCTGAGCCGAAGGCAGCCGCTTAACCAACTGAGCCACCCAGGCGTCCCTGAGGACTCTATTTTGATCTCTGGGTTGAGCAGTTTGTAACCTGAACACAGAGTGTGGGTGGAAGGAGCCGTTATGTTTCTCACCATTTAAACATTCTGAGGACCCAAGCTCCCCCCTGAACACTTTGAGTAGCAAGTCAAAGCATCTGGTACTTCATTTCTTTGTTCCTTTTTCCTCTTCAGGTCATCACAAGCAGATGATACCAGTTCTATTATAGTGGCAGAGGGAGGGTAACTCTCATCCGTGTCTCTTTAGTTCTATATATTCATCACGACATTCCCAGCGTTCCGAACGCTGCCTGGCACAGAGGATAAAGGCAGATCTTTTCTAAATCTTTGTTGCATACTTCCAGCTGAGGAACAGTGGCCACATAACTTTAGGCACATCATACCACCTTTGTATCTTGCCCTTTTTAAATAACTTTCAACCTGCCTTGGAAGATCTAAGTGGATTAGTTTTGCTGCGCTATATAAATACTCCTCAGATCTATGGCAGGATATTTTCCACAGCATATGCTCTTATGAAGGCGGTGTCTGGGCACTTCTAAAAGCCCCTTCCTGGTGCAAACTTTTAACTTTTAAATCATCTACCCATACATTTTCTCATTTGATCCATAGTGGCCTCTCGGCTCTTGGGCCAGCATTTCCTCTGCTCTAAGATGAGAGATGGAGCATCATAAACACCAGTCTGCTGGGCTCGCTTTCTTCTGAAACCCTGTTAGTTTTCTGAGGTTCTGTGGAGGTTTTTGGGGAGCACCCATAATCTTAAAGAGCGGGCGATCTTGAGGTCTTTCTCCTTTAGCTTTGGAAACTGTGAGAATTACACGTCTAAGGTATGTTTACCATGGGCCCTGGGTCTTGAGCGTACATGATGAGTGTGGGGGAAAGATAACCTAGACTTACAGAGGTCTGCTGAAAGAGCTCTGTCTGGAAGTGAACTATTTCTCTTTTGGATCAACAATTAGATTACAGATCACTGAGAATGTGAACTATCGATGTTGCTCAACACCATGGAGCATGGTGGGCTCATGGCGGTGTTAAGGATTTGCTTTCTTCCAGTGCTCCTTACAGGTCAGCAATTTCAGCCATTTTATGGGCTTCGAAGGCAGGAGATGGCTGCTTCAGTGATCTATTCATACTTCCTCAGTAATTTAGTTTATCTAGGCAGCCCCCCCATGGGTCTTCTTCCTGCCTGAAGATTTTGTGGAGCTGCCATGTGTTTTCCCTAAACTTAACCATTAGGAGACCAACTGGATCTTCTCTCTGGAATTATCAATCATTTTGAATGGGTTCAGGAATTGAGGCAGTGTGTCAGAAGTGAGGTGGACCTGTTTTTGGAGGGGTCAACATTCCCATCTCCTCTACAGATCAGCAGGTGCTCAGCAACTTTGGTTTTCTTTAAAATTGTCCTCTGCCCTATGTGAAAATGTTGATGCTCAGAAGAATCACATGCAGGCGTGTTTTGAGTGAAGGGGTCCTCCATGCTCCTCCCCATCTCAAAATGGAGGCCCCGATTGTCTTGGGAATCTGGATTTATGAGGATTTCAGGAGCTGGCTCCCATAGCACAGATCTGGAGACGTTCCTAAGCTTTCCATTTTCTCCCTTGAGCCTCTGCCTTTCTTCATCATCCATTGATCAGTCTGATTTTGGTTGAACCACTGTTTGTGCACTGTCTTTCCAGAACCCATTTGGCAAAGTCTTCCGGCGGCACTCTCATTGGTCTGATGATGATAGGGCTATTTATTCTCATTGTGCTCTCATCTGGCAAACAGGCAAATTTATTTTGCATTTATTTATTCATCAATACTTCTTTCCAAAAGAGACTTGAAGTGGCTTATAAAAATGCATGGCACGCAGTAAGATATAATAAATTAAAAATGAGGAGTGAGATTTGGGCAAAGTGCAGGCAAGTAGATGATGAGGAGAGGCCAGGAGCAAGGTTGGTTCACACAGCTTTTGTCTTGTTGCTTTAAGCTCTGCCAGAGGTGGATGGCTCCTTGGTGGCTGTACACTCCTCATTAGAGTCTGATTCTGACAGGAACCCTGCACAGCCTTCTACCCTCCCATCCCTGCAGATGAGACATGACAAATAAAGATGATACGACAAAAGGAGGGGGGGAACAAGTGCAGTGTTTCCAACTCAGAATTGGAACAACTTCCCCAGAATCATTATCTAACTTAATGTTACTTTCCTCCTTGCCCAAATGCAGTGGGTAATTTATGTAAAGCTGCTCAAAAAATGCTAGGGACAAAAAAGATGTTCCTTACATGATAACTCATTATGACCATATTTAGGAGTAAATGGCAAGAGGCTGCGGGGTACATGGCTGGGAGGCCACCAGATGTGGTTCAAATCCCGGTGTAGTGGTTTGACCTCAACCACATTATTATCTCTGGAGGTCTCTGTCTACAGGTCCATGAATATGGACAATGACAGTACAGCCTGGGGTGGGGTGTTTGAGAAGTAAATGGTAAGCACTTAGAACAGTAAACAGCACACAGGGAGGGCTGTCTTCCTACCATTATTTATTTATTTTGAAGAGGGAGAAAGATGGGGCGCCTGGGTGGCTCAGTGGG
Organism: Meles meles; assembly: GCF_922984935.1. Taxonomy (NCBI): domain Eukaryota; kingdom Metazoa; phylum Chordata; class Mammalia; order Carnivora; family Mustelidae; genus Meles; species Meles meles. The sequence continues at coordinate 12,983,953 of NC_060073.1, read as the reverse complement.
TTAAAGCCTCTGCCTTCGGCTCAGATAGATCATGGTCTCAGGGTCCTGGGATCGAGACCCGCATTGGGCTCTCTGCTCAGCGGGGAGCCTGCTTCCTCCTCTCTCTGCCTGCCTCTCTGCCTACTTGTGATCTCTGTCTGTCGAATGAATAAATAAAATCTTTAAAAAAAAGTGAGAGAGAGAGAGGAGTCATTTGTTTTATATCTTAAGTTCCTAAATTCAGAATTTAAGAGTAAAATCACATGGTATTTGTGAAATCGTATGGTATTTGTCTTTCTCTGACTTATTTTACTTAACGTTACACCTTCTAGGTCCATCTAAGTTGCTACAAATGGCAGGATCCTATTTTTTTAGATGGTTGAATAATATTCCATAATAATATATATATATATGATATGTGATATATATATCACTTCTTCTTTATCCATTCATTTATCATCCCTTATCCATTCTTTTTTTTTTTTTTTGAGAACTCTGATAGCCACTTTATTTTAACTTTCAACACATACTTATCTTGCGTCTCTTATGTGTCACCGTTGGGGTATATACCGTTTTCGAGACAAATGGGTATGGTTCTGCCCTCAAGGAACTTTAAGTCTAGCATCATTCAGTAATCACAAAAACAAATGTAAACATATTCAGTGAAATAAGTGCAATGAAGGAAAGATGCAGTGTTAAGAGAGTAAGTAGCCTCCAATACTGAGCAAGTTATCAAATTCTAAGAGGAGGCAGTATCCTACTTAGGTTTTTTTTTTTTTAAAATTTTATTTATTTATTTATTTATTTATTTATTTATTTGTTTATTTATAGCATAACAGTGTTGTTTTGGCATCACACCCAGTGCTCCATGCAGTACGTGCCCTCCCTATTACCCACCACCTGGTTCCTTATCCATTCTTTATCCATTTATCTTTAACCCAGGTGGATGGACACTTGGGTTACTTCCACATCTTGGCTATTGTATATAATGCTGCAAGAAACATAGGGATCCATCTATCTTTTCGAATTTGTGTTTTCATTTTCTTTGAGTAAATACTCAGTAGTGGACTTAGTGGACTCTATGGTAACTCTATTTTTAATTTTTTGAGGACCTTCCATGCTGTTTCTTTACACTGTGATTGTGGCTGATCATTGAGACTCCAACATCGCAAGGGCTTCTCTCTGTATTAGGAAGCTGACACTTCTGAATAACGCTTCCTTGAAAAGTCTCACAGGAACCTGGAAAACTCCATATATTTTGCGCTGGGAGTGGGGTGGTCCTATGGTGATGATTTGTGTCTTCATTTTCTACTGGTTGTGGATAAAAGTGTGCAAATAAGTGTGAGTAATTACCTGATCCCCAGCATTTCTGCTAAAATGTCACCTTTTCAGTGACACTTCTACTAGTTTAACACCCTCTTCTTTACTTTGGCTCTCTCCATTCCCTACACCCTGCTGTGAGTGTCCATGTGTGTTTTAATAGCACTGGTCATCATCTATCATGGTAGAAAGTACGCTTATTTAAAAAAAATATGTTGCATATGCCTGGCTCTCTGTTAGAATGCTTACTCTACAAGGGCAAAGATCTTTGTCTGTGTTGTTCTGAGCAACCAGAAGAATGCATGGCACATGGTAAATTCTCAGTACACTCTTAGTGAATAAATAAATGAACATAGTCTCTCTCTCTATTTCCCTCTTTGGTCAGGATGATTTGTGTGAATTCCTTTTAGAACACAGCAAATCACTGTTTTGGCTGAAGGTCAAGATTAGATTAGGCGGTAAGGGTGGGGGGGCTCTCCTAAATATTCACATTGTCAGGAATTCAGCAGGGGAAAAACATCAAATGCTGACCTTTATTTCATCCATAGATCAGATTTTGTCCAACATTGATCAAAGTTTCATTTTCTTATTTATCTGAAATCCTATGAGATCTTTCTCAAATTCAGTTTTTATTTCAAGGATGGAAGGAGGACAAAAATAACCACCTTTGAAGTCCACATTCAGTATTCCCATTACCCCAAATCATCAGCATCCAAAGGTGCAGAGACAAGATTGTCCAAATACTTGGCAAGAACTCTATCTGTATTAGAATTCTAAACTCAGTGTGATGCCTTTGTCCCTTAATGAGCTGGGCAGGCTAATTCTGGAATGGCTTGATTCATGTAGCTCATTGATTGATAATGCTCTGGCATTTAAAAAAAAATGGGACAGGTCCTCTGGAATAAGAGGAGAATTTGGAAACCAGGCCAGACTGCTTGGCAGGAACAGCGAGGAAGAGGCGACTTGGCAGGCAACAGGTTGTAGAGGTTCTAACAGAGTTTGTTCTTTATGGCTCTCTCTCTTGCCTTCAGCTCCATTGTGTTCACATGCATACCAAAAACAACCACAAAGAAAGAAGAATTGATATTGGGGCGCCAGGGGAGGCTGTGGACTTGGAGATAAAAAGATTCTAAAATGCATACGAACTTAGGAGCACGTTACTCTGTTATTACAGAATTTAGAGAAAAAAATTATAAGTGTGTGAGGCAGACCATGCTCTAGGAACGGTGCATCTCTTATGTTCTTTACAGTAGTACCGTGACTTTGGCGTTGACATGCCTCTTATGCCATCAAGGGGACTGAGGTTCAGAGAGATGAATTAACTAGTCCAAGGTTTCAAGGGATTTGACCTTAGGTCTGTTTCAAAGCCCATGTACTTAATACTATACCAATAGGGTTTCTCCAATGAAGGGATGTTTTCTGACTCTGTAGTGAGTCTGAGGAAACTTTCCAATTTGGCACCTGTCAGAAATTTGGAAATGTCCAAGGAACAGAGTTCTAGGTCCAGCTTTGCCTCTTTGCCATGTGAAATCATGAACTAGTCACTTCACCTCTTTGACCCTCATGTGCTTCTCTCAAGAATGGGATTAACAATATATGCTCAAAGGATTTCCAAAAGATCAAATGAAATAAAGTTTGCAAAAATATGTAAAGGGCTTGACAAATTTATAAGATTTTTTTAAAAAGATTTTATTTATTTGATGGAGAGAGAGATCACAAGTAGGCAGAGAGGCAGGCAGAGAGAGGAAGGGGAAGCAGGCTCTCTGCCGAGCAGAGAGCCTGATGCAGGGCTCGATCCCAGGACCCCAAGATCATGACCTAAGCCGAAGACAGAGGCTCAACCCCCTGAGCCACCCTGGTGCCCCGACAAATTTACAAGATTTTTATCATTGCTGAGAATGATCCATCACCTTAACTGGTCTTAAATGATATTTTATTATTTTTTTTTATTTCAGTAGACAACCCACGATTCATGGCGGACAATGGAACTGTGGTGACAGAATTCATTCTGCTGGGGTTCCAGCTGCCGACGGGGCTGCAGATGGGCCTCTTCTTTGGGTTTCTGGTCCTTTATTTCATTACCATGGTGGGCAACCTGGGCATGATCGCATTGATTCAGAGAGACTCTCGTCTCCAAACCCCCATGTACTTCTTCCTCCGCCATCTTTCCTTCCTGGATGTTTGCTACTCTTCTGTCATCGTCCCTCAGTCTCTTGAGACCTTGGGTACTGATAAGATGACCATCACCTATGAGCGCTGTGCCACTCAGTTCTTCTTCTTCACCCTCTGTGCTAGCACTGAATGTTTCCTTTTGGCTGTGATGGCCTATGACCGCTATGTGGCTGTGTGTAACCCCCTTCTGTATGCCACTGCCATGACACCACAGACCTGCCTGGGGCTGGTGGCTGGGGCCTATGCTGGAGCCATGGTCAATGCTGTGATCCGCACTGGGTGTACCTTCTCGATTTCCTTCTGTAAGTCCAACCACGTGGACTTCTTCTTCTGTGATCTCCCACCCCTGCTGAAGCTTGCCTGTAGTGACACCACATCAAGGGAAGGAGTCATCTACCTCTTAGCTTTCTTAGTCATTACAACCAGCATTTCAGTGATTCTGATATCCTACTTTTTCATCATTCAGGCTATTCTGAAGATTCGTACAGCAGGTGGCAAAGCCAAGACTTTCTCCACCTGTGCTTCTCACATGACCGCAGTGGCTCTTTTCTTTGGGACACTCATATTCATATACCTGAAAGGTAACATGGGAAAATCTCTTGGGGAAGACAAGATTGTGTCAGTATTTTACACTGTGGTCATCCCTATGCTGAACCCAATGATCTACAGCTTGAGAAACAAGGAAGTGAAGGAGGCTCTGAAGAAAGTTCTCAATGGGATGAAGCTTTCCTAAGTAGACTAAGACTTGAACTCCATCGATTTAGAAGTTCCTGCAGATCATTCTTTGGGTTTGGCTTCTCTCCTTAGCACATGAACCAGATTTCATAATTACAAAGACATACCGAAGCAAAAAAAAATATGTAGCTTTGGGTTCCAGCAACTTCTTTATTAACTCTATGACCTTCAGCCAGAAATTCTCTGTCCTAGTTTTCATGTTAGTAAAAATTTCTGCCTTGCTATGATTAAAGCCAGGATCAAGAGAGATGGAATGCCAAGGGCTTTATAAATAATAACATGCTATAAAGTGTAAAATTGACTTTTTTTACTTGTCCTGGGTATTGCTGAGTGTTTTCTCAGCTATGAATTAAAAAAAAAATTCAAGCTGCTAAGCTAACTTTTGCATTTGAATAATTATAAAACAATAGCTTCTTGTTTATAGGGTGAGGACAATTACATTCTTTGGTTGTAGGTAGTAGGGTGGAAATCAGCCTTGACCAAAGAAACCTTTTTTCAACATTCAATCATATCCAGGTTAGGTGTTTGTCATAGAAAATACACATAGTGAAGGACAGGAAGGAAAAATAGAGGGGAAAGGAGATGTAAACTGGGAAATGTTCACCTAGAATACATTAGCCTACTTCCTAAGAGAGCATGGAGGACCAAGACACTGGAGAATAAAAGAAAGATGTAATGATTTGCATTAATTATTAGAAATAATTTGATCTGATGTAAAGCTGAACTGAATCCCACGTAGAACTTTCTGGAATATTCCTTGATAACCAAAGGTCAGAAGCTCTATTTAATTTCTGAAGGATTTTTCAAGGACCATCTCAAGCTGTTTTCTGTTCTCCAGTCATGAAAACCACTACCTACTTCCATTTCCTGTAGGACATTTACTTTATGGTCAGAAGACAGATAACTATGAATCTGACTGCCACCTTTTAATGATCTCATATCTGCTAGATATATTACTTGGAAAATGTCTCCATGGAGATTCCACAATCTTATTCATCAATTCAGCAAACATTTACTGTCTACTATGTATCAGACATAACCCTAGGTTCAGGAATATAGAAATAAATAAGATAGACATGGTTCCTCCTTCATGGGGATTAGAACTTGGGGTATCGGCAGATAGAAACCATGACAGTTAACTGATGTTTTTCTTATGGTTTTGGAAAGTGGGAAAAAGCAGGACAGGATACTGTTACACTGTATAGTAGGGTTCTGACCTAGTTTGGCGTGGTCAGAAAAGGCTTCCCTGAGGAACTAATATTTATGTGGAAGTTTGAAGAGTAAGTATGTATAATTATGGGTTGAGGAGCTGAGGGAAGCCAGAATGGCTGTAGCCTAAGGAGGGGGGGCTGAGTGTGAGAGGAAGTTGGAGAACTCAGGAGCACCTAGGTCACAGAGAGCCTTGCTGACTCACATAGGGACTTGTGGATTTTACTCCAAGAGTGAGGCATGAAATGATCAGACCCGAGTTGGAAAAAGATCCCTTTGGCTGCAGTGTGATGGGTGGGAATGGGGGCTCATGGCCTGTGGTTGTGGAGATGGAGGGACACATCCCCATTTCATGTAAGAAGCAACAAAAGGGGCATCCCAGATGTGGGATTTGATTTCCACACAAGACTGTATGCTCCATTCTAAAATACATAATAGGTCAGAGAAAGTTCACAGGTGTGTGACCATGATGTTGGTATAAGACTGATTCTTAGCTAAACAGTGAAATTGGGGAAATATACTTTTGGAGGCATCTGCTTTTTCATTGGTATACCTTCCCTTCTCTGCATGGGACCTCCCTTAGGTATACATCAAATGGCCATCAACTTCTCCCTCTCAAGAGGGCAACACATTTTCACTAACTCCTACTGTGTGCCAGGTTATGTCAACAGGCTGAAGAAATCAAACTTTGCCTGGCTTCTTACATGTTCTAAGTCAGGAAAAGCATTCAACTTAAAAAATATATAAGTGGGGAACATGCTAGAGAGTGAGGGTGCCATTTTGGTAGTGGTGGGAGCTGCCAACATGCCTTCCACCTTTTACTTGGTGAGTGGCCACACACTGCACATAAACGAATGGCCTTTGATACATGCACAGTATTTGATATAAGTTCAGTTGCTTTAGTGGATGCAAGTAAAATGAGGTTTTAGTGTGTTTTAGGGGATCACATTCTGATTAATGTGAGAAGGCACTGGAAGGAATGGCACTATGTGAATTTCCACTTGCATATATTAATAAATATATTAAGTAAAAACATTTATTAATTACCTAATGTGTGTCAGGTTCTGTGCCAAGAGTGTCTGCTTATCTCATTAACAGGTCTCATTCTTTTTTTTTTTTTTTAATTCGTTTATTTGTTTATTTACAGCATAACAGTGTTCATTGTTTTGGCATCACACCCAGTGCTCCATGCAGTACGTGCCCTCCCTATTACCCACCACCTGGTTCCTCAACCTCCCACCCCTCCCCCCCCCGCCCCTTCAAAACCCTCTGGTTGTTTTTCAGAGTCCATAGTCTCTCATGGTTCATCTCCCCTTCCAGTTTCCCTCAACTCCCTCTCCTCTCCATCTCCCCATGTCCTCCGTGTTCTTTGTTATGCTCCACAAATAAGTGAGACCATATGATACTTGACTCTCTCTGCTTGACTTATTTCGTTCAGCATAATCTCTTCCAGTCCCGTCCATGTTGCTACAAAAGTTGGGTATTCATCCTTTCTGATGGAGGCATAATACTCCATTGTGTATATGGACCACATCTTCCTTATCCATTCATCCGTTGAAGGGCATCTTGGTTCTTTCCACAGTTTGGCGACCGTAGCCATTGCTGCAATAAACATTGGGGTACAGATGGCCCTTCTTTTCACTACATCTGTATCTTTGGGGTAAATACCCAGCAGTGCAATTGCAGGGTCATAGGGAAGCTCTATTCTTAATTTCTTGAGGAATCTCCACACTGTTCTCCAAAGTGGCTGCACTAACTTGCATTCCCACCAACAGTGTAAGAGGGTTCCTCTTTCTCCACATCCTCTCCAACACACGTTGTTTCCTGTCTTGCTAATTTTGGCCATTCTAACTGGTGTCAGGTGGTATCTCAATGTTGTTTTAATTTGAATCTCCCTGATGGCTAGTGATGATGAACATTTTTTCATGTGTCTGATAGCCATTTGTATGTCGACAGGTCTCATTCTTTTTATTTTTTATTTTTATTAGTGAAGCGTAGTTGATATACACTGTTTTATTAGTTTCAGGTGTACAACACAGTGATTTGACAATTCTTACCTTACTCAGGGCTCACCAAGGTAAGTGTAACCATCATCTGTCACCATGCAACATTATTCCCATATTATTGACTATATTCTCTGTGCTGTCCTTTATAGCTCTGTGACTTCTTTATTTTAAAACTGGAAGTTCGTACCTTTTTTTTTGGTATTTTTATTTATTTGACAGAGAAAAATCACAACTAGGCAGAGAGGCAGGCAGAGAGAGAGGAAGAAGCAGGCTCCCCGCGGGCAGAGAGCCCGATGTGGGGCTCGATCCCAGGACCCCGGGATCATGACCTGAGCAGAAGGCATAGGCATTAACCCACTGAGCCACCGAGGTGCCCCAGAAGTTCATACCTCTTAATCGCCTTTATCTATCTTGCCCATCCCCCACCCACCTCTCTTCTGGCATCCACCAATTTGTTCTCTGTATTTGAGTCTGTTTTTTGATTTGTTTTTTTTTGATTCCACATGTAAATGAAGTCATATGGCATTTGTCTTTCCCTGACCTATTTCACTTAGCGCAATGCCTTCTAAGTCCATTTATGTTGCCACAAATGGCAAAATGTCCTTGTTTTTTATGGCTGAGTAAAATTCTGTTGTGTATATGTAGCACTTCCTTTTTATCCATTCATTTATTGATGGATGCTTGGATTGTTTCCATACCTTGGCTATTATAAATAATGCTGCAATAACCATAAGGGGGCACATATCTTTTTGGATCAGTGTTTTCCTTTTCTTTGGGTTAATAGCCAGCGCTGGAATTTTTAGATTGCATGCTATTTCTATTTTTAATTTTCTGAGGCAACTGCATACTGTTTTCGGCTGCACCAATTTTTTGCCTTCCCACCAACAGTGAATGAGGGTTCTTTCTTCTCCACATCCTTGTCAACACTGTTCTTTCTTGTCTTTTCGATTCTAGCTATTCTCACTAGAATAGGTGTGAGGTATGAGGCGATATCTCTCTGTCATTTTGATTCACATTTCCATGATGATGAATGATAGTGAGCATATTTTCATGTGTCTGTTGGCCATCTGTATGTCTTCTTTGGAGAAATGTCTATTCAGGTTCTTTGCCCATTTTAATCAGATTACTTGTTTTTGTGTGTGTGTTGAGTTGCATAAATCTTCATATATTTTGGATATTAATCTCTTATTGAATATATCATTTGCAAATGTCTTCTCCCACTTATTAGGTTGCCTTTTTGTTTTGTTGATAGTTTCCTTGACTGTTCAAAAGCTGTATATTTTGGTGTAGTCTCAATAGTTCTTTTTTGTTTTTGTTTCCCTTGCTTGAGGAAACATATCTAGAAAAATGTTTCCATGGCTGATGTCAAGTAAATTAGTGCCTGTGTTTTCTTCTAGGAGTTTTATGGTTTCAGGTCTCACATTTAGGTCTTTAATCCATTTTGAATTCACTTTTGTTCATGGTATGAAAAAGTGATCAGGTTTCATTCTTTTCCTGTGGCTGTCCAGTTTTCCCAATGCCATTTGTTGAAGAGACTGTCTTTTCCCCATTGTATATTCTTGCCTTCTTTGTCATAGATGAACTGACCATGTAAGTGTAGGGCTTTTTATCCTATTCCATTGATCTATGTGTCTATTTTTGTGCCATCACCATACTGTTTTGAGTACCCAGATTTGTCATATATCTTGAAATCTAAGTTTGTGGTACCTCTAGCTTTGATTATCTTTCTCAAGACTGGCTATTTAGAGTCTTTTGTAGTTCCAAACAAAATTTATTATTATTTGTTCTAGTTCTGTGAAAAATGCTATTCGTATTTTGATAGAGATTGCATTCAATCTCTAGATTTCTTTGGGTAGTATGGACATTTTAACAATATTAGTTCTTCCAATCCACAAGCATGGTAGATCTTTCCATTTGTTTTTTATTGTCTTCAATCTCTTTCATCAATGTCTTATAATTTTCAGAGCACTGGCATTTCACCTCCTTGGCCAAATTTATTCCTAGGTATTTTATTATTTTTGTTGCAATTATAAATGGGATTGTTTTCTTAATTTCTCTTTCTGCTACTTCATTACTAGTGTATAGAAACACTACAGATTTCTGTATATTAATTTTGCATCCTGTAGCTTTACCAGATTTATTTATTTGTTCTAATTTTTTTTGCGTCTTTAAGGTTTTCTCAGTACAATATCATGTCATTTGCAAATAGTGATAGTGTTATCTTCCTTCAATTTGGGTGTCTTTTATTTCTTCTTCTTTTGGTCTAGGACTTCCAGTACTATGTTGAATAAAAATGGCAAGAGTGGACATTCTTGTCTTGTTCTTGATTCATCTCATTTTGAAAACAGACTACACATAATCTTTTAGGAATTAGATCCTCTGAAGGCTGATTTTATGCATCAATTTTGACTGGGTCACAGGGGCCCCAGATATTTGGCTAAACATTATTACTGGCATATCTGTGAGGATTCTTCCAGAAGATATTTGCATTTGAATAAGTGGGCCCTAGAAAGCAAGTTGCCCTCCACCAAATGAATGGACATCATCCAATTCTTTGAAGGCTTGAATAGAACAATAGGCAGAGGAAGGGAAAATTCACTCTCTGCCTGACTGCTTGACCTGGGACAGCAGTTTTCTTCTATATTTGGACTGGGATTCACACTGTTGGCTTCCTTGGTTCTCAGGCTTCAAACTGAATTACCCCCCTGCTTTCCCTCAGTCTACTGGATTGTTTTAGCTTCCATGTAACGATCCACGTGAGCCAATTACTTATGATAAATCTACTTTCATGTCATAAACAGATCACCTTCAAAAGTTTCCTATCACCCTCTTTATTTATTATTATTATTTGTGATAAGAATGCTTAACATAAGATCAATCCTTTTAACAAAATTTAAATATACATTATAGACTGTGGTGATAGTTTCACAGCCACAGACCACCATGAAGTGGCTTAAGAAAATTCTCCATAGGAGATTATGCTGAATGAAATAAGTCAGCAGAGAGAGTCAACTATCATATGGCTTTACTTACTTGTGGAGCATAACAAATAACATGGAGGACATTGGGTGAAGGAGAAGAGAAGCGAGTTGGGGGAAATCGGAGGGGGAGATGAACCATGAGATACTGTGGACTCTGAGAAACAAACTGAGGGTTTTGGGGGGGGCGTGGGGGGTTGGGAGATCCTGGTGGTTGGTATTAAAAAGGGCATGTATTGCATGGAGCACTGGGTGTAGTGCATAAACAATGAATCTTGGAACCCTGAGAAAATTAAGTAAAATTTTTAAAAGTGTCGGAAAAAAATTTTAAAAATGGGTGAAAAAAAGGAAAAAGGAAATATCACTATATATATAGATGTATATAGATCTATTGTATAGATATAGATATAGATATGTATATATAGATATAGATCTATACATATAGATCTATATACATCTATATATATCTCCTGTTGGTTCTGTATCTCTAGAGAACCCTGAGAAATAAAATCCAGTTGGTAACTTGGGAAGTTTTTTCTTTTTATCCCCTTCAGCTTCTAAGTGTGCATTTTTTTTTTTTTAAGGCACTAGGTTTGGAATAAGTTTTCAGCTGTTATACTTTGGTCTCAATCTACCAAAAATGATATAGAAAAGATGAAGAACGTGGACCTCCAGACTTTGAATGGATCCATTTAGCTCAATACATTAAGAGACCAAAGTGCTGTATTTGTCTCATCATTTAGTATCTCAAAAACAGGTGTCACCAAGACAGCAGTGTAGGAGACCCCATAAAGACCATTAATTGGGCAAATATCCATGAACAAAACAGCCCTGGGAGAGCATATGAAATCCACTTCAGCAACACAGTGGAACAACAAAAAAATCTGACAAACAGTCCCACAAATAGGGAAGGAAAAACAGTTTCATTTTGCTTGCATCATTCCATCCCCCATGCTGGTACTGTTCAGTGTCGAGAGGGAGCTTCCCACCTAGAAAAAGTTCCCCTCATCAAGAAATGGGAAATTGGAGGGGCACCTGGGTGGCTCAGTGGGTTAAAGCCGCTGCCTTCAGCTCAGGTCATGATCTCAGGGTCCTGGGATCAAGCCCCGCATCGGGCTCTCTGCTCAGCGGGGAGCCTGCTTCCCTCTCTCTCTGCCTGCTGCTCTGCCTACTTGTGATCTCTCTCTGTCAAATAAAAAAAAAAAAAAAGAAAAGGGAGATTGGAGTGGACAGTGTCTTCAGTCTTCCAGGGCAAGGCACAATGGACTCACTTGGTTTTACACCCAGAGATGCCTATGAACAAGGAAGAAGAGTAGGGCTACTAGAATTAGCTACACAGTGAAAGAAACTGTGGTTCTCAGTGACATGCTCTGCAAAGGAATCTAGCAGCTTTCACCACTGAAGAAACCAACAGCCAGCATAGTTGTGGATCCCATCCAGATTTCACTGGTTTTCACCCAATGGGTTTCGTGTTTGCAGATGTCAGCTACCCGAGCTCCTCCCACTTCTTCATTCCTGCCCTCTCTGTACCAGCAGCCAACCCAGGTCTCCCTGGCTGAGTGAGTGCAAAATTCTAGCTTAGACCCCCGCAGCTGACCCTCACCGCCATGTGTGCAGTCAAGGCTAGCCCCTCTATCTGTGCACTTACACTCTCAGCCTGACTCTTGTCACTGGCCTTTACTACTGTGCACATGCCCACCAAGAGACTCTGTAGCCCCAAGGCACACGATGACAGCCAGAGCCTTTGACACCAGAAGCAAAGGCAAAAAGCAAAAATCAACAAGTGAGCCTACATCAGACTTAAAAGCTTCTGCATAGCAAAAGAAATGATCTGCAAAATGAGAAGGCACCCTATGAATGGGAGAAACTACTGACAAACCATGTGTCTGATAAGGGGTTAGTATCCAAAATATATGAAGAACTCACACAACTTGATAGCAATAAAACAAATAATCCAATTAAAAATGGGTAGAGGACCTGAATAGGTATTTTCCCAAAGAAAACATACAAATGGGGGGCACTTGGGTGGCTCAGGGGGTTAAAGCCTCTGCCTTCAGCTCAGGTCATGATCTCAGGGTCCTGGGATCAAGCCCTGCATAGGGCTCTCTGCTCAGCAGGTAGCCTGCTTCCTCCTCTCTCTCTCTGCCTGTCTCTCTGCCTACTTGTGATCTCTGTCTGTCAAATAAATTAAAGAAAAAAATCTTAAAAAAAAGGAAATAAAACATACAAATGGACAACAGATATGTGAAAACAGGTTCATAGCGATGCTCAGTGTAACTAACTGTAAGGGAAATGCATATCAAAACCACAATGAGATGCTGCCTCCCACTTGTTAGAACGGCTATTCTCAAGAAGGAAAGAGAAAACAAACGTTGGTAAGGTTGTGGAGACAAGGGAATCGTTGTGCACTATTGGTGGGAGCATAGACACAATGGAAAACAGGAGGGAGGTTCCTCAAAAGATTAAAAATAGAACTGCTGTGCAAACCAGCAATTCCACTTCTGGGTATTTTATCTAAAGAAAATGAAATTAGGAGATTTCATTTAAGATTTAAGAGATATCTACATTCCCATATTTATTGCAGCATTATTCACAATAGTCCAAACATGGAAACAACCTAAGTGTTTATGGATAGATGGATGGATAAAGAAATGTAGCACGCACACACACAGGAATATTATTTGCCATAAAAAAGGGAAAAATCTCACTTTCTGTAAGCACATGGATGAACCTAGAAGTTATCATGCTAAGTGAAATAAGTCAGACAGAAAAGACAAATGCTGTAGGACCTTATTTTTATGTGCAATCTTAAAAGTCAAACTTACGGGGGCGCCTGTGTGGCTCAGTGGGTTAAGCCTCTGCCTTCAGCTCAGGTCATGGTCTCAGGGTCCTGGGATTGAGCCCCAGATCGGGCTTCCTGCTCAGTGGGGAGCCTGCTTCCTCTCTCTCTGCCTGCTTACCTCTCTGCCTGCTTGTGATCTCTCTCTGTTAAATAAATAAATAAAGTCTTTAAAAAAAAAAGAAAGTCAAACTTAAGGAAACAGTGAGTAGATTGATGGTTACCAGAGGATGGAGGTTGGGAAAATGGGGAGATGTAGGTCAAAGGATACAAACTTTCCAGCATAAGCTGAGTAAGTTCTGGATCTGATGAACCTCATGGTGACTATAGTTAACAGTGCTGTATCGTATGCATGAAAGTTGTTATGAGAGTAAAGCTTCGCACCATAAAAACAGCAACAACAACAACAACAACAACAAATGGTATTTATGTGAGGTGAAGGGTGTGTTAACCAACCTCATTGTGGTGAACATGTCACAGCACATATGTGGATGAAATCATCATCATGTGGATGGCATACCTTAAACCTACAGTGTTACATGTCAATTACATCTCAATAAAACCGGGGAGAGAGACAATACCAATATTTTAAATGTAATTTCCGGGCACCTGGATGGCTCAGTGGGTTAAAGTCTCTGCCTTCAACTCAGGTCATGATCTCAGGGTCCTGGGATTGAGCACCACATTGGGCTCTCTGCTCAGAGGGGAGCCTGCTTCTTCCTCTCCCTCTCTCTGCCTACTTGTGATCTCTGTCTGTCAAATAAATAAAATCTTAAAAAAATAAATGCGATTTCCATTTTTCACATATATTAATTTGAAATGTAGATCTGAAGCCACATTAACTAGATTAGCACAAAAGGGCATGGGTGTAGAGTAGAATTGTGAAGCATAACCCACATGGCACACAATCTTGGTCCTTCAGTTCAAGGGGACATTTTAATATTTACTTTTATGTATGGGTGTGGATATCATCTGGGAGAGCTGTAACACTTCAACTAAGATCAACAACAACCACAAAAAATTCCTTTTTTGTCATGAACATCAATAGAGGAGAGAGAAAATACTTCTCAGATTTCTTTCTCTGCCCCCTTCTTCACATACTACCGGTCTAAGTTTCGAGGAAGGGAAAGTGCATTCATCACAGCCCTGTGCACATGACCACAAGAACAAAGTAGCACAAGTCCAAACTTCACCACCTGCCATGGATCTCCCATACCCTTTTGGCAACAGCAGGGGCAGAAGGCAAAAAGAGGATGCATTTTGGCTAAAAAGATTTTTGGGTAACAGAGTTCAAAGAAGGTAAGACAGTTCTAGCTCTGAATCTCACTTTGCCTGATGCTGAATCAAACCTCAAAGAATATTTTCTCCTCAACCTTACTTAGATATAGAGTGAGGAGGATAAATCATCCGAGAAATTTGGGAAAGCTCATAGAAGTTGAAAGGAAAGTAGCTTGCCTGCTCCCCTGTGGTGCACCTGCCAGGTTGTTCGTGGAGACCAAGACGCTTGGTAGACACTGTACGGTTCATCCTTTGAATCCTATTGGGGAAGATGGTCTCAGCTGTTTGCACTCATCTCTTCTTCAAAACCCATGAACTATTCTGGAAATTGTGCAAAAGAACATTGTGTCTTCTTCTTTTTCTCAACATATCTTTATCCTTATATAAAGCATAATAGTGTGAAGACAAAAATTTAAAAAAGATATCAATAGCAATAACAAGTGCATTTTTTCTTGTAATGGGATGAGTATCTGAACTCTTTCTAATTCAAGCTTTTTAGGAAATTTGTTTCTTTGGATTTTTAATTAATTAATTAATTTTTACTTAAATTCAACTAGCCAACATATAGCACATCATTAGTTTCAGATGTAGAGTTCAGTAATTCATCAGTTGCATATAACACCCAGTGCTTATCACACCATGTGCCCTCCTTAATGCCCATCACCCAATTACCCCATCCCTCCACCTACGTCCCCTCCAGCAGTCCTCAGTCCTCTTTCCCATAATTAAGAGTATCTCCTGGTTTGTCTACCTCTCTGATTTCTTCCCATTGTTTTCCCCTCCTTTCCTGTATGATCCTCACCACTGTTTCCTATATTCCTTATATTGTGAAATTGTGAAATTTCTTATATTGTGAATTATATTGTGAATTGTGAAATCTCTCTGATTGACTTTTTCACTCAGCATAATATCATCCAGATCCATCCACGTTGGATGTAAATGGTAATATTTCATCCTTTCTGATAGCTGAGTTAATATTCATATATATATCTCACATCTTCTCTATGCATTCATCTGTTGATGGATATCTGGGCTCGTTCCGCAGTTTGGTTATTGGTGCACATTGCTGCTATGAACATTGGGGTGCATGTGCCCCTTTGGATCACTACATTTGTATCTTTGAAGTAAATACCAAGTAATGCATTGCTGGATCACAGGGTAACTCTATTTTTAGCTTCTTCAGGAATCTCCATGCTGTTTTCCAAAGCAGCTGTACCAGCTTGCATTCTCACCAACAGTGTAAGAATTCATCAAAATCTTAGAGGAGAAGAGAGGCAGCAACCTCTTTGACCTCTGCTGCTCTGAGTTTGACTGTGTTAAATGATTTGTCCTTCCACGACTGGCTTATTTCACTCAGCATAATGTTCTCTAGGTTTATCCATGTTGTTGCATATGGCTGGACTTCCTCCTTTTTGAAAGGCTGAGTAGTATTCTATTGTATGTAGATACCACATTTTCTCTATGCATTCAACTGTTGATGGACATTTAGGTTGTTTCCATATCTTGGCTGCTGTGAACAATGCTGTTATGAAAATCAATGTACTAAATATTTATTCAAGTCCCTGTTTCAATTCTCTTGGCTATACACCTAGGCATGGAATTACTGGATCATATGGCAAATCTATCTTTAAATTTTGAGGAACCATTTGCTGTTTTCACAGTGGCTGCACTATCTACATTCCCACTAGTAATGCACAAGAGTTTCAATTTTTCCATATCCATGCCAACACTTGTTATTTTCATTTCTGTTTTTTATTTTTTGATGGCCGTTCATATAGGTGTGTAGTAGTATCCTCATTGTGGTTTTGATTTGTATGACTCTAATGATTAGTGATGTTAAACATCTTTTGGGCCATTTGTATATCTTTTTTGGAGAAATGTCCATACAAGTCTTTTGCTCATTTTAAAATTTGTCATTGAATTGGACATGTTCTTTATATATTCTGGATACTATTCTTTTACCAGATATATGGCTTGCAAGTATTTTTGCCCATTCTGAGGGTTGCCTCTTCACTCTTGATACCTGAAAGTTTTTTTTTCATACCTGAAAGCTTTTAATTTGATGAAGTCCAGTTTATGTTTTTTTCCTTTGTCGCCTGCCTTCTTGGTGTCACATCCAAGAAATCATTGCCAAATCCAATGTCGGGAAGTTCTCTCTAAGTTTTCTTCTCAGAGTTTGTAGTTTTAACTCTTGTGCTTAGGTCTTTGATTCATCTTGAGCTAATTTTTGTATATGGTGTAAGGTATGGGTCTAACTTCATTCTTTTGCCTGTAGATATCAAGTCTTCCCAGCACCATTTACTAAAAAGAGGCACTCAACTATCATTTGCTGAAATCCTTGATTTAATAAGGAAAGATATGGTATAAAAATTCATAGGAGTGACAGGAAAGGACTCTCTGTTCATCTTCAGGTCTATCCTTCTGCCTTCTCATATATTTTTGGCTCCTTTTTATTAATGGGGTAAATTAAGCCAGGAATGTTTAACTGACCGCAGGTATTACAGATGAATAGCATCTGGGTTTTAAAGTTGCCATTGAGACGGTGGTGTTGCATTGTTCACCTTCACAGTTTTGCATTGCATTGTTTCACTTTTCACAGGTTACTTGGGAGGAGACGCTCCTCAAGGAGGGAAAGAGTATTTGCAAAACTGTTTTCAACAAGAAAAAACAAATAATTCAGTCAGGAAATGGGCAGAAGACATGAACAGACACTTCCCCAAAGAAGACACACAAATACATGAAAAAATGCTCCACGTCACTTGCCATTAGGGAAATACAAATCAAAACTACAAACAGATACCACCTTACACCAGTTAAAATGGCTAGGATTAAACAGACAAGAAACAACAGGTGTTGATGTGGATGTGGAGAAAGGGGAACAGTCTTACACTGTTGGTGGGAATACAAGCTGGTACAGCCACTCTGGAAAACAGTATGGAGTTTCCTGAAGAAGTTAAAAATAGAGCTACCTATGACCCAGCAATTGCACTACGAGGTATACATCAAAGATACAGATGTAGTGAGAAGAAGGGTCACCTACCCCCTGATGTTCATAGCAGCAATGTCCACAATAGCCAAACAGTGGAAGAAACCGAGGTGTTCTTCAACAGGTGAATGGATAAAGAAGATGTGGTTCATATACACAATGGAATACTACTCAGTCATCAAAAAGGATAAATCTCCAACATTTGCATCGACATGGTTGGGACTGGAGGGGATTATGCTGAGTGAAATAAGCCAATCAGAGGAAGACAATTATCATATGGTTTCAGTCATATGTGGAATACAAGAAAAAGAGCAGAGGACAATAGGGGAAGGGAGGGAAAACTGAATGGGAAGAACTCAGAGCGGGAGATAAACCATGAGAGACTCTTGACTCCAGGAAACAAATTAAGGGTTGTGGAAAAGGAGTGTGGAAGGATGGGGTAACAGAGTGATGGGCATTAAGGAGGGCATGTGATGTGATGAGCCCTGGCTGTTATACTCAACTGATGAATCATTGGACATTATATCAAAAACTAATGATGTACTATATGTTGGCTAATAGAATTTAAAGAAAAAAAAGAAAAACTGTTTTCAGCATATTACTTTCACAGTACATATGACAGAAGGTAGATCTCTTCTGTTTATGGCTTGTGGGGCTGCACAGACAGGGAACCATCTCAGGCACTGTTAGTTCTGATGTGACTCCGTTTCACCAGGTTCTCCAGGTATTTATGTGCCTTTTCCTGTTAGAATCATCATCTACTGTAGGTGAGGGACTGGGTAGAAAGACACTCCTGGACAGATCAGATTTCCTCTTTATCAGGAAACTTGGGAGGGACACTGTGGAGTTAAACAGACTGTTAGTAGAGCTCAGGCAACGGAGATGGGCTGTGTGGAAATCCTCTAGGAACAGCAGTCCCCAGTCCCCCAAATTATAGATTGAGTAGAATCCTCAGGGTTGGTATGAGGGTCCCAGAAGGTGCAGGTGTGAGTTAGTTCTGGAAGCCATGATGGGATGGAGGATAGGTTGGATGAAAGAACAAAGAACAGGAACAATGAAAATAACAGAATCAGTACATCTAAAATGAGCTAATGGCTGTGTTTCCTGCAGAAGGGCCATTTCAGTATGCGGTGAACAAGGGTGCCAACTCCCCTCCACATTGACAGCTCCAGGGAGTATCACTCCGGAAACACCATGGCCAATATTTACTTAGAAAATATCTCGTTATTTTAATTTGTATTTCTTTCATTATTCATGAGGTTCAGAATTGTCTCATTTGTTTGAATCATTGGTATTTCTTTTGTAAATTTTTTATGTGCTTTCTCAATTGATTTGTAAGAGTAATTTGCATATTGGGGAAATCAGTCCTTTGTCTGTCATCGGCGTGTCGAATATTTTCCCAAGTTTGTCTTTTGGGTATGTTTATGGTGCTTTTAGCTTCCAAAAATGTTAAAATTTGATGTAGTTAGATTTATCCACTTTTTTCCTTTCCCTTTGTAGCTTTGAGGTTTCCTGTTGTGATTAGAAAGGCCTCTTTAAGATAATCATATTACTCACTCCCGTTTTCCCCTGGATTTGTTAAAATTTCACTTTTTTTTTCATGTCTCAATTCTCGGAATCATCTGGGATGTCTTTGGCCTACATCACAGTCTAAGTTTACATCTCTGGGAGATCCTAAGGCAACGCCGCCATCTCCCATCTCTCACGCCAACGTGAGCTTCCGGAAGGCAGCCACAGAGCTTGCCCCGTTTGCCCGCGCGATGCCACCGTCTGGCACAGCGCCCCCACCTGGTGAGTGTTTTAGGAAACACTCCTTTCCGCAGTGCAAGAGTGGAATTCTGGAACATAAATGGTTGCGCTGAATCTGGGAAGAGGAAAACCGTCATCTCTGGATTTTTACTTCCAAGGGAGTAAAAACGGAGCCGTCCACAGCCAGAATATTAGAACCTAGTTGGTGAAGGAGCTAGAAACCAAGTTAGACCAGGAACCCGGCATGCTTAGTTTGGAGAAAACTCAGTGGTGAGCTCTTCCTTTGTCTAGTGTTGAGGAGATGGGCTAGGGTCAGTGTCGGGAGCTTTGGCTTCTAGAGTTTAAGGAGTCATTCTGGAATGAATTATTCGGAGAGAGTGGGTTGTGTTTGCAGGAGGTGAGCTCCTTTTCCCCTAGGGGTGCTCAAGCAGACACTTGCAGGATTTTGGGGGACCGTCGTAGGAGATTCAGACACCAAGAGCTAAACAATTGAGTGCTGTGGACTGAAGACAATTGGTGTGGGGACCTGTGAATGGGAGGGGACCTGTCCTGTCAAAGGAGTAACCCCTTCTTGGCTCTAACCAAGTATTGCATGTGTTGGAACAGGAGGTTTCCCCCCACTCCCTCAAGAAATTTGCAATAGTATAGCTCAAATGAGAAGCTCCTTGATTTTTAAAATCCTGTATGTAGCAAACAAACTTATCTGTTGGCTGGATTTCTCTTAAGCCCCACCAGTTTGCAATCCTGTCTTAGAGAAAAGGGGGATTAGACAGATAGTAACAAAGCTACTGCACTAGAAGACCTTTCAAAACTTTTCTAACCTTGGCTGGCTTCCTGAGCTATAAAAATGTGAAGGATTATTAATAGTGCCACCATATCACTAGAACATGACTCAGCATCTGAGAAGAGTAGATAGGCTGGAGGAAGTATTAGGATTTGATGGGAAAAAGAGGGTCTCTGAAATTAGTCTCTTATGTACGACTTCTCATCATTTCATGGCAATAAATATTAATTGCTGGTAATAAGAGAGAGTGAAGAAGTTACATAAGCAAGTCTGAAGAGGACTGAAAGAGCCAGAAATATTGGAAGTGGCAAAGCAGTGGAGAGAGAGAGAGAAAGGCAGAGACAGAGATGGAGAGACAGAGAGGATGGAGAATGGAAAGAAGCTTGGGACGGAAACTCCTGTGTGCAGAAAGGGAAAGTAGGAGCTGAAGTCTCCACACTCAACCCAGTGGCCTGGGCACCCGGAGTCCACTGCAGACCGCATCAATCACTAATAAGGTAGAGTGTTTGGCTTCGCAATATAAATCAATGCTATAGATTTTTTGGTGCTGTGACGAAGCTGAGAGAGTCTGAAAGGAATGGAAATGGTTACTACCTCCCCATCCAACATGATCACAATGCACCTTTTTATCCATTAATGCCATATTGGCTGAAGGCATGGCCAAGGAGAGATGACACCTGTGCCTGAAAGGATTTCTCACTGGAGCTCCTGACCGTTCTTTCTGGAGCCTGTGAAAAAGGAATTCTGGCAAGGAAGTCAGACCCTCCACCCAGCCTTCATCTAGTGTGAAGTCTGACTCTCTCTTGGTGTGGCGCTCGACTCTGTCAGGATCCCTCTCATGCCCGCTCAGCCCTGATGACTGCAGCCACATGGGCCATGAGATTCTTTTTTTTTTTTTTTAAAGATTTTAATTATTTATTTAACAGAGAGAGAGATCACAAGTAGGCAGAGAGGCAGGCAGAGAGAGAGGAGGAAGCAGGCTCCCTGCTGAGCAGAGAACCCAATGCGGGGCTCGATCCCAGGACCCTGGGATCATGACCTGAGCCGAAGGCAAAGGCTTTAACCCACTGAGCCACCCAGGTGCCCCGAGCCATGAGATTCTTAATGTAAACACTGGCCAGGAGGACAGTAAACACTGGCCAGGGAGTTCAGGGCCTAGGAGCAGTCCTTAATCAGAACCACTTGTAGGTGACCTCATTCCTGGGGTAGACCAACTGTGAGGTGTGCTCTGTGGACATGATCTGCTCTGGCTTCTTTCCCTTCCCTATCTCTCTTCCTCATGTCTCTACCTGCACTTCCTCAAATCACCTCCCACAGCAACCATTGGCTTAAGAACCTCTATCTCAGGGTCTGATCTGGGGGAAGCACAATCTAGCGCAGGCAACAAGGAACTTGGTGTCTAGGTGAATCCAGTGACATTATAATTCTTGTGTAAGTGGTTGAATTTTGTCTCTTGCCAAATTCCTATGCTGAAGTCCAAACCCCAAGGATCTCAGAGTATGACTTTATTTGAAGACATGGCCCTTACAGAGGAAATCAAGTTAAAATGTTTGTTATATTCAACTTATGAATTGTTGAACACTACATCAAAAACTAATGGTGTACTATATGTTGGCTAATGGAACATAATAAAACAAACAACAACAAAAAAATGAGGTCATTAGAGGGAGCTCTAACCCAAAGACTTGTGTCCTTATGGAAAGGGGAAATTGGACACAAAGACACATACAAAGGGAAGACTATGGGAAGAGAGAAAGGGAGAAGATGGCCATCCATGAGCCTGGGACAGAGACCTGGGATAACCCTTCCTCACATCCCTCAGGAGGAACCAACCTGACTGACCCCTTGATTTTGGACTACTGGCTTCCTTAACTGTGAGGCAATAACCTTTTGTTGATTAAGCTGTTCAGTGTGGGGTACTTGGTTACAGCTGTCTTAGCCATCTGCTACCTATTGACTCCCATTGAGACTCCCTATTGGCCCAAGCATTATTCAGAGCATTTTCCATACATCACCCATAGAAGCTCCACCACAGCCCTTTGAGGTAAATACTGATATTATTTCCCATTTACAGATGAGGTGGTGGTGGCTCAGGGAAGTTAAGAAAGTGACCCAAAGTCATGCAGATACCCAGGAGCCAAGCTAGAATTGAGCAGGGGCAGTCTGTCTTAAGATCCCCACTTTTATTTGTTATGAGGCTCACTCACTTCCTACTGCACTGGGTTCTTCTGTCACCTGAGCGGTTACGTGCCTGCTTTAAATTTCTTTGATGATGGGGATTTTCAGGTCTTGTATTAGTGAGGTTCTCCAAAGAAACACAAACAATAGAAGCTCTATTTATCGTCTATTTATCTATTCTACCTATCTGTCTATTATCTGTCTGTCATCTATCTATCTATCTATCTATCTATCTATCATCTATCTCTCTATCGTCTATTTATCTCTCATCTCTGTCTGTCTACCTATCTATCATCTATCTGATTTTTTTTAAAGAGGATTGTGGAGGAGTGAGTCCAAAATCGCAAAGCAGGCCAGCAGACTGGAGACCCAGGGGAGAACTGATGATGTAGTCCTCAGTCTGAAGGCAGTGTGGAGGCAGAGCTCTTTCTCTTTTGGGAAGTCTATTTTTTTTTCTCTTATGGCCGTCAACTGATTGGATGAGGCCCTCCCATATTATGCAGCATCCTCTGCTTTACTCAGTCTTACTGATTTAAGTGGTAATCACATCTAAAAAACACCTTCCCAGTGATATTTAGACTAAGAATCTGGTTCCATAGCTTAGCCAGCTTTCAATTAAAATTGACTATCTCAGCTTCCTTGAAGATTGTGTGACACAGCAGTGATTCCTAAGTCAGTGCTCGCTCTCAGGGTCATGCAAGTGCAGAGTCAGTGCCTGAACCTGAGAACGAGCGCCTCTTTAAACTCTGGGTACCTCACCGGATCACCTTGGTCCTGGCTGGGCTGTATACTTAGGAGCCAAGATTGTGTCTCCACGCTGGGTCTTTTTGCAGTAGGTTGGTCAGGGAGTCAGATAGAGCCAGGTTTGAATCTTGCCTTCATCATTCCCATCAGATCTCAGACAAGTGGCACAATCATTCTGAGTCTGTTTCCTCAGCTGTGGAATGGGGACAGTAACATCCATTGCTTTCCAGGGATGTAATGAGGTAACATGGTATTGACTCAGACACTAGGAGGAAGAAGAGTATGATTTGTTATGGCAAGCTCTTTTTATTATAACAGAGAAATTAATTTTTAAGCGTTTGTTGTGAGTTGAGGATATGAAAGGGACAAGTTTTACCTTTACTTTTGCATTATTTGATGCCTAGTCTTGAGGGGCAAAACCCAGAAACTCTCCCCTATTTGACCTTTCCCCTTTCCGGCTATCTGTCAGCTCTAGCTAACATTATCTTAGCTGCAGGACCAACTTTAATTCCAATACAGACTCCTTAGTTTCTCTTCTCTCTGCCCAGAATTTAGGAACAATTTTGCTTATAAACCTCCAGTCATACTGATTGTGTGTAGCTAAGAGACCCAGAACAAACAGAAGGCATAACTACACATAAATGGCAGAGAAATTAAAAATAATTGTAAACACCTTGAAAAACTATTTTTACAATCAGTACGGTTGGAGGACAGTTGTACCATCTCCAAATATTTGTCCCATTTGCTATGTCTTGGTGCCTGGAATTCTCACGGAACTACTTAATCTTTTGAGTAAAGCTACAAGGACCTTGGCTGACATTCACTTGTTTTTAAGAGAGAATAAAACTCTGAGCCAATGATCTCTTTATAGGCAAGAGTAATTCCTTTACATAGACAATAAGGAGAACAGAAAGTCTTTATCGAACCAAACAGAGGACAGGAAGGTTTTGGTAAATGGTGGTGGTGGCAGTGGGGCAACATCAAGAATAACACAGATTTCTAGATGTTTCCAGGAGGGAAGACCAGCGATCGGGGAGGGCGGTGCAGTGGTCTATCACTGGATACTTTGGGAGGGTCACATTCGGGTCTTCAGACTTGGGAGATGGGGAGATGGCAGAAAGCACCCAAGTCTATCTGCTGGGTCCCAAAGCAGCCACACTCTCCATACCCTCTGGGGTCTTGTCCAAGCTGGTCCGAGTTTGGGAATGTCATTACTTTGGCTTTTCTGTTCAGTGAGCCCCCTTTATCAATCAACGTCTCTTCCAGCTGTCACTTGCACTAGGGAAGCTCTTTTGGCACATCTCTCTCAGTCCATCATCCACCTCTGCCACTCCTTTTCCCCCAACTCAGGAAACTCCATTCAGTCTGCCCTGTGCCTGGGCTCCTTGCTCTTCCCTCCCTGACCCACCGTCTGCACTGAAGCTCAGCAGGACCA
Organism: Meles meles; assembly: GCF_922984935.1. Classification (NCBI taxonomy): domain Eukaryota; kingdom Metazoa; phylum Chordata; class Mammalia; order Carnivora; family Mustelidae; genus Meles; species Meles meles. The sequence goes on along the minus strand of NC_060073.1, from coordinate 12,959,561 downwards.
CTCACTTCCTCCTTTCTCTGTTCTCTATGGGTCCCATTTATTCCACCATCTTGGCTCAGAGTATTTCTTAAAAACGTGCCAGTCTCCTTGGCCGGACTGATCCTCTTTTAACACAGTCTCTGCGTGCAGTCAGTCCTGTGTTAACGTATTTATTACTTGACTGCAGTTAACTTTGCTTTTTCCTACACTTCTGTAGGAACTTCCCCCAGCCTCTGCGCCCTGGTGATCTCTTGGCCTCTTTCCTGAAGGTATTATTTAATCAGTAGCTCATGACTCTTGTGATTAAAATGCATAAACATTTATTTTTTTAAAGATTTATTTATTTATTTATTTATTTGAGGAGAGGGTGGTGGAAGAACAGAGGGACAGGGAGAGAGAGAACCTCCAGCTGACTTCCCCGCTGGGCACAGAGCCCAATGCAGGGCTGGAGCTCATAACCCTGAGATCATGACCTGAGCAGAAATCAAGACTCAGATCCTCGATAGACTGAGCCACCCAGGTGCCTTGGAATAAACAGGGCTCTACTGGGTGCCAGATGTTGTGGTCAGTTAGGAGTGAGGGCGGAAGCCTGTCTTTAGACATTTGGTGGTTTCTTCCGGGAGAGGTTTTTGTTCTCAATATATAATATGTTCTCAGCATATGATACTCATCTGTAATCCCCAGAATTCTTCATTTTAGAAAGGTTTCTTGAGCCAAGATTCTGTTAACTTGATAATAGCCATGTGCCTTTATTTCATGAAAACAAACATATGCTTCTACAGATAAAGCTGTGCAATCAAGAACATAAATGAAGGTGGGGATGATGTTTATTCAGGGGGAAATGGTTCTCTAAGAGGTCACTTTATTTAAATTGCTTAATTTCAAGCCTAGCTAAGGGTAAGTTCTTTCAAATCCTCTGGATTATTAAAATTTTACAGTATTATGATTTCAACTATAATTGTTGTTTTTTCATATAGGTTAGGTCTGACTATGGGTATTGAATACAGCAATGAACTGAGTTTTATCCCTGGGCCCATTTGTATGTGAAAGCCCTAATTCCCAGTGTGGCAGTATTTGGAGTAAGGAAGTAATTAAGATTTATTGAATGGGGTTCTAATCTGATAGAATCAGTGTCCTTATAAGAAGAGACACCAGAGAGGGCCCCTGGGTGCCTCAGTCGGTTAAACATTGGGCTCACGTCATGATCCTAGTGTCCTGGGATCGAGCCCCACATTGGAGGGGGGTGGTCCCTGCTCAGTGGGGAGTCAGCTTCTCCCTTTCACTAAGCCCCTCTCCCCCACTCATGTTTGCTCTCTCTTTCTCACTCAAAAATAAATAAATAAAATCTTTTAAAAAGAAGAGATAACAGAGAGCTTGCTGTCTCCACCATATCAGGACACAGAGAGAAGGTGGCCATCTGTAATTCCGGAAGAGAGCCCTCATGAGAATCTGACCACGCTGACACTCTGGTCTTGGGCTTCCAGCCTCCAGAACAGTGAGAAAATAAATCCATATTGTTTCGGTCACCCAGTCTGCGGTATTTCGTTCTGGAAGTCCGAGTAGACTGATCTAGATACAGAGCTTGAGGCAAAGGGAACCTCTGAGTATTCACAAGCGATGGTTAACATTTGGCCTCTGTAAATAGAATGGGAATTCTTTACTGGAAAAACAGAAAGAATGATCTTAAAGTTAAATTTCATTTTGATGCCAGCGGCACTGCGGCATAAAGAGGAATTCCCTGCAGAGCCTGCTCAGGTTCGGCAAAGGGAGGTTCTACAGGAAATAGACAAGGATGCCTGTTCCTTTAGACTGACTGTTTCAGAACAGTGTTGCCTCTACCGCCAAGGAAAAGAATGATATGGGCATTAGAGAGAGCTGCAAATTAACAGCCTCATCAGGAAGATAGATTTAAGAGAATCCTTTGATCAGTTTTTAGCCTGATTAGTGCTTTCACTTGTTTTCCTTATAAGTATTGATGTGATCGTTGGAAAAGACTCCCATTTATTCTTTAAAAACCATTAATTATTGATCCCCTTCTGTATTCACTACTGGGGTAAATAGTCACATTATGGCCTCGAGTCCTGTGCAGAGGGTAGAAGACAGAAGCACTGAGGTAGCGTCTGGATGTCCCATGGGGTCAGCTGTGACATTGTGTGGGGCCGTCTTACGTTCATCCATTAAAACATTCTTCAGAATGACCTTGTTAGCAATTAGGTCAAGCGTAAAGCTATAATTCACTCTTTTCTTTGATTCAGATTGGTCTTCTTGGTTGGTGATATCTTGTGATATCAACAAAAAAATCCATCTAGTGTCTCTGCTGTATTAAAGGTAGGTAATTCATGGCCATGTATTAAATACGTCTTTTATTTTAAATAATAAATAGAGGGCTGAACAAATGGAATAATGTTGTAACAGGGGATATTTTGGAGGCAAGCAAAATTCTCTGAGATTTCCACTATGTCAGTCCATTAAGTCCCTCTCTCTGCCTCTCTCTTTGTATGTCTATCTTTCTGTCTTCTTCTGCCTATTTGTCTCTTTCTGTCTTGCTCTTACTAGCATCTAGTATGTATCTACCTAGGTGTATATATAGACAGATACAAAGATATACACACATAGTACATATATAATACTTATCTAGTACACATATATGTATCTGTATATATAAAGTGCATATATACATATTATGTATATTTGAAAATTTTTGGTTAATGTCCTGGATAACAGAGCCCTCTCCGACAATACCTTATTGTTGCAGGGGTGGAATAGCCTATGAAACTATCAGCACGTGAGAAATAGAGGAAGGCTCTAGATGAGGGAGAACAGGAAGGGTTGAATTCCCTACAGGATGGACATACGTCCTTCCAATAACCTGCGAGTCAGACTGATGCTTTGAAATGTATGGTTTCAGTTGCTCTTAGGGAGAAGACCAACCCCTGAACATGGTCTGTTCATAACCCTGCATGATCCCCAACTCCTCTGTGCTCACGTGGACCTTGCTCCCCTCAGCTGAGCCTTGGTCACACTGGCTCCTTCTAGTTTCTCAAATACATGACCAGGTCCCAGTGAGGCTTGGAAAACAGGTGGGAAGTGTTTAAAGAACTCTGAGAATTTTATGTTCTGAAAACAGAAGAGGCAGATATGAGTAGGTAGGTGTATAATTGATTCTCTTCGGAGTTCTTCAGCTAACTGACTAAGGAGATGTCCTCCTACCCTTCACCCTCTTGGGCTCTGTTGGGGATTGTTGGTTGTGGCAAATGGAACTCTACTCAAGCTATTTCAGTAAGAGTGGGAAATTTTATTGTAATGACAAAATAGGCTATTTCATGGATGTGAGAGCCAAACTGTGGTCAGACCTCATGGGAAGTGGGCTCCAGAAGCCATGGGAACCAAAACCGTGTCTCATGTCTCAGGGTTGCATGGTCTGACTTATCTCTACTTCAGTTGGATTCTTCTTATTTCCTTCTTTTAACCAACTTTTGCTATTTATGGGGACTCAACATGGCCACCAGCCCTCAAATACACGTGATGAATCAGTCCAAGTTTTTATTTCCCTGTAAAAATTTCCCTGATCACATTACCTGTGTTTCTTGGTTAGAAATCCTCTAGAGAAAGAATATGGGTCAATTGGCCAAAAACACTGTTGGGTAGGTTGTGCACTGTACATTCAGATGAGGTTTTGGTCCTATGATATGAGTGTGGCTGCCGTGGTCTGCTGTGCTTTTGATAGTTTTCATAGGAAAGAGAAGTCAATCCTGTCTGGAGGTAGTGGTTCAAAATCATGCCTCTTATACAGCTGTGTTAAGAATCCAGGTTCTTGCTGCATCACACTTCGTTGGAGAGACTGCCAAGGCTCCTAATAAAGCTATCAGAGGCTTTACTGTCTCATTCCCAGCAGTGGGGACTCTAGGGCCAAAAGGACAGGGGTGGGTGTTCGGTAATCAAGGTAGTCCCACCTTCATGGCCACAGCTCCCTGGAACAAGAGTGGCCACCTGACTCAAGTGAGACCATTTGGGGACCGTTCTGCAGGAATTTGAAATTGCAGCCATGAAAACCTGGTTGTTCTAGGAAGCTGGACCTGCAGTATGTATGATTGGGAGTTGTGGTTGGCCATATGCTGTCATGTGGACTGAGTTACAAAGGAAACCATTCTTCAGGGGGAGAGAAATAAGTTGATGTGTAGAGAAGCAGAGATGAGAGATGAAGAACATTGTCCATTTAGTTATTGCAAAAACCCTACGAGGGTTTTTATTATCGTCATCATCATCATCATCATTATTATTATTCCCATTTTACAGTTGAGTAAACGGAGGCTCCCAAAGGTTAAATAATTAGGCAGGGGGATAAGGCAGACCACAGAGCAGATGTGGCCCTACCTCCTATGGTTGCCTCTGGGTGGGGACAGATTCGGGTGGAAAGGTGGTTTTTACCTTTCTTTTTATGCCCAACCATATTTGTCAGTGTTCTTTTTGTTATTGTTTTGTTGTTTTTTTTTTCTTTTTACTACAAGCCTGTGTTCCTACTATAATTTAAAAAAGGTTGTGACTTGTTAAATCACTATGTGTACACCCAAACTAATGTGTCATTGTGTGTCAACTATACCTCAATAAAATTTAAAAGAATTAAAAGAAAGAAAGAAAGAAAGAAAGACATACTGCCTGAGTTCCTGGTAGCTCTTCAGAAGATGTCCTCCCTATTCAAATCAAAACCACATTGAGATACCACCTGACACCAGTTAGAATGGCCAAAATTAGCAAGACAGTAAACAACGTGTGTTGGAGAGGTTGTGGAGAAAGGGGAACCCTCTTACACTGTTGGTGGGAATGCAAGTTGGTGCAGCCACTTTGGAAAACAGTGTGGAGATTCCTTAAGAAATTAAAAATAGAGCTTCCCTATGACCCTGAAATTGCACTACTGGGTATTTATCCCAAAGATACAGATGTAGTGAAAAGAAGGGCCACCTGTACCCCAAGGTACAGGTAATGGCCACAGTCGCCAAACTGTGGAAAGAACCAAGATGCCCTTCAACGGACGAATGGATAAGGAAGATGTGGTCCATATATACTATGGAGTATTATGCCTCCATCAGAAAGGATGAATACCCTACTTTTGTATCAACATGGACGGGACTGGAAGAGATTATGCTGAGTCAAATAAGTCAAGCAGAGAGAGTCAATTATCATATGGTTTTGCTTATTTGTGGAACATAAGGAATAACACGGAGGATATGGGGAGATGGAGAGGAGAAGGGAGTTGGAGGAAATTGGAAGAGGAGATGAACCATGAGAGACTGTGGACTCTGAAAAACAATCTGAGGGTTTTGGAGGTGCGGGGGGTGGGAGGTTGGGTGAGCCTGGTGGTGGGTATTTTGGAGGGCACGTATTGCATGGAGCACTGGGTGTTGTGCATAAACAGTGAATTCTAGAACACTGAAAAGAAATTAAAAAAAAAATTGAAACAAAAAACAAAACCAAACAAACCAAAAAAAGATGTCCTCTCTAAGTTCAGCTGCATGTTAGCCTGTGTGTTTTGTGAGAATCTCTTCAGTCTTTATAATAAGTCCTTTCTTAAGGATTTGGGGTGCCTGGTTGGCTCAGTCAGTTAAACCTCTGCCTTTTGCTCAGGTCATGATCTCAGGGTCCTGGGATTAAACTCTCTGTTGGGCTCCCTGCTCAGTGGGGAGTCTGCTTCTCCTTCTCCCTCTGCCCCCTCCCACTCCCTGCCTATGCTTGTGCACACGCACACTCTCTCTTTCAAATAAATAAATAAAATCTTAAAAAAACCTTCAATTCATTTGAGTTGGTTTCTGAGACTTGCCTCCAAATATCTCAACTAGTACAAAAATCAGGAGTATCAGGACTAACGTGTGCAAAACCAAACTTTGTGGTATCACAGGGGGACTTCCTCCTCCTAGAATGAGAAACTGACATTCCCTGGTTTGTGCTGGCCAAGGAATTGAACTACCACCTGTTACCACCTGGGACTCGGACTACAGGCCCCCAGAAGTGGAGATGTCAGGGGTCTTGTTGACCAAATATCAGGATACTACAGTATTTGTTGTCCTTCATGCCCTTTTAGAGAGCAACAAAGGAAGCAAATTCTTGTCCACATGTCCCCCAGGAAAATATACAGAATCTGTATAACTGATATTCCAGAGTCCAGAGCAAAAAATTAACCATTAGACTGGCGATTAGATTGGCTTGGAAGAATTGAAGAATTTTTTTTTCAAAGATTTTATTTATTTATTTGACACAAAGAGAGAGATCACAAGTAGGCAGAGGAGCAGGCAGAAAAAGAGGGGAAGCAGGCTCCCTGATGAGTGGAGAGCCCAATGACAGGGCTTGATCCCAGGACCCTGAGACCATGACCCAAGCTGAAGGCAGAGGCTTAACCCTCTAAGCCACCCAGGTGCCCCAGAATGGAAGATCTCACCGTCCCTACCTCAACCTGCAACAAATCTTATTGTAAGTGGCAACCAGGAAGCAATTTGTGAAGAGCCTTGTGGACTTTGGGTTTCTACAGGCAACCCTTTGATTTAAATCCTGGAGACCCAAGAAAATGAAGAAGTGCTTCAGGAGAGCCCCTGGCGGTTATTCTAACCCCCCTTTGTAACTGTAACACGCTAACATGCTGTCAGTGATGTCAGCTACAGATGAAGTCATCATCAGTAAACATGTCCCAACTTCTTAAAGAAAATAATTTTTTCGTCATTTAGAAATAGTATGTTTTGTTTAAATGGAATTTTCATAATGATACACAGAAAGAGTATCACTATAATAATAGGTTGTCAGCATGGTAAAACTCAGGCTCTGTAACCTACAACTGTACTCAGGATGTGAGTAGTGAATTCACACCATTAAGATTCTTTCAGCAGCAAGGAATAGGCAGGAAGCTTGTCTCAGCAAAACGATGCCACCCTCTGGTAGGTGGAGAGACACCTTCCTGGGTCCCCGTGATACAGGGGTGCTAAAGTAAAGGATAATTATTTTCTGGCACTGTAAGGAGGAAGGAAACGTGAATGAGTCAGAAAAATATTCACAGTGTCAGCTGGTAGTATTAAGGAAGTAGCTTAATACCTCTTTTTCCCTAAAAAATATGGAATAAGAAAAATGAAATCATAATTTCTGTAGTGTGAGGGCCCCCCAAATGCCAGGAGAGATTCTAAGGACCCCTCTGTAATGTTGGTGGGTCTTAGGGACATGACCTTGAGCAACCCTCCATCCTCTTCCCCCACCCTCTGCCAATGTTACTGCTTACATGGAATGGGGAGAGTCACATGACCTCAGCTCTTCTCAGAGCTCTTCTGAGATAAAATGAATGGGACTTTGCTCTGAAAGGCCAAAGGTACTTTGCAAATATAAGAGCTCATCAGTTTTTATTTCTTTGCATTTTTCTCTACTAGAAGGGGTATGGTGGAAAAAAAGTGAAGGAGTAGCCTTGGTCAGCATTTACATAGGGGTGAGGACAATAAACAAGAAATATAATAACTAAATTACATGTTATTTTAGAAGGTGATAATTCCTGTAGAGAAAAATAAGGCAAGGCTAGGAGAATAGGGAGTTTGCAATTTTATGTCAAGTTTAACTCCAGTGCACTTCCTTAGAAATCATCTCTCTCAGATTTCTCTCCTGATTTGGAAACGATCGATTACATATATGATCTACCTCTCATGGTAGGTTTATATAATTCTTGAAGGCAGGAAATAGTGTGTATTGTCAATACTGATATAAAGAAACCTCATGGACATTGACTCATAATGCTAGAAGGAGAGGCTGTTAGGAGGAGCCTTCCTACTCAGTGTTGGTTACAGGAAGAACCATCAATCACAGACCCCTTAACTGAGGAATGGCCTCAGGAAAGGTCAATCAATTACAGATTCCAACAGGGAGAGATGGACATCGCTTCTCCTATAAGAAATTAACTACCCCTGCTACTCAACCAAGGAAAGGGTCATCGCCCCGAACTCTTGCCTCTCTCCAATGGACTTCTGTTTAAAATGACCCCTCCCAATGGCCTCCTTCTCCTCTAAAATCATGTTTCTCTCTTTTGTTTGTTGGCCTCTCCTGTGCTTTTGTTGTAGCTTGTTCGTCCTGGATAGAAAATCTCTGCTATTCCCAAGTAAGCCCATTGTTTGCTGGTAAAATACCTGGCAGTTCTATTTTTAAAGTTAACAGTATCTCTATTTGTGTCTGTGTGTGTGTGTGCAAGTTTCAGTCTCTAGAGCACCTTCCACAATGAAAAATGACTCCCTGACTGACTGTGAGGGTGGTCCCCACCTGCCCCTCCCTGGTACCCCCTTTATCAAAGGAATGTCTCTCTGACCTTGTTCCTTTCCTTGTTCTTGCCTGGACATTTTGAGACTCCTAAAAATGCTTGTGCATCAGATGCTAAGAATAATTGCCACAGTTTCCCAGCTGCTGAGAGCTGACAAAGGTCATGCCAACCTGCAGACTGTGCCAATTGCTTCTCCGGACAATGCACCTGCCCTACTTCTTTTCCCCCTAAGGTTTCTCTTGTGTTGAAGATTAAAGGGAGAAACTTGATGAAGTGCCTGACCTCAGGAGGGCAGACTGGTGGTTACAATGGGCCCTGTCTTCCCCTAGGTTCCCATTACCCTGGGTAAGGTTTGGAGAGAACCCCGTGTTTACACATGTGTGACCTCTCCCAGGTCACAGCTAGTGAAAGGGGCAGAGTGTATGATGCACATTATTCTGACAGAGGAAACCGGATTCTGGACTCATAGGCAAATCAGAACTACCACTGAGGTTCCCTTTAACCATTGTTGCTGATGGCTCAACAGGGCAAATGCTTTCAGCAATGGGGATGAAAGAGAATATGCAAGGAATCACAGTATCAGCAATGACCTCTCCTTGGGGACACAGGTCAGCCATCGATCGGCTGCAACAGTGTCACCATCAGAGTGTCGTGGGGGGGGGTGGGAACCTACAGATGGAGGATATGCCCCCCCACCTACTACCTGTGCTTATGTGGGGGATGGGCATTTGGAACCACACATAAGAATTAATGGAAAGGGCAAGAGGGAGAAGAGAATCATGAAATTGCAATCTGTCCAGCTTCTTGTCTTTAGCTGCAGGGTATGAGAAGACAATTGAGGAGGTGGAAACAGAGAGATGGACAGACTTACCTCGGATCACACAGCTAGTCCAGGGATGATGGTGGGGACGGGGAAGGGGATGGGAATGAAGACCGAGGAGTCCCACGGCCCCACACAGAACTGCTTTTCATACCCTTGGTCTGAGATTACAATCACCGGAAGAGCAGGTCGGGAGCAAAGAAAGAACAGAGGTAGAAAAATACTGTTCAGGACAAGGTGAAATGGGTTTCGGGTGAGAATGATCAGGTTCAGCTAGTCCACACCCATCCCAGTGCTGCCAAATCTGTTTTTTTTCCCACCTGTCATGTGAATCGTGGTTTGGTTTAGCATTGACCTTGCTGCTCAGGTTCTTCTAGCAATAGCGAGTGTTCTCTCTGTTGCCCAACACCACATTTTTGCCATGGCTTCCCTTCATTAATTAGCAAAAATACCTGGCATCATTGCTTGTCATGATAATTATAAAATAATTCTTTTTTGTGTACTGTTTCTTCTGATAGACTCTGAACTCCTTGTGGACCCTTGAATACACCATTGGGGATCTCACCTCAGGACGTTTGCACTTGCTATCCCCCCCATATTAGAATGCTTCTTCCAGATAGTACTGTAACTTGCTCTCTTGATTCCTTTATATCTTTGCTCAAATATCACCCAGTGAGGCCTCCAATCACCCTACTTAAAATTGCAAACAACCTCCCTAACACCCCTCCCCTTTATTTTAGAGAGAGAGTGTGAGCATGAGAGCATGAGGGAGGGACAGGAGGAGAGGGAGAGAATCTTAAGCAGGCTCCATGCTCAGCAGCACAGAGCTTGACACAGGGTTCAATCTCATGACCCTGAGATCATGACCTGAGTCAAAATCAAGAGTGTACTGATCCACCCAGGTACCCCGCTAACATCCTTTTCTGCTGTAATTTTCTGCATCGCCCTTATCCCATCTGACATACTGTTAGGAGTTAATTGGACACTTAGATAGTCAGGGCTGGGGTCCCCAACAAGAAAGCAAAAAAGCCGGGACAGCTAAGAAGAAACAGCCCTAGCATCTTGTTTTATAGCTCAGACGAGACCACAAGAGCAACCTGTCTAGCCGCCTCTGCAGAAGGGACTTTTGCAATACATCCTGAAACACAACAAATTAACCATAAATCATGGGTCACTATCACAAGTTGAGGCAGTTCGTCTCCAGATGTCAGTGCAAAAGACCAGCAACCCGTGAATGCTAACCTGACAGGTGGACAGGTGTATGATCAAAGCCCTAATTGACACACCTTAGTAGCCAGTCCACAGGGGGCCCACGTTCAGGATGCTTAAAATAGTTCCTTGAAAGAGCTTGATTCGAATGCCAAAATTTGAATGCCTAGATTCGAATGCCAAAACAGCAACCCTCTCACGCCCCACCCCCCTTTCTAGGAGCTTTATACTATCCCTCAATAAACTCTGCTTTGCTGCCCTCCACTCTTTATCTGGTCTACCTCTTCGTTCTTCGAAACAGTGTGACCAAGAACCGCAGGAACTAAGGGAACAAAAGTCCTATAAAGATACTGTTTGTTTTCCTTTTGTATTTTATTTTGTCACCTCACAACTATGTGAGTTCATAAGGGCAGGGTTCTCTGCTGTGTCCTCAGGAGCTAAAACAGCCCCTGGCATTTAGTAAGTACCCAGTAAATCTTGGTGGAATCAATGATGGGTAAAAGAATGCCTTCCTCCAGGCCGGACACATTTATCACCATTCCTAGCACTTAACACAGGCTCTGTCTCCGGAATAAAAGAAGACAAAGTTTGTTTCTTCCAAGGGTTCCATTTAAAACTACCCTGGTCATTTGCTGTTACCACTTGTGCCTTCATGACATCGTGATTGCTTTTGTGAAGGGACTGTTTCGCCAATGTTATCTCCCATGTTCAGGGCCCTCAAATAAGTTTTGCAACATTATGGAGGTTCTCTCTGAATCCCCAAAGAGACCAAGTTTGCTGGTTGTTAGCTCCCATGGCATCCTCTCGGTTTCCTTTTGGAATACACAAACCACTTAATAATGTCTGTTTTTTCCCAACAGACCATGGGCAGGGTGGGTGTGAGCCTTGCTTGCTGATGGTCCCAGCACTTCCAGTGCCCTGCCTGACAAAAAGCAGACAGTAGATGAGTATTTTTTGATTGAGGGGGCAAGGCATTGTTAGCAGTGCCAGCAAGAGAGTCAGTAGGTTCCTTGACCTCAAAAACCCTTGTGAGTAGTGCTTTAGGGAAATCGCCTCCCCTCACGTGTCTCAGTGCACACATCTTTAGGGAAACCCTTTCATCTGAAGATTCAACATTTACAAAATTATGCACCTCCTGGGATTCTAGGGCTGAACATGGGAATTCCGCTGTTTATTCAGTGCAGGAAAATTACAAAATACTACCAGACTTCTTATTTAAAGATTGCTTTTCTTAAGCCTTTCAACTTGCAGGAAAGAGGCAGAGAGGGTGGGTCACCAAAAAGCCTCCTTGAGCTAACCAAATAACAATAACAATGACAGCAGCAGCAATAATAATAATAACAGTTACAAACTTCATTTATATTAATGTATGAGATCTGATTAAATGGACTAAGTATACAGAGCCTAGGATATTCAATTATTTTTGTTAATGTTTTATTGATTCCCATGATTTATGGTTTTAGGTATTTGGTCTCTTCCTCTCTCTCTCTCTCTCTATTTTTAAATTCAGTCTCTTTCTTTATTTGGTTCCTTACTACAAAATTAATATATCTTTGTTGTAATAAAATTAAAGAATACATAAATATATAAATTAAAATGGGTTCCCCTTTCTCCACATCCTCTCCAACACAAGTTGTTTACTATCTTGTTAATTTTGGCCATTCTAACTGGTGTAAGGTGGTATCTCAATGTGCTCTTGATTTGAATCCCCCTGATGGCTACTGATGATGAACATTTTTTCATGTGTCTGTTAGCCATTTGTATGTCTTCATTGGAGAAGTATCTGTTCATATCTTCTGCCCATTTTTTGACATGATTATCTGTTTTGTGTGTGTTGAGTTTGAGTTCTTCATAGATCCTGGATATCAGCCCTTTGTCTGTAGTGTCATTTGCGAATATCTTCTCCCATTCCAAGGGTTGCCTCTTTGTTTTGTTGACTGTATCCTTTGCTGTGCAGAAGCTTTTGATCTTGATGAAGTCCCAAAATTCATTTTTGCTTTTGTTTCTTTTGCTTTTGGAGACATATCTTGAAAGAAGTTGCTGTGGCTGATGTTGAAGAGGTTACTGCCTATGTTCTCCTCTAGGTTTCTGATGGATTCCTGTTTCACATTGAGGTCTTTTATCCATTTTAAGTTTATCTTTGTGTATGGTGTAAGAGAATGGTCGAGTTTCATTCTTTTACACATAGTTGTCCAATTTTCCCAATACCATTTATTGAAGAGACTGTCTTTTTTCCACTGTATATTTTTTCCTGCTTTGTCGAAGATTACTTGACCATAGAGTTGAGGGTCCATATCTGGGCTCTCTACTCTGTTCCACTGGTCTATGTGTCTGTTTTTGGGCCAGTACCACGCTGTCTTGGTGATCACAGCTTTGTAGTAAAGCTTGAAATCAGGCAACGTGATGCCGCCAGTTTTGTTTTTGTTTTTCAACATTTCCTTAGCAATTCAAGGTCTCTTCTGATTCCATACAAATTTTAGGATTGTTTGTTTCAGCTCTTTGAAAAATGCCAGTGGAATTTTGATCAGAATGGTATTGAAAGTATAGATTGCTCTAGGCAGTATAGACATTTTAACAATGTTTATTCTTCTGATCCAAGAGCATGGAATGGTCTTCCATCTTTTTGTGTCTTCTTCATTTCTTTCATGAGCGTTCTGTGGTTCCTAGAATACAGATCCTTTACCTCTTTGGTTAGGTTTATTCCCAGGTATCTTATGGTTCTTGGTGCTATAGTAAATGGAATCTCTTCTCTAATTTCTCTTTCTGTATTTCATTGTTATTGTATAAGAAAACAACTGATTTCTGTACATTGACTTTGTATCCTGCCACATTACTGAATTTCTGTATGAGTTCTAGTAGTTTCGGGGTTGAGTCTTTTGGGGTTTCCATATAAAGTGTCATGTCATCTGTGAAGAGAGAGAGTTTAACTTCTTCATTGCCAGTTTGAATATATTTTATTTCTCTTTGTTTTCTGATTGCTGTTGCTAGGACTTCTAATACTATGTTGAACAAGAGTGGTGAGAGTGGGCATCCTTGTTGTGTTACTGATCTCAATGGGAAGGCTGTCAGCTTTTTCCCATTGTAGAGAAAGGGGAACCTTCTTATATTGTTGGTGGGAATACAAGTTGGTGCAGCCACTTTGGAAAACAGTGTGAAGATTCCTTAAGAAATTAAAAATAGAGCTTCCCTATGACCCTGAAATTGCACTACTGGGTACTTACCTCAAAGATACAGATGTAGTGAAAAGAAGGACCACCTGTACCCCAAGGTTCATAGCAGCTATGGCCACAGTCACCAAACTATGGAAAGAACCAAGATGCCCTTCAATGGATGAATGGATATGGAAGATGTGGTCCATATACATGATGGAGTATTATGCCTCCATCAGAAAGGATGAATACCCAAGTTTTGTATCAACATGGATGGGATTGGAAGAGATTATGCTGAGTGAAATAAGTCAAGCAGAGAGAGTCAATTATCATATAGTTTTGCTTATTTGTGGAGCATGAGAAATAACATGGAGGACATGGGGAGATGGAGAGGAGAAGGGAGTTGGGGGAAATTGGAGGGGGAGACGAGCCATGAGAAACTGTGGACTCCGAAAAACAATCTGAGGGTTTTGGAGGTGCGGGGAGTGGGAGGTTGGGTGAACCTGGTGGTGGCCATTATGGAGGGCACGTATTGCATGGAGCACTGGGTGTTGTGCATAAACAATGAATTCTAGAACACTGAAAAGAAATAAAAAAAATGAAAATTAAAAAAAGAAAACAAATAATGTTATTATCTATGCTAATAGCTAGGAAAACATTGATGTAATAATTGATTTTTCTGAAGTAAAAATGATTCAAGAGGCAGAAAAAAATTAAAAAAAGCAAATAATCTAAAAAAAAAAAAAAACGGGGAGAGTGACTCCCTTTCCCTCTGCTCTCAATCTCATCCCCCAGAGATAACCATGGTTATTTTTGTATCAATCTTTTGGTACTCATCAAATACTTATTCACTTATTTTTTTAACAAAAACTGTATCCTTTTTGTATCATTTTCTGCAATTTGTTATTTTCACTTTACATTGTAGATATCCTTATAACTCCTTAATCGCAGGTATGTTTTCTTCTTATTAAAAGACCATAGTGTTTCACTGTGTGGAGATACTCTTCTTTATCCCTTCATTCTCCCAATTGCTTCCAAGAACAAACAGCCTTGCAACAAACATCTTTGAGCGAGTACTTACGTACTTATGTTCAGCAGTATTATAGGTGTTTAGAAAGAGAATGGCTGGTGGATTTGTCCTGTGCCAGTTAGACAAGGAGACCCCCATTCCCTTGTTTCACCTGGGGCCACAAGAGACATTTTGAATGAAGTGAATGAAGAGGAAGCCATATCCCTGTAATCTCCGAAGACTGGTGCCAAGCACCAGGGGTTTGGAGTGAGGGAGACAGTGACAGCTTACATATCTTGCTGCTTAGCCTGCTGGTTCACCAGGTTGCCCTGGGACCCTGCCCCATCAACTCCTCCCAGGTCTTCCAGAGCTTCTCCAACACCTGGGTGAGGTGCAATGTTTAATTTCATGATAAAGGATGCCAGCTTCCCTTCTGTCCTTCTTTACCCCAAGTTTATAAAAATATTCTTTCCTATTTTTGTAAAAAGAAAATAAGTAATTTTGATTCTTAAATAATTTGTTTTTTGATGCGGTATGCTAATTGTCTGGATATTATGTACTGGTTTCTTTATCCATTAATTCGATACTTTGTTTTCATATATTCCATATGTACTTGAGTTTGGTTTTAGGAATTACTACCCACTCCCCTCCAGATATATTTTAACCCTATAGTAGTATTTAATTTAATTTCTTTAATTTCTGAAGGTTTAGAATGTATTTTCCTATCTGTTACAGTTAGATAGCTCAGTCTTTTTCAGAACTTGTTTGCTTTTGTTATGCATCTAAAGTTCTAGATAAACTTTAAGATCAACTTGTCAATGCTTTATCAGTGTGTCAGTTACCCTTTGTCATAATAACTCATTGGCTAGAGACAATAAGTTTGTGTTATCGCTTGTGAGTCTATGGGTTAGTTAGCTAGTGTTTCTGATTTTAGCTGGGGAGCCTCATAAATCTGTGGTCAGTGTATCTGGGTTGGGTCATAGCTTGGCTAGTTGTCCCACATGTTTGGGGTTTGGCTGGCTATAGGTAGTCTTTGGCTGGGACCACTGGGCTAGCCTCCATATGATGCCTCATCCTCCAACAGGCTAGCACAAGCCTGTGCACACAGCAGTGGCAGGATCTAAGAGTCAGAGCAGACCTGTGCAGGTTCTGCTAAGGCTAAGCCTCAGCATTTAGAAAGCCATCTCTTCAGCTGTGTCCTGCTGAATAAAGTCCTAAAACAAGCAAATATTCAAAGGGTGGGGAAATTGACACACTTTCTCAAAGGCGGAGCTTCAATCACACTGCAAAGGGCATGCAAAATAGTGGCCCTTGATTGGGGTCATCAATACAATCTTCATGAACAATCAAACAGCATAAGAAGAAAGCTCATTGGATTGGCCCTACATAAAATAATAGATTTAATTCTATGAGAACTGACATTCTTACATTATTGATGATTCTTCCATTCTAACAGCATGGCAATCTTTTCCCACTTATTCATGTCTTCTGTTTTTTTTTTTTTTTTTTTTTTTTTTTACAGATACACCTACTTATTTGAAAGAGAGAGAGAGAACATGAGTGGGAGGGGCAGAGAGAGAGGAAAAGAGAATCACAGGCAGACTCTGTGCTGAACACAGAGCCCAATGTGGGTTTCATCTCATGACCTGAGTTGAAACCAAGATTTGGACACTCAACTGACCATACCAACCATACCACCCAGGAACCCCATGTCTTCTGTTTTTATAATTTTATAAAATCGTGTCCTTCTATAGATTTTATAGTTTTCTTTATATAGGGTAATACTTATTAAGTTGGTTCTTAAGTAGTAATCATGGTTTGTGTTATTGGTATGAATTAAATCTCTCATTCATTGTATTGTTTAATCCAATGTGGTTCAATGGAAATATAACATGAATCACAAATACAGTTAAAATTTTCTTGCCGTCACATTAAATATTAATAGATGAAATTAATTTTTCATAGCATATTTTACTTGACATGATGTATCTAAAATACTATCATTTCAACATATAGCTTATAAAAATTATTAGTAAGATATTTTACTTTATTTTTCCATATTAAATCCTTAAAACCCAGGGTTTATGTTAGAATACATCTTAATTCTGATTAGTTTACGATCCAGACCTTAATAGTCACATATGGCTGCTGCTACCATAACGAACAGCTTGGCTTTAGTCAATTAGAGCTATTAATTTTTAAAAATGTTTTTCTTGAAGATAGATTCCACACAGAAATCTCTTACTAGGTTGTGATGATTTTTCATTTTGTTTTCTGGTTTTCTCCATTTAAAAAAATTTAAAAATTTTAAATGGCAACATATAATACATAAATTGTAACTCTTTCCACTTCCATTTCAATTTTTAACAATTTATTTTATGTAAAAAAAACTATTGTCTTGGTTTTAACTTCTAGAAACATGTTAGATAAACACATGAAGGACACCTCTTTTGCTCCAGACATTGTATCAATGGACATGATTTTAGTATGTCACCATTAAGTATGGCGTCCATTGCTGATTTCTGAAATACAACCTCCCTTATCAACATACAGAAGTCTATTCCTGATGTCAAACTTGTTCTTTTTTGTTGTCTATATTTTGAAGTAAAGAATAAGTATTATATTTTATCAAATGTTTCTTTTGGGTATATATCACTATGGCAATATGAATTTTTCTTTTAGTGTATAGTAAAAATAAATCACTTTAACAGGCATTCTAATGTTGGATTGCGCTTGCCTCCTTGGAAGAAATCCCAGAGGTGTTTGTTTGTTTGTTTGTTTTTCACACCAATAGAACTGACTCACTTTGCTAACTTTTTATTCCAAAATTTTGCAATTGAATAAATGAGATTTTTGTTTGTTTTTATTTTGGTGTGTGTATATATATATGCTCTCTGAGTCTGGTTTTGGTATCAGTGTTGTGTCTATTGTGTACTTGGTGATTAAATATGACAGGAACTATCTCTTTTTTGCAGGTTCCAAAGAATATCTGTATAAAAATCTATCCTATTCTGATGCCTTTGACGGAAGTGGGGTTTGATTGCTTTTCAACTTTTATGGTGCACTTAGCTTTATATTTCTTCTGTACCAATTTAGTAATTTATCTTTTCCTGAGAAATAAAGGATGATGGTTAGATTTTTAAATGTAAGATGAAGAGGAGAAGGGAGTTGAGGGAAATTGGAGGGGAAGACGAACCATGAGAGACTGTGGACTCTGAAAAACAATCTGAGGATTTTGGGGGTGGGGTGGGAGGTTGGGTGAGCCTAGTGGTGGGTATTATGGATGGCACATATTGCATGGAGCACTGGGTGTGATGCATAAACAATGAATTCTGGGGGCGCCTGGGTGGCTCAGTGGATTAAGCCGCTGCCTTCAGCTCAGGTCATGGTCTCAGGGTCCTGGGATCGAGCCCCGCATCGGGCTCTCTGCTCCGCAGGGAGCCTGCTTCCCTTCCTCTCTCTCTGCCTGCCTCTCTGCCTACTTGTGATCTCTCTGTCAAATGAATAAATAAAAATCTTAAAAAAAAAAACAATGAATTCTGGAACACTGAAAAGAAATAAAAAAATAAATGAAAATTAAAAAAAATAGAGTATTCTATTATAATTTTTATCATGTAATATTCTAAACATCCAGAAAAACATAGAGAATATTCTGATGAAAGTTATGTGCCAGCCATCCAGGTTTGCTAGATAGTAACATTTTACTATATTTGTCTAATATTAAAAAAAATAAAACTATAATGATATTCTTGAAACCTTTGTAAATCCATCTCTGATCTCATTTTTTATTCCTATTGATACACATGACTTCAGGTCATATTCAGTTTTTTGTGGATCTGATATATATGACCTATTCTTTCTCATAATTTACAGTGACCTCCACAGGCTGAATTTTTCTCACTCCTCAATCCTAATGGTATTCATTTGTTTTGTTGTCTGTCACTTGTACCCAATGGACTGACAATATGTTTCCTATTGTATGGATCATTTAAAAAAACCAGCTCCTGGTTTAATTTATCAGGTCCACTAAAAAAATTTGTCTTATACATTGTTACTTTCTACTTTTTCTTCTTTCTCTTTTTTACTTCCTTCTGGCTTCTTTTGGTTGTGTGTTAGCTTTTACTTGCAACACACCAAATTTATTTGTTTCCATATCTTTTAATGAGTGCATTTACAAGTCTAGTCTTTCCCCTTTTTGATTGTCACTACTGTTCACAGGTTTTAATATATACTAATCAGTGTCAGTTATTTCTAAAAAGCTTGACATTTCAGGCTGAGTTCCATTTTATCTCCAGAGTAACCTAACAGGCTCTTTCCATATGTTAGCATAGTTGGTATTCTTCTTGGCTAGACCTTTGTGAATTTCTTTGTGCCTTTACATTGTGGCAGAGAATAGTTGGGAATTAAAGTTTGGATCAAAATCATTTTCTGTGATCTTTATAGATATTTTCCTTCCTTTGACTTCGGGCATTTAGTATAGTAGATTAAAATGTGATGATAGTCTATTTCTTGTTCCCTTATAGATCACTTAATTTTGTTATTTTTTTTTCATTTACAGAAACGTAGAGTATATTCATTTTATTCTTAAAACAAATTTTTAAAAATAAGTACACACTACCCCCAACGTGGGGCTTGAACGCATGGCCTTGAGATCAAGAGTGACATGCTCTACCAACTGAGCTAATGGAGTGCCCCTGTTTGTTCTATTCTTGAGTCTAGAAGTATGTCTTATCTTTAATATTGGCATCAGGATCTTGGTGAGCTCTTTGGATCTGAAGACATTAGTTTTTTAAGCTCAAGGGAACTTCCTTCAATTATTTTTTAAATTTTATTATTCTCTTTGTATATTCTCCTTGTGCTTTTATTAAACAGATAAGGATTTTTGGGACATCTTAACTTTTTTTCATGATTCTTGTCTCCTTTGCTGACATTTTGCTCTACATCTTGGTAAGTGTAATAGTTATACAAATTATAGTCAATACAGGTGTGTAACAAAAATAACATCTTAATATTTTATTTTAACTGAACTCAATCTTTTTTCCACTAATCTTTTTTTAAAAAATATTTTATTTATTTATTTGACAGACAGAGATCACAAGTAGGCAGAGAGGCAAGCAGAGAGAGGAGGAAGCAGGCTCCCCGTAGAGCAGAGAGCCCAATGCGGGGCTTGATCCCAGGACCCTGGGACCATGACCGGAGCCGAAGGCAGAGGTTTTATCCCACTGAGCCACCCAGGCACCCCCAGCCACTAATCTTTTTTCCACTTTTCCCCCCAATTTTTTCTAGTAAAAGAAAGAAAAAAAGAATCCTTTTCAACCCAAAACAGTTTAGTTTTACTTTTAGAAATTTGTTAACTTTCTTTTTAAAATTTGTTACTGTTTAATATTCCTTAAAAAGTTTTTTATCCCTTTTTGAAAAAGTAATCTTGACACTCAGTGTGGGGCTTTGAACTCACATCCCCAAGATCAAGAGCCAGATGCTCTACAGATTGCACCAGCCAGGTGCCCCAAGGGCACTCAGTTTTAAACATGGCCCATTCAGAATTCCAAATCAGTTCAAAATTCTCTCTCTTCTTTATTCCCCTTTTCTCCAGGGAGTGATATAAATTCTCAGAGGATTTATGTATCATCCTGGCTTTGGGAGTAGTACATTTAGTACAACAAATTCCCTCTGTTCTCCCTATCTTCTGAAGAGGGAGCTAGTCATTTCTGGTTCCTCTTGCTGTATGCTCCTATGGGCTACTGTCCTTGCCATGGCTTCTCTCTTAAAATACACACTCTGTATTCTTTTTTGTAGGGCTCTAAGTCTCCTTTGGCTTTCCAATCCTCTCATCAGGTTTTTATACTGAGGTGTCAGTGTTCTGTGAAAGTGCTTTTGGTCCCTCTGTCTAGACAACATCCATCAACCATTGTTGGTATGTTTCTTGGCTGCCATGTTGGATGCAGAGACTCTCTAGTGGGCTTGCCACCACCCAAGAAAGTGAAGCACAGGTATCCTCACTTCCAGACTTCTACAAGATGAGAGGGGGTTTACATCACCTACTCACCACATCTGGGTGCTGGGACACCAAGACTTTCTTAATGACATGTATAATCTATACAGCTGTAATCTAATCAGGATACCCTTTGATTTTCTCCTCTCCTGCCTGAGTGAATGAGTGAATTTTAACTTCATGATATCAATTCTCTGCTTCCTGTTTTCCAGGATTGCTCTTTAAATGAAAAGATCGATTTTAGGGAATACCAAGGGAAATCTCATTTTTCAAAAGCATCTCCTTTGCAATAAAAGCTTTAGTGTCAAGCTTATTTTTAAAAAATGCATTAAAAATCTATTTAGAAATTTAATTGTTTCCTTTAGTCCAGGAAACATCAGGCCTGCCCTTGAAGGGAAAGTAGGTGACAAGTAATGAGGGCTTCCTGAATCGTGGAGGTCACCCAAGGATAAGGAGCAGAGGGTATTGGGTAATGCAAACTGATTGCAGTGGTGGAAAGCCAGTGCTTAAAATCTCAACTATTACTCCACTGAAGTTAACATATCCTCTTTGAAATACTAGTTAGATTTTCAATGTGTCTATGATTATTTTGTGGCCATTGTCACCCCTGCTTTATGCCGCCATCACCCCCCAAGATGTCTGGCAGAAGCTGCCAAAGATTGGCTGCAAATTTGAGAGCTTTTGACAAATGTAGTCCTATCTACACGTATCACCTTCCCCTCTCTTTCTGCAGCCCTTGTCAATTGGTTTCATTTTCTGTGACCTCCCATTGCCTCTGGCACTGACCTGGGGGCAGGGGGCTGCTATATATGATTTCTCCTTGTGTGCTTTCTGGCTACTATATGTGTCTTGCTCTCTACAGTTCTGACTGGATGAGCTTGATCCTGTCCATTTACCTTTTCATCAATCAGAATATCTAAACATCTGAAATCACGATGCCAGCCAAAGCCCTGCTCTACCTTTGCCTCTCATATTACTATAGTCGGGTTGATCTTCGTGACTCAAGCTCTTACCAATGCTTTTATGCAATGATTTAGGCAGGTTCCTGGAAGGGGAAGAGGCTGTGACCAGGTTCTACAGAGTAGTGAGCCCCAGGCTGAACTTTCTGCTTTTATAGCCTGAGGAACAGGGAAGTGAAGGAGGCACTGAGGACAGTTCTTGATAAAGCTGAGTTGTACTAACTATCTTCTGAGCTCTGCGAAATGCTCATCAAACGCCTCTTCCATTGTATGAACCATCTGGGCTCTCATTATTGTTTGCAAGTGTTTGCAACACAGGAAGCTGGGAACCAGGCCTTCAGATATAGAGAATCTTCCAGGAAGGAGTTTTTCCATGAATCCTGCCTCCAGGGGAAGCGATGAAAGACAGGGGCAGAATATCAACAAAGAATTTCCAAATTTTAATGGGCAGAAATATCAATAGATATTTAAAATTAAATTATTTGATGACATCAACAGGCATGTTGACATCAGCAGTACCATTAATATTGTGCTAGAGGAGAGCAAAATAGGACAAGGAGATGATGGGTTGGCAATTACATAATGGATTTGTTAGAATGATCGTCTGAAGAAAGGAGACCTTATCATCTATGAGAACATTTCCTTGTATGAGTAAGAATGTTACATTTTGCTAAAATTATTTAAAATTTCATTTTGGGGGGGGGTGAAGGTGTGCACTTGTGATGAGCACCGGGTGTTGTATGGAAGGGTTGAATCCCTATATTGTGTGCTTGAAACTAATATTATTTTATGTTAACTTACCAGAATTTAAATAAAAACTAAAAAAAAAAACACCTCAATTTTTAAGTGAGAAGTTACATGGAAAGTTCTCAGGATGGTGCCCAGCATAGTAGGCACTCAGTGGCAATTTTCACGATTATCTCAAGTATTATTAGTGGGTTCTATATTTATGAAAACACAGAAAGTTTTATGGCTTCCATAAAGTGATGAGTTGGTGTGAACTCTACAAGATCATTGAATGAAAGGTGGAATTTGGGAAGTGGTCTGGGATAAAGCCTGCTGATGGTGAAGAGCAAGGTATTTTGCTGAAGAATGGCTTTCTGTTCTCTCAATCCATTCCTTTTTCATTTGATTTTTTTCCCCATAACTTTATGATGTTGGTACTATAATTTCCAATTCATAGGAACTACAGTGAGATTATGAATATTCCCCAAGGTCAAGCAGCTAGAAAATAATGGAGGCAGGATTCATATCTAGGCAGTCTGATACCAGAATCCATACTTTTGACAAAAACTGGTAATGTCTTCGTTCTTGGTAACTCTTGAATGGTTAGAGATTCCTAAGTGAAAGGAAAGTCTAAAATAGAAATTATCTGCATTTAGCATTAAAGTGATTTGGGATATGAAAAACTTTAAAGTTCATGAGGAATACCCATCCCCCACCAGGTAGCAGATTTGCAGCCTCAGGAGTCATATTTCCTACCTCAGGGTGAGGGAACATGGTGATCTCTGCCTATTAGGATTTCAGAATTGCTATGGGCCAGTAACAGCCATATGCCTGACACTCTTCCCTTTTCTAATGGGTGTGTTTACTGTGGTTGTCTTGCCTGGCTCACCAAAGTAGGTTGGGTGATTGTGGGGCAGGCAGAAAACTTGTTGTTGTTGTTGTTTTCTTTTTTTCTTTTAAATTCATAGTTCTCTAGACCAAGAGGAGCTGCATCTGGACCTGGTAGGGATCACAAGACCCAAACTTTAATCCAAATAGTTTGTGGAGGAGGTGGTGAATCTGCTTGGCATATGATTGATGGGGTAGAATAGGAATGTTTATGGACAATAGAGAAGACTGGATTACTGTTGAGAAAATATTCACTCTATTCCTTTTCCACTGTGAATAGAATTTATTCCCCTGCTCTTGGGTGCTGAGCTTGAACATGTGACTTTCTTTTGGCTGATGAACTTTAACTTTTTGAGGTTTCTCGAAAAGTTAAAAATAGAACTACCCTATGACCCAGCAATTACACTACTAGGTATTTACCCAAAGGATAAAAAATACTAATTCGAGGAGACACATGAACCCTTGATGTAAGCAAAGACTTGAAGTGTGCTTTGGTAACAGGGATTTGATCCCTTGCACTTCTGCCATTGTTAGAAGAAGAACATGACCTGGGTAGCTTGCTGGCCCATGAATAATGAGAGACTCAGGAGACAAATCAGGAACTGAGCTCCAGCTTGGCCAAGCTAGGAAAGTCCAGCCTGGATAAGCCAAATCCTGGCTGACCCATAGACCAGTGAGTGTGAGAATAAATGCTTATTGTCATGTAGCTCTGAATTTGTGGGTGTTTGTCACACCACAGTAGCTAAATAAAAATTCCATGGTCAAATACTTTTGAGATTTGTTGCATAATACATACTTCATTTCAGAGACTTATAAAGTGTATTATCATACTGAGGTCTTAGTATGATACTAAAGGTTTTATCCTATAGTAAAAACAATTGTTTGGCTTCATATAACCCAGTTTTCCAGACATCTTTGAGCACTGAATCCTTTTTTGTTGTGTTAAAAGTAAAAAAAAAAATGTTAGTTAGGGTTTGATCTAATTTTCTTTTCTTTTCTTTATTTATTTATTTATTTGACAGACCTAGATCACAATTAGCCAGAGAAGCAGGCAGAGAGAGAGAGGGATGCAGGCTCCCTGCTAAGCAGAGAGCCCAGGACCATGACCTGAGCCGAAGGCAGAGGCTTAACCCTCTGAGCCACCCAGTTGCCCCTAATTTTCTTTTCTTAAAAAGAGAAATTCCCCTGTATTGAGGAAAACATCTAAAAGAACATTTTGATTATGAAATTTAAGAGTCCCTAATGTATGACAGAAATGGAAGTATTTATAAATCAAAATCACAGTGAGATACCATCTCACACCCATCAGAATGGCTAAAATTAACAAGTCAGAAAACAACAGATGTTGGTGAGAATGTAGAGAAAAGGCAACCCTCTTACTGTTGGTAGGAATGCAAACTGGTGCAGCCGCTCTGGAAAACAGTATGGAGGTTCCTCAAAAAGTTAAAATTAGAGCTACTCTAGGACCCAGAAATTACACTACTAGGTATTTACCCAAAGGATACAAACATAGTGATTCGAGGAGACACATGCACCCCAATGCTTATAGTAGCATTATCAACAATAGCCAAATTATGGAAAGAGCTCAAATGTCCATCGACTGATGAATGGATAAAGAAGAGATAGTACACACACACACACACACACACACACACACACACACACACAGGAATATTACCCAGGCATCAAAAAGAATGAAATCTTGCCTTTTGCAACAATGTGGATGGAGCTAGAGTGTATTATGCTATGTGAAAAAAGTCAGAGAAAGACAGTCATCATAGGATTTCACTTGTATGTAGAATTTAAGAAACAAAACAGATGAACATAGGGGGAAAGAAAGAGAGAGGCAAACCACAAAATAGACTCTTAACTGTAGAGAAGATACTGAGGGTTACTGGAGGGGATAGGTGAGGATGGGCTAAATGAGTGATGGGTAATACAGAGGGCACTTCTTATGTATTATTTATTTATTTTTAAAATTTTATTATTTTTTTTCAGTGAACCAAAATTCATTTTTTATGTGCCACACCCAGTGCTCCATGCAATACGTGACCTCCATAATACCCACCACCAGGCTCACCCAACCTCCCAAACCCTGCCCTTCAAAAACCCTCAGATTGTTTTTCAGAGTCCACAGTCTCTCATGGTTTGTCTCCACCTACGATTTCTCCCAACTCACTTCTCCTCTCCATCTCCCAATATCCTCCGTGTTTTTCCTTATGCTCCACAACTAAGTGAAACTGTATAATTGACACTCTCTGCTTGACTTATTTCACTCTTCCAGTACCATCCATGTTGATACAAAAGTTGGGTATTCATCCTTTCTGATGGAGGCATAACACTTCATTTATATATGGACCATATCTTCTTTATCCATTCGTCTGTTGAAAGGCATCTTGGCTCTTTCCACAATTTGGCAACTGTGACCATTGCTGCTATGAACAATGGGGTACATATGGCCCTTCTTTTCACTACATCTGTACCTTTGGGGTAAATATCCAGTAATGCAATTGCAGGGTCATAGGGAAGCTCTATTTGTAATTTCTTGAGGAATCTTCACATTGTTTTTCAGAGTGGCTGCACCAACTTGCATTCCCACCAACAGTGTAAGAGGGTTCTCCTTTCTCCACATTCTCTCCAACACTTGTTGTTTACTGTCTTGTTAATTTTGGCCATTCTAACTGGTGTAAGGTGGTATCTCAATGTGGTTTTGATTTGAATCTCCCTGATGGCTAAAAATGATGAACATTTTTTCATGTGTCTGTTAGCCATCTGTATGTCTTCTTTGGAGAAGTATCTGTTCATGTCTTCTGCCCATTTTTTGAGGTGATTATCTGTTTTGTGTGTGTTGAGTTTGAAGACTTCTTCATAGATTTAAAAAATTTTTTTAAAGATTTTATTTATTTATTTGAGATAGAGAGAGCACAAGTGGGGAAAGGGGCGGAGGGAGAGGGAGAAAGAGACTCTTCACTGAGCAGGGAGTACGATGCAGGACTTGATCCCATGACCCTGAGATCATGATCTGAGCTGAAGGCAAACGCTTAACGGACTGAGCCACCCAGGCACCCCCAGAGGACACTTGTTGTGATGAGCTCTTGCTGTTGTATGTGAGTGATGAATCACTACATTGTACACCCAAAACTAATATTACATTATATATTGACTAACTGGAATTTAAATAAGGACTTGAAGCTATAAAACAAATAAAATAAATGGAAGGTATTGAGATAATAAAAATTTGATTATGGTGTATAACAATACATAAAGAATTTTGAGACTTCTCAAAACCACCTGTTTCAAATATCATAGCTATAAGATGGGGAACAACTACCCAATCCATGCTGGATTTTCTGTGGGCAAATATAAATGTACTGTGTTAAGTCACCTGTGATTTTAAGGTAGTCTGTTAATACAACATAGCCCAGAGGACTCACCTCTTCATCCAATGAGCCTTGGTGGATAAGTGCATGAGTGGAGGGTCATTAAAAAAAAATGTCCTCCTGGGCAGTCAGGGCTTTGGTCTGGGCAGAGTCCCTTAGCAACCAGTATGCACAGGACAGACAAAATTTCTAGTCCACTCATCAATTAACTAATGACCTTGGGATCCTCTTGCACTTTTTCTTCATTGGTAAAAATGAGGAATTATCTCTCAATCCACAGGCTCTAGTGAGAAGAAATGAAGAGAGGGCTTTGAAATAGTTAAGGATCCTCTCTGCAAGCATTAGATCTTATTAAGTTGACCTTCCTTCATGGTCTTTTCCTAAGTGGAGGGCAGATAGGAAAGAAATGGAATATGCCCAGATGAATGAGAGAGTGTGGACTCTGAGAAACAAACTGAGGGTTTTGGAAGGGAGGGTGATAAGGAGTTGGGTGAGCCTGGTGGTCGGTATTAAGGAGGGCACATATTGCATGGAGCACTGGGTGTGGTACAAAAACAATGGATCTTGGAACACTGAAAAAATAAAACAAAATTTAAAAAAAGGGCACTTGTTGAACCTGTCCCTGGAAGTCCCTTGGTCTTGTCCTTCCTTTTCAAGTGTATCCCCCAGTCCCACTGCTGTGCTAAGCCGTTAGAGATAGAGGCAAAAGAATGATCTATGATACTGATATCTTTGTTTGAAAACTTGATGTTTTGTTCCCCATAGATTTTTTGCATTGATTTTGACTTTTTAATAATATTACATTAATGTATACCCTGTTTACTGTTTTTGGCAATACCTTAGATTTTGCACCTGAGGCGAGTTCCTCATTCACCTCACCTGAGTTCTGGACCTTCCTAGTATCTTCTGTGCTGTGGCCAAAGTTTGAACCATTGTCTCTGGCTGTTCTGCCACTATAAGTTTGCTCCCATTGGTTCACCGTCCTGAAGAGTTTTGCCCTGTCCCCTACCTCTGTCCAAGCTGTCACCTCCTTTGGGAAGTCCTCCCTGATCTGTTCCACCTATAAATAATCCTGACTTACACTGAAACCCCATGGCACCTTGTGTACACCACCTTGATTAAGAGTTAGTACCCGTTACTTGTTGGATGGATAGTTATCTTACCTACTACATTGCACATTCCTGTGGACAGGCATGTTTTCTTTTTTGGAGAAGTTTGTTTCATTTTGTATCTCTTGCTCTTTGTTTAGAATTCGTAGCACAGTATTGGATTAATGAACTGTGTGGTGTTATTTTCTTTTGGCTCTCCTAATTGTCAAAGAGAGCAATCATTTTGTTCCCTCCCACTTTTCTTATTTCCTTTTCTGAACTGAGACATGTTGGAATTCAGTGACTTAACAAAATGCTTATGAATTTGGGGTTTCAAAAATGTTATAGTGTCAAAGAGGCAGATTGCTGGCAGAGGTCATGACAACAAGAACTTGCCAATTTCTCCTCTGGGCACAGTACTAGGCTGTTGTTTTCCCTATAGTTTTACTTGCTCTTGAGAGAGAGTGAGAGGGAGAGACTGACAATGAAACATTCGACCTCTAGGGAGGGCAAACTTAGAAGACACAATGTGTCTTGTTGAGGTCTTCCTCCCCTTTGTCCTCTCAGATTTTGCAGATCAAAGACTTCTGTTTATAAGCACCCTATTTCCAGGATCTGGCCGCTCTGATGGGGTGGCAATCGGTACAATTTCTGACATTGTTCTGACTATAGAAGTTAAAGGAAAGACATCTCTCTCTCTCCTCAGGGCACTGTGCAGAACCAGGATTCAGGACTTTTATCCCAAGCTCAGTGGGCATGTCACAGGGCTTTAGGAGCTGGGACTGGAACCAGGTGCCTTGTTAATCCACTTGAGCAATAATTGCCTTTCCTTAGAGACCACTTTGGTCATTGATTGGAGACTTCAGAGCTTTTATATCAACTATTAGTGTCTCTCCCTAAAGGAGTTTGCATTGGCGCCAGAAGCCCATAAGAACAGGCTGCTTTCCAGCCTCTGCTATCCCAGCCTGCAACTAAACAAAAACCAGGGTGAGGTGTGCATTTTAACCAGAGTTCCCAGGTGGAGGAAACAGAGAGGTTGAGGGCAGAGAGAAGAGATGGCTGGACAGACCAGAACTTGCAAGGTGGATGAAGTTGATGTGGTGCAGGCACTGATGTTCAGGCAACAGTCACATTATTATTCCCTTGCTGAGTCACTGTTTTAGTGTCTATGAGGGAAGTGTAGGGGCAGAGGAAGGACACTGAGGCCCTAAGAGATTAAGTCACTTGCTCATCATCATAGTTGAGCAGATATGGGGGGACAAGAACCACCCAGACAGAGCTCCTGCTGCCCAGAGCAGTAGTCTTTCCCCTACACCCTTACGATGCTCCAAGCCATGGAAGACAAATGACCTTTTAGGAACACAGTGGGAAAAGGTGTGGCTAGTAAAGATGGAGTGGGATTCAGGGGAGAAAACGGATGTGGTTCTCTTGGCTCATGCTCCATTCAGATCCCCGGATCCAATTTCTTTTATTTATAATTTCCCCCAGTACATCACCCCAACCAGCTGCCAAGATCTAATGCTTTAGAGATGATCAAATATCTTCTTTATCCTGCTGCCCTGCAACTCTGCCAAAGGACTGTCTGTCCATTAGCACAAAAGTCCCCAACAGCCTTCAGCTAGAAGTGGACTGCAGTGTAGATATCTGGGCACGTCCTTTTGGGCTGTAGGAGTAGACATGTGATGCACGTGAAATCTGGTAATGAGATACATAGCACTTTTGTGTGCAGCATTGTTCCTAATGACGGTTCCATTTACCGGCTGTGTGGTCTGGAGCATGTGACGTCAGCTCCTTCTGTCTGTTTCCTCATCTGTAAGATGAGGATAATCAAAGTTTCTACCTTGTAGAATGGCTGTGCGGATTAGATGAGTTAATACGGAAATCACTTAGAATACTTTTTTTAAAGAGATGTATTTATTTATTTTAGAGAGAGAAAGAGCAGGGGGAGGGGCAGAGGGAGAGGGAGAGAGAGAGAGACAGTCCCAAGAGGACTCCCCGCTGAGCACAAGCCCGACCCAGGCTCCATCCCACCGCTCTCAGATCATGATCTGAGCCAAAAATCAAGAGTCAGATGCTTAACTGACTGAGTCACCCAAGTGCCCCCACTTAGAACAGTTTCTACCTGTGTGTTTCTATTGTTATGGATAATAGCAGCTCTTATAAAATCTGTTTTTTGTAAACTAAAAGGCTCTAATGAAGATAGCAGCTTCCTATTAAGGAAGCACCTTGTTAGGCTGGGAATGGAAAGGGAAAGCTTAAGCACATGGCTTATGATGTTTGTGAATGTTGGTTGGTTTTAATGACGTTTTTTGCTTTTAAACATTTTCAGAAAATAAAAATAATCACTTGAAGATTTGTGTAGTGCCTTTCCCTTTGCAAGGTGTTTCACATCTTATTTGATAAGTTGATTTATTCTGTGAAGACATCTTAAACCCTTAAGATGTGCTGAGCTCCAAGGGCACGCACACTCACCAGGGAAGACAGACTTGAGAGAGAGACTTTTTTCAAGAGCAGTACAATCTGACCCTGGGGATGGGAAAGTAGGTGTTTTGTCAGAAGGCGTGGCCTGTGGAAAACACAGAGATGACAGAGAGCATGGGGATTACAGAAACTGCAAATAATAGAGCGTAGCTGGAGAGACATGTGAGAGGGTGGGGTGTGGCCACAGGTGTGAAGAGTGAGAAGTAAGCAAGGGGCATGGGGAAGTAGGGAGGGAGTCCTCCCCACAGAGGAGTCCTCCCCATAGAGGACTTTCCCTACATGCCAAGGAGCCCACTGACTATCCTATCCTAACCTCGATGGGGTACCATGGCTGGATTTTAACAGGGGAATAAGGCATGATCAAATTAAAGTCTTAGAAATATTATCCTGGCCACAATGAAGAAGAATTGGCAAGAAGTGTGTCTGAAGGAAAGGAGAGCTGTTAGGTACACTGCTGTGGGTTTTGATCCATACAAGAGATGGTGAGTGTTTGAAACGAGGGAGGAGATGTGGTGTTGGAGAAAAAGGGATAGAGTCCTGAGATGGACATTCCCATGGTAGACAGGACCCCATGTTTCAACCCCTGTTGGAGTGACAGGGGAATTCTGGTTAAGAATGGTTATTTGGCTCACAGGGGCTCCCCCAGCTAACTAGAAATAAAAGCAGGACAATAGGCAATTCTATTAGGAAATGTTCACCTGTATGGCTTTCTTGACATATACGATGACTCTATTTCTCAGAGCTCCCTTGAAGGTAGGAGCTAAGACCAGTCATCTCTGAGGTCCCACACGGCAGGTGACATATTTCGTCCAGAGTACTGGTCCAGTAAACATCAGCTGGAAATACAGGTCAGTCTATTTATAGCTTCCGACCTGGCTTCTCATCCTAGTGCTGTGAGGCACCTCATGGCAGAGAAGAACATCACCTGGGTGAGCGAATTCCTCCTTATTGCATTCACCAACAGTCCTGCGTGGGCCCTTCCTCTCTTCCTCCTGTTTCTGCTCATCTATCTCCTGACCTTGTTGGGGAACCTGGGCATGATGAGCCTGATCCGTGCAGATGGCCGGCTGCACACCCCGATGTATTTCTTCCTCGGCCACCTCTCGTTCGTGGACGTGTGCTACTCGTCGGCCATCGTGCCACAGATGCTGGCCGTGTTGCTGGAACATGGCGCCACACTGTCCTACTCCCGCTGCACCACGCAGTTCTTCCTCTTCACCTTCTTCGGCTCCATCGACTGCTACCTGCTGGCCATCATGGCCTATGACCGCTATGTGGCCGTGTGCCGGCCCCTGCTCTATGTCACTGTCATGACTGAGAAGGCCCTCTGGGGCTTAGTGGCCGGGGCTTATGGCGCCGGTCTCTCCAGCGCCTTTGTTCGCACGGTCACCGCCTTCACCATCTCCTTCTGTGGGAGCAACGAGATTGACTTTATCTTCTGTGACCTCCCTCCTCTGCTAAAGCTGACCTGTGGGGACAGCTACACCCAGGAGGTGGTCATCATTGTGTTTGCCATCTTCGTCATCCCTGCCTGCATGGTAGTAATCTTGGTGTCCTACCTGTTTATCATCGTGGCCATCGTGAGGATCCCCTCACCGGGAGGCCGGGCCAAGACCTTTTCCACCTGCGCCTCCCACCTCATGGTTGTCTCTCTCTTCTTCGGTACCCTCATCTTCATGTACCTGAGAGATAACTCTGGTCACTCTTCACAGGAAGATCGAGTGGTGTCCGTGCTCTACACAACAGTGATACCCATGTTGAACCCCCTCATCTACAGCCTGAGGAACAAGGAGGTGAAGGAGGCATTGAGGAAAGTTCTTGAAAGAGCCGAGTTGTCCTGATCATTTACTTCCAACTTGGAGAATCCTGACAGTCGTCTCTTCTGAGGACCAGCCTCTGGATACTCATTATTCACGGCATGCTCCATGTTTAAAGGATTGTGTCATGGCAGAAAGTATAAAAAGGAACCAGAACTTTTAGTTCCAGAGAGAGAAAAGAAGAAAAGGAAGAGGCTGCCTGCAGAGATTGGGGGAAAGAGCTCTAACTCCCAGGACAAATGACAGAAAGAGGAGCAGTTTAATCCTATGAAATCCCTATGTGTCACACATCACACGTCTGTGGCTATAAAACAAGATGACCGTTGTTGCAAACTTTTCCATGAGAGATCGTTACCATATAGAAATGTTGAAAATAGTGTATAGTGAACTCCCTGGACCCCAAACTTAGATTCTGCTACTGCTAATATTTTGTTATATTTGCTTTATTGCATATTTATAATCTACTCCTTTTCCCATCCATCATTTTGCCCTTCTATCCACCTTATTTTTTGATGCCTTTCAAAGTGAGTTTCTGACATCTGTATTAGTTCTCTTCACTCCTAGACAGTTCAGAATTATGTCATCAATTAGGACTCAAAATTTAGTTTATATTTATGTTTAAAGATTGAGGTAGTAGTTCGAGGGTCCTGTTAATTAAGAGGAAACTGCTCAAAGTATTCTTGACTCTTCATAGGGGTGTCTGACGGAGTCACTGAAAAATGCCCAGGATAACATGCCTGTCAATTCCTATCACCACTGGAAATATACCCTGGTCCTCCTTCTTCTCCACCTGTCCCAGCCCCCACGTGTCTTGTTGTTTGCCAAGAATCCACTCTGTAAACTTATACCATTCCTGCTGCCTGTGAGAGTTTCCGCAGTGTCTGTATCACCGATGTCAACTCTATGTTTTTGGAGTTTGGGGGAGGCCAAGCATTGTGCATTCCACACACATTAGGCAGGAAGGTTCTCCTGTACTGGGTCCCTGGGTCTATAATAGCCCAGTCTGTGTCCGAAACCTTCCAGAGTCCATTAGTTCTTGATCTTTATTTCTCTGACTTATAGTTCCTCAATCAAACGTAAGACACTAGAAGGGAACAGGCTACCCACATATGATTTTCTGTTTTTATGTTGATCCTTTTTCCTGGAAGTCAAGCTCTTTTCTCCCTGTCCCGTGGATTACCAAAAAACTAGATCCCGGGTATATGAATGATGTAAACCATCATGGGAGAGAAAAGGGAGGTGACAGTACCTTGCAAACGGGGGATGATTCCACATTCAGTCAGCCAAAAATGCCGTGTCGCACTTGGAATTCTAGTAGGGCTTTGCCCTGCTATCTGAAAGTCGATCCTTCTTATGAAAATGTTTTTAAGCCCAAGTGGCATAAAACAAAGAAGCAATTACCATCATGTGTATGGAAATTTCTTTGAGCATTCCCAGATTCCCAAAACAACCTCTCTTAGGCTCTTCTGACACCTTAGGACACAAGTTGCTAATGGATGCACAAAATAAACCGAGATAAAGCACAGATGCTTGTAGACACAGTTCAGAGGTGTGGTGGCTTAATGTTCAACAGCTGAGTGTAGTTTTGGGGAAGGGAGCTCAGTGGGGCCCCTCTCACTGTTTGGGGTACATGCTGAACGTTATTTTCACTTTTTGTCATTTTTTGTAAAAGTGAAAATCCTCTTTGGATTTCTTTCATTTAGCCCAAACAGGTGTTAATACAGGTCTTTCATAAAAGCAAAGTGGGGCAACTCGAAGTTTCAGAAAGCAGAGAAGACCAGTAACAGGGTTTTAAATTGAAAGAAGCAGCTAAATGAAAGGTTGAAGATTCGGGGTGAACATATACAAAGGATATGCAATTTAGGATCACCTGCAGTAAAATAAAACACATTACAATCTTCAAAGACATTACAATAGAGGACAGAATGTTTTAAAATGTATGTTATAATCATCATAAGAAATATTTGATCCATTTAATTCTGGTGTGTCTAGTTATGAAAGCCCAGGTTGAAAATCCATAGCTCCGCAAGAGGGATGGTTATTAGATAGCTCCCGTGTCAACTGTGTTACAGGTGGTGGCAAAAGCTAAGGAAGGAGTTAGAAAGCTCAGATTGGTTATGTGAAGTTCCCTTCTGACTGAAGAGACAACATCAGGTCAGCTCTCTTGGAATCTTCTGGAAGGCAGGTAGCACACCATGAATTGAGAGAAACTGCTAAGAGAATGAGCTGCCAGGCTTAAGGAGAAGATTGAATGCTCCTTCTGATGGAATTCTGAGCAGGCAGTGAAAGGAGGTTGTTCAAGAAGGGGCCAACTGAACTGTCTGTAGACACTAGTGGCCACAAATCCTGTGTTGTATATGGGATGCCATATATTTTTTACTCTATAGAGAGAACTCAGGGAAGGTTAAGAAAAATGTCCTGAGGTATCCACTTATGTATGGAAGGGCAGACAGGATTAAATTAGGTATTTTTGTTTCATTCATTCATTCGTTCATTCATTCATTTATTCATTCATTTGAAGTAAGCTCTCCTCCCAGGCTGGAGCCCAACGTGGGACTTGAACTCATGACCTTGAGATCAACACTTGAGCTGAGATTGACAGAGTTAGGCACTTAACTGACTGAGCCACCCAGGTGCCCCCGAATTAGGTTTTTTTAAAAAAATATTTTATTTATTTATTTGACACACACACACACACACACACATACACACACACAGAGAGAGAGAGAGAGAGAGAGAGAGAGAGATCGCAAGTAGGCAGAGAAGCAGGCAGAGGGGGAGGTGGAAGCAGGCTCCCTGCTGAGCAGAGAGCTAGATGTGGGGTCGATCCCAGGACCCTGAGATCATGACCTGAGCCGAAGGCAGAGGCTTAACCCACTGAGCCACCCAGGTGCCCTGAATTAGGTATTTTTAAAGACTAGTTGATACCAGGAAGCTTACCTGGTTGTGAATAGGTGTTAATATTTCTTTACATCTTCCTATATCTTGTATTGAAGTCACTCGAATAAAGCAAATTATGATTCTTTTTGTTGAGTTAATTTTTTTCTTTCTTTTAATGATTTTTATTTTTTATTTTTTTATAAACATAAAATGTATTATTAGCCCCAGGGGTACAGGTCTGTGAATCGCCAGGTTTACACACTTCACAGATGTTGAGTTAATTTTAAAGGTCCTGTTTTAACAGAAAATTTATACTTGATGATTAATCTTTCAAAAATATGCATAGGTCATACTAGACTATTCAGACCAGAAAACGCCTTCTGTGGGAAGGTTCTGAATATGGTGGCAATACCTGAAAGTGGAATAAAAAAAGTTTTCCGGAGAGATGGCCTTGGCTCTCCAGCTCAGTAAGGGAATCGTATGTATAACACCCTTCTCTACACCCTCCTGGTCTCCTGCTGCAGCTCAGCTGGATGCCTCCCTTCACCCTTCTCAAGGGCCTGCCAGAACATTGTTTCCTCTAAGGAGAACTCTACTACTATAAGCCAGGTCCTCCAGGAGCTGTCAAAGAAGGGGCATACTGGTATCATTACCTCTCTGGCGGCTTCAGGAGACTCTCCCAGCCTTTTCTGCCCCAGACCTGAAAGAGGAGTCCTGGGGACCACACTACGTGTTCCAGGAGGTGGAGGAAGAAAAGCCACAGCTCTTCCAGCAGGAGCTCAAGTTAGCAGATATCACTGTACATTGAATGCAGTAGACCTGAACAATAAGCCATGATTTGCAAGGTGTCAAAAAGGAGCCTGATTCCCTCTTTATTCCCTTGCTTTGCTTTCAGTTCCTTGCCTGAAAGCAGCTCATGTGGCTTTCTTTCCTGGGGACTGTAGACAGATAGAAAGAATGCTGGGTGGTGTCTGCCACTCACCAGATCTGGGTCCTTCCATGAGGGAATTCCCAATTCTGTGCCTTGATTTCTCCACCCAAAACATTGGGGAGAGGCTGGAATATGAGAATTCTAAGGGTCCCTTTGTGGTCTGACATTCTATATATCTGGGCTTTAACTGTTAAAATATAAATTATTTGAGAAGAGGACACACATGATGCATCACCAGCCGCTCTGTTCAGAAGGGAGCCCTCTCCAAGCATGGGTTAGAACGAGGGAGCCCCGAGTCTAGGTAATGGAGAATTATGGGAATGGACACTCAAGCCAAGGAAGATGGAGTGGCCAGAGATGAACTCCACACACTTTGCATGGCCCTGAGGTGGTCAGGCATAAAGCTGAAGGACATCACAGCAATTGTCTTTCCAAGGCCCTGTAACTGGCAGTTGGTCTGTCGGCAGGATGTAAATGTGAACGGTTTAAACATCAGTGACACACCTGCTTCCGGCTCTGCCACCTCTTGCTTCCCAGAGTCGCTGCTTAGCCACCACCTCTGTGGGTTCCCTGAAGCACAGGTGCAGCAGGAATTTCTTGGATTCTCCCTAACTTAGTGTGGTGAAAATCTGTTCCTTTGTATGTCCACACCAGCATCCCCTCTCACCTGGGAATCTGACCATGAGTTCCCGTAAGCACTTCCCTTCCTCGCAGAGCCCATCTTTCTGGGCTCCACACACTGACACTGACCAGTGTTAAGCCAATCCTAGTACCTTGTCCCTTGGCCATATGACATCTGAGTTCTTCCCTGGGATTTTGTTTTTAAACTTGGCACCAGAAAAAGTGATTTTCCTTGTGTGTGTGTGTGTATGTATGTGTAGCTGGGCATGTGAGGTGTGCACACAATCAGTGGCCATTTTTTTCTACTTTGTGGAAGAATTTCGTTGGGAAAAGCTAAAGCTGACAGTCAGAGACAGCTATGGACAATAGAGAAATTCCTGATGTCATGAGAGTTACTGGTTCCAGTTGTCCACTTATGTCTAGAGGCACTCTTCCCTGTACCTCCCAAGGTTTTGAGAATCTTGCAGGGAATTCTTCCGTGTGTTCCAACCGTGTTAGGTGTTGGGCTTTTGTTGCTTGCAAAGAAAGAAGACCTCATCAAGAAGTCCAGAATGACTGTAAGAATTCCCCTTTTAGGATCTTTTTCTCCACACTTAGGAGGAGCTGGACTGGATCCCTAATGTTTTTCTGGCTCTATCATTTTGGGAAGTTCAGATCTAGAAGCTCTAAGAAAACTTGGAGGCAGCTTATCAAGAAGGGAGTGGAAGAAACTTTTCTCAGGGGGATGGGAAGGGCAGATAATGCGTTTTGAAGAATCAGAACTGAATCAAGAAGAACTCACTTGATTATCTCATCATGTTTATGTGCAGCCTCCTCTGTATTTGGGGAAGTAAAGGACCACTGGATAAGGTGCCAGTTAGCCAGTTTGATCTTAAAAAGTTACGGATTGGGAACCAAATGAACTGTTCCAACCACTGACTGTCTCCCTGTTTGGGGATAGCAACCTGTTTGCCTGTGAATTGGAAAGCCCAGTCATTTGAATTCTAATGCCCCCTGTAGTTCTACCATTTTATGGGATTCTCTAAAAATCCATCAGTTCCACAATACATAAAGTAAGGGTGGGGCACCAATGATGAACTGTAACATCAGGAAAAGTGCCTTTGCCAAAGCAAATTTGTGGGCTCTAGGCAGTCCTTAACCTTGGATAATTGGCACGAGATCCACCCAAGTATGGATGGGGGAAGACAGTAGAGATGGATCCCAGGATGAGAGCTGAGGATATGTCCTGATTACACCCAAACCTGCCCTCTTTCCTAATGCCGCCAGCAGGCTGTGAAGTGACTCCTTGGCTGCAAGGAACAGATATCCACTTAAAGCAGTTCAAGAAAAGAGCCTTTTAGGAGAAGAAAGGATTACCCCTGGCAATCAACTCAGGTTGAGTTTTCTCCTCATCCAATCATCTGCTCTTAAATGGGTGGGGCCTGAGGGGCAGAGGACGATGCTGATTCCACCCTTTCTCCATGGCTGGGAGTAATACTTCTTAGAAGGAGCAACTGCCTGGCCAAGTACCCCAAGAATTTTCTACCACCATCTGCTTACTCAGCAACACAGTCCCATGTGTAAGTCCGGTCCCGTCTTCCTAAAAGGCTACAAGGGATCTAGAGATGTAGAAGGAAGAACACTCCAACTATTCCTATATATGAGGTCCACAGACATCCTCATGAGGGTTTACAATAGAGTATGGGAGTTAAGAGTGTACATTCTGGAGCCAGACTACTTACGTTCAAACCCTTGTTCTGTCCCTCACTTTGGCACTATTGGTGATCCGCTTCAACTGTCTGTCCTACATGTTCTCATATCCTTAAAACTGGGATAATAATAGTACCTAACTCATAGGGTTGTTGCATGGATTCAATCAGCTAATACATCTTTCTGTGTACCTATCTATCTGTCTATCTATCATCAATCATCTACTTACCTATTTATCATCATCATCATCATCATCATCATCATCATTGCCGTCTATCATTTTAGAAGAGTTGGTTGGTGTACTGTAAGCAGCTTATGTGGTCTTTGCTATTATCATTTTATTGACTTTCCCTTTCGCATTTTGGCTCAACAACCACCAAGCCCTGAATCTCTAAACCAGGAGACAGAAGTCGGTCAGATCTTTAGTTCTTAGCAACAGGCCTCTAAACTTCCTATTGTAAATGTGAGATTTTGGTCTATACTCTTTGAGTATACTGCTTTCTTTCTGGGGAGGGCCTCGTGATGACTGAACTGTCTTACTAATTATCCGATGATGGTTTAAAATTCTACCATAGCTTCCCAAAAGTAGGGTTCTGATGGTCTTAGCAGCCTGTTTCTTCTGGGGAAGGGGTGAGGCAGAGTCACTGTTATTTCTGAAGCAGAACTGTAGGAGTTCAGCCCCTGGACCCTCCTCAGAGCTGAAGGAGGAGTCTTTTCAAAAAGCTCCTGAGGGATGAGTCTGGAAGAAGGCTATTGCCCACCCAAACTCCTTCCAATGTCTTTCACAGTGGGAGCCATTGCTCTTGGGGCAGCCAGTCTGCAGAGACTTAAAGGAGTCAGATTTCAAGATGATGAGTCATCAGAAGATGGATTTTCTTGGAATCATTATGGCTTTGCTGTTTGGCATTGGGTCAACAACTGAGCTTTTTCAGAGCTGTACTGCCTAAGGCGCATCTACCCCGGGAACTCGAGTTCTGCAGGATGTTAATCTGCTCTCAGTGAGAAAGAGGTTCTGTGGTCAAATATTTTTGGGATATGGTGGGTTAGGAACCTTGGCAAGATTTCATTTTTAAAGATTTATATATTCATTTCAGAGAGAAAAAGAGTGCATGTGCATGCCCAGGGGGAGGGGCAGGGGGAGAGGGACAAGTACAGATCCCAGTGCAGCACCAATCCCATGACCCATAAGATCGTGACCCTGAGCCAAAACCAGAAGTCTGACACTTAACTGAATGAGCCAACCAAGCACCCCTCGTTGTCAGGGCCTCTTAATGATAGGACCTCATGGATCATTTAATATGCTGCTTTGCAATATGATTTTCCACATGGAAAGTACAGTATGTAGTGATTTTCAAACTTGTGAGGACAGTAAGCCTATTTTCCTCCCTGGAACCACCTGGGATGACTGTCAACAAGTCTATGTCAACAATGTCTATGCCCCATGGCAGAGACTCTGTCTAAGGTTTTCTGGAGGTGAGATGATGGTATTCATGTTTTAAATAAATTCCCTGGGCAATTCTTACGCATCAGGAGAACGAGTTTGAGAACCAGTTCTCTGGAGGAGAGATGGATCACCATAAAGAATTTACTCAGTTTGCCTGGTAGAAGTCTGTTCATCGCTCATGCACACCTGCCTTCCCGACAATTTGTCTCATGACTTCACACTTGCACGATTCTGTTTCTGCGAAAGGGTGAATTTTTGGAGTCACCAATTCCAGTGAATCTTGGCGATGGGGATCAAAAGCCTGTGCTTACAAAACAGTCTACTTTTGGGATCAGATCAGAGCTGGCTAGAGTGTCAGTGGGCAAAACATTTGACAATATTCCCAATTGAGATACAGGAAATCTTCAAAAAAAGCACTATCCTTCTGGCACAAGGCAGGAATGGGGCAAGACCAGGAACCAGCTCCATTGGCTGCTGCTGAGTGATAGCAGGAGGTGAGATGGGGCTTTTGGAGCTGGAAATTAGAGAGAAATGCTCAAAGATAATAGACACCTCATTAGAAGTCACATGAAGATAAATTCTCTCTCCCTGGAGACTCCCCTCTGGGACCAATTCAGGCATGATGCTGGGACAGTGAATATAGGAAGCATCTCCAGCAAGGTTTAGTGCTGGATCCGAAGCTCAGGCTGGTCCCTTAACCCTGTTGTACTGTCTGAGTCTGACAAAGTCCCAGGAACCTCCAGTGTCAGGGATTTATTATTTTGTCAAAGGCGAAAGGAAAGGGAGGGACTCCGTGAAGTGCTGACAGACATAGAGGTCTGGAAACCACCTCATCTCACCAAGGTGGCTGTGATTATGGACTCATGCTGTGTTGTTGATTATTGAAAGGGAATAAAGACAAGGTTAACTGAAGTCCAGAGAAGAGGAGGAAGGCATCAGCAAGAGAGATTCAGGTGAGGACAGTCCGGTGCCCAGCCCATGGCTTCCAGATCTAACTTCCTTTCTTTGTTATTTTCCCTAATGGGTATGCTCCATACTGGCCTGGCTGCTGATGACCATTTGCAGGTCATCAAATGGAATCAAAGTCCTCCTTTACATCCCTGTTCTAGAACCCTACAAGGACTCCAAAGTCATTAACAGAGATTCCTCCAACAGCCCTTAAGACACCAGGCTGCAGAAATATTTCTGCTTTCAAATTTGGATGCTGTCTGTTATTAAATTACTGCTATTTTCCAGGACAGTGAGAAGAACCAAACAGTGCTTACTGAGTTTTGTTAGGTGCTGAAAAGAGCGGATGGTTGTTTTGATTCCAAGGTTATTGCTAGTACTTACAAAAAACAACAAATGCAAAGCCCTTAATAAGCCAGCCAACTCTAATTAGGATAATAGCTATTTGTTAAACATGCCTGTTTTTAGATTGTGAATAAAAATATTCCTACAAGCAGAGCTTATTGCTGATTCCTAGTGGACATTTTTTTCTTTTTTTGTTCATGCTCCTTTGTTCATAGAATATAAATTTTCCTTCCTTAAGAAACATTCATTTTAAATTTTAAATAGCCACATGGAGTGTTTTTAGCTTTCCAAAG
This sequence comes from Meles meles, assembly GCF_922984935.1. NCBI lineage: Eukaryota > Metazoa > Chordata > Mammalia > Carnivora > Mustelidae > Meles > Meles meles. The sequence goes on along the minus strand of NC_060073.1, from coordinate 12,918,641 downwards.
CACTTTTGCATTTATTTTAATCTATGCATTGACCTTATCTCCTAAGTAGGGCAGATATTATGATCCCCCTCTGGCAGAAGAGGAAATTGAGGTTCAGAGAGGTTAAGTGTCTTGTGTAAGATCAAACAGCTAATTGGGGACAGAGATGCAAATGCAAGAGCCGACTTGTAAGTCAGAGAATCACTTGCTGCCCATTCTTAGTGTAATAGAGGCATTCATCACTTTTTTTTAATTTATTTTTATTTGTTTATTTACAGCATAACAGTGTTCATTGTTTTGGCATCACACCCAGTGCTCCATGCAGTACGTGCCCTCCCTATTACCCACCACCTGGTTCCTCAACCTCCCACCCCCCACCCCCCTGCTGCCCCTTCATAACCCTCTGGTTGTTTTTCAGAGTCCATAGTCTCTCATGGTTCATCTCCCCTTCCAGTTTCCCTCAACTCCCTCTCCTCTCCATCTCCCCATGTCCTCCATGTTATTTGTTATGTTCCACAAATAAGTGAGACCATATGATACTTGACTCTCTCTGCTTGACTTATTTCGCTCAGCATAATCTCTTCCAGTCCCGTCCATGTTGCTACAAAAGTTGGGTATTCGTCCTTTCTGATGGAGGCATAATACTCCATTGTGTATATGGACCACATCTTCCTTATCCATTCATCCGTTGAAGGGCATCTTGGTTCTTTCCACAGTTTGGCGACCGTAGCCATTGCTGCAATAAACATTGGGGTACAAATGGCCCTTCTTTTCACTACATCTGTATCTTTGGGGTAAATACCCAGCAGTGCAATTGCAGGGTCATAGGGAAGCTCTATTTTTAATTTCTTCAGGAATTTCCACACTGTTCTCCAAAGTGGCTGCACTAACTTGCATTCCCACCAACAGTGGAAGAGGGTTCCCCTTTCTCCACATCCTCTCCAACACACGTTGTTTCCTGTCTTGCTAATTTTGGCCATTCTAACTGGTGTTAGGTGGTATCTCAATGTTGTTTTAATTTGAATCTCCCTGATGGCTAGTGATGATGAACATTTTTTCATGTGTCTGATAGCCATTTGTCTGTCTTCATTGGAGAAGTGTCTGTTCATATCTTCTGCCCATTTTTTGATATGATTATCTGTTTTGTGTGTGTTGAGTTTGAGAAGTTCTTTATAGATCCTGGATATCAACCTTTTGTCTGTACTGTCATTTGCAAATATCTTCTCCCATTCCGTGGGTTGCCTCTTTGTTTTGTTGACTGTTTCCTTTGCTGTGCAGAAGCTTTTGATCTTGATGAAGTCCCAAAAGTTCATTTTTGCTTTTGTTTCCTTGGCCTTTGGAGACATATCTTATAGCACCAAGAACCATAAGATACCTGGGCATAAACCTAACCAAAGAAGTAAAGGACCTGTACTCGAGGAACTACAGAACACTCATGAAAGAAATTGAAGAAGACACAAAAAGATGGAAGACTGTTCCATGCTCTTGGATTGGAAGAATAAACATTGTTAAAATGTCTATACTGCCTAGAGCAATCTATACTTTTAATGCCATTCCGATCAAAATTCCACCGATATTTTTCAAAGAGCTGGAGCAAATAATCCTAAAATTTGTATGGAATCAGAAGAGACCCCGAATTGCTAAGGAAATGTTGAAAAACAAAAACAAAACTGGCGGCATCACGTTACCCGATTTCAAGCTTTACTACAAAGCTGTGATCACCAAGACAGCGTGGTACTGGCATAAAAACAGACACATAGACCAGTGGAACAGAGTGGAGAGCCCAGATATGGACCCTCAACTCTATGGTCAAATAATCTTTGACAAAACAGGAAAAAATATTCAATGGAAAAAAGGCAGTCTCTTCAATAAATGGTGCTGGGAAAACTGGACAGCGATATGTAGAAGAATGAAACTCGACCATTCTCTTACACTGTTCACAAAGATAAACTCGAAATGGATAAAAGACCTCAACGTGAGACAGGAATCCATCAGAATCCTAGAGGAGAACATAGGCAGTAACCTCTTCGATATCAGCCACAGCAACTTCTTTCAAGATATGTCTCCAAAGGCATTCATCACTTTTTATCTTTTTTTTTTTTCCAGGAGGGAGAGAGGTGGGAGAGGGGCAGGGGGAGATAGAGAATCTAGAGCAGAATCCATCCCTGGTGCAGAAAGGATGTGGGGCTCATCTTCCAGCAGCTGAGATCTTAACCTGAGTGGAAATCAAGAGCTGGATGCCCAAGGGTGGGAGCTACCCAGATGCCCCACCTTTTATTTGATCTTACAGCGAGTCTGCGTTTGTCCATTTCCACTTAGACTGCAAAGTTTGTTCAAGTCCAGTGCCTCCCCTCAGACACCCTAGTTGAAGCTTTCTCACTTGAAATGACTTGCGCTTGTCTTCAGGGTCCCCGCACCTGGCTCCTGTCAGTCCTCACCGCGGCCCGCCGGACGCATGGCCGGGAGGAATGGCACCATAGTGACCGAGTTCTTCCTCACTGCGTTCAGCGAGCATCCCGAGTGGGGGCTTCCTCTCTTCCTGGTGTTTTTGAGCTTCTATCTACTCACTCTGCTGGGAAACGCGGGAATGGTCCTCCTGATCCGCGTGGATGGCCGGCTGCACACCCCGATGTACTTCTTCCTTGGCCACCTCTCGTTCGTGGACATGTGCTACTCGTCGGCCATCGTGCCGCAGATGCTGGCCGTGCTGCTGGAACACGGGGCCACGCTGTCCTACTCCCGCTGCGCTGCACAGTTTTTCCTCTTCACCTTCTTCGCTTCTATTGACTGCTACCTGCTGGCCATCATGGCCTATGACCGCTACGTGGCCGTGTGCCGGCCCCTGCTCTATGTCACTGTCATGACTGAGAAGGCCCTCTGGGGCTTAGTGGCCGGGGCTTATGGCGCCGGTCTCTCCAGCGCCTTTGTTCGCACGGTCACCGCCTTCACCATCTCCTTCTGTGGGAACAACGAGATTGACTTTATCTTCTGTGACCTCCCTCCTCTGCTAAAGCTGACCTGTGGGGACAGCTACACCCAGGAGGTGGTCATCATTGTGTTTGCCATCTTCGTCATGCCTTTTTGCGTCGTGGTGATCCTGGTGTCTTACCTGTTTATCATCAGGGCTATCCTGCAGATCCGCTCTGCAGGGGGCCGGGCCAAGACCTTCTCCACCTGCGCCTCCCACCTCATGGCTGTGTCCCTCTTCTTCGGCACCCTCATCTTCATGTACCTCAGAGATAACTCTGACCAGTCCTCGGAGGAAGACCGAGTGGTGTCCGTGCTCTACACGGTGGTGACCCCCATGTTGAACCCCTTCATCTATAGCCTGAGGAACAAGGAGGTAAAGCAGGCATTTAGGAAAGCCCTGCACAGGACAAAGGCTTCTGGAAAGCCCTAGATGGACTCTTGCCAAATACGTCATTCCTTAGTGTTTCCGCCCTGTCTATCTTCGGATGTCACCCACTTGGGGACACTTTCCCAGGTGACCTTACTTAAAATTGTACCCGAACTTACCACCTTCACTTTCTGATTTATTGCTCTGTGTAGTACTGGTCACCCTCTGATATACCATGTGCTGCATATTCAATATTGTCTAAATCTCACAGCTAAGGACGTAGGTTGAGCACCAGCCTCTGGCTGAGGTCATGATCCCAGGGTCTTGGGATCGAGTCCCACATCGGGCTCTCTGCTCAGCAGGGAGCCTGCTTCTGCCTGCTTCTCCCTCTGCCTGCCAATCACCCTACTTGTGTCCCATTTATTTTATAAGCCCTGATGTGCTAGTATTGTGTAATGTGACAGCAGGTGTGTGTGTGTGTGTGTGTGTGCAGGCGCGTAATTGTGTGTGAGCAAATAAGGTGTATAGGTTAAATAAATGGCAGCTTCTGAGCTTTAGGAATTTTCATTGTAAGGACCTATAGGACAAAACTTAGGAAAGAGTTGGGTGGGCATGTTTAGGAGAAGATATAGGGGGAAAAATTCTCCTGGGAGCCAAGAGATTTGAGTTTACACCTCAGTTTTTGTTCGTGTTTTTGTTCAAATCTCTCCGAAGCTGCAGAATGGGGTAAAGCAATTCTACAGAGTGCATCTTGCGGGCTGTTTTTCAGATATTAATGGCCGTGCAAATGTTTCTCTGACCCATGAGCGTCTGTGGCAAGGGGCAGAGGCATTCGTGCTGCAGAGAGCTCAGGACCTGGCATCCAAGTGTCCAGGTCACTTCTTAGCTCTATGGCTTCGGATTAGTGAGAGCCTGTCAGTCTGCTTTCTCAACTGTGAAATAAAACTTAGTGAGCATTTACTCGGGGCCGGATTTTACATGTATCACATTTCTTCTCACCACAACTCAGTACGTGAGGCAGTGGGAAGGTGCTGGTGAAGTTCTAGATTCCTTGATTACAAGGATTATCCCAGGGTTCACAGCCCACTGGGCATCTGTGAGCCCCTTCATTTCAGAGCTGTCTGGAACAGTCTTTCTGGGCTGAGACTGGGCTTCGGTCCAGACACTTCCAGAAGTGGAGTTCTCTAAAAATTTTTTAACTTGCCTCTTAAAGTCACATACACTTAATACCCACTTAAATTCATACTAGGTACTATGCCTAAAGCTTTACGTGAATGATTTACTTTAGTCCTAACAAGTTGAATGGAAAGTCAGTTTGATTGACCTCATTTAGCAAAAGAAAGATATAAAACCCCAAAAAGGTGATATACCTTGCTCAAATTCAGCAGCAAGAAAGTGGCCCACCAGGGAGTATCTGATCCCAAGTCTCTCTCACTCCAAAGGGTGTGCTCGCAAATCCTATCCCCCGTGGGCTTCTTCCCTTCTGTCCCTCCCAGGCTCCAATTCTCAGATGCAAATCATTGCAGAAGCATCTGGATTACTGTTGCTTCCTCCAATAAGTAGTTCGTCAGCACGGTGCTTCCAAGCAGGGACCAACCTTGCCTGCTTGTCTTCCTTTTTAATCTTCAGCGATTGCCTAAGAATTCAAGATTCCTTTCTAAACATTGATTGTTGTTATTCTTACCATGTAATAACATTTAATATATGTATTTAATTATTTTGTTCTATTATCTACATATCTATCTATCCACCTACCTACCTACCTATCTGTCATCTATTAAATCTGATCTCTGCTTCTGTGAGTTTGGTTTTTTTCAGATTCCACATAATAGTGAGATCATACAGTATTTGTCTTTCTGTCTGCCTTACTTCCTTTCCAACACAATGTTGAATAGAAGTAATGAGACTGTACATTCCTGTCCTGTTTTTTTTTTAAAGATCATTTATTTATTTTTGAGAGAGAGTGAGAGAGCGAGAGAGAGAGCGAGCACACATGAGCAGGGGGAGCAGAAGGCAGAGGGAGAATCAGATTCCCTGCTGAGCAGGGAGCCCCGTGGGGGACTCAGTCCCAAGATCCTGGGATCATGACCAGAGCTGAAGGCAGACACTTAAGCGACTGAGCCACCCAGGCGCCCTCCTGTTCTTGATCACAGTGGAAACTTGTCAGTCTTCTACCAATCACTATGTAGGTTTTTTGTAGATGCCTTTATCAGTTTAAGGGAGTTCCCTTTGATTCCTAGTTTGTTGAGAGTTGTTTTTTTTTGTTTTTTTTGTTTTTTAAATCAGGAATGGATTTGGGGTTTTGGATTTTGTCAGAAAAGTTTTCTGTATCCACTAGGATAATCATAAAGTTTTATTTTGTGCTTATTAATAGGGTAGATTACATTGATTGCTTTTGGAGTGTTAGACACTCTTGTATTTTTAGGATAAATTGTACTTGGTTACAGTATAGTATTGTTTTTATTATCAGAAAAAAATGTAGATGATGTTATTGCACAGTCTTGGTTAGTTAAGAAGATCACAGATGGTATTGCCAAAAGCCATATGCCAGTTTTAAAAGGAGATTGTACTTCTGAGTCATCTAAATTCCTCTATTAAAAAGAGAATAGAGAGAGAGTCATAAGCAATGGAAGGAAAATGAGAGCAAAGAAGAAATTTGAGATGTTTTCATTTTCCAGAAAACGTGTTCTGCAGGAGGCAGTTTCCATGTGGATTGGATGCTGAGGATGCAGGACTGGTGGAGAGGTTGCTGGCAATGATGGCTGCCCGGGGTGATGAGAGCAGATCACAAAGGATGATTGAAGGGCTGATGGTTTGGCTCCCGTGGTGTTTGAAACAGCTGATCCCTCTTTTTTCTTGGAAGAATTTTCACTTTCTTCCTCGGTCTTCCTGACACCTCTTTATTGTGGTTTCCTAGCTCCTGGCTCCTGCTCCTCTGACTTCTATGCTGGGTCCTTACTTCTAAGTGTTAGAATCACACAGGGCTTGGTCATAGGTCTCTCTCTCTCTCTGTAGTCACCTCTTGGCAATTTTACCCTGTTCCATAGATCAAATACTGAGAGTATTAAATAAAATTCAGAGTCTTTGCCGTGGTCTGAAAGATTCAGCCAGGTTGGGTCCCAAGCTGGCACGAGGACTGTATTTACATCCCCCATTCTCCCTAGGCTCCCCCAGCTTGCTATTCTGCGAGGGCACCCCACTGCTCCCGCGGTGGAATCTTTTGCCTGCCCTTCCCTTTTCCCGGACTGTGTTTACCCAGATCTTCTCATGGCTCACTCTCTTATTCAGTTCTCTGCTCAAATATCCAAGAAAGATCTTGGTTGACTCCTGCGCCTCTCCACCTCAAATAGCTAGTCAATGCCGGGTCATCATAGCCTCTGACGTCGCTCCATTTCTTATCACAGGACTTCTTGAGACCTCGGATTGTGGCCATTTTTAATTTATTCATACATTCCTTGTTTGTCTCCTTCTCTGAGAAGGAAAAACCAGGAAAGCAAGGGCGCTGTCCTATTTTCCTTTTGACTCTCACAAGGTACTCAAAAAAATATTTGTTTCGTAAATAAATTAATTCATATTTGAAGATAATTTATGCAAAAGGTTTTACAAGCCAAGCCCACCCAATGTGTGGATTTTTTTCAGTTTACTTTTCTAGGTGTTTCTCTTGCATTTGTGTTACATAGCAGGGGTTTCTGTTAATTTATTCTTAAGGCCACAGGTTGGCTCTTCTCAGGCATGGTTAACACAAAGTTCAAGAAGAACATGAAGTTCAGTTGACTGTGTTTTGCACAAAATCTTTATGTATTCTAAAGCTAATGACATTAATTATTGACTAAATATTGTCTTTGCTTATCCAGTCTACAAATCACTTAAAATTGTTTTTGTGTCAATTACTCTGGTTTGTGAGTGCACTGAAGGTATGAACTGGGAATTATCCATCCTTTTATTCCCAGGGCCAGAGTCAGAGCCCAGTAAATAGAAGGTTTACCGTAGACATTTGTTGAGATGGCAAATACAAGTATCCTTCAGGGGAATTCAAGTATCCAGGTCCAGATGTACAACTCTCCTCTGTGAAGACTTATCAAGGCTCTCATAAAAGTTTGTGGTTCTCTATTTTCTTAATCAATTGTCTTTTGTGTCTTCAACTTAACCCTAATTCACTTCCTCAAGTAAACTCCCAACTTGTATAGAAGTCCATCTGTAGCTAAGTCAGCTTCCCCATTATTCACTGAGAATAGAGATATATCTTAGAATGGATATGGTCTCCTTTGGAACCTAAGAGCTGGAAGTGATGGAGGACCAGCCCACAAGGATGATGATCAAGTCAAATGACCTGGGTCTAAACCTGCTGATTCTTATTCTGTCCTACTAGATATTCTATTAGAAATTCTATTCTATCACATATGGCTGGATGAAACCAGAATAAAGAGAGAAAAATTACAGACCTGCCCGGTGGATGCTTACATAACAGAAGATTCTGGAACCATGTTAAGCATAATGGTATAATAGGCAAGATAGTTTATCTTCCTTAAAATAATAATAAAAAAATTTCTTCCTAAAGTGACAGTTACTGTAAAATGTTAAAGCAATAACAGAGCATTACATAAATTCCTCCATTTTATGAAACAGAACCCACTATTTTGGTTACATTGTGTTGTAGAACAAACAGGCCCAAAATGTAGGGACTTAAAAAGATCTCAGGGATTTTTAGTGTCACCTCTCACAGTTCCATGAGTTGACAGCACTCAGCCAGGCAGTTTTCACTGGGGGCTCTAGTGTTGACAGTCCGAGCTGACACTGGGTCAGCTGAATGTTCTCTCACTCCCATGGTGGAGACCGATGGGAGTGACCCAAAGACTGAAAGGCTGGAACAGTTAGAGCTCCTCAGGTGTCTCTTTCTGACTCTCTGTGGCCTTTCTAGGTCTCTCTAGCATGGTGGGTTCAGAGTAGTGGGACATTTTACAGGGAAATTCAGGGCTCCAGAGGTTCATGCCCTGAGAAGGTGCCAGGTGGAGGTTTTACTGGCTTTTCTAAGAGTCTTGGAAATCATCAGCACCTCTTGTGGGGACTCTATTAGCCAAAGCATCCCCACAGCCTTCCAAGTTCAAGGAAAGGGACACAGATTCCATCTCTTGATGAAGAAATGGCAAAGTTCTTCAAGAGCATGTGGGATGGAGATATTCTTGTGACTGTTTTTGGAAAATATGATCTGAACCAAACACAGTTAATATCCTGTTGACTCTCTTCCTGCATATGCCATTTTACGTAAATGGGTTCTCATGATAATGCTGTTGTAAAACCTTCTTTGTTCATATTAGACCAGTTGTTGCATTACAGAAAAATACAACTGGGGTTGGTAACATGACTTGTCCCACAGTGAGTTAGCTGCAGACTCCAAATCTTTTGATTACAAACCTAGGACTCTCTACCTCTCCCTGTGGACTAGTAAAAGCAAGGTTCATGTTGGAGCTGTGGGTGGAACTGGGTGGATTTTGAGATATTGGAGGAAGGAGGACTAGGAGGCTCAGAGAAAGCAAGTGATTTTAAATTTATAATGAAGACTCAAATGAAGCATAAAAGCTTAAGAGATACCAGAAAGAAAGGCGGGTGGCTGATTGCATATTTCTTCTTAAAGAGGTTGGGTTTTTATAAGTTTAGAGAAGAAAGTAAATCTTATTAAATTGGGAACACATAAACGTAGTTTGGTAGGGCAGGTAGATTGGGGTTGGGAGCCAGGGGACAGTCATGAAAAGAGGAAGGCTCCCCCTGCTCCTCACCAGTGTCTATGATATACTAAGAACTATGGTGGTTGCACGACACACATGCTCATTTAGCCACAAACAGCTTATGTAAATTAAATAATTTTCCTTGGATCATACAGGTGGATCACAACATCCTGAAAAGCCAAGACTTAGAACCAAATCTCCTTACACTACAGTGCAATTGTTAGAGGATCACATTAAATAACTAGTAATAGTTTGCTCCAGAGGTGAAGATGTTTTGAAAAAGGCCTTGGACAGAGAAAAAGAACATGCTCTTCTGGGGAGCTCTAGGGTATATATATATATATTTTTTTTTTTTTAAAGATTTTATTTATTTATTTGACAGACAGAGATCACAAGCAGGCAAAGAGGCAGACAGAGAGAGAGGAGGAAGCAGGCTCCCTGCCAAGCAGAGAACCCGATGCGGGGCTCGATCCCAGGATCCTGGGATCATGACCTGAGCTGAAGGCAGAGGCTTTAACCCACTGAGCCACCCAGGTGCCCCCTGCTTGACCACTTTTATCTGTTCCTTAAAATTGGCTATAGAGGAGTCTGTAGTAGAACAATTTACATTTGTTGAGAGGTAGAAAAGGGGTACTACCAGAAAAGGGATAGTCACGTATCTTTAAGGGGACTGTCAAGAAGTAAGGCATAATGCCCTAGGAACCCCAGAGCTGAAGTTTTCCTCAGTTGAGGTGGTCCATACCCACTGAATGCTCTCTATCATTACCATGCACATTCCAAGTATGGAATGACTGAGATATTTAGAAGGTGTGCCTGGGAACCATGAGGCCTCTACTGTGATATCATTGTGTATGTTGTGTGGCTGTCCTGTACCCTTACTTAAAGCTTTCTTAAAGCTTGATGCTTGGTGTATCTTGTGAATTTAATTGCCAAGATGAACCCAAGTCCACTGCAGCTGGTCGAGCAGGGAAGGCACCACAAGGTCTGAGATAGTGCATTTTAAACAATTCTTCTAGGCAATTCTGATGTATGCCCTCATTTAGAAACAACTGGCCAAAATTAACAAAACTAAACAAGTTGGAGAGGATGTGGAGAAAGGGGAACCCTTTTACACTGTTGGTGGGAATGCAAGTTAGTGCAGCCACTTTGGAGAACAGTGTGGAGATTCCTCAAGAAATTAAAAATAGAGCTTCCCTATGACCCTGCAATTGCACTGCTGGGTATTTACCCCAAAGATACAGATGTAGTGAAAAGAAGAGCCATCTGTACCCCAATGTTTATGGCAGCAATGGCCACGATCACCAAACTGTGGAAAGAACCAAGATGCCCTTCAACGGATGAATGGATAAGGAAGATGTGGTACATATACATGATGTATATACATACATGTATATACATGGAGTATTATGCCTCCATCAGAAATGATGAATACCCAACTTTTGTAGCAACATGGATGGGACTGGAAGAGATTATGCTGAGTGAAATAAGTCAAGCAGAGAGAGTCAAGTATCATATGGTCTCACTTATTTATGGAGCATAACAAAGAACACGGAGGACATGGGGAGATGGAGAGGAGAGGGAGTTGAGGGAAACTGGAAGGGGAGATGAACCATGAGAGACTATGGACTCTGAAAAACAACCAGACGGTTTTGAAGGGGCGGGGGGTGGGGGGTGGGAGGTTGAGGAACCAGGTGGTGGGTAATAGGGAGGGCACTTACTGCATGGAGCACTGGGTGTGGTGCAAAAACAATGAACACTGTTACGCTGAAAATAAACAAATAAAAAAAAATATGTGTTATGCTTGTGATTTACCAAAGTGGTTAGGGCCTTGTCTCCAAGACCAGAGAGACATGGAGAAGCCCCAAACCTTCAGAGGTAGGAATAGGAGGCAGACCTAAAGCTAAATCATCACACCTATGCTATGACCTCCAGGCAGAATCATCCATCTGGTTATGGGGATAAGAGGAAGTCAGATGTCCAACACATCAAAGGGAGGAACTGTTTCCTATTGATGAGCTTTCTTAGGGCACGTTTCATGTCCTTGTTCCTCAGGCTATAGATGAAGGGGTTCATCATGGGTGTCACCACAGTGAAGAGCACGGCACCAATCTTATCTCCATCATCGGGGTGAGTGGATGAGGGGAAGAAGTAAACCCCTACAATGGTCCCATAGAAGAGTAATACAACTGTCAGGTGAGAGCCGCAGGTGGAGAAGACTTTCCACTTTCCCTCCGTGGATGAGATTCTTAGGACAGCCCTGACAATGCAGATGTAGGAGAAGAGGATGAGGGCAAAGGGGATAGTGACAACTGATGCGCCCACGATAAACATTACGAGTTCATTGATCCTTGTGTCTGAGCAGGACAGTTTGAGCAGAGGAGCTAAGTCACAGAAGAAGTGTGGGAGAGTGTTGCTGTCACAGAAGAGCAAAGGGAGGAGCAAAAGGGTATCTGTTAGGGCAACAGTGTTACTCAGGGCCCATGGAATAACCGTGAGCAAAATGCAGAGCCTGGGTTGCATGATGGTCACATAGTTGAGAGGGTGGCAGATAGCCACGAAACGGTCATAGGCCATGACTCCCAATAGGAAATTGTCAATAACAACGAAGACGATAGAGAAGTACATCTGTGTGATGCAGCTCTTGTAGGAGATGGATTGAGTCTTGCTCTGAATATTCATCAGCATCTTGGGGACTGAGGTGGATATGGAGGAAATATCAGCAAAGGACAGATTGGCAAGGAAGAGATACATGGGGGTGTGAAGGTAAGAATCCAAGCTGATGGCCAGGATGATGAGCCCATTCCCAACCACAGTGACCAGGTACATACCCAGGAAAAGCACAAAGAGGGGCTTCTGCTGCTCAGCCCGGTTGGAGAGTCCCAGAAGGAGGAACCCAGAGATGGTGGTCTGATTTCCTTGATGCATATCTCTGCTGATATGGAGAAAGGAACACAAGGTCTTCACGCCCCCAAAGAAAAGCCAGTATGGTACCATTTGGCTAGAGCCATTACAAGGAGGTAGAGAAAAATTACCCAATATGTCAGCAGGGCAGAGACTCAGGAAACGCCCTAGGAGTGAAAGACAGAGCCGCTATGATAGACACTTGTTAATGAACATGCTTTAAACTTGGATATCACTCTGAAAGTGATGTTTATAGTTGGTTCCAATGGAGTAAGTTTAGGCGACTTATAAGAACTTAAAAGATTTGGGTTTGTGTCCCACTTTTAAAGGTGGTGGGGGCTCATTGGATTAGCCACCTGTAGCAGGGGTGGGGACAATTCTGTACCCTCACCATGACATGACATGGATGCTGTTAGGCTCAGGTGACCTTGTTGGGATTCCAACAACAACAAAAAAAGTAGCCTGTAGGGGTAGAGGAGGCTATAGCAGGGAGGGCATGCATGGCTCTCTCACAAAAAATGGATCATTGAAATATCAGGGAGAAAATTCATCATCCTGGAGCAGCAGTCCCAGAAATGAGGCCTTTGGAGAACCCCAAATAGTTTTGTGACAGGGCATGGCTGTCACACAGAACTCACCTGCTGCCAGGATTCCATGGCACCAGACTTGAAGACTTTTATCCCTGTACCCACTCCCATTCTTCCTTCCCACTGCACATCCCTGGGCTACCTGAACTCAGAGGGGAGGACAGTTGTTTTGAAGCATGTGATATTTAGGTTTTAAATTGGGCCAAGTTTTTGAATACCCGGAAGTGAGTCTTCCGTACCAAAGCAGAAGATATTTTTAAAACTAAAAGTGACCAGGAATCTAGAGCGACCTCCCAAGGGTAGCACAGAGTCAGGGAAGGAAGACTGGGCCAAGTCTGGTTTTCCCTGTGGCTAACTGGAAAGAACAGTGGCCAGAGAGCCGAGGTATTGAGTTCCTTCCGGTTTTTCTGTTCTCCTTGTATGGCCTCCTCTCACTTTTTCTCTCTTTTCAGTCACCGAAAGGTTAGGGATAGCCATAGACCAAATAACTTTTCTTTCCATGAAGAGGCCAAAACCCAGGAATCCTCCTTCTCTGGTATTCTGGAAAACTGAGGGGCAGTAAAGACCAAGCAATAGACCTGAGCAGGTCTCCTTGCTCCTGAGAAGCTGGGCTTACAAATCTAAGAGGGGGAACCTACCTACAGTAGGTAGAGACTCCCACTCAAAGCTATGTTGTGATAAGGAACCGGCAGGCATCTATATTTAAACCCCAGGACAAAACACAGAGCTGCCTGAGAGGGTCCTGTGATCACTGAGCCCTGGGTTGGTTTGGGCTTGACTAGGACTGGTTTTCAGTGACAGTTTCTAATTTCACCTTCCTGTGCTACCTCTCCCGCCCACCAGGAGTCCCACACTAATTGTTTTGAGTTCCTGAGGCAATAGTCTAGCTGGTTAAGGGCCGCAGAAATGTCTAAAAGGGCTCACCTCTGAAGGATGGCAAGATCTCAGGAAGTTTCTGGAATCTAGACCCAGCAGCTTTTAACAGAGTGTTGACAGGGTAGCAGGGAGGAGCCTGAGAGCAGCCCTTATGTATTTTTCAGAACCAGACTCTTTTCCCAAGTACCAGTCATGGTTCTGGGCTCTCATGGGGCACTGAGCTCTTTCGATGTCATTTGGGATCATATCCCTGAAGTCTTTTCCTCAAATAGACCGTTGTTTTCACATTCCAGCCTCAGTGAGGTAAACGGGGGAATAGACGGGCCCCTCTGCTTTTTTTGTTTCTTTGTTTTCGGGTACCTTTTCCCACTTGTGCTTTTCTCAGTAACTTAGTTTTTGCTGCTCTTCATAATAAGTGAAGTCTTTGCTGTGTGTCTTAGGTTTTCATGAGATGGTAAATATTTTGAGTTCCTTCTGTTTCCTCTCCAGTGCTAGTCGAGGGGGAGCACTTAGTGAATACTTCAAGAACTGAGTGAAATTCCTGCACTAGGTTTTGTGATTCCAAAGAGATGCCATCTGCAGCAGAAGGGGAGAGCCTACAGCCTCTGTACTCCTTGAATGGATGTCCGTGTTGGAAGGGAATCTCAGGACCCAGGGATTCAGCATTCAAGGATCTTAGCTGTAAATGAACGAAATAAACTGTTTTTTTTTTTTTAATTTATATTTATTTATTTTTTTATTTTAAAGATTATTTATGTATTTATTTATTTATCAGACAGAGATCACAAGTAGGCAGAGTCAGGCAGAGAGAGAGGAAGGGAAGCAGGCTCCCTGCTGAACAGAGAGTCCGATGTGGGGCTCGATCCCAGGACCCTGGGATCATGACCTGAACCGAAGGCAGAGGCTTTAACCCCCTGAGCCACCCAGGTGCCCCTAAACTCTGGGTTTTAATATTGAAAGGACACATACTGAGGACGTGATTTGGAGGTGGTTCACAGATATACTGGGAAGGCAGGAAGAAGAGGCCCTGAAATGGCAGGAGGAAGGGATGCTACATTATAGATATAAATATAGATATAGATACATAGATATATCTATTTTTTATAGCCAGAGACCCAACCTCAATAGATACATGCCTTCTAATGCTTATATGGGTCTCATAATATAGTGCAGGTATTTCTTTTTTCTTTTTCTTTTCTTTTTTTTTTTTTTAAACAACGTACACCTGGGGTACTCTCTGTTGGCTGTTATTTTTTTTTTTTTAAGATTTTATTTATTTATTTGAGAGATAGCGATCACAAGTAGGGAGAGAGGCAGGCAGAGAGAGAGGAGGAAGGAGGCTCCCTGCCAAGCAGAGAGCCCCATGCGGGGCTCGATCCCAAGACCCTAGGATCATGACCTGAGGGAAAGGCAGAGGCTTTAACCCACTGAGCCACCCAGGCGCCCCTCTCTTTTTCTTTTTTTATATCACAAGTAGTCAGAGAGGCAGAGAGAGAGAGAGGAGGAAGCAGTCTCCCCGCTGAGCAGAGAGCCTGATGCAGGCTTCAATCCCAGGACCGAGACCGTGACCTGAGCCGAAGGCAAAGGCTTTAACCCACTGAGCCACCCAGGTACCCCAGTGAAGGTATTTCTTACCCAAACCAGGAACACGCAGCTCTCCTCAATAGGAAACAATTTAACTGATAAACTAAATGTATAGTTATTCACGGCCAATATTTAAAATAGCTGCACAATGGAGAAGAAAGAGAAGGCAAGGCATTCTATTATCTATCTATCTGGTCATAGATAGGCAGGAAATGTGGGTGGAATCATAATCCTTGTTTCTGCACCTTGTCCATGAGGCATATTTACGAATTTCTTCTTCTACTACTGCTTGATGCTCTGAATGTTTGCGTTCCCCTCAGATTCGTATGTTCAGACCTGACCCCCAAGATGGTGGTATTAGGAGGTGAGGGGGTCTTTGGGAGGTGATTAGGTCATGAGGGAGCCCTCATGAATGAGATTAGTGCTCTCAGAACAGAAACCGTAGAGAGCAGCCCCCTCTTCCCTTCTGCCATGCGAGGACACAGG
Source organism: Meles meles (assembly GCF_922984935.1). Classification (NCBI taxonomy): domain Eukaryota; kingdom Metazoa; phylum Chordata; class Mammalia; order Carnivora; family Mustelidae; genus Meles; species Meles meles. Next base: position 12,903,168 of record NC_060073.1, on the reverse strand, counting down.
GAGAAGACAGCCATCGATGAGTTAAGAAGTGGGCTCTCCCCAGACAATGAATCTGCCTACACCTTCATCTTGGTGGGACGTCCAGCCTCTAGAAGTGTGAGAACTAAAGCTCTGTTGTCTATAAGCCTCCCAGTTTATGAAATTTTGTTAAAGCAGCCTGAAATGACTAAGAGAACTACTAGCTCAGCATGTGTTTTCTAGAAAGCAGATCCAGGAGCAAGAATTTTCTCTTTCTCTGAGGGGTATGGATATTTAGTTGTCCTGAGCTTTCAGGCTCTGGTTGTCATGATTGCTCCTCTAGAGTTCAGAATTACCCCTGTTCAAGGTTTGGGGAAATGGAAGCCCCTTTCCTCTACCATGCTGTGGAGGTAGAACTTGAGGGTTAGCCCTATTGAAAAAGAAGGACTTGGGAAAATCTCCTAAGCTTCTGACCACATTTTATCTGTTCAGAGTTTATTAATAAAACATCACTTGGGCTTGACTCCATATCCTGTTCCTGTTCTGGCCTAAGTATTATGGGGAAGTCATGAGGGCTAACACTCAGGTTCTACCGTCCACAGTTCACAGTTGACTTGCAGATACAAGAGGTGAACAAGAAGCAAGAGGTTAAAGTTACCAATGGCGGTTGGAGACAAGTACAGTGGTTGCTGTCGGATATCAAGCATGCTAAGGAAAATGCTGCAGGTATTCAAGGGAGAGAGAGTTACCTATAAACTGGGGTATTAAGTAAATATTTCATGGCAGTATAAACTAGAGGCATTCTTTTAACATGGGTAGGATTACATAGGTGGGGAGACATGGAAAGAGGGATTCTGAAGCAGGAGGAGGGTATGAGCAGAGGCTCATACCTGAGCAGTGGTGGGACCATGCATAGCATGCTCTGGGTTCAGTAAAGAAACCAGTGTTGCTAAGATGGAATTTCCTAAAAAGAAATAAGAGATAAAGTTGAAAAGTTGTACCTTGGGAAATGTGCTGCTTTTGCATTTACCATTTCCTTACCTGTCATTTCTCGTCACTCATAAATTATATGGTGTAGAGTTGTTCTATGAACACAGTCATGGAATCTAGAGCTGGAGGACTCCACAAAGGTCAACTAAAACATCACTCATTGTACAAATGAGTAAATCGAGGGGTGGGTGACTTGTTGGCATCAGTGGATTAGCTTTGGTTCAGAACCAAAAGTAGTGTCACATGAAGTGGTTTCCAGTCCAGTTATGCTCTTGGAGGCTGATGTAGTAGAAACATCAGGGACTTTGAAGTGAGACAGACCTGGCTTGGAAGTCCAGCTCTGCCACCCAGTGGATATATGACCTTGGGCATGTCACTTAAGCTGTAAGAGCCCCTATTTGCATACCAAAAAACTGACAATCATCCTTAGAACACATTTAACAGCTCAACAGACATCCGGTCCTTCTCTTTTGTTTATTCGGGACATGTCAGCCACCTTGGAAATATAATTTAAGAACTCCACACTCCCAGCCTCTCTTAGCTGGTTTGAGATAAACACTGATTAAATCACCAAAGACTCAGATAACAAAATGTCTTCAGAAAGGCAAGGTTGAGATACGTGTGTGTTAGCCTCTGGTTGGTGGGGCATGAGGGTGCTGAAGAATTGGAATATGGGGTGAGAGAATCCTTCTAATGATAAGTGCCCTTTCATGTGTCCAGCATAGGAGACCCAGAAATGAGATTACAGAGAAGACATTAGAATCAAACTCATAATGGATAAAGAAATTGAATTAACAACACTTATACAATTAAATATGATTCAGGTATTAAAAAGAACAAATTACTAAAATACATGATCACCTGTGTGAATCTCAAAACCATTATGTTAAGTGACAGAAGCCAGACACAAAAGAAAATGTAGTATGTGAGTTCCATTCATATGAAATTCCGGTATGGGAACAGCTAATCTATGGGAATAGAAGTCAGAGCAGTGGTTGATTGGGCAGGGAGGGGAGTTGATTGGAAAGGGGAACAAGAGAAATTTCTGGGGTGATGAAAATATTTTATTATTGAATACAATTGCCCAAAGACATCAAATTGAACCATTTGAAATCTATGTATTTTCTTGTATGTTACTTACATTTTGATTAAAATATATAAAAACAAAGTAAACTCACCACATTTTCCTTTTTGCTTCAAGTGTTATTTGAATTATGATCCATCAGAGTTAATGGAAAAATCGTTTCTTGCCTTGTCTTTTCTTCCAGATAAGCATACGGTGAGATGTTAAATCTTTGCTGGGATTCTGGAAGCAGTAGCTGGGAGGCAGAGTGAAGCCAAGGATGCTTCTACATATGGTAGCATCTAGAGGGAAGCCGTCATCCTCCACGATGATCTGATAGTCCACAGAAGACAAGAGTCGAGAGACCAGATATGTGTCAGTTTCTCAGAAATAAGAAGACCCAGGATAGAACAAGCCAGTGAGCACTTATGTATAGCCACAGAGATTTTCTGGAGGTTTATGTCCTCATCTGTGCAGATGGGAGGGAGTCTTAGACGTTTTGGAACCAGAGTTTCTAAAAGCTCCTTGCTAATGGGAAAAAATATAAGCCCCTCTTTGAGAATACACACAATAAATGACCAAAACTTACATTGAGGAAAACAAGGGCATATGGTACACAATGGTCTTCTTGCATATTATTCTCCTCTAGAATACTCCTCTGGAATTTCTATATTCTAGAAAAAAAAAAGATTGACTTATAATTGTGTGTTTCTGTTCTGTTAGATTCCTTGAAAGCAGGTATCTTGTGTTTTGTATATGAATTTAAGCATATAGCCCAGCGTCAGGTACAAAATATGGTCCCTTCCTCATCCCCAAGTCACCATCCCTCTACTCTCTCTTTATCCCAAATCCCTGCCCCCCTCACCACCTTCCTCCTTATTTCCATAGCATTTGCCTATTTTGTCTCTTTCTCCCTCATGAACATTAGATCCATGGAGTCAGAGAATTTGGCAAATAACGGATTCTAAATATTTGCTTAAAAATGAGTAAATGAATGTTCATGATAAATACTTATTGAAGGAATTGTTGTATGATGACATCGAGGTGCCTTTCTAAAATAGTTTCATGAAGATCACCAAGTATGTGTTTTGTGGTCTCTGGGGATGGTAACACAACATTTGTACACCTTCTCTGTTGAGGGGCTTCTTTTTCCCAGTGCTATAAGCACTGTGTCTTTTCCTTCTTATGAGAGCTGGATTGAAAACCAAAAGAAGCAACTAGAACAAGTCTCATATTGGAGTTGTGGGCAAAGAGAGGCTCAAGCAATAATCACCATCACATTTCAAGATTCTAAATATTTTCACTAGCATTCAAAATTTTATAATGTGGTTTTCAAAGTAACTACTGGGAGATGAAGAAACAGAAAGAGAGAGGAGAGAAAGAGACAGGAAAGGCAATATGGACATCATTATGAAAATGTCTGTTGCAATGCTTGACAGTGTGATACAGCAGGTTATTTCTGACCCATCCAATATCCACAAAGCAAACTACCTGCCCAGGATGTGTTGTTGCATTATCTCTCTCTTTCCATCCTCTTATTGCCATCTCTCTATCTACATTCATTAGTTGTAACTGGACAATACAGATATGCACAAACACATACTCCTTATATGGTTTCCTTGGTCTTCAACATGTGGGAAGGAGAAATTGGAATTCCTGTGAATTTTGGGGAATGAACAAAATTAAGCCATGTAAGGAGTATTCTCACTATTCTTTATTTTCTTTATTCTTACTGTAGGCATCTAAAATTTAATAATTATAAATATTAGATATATTAATATCTACCAAGTTCTGTAGGCTTCAACAAATACCTAAACACTGGAAAATGCCTGTGCACATTACTGGGTGGTTTCTGAATAAAGAAACATTCGGAATTCCTATTAACACTAACAGCACTGTGCAGAATCACATGTCAAAACCACCAATCTAAAGATTTATTTGCTTCCAAAATGTGATATTTCTTGGACCATCACTCATAGGATTTGTATAAGTTTCCTAGGCATATACACTTATGAATATTTATTTTATTTGCAAGGATGACTCACTGTTAGCAGCAGACAGGGCCATGAACTCACACATGGAAAGAGCCACCATCAAGACTGACTGATCTGGTCATGACTGTTTCTTGCCTGGTGCTTCCTGTCCTCATTCCTGAAATGTAAACTAAACCTCTGACTCTGCATGCCATATTTACTGCTCTTGCTTTCCACTTGACCTGAGTGGATTCCTCTGAACCAGTAGCCTCTCTGTGTTGCTTATCATGCTTTAGTTCTTGGAGGAGAGTTATGATACCTTTTTCCAATTTTCCTAATTTCTAATCTATCTTTTCTCAGAATTGGGGTTTAAAAATAAATAATTGCTTTTGAGAAATGCTGGGAAGGAATTCCTACATGGAAACACAACTCTCACCACTGTGGCTAACCTTTATAAATATATAAATATAAATAAATACATTGTTAAACCCATGACCATTTCCAGGATAATGAACACTTTGTAAGCCTCCTCGTTATCCCCACGCAAAATCAGTGTAAAAAGTTAAAAGCATCAGGGCACCTGGGTGGCTCAGTCCATTAAGTGACTGACTTCAACTCAGGCCATGATCTTGGGGTCCTGGGATCCAGCCCCACACTGGGCTCAGTACTCAGTCTACTTCTCCTCCCTTCACCCCTCTCCCTGGTTGTGCTCTGTCTCTCCAATAAATAAATAAAATCTTAAAAAAGTTGAAAGCAACAAAAGCAGTAGCTTTGAAGAGAAGAAGCAATGAAAAAATAAAGTGCATACCTAGGAAAAATGTGAAAGTTGGAGGATTGTGTTGTGATGGGAATTTACAGGCCAAATAAATTTATATGAGACTCAGATTCCTTTCAGAAATTATCATTTTTCTGCTTATGAAATGAGCCTCATTTTACAAAACATGGAAAAATGAATAGATTAATAAAGAAGAAACAATTATCCATAGTTCTCCAGATCGCGGATGAGAACCATGAACTTTCTGGTGTACTACTATCCATTATTCTACACATGTATTTTTACAACATTGGGATCCTGCTGTAAGTGGAGGTTTATACCTAGCTCTTATCACTTACTGTTAAAATGATAAATGTAGCCCCTTATTATTAATATTAATTTAAATACAATTTTAAGTACAATTGTATTCATGTGTCCAATATTGGAAGTGAGATTTTAATACCTTTTCATTTTATAAATACAAGGAGCAGCCTTATAGTTCCAGTTTCGTTAGAGTTAATTTTTTGAAGTTATGATTTTTAGAACAAGAATTACTGAATCAATGAAAAGAAACGCTTTTAGGCTTTTGGTGTACTTAGCCTTTTGGCATTTTGAAAGGTTATAGCGGGTCCTTGATCAGTTTTATATCCACTGGCGACACGCTGACTCTTTTGAGGTTGCTAACTAAAGTCAGCTTCATGGTCAGACCCTTGCCAGTCAGGTTATGTCCTTCCCGAGCTGTTCTGGAACAGGTAATTTCTGGTTAAGCCCTGTCCTCGTAGCCCTTTTCACCACACTGTTCCTCAGGGTGTAAGTGAGAAGGTTGGGCAGCGTGATGTCAGCTGTGCAAAGCACAGAGGTTCTACAGAGCACTGGCCTGTGGTCCGGGCACAGGTGCAGGAGGATGGAATCACCACCTGCCAGCGGGACCTGCTACGGTGGCAGGACCAGTGGCGCCACCTGCTGAGCGGGTCTGCGAACAGCAGCCATTAAGAAGGCACGGGGAGAGCAGAGGTAGGAGAGCAAAGCTGCCTGTGAGCCCACAGTCTGGATGGTTTATACAGATGCCGTTTCCATTCCTCAGCATGGCTGGCGCACTGTGCGTGCTCAATCAGTGCCAAGTCCTGACCGCTTCCTGGCACAGCGGAGTGAAAGGCAATGAAGGCAACCCGCTGGGAGGTTTGGAAGGAAGGAAATGGATGCATTGAATAAGCTCCCGTTTGCCATGCACTCGTGTCTAAGTCAACAATAACATGCATTGCTCTTAGATCTACGCCTCTATGAAGGGATCTTAGTGTCATTGCCCCGCCAGGAGGCAGGGCCTCTGAAGGTAGGAGGCTGAAGGAGCAATTGCCATGACTGGGCTGTGAACCTTGAAAGCAGGGCCAGCAGACTGGAACGCTCGCCTTGCCCACTTTGTCTGAATTTTCCAATCTTACTCAAAGCGCTTCAAGAAAATGAGTGCTGACTGGGGACACAGGGACAAACACGGCAAAAGAACTGCCAGCTGTAAAGTGTGGGAAAATAAGTATTGTAATTCCTTGTTTGTTGTTTGGAGTTCATGGTCATGGCAACTGAAAGACACCCACCCCAGGCCCCTTAAGCCTCAGCTGGCCTCAGAGGCTGCTTTACCGAGGACCGCATCCCTCAGGGCACCTTTGACATCCTTGTTCCTAAGGGTGTAAATCAGCGGGTTGAGTAGTGGGGTGACAAAGGTGTAGACCAGGGCGATGTGGCGGTCCTCGTCCTCGGAGGTGCTGGAGCGGGGGCGCAGGTAGACCAGGCTGCAGCAGCCGTACTGCAGCAGGACCACGGTGAGGTGCGAGGAGCAGGTGGAGAAGGCCCGGCGGCGGCCCTCGGCGGAGCGGATGCGCAGGATGGCGGAGGCGATGAACACGTAGGAGACACAGATAAGCAGGAAAGGGACGGTCAGCACCAGGATGCCCACCACATAGAGGACGGCTTGGTGCACGCGGATGTCAGCGCAGGCCAGACGCAGGACCGGGGGCACGTCGCAGAGGAAGTGGTTGATTTCCCGGCGGTGTCCGCAGAAGGGCAGCGTGAAGATTAAGGCTGTGAGCTGCAGGGAGAGGAGGAGGGCCAGGCCCACCGCGCACGCCACCATCTGGGCGCACAGCCTCTGGGTCATGATGAGGGTGTAGTGCAGTGGGTGGCAGATGGCCACATAGCGATCGTATGCCATGATCGCCAAGAGAAAACAGTCAGTGCTGCCAAGGGTGACGAAAAAGAACATTTGCGCCCCACAGCCAGCCAGTGGAATGGGCTTCCGGGTCCCCCAAATGTTGGAAAGCATCAGAGGCACCACCACCGACGTGTAGCAGATTTCTAGGAAAGACAGGTTGCACAAGAAGAAGTACATCGGGGTGCGGAGTGAGCTGTGTGTGCACACCACCCAGATGATGGCTGTGTTGCCGCAGAGGATCAGCAAGTAGAGGAGGAGGAAGAGGAAGAAGAGGAGGACCTGGAATTCAGGGACGGTGGTGAACACGCGGAACACGAACTCAGTGGGGCCGGACTGGTTGAGGACGGGGTTCCTAGCAAACATTGTCACCCGCAAAGGACGAGCAGAAAGTGCGAATCTTCCTTTGCCTTTATTGTGGGAAGAAAAGCAAACATATTAAATTCCATCTTTGATTTAGCATTTAGTCTCCACTTTCTGATATCAGTGCTTGGGGTGAATTCACACACTAGAGGCTATGGCATATTTTTCCATGGAAATCTTCACAAATGGGATAGATACTCATCTGTAGAAGGTTCTGGTGCCCAAGACATGCTGATATTCTTGGTGAAGTGTCTTTTTTAACTCTGGTATTTTACATCCAATGGACAGGGCTAATTCTTTGCTTCCATTTAATCGAAGAGTTGTATAGCTGTAGATATTTTCAAAGTTAGACGAATGGATGTCTTGTTCACTTTTTGGGTAAGCATTCTTATTGAACTGTAATATACAGAGAAGTTCACAAATCCTGAGGCTACCACGTGATTTTTTTTTTTTTACACAGTAAATACACTGGTATAACCATGATCAAGATGAACAAATTGAAAAATTCCAGTAACCCTACTAGCATCTCTCCCATTTCCTGTCTTTCTACCTCATAAAGGCAAAACTACTCTTTTGACTCTGTCATGGCGGATTAATTTATGTTTCAATTCGTATGTGTAACTGGCTTCAACACTGTGTCTGCAAAGTTTATTCTTGCTGTTTGATGTACCAAGGCTTTATTCTTTCTGTTGTTTTGTAGTATTCCAGTTTATGGTTGAGCTATAATTTATTCATGAGTTCATTTATCATCCAGTTATTTTGGGTCATATAAAATTGGGCAAGCACCTTTTATTCCAATCCTCCTGATATATACTTTTTATATATTTCCTTTCCTTTGCATATTTTTTCCTAAATTTGCAGTCATCGACCTATACTTTTGGATTTGGACAGATTCACATAGAAAGGGACTGTATGGAGCAAGGAAAAATTAAGGTGGAGCTGCCCAAGACAAGAAAAGACAATAAGGGGACAAAAAATGCAATAACAAAATTGAAATAAATACTAGAACACGCAAGTGAATAAGAAAAGAGCTTTAAAAGCATCTGGGAGGGGAAAAGCATCTATAAATTAAGCTCCTTCGGCTTACTACAACTTTTCAATATAAAACTCAAGAGATGATAAAGTAATGTGTACAGTTTTAGGAAAAACAAATTGGTGTGAAAGAATTTTGTACCCAGGTTTTAGTGATTTATGTTCAAAAGCAACAGACAGACTTTCTCAGACTTACAAGGTTTTAGGAAGTATGTCATTCTAAATATAGTGAAAACAATTCCTCAACAAAGAATCCTGGTTACTGGGCAATTAATCAGCATACATAATTCAGGATTGGGGAAGTCATAATGTAAAAACTTGATTTGAAAATTCAAAGAGTAAAATACCTATTTAACACTAAAGTATTAATGCAAATATTGTTAAAAGCCAAAAAAATTCTTGATAACTTACATAATACAAAATGCAAGAAGTAAAATAATCCTGCACATTTAAAACCACGAATTATATTATCAGGAAATTGATAGGGAAGGATGGGAGAAATAATTTAATCATGAAATAATTCCCTCAACCTGTATCAGGAAGGACTCAAGAGCTATTTCCTTTAGCTATGACTAATCAGAGAAATACCTATTCAAACATATATTTCTGAGTGACGATCACTAGTAGAATAACACTCCGGATCTCCATTCCAAATCCTCTGGTTTAAAAAGTAGATCTCATATGGAGAACAAAAGGCTCAAACGAAGGAAACTGTGAACAAGCATATAAGATAAAATAGCTTAAATAAGAAAAGTAAATATTTAATTTCTGAAAACAGGTTTAAATGAAGTTTAGGTCCTATTAAAGACAGAGTCTCATATTTACATAATAAATCGACCAAGAGCATGTACAGTGACACAGGAAAGCTAGCATTACTTTAGTGTTGCACTGTGTGTTTTGTGATCTAGCCAATGCAAGGAGATGGAAGTTAGATAGGAGTTAGATTTGACTACAATAAAAAAAAAATTTGACTACAATTGTGTGAAAACACAATAGAACCGATTGAAAAACTTGGATCAATAAGATATTCATGGGAGTGGCTAGTTCCAAATGACATGTAGCAGAGGGTCTCTGAACTAATAATCTTCAGTGAACTGCTGTGTCAGATTAACCAAGCTCCTCTTTCCCTCTGTTCAGTGTACTAAATGATGCCCATGATGAACTGAACATAAGGGACTGGTAGCTCTTGTACCATGTCTGAGCATCCCTACACCTACGTGTTGAGCTGTATGTCTACATATTGGTGTGGTTTCTCTCAAATGAACTTACATTATTTGTATCATGTAATTATGTAATTTTATTAAGTATTACAAAAATCTAATAAGTTTTATAGAAATATAAGTGATGAAAATTAACAATTAATGCTTGATAATTGCAAGTTGCTAAAAATTTTTGTGGAAAAACATGTGAGCTGGACCACAAAGGAAGATGGGGAGGGAAATTTGGAATAATTTAATACTCGTATTTGGTGTGGGTCTAAATGTTCACTCTGTTGTTACAAAAGCTAAAGCTGGCATTAATACGTGATATTTGAGGAGAAAGTCTTTGATTTCAGGTGATACAAACTCAAAGCCTTTGGCTTTATATCAAAAGGTTGATGAATAAATGCTCACTGGGAGATTTTAAGTTAAGGTAAAATGATTAAGGTAAGTTTGTAGTTCACGGTTTGGATGTTAGGGCTCTCTGTTTCTATCAATGTTGGTTACAAAGTACTCTTCCCTCAAAAAACCACCAAAATGAATGGGTGGATAATAAATAATACAGCAGTGAATATACCTAAGAAGTAACAAACAGGAAGTTCTTGAAGAAAATTTCGAAGGTTGGCACCAATATGCCTGGATGGAAAAAGCCAACATTTCAGTGTTAATTTGCTCGGAAGTATGATGCGATTTCTGTGTAATTCCCATCAAAATCCCTGGAGGAATAAACAAGAGAACATTAACAAAATAAAGAGTGCTGCAATAGAACAAAATTTACATTATGAGTCATTAAAATATATCACCAATGATTCTATGTTATGAAATATATCCTATGTTCTATCATAAATAAAAATGGTATTCATAGGACAGTAGAACTGCAGCATACTGGAACACAAGGAACCATTAATAGTAGCCAAGTAACACTCAATGGGTCCAGCATTAATTTATGCACTTTACATTTTTGAAACATTTAATTTAATATTTTTGTGTGTGTTCCAAAATTCATTGTTTATGCACCACACCCAGTGCTACATGCAATATGTGCCCTCGTTAATACCCACCACCAGGCTCACCCAACTCCCTACTCTCCTCCCCTCCCAAACCCTCAGTTGCCCTTGACATTTCTTAATTCATTTCATAATGGGCCTCTAAAAAAGGACTCATATCTGATTTATGGATGAGAAAATTGAGGCACAGAGTGGGTAAGTAACTTAACCAAAGTCACACAGCTAGTAGCTGTTGGAATAAGAATTTGAACATGATCTGGCTCCAGAGTCTCTCGTCTTAATCACTGTTACACTGCCTCTGTCTATTATGTGCATCAGTTTTATCATCTGTAAAATGGATCTGAAAATACACATACTTCCTTCTCAGGTTGTTGTGAGACTCAGATGAATTATTTTATAAAAGTACTTAGAACAGTCCAGGCACAGAGTACACATTCAATGTATATTCACTGTTGTTATTCAAATCAATTAGAGAGGATCAATTTCCTAATATGGACTTATGGCAATGGGCAAATCATTTAAAAAATGAACTTCCTAATGCATTACACATCAAAATTTATTTCTGACGGACTTGAGGGTCAAATATTTTAAAAACAGGAAGAAAACTACAAATGATTTACAAACAAATGAGCAGAATCCATAAAAATATTATGGATATTTTGACAGAATAAAAATGTAAAAGATCCATGGGTCAAAAATACAATAAGCAAACTGAATAGGAGATGAAATTTTATATAATCCGCCAAAAATAAACTCCTCCTAAGAAAAACAAATAGAGGATCTGAACAGGCAATTCAAAAAAGAAATATGCTAATAATGAAAAACATGCAAATTCAGCTTAATTAGTACTCAAATAAGTATACAATGAAACAAAATCAGATAGTATTTTCTACTTACAAATTGACAGTGGTGGAAAAAAAGATAATCTCTGCTGTTGTTAAAGTTGTAAGGAGAGACACATCCCCAAATATTGCTAGTGGACGTCTAAGGTCCTGGAAGAGTTGGTGACGTGCAATCTGGCAATATGTAAGAAAAGACGTAATAGATGCATGCACTTTGCTTCAGCAATATAATTTCAAGGAATTTATTCTTATAAACTAGCCACAAGTCCATGCATAAAATTATGACAGTTTTCTGTATCATGGTGAAAAACTGTATCAACCAAAATATCAGTAATAAGAAAATGCTTAAATTAATTGTGGCATATCCATGTGATGGGACAAGCAATCATTTGAAAATGATGTTGCAGAAAGATAATAAGATCAGGAAGGCTTATGAAAAAGCAGATAGAAAAAAAGCATTACATCATGATTCCATTAAAAAATAATGATATCTGTTCATAAAAATATAAAAGAACATTTTTGAAAGTATTAATAGCAAATATTGCAGAGTGAATCTTTTTATGACTTATGCTTTTCTGTATTTACAAATTTTACACTGAACACATGCAATTTGGCAATCATATATTAAATTAACATATTTCCTTTATTCATTGGTGTTTCAACGTGGTGTTGGGAAAGAAAGCTGGTGGTGTCAATCACATGGAGTTCTGTAGTCAATTAGATCTGGTTTTGAAATCCAGTCCCCTTGTTTGGTAATTTAATTTTATGTTAATTATGTAAGTGTTGGTTCTCTAATGCGTGCTTGGGGATGTGACTATGGAGGCTTACATGGAATTTATGAAGATTAAGTGTTTCAAATATATAATGTGTTTGGGACACAACAAGTGTCCAATGACTGTAACTGCCCTTCCCTCTCTTTTCCCACAATGGTCAGTTTCCCTTGGATATTTACCCTTTGGTTCTTATCTCTTCTGGAGCTGATAGTGAGGTTCCTCTAGAGCTGAGTCCTTTCAGGCCTTGCAGTTGCTGTGCTAAACCTTGAATAACAAGAAGAGTAACAGAGGAAATAGGGAAAAATAAAACAAAATGAAAGAGATTTCAGTAAAATATATATTTTTTAAGATTTTATTTTTCTATTTGTCAGAGAGAGAGAGAGACCACAAGCAGGGGGAGCAGCAGGAAGAAAGAGAGGGAGAAGCAGGCTCCCCGCTAAGCAAGGAGCCTGACATGGGACTCGATCCCAGGACCCTGCAATCACAACCTGAGCCAAAGGCAGACTTTTAACTGACTGAGCCTCCCTGGCATCTGTCAGTATAATAGCTTTAATTATATATGGTGAAAACCACGTAAGGGAGATCTGGATTCAGGAGAACTTTTTTTTTTTTAAACAATGTCAGTTTTAAATTTATTTATTTTTTTCAGCATAACAGTATTCATTGTTTTTGCACAACACCCAGTGCTCCATGCAATACGTGCCCTCCCTATTACCCACCACCTGGTTCCCCCAACCTCCCACCCCCGCCCCTTCAAAACCCTCAGGCTGTTTTTCAGAGTCCATAGTCTCTTATGGTTTGCCTCCCCTTCCAATTTCCCTCAACTTCCTTCTCCTCTCCATCTCCCAATGTCCTCCATGTCATTTGTTATGCTCCACAAATAAGTGAGACCATATGACACTTGACTCTCTCTGCTTGACTTATTTCACTCAGCATAATCACTTCCAGTCCTGCCATGTTGCTACAAAAGTTGGGTATTCATCCTTTCTTTTTTTTTTTTTTTTATAAACATATAATGTATTTTTATCCCCAGGGGTACAGGTCTGTGAATCATCAGGAGAACATTTAAAGATAGTTCTATCTTATTAAGGCATGAACATCAAATGAACAGCACTGTACTTAATAGGAACATCCAAGATTTGGTGCAAAACATAATTTGGAGATAAAGCGAGACATGTGGTATGGAGAGTGATGTGTGCCAGGGCAAGTCACCGTAGGGTGATTTCCAGGAAGAACTCACACTCATACCCAAGGTGGGACTATACCCTATTGAAAACCCAAACACATCAAAGTTTGTATTTACACATTAGGGATTTCCTCTCCAGGGTTCACTTTCAAAGGTTTTCTACACTACTGTTCTCAGAGATCCTCCCAACCCCGATATGATCACTACTTGTGAATTCACTTGATTTCAGGTGCTTATATTCCTTCCTTGGGGAGTTGATACTTAAAGCACTCCACTCTGGGCAGCACTGGTGTGATAAACATTCCAGTCAGGGCCATATTTCAGCTCCACAAGGGCAAGAATGTCTGTTTTGTTCACCAGTATATCCCTATCACAACTGATTTGACTTGAACCAAATTGAATTATTTTGTAGTTAGAGCTCATGCTCTTTATTTTTATTTATTTATTTATTTTTAAAATATTTTATTTATCTATTTGACCGAGAAAGAGACAGCGAGAGAGGGAACAAAAGCAGGGGGAGTGGGAGAGGGAGAAGCAGGCTTCCTGCTGAGCAGAGAACCTGTGTGGGGCTCCATCCCAGGACTTGGATCATGACCTGAGCTGAAGGCAGATGCTTAACAATTGAGCCACCCAGGCACCTCTGATGAACTAATTCTTAAACTGTGTTCCTTAGAACATGAGCTCTTCTGATGCTTCAGAAATGAGTTTTTATGAGCAAATGGAAAACATTCACACCTCCTCTCAAGATTTACAATGCAGGGGCGCCTGGGTGGCTCAGTGGATTAAGCCACTGCCTTCAGCTCAGGTCATGATCTCAGGGTCCTGGGATCGAGCCCCGCACCGGTCCCTCTGCTCCGCGGGGAGCCTGCTTCCTCCTCTCTCTCTGCCTGCCTCTCTGCCTACTTGTGATCTCTCTCTCTGTCAAATAAATAAATAAAATCTTAAAAAAAAAGATTTACAATGCATATTAGCACAACAAAGTTCTGGGATGTCCTATTGTAAAGCAAATAGCTTCAATTTACCTGAAAAATTTCCAACCATTTTTACCATGGAATACAGCCCCCTCACCCCACATAGCACCGTTAAATTGTTTATGACTTATTTTTTAACAATGCTACTTGAAAAAAGCGAATTTCATACTATATTCTTTAAGATAGCCCCATGGAAGAAATAGTGAAAAAAAAAAAAAAAGGAAAAGGCTTATTTCATTATGGATTTACACTTATTAGGTATATGATACTGAGCAATTCAACCATTTATCAGGGTTACCTTCCTACATCTGTATAAGTGGATAGTAACACCCACACTGATAACCCATTTTTTCCTGCAATTTAATATTGATATATATGAATGTTCTTCTCCAAAAGTAACACATTATAGGAATTTCTGTCTCTTACAATTATTTTTAAAAATAAAATCAACCAAAGGAATTACGTCCCTTGAGATGCTCCCTTACCACTTTGAAATTTGCTCCATTCCATCAGCCACTTCAGGAAATTCACTAAAGAGAAGGTTAACTTTCTTGCTGAGACATTGAGTTCCCGCCATTGAAGGTAAATGAGCTCTCTCAGAGAGCTCACTGACTCTTACAGGGTAAAATGGAACGAAGACCCATGAACTTCGAGTTGCAGTATTTCCTGGAGAAGACTGTGGTGTATGATACCTCCATAATGTCCAGATAAAAACCGAGAAGTGTCTTACATGCTAACATTCAGGAGAAGAGACACCATTTAGAAATTTACGATCAAGATGGAGCAGAATGTGAGAGAGGTATCCTTTGGAAGGATGATACAATGGAACAATCCTAATTCAAGTTCTAAATTAGAATCCTGTCTCTTCCTTAATGATAGAAAATGGATTCTGTTACAGCCACTCCAAGTCCAGTCTCGCCTGATTGAGTCAGATTGGTTAGTGTCCTTTATGAAATGTCTTTAAAATTAATGGGTCCCCAAAGAGAAGGAATTTCCCCAGTGGTTTCCCCTTAAACTGAACCCAACTGGAGAAAGAAATTGAGGAAAATTTCCCAAGTTGATCAACTAAGCAAGATTACTGGGCAAGTCTTCTATGTGGTCACTATGGACAATGACACTCTGGGAATTCCATAAGGGGATCCTCGTTCCTTTCCTGTACCCACCAGGGAATGTTCCGATACTGTGTTCTGGACAACGTCCCAGTGAGCATTGTTGAATGCACACGTTCTTTTCAGCCTGAGCTCAAGGTGTGTGTGCGATGCACAAATTCAGCACTAGCCTAGGCATCTGGGGATCTGGAGTTGGGTTCTGGCTCTGCTGTGTGGTAGCTTGACCTTGGGCAAGTACTGAAGCTCTTATGTGGGCTCCTCATCTGGGGTGTCACATATGGTATTCAGGGGACATCAAGGATCATTCTAGTTCTGAAATTCTATGAATAGTGGGTACCTTTATCTTGAGAAGCAGAAAATTTATGAAGGATTTTTCCATAATCATTCCTTCTGATCTTTGGTTTCATTTTCTCTGATCTTACTTGTTTTTGTTTCTTGATCAAGTTTTTTTCTCTGCTGATACTTTTCTAGACATTAAAATTTGTTTTTTTGTTGTTGCTTTTAATACAGTTCTATTTCCAACTCTGCCTTACCATGTTTTTCTTCTTTGTTTCTCCCTTTCCACCTCCCTCCAGACTTCATGGACTTAAAATCTCATACCTTCTCATTATTGCTGCCATTAATTTTTAGCCATGTTCAGCCTTCTTCTTTTATGTCCATTAGCAATAGCAATTTTTTATTCCATATGTTAGAATATTTATTGAATTCTTGCTGTCAGTCAAGCCCTACTTTTAATGCTTGGGATACTTCAGGGTACAAAGCTGACAACAATTTTGTCCTCATAGAGATTGTGTTCTCAGAGGGAGGAAGACAGATCATATGCAATAAATAAGAACGAGCATATTTTATAATGTGTTGGAGGGGTGGGTTCTCTAGAAAAGAAGCAGAGCAGGGAAAGGACAATGGAAGAGAGAGTGGAGGAAAGTAATGTTGTAGACAAGTCGTGTGCAGGGGCTACTTACTCGGTGTTCTGGGAAGGCCTGCAACTCATCTATGACTCATCAACTCATCTAAGAAATGAGGCACCAGCCCGGGGAAGAGAAGGGAAATCTTAGGGCAGAGGCAACTTCACATGAAAAGGTCTTTCCTCAAGCCAAAATAAGCAAATCAAATTAATCCACGATGGTCCAAAAATATCTAGAGCCCATGTGAGTAAAGACAATTTGCCTTTTATATTCATGGCAATGGATGATTAAGTCTTGAATGGGTGGGTAAGTGCTCATGGAGGCTGTCTTCAGACATGTTTTCCATTCTTCTCCTGCACAGATTCATTTATTTGTTTCGATGAGCTCATTCCCATGAACATATTTCACACTCTTGCAACAGTTCTATGTAACAGATTATAAATGTCCCTTCCTTTCCTTCCCTCCCTCCCTCCCTTCCTTCCTTTCTTCCTTTCTTTCCTTTCTTATTCCTTCCTTCCTTTCTTTTGTTTCCTTTCCTTTCCTTTCCTCTCCTTTGCCTTTCTTCCTTTTTCCATCCCTCCCCTCCCCTCCCCTTCCCTTCCCTTTCTTTCTAAAAAGATTTATTCATTTATTTTAAAGAGAGAGAGAGTGTGCACATGAGCATGAGCCTGAAAGGAGGGCAGAGGGAGAGGGAGAGAGACAATCCTCAAGTAGACTTCTCACTGAGTGTGGAGCCTGACCTGGCCTTAATCCTAGGACCCTGAGTTCATGACCTGAGCTGAAATCAGGAGCCACCCAGGTGCCCCTAAATGTTTTCTTTTTTAAATGTCATGTTCACTCTTACACTTTTTGTGACTACTCAGTAGTATTGATGTTCCATAATTTATTAAATTCTTCTCTAATACTGGACATTTAATATATTTTAATTTTTATTTTTTACTACTTTAGATAAATATATCATTAATTCAGGGGATCTCATTCCTTTAGTCATCCTATACACATTCTTATTGTCCCTATACTCAATTTATACAGATATTTTCATATGATTTAGAAGGTAATTATGATGTATAAAACACTTCACATTTCTTAGTAGGATAAATTTCATGTTGTGTTCTTACCATAATAAATTTTGTTAGAACCACAATAATATTTTTGAAGTGCAACAAGAGTCTTTTTAAAATAATCAGGAAAAGTTCTATAGAAATCAGCTATGAAAAGTTCATGCATTATATTTGCCACCAATTAGATGGTAAGCTAAGTATCTCAAATATGATAAATATAATATCAGTGATTTTATAGACTTCCTTTGCCTTTCCTTGATAAAGTCCCAGTTCTTGGAGTCCCGTAGAATCAGCCACGATGAGTTCATTACTGCATGATCAAGCACACTCCACAGTAACTGCACTGACAAACTGGTCCAAGCTTAGTATCATGGAATCTGCTGTGGTCTATGGCTCCAGTGTAGGGGTAAGAGCTAATAACACTGCTAATAATTTCTGAATGATTAACCTGTGCCAGGCAATTGTAGTCATTTTACATATATAAAATTTTCAAATATGTTAAAACCATGGTATCAAGTGAGATTACTTTAAGACTGAGCCCTGGGGGGCACTAACATTTGGGTGTCAGGACAATAAAGAGAATCCAGGCAAGGAAAGTGAGCAGGATGGAAATAAGGACAGGGAGGTTTAATGACATGTCATCCACGTGTTGATCATTGTGAATTTATGATGGTACCAACCACCTGTCTTCTGATCTAGATATCCAAGATATATTTCAGATGCAACATAGCCAAAACACAATTCTTGATTTTCTACATGAAATTTTATTTTCCCTTAGGATTTTCAATTTTGGTAAGTGGCACCTCATTATTCCACATTTATAGATCAAAAGAATTTGGAGTCATACTCCACTCCCCTCTTCCACTCACACCCCACGTCCAGTCTGTATGAAATTATACTGGTTTTACCTTCAAAAGACATCCAAAATATGATCACTTGTCTACATTGCTAATAGATGCCTAACAAGATTCTGATCCTCTCCTCTTCCCTCTAAAATAGTGGATTTTCTACTCTGCACACAGAGGGATTCACTTAAAATATAAGCCTGATAATGCCCTACTGTGCTCAGATTTGTTTGGGGGCCTTGCACCTTACTTAGGGTGAAATGGAAGTTTTTATTATGGTCTATAAATTGACTCTGTGTAATTTCTTATCTTATCTCGTGCCATATTTTATCTTATCTCCTACCATACCACCCTCTGCTGCTCTCTGTTTCACTCCATATCTCAGGTAACACAGCCTCCTTGCTATTTGTTTCACTGGGCTCTGGGCACTGAGCACTTACTGCTCTGGGGAAAGCACTAGACCATCTTTGATTAAATGTGTGGCCTCAGAAGCTGTATTGCCTGGGTTTGATCCTGGGCTATGCCTCTTACCATTGTTTTTTTTTTTTCCTTCTTGAAACCTCGGATAGTAATTTAAACTTTCTGTGCGTTAGTTTCCTTATCTGAGAATTGGGGATAATAATGGTATTCCTCTCCTAAGGTTTTGGAAAGGATAAATGAACCAAACCATGTAAGTGATCATGTAGGGTTCATCACCATTATCACCATCATCATCATCACTATCGTCCTCCTCCTCCATGATAAAATGAAGCAAAAACGAAGAACTAAGATTTGATTGCATAGCTGCAAGACATCGGTAGCTTCCACTTTATTTCTTTTATTATTTTAAAGATTTTATTCCCTTGAGAGAGAGAGCACAGTGGGAGAGGGAGAAGCAGACCCCTTCCCTGAGCAGGGAGCCCAGTGCAGGGCTTGACCCCAGGACCCGGGGATCATGACCTGAGCCAAAGGGAGATGCTTATTAGACAGGGCCACCCAAGCACCCCTGTAGCTTCTACTTTCAATCTCTGGATCCACACACCATATTTAGAAGCTGGGGTGGGACTCCTGAATGGTGAAACACCATGTGGAGAGAGAGTAAGGTGCAACCAACACCCAAAATATCAATGATGTGAATGAAGTCCTCTTAGGTAATTCAGCCCCAGGCAAATTCCCAGCTGAATGCAACTATTGGTGACCCTAGCAAACACAGAACATGAGAACCATTCTGTTGAGCCCAGGGAAGCCATACCACATAATTGTGAAAACTAATAAGTAGTTATTCTTTCAAACAACTAGACTTTGGGGCAGTTTGCTTTATATCACTAATTAACTGATACTTTAGGTCAGTGGCATGAAAATCCAATTTGCCTATAGGTCCCAAAGCTTTAGTCTTTACTAACAACTATAAGATTTCTCTGCTTCGTGTTTACAGGAAACTTAACGTAGCTTTTTTCTTTATTTTAATAGTTTGATTATTTATTTATTTATTTACTTATGAGAAAGAACACATGGGCAAGCAGGGGAAGGGCAGAGTGAGAGAGAGAGAGAGAGAGAGAGAGATCTCAAGCCAATTCCCTGCTGAGTATGGAGGCTGATGTGTGTCTTGATCTTAGAACCCTGAGATCATGACCTGAGCAAAAAACAAGAGTTGGATGCTACTGTTTAAGCACCCCCTCCCAGTCTACAGTATTCTGTTATAGTGGTCTTAAGGGACTACAATATATGTATTCTGTTAAACATTTCTATAGGTTTAGGTAGAATGGGAAAGGTTTCCTTTAAAATCATTACACTTATTACTACTATAAAAATTACAAATTAAAATACAATTTCCCAATCTCAAAGTATCTTAAATGGTTTAAATTTTTGGCAAATCTCAAAAAGAAGGAATTCTCTGAGGAAAATTTACCTTTCATTGTTATGCTAATCCCCCTCAAGGCTGAAAGTGGTGTAGAACTAAAATGAACTCTACTTGAGGAGCTCAGCTGAACATTTCAAGGGAGCATAGAGAAGATGTTGGGGGAACCACTTGTAACATTACCTGTGAAAATATTCTCTCCAATTCTTTTCCTTTATTTTACCTCTGTATACCCCAAATAATGGCAGTAGCAATAGTGGCAATAGTAAGACAATAATAATTGATATCATGTTTATAAGGCTTATTGTAAAACCTGTATTAATTCATTTGATCCTTGAATGATAGGATTTTTTGTAATCTCCATTTGATTGAAAATAAAGTCAAGGCACAGAAGGTTTAAGTGATTATTTTTTCCTTGTCACACAAGTAGAAAGAGGCAATCTAGGGCCTGTTCTGTTCCATAAACCTTTTTCATTGCCTATCTGTAAACTTGTCTGATAACCAGCGCTTTAATTATATAACTAATTAGGGATTATTGACTGTACAATATCACTGATAAATGAATTTGTTACTGAGATGTCAGTTACTACCTAAAATGTTAGATGATATAGAGAATATTGAAAAACCCCATACAGCTGACAGGATAACAAAATATTTTTAGAAAAACAGGAATTCATAAGGCAAATGAGGATGGAAATTACTTTTACTCTTTCTGGAAAATAGAGCTTCGTTGGAGGACATGCATTGGGGGCAGGGGGTATGAGCAATATTCTTTCATACATTAGTTGTTTAACCCATACTCTATTATGCGGAAATTGGATTATTAACACATCATCATTTCTACACAATATACAAGAAACAATTATGGAGCATCTGGGTAGTCTCAGTCATTTAAGCAGCTGCCTTTGGTTCAGGTCATGCTCCAAGGTTCCTGAGATTGAGCCCCACATTGGGCCCACTGTTCAGCGGGGAGCCTGGTTCTCCCCTTCCCTCTGTCTGCTATTCCTTCTGCTTGTGCTCCCTCTCTTTCTCTCTGTCAAATAAATAAATAAAATCTTAAAAAAAAAGAAATAAACAATCTTTTTCTGGTTATGCTTTGTTTTCCCTAACTCTCAAGATCCTTTTCTTGCCTGTCTTCTCCAAAAGGTTAATTTCTGGGAACTGAAACATTCAGTTTACTCTTTCCTCTTGCTTTCAGTTGGGTTTGGCCCATGGGAGACGGGCAAGCGTTCATGGGGTACAAGCAGAGAGAGTTTGGGGTATTTATCTCCCTGGTCTCTCCTTGCATGGCTGTATTTCTGTCAACTGTTGCTTCTTCCCTCTAAAGCCACAGTTCCTACCTAGTGTTTTCTCTCAGTAAACTTGGCTCCTACAGGTCTCTGGTCCTACTCTACCCTTATGTCTGTGAGGTCTAGGGATGATCATGGCTTCCTGCTACTGCTTGGATGAAAGTATGATGCCACACATACATACTGGTTTCTTTACTTGTACTTCTATATACAATCTTTGTATATATATTTTTTTCAGTCAAAATTTATTGAATGAGCCATCTCTTTCCAGCTGGTAGCCAGAGATGCAATGTTATACTTGTTACTTTCTATTGTTATGCTCATTTGTTAATTTCTTTTCTAGAAGAGAATTACTGAGTGAAATACAGGCATTTTTAAAAGATTTTTAAAAATTTATTTATTTATTTGACAGATAGTGATCAGAAGTAGGCAGAGAGGCAGGCAGAGAGAGAGAGAGAGAGAGAAGAGGAGGAAGTAGGCTCCCTGCTGAGCAGAGAGCCTGATGTGGGGCTTGATCCCAGGATCCTGGGATCATGACCTGAGCCGAAGGCAGTGACTTTAACCCACTGAACCACCCAGGCACCCCTAGTAGAAGCATTTTAAAGGTCTCCAGCACACATAGCTAAATGGTGTCCAGATAATTTATACCATTTTAAAAAGATTATTTTTAACATTATCCGGGAGAAATCCCAGTTGCATGGAGATTTGCATGAGCTGGAATCAAACCCTTGCCTGAAGGTTGTAGACTTCCCTAGTTGTTACAGGAGAGGCAATTCCTGGTAAGAATTTTCCCCAGGGTCCCCTTCATTTCACTGTTCCTCAAGGTGTAGATAAGTGGGTTGAGCAGTGGGGTTCCCAATGTGTACACCAGTGAGATGAACTGATCTTGCTTGGGGTAGTAGCTGGAGCTGGGGCGCAGGTACACAAAGGCACAACAGCCATACTGCAGCAGGACCACAGAGAGGTGGGAGGAGCAGGTGGAGAAGGCCCGGTGACGCCCAGCTGCTGAGTGGATCTTGAGCACGGCAGCCACAATGAAGACATAGGAGGTAGCAATGAAGAAGAAAGGCACGGCAATGGCCAGTGTGGCTGCCACCAGCACTGAGTGCTCATGGATGTGGCTGTTGGCACAAACAAGACGCATCACTGGTGGAATATCACAAATGAAGTGCTCGATACTCCGAGCCCGGCAGAATGGCAGAGAGAAGATGAAGGCCACCAGTTGTGTGGACAGGAACAAGCCGATGCCCACAGAGGCCATGACCAAGCGGGCACAGAGAGTTAAAGTCATGGTGAGAGGGTACTGTAAGGGGTGGCAGATGGCAACATACCTGTCATAGGCCATGGTGGCCAAGAGGAAGCAATCAGCACTGCCAAGCCCAATGAGGAAGATCATCTGAATGGCACAGCCCAGGAGGGTGATGGTCTTCTCTGACTGTAGGATGTTGGCCAGGATGTGGGGCACCACCACCGCAGTGTAACATAATTCTACTCCTGAGAGGCTGCCCAAGAAATAGTACATGGGTGTGTGTAGGCGGGCTTCTGTCTGGGTGGCCACTATAATTAAGACATTCCCAGTGATGATCAAGGTATAAATGAAGCTGACTCCAAGGAAGGACAAAACACAGAGCTCTGGTTGGGAGGGATAGGCCAGGAACACAAATTCCATCAACAGTGAACGATTTCCCCAGATCATTGAGCTAACAGAGTGTCTCTGCCGAGAAATACAAAGACAGAAGGAAAAATTGGACCAACACCATATTAGTTCACACTCTGAGCCAAGATCTAATCTAATCAGGTCTGGAGTTAGAACCTTAGGATTATTAGACCCAAGTCTCTCTTTTTCCTCCTCTTAATCAAGTCTCTTCACACAACTATCTACAACTTAATTTCTCAGTGCCATGAGTTGGTTTAAATTGTGTAAGAATTTTTTGAGAAAACGAGGCAGAGTATATCTTTCAAAATGATTTTTAGAGGAAGTAGAATGAAAATTAATTCTTTCGTAAGAAAGTGTCAAGGAATTCTTGAAAGCAGGGGTCATTAAGGTGACCGCAGGAAGCTATTCTTTCATTCACTCAGTCATTCATACATTCATTCACAAACAATGACTCCTGAGGTATTGACTCACATATATATGAATGTAACACTGAAAAGTTAGTCATATGAGGGAAAATGAGGAAAGAAAACAATGCCCATGGAGAATGAACTCACAGAGGTCTTTGATCAACAGTATCAGGGATGAACCTCAGAAAACAAAGCCCTTCCTCTCCTGGTTCCTCTATCCATACCTATTCAGGAGAAGGCTAGGACTTTAAGGAAACAGAGGGTTTTATCGTAGAGCTCTTCCTGGCTTGTGGTGGTATGGGGAAATATGTGATCATAAGCTGTTGAAGATCTAAGTATCCTTCCCCTGAGTTTGGGGATGAATAGGAAAGACAACCAGTCTCCAACTATTTTTCTTCTCTTCTAAGGAACTAAAGGGGAATCCAGCTTCCTGGATTTCTTGCTTCCTTGAAAACCTTGGGATGAACAGACACAACTTTCAAAGGGCATCCATCCACTGTTTTCCCAAGATAACTCATATTCAAGAAAGAAAAGAGGGGCTATGTGATCTTGTTTCAGTTTTCCCAATTTCAACATTATTTATGAAAAACTTTAAAGAAAAATCTTAATCCAGAAGCACCTCTCCAGGACAAATCATCCATATAGACCCACTCTGTGTCACAAACCTTCAGAGGACCTAGGGCATGAATGCCTCTTCATTCTCTTTTCCTTGTCTGAACTTCAGTCATGCTCCAAATGATTTCTGATATCATATGTCATATTCAACATTTTATTAAAACATGAAGAGCAGAGGCAGTACATCAGTGTGTGGGATCAGTTTTGGAATTAAATGATAGGGTCTGCATAATCCCAAATCCTGGCTCTGTGATGCTAGGCAAGATATAATTTCTCAGAGTCCTAGGTTCTTTATTTGAGAAATGGGGATAATAATTAAAGTTAGTTCTGAAGGTTGTTTGGTTTAAAAGAGATCATTATGTAAATTATCTACTGCAATGCATAGGCCATAGCAAGAGCAACCTAATAACAGATCATCATTATTTTTTAAAAATTTAAATTCAATTAGCCAACATACAGTACATCATTGGTTTCTGTGTAGTGTTCAAGGATTCATCAGTTTCGTATAAGACCAGTGCTCATCACATCACATCCCCTCCTTAATGCCCATCACCCAGTTATCCCATCCTCCCACCCACCTTCCCTTCTACAATCCTGTTTGTTTCCCAGAGTCAAGAGTCTCTCATGTTTTGTCTCCTTCTCTGATTTCCTCCTATTCATTTTTCCCTCCCTTCCCTCATGGTCACTATTATTCATAAGTTCAAGGAAAGCCAGTTTCCTTAGCTCCATTTTCATCAACCATACCACCAAGCCTAACGTACACATTGTAGACATTCACTACATATATGCTGTGTAGATAAATATACTATGAAAAGCATGTCATTACACTTTTGTCATTTTCTCTTTCACTTTTGAGATGATTTCATGATCCAATCACCTATTTAAGAACCCTCATGGAAAACTTGGTAACCAAAATTAGGGCTGCATTGAGGAAAACATCCTGCCACTCAGGAACATAACATGTAGAAGGCTACAACAAACACATTTAGGGCCAGTTTTCCACTTTTATTTGATAGAGGACTTTGGAATCTGTGTGCAAATGACAACTTTGGAGAATTTTATGATAGCCGTACTTCTGTCATTTTAATGGTGCTCTCCAGGATCTATAATAATATATTTATTATTGTCTATTAATATAATAGATATAATACTAATATCTAATATTAGTATTAGACTAATTTTATATTTCTATTAATAGATATAATAAATTTATAATAGCATTATCTACAGGTCATGAATTCTTAGTGCTGGAGAGGACCTCAGAAATTGCCTGGTTCAGTCTTCTGTCAGATACTCAAATCTTCCATACAATATCTGAACATCAGGTCACCTTCAAAGCCTAGAGAATGCCATTCTCCTGAATTGCTTGCTTCATTGTTGGATGGTCTCATTGCCTAAAAGATTTTTCTGATGGTGACTGAAACCTGCCTCTGTAACTTCTTCATTTCATTCTGTTCTATCCCAGTGGGCCATTTCTCCATGAAACACTTCAGTAGTAAGAGCTCTTATTACATAGCCCTAAACTGTCTTCCCAATTTCCTTTTGGTATTCCTTGAATGACATGTTTTTGATATGTCTCACGATTTTAACCCTGGAAATGCTCTCATTTTAAATAACTTAATTAAAAGTTTACTGCATGGGACAGATGACAGAGATGGCCGAGTTTAAAAAGATCTGGACATCTCCTATCAGTCCATTGGCTAATTCATCAGTCTAACCAAAATTAGATTAATTCACTTGTTGTTTGCGTTTGTTTGTTTGATAGTCTCCTTAGCTTGAATGCTAAAACTCTTAACTATTTTTTTTAATATTTAGAGAAGAACATGATCAGCACTGTGTTTTTAAAATTTAGATTCAATTAGCCAACATATAGTAGATCATTAGTTGCAGATGCAGTGCTCAATAATTTATCAGTCGTGTATACATCATAATTCCTTTAACATTGGTTCATTACTCTAGTCTGTTGAGGTTGACCTTTTTAAAAATCTTCAATTTGTGGCTCTACATCTGAACTATCCTTTCTGAAATACCTCACCTTTATATTGTATGGGTTAAGTGCTAACCCCCACATACAATGGTGATCAAAATGGCAGAGTTGAGCCAAGCAGATGTATATCCTAAAGAGGGACAGATAAAGAATCTGTTGTATTTATGTTTGTATATATGATGTATAACCTACTATATATACTTTATATGTATTTCATTATATTTATGTGAATAAACTCTAAGTGTGAAAGGAGAAGCGTGTTATAAGATTGTGCCCCATGTGGCTCTGGCATAGTTGGTAATTAGGGATTCTGAAATGACTTCTTAAAGGAAGTCATCTTTAAACTTTGATCTGAAACACAGGCATTAGCTGGGAGAAGAGAGATAGGCAGAGTAATGGGGTCCACATTCTGGAGAAATGAAACAGTGGATTTTATGGTTGGAAGCGAGTGAAACTTATTATATCCACATATCATCACCTTGTTTTCCAAGTTGTTATTAAAATATGGGCATAGAACAGAGGCAAGGTAAGAGCTCTTCAGTGTCAGCCCCAGAAATCTGCCCAGGCTGGCATCTGTTCATGAATCCACAGCCGCCTCAGTGTCTCCAAGTCACATCCCACATCATCTCTGCATCTTCCTTCCTATCTCTCCAGCCAGGCCAGCCCCACGTGGTCAAAGTGTCATGGGAAACCTTGTCCGTGTGCATTCTGGAAATACAAGGAGTTTATACCGGAGTGGCTCTCAAATTATTGAGTTAGAAGATTGCATAAAATAAGGAGGTTACAACTTTTGTATCAACATGGATGGGACTGGAAAAGATTATGCTGAGTGAAATAAGTCAAGCAGAGAGAGTCAAGTATCATATGGTTTCACTTATTTGTGGAGCATAACAAATAACATGGAGGACATGGTTAGATGGAGAGGAGAAGGGAGTTGAGGGAATTTGGAAGGGGAGATGAACCATGAGAGAATATAGACTCTGAAAAACAATCTGAGGGTTTTGAAGGGGCGGGGGTGGAAGGTTGGGGGAGCCAGGTGGTGGGTATTATGGAGGGCACATATGGCATGCAGCACTGGGTGTGGTGCATAAACAATGAATTCTGCTACACTGAAAAGAAATTAATAAAAAAAAATAAGGATGTTAGCAGATTTGGCAATACCAGACCGAGAATATCGATCTATTATTAATATCAATGTCACTGGGGCAGATTAACTCACATTAATATCTCTTTCCACATATTTAGAAGATGTAAATAATAATATTCAGCTAATGAAGCTGTGATGAAATTAACTGGGATAAAGTATTTAGAACACTTGGTTTGATGTGTGAAACCTACTAAATTGCATAATAAATGTTAATTCTTCTCTCCTTTCTTTGAATCTATAAAGGGATGATATTAATAATACCTTCTTCGTAGCAGAGGATTAAATGAAGCACCTTACAGGAAAAGGGTTTTTATTAGTCCTTAAACCTTATCCAAATTTATATTAGCCATCCCTTCAATATTATTTAGGCTAAGATTAGTTATTATTGTTTTAATCAGAAGAACAAGCCTTCCAAGGATTCAGAGAAATGCTGAATACTGTGGGCTGAATGAACTTTTTCTAATATCCTAGAGTCTCTACTTGTAAAGCCATTCCTGGCTTTTCTAGCCTGGTGTCAGTGAGTGCCTGGTATGTTGTGATTCTAGAAGAAAGGATCAAAAGACTTCCTCTTACCTTTACCATGAGAAGGGAAAGGGGAGTGTGGAGCCAGTCTCCTCCGTTATGTTCATTAGGGATAGAAACCAGCCGATTAGGTCTGACTGCTCTGGTGGAGAGGGAGAGGAGGACCATGAGCCTGGAGAGGATGCCTGGGATAGAGGCTTTAGTAACCTTCCCCACAAAGGCTATGGCAAGAGTAAATTGCTCTGCTATCTTACCCATAAGATCCATCTCCCAGGAGGGTAGTTGGATGGTTGTTGGATCTCCCCTGTTACCAAATAACGAGTCCAAACTAAACCTATCCTTGCACTTGGGATCTTTTGTCAATGGGAGATCTGAGGTATTCTTGTCAAATTCTTGTCAAAGTGAAGACCAGTATTAAACCCTTAATCAACATTCTCAGCATCCCATGTAATTTCCTAAGAAATAGCAGGCTCACTAATGAAGGTCATTTATCCCTCCTTCTTTGAGTCTTACCAGACTGTCATAGCTGGGCCAGCCCAAGTCCCAAATTATTATTGCCCTGGGGAACAAAGACTGTATTTTATATTTCATATAAAAAAGGGGGATTTGGTAACCTTCGTTGTATATAAAAGGATGAATTCAGGGGGACACTGGGGAGACATTTAACTTTCCTATTATTTTTTAAGTAATTTCCTTAAGGTGATCTTCCAGGATTTGAAGAAACCATATGTTTTCACTCAATGTACTGTACAGATATTATAGGTTTGATTATATCCCTGCTTGGATATACTTTGCCATCTTAAACTTGCAAAATTTTAATATCTTTGCCCTTATTGCATTTCTCTTTCCCTTGTCTCCATTAGTCTGTTAGATCTTTCACAATGGAAGATACACTGGATATATTCTTTTTGGTAGCTGACAATTACAGACCTAGGGTTCACTCATTTAGAGTTTGGTTCATCATTGATTGACTGATTCAACTAGTATTTATGGAATGGGGTGTGCTCATCATGTCTAAGTCTGGTCCCAAAGAAGGATAAGCCAAACAAGATTCCTGCGTTCATGGAGCTTCCATTGTTGCTAGTGAAACAGACAATAAACACAGTAAATAAGTCAGTTGGATATTATGAGAGAGTGATGAGTCCTATGAAGAAAATAGAACAAGTTAAAGGGATAGTTAGTGATTAGAGGAGGAAGGCTATCAAAAGCCTCTTCTCTGAGGGGGCGACATTTGACCTGAAACGTCAATGAGGAGAATAAGTTAGCCATGAAATTTGGGAGAAAAGCAATTCCAACAGAGGGAAGGCAATGGAAGAAAAGAACCCCAAGCTGGGGGGAAAAAAAGAACAACTTAGCATGCCTAAAATAAAAAATGCTGAAATTTAAGCATATCCAAGCATGAGGATATTGGAAATCCTATCATTCAGAGGCCTTCATTAAGAATATGAGATGCAGAGAAGTGACCTGATTTGCATAGCATCCAGCAAGTCAGTGGCAAAAATAGGACTAACTTGGTTCTTTGGATTTCCTCTAATAATATCGACTGACTATTGAGCTTGAAAACCCAGTGGCTCTTCAGGATCCCCAGGGAAGTGAGTACAGAATAAGGATCTATTTTTTAAGAGAATGTCACATTGCTTTCAATGACTCTTTAGAGCAAAGATTTAATTTTTTCTAAAGATTAAAACTAATCAGACTGAGAATTTTTTGAAATTCAAAATATTTCTAAGACCTAGATAACTGTATTATTTTGAAGTAATAGTTTATGAGTTTCTAGCAAATGAAATGCTGTTAAAAGGATTTCCTTACAGTTTTCTAATATAGAAACATAAATAATAGCAGTGAGATTTGAAGTTATATTCGACTCTTTTTTTGGTCATTTCCTGGGCCTTAATAGTCAATTTTATGTCTTAACTTGGCTAGGCCACAGTTCCTAAGTATTTGGGCAAACACCAATTCTGGATGTTACTTGGGAAGGTTTTTTTTTTTTTTTTTAGTTGAGATTAACAATTAAATCAGGAGGTTTGAGTAATGCAGACTACCAACCATTATGTGGGTGGGCCTCATTTAATTAGTTGAAAGCCTTAAGAGAAAAAGAAAAACCCCGAGGTTCCTGGAGGAAGAGGGAATTCTGCCTCTAGACAGACTTCCCATTCAAACTGCTGTATCAATGCTTCCCTGGGTTTTCAGCCTGCTGTCCTACATGCAGATTTTGGACTTACCAGCCCAAAATTGCATGAGCCAATTCCATAAAATAAATTTTTCTTTTTGTCCCTCTCTCTATATATATACAACCTATTGATTCTGCTTCTTGGAGAACCCTGATTAATACAGCTTTGATACCAAGAGGAACAGAATATTAAGGATGAGTTTTCTGAATTGGTTCTGGGATTTGTGGAATTGGTTCTCCAATCTGACTGGGTTTATTTATTTATATTTTTATTGGATTTATTTATTAATTTATTTTACTGTAATAAAAAAATTTTTTTTTTAATGTAGTCTACTGGGTGCCTGGGTGGCTCAGTGGGTTGGGCTTCTGCTTTGGCTCAGGTCATGGTCTCAGGGTTCTGGGATCAAGTCCTGCATTGGGCTTTCTGCTCAGTGGGGAGCCTGCTTCCCCTCTATCTCTGCCTGTCTCTCTGCCTACTTGTGATCTCCCTCTCTGTCAAATAAATAAATAAAATAGTTGAAAAAAAATGTAGTGTTCCATGATTCATTGTTTCCATGTATAATACCCATTACTCCATGTCATATGTACCCTCCTTAATACCCATCATCTGACTACCCCATCCACTCACCACTCCCCACCTCTAAAACTCTGTTTCCTGGAGTCCATAGTTTCTCATGGTTCATCTCCCCTTCTGATTTCAGCACCCCTTCATTTTTCTCTTCTTTCTCTTAATGTCCTTCATGCTTTTCCTTCTGTTCCACAAATATGTGGAACCATATGACAATTGTCTTTCTCTTCTTGACTTATTTCACTCGCATAATCCCTTCCAGTTCTTTCTCTGTTGATGCAATTGTTGGGTATTCATCCTTTCTGATGGCTGAGTAATATTCCATTGTATATATTTACCACATCTTCTTTACCCATTCATCAGTGAAGAGTATCTCTGCTCCTTGAACCATTTGGCTATTGTGGACATTGCTGCTATGAACATTGGGGTACATATGGCCCTTCTTTCACTACATCTGTATCGTTGGGGGTAGATAGCCAGTAGTGCAATTTCTGGGTCAAATTTTAATTTTAATTTTTTGGCGAACCTCCACAGTGTTTTCCAAAGTGCATTCCAAAATGCACCAACTTGCATTCCCACCAACAATTTAAGAGGGTTCCCCTTTGTCCACAGCCTCTCCAACATTTGTTGTTTCTTGCCTTGTCAATTTTGCCATTTTAACTGATATAAGGTGTTATCTCAGTGTCGTTGTGATTTGAATTTTCCTAATGGCTAATGATGTTGAACATTTTTTCAGGTGTCTGTTAGCCATCTGTAAGGCTTTTTTTGGAGAAGTGTCTGTTCATGTCTTTTGCCCATTTTTTAATTTGATTATCTGCTTTTTGGGTGTTGAGTTTGAGGAGTTCTTTATAGATCTTTGGTATCAGCCCTTTATCTGTAGTGTCATTTGCCAATATCTTCTCCAATTCCTTGGTTTGTCTCTTTGTTTTGTTGACTGTTTCCTTTGTTGTGCAGATGCTTTTGATCTAAATGAAGTCCCAAAAGTTCATTTTCACTTTTGTTTCCCTTGCTTTTGCAGATGTATTTTGAAAGAAGTTTTTGTGGCCAATGTTGAAAAGGTTACTGCCTATTTAAGGGTACTAATGACTCCACTTCTATGTAAAGAGAACACTGAGGGTCTGTGGTGTGATGCAGCAATAGAGATGCAAAATATCACCACAGGATACAACTAAATCAGTATTTTATATTGGCCAGGATTTGGGTGACCATGCATATGATATCTTCAAATATTTTTGTCTAAGTGATAAATATAGTAAGATGGGCTGGTGAAGATATATTTATTTATTTGACACAGAAAGAGAGGCAGTGCAAACAGCAGGAGTGGCAGGCAGAGGGTAAGGGAGAAGCAGGCTCCCTGCTGAGCAGGAGGCCCCATGTGGGGCTCAATCCCAGGATACTAGGACCGTGGCCTGAGCTGAAGGCAGATGATTAACTGACTGAGCCACCCAGGCACCCAGTTTTTTCCATGACACTTGATGCCCCACTCTTGTTTTCCAAACCTAGTGATCTTATGTTGGAAATCTGGCAGTTTACTTTCAACATATGTGAATTTTCAGAGCAAACTGACTCTGCTCCACCTTTCCTGATCTACTCCCATGTTCCTAGATTGAAATGTGGGAACATAGACTAGACCCACGCACAGGGACCTTATAACATGTGAAAGAGGCTTAATGAAGGAAACAGGCACATTGACCAGGCAGTTCCTTGTCACACTTTAAGAGACACACAAGAAGAAGGCCTATGAGGTGAAATGTCCTTATGAACATTCTTCGAGGACTCAATGAATACCATTGCTCCTCAAGAGGAGGCTTCAAGGATAATGATGTTTCTTCAGAGGAAATGTAGACTTTTAATTTGTGGCTAAGTGAACAGTAGCCTATGGTATCCTTGTCCAGTTTTCAGCGTTTTCATTTCAAAGAACTTTAAAAAAATGAAAATGAACTGTAGCAAAAAATATGTGTTAAGAACAGATTCATGAAACTCTAAACTTTGGAGAATAGACCACATATTGGGTCACAAAGCAGGACTCAACTGATACCAGGGTACTGGGCTCGAGCCCCGCATCGGGCTCTCTGCTCAGTGGGGAGCCTGCTTCCTCCTCTCTCTCTCTGCCTGCTTCTCTGCCTACTTGTGATCTCTGTCTGTCAAATAAATAAGTGAAATTAAAAAAAAAAAGAATGCTTGGATCAACCAGGAGATCAAAGAAGAACTTAAACAATTCATGGAAACCAATGAGAATGAAGACACTTCTGTCTAAAACCTATGGGATACAGCAAAGGCGGTTCTAAGGGGGAAATACATAGCCATCCAAACCTCCCTCAAAAAAATTGAAAAATCCAGAATACACCAGCTGTCTCTACATCTTAAAGAACTGGAGAATCAACAACAAATCAAACCAACTCCACACGCAAGAAGGGAAATAATCAAGATTAGAGCAGAGATCAATGAGGTAGAAAACAGAGAATACAGTAGAATGTATCAATGAAACTAGAAGCTGGTTTTTTGAAAGAACGAATAAGATCAATAAACCATTGGCCACACTAATTCAAATGAAAAGAGAAAGCCCAAATTAATAAAATTATGAATGAAAAGGGAGAGGTCACAACTAACACCAAGGAAATAGAAACAATCATCAGAAATTATTACCAACAGTTATATGCCAATAAGCTAAGCGACCTAGATGAAATGGATGCATTCCTGGAAAACTACAAACTCCCAAAATTGAACCAGGAAGAAATTGACAACCTGAATAGACCAATATCTAGTAACAAGATTGAAGCAGTGATCAAAAACCTCCCAAAAACAAGAGCCCAGGACCTGACGGATTCCCTGGGGAATTCTACCAAACTTTCAAAGAAGAAATAACACTAATTCTCCTGAAGCTGTTCCAAAAAATTGAAGCAGAAGGACAACTTCCAGACTCTTTTTATGAAGCCAGCATTACCCTGATCCCCAAACCAGGCAAAGACCCTACCAAAAAGGAGAATTTCAGACCAATATCACTGATGAATATGGATGCAAAGATTCTCAACAAGATCCTAGCAAACAGGATCCAGCAGCACATTAAAAAGATTATCCACTATCACCAGGTGGGATTCATCCCTGGGTTGCAAGGTTGGTTCAACATTCGCAAATCAATCAATGTGATAGAACAAATCAATAAGAGAAGAGAGAAGAACCACATGGTCCTCTCAATTGATGCGGAAAAAGCATTTGACAAAATCCATCATCCGTTCCTGATGAAAACGCTTCAAAGTATAGGGATAGAGGGAATATTCCTGAACTTCATAAAATCTATCTATGAAAGACCACAGCAAATATCAGACTTCCCATTGAGATCAGGAACATGACAAGGATGCCCACTCTCGCCACTCTTGTTCAACATAGTATTAGAAGTCCTAGCAAAGGCAATCGGACAACAAAGAGAAATAAAGAAATAAAGAGAAATAAAGGTATCCAAATTGGCAAGGAAGAAGTCAAACTCTCTCTCTTCGCAGATGACATGATTCTTTATATGGAAAACCCCAAAGACTCCACCCCCAAACTACTAGAACTCATACAGCAATTCAGTAACATGGCAGGACACAAAGTCACAAAGTCAATGTACAGAAATCAGTGGCTTTCTTAGACACTAACAATGAAAATACAGAAAGGGAAATTAGAGAATCGATTCCATTTACTATAACATCAAGAACCATAAGATACCTGGGAATAAACCTAACCAAAGAGGTAAAGGACCTGTCCTCGAGGAACTACAGAACACTCATGAAAGAAATTGAAGAAGACACAAAAAGATGGAAGACTGTTCCATGCTCTTGGATTGGAAGAATAAACATTGTTAAAATGTCTATACTGCCTAGAGCAATCTATACTTTTAATGCCATTCCGATCAAAATTCCTCCGGTATTTTTCAAAGAGCTGGAGCAAATAATCCTAAAATTTGTATGGAATCAGAAGAGACCCCGAATTGCCAAGGAAATGTTGAAAAACAAAAATAAAACTGGCGGCATCACGTTACCCGATTTCAAGCTTTACTACAAAGCTGTGATCACCAAGACAGCGTGGTACTGGCATAACAACAGACACATAGACCAGTGGAACAGAGTGGAGAGCCCAGATATGGACCCTCAACTCTATGGTCAAATAATCTTTGACAAAACAGGAAAAAATATACAGTGGAAAAAAGACAGTCTCTTCAATAAATGGTGCTGGGAAAACTGGACAGTGATATGTAGAAGAATGAAACTCGACCATTCTCTTACACCATACACAAAGATAAACTCGAAATGGATAAAAGATCTCAACGTGAGACAGGAATCCATCAGAATCCTAGAGGAGAACATAGGCAGTAACCTCTTCGATATCAGCCACAGCAACTTCTTTCAAGATATGTCTCCAAAGGCCAAGGAAACAAAAGCGAACATGAACTTTTGGGACTTCATCAGATCAAAAGCTTCTGCACAGCAAAGGAAACAGTCAACAAAACAAAAAGGCAACCCACGGAATGGGAGAAGTTATTTGCAAATGACAGTACAGACAAAAGGTTGATATCCAGGATCTATAAAGAACTTCTCAAACTCAACACACACAAAACAGAGAATCATATCAAAAAATGGGCAGAAGATATGAGCAGACACTTCTCCAACGAAGACATACAAATGGCTATCAGACACATGAAAAAATGTTCATCATCACTAGCCATCAGGGAGATTCAAATTAAAACCACATTGAGATACCACCTAACACCAGTTAGAATGGCCAAAATTAGCAAGACAGGAAACAACGTGTGTTGGAGAGGATGTGGAGAAAGGGGAACCCTCTTCCACTGTTGGTGGGAATGCAAGTTAGTGCAGCCACTTTGGAGAACAGTGTGGAGACTCCTGAAGAAATTAAGAATAGAGCTTCCCTGTGACCCTGCAATTGCACTGCTGGGTATTTACCCCAAAGATACAGACGTAGTGAAAAGAAGGGCCATCTGTACCCCAATGTTTATTGCAGCAATGGCTACGGTCGCCAAACTGTGGAAAGAACCAAGATGCCCTTCAACGGATGAATGGATAAGGAAGATGTGGTCCATATACACAATGGAGTATTATGCCTCCATCAGAAAGGATGAATACCCACCTTTTGTAGCAACATGGACGGGAGTGGAAGAGATTATGCTGAGCGAAATAAGTCAAGCAGAGAGAGTCAAGTATCATATGGTCTCACTTATTTGTGGAGCATAACAAATAACATGGAGGAAATGGGGAGATGGAGTAGAGAGGGAGTTGAGGGAAACTGGAAGGGGAGGTGAACCATGCGAGACTATGGACTCTGAAAAACAACCAGAGGGTTTTGAAGGGGTGGGGGGGTCGGAGGTTGAGAAAACAGGTGGTGGGTAATAGGGAGGGCACGTACTGCATGGAGCACTGGGTGTGATGCCAAAACAATGAACACTGTTATGCTGTAAATAAACAAATAAAAAAAATAAAAAAAAAAAACTGTGGAAAGAACCAAGATGCCCTTCAACGGACGAATGGATAAGGAAGATGTATACTCCATATACATGATGGAGTATTATGCCTCCATCAGAAAGGATGAATACCCACCTTTTGTAGCAACATGGACAGGACTGGAAAAGATTATGCCGAGTGAAATAAGTCAAGCAGAGAGAGTCAAGTATCATATGGTTTCACTTATTTGTGGAGCATAACAAATAACATGGAGGACATGGGGAGATGGAGAGGAGAAGGGAGTTGAGGGAAATTGGAAGGGAAGGTGATCCATGAGAGACTATGGACAATGAAAAACAACCTGAGGGTTTTGAATGGGCGGGGGGTGGAAGGTTGGGGGGGAGCCAGGTGATGGGTAATAGGGAGGGCACGTATTGCATGGTGCACTTGGTGTGGTGCAAAAACAATGAATACTGTTACACTGAAAAGAAATAAAAAAAAATAAAGTGGATGGACAAGGCTATGAATAAATTTATTGTCAATTTAAAAAAATGAAAATGAACTGTAGCAAAAAAAAATGTGTTAGGAAGAGAATTCATGAAACTCTAAACTTTGTAGAAATCAATGAAACCTGGCATTTGTAGGTAAGAGTTTCACTGTTGTCATGTGCTCAGGGACCTCTTTCAGTTCCTCCTAAAACTTTAAAGAGCTTCAGGTGTTCCTTTGCTACTGATGGCCATTTTCAGGGCACCTTTGACATCCTTGTTCCTAAGGGTGTAAATCAGTGGGTTGAGTAGTGGGGTGATGAAGGTGTAGACCAGGGCAAACTGGCAGTCCTTGTCCTAGGAGGTGCTGGAGCCGGGACACAGGTAGACAAGGCTGCAACAGCTCTACTGCAGCAGGACCACAGTGAGGTGCGAGGAGCAGGTGGAGAAGGCCCAGCGGCAGCCCTGGGCAGAGCAGATGCGCAGGATGGCTGAGGCGATGAACACGTAGGAAACACAGAGAAGTAGGAAAGGGAATGTAAGTGACCTGTAGCTCTTCTACCGTGTCTGAGCGTTCCTACACCTATGTGTTGAGTTGTATGTCTACATATTGGTGTGGTTTCTCAAATGAACTTATATTATTTGTATTCTTGTTGTGATTATGTAATTTTATTAAGTATTTTAAAAATCTAATAAGTTTTTATAGAAATATAAATGATGAAAATTAACAATTAATGCTTGATAATTGCAAGTTGCTAAAAATTTTTGTGGAATAACGTGTGAGTGGGACCACAAAGGAAGATGGGGAGGGAAATTTGGAATAATTTAATATTCGCATTTGACATGGGTCTAAATGTTCACTCTGTTGTTACAAAAGCTAAAGCTGGCATTAATACGTGATATTTGAGGAGAAAGTCTTTGATTTCAGCTGATACAAACTCAAAGCCCTTGGTTTTATATCAAAAGGTTGATGAATAAATGCCCACTGTGAGATTTTAAGTTAAGGTAAAATGATTAAGGTAAGTATGTAGTTCATGGTTTGGATGTTAGGGCTCTCTGTTTCTATCAATGTTGGTTACAAAGTACTCTTCCCTCAAAAAACCACCAAAATGAATGGGTGGATAATAATACAGCAGTGAATATACCTAAGAAGTAACAAACAGGAAGTTCTTGAAGAAAACTGCGAAGGTTGGCACCAATATGCCTCGTTGGAAAAAGCCAACACTTCAGTGTTAATTGGCTTGAAGTACGATGTGATTTCTGTGTAATTCTTTTCAAAATCCCTGGAGAAATAAAGAAGGGAATATTAACAAAATAAAGAGTGCTGCAATAGAACAAAATTTATATCATGAGTCATTAAAATATATCACCAATGATTCTATGTTATAAAATATGTCTTATGTTCTATCATAAATAAAAATGGTATTCGTAGAACAGTGGAACTGCAACATACTGGAACACAAGGAACCATTAATAGTAGCCAAGTAACACTTATTGGGTCCAGCATTAATTTATGCACTTTACATTTTTGAAACATTTAATTTAATATTTTTGTGTGTGTTCCAAAATTCATTGTTTATGCACCACACCCAGTGCTACATGCAATATGTGCCCTTGTTAATACCCACCACCAGGCTCACCCAACTCCCTACTCTCCTCCCCTCCCAAACCCTCAGTTGCCCTTGACATTTCTTAATTCATTTCATAATGGGCCTCTAAAAAAGGACTCTTATATCTGCTTTATGGATGAGAAAATTGAGGCACAGAGAGGGTAAGTAACTTCCCCAAAGTCACACCGCTAGCAGCTGCTGGAATGAAAATTTGAACATGGTCTGGCTCCAGAGTCTCTCGTTTTAATCACTGTGTTACACTACCTCTGTCTATTATGTGCATCAGTTTTATCATCTGTAAAATGGATCTGAAAATACACGTATGTACTTCTCAGGTTGTTGTGAGACGCAAATGAATTATTTTGTAAAAGTACTTAGAACAGTCGACACACAGAGTGCACCTTCAATGTATATTCACTATTGTCAATATTCAAATCAATTAGAGAGGATCAATTTCCTAATATGGACTTATGGCAATGGGCAAATCATTTAAAAAATTACCTTCCTAATGCATTACACATCAATTTATTTCTGATGGTCTTGAGGGTCAAATATTTTAAAAACAGGAAGAAACCTACAAGGTAGTGTAGGTGACCATTTTTCAGACTTCCAAGTACAAATGATTTACAACAAATGAGCAGAATCCATAAAAATATTATGGATATTTTGACAGAATAAAAATGTAAAAGAACTGTGGGTCAAAAATACAATAAGCAAACTGAATAGGAGATGAAATTTTATATAATCTGCCAAAAATAAACTCCACATTAGAAAAACAAATAGAGGATCTGAACAGGCAATTCAAAAAAAGAAATATGCTAATAATGAAGTAAATGTAAATTCAACTTAATTAATATTCAAATAAATATACAATGAAACAAAAATCAGATAGTATTTTCTACTTACAAACTGACAGCGGTGGGAAAAAAGATAATCCCTGCTGTTGTTAAAGTTGTAAGAGAGACTCATGCCCAATATTGCTAGTGGATGTGTAAGGTCCTGGAAGAGTTGGTGACGTGCAATCTGGCAATATGTAAGAAAAGACGTAATAGATGCATGCACTTTGCTTCAGCAATATAATTTCAAGGGATTCATTCTTATAAACTAGCCACGAGTCCATGCATAAAATTATGACAGTTTTCTGTATCATGGTGATACATGGTGATATTAGGTATCAACCAAAATATCAGTAAGAGGAAAATGCTTAAATTAATATGGCATATCCATGTGATGGGACAAGCAATCATTTGAAAATGATGAAAACAATGTTGCAGGAAGATATTTAATAACATCAGGAAGGCTCATAAAAAGCAGATAGAAAAAAGGCATTACTGGGGCGTCTGGGTGGCTCAGGGAGTTAAGCCTCTGCCTTCAGCTCAGGTCATTGTCTCAGAGTCCTGGGATCAAGCCTGGCATCTGGTCTCTGCTCAGTGGGGAGCCTGCTTCCCCCTCTCTCTCTGCCTGCCTCTCTGCCTACTTGTGATCTCTGTTGGTCAAATAAATAAATAAAATCTTAGAAAAAAAGGCATTGCATCATGATTCCGTTAAAAAATAATGAAATCTGTTCATAAAAATCATAAAAATATAAAAGAACATTTTTGAAAGTATTAATAAATATGTCAGAGTGAAAGGGATTGCGAATCTTTTTGTGTATGACATGCTTTTCTGTATTTATAAATTTTGCACTGAACATGTGCAATTTGGCAATCATATAGAAAATTAACATATTTTCTTTATTCATTGGTGTTTCAACGTGGTGTTGGGAAGGAAAGCTGGTGGTGTCAACCACATGGAGTTTGGTGGTCAGTTAGATCTGGTTTTGAAATCCAGTCCCTTTGTTTCGTAATTTAATTTTATGTTAATTATGTAAGCTTTGGTTCTCTAATGTGTGCTTGGGGATGTGACTATGGAGGCTTACATGGAATTTATGAAGATTAAGTGATTCAAATATATAATGTATTTGGGACATAACAAGTGTCCAATGACTATAACTGCCCTCCCTTCTCTTTTCTCACAATGGTCAGTTTCCCTTGGATATTTACCCTTTGGTTCTTACCTCTTCTGAAACTGATAGTGAGGTTCCTCTAGAGCTGAGTCCTTTCAGGCCTTGCAGTTACTGTGCTAAACCGTGAATAATAAAAAGAGTAACAAGAAAATAGGGAAAAATGAAACAAAATGAAAAAGATTTCAATAAAATATGCTTTTTTTTTCATTTTATTTATTTTTTTCAGCGTAACAGTATTCATTGTTTTTGCACAACACCCAGTGCTCCATGCAAAACGTGCCCTCCCTATTACCCACCACCTGTTCCCCCAACCTCCCACCCCTGACCCTTCAAAACCCTCAGGTTGTTTTTCAGAGTCCATAGTCTCTTATGGTTCGCCTCCCCTCCCCAAAAGATTTTATTTATCTCTTTGTCAGAGAGAGAGAGAGACCACAAGCAGGGGGAACAGCAGGCAGAGAGAGAAGGAGAGGCAGGCTCCCCGCTAAGCAAGGAGCCTGACATGGGACTCTGTCCCAGGACCCTGAGATCATAACCTGAGCTGAAGGCAGATGCTTAACAATTGAGCCACCCAGGCACCTCTGATGAACTAATTCTTAAACTGTGTTCCTTAGAACTTGAGCTCTTCTGATGCTTCAGAAATGAGTTTTTATGAGCAAATTGAAAAAAAATCACACTTCCTCTCAAGATTTACAATGCATATTAGCACAACAAAGTTCTGTGATGTCCTATTGTAAAGCAAATAGATTCAATTTACCTGTAAATTTCCAACTATTTTTACCATGGAATACTGCCCCTCCACCCCTGGCCTCACATAGCACCATTAAATTGTTTCTGACTTATTTTTTAACAATGTGACTTGAAAAAAGTGAGTTTCATGCTATATTCTTTAAGATAGCCCCTTGGAAGAAATAGTGAAAAAAAAATAGGAAAAGGCTTTACACTTATTAGGTATATGATACTGAGCAGTTCCATCATTTATCAGAGTTACCTTCCTACATCTGTGTAAGTGGATAATAACATCCACTCTGGTAACCCATTTTTCCCTGCAATTTAATATTGATACGTATGAATGTTATTCCCCAAGAGTAACACATTATAGGAATTTCTGTCTCTTACTATTATTTTTAAAAATAAAATCAAAGTCAAATCAACCAAAGGAATTAAGTCCCTTGAGATGCTCCCTTACCACTTTGAAATTTGCTCCATTCCACCAGCCACTTCAGGAAATTCACTAAAGAGAAGGTTAACTTTCTTGCTGAGACATTGAGTTCCCGCCATAAAAGGTAAATGAGCTCTCCCAGAGAGCTCACTGACTCTTACAGGGTAAAATGGAACGAAGACCCATGAACTTCGAGTTGCAGTATTTCCTGGAGAAGACTGTGGTGTATGATACCTCCATAATGTCCAGATAAAAACCGAGAAGTGTCTTACATGCTAACATTCAGGAGAAGAGACACCACTTAGAAATTTATGATCAAGATGGAGCAGAATGTGAGAGAGGTGTCCTTTGGAAGGATGATACAATGGAACAATCCTAATTCAAGTTCTAAATTAGAATCCTGTCTCTTCCTTAATGATAGAAAATGGATTCTGTTACAGCCACTCTGAGTCCAGTCTCGCCTGATTGAGTCAGATTGGTTAGTGTCCTTTATGAAATGTCTTTAAAATTAATGGGTCCCCAAAGAGGAGGAATTTCCCTAGTGGTTGCCCCTTAAACTGAACCCAACTGGAGAAGAAATTGAGGAAAATTTCCCGAGTTGATCAACTAAGCAAGATTACTGGGCAAGTCTTCTATGTGGTTACTGTGGACAATGACACTCTGGGAATTCCATAAGGGGATCCTCGTTCCTTTCCTGTACCCACCAGGGAACTTTCCAACATTGTGTTCTGGACAACGTCCCAGTGAGCATTGTTGAATGCACACGTTCTTTCCAGCCTGAGCTCAAGGTGCGTGTGCGATGCACAAATTCAGCACTAGCCAGGCATCTGGGGAGAGGCCCAGAGTTCTGGCTCTGCTGTGTGGTAGCTTGACCTTGGGCAAGTACTGAAGCTTTTATGTGGGCTCCTCATCTGGGGTGTCACGTATGGAATTCAGGGGACATCAAGGATCCTTCTAGCTCTGAAATTCTATGAATGGTGGGTATCTTTTTCTTGAGAAGCAAAAAATTTATGAAGGATTTTTCCATAATCATTCCTTTTGACCTTTGGTTTCATTTTTTCTGATCTTACTTGTTTTTGTTTTTTGATAATGTTTTTATCTCTGCTGATGCTTTTCTAGCCATTAAAAAGTGTTTTTTTTTGTTGTTGTTGTTGCCTGTAATATAGTTCTATCTCCAACTCTGCCTTACCATATTTTTCTTCTTTGTTTCTCCCTTTCCACTTCCCTCCAGACTTCATGGACTTAAAATCTCATACGTTCTCATCATTGCTGCCATTAATTTTTAGCCATGTTCAGCCTTCTTCTTTTATGTCCATTAGCAATAGCAAATTTTTTCCATATGTTAGAATATTTATTGAATTCTTGCTGTCAGCCAAGCCCCACTTTTTAAAATTTTTAAAATTTGTTTCTTTAATTTCTTTTCAGTGTACCAGAATTCATTGTTTATGTACCACACCCAGTGTTCTATGCCATATGTGCCCTCCATAATACCCACCACCAGGCTCACCCAACCTCCCGATCCCACCCTTCAAAAACCCACAGATTGTTTTTCAGAATTCACAATCTCTCATGGTTCATCTCCCCCTCCAATTTTTCCCAACTCCCTTCTTCTCTCCATC
The DNA here is from genome assembly GCF_922984935.1 of Meles meles. Lineage (NCBI taxonomy): Eukaryota > Metazoa > Chordata > Mammalia > Carnivora > Mustelidae > Meles > Meles meles. Next base: position 12,860,425 of record NC_060073.1, on the reverse strand, counting down.
TCCCCATGTCCTCCATGTTTTTTCTTATGCTCCATGAATAAGTGAAACCATATGAAAATCGACTCTCTCTGCTTGACTTATTTCACTTAGCATAACCTCTTCCATTTCCTTCCATGTTGATACATAATTTGGGTATTCATCCTTTCTGATGGAGGCATAATATTCCATAGTGTATATGGACCACATCTTTTTTATCCATTTGTCCGTTGAAGGGCATCTTGGTTCTTTCCACAGTTTGGCGACTGTGGCCATTGCTGCTATGAACAGCGAAGTACATATGACCCTTCTTTTCACTACATCTGTATCTTTGGGGTAAATACCCAGTAGTGCAATTGCAGAGTCATGGGGAAACTCTATTTTTAATTTCTTAAGGAATCTCCACTTTGTCTTCCAACGTGGCTGCACCAACTTGCATTCCCACCAACAGTGTAAGAGGGTTCCCCTTTCTCCACATCCTCTCCCATATATGTTGTTTACTGTTTTGTTAATTTTCTCCATTCTAACTGGTGTAAGGTGGTATCTCAATGTGGTTTTGATTTCAATCTCCCTGATGGCCAGTGATGATGAACATTTTTCCATGTGTCTTTTAGCCATTTGTATGTCTTCATTAAAGAAGTGTCTGTTCATTCTTCTGCCCATTTTTTGATGTGATTATCTATTTTGTGTGTGTGGAGTTTGAGGAGTTCTTTATAAATCCTGGATATCACCGTTTTGTCTGTACTGTCATTTGTGAATATCTTCTCCCATCCTGTGTATTGTCTCTTTGTTTTGTTGATTGTTTCCTTTACTGTTTGGAAGCTTTTGATCTTGATGACATCCCCAAAATTCATTTTCGCCAAGCCCCACTTTCTTTTTATTTTTTTAATTATTTATTTATTTATTTATTTTTTATTTGTTTATTTACAGCATAACAGTGTTCATTGTTTTGGCATAACACCCAGTGCTCCATGCAGTACGTGCCCTCCCTATTACCCACCACCTGGTTCCTCAACCTCCCAGCCCCCCGCCCCTTCAAAACCCTCTGGTTGTTTTTCAGAGTCCATAGTCTCTCATGGTTCATTTCCCCTTCCAGTTTCCCTCAACTCCCTCTCCTCTAATCTCCCCATGTCCTCCATGTTCTTTGTTATGCTCCACAGATAAGTGAGACCATATGATACTTGACTCTCTCTGCTTGACTTATTTCGCTCAGCATAATTTCTTCCAGTCCCGTCCATGTTGCTACAAAAGTTGGGTATTCATCCTTTCTGATCAAGCCCCACTTTCAATGCTTGGGATACTTCAGGGTACAAAGCAAACAACAATCTTGTTCTCATAGAGACTGTGTTCTCAGAGGGAGGAAGACAGATCATATGCAATAAATAAGAACAAACATTATAATGTGTTGGAGGGGTGGGTGCTCTAGAAAAGAAGCAGAACAGGGAAAGAACAATGGGTGAAGAGTGGAGGAGAGTAATGTTGTAGCAAGTCGTGTGCAGGGGCTACTTACTTGGTGCCTGCGAAGGCCTGCAACTCATCTATGACTCATCAACTCATCTAAGAAATGAGGCACCTCCAGGGGAAGAGAAGGGAAAGCTTATGGCAGAGGCAACTTCACATGAAAAGGCCTTTCCTGAAGCAAAAATAAGCAAATCAAATTCATCCACAATGGTCTAAAATATCTAGAGTCCATGTGAGTGAAGACAATTTGCCTCTTATATTCATGGCAATGAACAATTAAGTCTTGCAACTGAATGGGTAAGTTCTCATGGAGGCTGTCTTCAGATGTGTTTTCCTTTTTTTCTCCCACGTAGATACATTTATTTGTTCAGATGAGCTCATTCCATGGACATATTTTACACTCTTGCAACAGTTCTATGTAACAAGTTATAAATGTCCCTTTCTTTCTCCTCTCCCTTCCCTTCCCTTACTTTTCTTTCCCTTCCTTTCTTTTCTTTCTAAAAAGATTTATTCATTTATTTCAAAGAGAGAGAGAAAAAGAGCGTGTGCATGAAAGGAGGGCAGAGGGAGGGGGAGAGAGAAAATCCTCAAGCAGACTCCTCTCTGAGTGTGGAGCCTGACCGGGCCTTGATCCCAGGAACCCGAGTTCATGACCTGAGCTGAAATCAGGAGCCACACAGGTGCCCCTAAATGTCTTCCTTTTTAAATGCCATGTTCACTCTTATACTTTTTGTGACTACACAGTAGTTGATGTTTTACAATTTATTGAACACTTCCCTAATATTGGACATTTAATGTGTTTTTCTTTTTATTTTTACTACTTTAGATAAATATGTCATTAATTCACATGATCTCATTCCTTTAGTCATCCTATACACATTCTTATTGTCCCTATGCTCAATTTATACAGATATTTTCATATGATTTAGAAGGTAATTATGATGTATAATACACTTCACATTTCTTAGTAGGATAAATTTCATGTGTTCTTACCATAATAAATTTTTTTAGAACCACAATAAATATTTTTGAAATACAGCAAGAGTCTTTTTAAAAGAATCAGGAAAAGTTCTATAGAAAAGGTCATGCATCATATTTGACACCAATTAGATGGTAAGCTAATTAACTCAAATATGATAAATATAATATCAATGATTTTACAGACTAACTTTGCCTTTCCTTGATAAAGTCCCAGTTCCCGGAGTCCCGTAGAATCAACCATGATGAGTTCATTACTACATGATCAAGCACACTCCACAGTAACTGCACTGACAAACTGGTCCAAGCTTAGTATCATGGAATCTGCTGTGGTCTATGGCTCCAGTGTAGGGGTAAGAGCTAATAACACTGCTAATAATTTCTGGATGATTAACCTGTGCCAGGCAATTGTAGTCATTTTATGTATATAAAACTTTCAAATATGTTAAAACCATGGTATCAAGTGAGATTACTTTAAGACTGAGCCCTGGGGGGCACTGACATTTGGGTGTCAGGACAATAAAGAGAATCCAGGCAAGGAAAGTGAGCAGGATGGAAATAAGGACAGGGAGGTTTAATGACGTGTCATCCATGTGTTGATCATTGTGAATTTATGATGGTACCAACCACCTGTCTTCTGATCTAGATATCCAAGATATATTTCAGATGCAACATAGCCAAAACACAATTCTTGATTTTCTACATGGAATTTTAATTTCCCTTAGGATTTTCAATTTTGGTAAGTGGCACCTGATTATTCCATTTTTATAGGTCAAAAAAATTTGGAATCATCCTTTGCTCCCCTCTTCTACTCACACCCCACATCCAGTCTGTATGAAATTCTATTGGTTTTACCTTCAAAGGACATCCAAAATATGATTACTTGCCTACATTGTTACAATAGATGACTAACAAGATTCTGATCCTCTCCTCTTCCCTCTAAAATAGTGGATTTTCTACTCCGCACGCAGAGGGATTCACTTAAAATATAAGCCTGATAATGCCCTACTGTGCTCAGATCTGTTTGGGGGCCTTGCACCTTACTTAGGGTAAGATGGAAGTTCTTACTATGGTCTATAAATTGACTTTCTGTAATTTCTTATCTCGTGCCATATTTTATCTTATCTCCTACCATACCACCCTCTGCTGCTCTCTGTTTCACTTCATATCTCAGGTAACACAGCCTCCTTGTTATTTGTTTCACTGGGCTCTGGGCACTGAGCACTTACTGCTCTGGGGAAAGCACTAGGTCATCTTTGATTAAATGTGTGGCCTCAGAAGCTGTATTGCCTGGGTTTGATCCTGGCCTATGCCTCTTACCATTGTTTTTTTTTTTTTTTCCTTCTTGAAACCTCGGATAGTAATTTAAACTTTCTGTGCGTTAGTTTCCTTATCTGAGAATTGGGGATAATAATGGTATTCCTCTCCTAAGGTTTTGGAAAGGATAAATGAACCAAACCATGTAAGTGATCATGTAGGGTTCATCACCATCATCACCATCATCATCATCACTATTGTCTTCCTCCTCCATGATAAAATGAAGCAAAAACGAAGAACTAAGATTTGATTGCATAGATACAAGATATCGGTAGCTTCCACTTTATTTATTTTATTATTTTAAAGATTTTATTTACTTGAGAGTCAGAGAGCACAGTAAGAGAGGGAGAAGCAGACCCCTTCCCTGAGCAGGGAGTCCAGTACCGGTCTTGACCCCAGGACCCTGGGAACATGACCTGAGCCAAGGGAGATGCTTATGAGTCAGGGCCACCCAGGCACCCCTTGAAAGTAGCTTCTACTCTCAATCTCTGGATCCACACACTGTATGAAGAAGCTGGTGTGGGACCCCTGAATGGTGAATACCATGTGGAGAGAGAGTAAGGTGCAACCAACACCCAAAACATCAACAATGTGAATGAAGACATCTTAGATAATTCAGCCCCAGGCAAATTCCCAGCTGAGTGCAACTATTTGTGACCCTAGCAAACACAGAACATGAGAACAATTCTGTTGAGCCCAGGGGAGCCATGCCACATAATCGTGAGAATTAATAAGTAGTTATTGTTTCAAACAACTAGATTTTGGAGCAGTTTGCCTTATAACAGTAATTAACTGATTCTTTAGGTCAGTGGCATGAAAATCCAGTTTGCCTGTAGGTCTCACAGCTTTAGTCTTTACTAACAACTATAAGTTTTGTATGCTTGGTGTTTACAGGAAACTTAAGTTAGCTTTTTTCTTTATTTTAAGAGTTTATTTATTTATTTATTTATGAGCAAGAACACATGGGCAAGCAGGGGAAGGGCAGAGGTAGAGAGAGAGAGATAGATATCTCAAGCCAATTACCTGCTGAGTGTGGAGGCCGATGTGGGTCTTGATCTAACAACTCTGAGATCATGACCTGAACCAAAACCAAAAGCCAGATGCTACTGTTCAAGCACCCCTGTCCTCCAGCCCCACCCCACGCTGGTCTACAGTGTTCTGTTATAGTGGTCCAAACAGACTACAATATATGTATTCTGTTAATCATTTTTGTAAGTTTAGGTAGAATGAGAAAGGATTCCTTTAAAATCATTACACTCATTATTACTGTAAAAATTACAAATTAAAATACAATTCCCCAATCTCAAAGTATCTTAAATGGCTTAAATTTTTGGTAAATCTCAAAAAGAAGGAATTCTCTGAGGTAAATTTACCTTTCATTGTTATGCTAATCACTCTCAAGGCTGAAGTGGTATAGAACTAAAATGAACTCTACTTGAGGAGCTCAGCTGAACATTTCAAGGGAGCATAGAGAAGATGCTGGGGGAACCACTCATAACATTACCTGTGAAAATATTCTCTCCAATTCTTTTCCTTTATTTTACCTCTGTCTACCCCAAATAATGACAGTAATAATAGTGGCAATAGTAAGATAATAATAATTGATATCATGTTTATAAGGCTTATTATAAAACCTGTATTAATTCATTTGATCTGTAAATGATAGGATTTTTTGTAATCTCCATTTGATTGAAAATAAAGTCAAGGCACAGAAGGTTTAAGTGATTTTTTTTTTTTCCTTGTCACACAGGTAGAAAGAGGCAATCTAGGGCCTATGCTGTTCCATAAACATTTTTCATTGCCTATCTGTAAACTTGCCTGATAACCAGTGCTTTAATTATATAACTAATAAGGGATTATTGACTGTACAATATCACTGATAAATGAATTTGTTACTGAGATGTCAATTACTACCTAAAATGCTAGATGACATAGAGAATATCGAAAAACCCTAAACAGCTGAGAAGATAGCAAAATATTACTAGAAAAACAGGAATTCATAAGGCAAATGAAGATGGAAGCTACTTTTACTCTTTCCGGAAAATAGAGCTTGGTTGGAGGACATGCACTGGGGGCAGGGGTTATGAACAATATTCTTTCATACATTAGTTCTTTAGCCCATACTTTATTATGCAGAAATTGGATTTTTAACATATCTTCATTTCTACACAAAATACTATATAAGAAACAATTTAGGGTTGCCTGGGTGTCTCAGTCACTTAAGTAGCTGCCTTTGGCTCAGGTCATGATTCAGGTTCTTGAGATTGAGCCCCTCATTGGGCCCCCTGTTCAGCGGGTAGCCTGCTTCTCACTCTCCCTCTGTCTGCTATTTCTCCTGCTTGTGGTCTCTCTTTCTGTCAAATAAAAAAATAAAATCTTAAAAGAAATGAAGGAAAGAAACAATCTTTTTCTGGTTATGCTTTGTTTGCCCCTAATTCTTAAGATTCTTTTCTTGCCTGTCTTCTCCAAAAGGTTAATTTCTGGGAACTGAAACATTCAGTCTACTCTTTCCTCTTTCTTTCAGTTGAGTTTGGCCCATTTGGGACAGGCAAGGGTTGGGAGGGTATAAGCAGAGAGAGCTTGGGGTATTTATCTCCCTGGTCTCTCCTTGCATGGCCATATTTCTATCAACTGTTGCTTCTTTCCCCTAAAGCCACAGTTCCTACCCAGTGTTTTCTTTCAATAAACTTGGCTCTTACAGGTCTCTGATCACACTCTACCCTTATGTCTGTGAGGTCTAGGGATGATCATGACTTCCTGCTGCTGCTTGAATGAAAGTATGTTGCTGCACATACTGGTTTATTTACTGGTACTTCTATATACAATCTTAGTATCTTTTTTTCTGTCAGTCAAAATTTATTGAATGAGCCATCTCTTTCCAGCTGGTAACCTGAGATGCAGTGTTATACTTGTTACTTTCTATTGTTATGCTCATTTGTTAATTTCCTTTATAGAAGAGAATTATTGAGTGAAATAGAAGAAGCCTTTTAAAGGTCTTTTGGACACATAGCTAAACGGTATCCAGATAATTTATACCATTTTAAAAAGCTTATTTTAAACATTATCTGGGAGAAATCCCAGTTGCATGAAGATTTGCATGAGCTGGAAACAAACCCTTGCCTGAAGGTTGTAGACTCCCCTGGTTGTTATGGGAGAGGCAATTCCTGGTAAGAATTTTCCCCAGGGTCCCCTTCATTTCACTGTTCCTCAGGGTGTAGATAAGTGGGTTGAGCAGTGGGGTTCCCAATGTGTACACCAGTGAGATGAACTGATCTTGCTTGGGGTAGTAGCTGGAGCTGGGGCATAGGTACACAAAGGCACAACAGCCATACTGCAGCAGGACCACAGAGAGGTGGGAGGAGCAGGTGGAGAAGGCCCGGTGACGCCCAGCTGCTGAGTGGATCTTGAGCACGGCAGCCACAATGAAGACATAGGAGGTAGCAATGAAGAAGAAAGGCACGGCAATGGCCAATGTGGCTGCCACCAGCACTGAGTGCTCATGGATGTGGCTGTTGGCACAAACAAGACGCATCACTGGTGGAATATCACAAAAGAAGTGCTGGATACTCCGAGCCTGGCAGAATGGCAGAGAGAAGATGAAGGCCACCAGTTGTGTGGACAGGAACAAGCCGATGCCCACAGAGGCCACGACCAAACGGACACAGAGAGTTAAAGTCATGGTGAGTGGGTACTGTAAGGGGTGGCAGATGGCAACATACATGTCATAGGCCATGGTGGCCAAGAGGAAGCAATCAGCACTGCCAAGCCCAATGAAGAAGATCATCTGAGTGGCACAGCCCAGGAGGGTGATGGTCTTCTCTGACTGTAGGGTGTTGGCCAGGATGTGGGGCACCACCACCGCAGTGTAACATGTTTCTACTCCTGAGAGGCTGCCCAAGAAATAGTACATGGGTGTATGTAGGCGGGCTTCTGTCTGGATGGCCACTATAATTAGGACATTCCCAGTGATGATCAAGGTATAAACGAGGCTGACTCCAAGAAAGGACAAGACACAGAGCTCTGGTTGGGAGGGATAGGCCAGGAACACAAATTCCATCAACAGTGAATGATTTCCCCAGATCATTGAGCTAACAGAGTGTCTCTGTTGAGAAATACAAAGACAGAAGGAAAAATTGGAGCAACAACATATTATTAGTTCACACTCTGATCCATGATCTAATCTAATCAGTTCTGGAGTTAGAAACTTAGAATTATTAGATCCAAATCTCTCTTTTCCTCCTCTTTAATCAAGTCTCTTCGCATAAGTATCTACACCTTAATTTCTAAGTGCCAAGAGTTGGTTTAAATTGTGCAAAATTTTTTTGAGAAAACAAGGCAGAGTATAGCTTTCAGAATGATTTTTAGGGGAAGCTGAATGAAAATTAATTCTTTCATAAGAAAGTGTCATATGATTCTTTTTTTAAAAATTTTTATTTTTTTACATTTCTTTTTAATGTTCCCAAATTCATTGTTTATGCACCACACACAGTGCTCCATGCAATATGTGCTCTCTATTATACCCACCACCAGGCTCACCCAACTCCCTACCCCACTCCCCTTCAAAACCCTCAGTTTGTCTCTCAGAGTCCACAGTCTCTCATGCTCTGTGTCCCCATATGATTTCCCCCAACTCCCTTCTCCTCTCCATCTCCCCATGTCCTCCGTATTAATCCTTATGCTTCACAAATAAGCAAAACCATATGATAACTGACTCTCTGCTTGACTTAGGTCACTAGCATAATCTTTTCCAGTCCCATCCATGTTGATACAAAAGTTGGTATTCTTCCTTTCTGATGGAGACATAATACTCCATAGTTCACATGGACCACATGAAGATCAAAAGCTTCTGCACAACAAAGGAAACAGTCAACAAAACCAAGAGGCAACCCACAGAATGGGAGAAGATACTCACAAATGACACTACAGACACAGGGGTGATCTCTAAGATCTATAAAGAACTTCTCAAATTCAACACACACAATACAGATAATCATGTCAAAAAATGGGCAGAAGACATGAACAGACACTTCTCTCTAATTAAGACATACTAATGGCTAACAGACACATGAAAAATGTTCATTATCACTAGCCATCAGCGAGATTGAAATCAAAACCACATTGAGATACCACCTTACACCAGTTAGAATTCCCAAAATTCACAAGATAGTAAACAACATATATTGGAGAGGATGTGGCGAAAGGGGAACCCTCTTACACTGTTGGTGGGAATGCAAGTTGGTACAGCCATTTTGGAAGACAGTGTGCAGATTCCTTAAGAAATTAAAAATAGAGCTTTCCTATGATCCTGCAATTGCACTACTGGGTATTTACCCCAAATATAGAGATGTAGTGAAAAGAAGGGCCATCTGTACCTCAATGTTCATAGCAGCAATGGCCATAGTCGCCAAACAGTGGAAAGAACCAAGATGCCTTTCAAAGGACGAATGGATAAAGATGTGTCAAAGAATTCTTTTTTTTTTAAAGATTTTATTTATTTATTTGACAGAGAGAGAGATCACAAGTAGGCAGAGAGGCAGGTAGAGAGAGAGGAGGAAGCAGGCTCCCTGCAGAGCAGAGAACCCGATGTGGGGCTCGATCCCAGGACCCTGAGATCATGACCTGAGTCGAAGGCAGCGGCTTAATCCACTGAGCCACCCAGGCGCCCCTAGACGTGTGAAAGAATTCTTGAAAGCAGGGGTCATTAATGTGAAAGCAGGAAGCTATTCTTTTATTCACTCATTCATTCATACATTTATTCACACACAATGACTCCTGAGGTATTGACTCACATATATATGGATGTAACACTGAAAAGTTAGTCATATGAGGGAAAATGAAGAAAGAAAACAATGCCCATGGACAATGAGCTCGCAGAGGTCTTTGATCAACAGTATCAACCTCAGAAAACAAAGCCCTCCCTCTCCTAGTTCCTCTATCCATATCTATTCAGGAGAAGGCCAGGACTTGAAGGAACCAAAGGGAAATATGTGATCATAAGCTGTTGGAGATCTAAGAATCCTTTCCCTGAGTTTGGGGATGAATAGGAAAGACAGCCAGTCTACATCTGTTTTTCTTCTCTTCTAAGGAACTAAAGGGAAATCCAGCTTCCTGGATTTCTTGCTTCCTTGAAAACCTTGGGATGAGCAGACATAACTCTCAAAGGGCATCCATTCCACTGTTTTCCCAAGCTCAACTCATATTCAAGAAAGAAAAGAGGGGCTATGTGATCTTGTTTCAGTTTTCCCAATTTCAACATTATTTATGGTGCTTATGATTTATTAAGATTTTAAAGAAAAATCTTAATCCAGAAGCAGCACTCCAGGACAAATCACCTACATAGACCCAACACTGTGTCACAAACATAGGAAGAAATATATTTAGACTATCACAAACCTTCAGAGGACCTAGGACATGAATGCCTCTTCATTCTCTTTTCCTCATCTGAACTTCAGTCATGCTCCAAATGATTTCTAATGTCATATGTCATATTTAACATTTTATTAAAACATGAGGAGCAGGGGCAGTGCATTAGTGTGTCATATCAGTTTTGAAATTAAATGATAGGTTTTGCATAATCCCAAATCCTGGCTCTGTGATGTTAGGCAAGATATAATTTCTCAGCATCCTAGTTTCTTTATTTGGGAAATGGGGATAATAATTCTACTTAGTTCTGAGGGTTGTTGTTTGGTTTAAAAGAGGTCACTATGTAAAGTGTCTACTGCAATGCACAGGCCACAGCAAGAGCAGCTTAACAACAGATCATCATTATTTTTTAAAAATTTAAATTCAATTAGCCAACATACAGTACATCATTGGTTTCTGTGTAGTGTTCAACGTTTCATCAGTTAGGTATATCACCAGTGCTCATCACATCACATCATATCTCCTCCTTAATGCACATCACACAGTTACCCCATCTTCCCACCCACTTCCCTTCTAACAACCCTCAGTTTGTTTCCCAGAGTCAAGAGTCTATCATGTTTTGTCTCCATGATTTCCTACTATTCATTTTTCCCTCCCTTCCTCCATCGTCATTATTACTCATAAGTTCAAGGAAAGCCATCTTCCCTTAGTTCCATTTTATTTTATTTTTTTTTTATTTGACAGAGAGAAATCACAACTAGGCAGAGAGGCAGGCAGAGAGAGAGGAGGAAGCAGGCTCTCTGCAGAGCAGAGAGCCCGATGCGGGGCTCGATCCCAGGACTCTGGGATCATGACCTGAGCCGAAGGCAGAGGCTTTAACCCACTGAGCCACCAGGCACCCCGTCTTAGTTCCATTTTCATCTCCCATATCACCAAGCCTAATGTACACATTGTAGACATTCATTAAATAAATGCTGCATGGATAAATATACTATGAAAAGCATGTCATTACACTTTTGTCATTTTCTCTTTCACTTTTGAGATGATTTCATGATCCAATCACCTATTTAAGAACCCTCGTGGAAAACTTGGTAACCAACATTAGGGCAGCATTGAGGAAAACATCCTGCCACTCAGGAACATAACACGTAGAAGGCTACAACAAACACATTAAGGGCTAGTTTTCTACTTGTATCTGATAGAGGGCTTTGGTATCTGTGTGCAAATGACGACGTTGGAGAATTTTATGACAGTCATACTCTATCATTTTAATGGTGCTCTCCAAGATTTATAATCATAGATATATTATTGTCTATTAATATAATAGATATAACACTAATATTTAATATTAGTATTAGACTAATTTTATATTTATATTAATAGATATAATAAATTTATAATAGAGTTATCTACAGGTCATGAATTCTTAGTGCTGGAGAGGACCTCAGAAATTGCCTAGTTCAGTCTTCTGTCAGATACTCAAATCTTCCATACAATATCTGAACATCAGGTCACCTTCAAAGCCTAGAGAATGCCATTCTCCTGAATTGCTTGCTTCATTGTTGGATGGTCTCATTGCCTAAAAGATTTTTCTGATGGTGACTGAAACCTGCCTCTGTAACTTCTTCATTTCATTCTGTTCTATCCCAGTGGGCCATTTCTCCATGAAACACTTCAGTAGTAAGAGCTCTTATTACATAGCCCTAAACTGTCTTCCCAATTTCCTTTTGGTATTCCTTGAATGACATGTTTTTGATATGTCTCACGATTTTAACCCTGGAAATGCTCTCATTTTAAATAACTTAATTAAAAGTTTACTGCATGGGATAGATGACAGAGATGGCCGAATTTAAAAAGATCTGGACATCTCCTATCAGTCCATTGGCTAATTCATCAGTCTAACCAAAATTAGATTAATGCACTTGTTGTGTTTGTTTGTTTTGATAGACTCCTTAGCTTGACTGCTAAAACTCTAACTATATATTTTTTTAATTTTTGGAGAACATGATCAGTATTGTTTTTTAAAAATTTAGATTCAATTAGCCAACATATAGTAGACCATTAGTTGCAGATGCAGTGTTCAATAATTTATCAGTTGTGTATACATCACCATTCCTTTCAAATTGGTTTCTTGATCTAGTCTGTTGAGGTTGACATTTAAAAAATCTTCAATTTTTGGCTCTACATCTTAACTATCCTTTCTGAAATACCTCACCTTTATTGTATTGGTTAGGTGCTAAGCGCCACATACAATGGTGATCAAAATGGCAGAGTTGTGCCAAGCAGTTGTATATCCTAAAAAGAGACAGATAAAGAATCTGTTGTATTTATATTTGTATATATGATTTATAATATACTATATTTACTTTATATGTATGCCATTATATTTATGTGAATAAACTGATTAAGTGCGAAAGGAGAAGCGTGTTATAAGATTGTGCACCATGCATCTCTGGCATAGTTGGTAATTGGGGATTCTGAAATGCCTTCCTGGAGGAAGTCATCTTTAAGCTTAGATCTGAAACACAGGTATTAGGTAGGAGAAGACAGGTAGGCAGAGTAATGGGGTCCACATTCTGGAGAGAAGAAACAGTGGATTTTATGGTTGGAAGCAAGTGAAACTTATTATATCCACATATCATCACCTTGTTATTCCAAGTTGTTACTAAATATGGGCATAGAACAGAGGCAAGGTAAGAGCTCTTCAGTGTCATCCCCAGAAATCTGTCCAGGCTGGCATCTGTTCATGAATCCACAGCCGCCTCAGTGTCACCAAGTCACATCCCACATCATGTCTGCATCTTCCTTCTTATCTCTCCAGCCAGGCCAGTCCCACGTGGCCAAAGTGTCATGGGAAACCTTATCCATGTGTATTCTGGAAATACAAGGAGTCTACACTGGAGTGGCTCTCAAATTGTTGAGTTAGAGGATTGTATAAAATAAGGAGGATAGCAGATTTGGCAATACCAGACTGAGGTAGAATATCAATCTATTATTAATAACAATGTCACTGGGGCAGATTAACTCACATTAATATCTCTTTCCACATATTTAGAAGATGTAAATAATAATATTCACCTAATGGTGCTGTGAAGAAATTAACTGGAATAAAGTATTTAGAACACTTGGTTTAATGTATGAAACCTACTAAGTTGCCTAATAAATATTAATTTTCTCTCCTTTCTTTGAATCTATTAATGGGATGATATTAATAATACTGTCTTTGTAGCAGAAGATTAATTAAAGCACCTTATAGGAAAAGGGTTTTTATTAGTCCTTAAACCGTATCCAAATTTATATTAGCCATCCCTTCAATATTATTTAGGCTAAGATTAGTTATTATTGTTTTAATCAGAAGAACATGCCTTCCAAGGGAATTCAGAGAAACACTGAATGCTGTGGGTTGAATGAGCTTTTCTAATATCCTAGAGTCTCTACTTGTAAAGCCATTCCTTGCTTTTCTAGCCTGGTGTCAGTGAGTGCCTGGTATGTTGTGATTCTAGAAGAAGGGAGCAAAAGACTTCCTCTTACCTTTACCGTGAGAAGGTGAAGGGGTGTGTGGAGCCAGTCTACTCCGTTGTGTTCATTAGGGATAGAAGCCAGCAGATGAGGTCTGACTGCTCTGGTGGAGAGGGAGAGGAGGACCATGAGCCTGGAGAGGTTGCTTCCTGGGATAGAGGCTTTAGTAACCTTCCCCACAAAGGCCATGGCAAGAGTAAATTGCTCTGCTATCTTACCCATAAGTTCCATCTCCCAGGAGGGTAGCTGGATGGTTGTTGGATCTCCCCTGTTACCAGATAATGAGTACAAACTAAACCTATCCTTGCTCTTGGGATCTCTTGTCAATGGGAGATCTGAGGTATTCTTGTCAAAGTGAAGACCAGTATTAAACCCTTAATCAACATTCTCAGCATCCCATGTAATTTCCTAAGAAATAGCATTCTCAGCAGACACAAGGATTTGAGTCTCACCAGACTGTCATAGCTGGGCCAGCCCAAGTCCCAAATTATTATTGTCCTGGGGAACCAAGACTGTATTTTATATTTCATATAAAAAAGGGGGATTTGGTAACCTTGGTTGTATATAAAAGGATGAGAGGGGACACTGGGGAGACATTTAACTTTCCTGTTACTTTTTAAATAATTCCCTTAGGGTGATCTTCTAGGATTTGAAGAAACCATATGTTTTCACTCGATATACTATACAGACTTTATAGGTTTGATTATATCCCTGCTTGGATATACTTTGCCATCTTAAACTTGCAAAAGTTTAATATCTTTACCCTTATTGCATTTCTCTTTCCCTTGTCTCCATTAGTCTGTTAGATCTTTCACAATGGAAAATACACTGGATATATTCTTTTTGGTAGCTGACAATTACAGAACCAGTGTACACTCATTTAGAGTTTGGTTCATCAATAATTGACTGATTCAACTAGTATTTATGGAATGGGATGTGCTCATTATGTCTAAATCTGGGTACAAAGAAGGATAAAACAAACAAGATTCCTGCGTTCATGGAGCTTCCATTGTTGCTAGTGAAACAGACAATAAACACAGTAAATAAGTCAGTTGGATATTATGAGAGAGTGATGAGTCCTATGAAGAAAATAGAACAAGTTAGAGGAATAGTTAGTGATTAGAAGAGGAAGGTCATCAAAAGCCCCTTCTTTGAGGGGTGACATTTGATCTGAAACGTCAATGAGGAGAATAAGTTAGCCATGAAATTTGGGAGAAAAGCAATTCCAACAGAGGGAAATGCAATGGAAGTAACGAACCCCTAGCTCGGGGGGGGGGGGGAGAACAACTCAGCATGCTTAAAATAAAAAATGCTGAAATTTAAGCATATTCAAGCATGATGATATTGAAAATCCTAACATCCAGAGGCCTTCATTAAGAATATGAGATGCAGATAAAGATCAGAACAGAAATCAATGGAAGAGAAACCAAAAAAACAATAGAACAAATCAACAAAACTAGGAGCTTGTTCTTTGAAAGAATTAATAAGATGATAACCCCCTGTTCAGACTTATCAAAAAGAAAAGAGAAAGGACCCAAATAAATAAAATCATGAATGAAAGAGGAGAGATAACAACTAACACCAAAGAAATACAGACAATTATAAGAACATACTATGAGCAACTCTACGCCAACAAATTTGACAATCTGGAAGAAATGGATGCATTCCTAGAGACCTATAAACTACCACAACCGAACCAGGAAGAAATAGAAAACCCGAACAGACCCATAACCAGTAAGGAGATTGAAATAGTCATAAAAAATCTCCAAACAAACAAAAGCCCAGGGCCAGATGGCTTTCCAGGGGAATTCTACCAAACATTTAAAGAAGAACTAATTCCTATTCTCCTGAAACTGTTCCAAAAAACAGATATGGAAGGAAAACTTCCAAACTCATTTTATGAGGCCAGCATGACCTTGATCCCAAAACCAGACAAGGATCCCACCAGAAAAGAGAGTTACAGACCAATATCCTTGATGAACACAGATGCGAAAATTCTCACCAAAATACTAGTCAATAGGATTCAACAGTACATTAAAAGGATTATTCACCATGACCAAGTGGGATTTATTCCAGGGCTGCAAGCTTGGTTCAACATCTGCAAATCAATCAATGTGACACAACACATTAATAAAAGAAAGAACAAGAACCATATGATACTCTCAATGTATGTTGAAAAAGCACTTGACAAAGTACAGCATCCCTTCCTGATCAAAACTCTTCAAAGTGTAGGGATAGAGGGCACATACCTCAATATTATCAAAGCCATCTACGAAAAACCCATCACAAATATCATTCTCAATGGAGAAAAACTGAAAGCTTTTCCTCTAAGGTTAGGAACATGGCAGGGATGTCCATTATCACCACTGCTATTCAACATAGTACTGGAAGTCCTAGCCTCAGCAATCAGACAACAAAAGGAAATTAAAGGCATCCAAATCGGCAAAGAAGTCAAACTATCACTCTTCGCAGACGATATGATACTATATGTGGAAAACCCAAAAGACTCCACTCCCAAACTGCTAGAACTTGTACAGGAATTCAGTAAAGTGTCAGGATATAAAATCAATGCACAGAAATCAGTTGCATTTCTCTACGCCAACAGCATGAGAGAAGAAAGAGAAATTAGGGAGTCAATCCCATTTACAATTGTACCCAAAACTATAAGATAGTGAGGAATAAACCTAAACAAAGAGCCTAAGAATCTATATACAGAAAACTGTAAAGTACTCATGAAAGAAATTGAGGAAGACACAAAGAAATGGAAAAATGTTCCATGCTCCTGGATTGGAAGAATAAATATTGTGAAAATGTCTATGCTACCTAAACCAATCTACACATTTAATGCAATCCCTATCAAAATCCCATCCATTGAATGGATAAGGAAGATGTGGTCCATATACACAATGGAGTATTATGCCTCCATCAGAAAGGACGAATACCCAACTTTTGTAGCAACATGGACGGGACTGGAAGAAATTATGCTGAGCGAAATAAGTCAAGCAGAGAGAGTCAAGTATCATATGGTCTCACTTATTTGTGGAGCATAACAAATAACATGGAGGACATGGGGAGATGGAGAGGAGAGGGAGTTGAGGGAAACTGGAAAGGGAGATGAACCATGAGAGACTATGGACTCTGAAAAACAACTAGAGGGTTATGAAGGGGCGGCGGGGGGGTGGGGGTTTGGGAGGTTGAGGAACCAGGTGGTGGGTAATAGGGAGGGCACGTACTGCATGGAGCACTGGGTGTGATGCCAAAACAATGAACACTGTTATGCTGTAAATAAACAAATAAAAATAAATAAATTTAAATTAAAAAAAAATCCCATCCATTTTTTTCAAAGAAATGGAACAAATAATCCTAAAATTTATATGGAAGCAGAAAAGACCTCAAATAGCCAAAGCAATATTGAAAAAGAAAGCCAAAGTGGGTGGCATCACAATTCCGTACTTCAAGTTCTATTACAAAGCTGTCATCATCAAGACAGCATGGTACTGGCACAAAAACAGACACATAGATCAATGGAACAGAATAGAGAGCCCAGAAATAGACCCTCAACTCTATGGTCAACTAATCTTCGACAAAGCAGGAAAGAATGTCCAATGGAAAAAAGACAGCCTCTTCAATAAATGGTGCTGGGAAAATTGGACAGCCACATGCAGAAAAATGAAATTGGACCATTTCCTTACACCACACACAAAAATAGACCCAAAATGGATGAAGGACCTCAATGTGAGAAAGGAATCCATCAAAATCTTCGAGGAGAATACAGGCAGCAACCTCTTCGACCTCAGCCACAGTAACATCTTCCTAGGAACATCACCAAAGGCAATGGAAGCAAGGGCGAAAATGAGCTATTGGGATTTCATCAAGATCAAAAGCTTTTGCACAGCAACAGAAACAGTTAACAAAACCAAAAGGCAACTGACAGAGTGGGAGAAGATTTTTGCATATGACATATCAGATAAAGGGCTAGTGTCCAAAATCTATAAGGAACTTAGCAAACTCAACAACCAAAGAACAAATAATCCAATCAAGAAATAGGTAGAAGACACGAACAGACATTTTTGCAAGAAGACATCCAGTTGGCCAACAGACACATGAAAAAGTGCTCCACATCACTTGGCATCAGGGAAATACAAATCAAAACCACAATGAGATATCACCTCACACCAGACAGAATGGCTAAAATTAACAACTCAGGAAATGACAGATGCTGCCGAGGCTGTGGAGAAAGGGGACCCCTCCTACACTGTTGGTGGGAATTCAAGCTGGTGCAACCACTCTGGAAAACAGCATGGAGGTTCCTCAAAATGTTGAAAATAGAACTACCCTATGACCCAGCAATTGCACTACTGGGTATTTACCCTAAAGATACAAACGTAGTGATCCGAAGGGGCACATGCACCCGAATGTTTATAGCAGCAATGTCTACAATAGCTGAACTATGGAAAAACCTAGATGTCCATGAACAGATGAATGGATAAAGAAGAAGTGGTGTATATACACAACGGAATACTATGCAGCCATCAAAAGAAATGAAATCTTGCCATTTGTGATGATGTGGATGGAACTAGAGGTTATCATGCTTAGTGAAATAAGTCAGTCAGAGAAAGACAACTATCATATGATCTCTCTGATATGAGGAAGTGGAGATGCAACATGGGGGGTTAGGAGGGTAGGAGAATAATAAATGAAACAAGATGGGATTGGGAGGGAGACAAACCATAAGTGACTCTTAATCTCACAAAACAAACTGAGGGTTGCTGGAGGAGGGGGGTTGGGAGAAGGGGGTGGGGTTATGAACATTGGGGAGGGAATGTGCTATGGTGAGTGCTGTGAAGTGTGTAAACCTGGAGATTCACAGACCTGTACCCCTGGGGATAAAAATACATTATATGTTTATAAAAAAATAAAAAAAAATAAAAAAAATATGAGATGCAGAGAAGTGACCTGCTTTGCATAGAATCCAACAAATCAGTGGCAAAAATAGGACTAACTTGGTTCTTTGGATTTCCTCCAATAATGTCCACTGACTATTGAGCTTGAAAATCCAGTGACTCTTCACGATCCCAAGGGAAGTGAGTATAGAATAAGGATCTATTTTTTAAGAGAATGTCACATTGCTTTCAATGACCCTTTAGAGCAAGGATTTATTTTTTTCTAAAGATTAAAACTAATCAGACTGAGAATTTTTTGAAATTCAATATATTTCTAAGACCTAGATAATTGTATTATTTTGAAGTAATACTTTATAGTTTCTACCAAATGAAATGTTGTTAAAAGGATTTCCTCCCAGTTTTCTTTTCTTTTTTTTTTTTTAAAAGATTTTATTTATTTATTTGACAGATAGAGATCACAAGCAGACAGAGAGAGAGAGGAGAAAGCAGGCTCCCTGTGGAGCAGAGAGCCCAATGCGGGGCTCGATCCCAGGACCCTGGGATTGTGATCCGAGCTGAAGGCAGAGGCTTTAACCCACTGAGCCACCCACGCGCCCCTCCTCACAGTTTTCTAATATAGAAACATAAATAATAGCGGTGAGATTTGAAGTTATATTCAACCACTTTTTTGGTCATTTCCTGAGCCTTAATAGTCAATTTTATGTCTTAACTTGGCTAGGCCACAGTTCCTAAGTATTTGGGCAAACACCAATTCTGGATGTTACTTGGGAAGTTTTTTTTTTTTTTTTTTAGTTGAGATTAACAATTAAATCAGGAGGGTTTGAGTACAGCAGACTACCAACCATTATGTGGGTGGGACTCATTTAATTAGTTGAAAGCCTTAAGAGAAAAAACAAAACAAAACCGAGGTTTCCGGAGGAAGAGGGAATTCTGCCTCTAGACAGACTTCCCATTCAAACTGCAGTATCAATGCTTCCCTGGGTTTTCAGCCTGCTGTCCTACATGCAGATTTTGGACTTACCAGTCCAAAATTGCATGAGCCAATTCCATAAAATAAATTTTTCTTTTTGTCCCCCCCCCCTCTATACAACCTATTGATTCTGCTTCTTGGAGAACCCTGATTAATACAGCCTTGATACCAAGAGGAACAGAATATTAAGGATGAGTTTTCTGAATTGGTTCTGGGATTTGTGGAATTGGTTCTCCAATCTGACTGGGTTTATTTATTTATATTTTTATTGGATTTATTAATTTATTATAATGTAATGAAAGTTTATTATTATTTTTTAATATAATCTAATGGGTGCCTGGGTGGCTCAGTGGGTTGGGCTTCTGCTTCGGCTCGGGTCATGGTCTCAGGGTCAAGGGATCAAGTCCTGCATTGGGCTTTCTGCTCAGCGGGGAGCCTCCTTCCCCTCTATCTCTGCCTGTCTCTCTGCCTACTTGTGATCTCCCTCTTTGTCTAATAAATAAATAAAATCTTTGAAAAAAAATGTAGTGTTCCAGGATTCATTGTTTCCATGTAATACCCAGTTCTCCATATCATATGTACCCTCCTTAATACCCATCATCTGACTACCCCATCCACTCACCACCTCCCCCACCTCTAAAACTCTCAGTTTTTTTCCTGGAGTCCATAGTCTGTCATGGTTCATCTCCCTTTCTGATTTCAGCACCCCTTCATTTTTGTCTTCTTTCTCTGAATGTTCTTCATGCTATTCCTTCTATTCCACAAATATGTGGAACCATATGACAATTGTCTTTTTCTGCTTGACTTATTTCACTCAGCATAATCCCTTCCAGTTCTATCTCTGTTGATGCAAATGTTGGGTATTCATCCTTTCTGATGGCTGAGTAATATTCCATTGTGTATATGGACCACATCTTCTTTACCAATTCATCTGTGAAGAGTATCTCTGCTCCTTCCACCATTTGGCTGTTGTGGACATTGCTGCTATGAACATTGGGGTACATATGGCCCTTCTTTCACTGCATCTGTATCGTTGGGGGTAGATAGCCAGTAGTGCAATTTCTGGGTCACAGGGTAGCTCTAATTTTAATTTTTTTGGGAACCTCCACAGTGTTTTCCAAAGTGGCTGCATCAACTTGCATTCCCACCAGTAGTTTAAGAGGGTTCCCCTTTCTCCACAGCCTCTCCAACATTTGTTGTTTCTTGCCTAGTCAATTTTTGCCATTTTAACTGGTGTAAGGTGCTATCTCAGTGTCGTTGTGATTTGAATTTTCCTAATGGCTAATGATATTGAACTGATTGATATCTGATATTTCAGGTGTCTGTTAGCCATCTGTAAGGCTTTTTTTGGAGACGTGTCTGTTCATGTCTTTTGCCCATTTTTTAATTTGATTATCTGCTTTTTGGGTGTTGAGTTTGAGGAGTTCTTTATAGATCTTTGGTATCAGCCCTTTATCTGTAGTGTCATTTGCCAATATCTTCTCCAATTCCTTGGTTTGTCTCTTTGTTTTGTTTACTGTTTCCTTTGTCGTGCAGATGCTTTTGATCTAAATGAAGTCCCAAAAGTTCATTTTGCTTTTGTTTCCCTTGCTTTTGCAGATGTATTTTGAAAGAAGTTGCTGTGGCCAATGTTGAAAAGGTTACTGCCTATTTAAGGGTACTAATGACTCCACTCCTATTGTAAAGAGAACACTGAGGGTCTGTGGTGTGATGCAGCAATAGAGATGTAAAATATCACCACAGGATACAACTAAATCAGTATTTATAGTGGCCAGTATTTATAGTGGCCAGTGCTTCTTTTTTTAAGATTATTTTTATTTATTTGACACAGAAAGAGATACAGTGCAAGCAGCAGGAGTGGCAGGCAGAGGGAGAGGGAGAAGCAGCCTCTCTGCTGAGCAGGAGGCCCCATGTGGGGCTCATTCCCAGGACTCTGGAACCATGATCTGAGCTGAAGGCATATGCTTAACTGACTGAGCCACCCAGGCACCCAGTTTTTCCCATGACACTTGATGCCCCACTCTTGTTTTCCCAAACCTAGTGATCTTATGTTGGAAATCTGTCAGTTTACTCTCAACATATGTTAATTCTCAGAGCAAACTGACTCTGCTCTGCCATTTCTTATCTACTCATACACTGCTGGATTGAAATGTTGGAATATAGACTAGACCCACCCACAGGGACCTTTTAACATGTGAAAGAGGCTTAATGAAGGAAACAGGCATATTGACCAGGCAGTTACATGTCACGCTTTAAGAGAAACACAAGAATAAGGCCTATGAGGTGAAATGTCCTTATGAACATTCTTCAAGGACTCAGTTAATACCATTGCTTCTCAAGAGGAGGCTTCAAGGATAATGATGTTTCTTCAGAGGAAATGTAGACTTTTAATTTGTGGCTAAGTGAACAGTAGCCTATGGTATCCCTGTCCAGTTTTCAGAGTTTTTGTTTCAAAGAACTTTAAAAAAATGAAAATGAACTGTAGCAAAAAAGATGTGTTAGGAACAGAATTCATGAAACTCTAAACTTTGGAGAAATCAGTGAAACCTGGCATTTGTAGGTAAGAGTTTCACAGTTGTCACCTGCTCAGGGACCTCTTTCAGTTCCTCCTAAAACTTTAAAGAGCTTCAGCTGTTCCTTTGCTACTGATGGCCTTTTTCAGGGCACCTTTGACATCCTTGTTCCTAAGGGTGTAAATCAGTGGGTTGAGTAGTGGGGTGATGAAGGTGTAGACCAGGGCAAACTGGCAGTCCTTGTCCTAGGAGGTGCTGGAGCTGGGACACAGGTAGACAAGGCTGCAACAGCTGTACTGCAGCAGGACCACAGTGAGATGCGAGGAGCAGGTGGAGAATGCCTGGCAGCAGCCCTGGGCAGAGCAGATGCACAGGATGGCTGAGGCGATGAACACGTAAGAGACACAGAGAAGCAGGAAAGGGAATGTAAGGGGCCTGTAGCCCTTCTACCATGTCTGAGCATTCCTACACCTACGTTTTGAGTTATATGTCTACATATTGGTATGGTTTCTCTCAAATGAACTTATATTATTTGTATTCATGTTGTGATTATGTAATTTTATTAAGTATTTTAAAAATCTAATAAGTTTTTATAGAAATATAAATGATGAAAATTAACAATTAATGCTTGATAATTGCAAGTTGCTAAAAATTTTTGTGGAATAACGTGTGATTGGGACCATAAAGGAAGACGGTGAGGGAAATTTGGAATAATTTAATATTCGCATTTGACATGGGTCTAAATGTTCACTCTGTTGTTACAAAAGCCAAAGCTGGCATTAATACGTGATATTTGAGAAGAAAGGCTTTGATTTCAGCTGATACAAACTCAAAGCCTTTGGCTTTATATCAAAAGGTTGATGAATAAATGCCCACTGTGAGATTTTAAGTTAAGGCAAAATGATTAAGGTAAGTATGCAGCTCATGGTTTGGATGTTACGGCTCTCTGTTTCTATTAATGTTGGTTACAAAGTACTCTTCCCTCAAAAAACCACCAAAATGAATGGGTGGATAATAAATAATACAGCAGTGAATATACCTAAGAAGTAACAAACAGGAAGTTCTTGAAGAAAACTGTGAAAGTTGGCACCAATATGCCTCGATGGGAAAAGTGAACACTTTTCATTGTTAATTAGCTTGAAGTACGATGTGATTTCTGTGTAATTCCTTTCAAAATCCCTGGAGGAATAAACAAGGGAATGTTAACAAAATAAAGAGTGCTGCAATAGAACAAAATTTACATCAAGAGTCATTAAAATATATTACCAATGATTCTATGTTACAAAATATGTCCTATGTTCTATCATAAATAAAAATGGTATTCATAGGACAGTAGAACTGCAGCATACTGGAACACAAGGAACCATTAATACTAGCCAAGTAACACTTATTGGGTCCAGCATTAATTTATGCACTTTACATTTTTGAAAAATTTAATTTAATATTTTTCCGTGTGTTCCAAAATCCATTGTTTATGCACCACACCCAGTGCTCCATGCAATACGTGCCCTCGTTAATACCCACCACCAGGCTCACCCAACTCCCACTCTCCTCCCCTCTGAAGCCCTCAGTTGCCCTTGACATTTCTTTCTTTTTTTATATATTTATAGTTCTGATTTTATTTTTTGTTTGTTTTGTTTTTTTTTTCATTTTTTTATAGGTTTATTTACAGCATAACAGTATTCATTGTTTTGGCATCACACCCAGTGCTCCATGCAGTACGTGCCCTCCCTATTACCCACCACCTGGTTCCTCAACCTCCCACCCCCCCCCCCCCCCGCCGCCCCTTCATAACCCTCTGGTTGTTTTTCAGAGTCCATAGTCTCTCATGGTTCATCTCCCTTTCCAGTTTCCCTCAACTCCCTCTCCTCTCCATCTCCCCATGTCCTCCATGTTATTTGTTATGCTCCACAAATAAGTGAGACCATATGATACTTGACTCTCTCTGCTTGACTTATTTCACTCAGCATAATTTCTTCCAGTCCTGTCCATGTTGCTACAAAAGTTGGGTATTCGTCCTTTCTGATGGAGGCATAATACTCCATTGTGTATATGGACCACATCTTCCTTATCCATTCATCCGTTGAAGGGCATCTTGGTTCTTTCCACAGTTTGGCGACTGTAGCCATTGCTGCAATAAACATTGGGGTACAAATGGCCCTTCTTTTCACTACATCTGTATCTTTGGGGTAAATACCCAGCAGTGCAATTGCAGGGTCATAGGGAAGCTCTATTCTTAATTTCTTCAGGAATCTCCACACTGTTCTCCAAAGTGGCTGCACTAACTTGCATTCCCACCAACAGTGTAAGAGGGTTCCTCTTTCACCACATCCTCTCCAACACACGTTGTTTCCTGTCTTGCTAATTTTGGCCATTCTAACTGGTGTTAGGTGGTATCTCAATATTGTTTTAATTTGAATCTCCCTGATGGCTAGTGATGATGAACATTTTTTCATGTGTCTGATAGCCATTTGTATGTCTTCGTTGGAGAAGTGTCTGCTCATATCTTCTGCCCATTTTTTGATATGATTATCTGTTTTGTGTGTGTTGAGTTTGAGAAGTTCTTTATAGATCCTGGATATCAACCTTTTGTCTGTACTGTCATTTGCAAATATCTTCTCCCATTCCGTGGGTTGCCTCTTTGTTTTGTTGACTGTTTCCTTTGCTGTGCAGAAGCTTTTGATCTGATGAAGTCCCAAAAGTTCATGTTCGCTTTTGTTTCCTTGGCCTTTGGAGACATATCTTGAAAGAAGTTGCTGTGGCTGATATCGAAGAGGTTACTATCTATGTTCTCCTCTAGGATTCTGATAGATTCCTGTCTCACGTTGAGATCTTTTATCCATTTCGAGTTTATCTTTGTGTACGGTGTAAGAGAATGGTCGAGTTTCATTCTTCTACATATCGCTGTCCAGTTTTCCCAGCACCATTTATTGAAGAGACTGTCTTTTTTTCCACTGTATATTTTTTCCTGTTTTGTCGAAGATTATTTGACCATAGAGTTGAGGGTCCATATCCGGGCTCTCCACTCTGTTCCACTGGTCTATGTGTCTGTTTTTATGCCAGTACCATGCTGTCTTGGTGATCACAGCTTTGTAGTAAAGCTTGAAATCGGGTAACGTGATGCCGCCAGTTTTGTTTTTGTTTTTCAACATTTCCTTAGCAATTCGGGGTCTCTTCTGGCTCCATACAAATTTTAGGATTATTTGCTCCAGCTCTTTGAAAAATATCGGTGGAATTTTGATCGGAATGGCATTAAAAGTATAGATTGCTCTAGGCAGTATAGACATTTTAACAATGTTTATTCTTCCAATCCAAGAGCATGGAACAGTCTTCCATCTTTTTGTGTCTTCTTCAATTTCTTTCATGAGTGTTCTGTCATTCCTCGAGTACAGGTCCTTTACTTCTTTGGTTAGGTTTATGCCCAGGTATCTTATGGTTCTTGGTGCTATAGTAAATGGAATTGATTCTCTAATTTTACTTTCTTTATTTTCATTGTTAGTGTATAAGAAAGCCACTGATTTCTGTACATTGACTTTGTATCCTGCCACGTTACTGAATTGCTGTATGAGTTCTAGTAGTTTGGGGGTGGAGTCTTTGGGGTTTTCCATATAAAGAATCATGTCATCTGCGAAGAGAGAGAGTTTGACTTCTTCCTTGCCAATTTGGATACTTTTTATTTCTCTTTGTTGTCCAATTGCCGTTGCTAGAACTTCTAATACTATGTTGAACAAGTGTGGTGAGAGTGGGCATCCTTGTCGTGTTCCTGATCTCAACGGGAAGGCTGCAAGCTTTTTCCCATTGAGGATGATATTTGCTGTGGGTCTTTCATAGATAGATTTTATGACGTGCCCTTGACATTTCTTAATTCATTTCATAATGTGCCTCTAAAAAAGGACTCTTATATCTGCTTTATGGATGAGAAAATTGAGGCACAGAGTGGGTAAGTAACTTGTCCAAAGTCACACCGCTAGCAGCTGCTGGAATGAAAATTTGAACATGGTCTGGCTCCAGAGTCTCTTGTCTTAATCACTGTTACACTACCTCTGTCTATTATGTGCATCAGTTTTATCATCTGTAAAATGGATCTGAAATTACACGTACTTACTTCTCAGGTTGTTGTGAGACTCAAATGAATTATTTTGTAAAAGTACTTAGAATAGTCCAGGCACAGAATACACATTCAATGTATATTCACTATTGTCACTATTCAAATCCATTAGAGAGGATCAATTTCCTAATATGGACTTATGGCAATGGGCAATTCGTTTAAAAAATGACCTTCCTAATGCATTACACATCAATTTATTTCTGACGGACTTGAGGGTCAAATATTTTAAAAACAGGAAGAAACCTACAAGGTAGTGTAGGTGACCATTTTTCAGACTTCCAAGTACAAATGATTTACAACAAATGAGCAGAATCCATAAAAATATTATGGATATTTTGACAGAATAAAAATGTAAAAGAACTGTGGGTCAAAAATACAATAAGCAAACTGAATAGGAGATGAAATTTTATATAATCTGCCAAAAAAAAACTCCACATTAGAAAAACAAATAGAGTATCTGAATAGGCTATTCAAAAAATAAATATGCTAATAATGAAGAACATGTAAATTCAACTTAATTAATATTCAAATAAATATACAATGAAACAAAAATCAGATAGTATTTTCTACTTACAAACTGATAGTGGTGGGAAAAAAGATAATCCCTGCTATTGTTAAAGTTGTAAGAGAGACTCATGCCCAATATTGCTAGTGGATGTGTAAGGTGCTGGAAGAGTTGGTGACGTGCAATCTGGCAATATGTAAGAAAAGACGTAATAGATGCATGCACTTTGCTTCAGCAATATAATTTCAAGGAATTATTCTTATAAACTAGCCATGAGTCCATGCATAAAATTATGACATTTTTCTGTATCATGGTGATACATGGTGAAATTTGGTATTAACCAAAATATCAGTAAGAGGAAAATGCTTAAATTAATATGGCATATCCATGTGATGGGACAAGCAATCATTTGAAAATGATGAAAACAATGTTGCAGAAAGATATTTAATAACATCAGGAAGGTTCATGAAAAAGCAGATCAAAAAACGCATTACTGGGGCACCTGGGTGCTCAGGGGGTTAAGCCTCTGCCTTCAGCTCAGGTCATTGTCTCAGAGTCCTGGGATCAAGCCTGGCATCTGGTCACTGCTCTGTGGGAGCCTGCTTCCCCCTCTCTGTCTGCCTGCCTCTCTGCCTACTTGTGATCTCTGTTGGTCAAATAAATAAATAAAATCTTTAAAAAATGCTTTTCTGCATCTATTGGAAGGACCATGTGGTTCTTCTCTCTTCTCTTATTGATTTGTTCTATCACATTGATTGATTTGCAAATGTTGAACCATCCTTGTAACCCAGTGATGAATCCCACCTGGTCATCGTGGATAATCTTTTTAATGTGCTGTGGATCCTGTTTGCTAGGATCTTGTTGAGAATCATAGCATCGATATTCATCAGTGATATTGGTCTGAAATTCTCCTTTTTGGTAGGGTCTTTGCCTGATTTGGGGATCACGGTAATGCTGGCTTCATAAAAAGAGTCTGGAAGTTTTCCTTCTGCTTCAATTTTTTGAGACAGCTTCAGGAGAATTGGTGTTATTTCTTCTTTGAAAGTTTGGTAGAATTCCCCAGGGAATCTGTCAGGTCCTGGGCTCTTGTTTTTTGGGAGGTTTTGATCATTGCTTCAATCTCATTACGAGATATCAGTCTGCTCAGGTTGTCACTTTCTTCCTGGTTCAATTTTGGGAGTTTATAGTTTTCCAGGAATGCATCCATTTCATCTAGGTTGCTTAGCTTATTGGCATAAAACTGTTGGTAATAATTTCTGATGATTGTTTCTATTTCCTTGTTGTTAGTTGTGATCTCTCCCTTTTCATTTATAATTTTATTAAATTGGGCTTTCTCTCTTTTCTTTTGGATTAGTGTGGCCAGTGGTTTATCGATCTTATTGATACTTTCAAAAAACCAGCTTCTAGTTTCATTGATATGTTCTACTGTATCTCTGGTGTCTACCTCATTGATCTCTGCTCTAATCTTGATTATTTCCCTTCTTATGTGTGGAGTTGGTTTGATTTGTTGTTGATTCTCCAGTTCTTTAAGGTGTAGAGACAGCTGGTGTATTCTGGATTTTTCAATTTTTGAGGGAGGTTTGGATGGCTATGTATTTCCCCCTTAGAACCGCCTTTGCTGTATCCCATAGGTTTTGGACCGAGGTGTCTTCATTCTCATTGGTTTCCATGAATTGTTTAAGTTCATCTTTGATCTCCTGGTTGATCCAAGCATTCTTAAGCAAGGTGGTCTTTAGCTCCCAGGTGTTTGAGTTCCTTCTGAACTTTTCCTTGTGACTGAGCTCCAGTTTCAAAGCATTGTGATCGGAGAATATGCAGGGAATAATGTCAGTCTTTTGGTATTGGTTGAGTCCTGCTTTGTGACCCAGTATGTGGTCTATTCTGGAGAAGGTTCCATGTGCACTTGAGAAGAATGAGTATTCTGTTGTTTTAGGATGGAATGTTCCGTATATATCTATGAGGTCCATCTGGTCCAATGTTTCAATCAATGCTCTTGTTTCTTTACTGATTTTCTGCTTTGATGATCTGTCTATTACTGAGAGAGGCGTGTTAAGATCTCCTACTATTAATGTATTCATATCAATATGACCCTTTATCTTGATTAATAGTTTTCTTATGGGGGCGCCTGCGTGGCTCAGTGGGTTAAAGCCTCTGCCTTCAGCTCAGGTCATGATCCCAGGGTCCTGGGATCAAGCCCCGCATCAGGCTCTCTGCTCCGCAGGGATCCTGCTTCCTCCTCTCTCTCTGCCTGCCTCTCTGCCTAGTTGTGATTTATCTCTGTCAAATAATAAAATAAAAAAATATTTTTCTTATGTAATTGGCTGCTCCCATATTGGGGGTGAAGATATTTACAATTGTTAAATCATCTTGGTGGATAGTCCTTTTAAGAATTATGTAGTGTTATTCTGTATCTCTGATTACAGTCTTTAATTTAAAATCTAATTTATAAGAGAAGAGAGAAGAAGCACATGGTCCTCTCAATTGATGCAGAAAAAGCATTTGACAAAATCCAGCATCTATTCCTGATTAAAATGCTTCAAAGTATAAGGATAGAGGGACCATTCCTGAACTCCATAAAATCTATCTATGAAAGACCCACAGCAAATATCATCCTCAATGGGAAAATGCTTGAAGCCTTCATGTTGAGATCAGGAACACGACAAGGATGCCCACTATCACCACTCTTGCTCAACATATTATTAGAAGTCCTAGCAACAGCAATCAGACAACAAAGAGAAATAAAATGTATCCAAATGGGCAATGAAGAAGTCAAACTCTCTCTCTTTGCAGATGACATGATTCTTTATATGGAAAGCCCCAAAGACTCCACCCCCAAACTACTAGAACTCATACAGCAATTCAGTAACGTGGCAGGATACAAAGTCAATGTACAGAAATCAGTGGCTTTCTTATACACTAACAATGAAAATACAGAAAGGGAAATTAGAGAATCGATTCCATTTACTATAGCACCAAGAACCATAAGATACCTGGGAATAAACCTAACCAAAGAGGTAAAGGATCTGTACTCAAGGAACTACAGAACACTCATGAAAGAAATTGAAGAAGACACAAAAAGATGGAAGACTGTTCCATGCTCTTGGATGGGAAGAATAAACATTGTTAAAATGTCTATACTGCCTAGAGCAATCTATACTTTTTTTTTTAAAGATTTTATTTATTTACTGGACAGAAAGAGATCACAAGTAGGCAGAGAGACAGGCAGAGAGAGAGAGGGAAGCAGGCCCCCTGCTGAGCAGAGAGCCCGATGCGGGACTCAATCCCAGGACCCTGAGATCATGACCTGAGCCGAAGGCAGCGGCTTAACCCACTGAGCCACCCAGGCGCCTGAGCAATCTATACTTTTAACGCCATTCCGATCAAAATTCCACCGATATTTTTCAAAGAGCTGGAGCAAATAATCCTAAAATTTGTATGGAATCAGAAGAGACCCTGAATTGCTAAGGAAATGTTGAAAAACAAAAACAAAACTGGCGGCATCACGTTACCTGTTTTCAAACTTTACTACAAAGCTGTGATCACCAAGACAGCATGGTACTGGCATAAAAACAGACACATTGACCAGTGGAACAGAGTGGAGAGCCCAGATATGAACCCTCAACTCTATGGTCAAATAATCTTTGACAAAACAGGAAAAAATATACAGTGGAAAAAAGACAGTCTCTTCAATAAATGGTGCTGGGAAAACTGGACAGCGATATGTAGAAGAATGAAACTCGACCATTCCCTTACACTGTATACAAAGATAAACTCGTAATGGATAAAAGACCTCAGCGTGAGACAGGAATCCATCAGAATCCTAGGGGAGAACATAGGCAGTAACCTCTTCGACATCAGCCACAGCAACTTCTTTCAAGATATGTCTCCAAAGGCCAAGGAAACAAAAGCGAAAATGAACTTTTGGGACTTCATCAAGATCAAAAGCTTCTGCACAGCAAAGGAAACAGTCAACAAAACAAAAAGGCAACCCACGGAATGGGAGAAGATATTTGCAAATGACAGAACAGACAAAAGGTTGATATCCAGGATCTATAAAGAACTTCTCAAACTCAACACACACAAAACAGAGAATCATATCAAAAAATGGGCAGAAGATATGAACAGACACTTCTCCAATGAAGACATATAAATGGCTATCAGACACATGAAAAAATGTTCATCATCACTAGCCATCAGGGAGATTAAAATTAAAACCACATTGAGATTCCACATTACACCAGTTAGAATGACCAAAATTAGCAAGACAGGAAACAACGTGTGTTGGAGAGGTTGTGGAGAAAGGGGAACCCTCTTACACTGTTGGTGGGAATGCAAGTTGGTGCAGCCACTTTGGAGAATAGTGTGAAGATTCCTCAAGAAATGAAAAATGGAGCTTCCCTATGACCCTGCAATTGCACTGCTGGGTATTTACCCCAAAGATACAGATGTAGTGAAAAGAAGAGCCGTCTGTACCCCAATGTTTATTGTAGCAACGGCCACAGTCACCAAACTGTGGAAAGAACCAAGATGCCCTTCAATGGACGAATGGATAAGGAAGATGTGGTCCATATATACGATGGAGTATTATGCCTCCATCAGAAATGATGAATACCCACCTTTTGTGGCAACATGGACGGGAGTGGAAGAGATTATGCTGAGCGAAATAAGTCAAGCAGAGAGAGTCAAGTATCATATGATTTCACTTATTTGTGGAGCATAAGCAATAACATGGAGGATATGGGGAGATGGAGAGGAGAAGGGAGCTGTGGGAAATTGGAAGGGGAGATGAACCATGAGAGACTATGGACTCTGAAAACCAACCTGAGGATTTTGAAAGGGTGGGGGGTGGGAGGTTGGGGAACCAGGTGGAGGGTAATATAGAGGGCACGTATTGCACAGAGCACTGGGTGTGGTGCAAAAACAATGAGTACTGTTACGCTGAAAAGAAATAAATTAAAAAAAAAAGAAAAACAATCTTAAAAAAAAAAGGCATTACATCATGGTTCCATTAAAAAATAATGAAATCTGTTCATAAAAATATAAAAATCATTTTTGAAAGTATTAATAATAAATATGGCAGAGTGAGAGGGATTGCAAATCTTTTTGTGTATGTCTTATGCTTTTCTGTATTTATAAATATTGCACTGAACACATGCAATTTTGCAATCTTTTAGTAAATTAACATGTTTCCTTTATTCATTGCCGTTTCAACGTGGTGTTGGGAAGGAAAGCTGGTGGTGTCAATCACATGGAGTTCTGTAGTCAGTTAGATCTGGTTTTGAAATCCAGTCCCCTTGTTTGGTAATTTAATTTTATGTTAATTATGTAAACTTTGGTTCTCTAATGTGTGCTTGGGGATGTGACTATGGAGGCTTATGTGGAATTTATGAAGATAAAATGTTTCAAATATATAATGTGTTTGGGACATAACAAGTGTCCAATGACAGTAACTGCCCTCCCCTCTCTTTTCTCACAATGGTCAGTTTCCCTTGGATATTTTCCCTTTGGTTCTTACCTCTTCTGGAGCTGATAGTGAGGTTCCTCTAGAGCTGAGTCTTTTCAGCCCTTGCAGTTGCTGTGCTAAACCATGAATAATAAAAAGAGTAATAGAGAAAATAGGGAAAAGTGAAACAAAATGAATAAGAGATTTCAATAACATATGCTTTTTAATAAAAGATTTTATTTATCTATTTGTCAGAGAGAGAGAGAGACCACTGGCAGGGGGAGAAGTAGGCAGAGAGAGAGAGAGGGAGAGGCAGGTTTCCCGCTAAGCAAGGAGGCTGACATGGGACTCTGTCCCAGCACCCTGAGATCATGACCTGAGCTGAAGACAGATGCTTAACAATTGATCCACCCAGGCACCTCTGATGAACTAATTCTTAAACTGTGTTCCTTAGAACTTGAGCTCTTCTGATGCTTCATAAATGAGTTTTTATGAGCAAATTGAAAACATTCACACTTCCTCTCAAGATTTACAATGCATGTTAGCACAACACAGTTCTGGGATCTCCTATTGTAAAGCAAATTCAGTTTACCTGAAAAATTTCCAACTATTTTAATGGAATACTGCCCCCCTACCTTTGGCCGCACATAGCACCATTACATTGTTTATAACTTATTTTTTAACAACGCTACTTGAAAAAAGTGAGTTTCATGCTATACCCTTTAAGATAGCCTCTTGGAAGAAATAGTGAAAAAAAAAAAAAAAGGAAAAGGCTCATTTCATTATGGGTTTACACTTATTAGGTATATGATACTGAGCAATTCAATCATTTATCAGAGTTCCCTTTCTACATCTGTACAAGTGGATAGTAGCACCCACTCTGATAACTCATTTTTTCCTGTACTTCAATATTGATACATATGAATATTCTTCCCCAAGAGTAACACATTATAGGAATTTTTGTCTCTTACTATTATTTTTAAAAATAAAATCAACTAAAGGAATTAATTAAGTCTCTTGAGATGATCCCTTAACACTTCAAAACTTGCTCCATTCCACCAGCCACTTCAGGAAATTCACTAAAGAGAAGGTTAACTTTCTTGCTCAGACATTGAGTTCCTGCCATTGAAGGTAAATGAGCTCTCCCAGAGAGCTCACTGACTCTTATAGGCTAAAATGGAATGAAGACCCATGAACTTTGAGTTGCAGTATTTCTTGGAGAAGACTGTGGTGTATGATACCTCCATAATGTCCAGATAAAAACCTAGAAGTGTCTTACATGCTAACATTCAGGAGAAGAGACACCACTTAGAAACTTATGATCAAGATGGAGCAGAATGTGAGAGAGATATCCTTTGGAAGGATGATACCTAATTCAAGTTCTAAATTAGAATCCTGTCTCTTCCTTAATGATAGAAAATGGATTCTGTTACAGCCACTCTGAGTCCAGTCTTGCCTGATTGAGTCAGATTGCTTAGTGTCCTTTATGAAATGTCTTTAAAATTAATGGGTCTCCAAAGCAGAGGAATTTCCCCAGTGGTTTCCCCTTAAACTGAACCCAATTGGAGAAAGAAATTGAGGAAAATTTCCCGAGTTGATCAACTAAGCAAGATTACTGGGCAAGTCTTCTATGTGGCCACTGTGGACAATGACACTCTGGGAATTCCATAAGGGGATCATTGTTCCTTTCCTGTACCCACCAGGGAATGTTCCGATATTGTATTCTGGACAACGTCCCAGTGAGCATTGTTGAATGCACATGTTCTTTTCAGCCTAAACTCAAGATGCGTGTGGGATGCATAAATTCAGCACTAGCCTAGGCATCTGGGTATCTGGAGTCGAGTTTTGGTCTCCTTCTAGCTCTGAAATTCTATGAATGGTGGGTACCTTTTTCTTGAGAAGCAGAAAATTTATGAAGGATTTTTCCATAATCATTCCTTCTGATCTTTGTTTCATTTATCTGATCTTACTTGTTTTTGTTTCTTGATCACGTTTTTTTCTCTGCTGACACTTTTCTAGACATTAAAAAGTGGTTTCTTGTTGTTGTTGCTTTTAATATAGTTCTATTTCCAACTCTGCATTACCATGTTTTTCTTCTTTGTTTCTCCCTTTCCACCTCCCTCCAGACTTCATGGATTTAAAATCCCATACCTTCTCATAATTGCTGTCATTAATTTTTAGCCATGTTGAGCCTTCTCCTTTTATGTCCATTAGGAATAGCAATTTTTTATTCCATATGTTATTCATTAAGTTCTTACTGTTAGACAAGCCCAACTTTAAAAAAAAATTTAAAATTTATTTCTTTAATATCTTTTCAGTGTACCAGAATTCATTGTTTATGTACCACCTAGTATTCCATGCAATACATGTCCTCCATAATACTCACCACCAGTCTCACCCACCCTCCCACCCCCGCCTCTCAAAAACCCTCAGATTGTTTTTCAGAGTCCACAGTCTCTCAAGGTTCGTCTCCCTCTCCAATTTCTCCCAACTCCCTTCTTCTCTCCATCTCCCCTTGTCCTTCGTGTTATTTCTTATGCTCCACAAATAAGTGAAACCATATGATAATTGACTCTCTCTGCTTGATTTATTTCACTCAGCATAATCTCTTCCATTTCCATCCATGTTGATAAATTATTTGTGTATTCATCCTTTCTGATGGAGGCATAATACTCTATCATGTATATGGACCACATCTTCCTTATCCATTCGTCCTGGGGCATCTTGGTTCTTTCCACAGTTTGGCGACTGTGGCCATTACTGCTATGAACATTGGGGTACATATGATCCTTCTTTTCACTACATCTGTATCTTTGGGCTAAATACCCAGTAGGGCAATTGCAGGGTCATGCAGAAGCTCTGTTTTTAATTTCTTAAGGAATCTCCACACTGTCTTCCAAAGTGGCTGTACCAACTTGAATTCCAACCAACAGTGTAAGAGGGTTCCCCTTTCTCCACATCCTCTCCAACATATGTTGTTTACTGTCTTGTTAATTTTCTCCATTATAACTGGTATAAAGTGGTATCTCAATGTGGTTTTGATTTCAATCTCCCTGATGATGAACATTTTTCCATGTGTCCATTAGCCATTTGTATGTGTTCATTGGAGAAGTGTCTGTTCATGTCTTCTGCCCATTTTTTGATATGATTGTCTGTTTTGTGTGTGTTGAGTTTCCGGAGTTCTTTATAGATTCTGGATATCAGTCTTTTTTCTGTACTGTCATTTGCAAATATCTTCTCCCATCCTGTGGGTTGTCTGTTTTGTTGATTATTTCCTTTACTGTGTGGAAGCTTTTGATCTTGATGACATTCCAAAAATTCATTTTCACCAAGTCCCATTTTAAATGCTTGAGATATTTCAGGGTACCAAGCAGACAACAATTTTGTTCTCATAGAGATTGTGTTCTCAGAGGGAGGAAGACAGATCATATGCAAGAAATAAGAACAAGCACAGTTAATTATGTGTTGGAGGGGTGGGTACTGTAGAAAAGAAGCAGAAGTGGGAGATGACAATGGGAGAAAGATTAGAAGAGAGCAATGTTGTTGACAAGTCGTGTGCAGGGTGTACTTGCTCAGTGTTCTGGGAAGGCCTGAAACTCATATGACTCATCAACTCACTATGAAATGAGGCACCAGCCAGGGGAAGAGAAGGGAAAGCTTAGGGCAGAGGCAACTTCACATGAAAAGGCCTTTCCTGGGGCGCCTGGGTGGCTCAGTGGGTTAAGCCGCTGCCTTCGGCTCAGGTCATGATCTCAGGGTCCTGGGATCGAGTCCCGCATTGGGCTCTCTGCTCAGCGGTGAGCCTGCTTCCCTCTCTCTCTCTCTGCCTGCCTCTCTGTCTACTTGTGATCTCTCTCTGTCAAATAAATAAATAAAATCTTTAAAAAAAAAGGAAAAGGCCTTTCCTGAAGCCAAAATAAGCAAATGAAATTCATTCACAATGGTCCAAAATATCTAGAGCCCATGTGAGTGAAGACAATTTGTCTCTTATATTCATGGCAATGGACAATTAAGTCTTGCAACTGAATGGGTAAGTGCTCATGGAGGCTGTCTTCAGACATGTTTTCCGTTCTCCTCCCATACATATATATTTATTTGTTCAGATGGGCTCATTCCCATGAACATATTTTATACTATTTCAACATATCTATGTAACAGCTTATAAATGTCCCTTCCTTTCTCCCTTCCCTTCCCTTCCTTTCCCTTGCTTTACTTTCCTTTATTTTCCTTCTAAAAAGATTTATTCATTTATTATAAAGAGAGAGAGAGTGAGAGACAGTGCATGAAAGGAGGGCAGAGGGAGAGGGGGAGAGATAATCCTCAAGCAGACTCCTCACTGAGTGTGAAGCCTGACTTGGCCTTGATCCTAGGACCCTGATTTCATGACCTGAGCTGAAATCAGGAGCCACACAGGTACCCCTAAATGGCTTCCTTTTTAAATGCCATGTTCACTCTTATACTTTTTGTGACTACTCAGTAGTATTGATGTTTTACAATTTATTGAACTCTTCTCTAATATTGGACATTTAAGGTGTTTTTATTTTTATTTTTACTACTTTAGATAAATATGTCATTAATTCACATGATCTCATTCCTTTAGTCATCCTATACACATTCTTACTGTCCCTATGCTCAATTTATACAGATATTTTCATATGAATTAGAAGGTAACTATGATGTATAATACACTTCACATTTCTTAAGAGGATAAATTTCATGTTGTGTTCTTACCATAATAAATTTTCTTAGAACCACAATAAATATTTTTGAAGTACAGCAGGAGTCTTTTAAAAATAATCAGGAAAAGTTCTACAGAAATCAGCTATGAAAAGTTCATGCATCATATTTGCCAGCAATTGGATGGTAAGCTAGTTAACTCAAATATGATAAATACAATATCAAAGATTTTATAGACTTTCTTTGCCTTTCCTTGATTAAGTCCCAGTTCTTGGAGTCCTGTAGAATCAGCCATGATGAGTTTATTACTACATGATCAAGCACACTCCACAGTAACTGCACTGACAAACTGGTCCAAGCTTAGTATCATGGAATCTGCTGTGGTCTATGGCTCCAGTGTAGGGGTAAGAGCTAATAACACTACTAATAATTTCTGAATGATTAACCTGTCCCAGGCAATTGTAGTCATTTTATGTATATAAAACTTTCAAATATGTTAAAACCATGGTATCAAGTGAGATTACTTTAAGACTGAGCCCTGAGGGGCACTGACATTTGGGTGTCAGGACAATAAAGAGAATCCAGGCAAGGAAAGTGAGCAGGATGGAAATAAGGACAGGGAGGTTTAATGACGTGTCATCCACATGTTGATCATTGTGAATTTATGATGGTACCAACCACCTGACTTCTGATCTAGATATCCAAGATATATTTCAGATGCAACATAGCCAAATCACAATTCTTGATTTTCCACATGAAATTTTATTTTCCCTTGGGATTTTAAATTTTAGTAAGTGGCACTTCATTATTCCACTTGTATAGGTCAAAAAAATTTGGAGTCATCCTTTACTCCCCTCTTCCACTCACAATCACGTCCAGTCTGTATGAAATTATACTGGTTTTACCTTCAAAAGACATCCAAAATATGATCACTTGCCTACATTGTTACAATAGATGACTAACAAGATTCTGATCCTCTCCTCTTCCCTCTAAAATAGTGGATTTTCTACTCTGCACACAGAGGGATTCACCTAAAATATAAGTCTGATAATGCCCTACTGTGCTCAGATCTGTTTGGGGGCCTTACACCTTACTTAGGGTAAAATGGAAGTTCTTACTATGGTCTATAAATTGACTCTGTGTAATTTCTTATCTTATCTCGTGCCATATTTTATCTTATCTCCTACCATACCACCCTCTGTTGCTCTCTGTTTCACCCCATATCTCAGGTAACACAGCCTCCTTGCTATTTGTTTCACTGGGCTGTGGGCACTGAGCACTTACTGCTCTGGGGAAAGCACCAGATCATATTTGATTAAATGTGTGGCCTCAGAAGCTATATTTCCTGGTTTTGATCCTGGGCTATGCCCCTTATCATTGTTTTTTTTTTCTCTTCTTGAACCCTCATATAGTAATATAAGCTTTCTGTGATTCAGTTTCCTTATCTGTGAACTGGGGATAATAATCGTATTCCTCTCCCAAGGTTTTGGAAAGGATAAATGAACCAAACCATGGGAGTGATCGTGTAGGGTTCATCACCCTCATCACCATCATCATCACTATCCTCTTCCTCCTCCATGATAAAATGAAGCAAAAATGAAGATCTAAGACTTGCTAGCATAGCCAAAAGACATCAGTAACTTCCACTTTATTTATTTTATTATTTTAAAGATTTTATTCCCTTGAGAGAGAGAGAGCGCACAGAGGGAGAGGGAGAAGCAGACCCCTTCCCTGAGTAGGGAGCCCAATGTAGAGCTTGACCCCAGGATCCTGGGAACATGACCTGAGCCAAAGGGAGATGCTTAAGAGACAGGGCCACCCAGGCACCACTGTAGCTTCTACTTTCAATCTCTTGATCCACACACTGTATTTAGAAGCTGGTGCAGGACTCCTGAATGGTAAACACCACGTGGAAAGAGAGTAAGGTGCAACCAACACCCAAAACATCAACAATGTGAATGAAGTCATCTTAGATAATTCAACCCCAGGCAAATTCCCAGCTGAATGCAACTATTTGTGACCCTAGCAAACACAGAACACGAGAACCATTCTGTTGAGCCCAGGGAAGCCATACCACATAATTGGGAGAATTAATAAGTAGTTATTGTTTCAAACAACTAGATTTTGGAGCAGTTTGCCTTATAACAGTAATTAACTGATTCTTTAGGTCAGTGGCATGAAAATCCAATTTGCCTATAGGTCTCAAAGCTTTAGTCTTTACTAACAACTATAAGTTTTGTCTGATTTGTGTTTACAGGAAACTTAAGTTAGCTTTTTTCTTTTTAAGAGTTTATTTATTTATTTATTTATTTGAGAGAACATATGGGCAAGCAGAAGGAAGGGCAGAGGGAGAGAGAGAGAGAGAGATCTCAAGCCAATTCCCTGCTGAGTGTGGAGGCTGATGTGGGTCTTGATCTAACAACCCTGAGATCTTGACCTGAGCCAAAACCAAAGCCAGATGCTACTGTTCAAGCACCCCTGCCCTCCAACCCCTCCCTCCTCCTGGTCTCCAGTGTTCTGTTACAGTGGTCCAAACGGACTATACTATATGTATTCTGTTAATCATTTCTGTAGGTTTAGGAAGAATGGGAAAGGATTCCTTTAAAATCATTATACTCGGGGAGTCAAGATGGCGGGGAAGTAGGAGGAGGCACCATTTCAACCTGTACCCTAAAGTGAGCTGATTACCTACCAAAGAACTCCGACCACCCATGAAATCAGCCTGAGATCAGAATTATACACGTCTGGATCTCTACAGGAGCAGAAGAC
The DNA here is from genome assembly GCF_922984935.1 of Meles meles. Lineage (NCBI taxonomy): Eukaryota > Metazoa > Chordata > Mammalia > Carnivora > Mustelidae > Meles > Meles meles. The sequence goes on along the minus strand of NC_060073.1, from coordinate 12,820,922 downwards.
GCCAGTGGCAGGTAAAGCAGACTAGGAACGTCGGACTGATATCGGAAGATAAACAAAAGGGGGAGGGAGCCACCAGAGGTGACCGATTGGAAAGTAACACCCCAACACGAGAGTGCTCTGCGTCTGGGGACCAGCATTAACTTGGAGTCTGGTTGAAAGCACTCAAAAAACAAACAGCAAAGGATCGTGGGGTGTAATAGTGGGAACCTGGGCAGTTAGGGTCAGGGACCTAAGCCCCGGACCCAGGACAGCCTCCCCTGGCACGGAGCCAGAGAGAGTGTGGCGGAGAAATCAGGTCTCCATCCCTGAGCCGCCAGTGCACCTGAATGCCAGCGCGCCCTAGAACGAGTGGGGTCTGGCTCCCGTGAGGGGCTGGGAGCCTGGCCAGATGGCAATCCTGAAACGCACGCATCCCACACCCTCCCTTGGGATAGGTGCTCATAGGCGCTAGCCTGGAGCTCTGGCAGCCGGAAAAACCAGACATTCCCAGACCGGGACAGCGGGAAAATCTCAGTGTGCGATCTCTGCTCGGAACCTCTCTGGCGGTCTGGAGCTGCCTAGACAGCCACCGCTGCCCTGGTTTTGGGTACAACAAGGAGCTCCTGCATCCCCAGGGACAGTGACTCAGAACCGACTCTGACAGCAGCTTTTGCAAAACAGTCTGAGGCTTCTCTCTGAGAGGGAGGTTGGGGTGCTGTTTGCTCTCCTCTAAACCTCCAAAAACCATCAAAAGCTGTCAAGGCGAGAGAAAGCAGATGAAAGAACATAAAAACCCCCAGAGAACAAAAGACTGAAAAAAACAGTTTCCTGAAAAAAAAAAAAAAAGAGCTCACCCCCTTGAGGGGAGCGGGAGGACCTAACTCAGGGAACATCATTGTCTGAAAACCCACGTGGCAGGCCCCTCCCCCAGAAAACCAACCAGGAAGGAAGAAAAAAAAAAAAAAGACTACAAGAGAACAATCACCACTACTGCATAAATACAACTTTTATTTTTAACTCTTTACCAATATTCTGGTTCTTTTTTTTTATACATACAGATAATTTTTTAACCTATTTACCATCACACTGAGATGTCCAGTACATCAAATTCTTTAATAACCTTCTAACCTGAACTTTTTGATACATACACCCGTGTTTTTCTTTTGTTTTTCTATTTTTTTAATTCTTTTTTAATTTTAACTTAGTTTAGTCTAGTTTATTCTTTTTTAATTTTTATTTTCTACTATACATATAGAGTTAAACTTCAAGGTAATCCCCTTTCCCCAATCAATGCTACCCCTATAGGCAAACCAGTTTCTAATCCCCCTGTAACTTAGGAAAGTTGAGTCCCTTAACAAAAACATCAAGATACCTTCAGGAAGAATCAAAATAACCTTCCTCACCCACACTGAGAATCTATAACCATTCTCCCAATTTTTCCTTCTGTCAGTGTTTCTGTGAATTTGTGTTTGTCCTGATAATATATAAACTTTATACTTGGGGTTCTTTCTGATGAGGTTCTTCCCTTTTTTTTTTTTTTTGCTTATATATACATATTTTTTTCTCTTGTCATATACTTTTATCACTCTTTTGTCTGTCTGTTTTTGTTTGTATACTCCACAAATCTTGCCTTGTGGCCCATTTGGGCTGAGCCTTCTCTTTTATCTTCCCTTTTTTTCCTATCTCTCTCTCTCTTTTTTTTTCCTTTTTTCTTTCCCCTTTTTTTTTTCTTTCTTCTTCTCTATTTCTTTTTCTTTTCTTTTTTCTCTCATTTGGGTGGGGAATCCTGGTTGCACAGAAGCGTTCCAGGGTGCACATTGACTGCACCACAATCGATAAGCCCAGCTGCATCTGTTTAGTCATCTCTTACCAAAATGACTAGGAGGAGGAATACCCAACAGAAGAAAAATACAGAGGATGGGCCTTCTGCAACAGAGCTAATGGCTATCAACATAGACAATATGTCAGAAAAGGAATTCAGACTAACAATTATCCAGGCAATAGCTAGGTTGGAGAAAGCCATGGATGACCAAACAGAATTGATTAGGGCAGAACTGAAAGCCACCAGGGATGATGTTCACAATGTTAGGGCAGAACTAAAAGCCACCAGGGATGATGTTCAAAATGCTCTCAATGAGTTCAAATCCAATCTAAATTCTCTAAAAGCTAGGGTAACTGAGACAGAAGATAGAATTAGTGATCTGGAGGACAAACAGATAGAGAGAAAGGATCAGGAGGAAGCCTGGAACAAACAGCTCAGAAGCCACGAAAACAGAATCAGGGAAATAAACGATGCCATGAAACGTTCCAACATCAGAATTATTGGAATCCCTGAAGGGGAGGAAAAAGAAAGAAGTCTAGAAGATATAGTGGAAGAAGTTGTCTATGAAAATTTTCCCAATCTCACGAATGGAAACAACATTCATGTACTAGAGGCAGAAAGATTTCCTCCCAAGATTTTAGATTCTCGAAAGTCCTCACGGCACCTTATCATTAGAATGGGGAATTATGTTTCAAGAGAGACCCTCTTAAAAGCAGCTAGGACAAAGAAGCTTCTTACATACAGAGGAAAGCCCATTAGAATAACGTCAGACCTTTCCACAGAGACTTGGAAAGCCAGGAAGGGCTGACAAAATATATTCAGAGTACTAAATGAGAAGAACATGCAACCAAATGTCAGCAAGACTGACATTTAAAATGGATGGAGAGATAAAGAGTTTCCAAGACCGGCAAGGCTTAAAAGACTATGCAACCACCAAGCCGACACTGCAGGAAATATTAAGGGGAGTCCTATAAGAGAGAAAAAATCCTAAGAATATCATTGAACAGAAATATAGAAACAATCTATAGACAGAAAGACTTCAAAGGCAACACGATGTCAATAAAAACCTATCTCTCAATAATCACTCTCAATGTGAATGGCCTAAATGCGCCCATAAAACGACACAGGGTTGCAGATTGGATAAAACGACAGGACCCATCCATATGTTGTCTACAAGAGACCCATTTTGAACCTAAGGATACACCCAGACTGAAAGTGAAGGGATGGAGAAGCATCTTTCATGCCAATGGGCCTCAAAAGAAGGCCGGAGTAGCGATTCTCATATCAGATAAATTAGATTTTAAACTAAAGACTGTAGTCAGAGATACAGAAGGACACTACATAATTCTTAAAGGGACTATCCGCCAAGACGATCTAACAATTGTGAATATCTATGCCCCCAATATGGGAGCACCCAATTACATAAGAAAACTATTAATCAAGATAAAGAGTCATATTGATATGAATACAATAATAGTAGGAGATCTTAATACGCCTCTCTCAGAAATAGACAGATCATCGAAGCAGAAAATTAATAAAGAAATAAGAGCATTGAATGAAACATTGGACCAGATGGACCTCATCGACGTATACAGAACATTCCACCCTAAAACAACAGAATACTCATTCTTCTCAAGTGCACATGGAACCTTCTCCAGAATAGACCACATACTGGGTCACAAAGCAGGACTCAACCGATACCAAAAGACTGACATTATTCCCTGCATATTCTCCGATCACAATGCTTTGAAACTGGAGCTCAATCACAAGGAAAAGTTCAGAAGGAACTCAAACACCTGGAAGCTAAAGACCACCTTGCTTAAGAATGCTTGGATCAACCAGGAGATCAAAGACGAACTTAAACAATTCATGGAAACCAATGAGAATGAAGACACCTCGGTCCAAAACCTATGGGATACAGCAAAGGCGGTTCTAAGGGGGAAATACATAGCCATCCAAGCCTCCCTCAAAAACACTGAAAAATCCAGAATACACCAGCTGTCTCTACATCTTAAAGAACTGGAGAATCAACAACAAATCAAACCAACTCCACATGCAAGAAGGGAAATAATCAAGATTAGAGCAGAGATCAATGAAGTAGAAACCAGAGAATACAGTAGAATGTATCAATGAAACTAGAAGCTGGTTTTTTGAAAGAATCAATAAGATCGATAAACCATTGGCCACACTAATCCAAAAGAAAAGAGAGAAAGCCCAAATTAATAAAATTATGAATGAAAAGGGAGAGATCACAACTAACACCAAGGAAATAGAAACAATCATCAGAAATTATTACCAACAGTTATATGCCAATAAGCTAAGCAACCTAGATGAAATGGATGCATTCCTGGAAAGCTACAAACTCCCAAAATTGAACCAGGAAGAAATTGACAACCTGAATAGACCGATATCTGGTAATGAGATTCAAGCAGTGATCAAACACCTCCCAAAAAACAAGAGCCCGGGACCTGACAGATTCCCTGGGGAATTCTACCAAACTTTCAAAGAAGAAATAACACTAATTCTCCTGAAGCTGTTCCAAAAAATTGAAGCAGAAGGAAAACTTCCAGACTCTTTTTATGAAGCCAGCATTACCCTGATCCCCAAACCAGGCAAAGACCCTACCAAAAAGGAGAATTTCAGACCAATATCACTGATGAATACGGATGCAAAGATTCTCAACAAGATCCTAGCAAACAGGATCCAGCAGCACATTAAAAAGATTATCCACTATCACCAGGTGGGATTCATCCCTGGGTTGCAAGGTTGGTTCAACATTCGCAAATCAATCAGTGTGATAGAACACATCAATAAGAGAAGAGAGAAGAACCACACGGTCCTCTCAATTGATGCAGAAAAAGCATTTGACAAAATCCAGCATCCGTTCCTGATGAAAACGCTTCAAAGTATAGGGATAGAGGGAACATTCCTGAACTTCATAAAATCTATCTATGAAAGACCCACAGCAAATATCATCTTCAATGGGAAAAAGCTTGCAGCCTTCCCATTGAGATCAGGAACACGACAAGGATGCCCACTCTCACCACTCTTGTCCAACATAGTATTAGAAGTTCTAGCAACAGCAATCAGACAACAAAGAGAAATAAAAGGTATCCAAATTGGCAAGGAAGAAGTCAAACTCTCTCTCTTCGCAGATGGCATGATTCTTTATATGGAAAACCCCAAAGACTCCACCCCCAAACTACTAGAACTCATTCAGCAATTCAGTAACGTGGCAGGATACAAAGTCAATGTACAGAAATCAGTGGCTTTCTTATACGCCAACAATGAAAATACAGAAATGGAAATTAGAGAATCGATTCCATTTACTATAGCACCAAGAACCATAAGATACCTGGGCATAAACCTAACCAAAGAAGTAAAGGACCTATACTCGAGGAACTACAAAACACTCATGAAAGAAATTGAAGAAGACACAAAAAGATGGAAGACTGTTTCATGCTCTTGGATTGGAAGAATAAACATTGTTAAAATGTCTATACTGCCTAGAGCAATCTATACTTTTAATGCCATTCCGATCAAAATTCCACCGATATTTTTCAAGGAGCTGGAGCAAATAATCCTAAAATTTGTATGGAATCAGAAGAGACCCCGAATTGCCAAGGAAATGTTGAAAAACAAAAACAAAACTGGCGGCATCACGTTACCCGATTTCAAGCTTTACTACAAAGCTGTGATCACCAAGACAGCGTGGTACTGGCATAAAAACAGACACATAGACCAGTGGAACAGAGTGGAGAGCCCAGATGTGGACCCTCAACTCTATGGTCAAATAATCTTCGACAAAACAGGAAAAAATATTCAATGGAAAAAAGACAGTCTCTTCAATAAATGGTGCTGGGAAAACTGGACAGCGATATGTAGAAGAATGAAACTTGACCATTCTCTTACACCATACACAAAGATAAACTCGAAATGGATAAAAGATCTCAACGTGAGACAGGAATCTATCAGAATCCTAGAGGAGAACATAGATAGTAACCTCTTCGATATCAGCCACAGCAACTTCTTTCAAGATATGTCTCCAAAGGCCAAGGAAACAAAAGCGAACATGAACTTTTGGGACTTCATCAAGATCAAAAGCTTCTGCACAGCAAAGGAAACAGTCAACAAAACAAAGAGGCAACCCACGGAATGGGAGAAGATATTTGCAAATGACAGTACAGACAAAGGTTGATATCCAGGATCTATAAAGAACTTCTCAAACTCAACACACACAAAACAGATAATCATATCAAAAAATGGGCAGAAGATATGAGCAGACACTTCTCCAACGAAGACATACAAATGGCTATCAGACACATGAAAAAATGTTCATCATCACTAGCCATCAGGGAGATTCAAATTAAAACCACATTGAGATACCACCTAACACCAGTTAGAATGACCAAAATTAGCAAGACAGGAAACAACGTGTGTTGGAGAGGATGTGGAGAAAGGGGAACCCTCTTCCACTGTTGGTGGGAATGCAAGTTAGTGCAGCCACTTTGGAGAACAGTGTGGAGATTCCTGAAGAAATTAAGAATAGAGCTTCCCTATGACCCTGCAATTGCACTGCTGGGTATTTACCCCAAAGATACAGATGTAGTGAAAAGAAGGGCCATTTGTACCCCAATGTTTATTGCAGCAATGTCCACGGTCGCCAAACTGTGGAAAGAACCAAGATGCCTTCAATGGATGAATGGATAAGGAAGATGTGGTCCATATACACAATGGAGTATTATGCCTCCATCAGAAAGGACGAATACCCAACTTTTGTAGCAACATGGATGGGACTGGAAGAAATTATGCTGAGCGAAATAAGTCAAGCAGAGAGAGTCAAGTATCATATGGTCTCACTTATTTGTGGAGCATAAGAAATAACATGGAGGACATGGGGAGATGGAGAGGAGAGGGAGTTGAGGGAAACTGGAAGGGGAGATGAACCATGCGCGACTATGGACTCTGAAAAACAACCAGAGGGTTATGAAGGGGCGGCAGGGGGGTGGGAGGGGTGGGAGGTTGAGGAAGCAGGTGGTGGGTAATAGGGAGGGTATGTACTGCATGGAGCACTGGGTGTGATGCCAAAACAATGAACACTGTTATGCTGTAAATAAACAAATAAAAATAAATATTAAAAAAAATCATTATACTCATTACTATTATAAAAATTACAAATTAGGGGCGCCTGGGTGGCTCAGTGGGTTGGGCCTCTCCCTTCGGCTCAGGTCATGATCCCCGGATCCGGGATCGAGCCCTACATCGGGCTCTCTGCTCCGCAGGGAGCCTGCTTCCTCCTCTCTCTCTGCCTGCCTCTCTGCCTAGTTGTGATTTCTCTCTGTCAAATAAATAAAATATTTAAAAATTACAAATTAAAATACATTTCCCCAATCTCAAAGTATCTTAAATGGCTTAAATTTTTGGTAAATCGCAAAAAGAAGGAATTCTATGAGGTAAATTTACTTTTCATTGTTATGCTAATCCCCCCAAGGCTAAAAGTGGTGTAGAAGTAAATGAACTCAACTTGAGGAGCTCAGCTGAACATTTCAAGGGAGCATAGAGAAGATGTTGGGGGAACCACTCATAACATTACCTGTGAAAATATTCTCTCCAATTCTTTTCCTTTATTTTACCTCTGTATACTCCAAATAATGGCAGTAATAATAGTGGCAATAGTAAGATAATAATAATTGATATCATGTTTATAAAGCTTATTATAAAACCTGTATTAATGCATTTGATCTGTAAATGATAGGTTTTTGGTAGTCTTCATTTGATTGAAAATAAAGTCAAGGCACAGAAGGTTTAAGTGATTATTTTTTCCTTGTCACACAGGTAGAAAGAGGCAATCTAGGGCCTGTTCTGTTCCATAAACATTTTTCATTGCCTATCTGTAAAATTGCCTGATAACCAGTGCTTTAATTATATAACTAATTAGGTATTATTGACTGTACAATATCACTGATAAATGAACTTGTTACTGAGAAGCCAATTACTACCTAAAATTCTACATGACGTAGAGAATATTGAAAAACCCTAAACAGCTGCAAAGATAACAAAATATTACTAGAAAAACAGGAATTCATAAGGCAAATGAGGATGGAAGCTTTTTCCACTCTTTGTGGAGAAAGAATTATGGAGAGGAATTATGGGAGAGGAAATTCCTAGTAAGAATTTTCCCCAGGGTCCCCTTCATTTCACTGTTCCTCAGGGTGTAGATAAGTGGATTGAGCAGTGGGGTTCCCAATGTGTATACCAGTGAGATGAACTGATCTTGCTTGGGGTAGTAGCTGGAGCTGGGGCGTAGGTACACAAAGGCACAACAGCCATACTGCAGCAGGACCACAGAGAGGTGGGAGGAACAGGTGGAGAAGGCCCGGTGACGCCCAGCTGCTGAGTGGATCTTGAGCACGGCAGCCACAATGAAGACATAGGAGGTAGCAATGAAGAAGAAAGGCACGGCAATGACAAGTGTGGCTGCCACCAGCACTGAGTGCTCATGGATGTGGCTGTTGGCACAAACAAGACAAATCACTGGTGGAATATCACAAATGAAGTGCTGCATACTCTGAGCCCGGCAGAATGGCAGAGAGAAGATGAAGGCCACCAGTTGTGTGGACAGGAACAAGCCGATGCCCACAGAGGTGATGACCAAGCAGACTCCGAGAGTTAAAGTCATGGTGAGTGGGTACTGCAAGGGGTGGCAGATGGCAACATACCTGTTATAGGCCATGGTGGCCAAGAGCAAGCAATCAGCACTGCCAAGCCCACTGAAGAAGATCATCTGAGTGGACAGCCCAGGAGGGTGATGGTCTTCTCTGACTGTAGGATGTTGGCCAGGATGTGGGGCACCACCACCACAGTGTAACATATTTCTACTCCTGAGAGGCTGCCCAAGAAATAGTACATGGGTGTATGTAGGCGGGCTTCTGTCTGGATGGCCACTATAATTAGGACATTCCCAGTGATGATCAAGGTATAAACGAGGCTGACTCCAAGGAAGGATAAGACACAGAGCTCTGGTTGGGAGGGATAGGCCAGGAACACAAATTCCATCAACAGTGAATGATTTCCCCAGATCATTGAGCTAACAGAGTGTCTCTGCCAAGAAATGCAAAGACAGAAGGAAAAATTGGAGCAACAACATATTATTAGTTCACACTCTGATCCATGATCTAATCTAATCAGTTCTGGAGTTAGAAACTTAGAATTATTAGACCCAAGTCTCTCTTTTCTTCCTTTTTAATCAAGTCTCTTCGCATAAGTATCTACACCTTAATTCCTAAGTGCCAGGAGTTGGTCTAAATTTTGTAAAATTTTTTTTGAGAAAATGAGGCAGAGTATAGTTTTCAAAGTGATTTTTAGAGGAAGCTGAATGAAAATTATTTTTTCATAAGAAAGTGTCAAAGTATTCTGTTTGTAGAAGTTTTATTGTTTTATTCCTTTTCAGTGTTCCAGAATTCATTGTCTATGCACCACACCCAGTGCTCCATGCAATATGTGCCCTCCATTAAACCCACCACCAGGCTCACCCAACTCCCCACCCCACTCCCCTTCAAAACCCTCAGTTTGTCTCTCAGAGTCCACAGTCTCTCATGCTTTGTGTCCCCAAATTCCCTTCTCCTCCCCATCTCCCCATGTCCTCCGTGTTATTCCTTATGCTCCAAAAATAAGGAAAAGCATATGATAACTGACTCTCTGCTTGACTTAGTTCACTCAGCATAATCTCTTCCAGTCCCGTCCATGTTGATACAAAAGTTGGGTATTCATCCTTTCTGATGGAGGCATAATACTCCATAGTTCCTATGGACCACATGAAGATCAAAGCTTCTGCACAACAAGGAAAACAGTCAACAAAACAAAGAGGCTACCCACAGAATGGGAGAAGATATTAACAAACGACAATACAGAAAATGGGGTGATCTCTAATATCTATAAAGAACTTCTCAAACTCAACACACACAAAAGAGATAATCATGTCAAAAAATGGGCAGAAGACATGAACAGACACTTCTCTAATGAAGACATACAAGTGGCTAACAGACACATGGAAAAATGTTCATCATCACTAGCCATCAGGGAGATTGAAATCAAAACCGCATTGAGATGCCACCTTACACCAGTTAGAATGCCCAAAATTAACAAGATAGTAAGCAATGTGGAGGATGTGGAGAAAGGGGAACCCTCTTACACTGTTGGTGGGAATGCAAGTTGGTACAGTCTCCTTGGAAGACAGTGTGGAGATTCCTTAAGAAATTAAAAATAGGGCTTCCCTATGACCGTGCAATTGCACTATTGGGTATTTACCCCAAATATAGAGATGTAGTGAAAAGAAGGGCCATCTGTACCTCAATGTTCATAGCAGCAATGGCCACAGTCTCCAAACAGTGGAAAGAACCAAGATGCCCTTCAATGGACGAATGGATAAAGAAGTGCCAAAAATTCTTGAAAGCAGGGTCATTAATGTGAGAGCAGGAAGCTATTATTTCATTCACTCAGTCATTCATACATTTATTCACACACAATGACTCCTGAGATATTGACTCACATATATATGGATGCAACACTGAAAAGTTAGTCATATGAGGGAAAATGAAGAAAGAAAACAATGTCCACGGACAATGAGCTCACAGAAGTCTTTGATCAATAGTATCAGGGATAAACCTCAGAAAACAAAACCCTCCCACTCCTGGTTCCTCTATCCATATCTATTCAGGAGAAGGTCAGGACTTGAAGGAAACAAAGGATTTTATCATAGGACTCCTCCTGGCTTGTGTTGGTATCGGGAAATATGTGATCATAAGCTGTTGGAGATCTAAGAATCCTTTCCCTGAGTTTGGGGATGAATAGGAAAGACAGCCAGTCTACATCTGTTTTTCTTCTCTTCTAAGGAACTAAAGGGAAATCCAGCTTCCTGGATTTCTTGCTTCCTTGAAAACCTTGGAATGAGCAGACATAACTCTCAAAGGGCATCCATTCCACTGTTTTCCCAAGCTCTACTCATATTCAAGAAAGAAAAGAGGGGCTATGTGATCTTGTTTCAGTTTTCCCAATTTCAACATTATTTATGGTGCTTATGACTTATTAAGATTTTAAAGAAAAATCTTAATCCAGAAGCAGCACTCCAGGACAAGTTACCCACATAGACCCAACGCTGTGTCATAAACATAGGAAGAAATATATTTGGACTATCACAAACCTTCAGAGGGCCTAGGGCATGAATGCCTCTTCATTCTCTTTTCCTCATCTGAACTTCAGTCATTTTCAAGTGATTTCTAATGTCATATGTCATATTTAACATTTTATTAAAACATGAGGGGCAGGGGCAGTGCATTAGTGTGTCATATCAGTTTTGAAATTAAATGATAGGTTTTGCATAATCCCAAATCCTAGCTCTGTGATGCCAGGCAAGATATAATTTCTCAGTGTCCTAGGTTCTTTATTTGAGAAATGGGGGTAATAATTTTAATTAGTTCTGAGGGTTGTTGTTTGGTTTAAAAGAGGTCACTATGTAAAGTGTCTACTGCAATGCATAGGCCATAGCAAGAGAAGCTAACAACAGATCATCATTATTTTTTAAAAATTTAAATTCAATTAGCCAACATATAGTACATCATTGGTTTCTGATGTAGTGTTCAATGTTTCATCAGTTAGGTATAACACCAGTGCTCATCACATCACATCCCCTCCTTAATGCCCATCACCCAGTTACCCCATCTTCCCACCTACTTCCCTTCTAACAACCCTCAGTTTGTTTCCCAGAGTGAAGTGTCTCTCATGTTTTGTCTCCGTCTCTGATTTCCTCCTATTCATTTTCTCCTCCCTTCCTCCATGGTCATTATTACTCATAAGTTCAAGGAAAGCCATCTTCCCTTAGTTCCATTTTCATCCCCCATATCACCAAGCCTAATGTACGCATTGTAGACATTCATTAAATAAACACTGCGTGGATAAATACACTATGAAAAGCACGTGATTACACTTTTGTCATTTTCTCTTTCACTTTTGAGATGATTTCATGATCCAATCACCTATTTAAGAACCCTCACGGAAATCTTGGTAATCAACATTAAGGCAGCATGAGGAAAAAAAAAACCTGCCAGTCAGGAACATAACATGTAGAAGGTTACAACAAACATATTTAGGGCTAGTTTTCTACATCTATCTGATAGAGGGCTTTGGAATCTGTGTGAAAATTGGGCCATTTCTCCTTGAAACACTTCAGGAAGTAAGAGCTCTTATCACATAGCTCTAAACTGTCTTCCCAATTTCCTTTTGGTATTCCTTGAATGGAATATTTTTGATATGTCTCATTATTTTAACCCTGGAAATGCTCTCATTTTATTTTATTTTATTTTTTTAGATGGTACCTGCTTATTTGCAGGTTTTTTTTAATTTTTTTATTTTCAGCGTAACAGTGTTCATTGTTTTTGCACCACACCCAGTTCTCCATGCAGTACGTGCCCTCCCTATTACCCACCACCTAGTTCCTCAACCTCCCACCACACCCTCCACCCCTCAAAACCCTCTGGTTGTTTTTCAGAGTCCATAGTCTCTCATGGTTCATCTCCCCTTCCAGTTTCCCTCAACTCCCTCTCCTCTCCATCTCCCCATGTCCACCGTGTTCTTTGTTATGCTCCACAAATAAGTGAGACCATATGGTACTTGACTCTCTCTGCTTGACTTATTTCCCTCAGCATAATCTCTTCCAGTCCCGTCCATGTTGCTACAAAAGGTGGGTATTCATCCTTTCTGATGAAGGCATAATACTCCATTGTGTATATGGACCACATCTTCCTTATCCATTCATCCGTTGAAGGGCATCTTGGTTCTTTCCACAGTTTGGCGACCGTGGCCATTGCTGCCATAAACATTGGGGTACAGACGGCTCTTCTTTTCACTACATCTGTATCTTTGGGGTAAATACCCAGCAGTGCATTTGCAGGGTCATAGGGAAGCTCTATTTTTAATTTCTTGAGGAATCTCCACACTGTTCTCCAAAGTGGCTGCACCAACTTGGAAATGCTCTCATTTTAAATAGCTTAATTAGAAGTGTAATACTGCATGGGACAGATCACAGGGATGGCTGAGTTTAAAAAGATCTGGATATCCATTCATCTGTTGACAGACATCTAGGTTCTTTCCATGGTTTGGCTATTGTAGACATTGCTCCTATAAACATTTGGGTACACGTGCCCCTTTGGATCACTATGTTTGTATCTTTAGGTTTACACACTTCACAGCACTCACGATAGCACATACCCTCCCCTATGTCCATGACCCCCTCCCCCTCTCCCAACCACACTTCCCCCTCATCAACCCCCAGTTTGTTTTGTGAGATTAAGAGTCATTTATGGTTTGTCTCCCTCCCAATCCCATCTTGTTTCATTTATTCTTCTCCTATCCCCCTAACCCCCCATGTTGCTTCTCCATGTCCTCATATCAGGGAGATCATATGATAGTTGTCTTTCTCCGATTGACTTATTTCACTAAGCATGATATCCTCTGAGGGTTTTGAAGGGTCAGGGGTGGGAGTTTGGGGGAACAGGTGGTGGGTAATAGGGAGGGCACGTTTTGCATGGAGCACTGGGTGTTGTGCAAAAACAATGAATACTGTTAAGCTGAAAAAATAAAGTCTGACTCAAAAAAAAAAAAAGAAAAAAAAGATCTGGATATTGGGGCACCTGGGTGGCTCAGTGGTTTAAGCCTCTGCCTTTGGCTCAGGTCATGATATCTGGGTCCTGGGATTGAGCCCCGCATCAGGCTCTCTGCTCAGTGAGGAGCCTGTTTCTCCCTCTCTCTCTGCCTACTTGTGACCTCTCTCTCTGTCAAATAAATAAATAAAATATTTAAAAAAAAGATCTGGATATCACCTATCTGTCCATTGGCTGTCTAATTCTTCAGTCTAACCAAAATTAGATTAATGTACTTGTTGTGTTTGTTTGTTTTGATAGTCTCCTTAGCCTGAATGCTAAAAGTCTAACTGTATTTTTTTTTTAATTTTTAGAGAAGAACATTTTCAGCATTGTTTTTTAAAAATTTAGACAGGAAACAACGTGTGTTGGAGAGGATGTGGAGAAAGGAAACCCTCTTACACTGTTGGTGGGAATGCAAGTTGGTGCAGCCACTTTCGAGAACAGTGTGGAGATTCCTCAAGAAATTAAAAATAGAGCTTCCCTCTGCACTACTGGGTATTTACCCCAACGATACAGATGTAGTGAAAAGAATGGCCATCTGTATCCCAATGTTTATAGCAGCAATGGCCACAGTTGCCAAACTGTGGAAAGAACCAAGATGCCCTTCGATGGATGAATGGATAAGGAAGGTGTGGTCCATATACACGATGGAGTATTATGCCTCCATCAGAAAGGATGAATGTCCAACTTTTGTAGCAACATGGATGGGACTGGAAGAGATTATGCTGATTGAAATAAGTCAAGCAGTGAGAGTCAAGTATCATATGGTTTCACTTATTTGTGGAGCATAACAAATAACATGGAGGACATGGGGAGATGGAGAGGAGAAGGGAGTTGAGGGAAATTGGAAGGGGAGGTGAACCATGAGAGACTATGGACACTGAAAAACAACCTGAGGGTTTTGAAGGGGCGGGAGTGGGGGAGGTTGGGGGAACCAGATGGTGGGTATTGGGGAGGGCACGTATTGCATGGAGCACTGGGTGTGGTGCAAATACAATGAATACTGTTTCACTAAAAAGAAATTTTAAAAAATGACAAAACAGCTGGAAAAAATTTAGATTCCATTAGCCAACATATAGTAGATCATTAGTGCAGATGCAGTGCTCATTAATTTATCAGTCGTGTATACATCATCATGCCTTCAACACTGGTTCCTTGTTCTAGTCTCTTGAGGTTGACATTTTAAAAATCTTCAATTTGTGGCTTTACATTTTTACTAACCTTTCTGAAATACCACCTTTATATTGTATGGGTTAAGTGCTAAGCCCCACATATAATGGTGATCAAAATGGCAGAGCTGTGCCAAGCAGTTCTATATCCTAAAGAGAGACAGATAAAGATTCTGTTGTATTATATTTGCATATATGATTTATAATATACTATATATATTTTATATGTATACCATTATATTTATGTGAATAAACTGTGGTTAAGTGCGAAAGGAGAAGTGTGTTAAAAGATTGTGTACCATGTGGCTCTGGCATAGTTGGTAATTAGGGATTCTGAAATGGCTTCCTAGAGGAAGTCATCTTTAAGCCTAGATCTGAAACACAGGCATTAGCTAGTAGAAGAGAGGTAGGCAGAGTAAGGTGGTTCACATTCTGGAGAGATGAAATAGTGGATTTTATTTTTGGAAGAAAGTGAAACTTATTATATTCACATATCATCATCTTGTTATTCCAAATTGTTACTACACATGCTGCATAGGACAGATGCTAGGTAAGAGCACTTCAGTGTCATCCCCAGAAATCTGCCCAGGCTGGCATCTGTTCATGAATCCACACCCGCCTCAGTGTCACCAAGTCACATCCCACATCATGTCTGCATCTTCCTTCCTATCTCTCCATCCAGGCAGTCCCACGTGGCCAAAGTATCATGGGAAACCTTGTCTGTGTGCATTCTGGAAATACAGGGAGTCTATACTGGAGTGGCTCTCAAATTGTTGAGTTAGAGGATTGTATAAAATAAGGAGGTTAGCAGATTTGGCAATACAAGAATGAGGGAGAATATCAATCTATTATTAATAGCAAAGTCACTGGGGCAGATTAACTCACATTAATATCTCTTTCCACATATTTATTTATTTATTTATTTATTCTTTTTTTAAAAATTTCTTTTCAGTGTAACAGTATCCATTGTTTTTGCACCACACCCAGTGTTCCATGCAATACATGCCCTCCTTAACATCCACCACCTTGTTCCCCCAACCTCCCACCCCCCACCCCTTCAAGACCCTCAGGTTGTTTTTCAGTGTCCATAGTCTCTCATGGTTCACCTCCCCTTCCAATTTCCCTCAACTCCCTTCTCCTCTCCATCTCCCCATGTCCTCCATGTTATTTGTTATGCTCCACAAATAAGTGAAACCGTATGATAGTTGACTCTCTCTGCTTGACTTATTTCACTCAGCATAATCTCTTTCTTTCCACATATTTAGAAGATGTAAATAATAATATTCACCTAATGGCGCTGTGATGAAATTAACTGGGATAAAGTATTTAGAACACTTGGTTTGATGTGTGAAACCTACTATGTTGCATAATAAATGTTAATTCTTCTCTTCTTTCTTTGAATCTATTAAAGGGATGATATTAATCACACCTCCTTCATAGGAGAGGATTAAACGAAGCACCTTATAGGAAAAGCATTTTTATTAATCCCTAAACCTTATCCAAATTTACATTATCTATCCTTTCAATATTATTTAGGCTAAGATTAGTTATTATTGTTTTAATCAGAGGAACAGGCCTTCCAAGGGAATTCAGAGAAACACTGAATGCTGTGGGCTGAATGAACTTTTTCTAATATCCTAGAGTCTCTACTTGTAAAGCCATTCCTTGCTTTTCTAGCCTGGTGTCAGTGAGTGCCTGGTATGCTGTGATTCTAAAAGAAGGGACCAAAAGACTTCCTCTTACCTTTACCATGCAAAGGGAAAAGGGTGTATGGAGCCAGTCTCCTCCGTTGTGTTCATTAGGGATAGAAGCCAGCAGATGAGGTCTGACTGCTCTGGTGGAGAGGGAGAGGAGGACCATGAGCCTGGAGAGGATGCCTGGTGGGACAGAAGCTTTAGTAACCTCCCCCACAAAGGACATGGCAGTAGTAAATTGCTCTGCTATCTAAGGTCTTACTCATAAATAAATACCATCTCCCAGGAGGGTAGTTGGATGGTTGTTGGATCTCCCCTGTTACCAGATAATGAGTCCAAACTAAACCTATCCTTGCACTTTGGGATCTCTTGTCAATGGGAGATCTGAGGTATTCTTGTCAAAGTGAAGACCAGTATTAAACTCTTAATCAAAATTCTCAGCATCCCATGTAATTTCCTAAGAAATAGCAGGCTCACTAATGAAGGTCATTTATCCCTCCTGCTTCAAGCATTTGAGTCTCACCAGACTGTCATAGCTGGGCCAGCCCAAGTCCCAAATTATTATTGTCCTGGGGAACCAAGACTGTATTTTATATTTCACATATAAAAGGGGGATTTGGGGAACTCTTATCTACTGTCGCTGGAATGAAAAATGCTCCAACCACGTTGGAAAATAGTTTGTTAATGATGAAATTAAACATGCATTTTCCATTTGAAAAAAAAAGGGGGGGGATTTGGTAACCTTCGTTGTATATAAAAGGATGAGAGAGGACACTGGGGAGACATTTAACTTTCCTGTTATTTTTTAAGTAATTTCCTTAGGGTGATCTTCTAGGATTTGAAGAAGCCATATGTTTTCACTCAATGTACTATACAGACTTCACAGGTTTGATTATATCCTTGCTTGGATATACTTTGCCATCTTAAACTTGCAAAATTTTAATATCTTTACCCTTATTGAATTTCTCTTTCCCTTGTCTCCATTAGTCTGTTAGATCTTTCACAATGGAAGATACACTGGATATATTCTTTTTGGTAGCTGACAATTACAGACCTAGTGTTCACTCATTTAGAGTTTGGCTCATCATTGATTGACTGATTCAACTAGTATTTATGGAATGGGATGTGCTCATCATGTCTAAATCTGAGCACAAAGAAGGATAAGACAAACAAGATTCCTGCGTTCATGGAGCTTCCATTGTTGCTAGTGAAACAGACAATAAACACAGTAAATAAGTCAGTTGGATATTATGAGAGAGTGATGAGTCCTATGAAGAAAATAGAACAAGTTAAAGGGATAGTTAGTGATTAGAGGAGGAAGATAATCAAAAGCCTCTTCTTTAAGGAGGTGACATTTGACCTGAAACATCAATGAGGAGCATAAGTTAGCCATGAAATTTGGGAGAAAAGCAATTCCAACAGAGGGAAATGCAATGGAAGTAAGAACCCCAAACTGGGGCGGGGGGGGGGGGGAGAACAACTCAGCATGCCTAAAATAAAAAATGCTGAAATTTAAGCATATTCAAGCATGAGGATATTGGAAATCCTATCATCCAGAGGCCTTCATTAAGAATATGAGATGCAGAGAAGTGACCTGATTTGCATAGTGTCCAACAAGTCAGTGGCAAAAATAGGACTAACTTGGTTCTTTGGATTTCCTATAATAATGTCCACTTACTATTAAGCTTGAAAACCCAGTGGCTCTTCAGGATCCCCAGGGAAGTGAGTACAGAATAAGGATCTATTTTTAAAGAGAATGTCACATTGCTTTCAATGACTCCTTAGACCAAGGATTTAATTTTTTCTAAAGATTAAAACTGATCAGACTGAGAATTTTTTGAAATTCAATATATTTCTAAGACTTAGATAACTATTATTTTGAAGTAATACTTTATGATTTGCTAGCAAACGAAATGCTATTAAAAGGATTTCCTCACAGTTTTCTAAAATAGAAACATAAATAATACCATTGAGTTTTAAAGTAATATTTGACTCTTTTTTTGGTCATTTCCTCGGCCTTAGTAGTCAATTTTATGTCTTAACTTGGCTTGGCTGCAGTTCCTAAGTATTTGGGCAAACACCAATTCTGGATGTTACTTGGGAAGGTTTTTGTTTTTGTTTTTGTTTTTGTTTTTGTTTTTTTAGTTGAGATTAACAATTAAAACAGGAGGGTTTGAGTACAGCAGACTATCAACATTATGTGGGTGGCTGTCATTTAATTAGTTGAAAGCCTTAGGAGAAATGAAGTTCCCAGAGGAAGAGGGAATTCTGCCTTTAGACTGAATTAAAACCATTAAAACTACAGTATCAATTCTTTTTTTTTTTTAAGAAAGAGACTTTTTTTTTTTAGAATTTATTTTTATTTATTTGACAGAGAGAGAGAGAGATCACAAGTAGGCAGAGAGGCAGGCAGAGAGAGAAGGAGAAGCAGGCTCCCTGCCCAGCAGAGAGCCCAATGTGGGGCTCGATCCCAGGACCCTGAGACCATGACCCGAGCTGAAGGCAGAGGCTTAACCACTGAGCCACCCAGGCGCCCCATCAAAGTACGGTATCAATTCTTGCTAGGTCTTCAGCCTGCTGGCCTATGTGCAGGGTTTAGACTTTCCAGACCCAAATTGAATGAGCCAATTCCATAAAATAAATTTTTCTTTTTGTCTCTCTCTCTCTCTCTCCCTCTCCATGCAACCTATTAGTTCTGCTTCTTGGAGAACACCAATAATACCGTTTTTGATACCAAGAGGAACAGAATATTAAGGATGAATTTTCTGAATTGGTCCTGGGATTTGTGGAATTGATTCTCCAACCTGATTAGGTGTATTTATTTATTTTTCATTGCATTTATTTATTAATTTATTTTACTGTAATAAAGGTTTTTTTTTTAATGTAGTGTTCCACGATTTATTATTTCTATGTAATACCCAGTACTCCGTGTAATATGTACCCTCCTTAATACCCATCATCTGGCTACCCCATCCATTCACCTCTCTCACCTCTCAAACTCTCAATTTTTTTCCTGGAGTCCATAGTCTTTCATGGTTCATCTCCCTTTCTGATTCCAACCCCCCCCCCCCCCCCGCCTTCATTTTTCTCTTCTTTCTCCGAATGTCCTCCATGCTATTCCTTCTGTTCCACAAATAAGTGAAACCATATGATAATTGTCTTTCTCTGCTTGACTTATTTCACTCAGCACAATCCCTTCCAGTTTTATCCGTGTTGATGCAAATGTTGGGTATTCATCCTTTCTGATGGCTGAGTAGCATTCTATTGTACATATGGACCACACATTCTTTATCCATTCATCTGTGAAGGGCATCTCTGCTCCTTCCACCATTTGGCTATTGAGGACATTGCTGCTATGAACATTGGGGTACATATGGCCCTTCTTTCACTACATCTGTATTGTTGGGGGTAAATAGCCAGTAGTGCAATTTCTGGGACATAGGGTAGCTCTAATTTTAATTTTTTGAGGAACCTCCACACTGTTTTCCAAAGAAGATGCACCAACTTGCATTCCCACCAACAGTGGAAGAGGGTTCCCCTTTCTCCACAGCCTCTCCAACGTTTGTTGTTTCTTGCCTTGTCAATTTTTGCCATTCTAAAAGGTGTTATCTCAATGTGGTTTTAATATGAATTTTCCTAATGGCTAATGATGTTGAACATTTCTTCATGTGTTTGTTAGCTATTTATAAGTCTTTTTATGAGAAGTGTCTGTTCCTGATTTTTGCCCATTTTTTGACTTGATTATCTGTTTTTTTGGGTTTTGAGTTTGAGAAGTTCCTTATAGATCTTGGATATCAGCCCTTTGTCTGTAGTGTCATTTGTAAATATCTTCTCCCATTGCTTGGGTTGTCTCTTTGTTTTTTTGACTGTTTCCTTTGTTGTGCAGATACTTTTGATCCTGACGAAGTCCCAAAAGTTCATTTTTGCTTTTGTTTCCCTTGCTTTTGAAGACGTATTTTGAAAGAAGTTGCCATGGCCAATGTTGAAAAGGTTACTGTCTATATAAAGGTACTAATGATACCACTTCTATTGTAAAGGGAATGCTGAGAGTCTGTGGTGTGATGCAGCAATAGAGATATGCAAAATATCACACCGGGATACATCTAAATCAGTATTTATAGTGACCAGGTTTTGGGTGACCATACATATTATATCTTCAAATATTTTTGTCAAAGTGATAAATATAGTGACTGGCTGGTTGCTTCTTTTTTTAAGATTACATTTATTTATTTGACACAGAAAGAGAGACAGTTCAAGCTAAGGAGTGGCAGGCAGAGGGAGAGGGAGAAGCAGCCTCCCTGCTGAGCATGAGACCCCATGCGGGGCTCAATCCCAAGACACTGGGACCATGATCTGAGCTGCAGGCATATGCTTAACTGACTGAGCCATCCAGGCACCCGGTTTTTTCCATGACACTTGATTCCCCACTCTTGTTTCCGCAAACCTAGGGGTTGTATGTTGGAAAACTGGCAGTTTACTCTCAACATATGTTGATTCTCAGAGCAAACTGACTCTGGTTCACCTTTCCTTGTCTACTCATACACTGCTGGATTGAAATGTGGGAACATAGACTAGACCCACCCACAGGGACCTTGTAACATGTGAAAGAGGCTTAGTGAAGGAAACAGGCACATTGACCAGGCAGTTACTTGTCACACTTTAAGAGAAACACAAGAATAAGGCCTATGAGGGGAAATGTCCTTGTGAACATTCTTCAAGGACTCAGTTAATACCATTGCTCCTCAAGAGGAGGGTTCAAGGATAATGATGTTTCTTCAGAGGAAATGTAGACTTTTAATTTGTGGCTAAGTGAATAGTAGTCTACAGTATCCCTGTCCAGTTTTCAGAGTTTTCATTTCAAAGAACTTTAAAAAATGAAAATGAACCCCAATGTTTATAGCAGCAATGGCCATGGTTGTCAAACTGTGGAAAGAACTGACCTACCAAAGAACTCTGACCACCCATGAAATCAGCCTGAGATCAGAATTATACACATCTGGATCTCTACAGGAACAGAAGATGCCAGTGGCAGGTAAAGCAGACTGGGAGCGTCGGACTGATATCAGAAGATAAACAAAAGGGGGAGGGAGCCACCAGAGGTGACCGATTGGAAAGTAATACCCCAATACGAGAGTGCCCTGTGTCTGGGGACCAGCATTAACTTGGAGTCTGGTTGAAAGCACTCAAAAAACAAAGAGCAAATGATCGCGGGGGAGGGAAATAGTGGGAATCTGGGTGGTTAGGGTCAGGAACCTAAGTCCCCGGACCCAGGACAGCCTCCACTGGCGCTGAGCCAGAGAGAGTGCGGTGGAGAAATCAGGTCTCTGTCCCTGTGCCGCCAGTGCACCTGACCCGCCAGCGTGCCGGAGAACGAGTGGGGTCTGACTCCCGTGAGGGGCTGGGAGCCTGGCCAGATGGCAATCCTGAAACGCACGCGTCCCACACCCTTCCTTGGGAGAGGTGCTCATAGGTGCTAGCCTGGAGCTCTGGCATCCAGAAAAACCAGACATTCCCAGCCCGGGACGGCAGGAAAATCTCAGTGTGCGATCTCTGCTCGGAACCTCTCTGGCGGTCTGGAGCTGCCTAGACAGCCGCCGCTGCCCTGGTATTGGGTACAAGGAGGAGCTCCTGCATCCCCAGTGACAGTAACTCAGAACCGACTCTGCCAGCAGCTCTGCAGAACATTCTCTGAGAGGGAGGTCGGGGTGCAGTTTGCTCTCCTCTAAAACTCCAAAAACCATCAAAAGCTGTCAAGGCGAGAGAAAACAGATGAAAGAACATAAAAACCCCCAGAGAACAAAAGCCTGAAAAAAAAAACCCAGTTTCCTCAGAGCCCACCCCCTTGAGGGGAGCAGGAGGACCTAACTCAGGAACATCTTTGTCTGAAAACCCATGTGGCAGGACCCTCCCCCAGAAAACCAACCAGGAAGGAAGAAAAAAAAAAAAGACTACAAGAGAACAACCACCACTACTGCATAAATACAACTTTTATTTTTAACTCTTTACCAATATTCTGGTTCTTTTTTACATACATACAGATAATTTTTTAACCTATTTACCATCACACTGAGATGTCCAGTACATCAAATTCTTTGTGGCCCATTTGGGCTGAGCCTTCTCATTTATCTTCCCTTTTTTTCCTCTGTCTCTCTCTCTTTCTCTTTTTTCCCCTTTTTTCTTCCCCCCCCCTTTTTTTTCTTTCTTCCTCTTTATTACTTTTTCTTTTCTTTTCTCTCTCACTTGGGTGGGGAACCCTGATTGCACGGAAGCATTCCAGGGTGCACCTTGACTGCACCACAATCGATAAGTCCAGCTGCATCTGTTCAGTCATCTCTTACCAAAATGACTAGGAGGAGGAATACCCAACAGAAGAAAAATACAGAGGATGGGCCTTCTGCAACAGAGCTAATGGCTATCAACATAGACAATATGTCAGAAAAGGAATTCAGACTAACAATTATCCAGGCAATAGAGAGGCTGGAGAAAGCCATGGATGACCAAACAGAATTGATTAGGGCAGAACTGAAAGCCACCAGGGATGATGTTCACAATGTTAGGGCAGAATTGAAAGCCACCAGGGATGATATTCAAAATGCTCTCAATGAGTTCCAATCTAATCTAAATTCTCTAAAAGCTAGGGTAACTGAGACAGAAGATAGAATTAGTGATCTGGAGGACAAACAGATAGAGAGAAAGGATCAGGAGGAAGCCTGGAACAAACAGCTCAGAGGCCACGAAAACAGAATCAGGGAAATAAATGATGCCATGAAACATTCCAACATCAGAATTATTGGAATCCCTGAAGGGGAGGAAAAAGAAAGAAGTCTAGAAGATATAGTGGAAAAAGTTGTCTATGAAAATTTTCCCAATCTCACGAATGGAAACAACGTTCATGTACTAGAGGCAGAGAGATTTCCTCCCAAGATTTTAGATTTTCAGAAGTCCTCACGACACCGTATAGTTAAAATGAGGAATTATGTTTCACAACAGACCCTCTTAAAAGCAGCTAGGACAAAGAAGTTCCTTACATACAGAGGAAAGCCCATTAGAATAACGTCAGACCTTTCCACAGAGACCTGGAAAGCCAGGAAGGGCTGGCAAAATGTATTCAGAGTACTAAATGAGAAGAACATGCAACCAAGAATACTCTATCCAGAAAGACTGACATTTAAAATGGATGGAGAGATAAAGAGTTTCCAAGACCGGCAAGGCTTAAAAGACTATGCAACCACCAAGCCGACACTGCAGGAAATATTAAGGGGGGTCCTATAAAAGAGAAAAAGTCCTAAGAATATCATTGAACAGAAATATAGAAACAATCTACAGACAGAAAGACTTCAAAGGCAACAGGATGTCAATAAAAACCTATCTCTCAATAATCACTCTCAATGTGAATGGCCTAAATGCGCCCATAAAACGACACAGGGTTGCAGATTGGATAAAACGACAGGACCCATCCATATGTTGTCTACAAGAGACCCATTTTGAACCTAAGGATACACCCAGACTGAAAGTGAAGGGATGGAGAAGCATCTTTCATGCCAATGGGCCTCAAAAGAAGGCTGGGGTAGCGATTCCATATCAGATAAATAAGATTTTAAACTAAAGACTGTAGTCAGAGATACAGAAGGACACTACATCATTCTTAAAGGGACTATCCGCCAAGACGATCTAACAATTGTGAATATCTATGCCCCCAATATGGGAGCACCCAATTACATAAGAGAACTATTAATCAAGATAAAGAGTCATATTGATATGAATACAATAATAGTAGGAGATCTTAATACGCCTCTCTCAGAAATAGACAATCATTGAAGCAGAAAATTAATAAAGAAATAAGAGCATTGAATGAAACATTGGACCAGATGGACCCCATCGACATATACAGAACATTCCACCCTAAAACAACAGAATACTCATTCTTCTCAAGTGCACATAGAACCTTCTCCAGAATAGACCACATATTGGGTCACAAAGCAGGACTCAACTGATACCAGGGTACTGGGTTCGAGCCCCGCATTGGGCTCTCTGCTCAGTGGGGAGCCTGCTTCCTCCTCTCTCTCTCTGCCTGCTTCTCTGCCTACTTGTGATCTCTGTCTGTCAAATAAATAAGTGAAATTAAAAAAAAAAAAGAATGCTTGGATCAACCAGGAGATCAAAGAAGAACTTAAACAATTCATGGAAACCAATGAGAATGAAGACACTTCTGTCTAAAACCTATGGGATACAGCAAAGGCGGTTCTAAGGGGGAAATACATAGCCATCCAAACCTCCCTCAAAAAAATTGAAAAATCCAGAATACACCAGCTGTCTCTACATCTTAAAGAACTGGAGAATCAACAACAAATCAAACCAACTCCACATGCAAGAAGGGAAATAATCAAGATTAGAGCAGAGATCAATGAGGTAGAAACCAGAGAATACAGTAGAATGTATCAATGAAACTAGAAGCTGGTTTTTTGAAAGAACGAATAAAATCAATAAACCATTGGCCACACTAATTCAAATGAAAAGAGAAAGCCCAAATTAATAAAATTATGAATGAAAAGGGAGAGATCACAACTAACACCAAGGAAATAGAAACAATCATCAGAAATTATTACCAACAGTTATATGCCAATAAGCTAAGCGACCTAGATGAAATGGATGCATTCCTGGAAAACTACAAACTCCCAAAATTGAACCAGGAAGAAATTGACAACCTGAATAGACCGATATCTGGTAATGAGATTGAAGCAGTGATCAAAAACCTCCCAAAAAACAAGAGCCCGGGACCTGACAGATTCCCTGGGGAATTCTACCAAACTTTCAAAGAAGAAATAACACTAATTCTCCTGAAGCTGTTCCAAAAAATTGAAGCAGAAGGAAAACTTCCAGACTCTTTTTATGAAGCCAGCATTACCCTGATCCCCAAACCAGGCAAAGACCCTACCAAAAAGGAGAATTTCAGACCAATATCACTGATGAATATGGATGCAAAGATTCTCAACAAGATCCTAGCAAACAGGATCCAGCAGCACATTAAAAAGATTATCCACTATCACCAGGTGGGATTCATCCCTGGGTTGCAAGGTTGGTTCAACATTCGCAAATCAATCAATGTGATAGAACAAATCAATAAGAGAAGAGAGAAGAACCACATGGTCCTCTCAATTGATGCGGAAAAAGCATTTGACAAAATCCATCATCCGTTCCTGATGAAAACGCTTCAAAGTATAGGGATAGAGGGAATATTCCTGAACTTCATAAAATCTATCTATGAAAGACCACAGCAAATATCAGACTTCCCATTGAGATCAGGAACATGACAAGGATGCCCACTCTCGCCACTCTTGTTCAACATAGTATTAGAAGTCCTAGCAATGGCAATCGGACAACAAAGAGAAATAAAGAAATAAAGAGAAATAAAGGTATCCAAATTGGCAAGGAAGAAGTCAAACTCTCTCTCTTCGCAGATGACATGATTCTTTATATGGAAAACCCAAAGACTCCACCCCCAAACTACTAGAACTCATACAGCAATTCAGTAACGTGGCAGGATACAAAGTCAATGTACAGAAATCAGTGGCTTTCTTAGACACTAACAATGAAAATACAGAAAGGGAAATTAGAGAATCGATTCCATTTACTATAGCACCAAGAACCCTAAGATACCTGGGAATAAACCTAACAAAACAGGTAAAGGACCTGTCCTCGAGGAACGACAGAACACTCATGAAAGAAATTGAAGAAGACACAAAAAGATGGAAGACTGTTCCATGCTCTTGGATTGGAAGAATAAACATTGTTAAAATGTCTATACTGCCTAGAGCAATCTATACTTTTAATGCCATTCCGATCAAAATTCCACCGGTATTTTTCAAAGAGCTGGAGCAAATAATCCTAAAATTTGTATGGAATCAGAAGAGACCCCGAATTGCTAAGGAAATGTTGAAAAACAAAAACAAAACTGGCGGCATCACATTACCTGATTTCAAGCTTTACTACAAAGCTGTGATCACCAAGACAGCGTGGTACTGGCATAAAAACAGACACATAGACCAGTGGAACAGAGTGGAGAGCCCAGATATGGACCCTCAACTCTATGGTCAAATAATCTTCGACAAAACAGGAAAAAATATACAGTGGAAAAAAGACAGTCTCTTCAATAAATGGTGCTGGGAAAACTGGACAGCGATATGTAGAAGAATGAAACTCGACCATTCTCTTACACCGTACACAAAGATAAACTTGAAATGGATAAAAGATCTCAACGTGAGACAGGAATCCATCAGAATCCTAGAGGAGAACATAGATAGTAACCTCTTCGATATCAGCCACAGCAACTTCTTTCAAGATATGTCTCCAAAGGCCAAGGAAACAAAAGCGAACATGAACTTTTGGGACTTCATCAGATCAAAAGCTTCTGCACAGCAAAGGAAACAGTCAACAAAACAAAGAGGCAACCCACGGAATGGGAGAAGATATTTGCAAATGACAGTACAGACAAAAGGTTGATATCCAGGATCTATAAAGAACTTCTCAAACTCAACACACACAAAACAGAGAATCATATCAAAAAATGGGCAGAAGATATGAGCAGACACTTCTCCAACGAAGACATACAAATGGCTATCAGACACATGAAAAAATGTTCATCATCACTAGCCATCAGGGAGATTCAAATTAAAACCACATTGAGATACCACCTAACACCAGTTAGAATGGCCAAAATTAGCAAGACAGGAAACAACGTGTGTTGGAGAGGATGTGGAGAAAGGGGAACCCTCTTCCACTGTTGGTGGGAATGCAAGTTAGTGCAGCCACTTTGGAGAACAGTGTGGAGACTCCTGAAGAAATTAAGAATAGAGCTTCCCTGTGACCCTGCAATTGCACTGCTGGGTATTTACCCCAAAGATACAGATGTAGTGAAAAGAAGGGCCATCTGTACCCCAATGTTTATTGCAGCAATGGCTACGGTCGCCAAACTGTGGAAAGAACCAAGATGCCCTTCAACGGATGAATGGATAAGGAAGATGTGGTCCATATACACAATGGAGTATTCTGCCTCCATCAGAAAGGATGAATACCCACCTTTTGTAGCAACATGGACGGGAGTGGAAGAGATTATGCTGAGCGAAATAAGTCAAGCAGAGAGAGTCAAGTATCATATGGTCTCACTTATTTGTGGAGCATAACAAATAACATGGAGGATATGAGGAGATGGAGAGGAGAAGGGAGCTGTGGGAAATTGGAAGGGGAGATGAACCATGAGAGACTGTGGACTCTGAAAAACAACCAGAGGGTTTTGAAGGGGTGGGGGGGTCGGAGGTTGAGAAACCAGGTGGTGGGTAATAGGGAGGGTATGTACTGCATGGAGCACTGGGTGTGATGCCAAAACAATGAACACTGTTATGCTGTAAATAAACAAATAAAAAAAATAAAAAAAAAACTGTGGAAAGAACCAAGATGCCCTTCAACGGACGAATGGATAAGGAAGATGTATACTCCATATACATGATGGAGTATTATGCCTCCATCAGAAAGGATGAATACCCACCTTTTGTAGCAACATGGACAGGACTGGAAAAGATTATGCCGAGTGAAATAAGTCAAGCAGAGAGAGTCAAGTATCATATGGTTTCACTTATTTGTGGAGCATAACAAATAACATGGAGGACATGGGGAGATGGAGAGGAGAAGGGAGTTGAGGGAAATTGGAAGGGAAGGTGATCCATGAGAGACTATGGACAATGAAAAACAACCTGAGGGTTTTGAATGGGCGGGGGGTGGAAGGTTGGGGGGGAGCCAGGTGATGGGTAATAGGGAGGGCACGTATTGCATGGTGCACTTGGTGTGGTGCAAAAACAATGAATACTGTTACACTGAAAAGAAATAAAAAAAAATAAAGTGGATGGACAAGGCTATGAATAAATTTATTGTCAATTTAAAAAAATGAAAATGAACTGTAGCAAAAAAAAATGTGTTAGGAAGAGAATTCATGAAACTCTAAACTTTGTAGAAATCAATGAAACCTGGCATTTGTAGGTAAGAGTTTCACTGTTGTCATGTGCTCAGGGACCTCTTTCAGTTCCTCCTAAAACTTTAAAGATCTTCAGCTGTTCCTTTGCTACTGATGGCATTTTTCAGGGCACCTTTGACATCCTTGTTCCTAAGGGTGTAAATCAGTGGGTTGAGTAGTGGGGTGATGAAGATGTAGACCAGGGCAAACTGGCAGTCCTTGTCCTAAGAGGTGCTGGAGCCTGGACACAGGTAGACAAAGCTGCAACAACTGTACTGCAGCAGGACCACAGTGAGATGCGAGGAGCAGGTGGAGAAGGCCCAGTGGAGGCCCTCAGCAGAGCAGATGAGCAGGATGGCCAAGGTGATAAGCACGTAGGAGACACAGAGAAGCAGGAAAGGGAATGTAAAGGATCTGTAGCTCTTCTACCATGTCTGAGCATTCCTACACCTACGTGTTGAGTTGTATATCTACATATTGGTGTGGTTTCTCTCAAATGAACTTATATTATTTGTATTCATGATGTGATTGTGTAATTTTATTAAGTATTTAAAAAATCTAATACATTGTTACAGAAATATAAATGTTGAAAATTAACAATTGAATGCTTGATAATTGCAAGTTGCTAAAAATTTTTGTGGGATAACGTGTGAGCTGGACCACAAAGGAAGACAGTGAGGGAAATTTGGAATAATTTAATATTCGTATTTGACATGGGTCTAAATGTTCACTCTGTTGTTACAAAAGCTAAAGCTGGCATCAATACATGATATTTGAGGAGAAAGTCTTTGATTTCAGGTGATACACACTCAAAGCCTTTGGCTTTATATCAAAAGGTTGATGAATGAATGCTCATGGAAGATTTTAAGTTAAAGTAAAATGATTAAGGTAAGTATGTAGTTCATGGTTTGGTGGTTAGGGCTCTCTCTTTCTATCAATGTTGGTTACATAGTACTCTTCCCTCAAAAAACCACCAAAATGAATGGGTGGATAATAAATAATACAGCAGTGAATATACCTAAGAAGTAACAAACAGGAGCTTCTTGAAGAAAACTGTGAAGGTTGGCACCAATATGCCTCGATGGAAGAAGCCAACATTTCAGCGTTAATTGGCTTGAAGTATGACGTGATTTCTGTGTAATTCCTTTCAAAATCCCTGGAGGAATAAACAAGGGAATGTTAACAAAATAAAGAGTGCTGCAATAGAACAAAATTTGCATCATGAGACATTAAAATATATAAAATATATCCTATGTTCTATCATAAATAAAAATGGTATTCATAGAGTAGTAGAGTTCTAGCATATTGGAACAAAAGGAACCATTAATAGTAGCCAAGTAACACTTATTGGGTCCAACATTAATTTATGCACTTTACATCTTTTTAAATTAAATTTCTGTGTGTGTGTGTTCCAAAATTCATTGTTTATGCACCACACACAGTGCCCTCCTTAATATCCACCACCATGCTCACCCAACTCCCTACACCCCTCCCCTCCCAAACCTTCAGTTGCCCTTGACATTTCTTAATTCATTTTATAATGGACCTCTAAAAAAGGACCCTTATATCTGCTTTATGGATGAGAAAATTGAGGCACAGAGAGGGTAAGTAACTTCCCCAAAGTCACACCGCTAGCAGCTGCTGGAATGAAAATTTGAACATGGTCTGGCTCCAGAGTCTCTCGTTTTAATCACTGTTACACTACCTCTGTCTATTATGTGCATCAGTTTTATCATCTGTAAAATGGATCTGAAAATACATGTACTTACTTCTCAGGTTGTTGTGAGACTCAGATGAATTATTTTATAAAAGTACTTTGAACAGTCCACACACAGAGTGCACCTTCAATGTATATTCACTATTGTCAATATTCAAATCAATTAGCAAGGATCAATTTCCTAATATGGACTTATGGCAATGGGCAAATCATTTAAAAAATGAACTTCCTAATGCATTACACATCAAAATTTATTTCTGATGGACTTGAAGGTCAAATATTTTAAAAACAGGAAGAAACCTACAAGGTAGTGTAGGTAACCATTTTTCAGACTTTCAAGTACAAATGATTTACAACAAATGAACAGAATCCATAAAAATATTATGGATATTTTGACGGAATAAAAATGTAAAAGAACTGTGGGTCAAAAATACAATAAACAAACTGAATAGGAGATGAAATTTTATATAATCTGCCAAAAATAAACTCCACATTAGAAAAACAAATAGAGGATCTGAACAGGCAATTCAAAAATAAATATGCTAATTCAAAAAAGAAAGATGCTAAAATGAAAACATGCAAATTCAACTTAATTAATATTCAAATAAATATACAATGAAACAAAAATCAGATAGTATTTTCTACTTACAAACTGACGGTGGTGGGAAAAAAGATAATCCCTTCTGTTGTTAAAGTTGTAAGGAGAGACACACCCCCAAACATTGCTAGTGGACGTGTAAGGTGCTGGAAGAGTTGGTGACGTGCAATCTGGCAATATGTAAGAAAAGACGTAATAGATGCATGCACTTTGCTTCAGCAATATAATTTCAAGGGATTCATTCTTATAAACTAGCCACGAGTCCATGCATAAAATTATGACAGTTTTCTGTATTATGGTGAAAAACTGTATCAATCAAAATATCAGTAATAGGAAAATGCTTAATTTAATTGTGGAATATCCCTGTGATGGGACAAGTAATCATTTGAAAACAATGAAAACGATGTTGCAGAATGATATTTAATAAGATCAGGAAGACTCAAGAAAAAGCAGATCAAAAAAAAGCATTACATCACGATTCCATTAAAAATAATATTTGTTCATACAAATATAAAAGAACATTTTTGAAAGTATTAATAATAAATATGTCAGAGTGAAAGGGATTGCGAATCTTTTTGTGTATGACTTATGCTTTTCTGTATTTACAAATTTTACACTGAACACGTGCAATTTGGCAATCATATAGTTAATTAACATGTTTCCTTTATTCATTGCTGTTTCAACGTGGTGTTGGGAAGGAAAGCTGGTGGTGTCAATCACACGGAGTTTCATAGTCAGTTAGATCTGGTTTTGAAATCCAGTCCCCTTGTTTGGTAATTTAATTTTATGTTAATTATGTAAGCTTTGGTTCTCTAATGTGTGCTTGGGGATGTGACTATGGAAGCTTACATGGAATTTATGAAGATTAAATGCTTCAGATATATAAAGTGTTGGGGACATAACAAGCGTCCAATGACTGTAATTGCCCTTCCCTCTCTTTTCCCACAATGGTCAGTTTTCCTTGGATATTTACCCTTTGGTTCTTACCTCTTCTGGATCTGATAGTGAGGTTCCTCTAGAGCTGAGTCTTTTCAGGCCTTCCAGTTGCTGTGCTAAACCATGAATAATTAAAAAAAAGTAACAGAGAAAATAGGGGAAAATGAAACAAAATGAAAAAGAGATTTCAATAAAATATGCTTTCTTTTTAAAAATCTATTTTAAAAAGCATCTATTTGTCAGAGAGAGAGGGAGAGACCACAAGTAGGGGGAGCAGCAGGCAGAGAGAGAGGGAGATGCAGGCTCCCCGCTAAGCAAGGAGGCTGACATGGGACTCCATCCCAGCACCCTGAGATCATGACCTGAGCTGAAGGCAGATGCTTGACAATTGAGCCACCCAGGCACCCCTGATGAACTAATTCTTAAACTGTGTTCCTTAGAACTTGAGCTCTTCTGATGCTTCAGAAATGAGTTTTCATGAGCAAATTGAAAACATTCACACTTCCTCTCAAGATTTACAATGCATATTAGCACAACACAGTTCTGGTATGTCCTATTGTAAAGCAAATAGCTTCAATTTACCTGAACAACTATGTTTATTCCAACTATTTTTACCATGTTATACTGTACCCCCCCACACATAGAATCATTAAATTGTTTATGACTTAGGATTTAACAATGCTACTTGAAAAAAGTGAGTTTCATGCTATACTCTTTAAGATAGCCCCATGGAAGAAATAGTGAAAAAAAAAAAAAAAAGGAAAAGGCTCATTTCATTATGGGTTTACACTTATTAGGTATATGATACTGAGCAATTCAACCATTTATCAGAGTTCCCTTTCTACATCTGTACAAGTGGATAGTAACACCCAATCTGATAACCCATTTTTTTCCTGCAATTTAATATTGATACATATGAATGTTCTTCCCCAAGAGTAACACATTATAGGAATTTCTGTCTCTTACTATTTTTTTTAATTTTTAAATTTATTTTATTTTATTTTTTTTTATTTGTTTATTTACAGCATAACAGTGTTCATTGTTTTGGCATCACACCCAGTGCTCCATGCAGTACGTGCCCTCCCTATTACCCACCACCTGGTTCCTCAACCTCCCAACCCCCCCACCCCCCCGCCACCCCTTCATAACCCTCTAGTTGTTTTTCAGAGTCCATAGTCTCTCATGGTTCATCTCCCCTTCCAGTTTCCCTCAACTCCCTCTCCTCTCCATCTCCCCATGTCCTCCATGTTCTTTGTTATGCTCCACAAATAAGTGAGACCATATGATACTTGACTCTCTCTGCTTGACTTATTTCGCTCAGCATAATCTCTTCCAGTCCCGTCCATGTTGCTACAAAAGTTGGGTATTCATCCTTTCTGATGGAGGCATAATACTCCATTGTGTATATGGACCACATCTTCCTTATCCATTCATCCGTTGAAGGGCATCTTGGTTCTTTCCACAGTTTGGCGACCGTAGCCATTGCTGCAATAAACATTGGGGTACAAATGGCCCTTCTTTTCACTACATCTGTATCTTTGGGGTAAATACCCAGCAGTGCAATTGCAGGGTCATAGGGAAGCTCTATTCTTAATTTCTTCAGGAGTCTCCACACTGTTCTCCAAAGTGGCTGCACTAACTTGCATTCCCACCAACAGTGGAAGAGGGTTCCCCTTTCTCCACATCCTCTCCAACACACGTTGTTTCCTGTCTTGCTAATTTTGGCCATTCTAACCGGTGTTAGGTGGTATCTTAATGTGGTTTTAATTTGAATCTCCCTGATGGCTAGTGATGATGAACATTTTTTCATGTGTCTGATAGCCATTTGTATGTCTTCGTTGGAGAAGTGTCTGTTCATATCTTCTGCCCATTTTTTGATATGATTCTCTGTTTTGTGTGTGTTGAGTTTGAGAAGTTCTTTATAGATCCTGGATATCAACCTTTTGTCTGTACTGTCATTTGCAAATATCTTCTCCCATTCCGTGGGTTGCCTCTTTGTTTTGTTGACTGTTTCCTTTGCTGTGCAGAAGCTTTTGATCTGATGAAGTCCCAAAAGTTCATGTTCGCTTTTGTTTCCTTGGCCTTTGGAGACATATCTTGAAAGAAGTTGCTGTGGCTGATATCGAAGAGGTTACTGCCTATGTTCTCCTCTAGGATTCTGATAGATTCCTGTCTCACGTTGATGTCTTTTATCCATTTCGAGTTTATCTTTGTGTACGGTGTAAGAGAATGGTCGAGTTTCATTCTTCTACATATCGCTGTCCAGTATTCCCAGCACCATTTATTGAAGAGACTGTCTTTTTCCATTGAATATTTTTTCCTGTTTTGTCGAAGATTATTTGACCATAGAGTTGAGGGTCCACATCTGGGCTCTCCACTCTGTTCCACTGGTCTATGTGTCTGTTTTTATGCCAGTACCACGCTGTCTTGGTGATCACAGCTTTGTAGTAAAGCTTGAAATCGGGTAACGTGATGCCGCCAGTTTTGTTTTTGTTTTTCAACATTTCCTTAGCAATTCGGGGTCTCTTCTGGCTCCATACAAATTTTAGGATTATTTGCTCCAGCTCTTTGAAAAATATCGGTGGAATTTTGATCGGAATGGCATTAAAAGTATAGATTGCTCTAGGCAGTATAGACATTTTAACAATGTTTATTCTTCCAATCCAAGAGCATGGAACAGTCTTCCATCTTTTTGTGTCTTCTTCAATTTCTTTCATGAGTGTTTTGTAGTTCCTCGAGTATAGGTCCTTTACTTCTTTGGTTAGGTTTATGCCCAGGTATCTTATGGTTCTTGGTGCTATAGTAAATGGAATTGATTCTCTAATTTCCCTTTCTGTATTTTCATTTTTGGTGTATATGAAAGCCACTGATTTCTGTACATTGACTTTGTATCCTGCCACGTTACTGAATTGCTGTATGAGTTCTAGTAGTTTGGGGGTGGAGTCTTTGGGGTTTTCCATATAAAGAATCATGTCATCTGCGAAGAGAGAGAGTTTGACTTCTTCCTTGCCAATTTGGATACCTTTTATTTCTCTTTGTTGTCTGATTGCTGTTGCTAGGACTTCTAATACTATGTTGAACAAGAGTGGTGAGAGTGGGCATCCTTGTCGTGTTCCTGATCTCAACAGGAAGGCTGCAAGCATATAATGTGTTTTTATCCCCAGGAGTACAGGTCCTTGACTCGCCAGGTTTACACATTTCACACACTCATCATAGCACATACCCTCCCCAATGTCCATATACCCACCACCCTCTCCCATCCCCACCCCCCCAGCAACCCTCAGTCTGTTTTTTGAGATTGAAACTTTTATGTTTTTTCTCCCTCCTGATCCTATCTTCTTTCATTTTTTCTTTTCTTACCTCCCAACCCCCCCATGTTGCATCTCCACTTCCTCATATTAGCAGATCATATGATAGTTGTCTTTCTCCGAATGACTCACTTCACTAAGCGTAATATCATCTAGTTCCATCCACGTTGTCACAAAAGGCAAGATTTCATTTCTTTCAATGGCTGCATAGTATTCCATTGTATATATATACCACCTCTTCTTTATCCACTCATCTGTTGATGGGCATCTAGGTTCTTTCCATAGTTTGGCTATTGTGGACATTGCTGCTATAAACATTTGGGTGCACGTGCCCCTTCGGAGCACCACGTTTGTATCTTTAGGATATATACCCAGTAGTGCAATTGCTGGGTCATAGGGTAGCTCTATTTTCAGTTTTTTTAGGTACCTCCATGCTGTTTTCCAGAGTGGTTGCGCCAGCTTGCATTCCCACCAGCAGTGTAGGAGGGTTCCCCTTTCTCCACATTCTCGCCAGCATCTGTCATTTCCTGAGATGTTAATTTTAGCCATTTTGACTGGTGTGAGGTGATATCTCATTGTGGTTTTGATTTGTATTTCCCTGATGCCGAGAGATGTGGAGCATTTTTCATGTGTTTGTTGGCCATCTGGATGTCATCTTTGCAGAGATGACTGTTCATGTCCTCTGCCCATTTATTGATTGGATTATTTGTTCTTTGGGTGTTGAGTTTGCTAAGCTCTTTATAGATTTTAGATACTAGCCCTTTATCTGATATGCCGTTTGCAAATATCTTCTCCCATTCTGTCAGTTGTCTTCTGGTTTTGTTAACTGTTTCCTTTGCTGTGCAAAAGCTTTTGATCTTAATGAAATCCCAATAGTTTATTTTTGCCCTTGCTTCCATTGCCTTTGTCAATATTCCTAGGAAGATGTTGCTGCAGCTGAGGTCAAAGGGGTTGCTCCCTGTGTTCTCAAGGATTTTGATGGATTCCTTTCTCACATTGAGGGCCTTCATCCATTTTGAGTCCATTTTCGTGTGTGGTGTAAGGAAGTGGTCCAATTTCATTTTTCTGCATGTGGCTGTCCAATATTCCCAGCACCATTTGTTGAAGAGGATGTGTTTTTTTCCAATGGACATTCTTTCCTGCTTTGTCGAAAATTAGTTGACCATAGAGTTGAGGGTCTATTTCTAGGCTCTCTATTCTGTTCCATAATCTATGTGTCTGTTTTTGTGCCAGTACCATGCTGTCTTGATGATGACAGCTTTGTAATAGATCTTGAAGTCCAGAATTGTGATGCCACCAACTTTGGCTTTCTTTTTCAATATTCCTTTGGCTATTCGAGGTCTTTTCTGGTTCCATATAAATTTTAAGATTATTTGTTCTATTTCTTTGAAAAAAATGTATGGGATTTTGGTATGGATTGCATTAAATGTGTTGATTACTTTAGGCAGAATAGACATTTTCACAATATTTGTTCTTCCAATCCAGGAGCATGGAACATTTTTCCATTTCTTTGTGTCTTCCTCAGTTTCTTTCATGAGCACTTTATAGTTTTCTTCATATAGATTCTTAGCCTCTTTGGTTAGGTTTATTCCTAGCTATATTATAGTTTTGGGTGCAATTGTAAATGGGATTGACTCCTTAATTTCTCTTTCTTCTCTCGTGTTGTTGGTGTAGAGACATGCAACTGATTTCTGTGCATTGATTTTATATCCTGACACTTTACTGAATTCCTGGACAAGTTCTAGCAGTTTTGGAGTGGAGTCTTTTGGGTTTTTCACATATAGTATCATATCATCTGCGAAGAGTGATAATTTGACTCCTTCTTTGCCGATTTGGATGCCTTTAATTTCCTTTTGTTGTCTGATTGCTGAGGCTAGGACTTCTAGTACTATATTGAATAGCCGTGGTGATAATGGACATCCTTGCCATGTTCCTGACCTTAGAGGAAAAGCTTTCAGTTTTTCTCCATTGAGAATGATATTTGTGGTGGGTTTTTCATAAATGTCTTTGATAATATTGATGTATGTGCCCTCTATCCCTACACTTTGAAGAGTTTTGATCAGGAAGGGATGCTGTACTTTGTCAAATGCTTTTTCAGCATCTATTGAGAGTATCCTATGGTTCTTGTTCTTTATTTTATTAATGTGTTGTATCACATTTTTGATTTGTGGATGTTGAACCAAACTTGCAGCCCTGGAATAAATCCCACTTGGTTGTGGTGAATAATCCTTTTGATGTACTGTTGGATCCTATTGGCTAGTATTTTGGTGAGAATATTCTCATCTGTGTTCATCAAGGATATTGGTCTGTAATTCTCTTTTCTGGTGGGATCCTTGTCTGGTTTTGGGATCAAGGTGATGCTTGCCTCATAAAATGAGTTTGGAAGTTTTCTGTCCATTTCTATTTTTTGAAACAGTTTCAGGAGAATAGGAAATAATTCTTCTTTAAATGTTTGGTAGAATTCCCCTGGTAAGCCATCTGGCCCTGGGCTTTTGTTCTTACTATTATTTTTAAAAATAAAATCAAAGTCAAATCAACCAAAGGAATTAAATCTTTTGAGATGCTCCCTTACCACTTTGAAATTTCCTCCATTCCATCAGCCACTTCAGGAAATTCACTAAAGAGAAGGTTAACTTTCTTGCTGAGACATTGAGTTCCTTCCATTTAAGGTAAATGAGCTCTCCCAGCGAGCTCACTGACTCTTACTGGGTAAAATGGAACGAAGACCCATGAAGTTCGAGTTGTAGTATTTCCTGGAGAAGACTGTGGTGTATGATACCTCCATCAGATGAAAACAGAGAAGTATCTTACATGCTAACATTCAGGAGAAGAGACACCACTTAGAAATTTATGATCAAGATGGAGCAGGACCTGAGAGATATCCTTTGGAAGGATGATACTATGGAGTAATCCTAATTCAAGTTCTTTTTTTTTATTATTTCTTTTCAGTGTAACACAATTCATTGTTTTTGCACCACACCCAGTGCTCCATGCAATGCATGCTCTACATAATACTGAAGTCGGTCTCTTCCTTCATGATAAAAAATGGATTCTGTTACAGCCACTCTGAGTCCAGTCTTGCCTGATTGAGTCAGATTGGTTAGTGTCCTTTATGAAATGTCTTTAAAATTAATGGGTCCCCAAAGAGAAGGAATTTCCCGAGTGGTTTCCCCTTAAACTGAACCCAATTGGAGAAAGAAATTGAGGAAAATTTCCCGAGTTGATCAACTAAGAAAGATTACTGGGCAAGTCTTCTATGTGGTCACTATGGACAATGACACTCTGGGAATTCCATAAGGGGATCCTTGTTCCTTTCCTGTACCCACCAGGGAACTTTCTGACATTGTGTTCTGGACAACGTCCCAGTGAGCATTGTTGAATGCACACGTTCTTTCCAGCCTGAGCTCAAGGTGCGTGTGCGATGCACAAATTCAGCACTAGCCGGGCATCTGGGGATCTGGAGTTGAGTTCTGGCTCAGCTGTGTGGTAGCTTGACCTTGGGCAAGTACTGAAGCTCTTATGTGAGCTCCTCATCTGGGGTGTCATGTATGGTATTCAGGGGACATCAAGGATCCTTCTAGCTCTGAAATTCTGTGAATGGTGGGTACCTTTTCCTTGAGAAGCAGAAAATTTATGAAGGATTTTTCCATAATCATTCCTTCTGATCTTTGGTTTCATTTTCTCTGATCTTACTTGTTTTTGTTTCTTGATCAAGTTTTTTTATCTGCTGACACTGTTCTAGACATTAAAAAGTGGTTTTTTTTTGTTCTTTTTGCTTTTAATATAGTTCTATTTCCAGCTCTGCCTTACCATGTTTTTCTTCTTTGTTTCTCCCTTTCCACCTCCTTCCAGACTTCATGGACTTAAAATCTCATACCTTCTCATCATTGCTGCCATTAATTTTTAGCCACGTTCAGCCTTCTTCTTTTATGTCCATTGGCAATAGCAATTTTGTATTGCATTTGTTAGTATATTTATTGAAGTCTTGCTGTCAGCCAAGCATTATTTTCAATGCTTGTGATACTTCAGTGTACAAAGAAGACAACAATTTTGTTCTCATACAGATTGTGTTCTCAGAGGGAGGAAGACAGATCACATGCAATAAATAAGAACAAGCACATTTAATAATGTGTTGGAGGGATGAGTGCTCTAGAAAAGAAGCAGAACTGGGAAAGGACAATGGGAGAAAGCGTAGAAGAGAGCAATGTTGTAGACAAGTCGTGTGCAGGGGCTACTTACTAGGTGTTCTGGGAAGGTGTGCAACTCATATGACTCATCAACTCATCTATGAAATGAGGCACCAGCCAGGGGAAGAGAAGGGAAATCTTAGGGCAGAGGCAACTTCACATGAAAAGGCCTTTCCTGAAGCCAAAATAAGCAAATCAAATTAATCCATGATGGTCCAAAATATCTAGAGCCCATGTGAGTGAAGACAATTTGCCTTTTATATTCATGGCAATGGACGATTAAGTCTTGAATGGGTGGGTAAGTGCTCATGGAGGCTGTCTTCAGACATGTTTTCCATTCTTCTCCCACACTGATTCATTTATTTGTTTAGATGAGCTCATCCCCATGAACATATTTTACACTCTTGCAACAGATCTATGTAACAGATTATAAATGTCCCTTCCTTTCTCCCTTCCTTTCCTTTCCCTTGCTTTCCTTTCCTTTCTTTTACTTCTAAAAAGATTTATTCATTTATTTTAAAGAGAGAGAGAGAGAGAGAGAGAGAGAGAGCAAGAGCATGAAAGGAGAGTAGAGGGAGAGGGAGAGAGACAATCCTCAAGCAGACTCCTCACTGAGTGTGGAGCCTAACCTGGCCTTGATCCTAGGACCCTGAGTTCATGACCTGAGCTGAAATCAAGAGCCACCCAGGTGTCCCTAAATGCCTTCCTTTTTAAATGCGATGTTCACTCTTATACTTTTTGTGACTTCTCAGTAGTATTGATGTTTTACAATTTATTGAACTCTTCCCTAATATTGGACATTTAAGGTGTTTTTATTTTTATTTTTACTACTTTAGATAAATATGTCATTAATTCACATGATCTCATTCCTTTAGTCATCCTATACACATTCTTATTGTCCCTATGCTCAATTTATACAGATATTTTCATATGATTTAGAAGGTAATTATGATGTATAATACACTTCACATTTCTTAAGAGGAAAATTTCACATTGTGTTCTTACCATAATAAATTTTTTTAGAACCACAATAAATATTTTTGAAATACAGCAAGAGTCTTTTTAAAATAATCAGGAAAAGTTCTATAGAAATCAGGTATGAAAAGTTCATGCATCATATTTGCCAGCAATTAGATGGTAAGCTAGTTAACTCAAATATGATAAATATAATATCAATGATTTTACAGACTTACTTTGCCTTTCTTTGATAAAGTCCCAGTTCCTGGAGTTCTGTAGAATCAGCCACGATGAGTTCATTACTGCATGATCAAGCACACTCCACAGTAACTGCACTGACAAACTGGTCCAAGCTTAGTATCATGGAATCTGCTATGGTCTATGGCTCCAGTGTAGGGGTAAGAGCTAATAACACTGCTAATAATTTCTGGATGATTAACCTGTGCCAGGGAATTATAGTCATTTTATGTATATAAAACTTTCAAATATGTTAAAACCATGGTATCAAGTGAGATTACCTTAAGACTGAGCCCTGGGGGGCACTGACATTTGGGTGTCAGGACAATAAAGAGAATCCAGGTAAGGAAAGTGAGCAGGATGGAAATAAGGACAGGGAGGTTTAATGGCGTGTCATCCACGTGTTGATCATTGTGAATTTATGATGGTACCAACCACCTGACTTCTGATCTAGATACCCAAGATATATTTCAATGCAACATAGCCAAATCACAATTCTTGATTTTCTACATGAAATTTTATTTTCCCTTGGTATTTTAAATTTTACTAAGTGGTACCTCATTATTCCACTTTTATAGGTCAAAAAAATTTGGAATCATCCTTCACTCTCCTCTTCTACTCACACCCCATGTCCAGTCTGTATGAAATTCTATTGGTTTTACCTTCAAAGGACATCCAAAATATGATTACTTGCCTACATTGTTACAAGAGATAACTAACAAGATTCTGATCCTCTCCTCTTCCCTCTAAAATAGAAGATTTTCTACTCTGCATGCAGAGGGATTCACTTAAAATATAAGCCTGATAATACCCTACTGTGCTCAGATCTGTTTGGGGGCCTTACACCTTACTTAGGGTGAAATGGAAGTTCTTACTATGGTCCATAAATTGACTTTGTGTAATTTCTTATCTTATCTCGTGCCATATTTTTTCTTATCTCTTACCATACCACCCTCTGTTGCTCTCTGTTTCACCCCATATCTCAGGTAACACAGCCTCCTTGTTATTTGTTTCACTGGGCTCTGGGCACTGAGCACTTACTGCTCTGGGGAGAGTAGTAGATCATCTTTGATTAAATGTGTGGCCTCAGAAGCTGTATTGCCTGGGTTTGATCCTGGGGTATGCCTCTTACCATTGCTTTCTTTCTTTTTTTTCCCCTTCTTGAAACCTCGGATAGTAATTTAAACTTTCTGTGCATTAGTTTCCTTATCTGTGAATTGGGGATAATAATGGTATTCCTCTCCTAATGTTTTGTGAAGGATAAATGAACCAAACCATGTAAGTGATCATGTTGGGTTCATCACCATCATCATTATCACTATAGTCTTCCTCCTCCATGATAAAATGAAGCAAAAATGAAGAACAAAGACTTGCTTGCATAGCCGCAAGACATTGGTTGCTTCCACTTTATTAACTTTATTATTTTATTTTTTTTTGAAATATTTTATTAACTTGAGAGAGAGAGAGCACAGAGAGAGAGGGAGAAGCAGACCCCTTCCCTGAGCAGGGAGTCCAGTGCAGGTCTTGACCCCAGGACCCTGGGAACATGACCTGAGCCAAGGGAGATGCTTATGAGTCAGGGCCACCCAGGCACCCCTTGAAAGTAGCTTCTACTTTCAATCTCTGGATCCACACACTGTATGAAGAAGCTGGTGTGGGACTCCTGAATGGTGAATACCATGTGGAGAGAGAGTAAGGTGCAACCAACACCCAAAACATCAACAATGTGAATGAAGTCATCTTAGATAATTCAGCCCCAGGCAAATTCCCAGCTGAATTCAACTATTTGTGACTGTAGCAAACACAGAACATGAGAACCATTCTGTTGAATCCAGGAAAACCATACCACATAATCGTGAAAATTAATAAGTAGTTATTGTTTCAAACAACTAGATTTTGGAGCAGTTTGCTTTATATCAGTAATTAACTGATACTTTAGGTCAGTGGCATGAAAAATCCCAGTTTTCCAGTAGGTCTCACAGCTTCAGTCTTTACTAACAATTATAAGTTTTGTCTGCTTCATGTTTACAGGAAACTTAACAAAGCTTTTGTCTTTATTTTAAGAGTTTATTTATTTACTTATTTATTTATCAGAGAGAACACATGGGTAAGCAGGGGAAGGGCAGAAGGAGAGAGAGAGAGAGACAGAGAGAAATCTCAAGCCAATTCCCTGCTGATTGTGGAGGCTGATGTGGGTCTTGATCTCACAACCCTGAGATCATGAACTGAGCCAAAACCAAGAGCTGGATACTACTGTTTAAATGCCAAACCCCACCCTGAGTCTAGAGTGTTCTGTTATAGTGGTCCAAATGGACTACAGTATATGTATTCTGTAAATCATTTCTGTAGGTTTAGGTAGAATGGTAAATGTTTCCTTTAATAATCATTACACTCATTACTATTATAAAAATTACAAATTAAATACAATTCTCCAATTTCAAAGTATCTAAAATGGCTTAAATTTTGGTAAATCTCAAAAAGAAGGAATTCTCTGAGGTAAATTTACCTTTCATTGTTATGCTAATCCCCGTCAAGGCTGAAAATGGAGTAGAACTAAAATGAACTCTACTTGAGGAGCTCAGCTGAACATTTCAAGGGAACATAGAGAAGATGCTGGAGGAAGCACTCATAACATTACCTGTGAAAATATTCTCTCTAATTTTTTCCTTTATTTTACCTCTGTATACCGCAAATAAGGACAGTACTAATAGTGGCAATAGTAAAACAATATTAATTGATATCATGTTTATAGGGCTTATTATAAAGGCTGTATTAATTCATTTGATCCTTAAATGATAGGATTTTTTAAATCTCCATTTGATTGAAAATAAAGTCAAGGCACAGAAGGTTTAAATGATTTTTTTTTTCCTTGTCACACAGGTAGAAAGAGGCAATCTAGGGCCTGTGCTGTTCCATAAACCTTTTTCATTGCCTATCTATAAACTTGCCTGATAACCAGTGCTTAAACTATATAACTAATTAGGGATTATTGACTGTACAATATCACTGATAAATGAACTTGTTACTGAGAAGTGAATTACTACCTAAAATGCTAGATGACATTGAGAATATTGAAAAACCCCAAACAGCCGACAGGTTAACAAAAGAGGAATTCAGGAAGGCAAATGAGCATGGAAGCTACTTGTACTCTATCCGGAAAATAGAGCTTGGTTGGGGGACATGCATTGGGGGTAGGGTGTATGAACAATATTCTTTCATACATTAGTTGTTTAGCTCATTCTCCATTGTGCGGAAATTGGATTGTTAACATATCATCATTTCTACACAAAATACTATATAAGAAACAATTTTGGAGTGTCTGGGTGTCTCAGTCATTTAAGCAGCTGCCTTTGGTTCAG
This sequence comes from Meles meles, assembly GCF_922984935.1. Classification (NCBI taxonomy): domain Eukaryota; kingdom Metazoa; phylum Chordata; class Mammalia; order Carnivora; family Mustelidae; genus Meles; species Meles meles. The sequence goes on along the minus strand of NC_060073.1, from coordinate 12,777,259 downwards.
ATCATGATCCCAGGCCACATCTGGCCTCCTATTCAGCAGGGAGCCTGCTTCTCCCCGTCCTTCTGTCTGCTATTTCTCCTGCTTGTGCTCTCTCTCTCTCTGTCAAATAAAACAATAAAATCTTAAAAAAAAAAGAAAGAAACAATCTTTTTCTGGTTATGCTTTGTTTGTCCCTAACTCTCAAGATTCTTTTCTTGCCTGTCCTCTCCAAAAGGTTTATTTCTGGGAACTAAAACATTCCATCTACTCTTTCCTCTTGCTTTCAGTTGGGTTTGGCGCATGGGGGATAGGCAAGGGTTGGAAGGGTACAAGCAGAGAGAGTTTGGGGTATTTATCTCCCTGGTCTCTCCTTGCATGGCTGTATTTCTGTCAACTGTTGCTTATTCCCCTAAAGCCACAGTTCCTACCCAGTGTTTTCTCTCAGTAAACTTGGCTCCTACAGGTCTCTGATCATACTGTACCCTTATGTCTGTGAGGTCTAGGGTTGATTATGGCTTCCTGTAACTGCTCCAATGAAAGTATGTTGCTGCACATACTGGTTTCTTTACTTGTACTTCTATATACAATCTTTGTATATTTTTTCTTTCAGTCAAAATTTATTGAATGAACCATCTCTTTCCAGCTGATACCTGAGATACAGTGTTACACTTCTTACTTTCTATTGTTATGCTCATTTGTTAATTTCCTTTCTCGAGGCTAATTACTGAGTGAAATAGTAGAAGACTTTTAAAGGTCTCCAGCACACATAGCTAAATGGTATCCATATAATTTATACCATTTTAAAAAGATTATTTTTAATATTATCTGGAAGAAATCCCAGTTGTGTGGAGATTTGCATGAGCTGGAATCAAACCCTTGCCTGAAGGTTATAGACTCCTCTAGTTGTTATGGAAGAGGCAATTCCGGGTAAGAATTCTCCCCAGGGTCCCCTTCATTTCACTGTTCCTCAGGGTGTAGATAAGTGGGTTGAGCAGTGGGGTTCCCAATGTGTATACCAGTGAGATGAACTGATCTTGCTTGGGGTAGTAGCTGGAGCTGGGGCGCATGTACACAAAGGCACAACAGCCATACTGCAGCAGGACCACAGAGAGGTGGGAGGAACAGGTGGAGAAGGCCCGGTGACGCCCAGCTGCTGAGTGGATCTTGAGCACGGCAGCCACAATGAAGACATAGGAGGTAGCAATGAAGAAGAAAGGCATGGCAATGGCCAGTGTGGCTGCCACCGGCACTAACTGCTCATGGATGTGGCTGTTGGCACAAACAAGAGGCATCACTGGTGGAATATCACAAAAGAAGTGCTGGATACTCCGAGCCCGGCAGAATGGCAGAGAGAAGATGAAGGCCACCAGTTGTGTGGATAGAAACAAGCCGATGCCCACAGAGGCTATGACCATGCGGACACAGAGAGTTAAAGTCATGGTGAGAGGGTACTGTAAGGGGTGGCAGATGGCAACATACCTGTCATAGGCCATGGTGGCCAAGAGCAAGCAATCAGCACTGCCAAGCCCAATGAAGAAGATCATCTGAGTGGCACAGCCCAGGAGGGTGATGGTCTTCTCTGACTTTAGGATGTTGGCCAGGATGTGGGGCACCACCACCGCAGTGTAACATATTTCTACTCCTGAGAGGCTGCCCAAGAAATAGTACATGGGTGTATGTAGGCGGGCTTCTGTCTGGATGGCCACTATAATTAGGACATTCCCAGTGATGATCAAGGTATAAATGAGGCTGACTCCAAGGAAGGACAAGACACAGAGCTCTGGTTGGGAGGGATAGGCCAGGAACACAAATTCCATCAACAGTGAATGATTTCCCCAGATCATTGAGCTAACAGAGTGTCTCTGCCAAGAAATGCAAAGACAGAAGGAAAAATTGGAGCAACAACATATTATTAGTTCACACTCTGATCCATGATCTAATCTAGTCAGTTCTGGAGTTAGAAACTTAGAATTATTAGACCCAAGTCTCTTTTTTCCTCCTTTTTAATCAAGTCTCTTTGCATAAGTATCTACACCTTAATTTCTAAGTGCGAAGAGTTGGTCTAAATTTTGTAAAATTTTTTTTTGAGAAATGAGGCAGAGTATAGTTTCAAAAGGATTTTTAGAGGAAGCTGAATGAAAATTACTTTTTTTCATAAGAAAGTGTCAAAGGATTCTGTTTGTAAAAGTTTTATTTTTTTATTCCTTTTCAGTGTTCCAGAATTCATTATTTATGCACCACACCCAGTGCTCCATGCAATATGTGCCCTCCATTATACCCACCACCAGGCTCACCCAACTCCCTACCGCACTCCCCTTCAAAACCCTAAGTTTGTCTCTCAGAGTCCACAGTATCTCATGCTTTGTGTCCCCATATGATTTCCCCCAACTCCCTTCTCCTCCCCATCTCCCCATGTCCTCCGTGTTATTCCTTATGCTCCAAAAATAAGGAAAAGCATATGATAACTGACTCTCTCTGCTTGACTTAGTTCACTCAGCATAATCTCTTCCAGTCCTGTCCATGTTGATACAAAAGTTGGGTATTCATCCTTTCTGATGGAGGCATAATACTCCATAGTTCATATGGACCACATGAAGATCAAAAGCTTTTGCACAACAAGGAAAACAGTCAACAAAACAAAGAGGCTACCCACAGAATGGGAGAAGATATTAACAAACGACAATACAGACAAAGGGGTGATCTCTAAGATTTATATAAAGAACTTCTCAAACTCAACACACACAAAAGAGATAATCATGTCAAAAAATGGGCAGAAGACATGAACAGACACTTCTCTAATGAAGACATACAAGTGGTTAACAGACACATGGAAAAATGTTCATCACTAGCCTTCAAGGAGATTGAAATCAAAACCACATTGAGATACCACCTTACACCAGTTAGAATGCCCAAAATTAACAAGATAGTAAGCAATGTGGAGGATGTGGAGAAAGGGGAACCCTCTTACACTGTTGGTGGGAATGCAAGTTGGTACAGTCTCCTTGGAAGACAGTGTGGAGATTCCTTAAGAAATTAAAAATAGGGCTTCCCTATGACCGTGCAATTGCACTATTGGGTATTTACCCCAAATATAGAGATGTAGTGAAAAGAAGGGCCATCTGTACCTCAATGTTCATAGCAGCAATCGCCATAGTCTCCAAACTGTGGAAAGAACCAAGATGCCCTTCAATGGACCAATGGATAAAGAAGTGTTAATGAATTCTTGAAAGCAGGGGGTCATTAAAGTGACAGCAGGAAGCTATTCTTTCATTCAATCATTCATTCATATATTTATTCACACACAGTGACTCCTGAGGTACTGACTCACATATATATGGATGTAATGCTGAAAAGTTAGTCTTATGAGGGAAAATGAAGAAAGAAAACAATGTCCATGGTCAATGAACTCACAGAGGTCTTTGATCAACAGTATTAGGGATGAACCTCAGAAAACAAAGCCCTCCCTCTCCTGGTTCTCTATCCATATCTCTTCAGGTAAAGGTCAGGACTTGAAGGAAACATAGGGTTTTATCATGGGGCTCCTCCTGGCTTGTGGTGGTATGGGGAAATATGTGATCATAAGCTGTTGGAGATCTAAGAATCCTTTCCCTGAGTTTGGGGATGAATAGGAAAGACAGCCTGTCTACATCTATTTTTCTTCTCTTCTAAGGAACTAAAGGGAAATTCAGCTTCCTGGATTTCTTGCTTCCTTGAAAACCTTGGGATGAGCAGACATAACTCTCAAAGGGCATCCATTCCACTGTTTTCCCAAGCTCTACTCATATTAAAAAAAAAAAAAAAAGAGGGGCTATGTGATCCTGTTTCACTTTTCCCAATTTCAACATTATTTGTGGTGTTTATGATTTATTAAGATTTTAAAGAAAAATCTTAATCCAGAAGCAGCACTCCAGGTCAAATCACTTACATAGACCCAATGCTGTGTCACAAACATAGGAAGAAATATATTTAGACTATCACAAACCTTCAGAGGACCTAGGACATGAATGCCTCTTCATTCTCTTTTCCTCATCTGAACTTCAGTCATGCTCCAAATGACTTCTAATATCATCTGTCATATTTAACATTTTATTAAAACATGAAGAGCAGAGGCAGTACAAGTGTGTGGAATCAGTTTTGAAATTAAATGATAGGGTTTGCATAATCCCAAATCCTGGCTCTTTGATGCTAGGCAAGATATAATTTCTCAGAGTTCTAGTTTCTTTATTTGAGAAATGGGGATAATAATTGTACTTAGTTCTGAGGGTTGTTGTTTGGTTTAAAAGCGATCGTTATGTAAATTGTCTACTGCAATGCATAGGCCATAGCAAGAGCAGCTTAACAACAGATCATCATTATTTTTTAAAAAATTTGAATTCAATTAGCCAACATATAGTACATCATTGGTTTCTGTGTAGTGTTCAATGATTCATCAGTTACATATAACACCCAGTGCTCATCACATCACATCCCCTCCTTAATGCCCATCACCCAGTTACCCCATCCTCCCACACACCTTCCTTTCTATAACCCTCAGTTTGTTTCCCAGAGTCAAGTGTCTCTCATGTTTTGTCTCCCTCTCTGATTTCCTACTATTCATTTTTCCTTCCCTTCCCCCATGGTCATTATTACTCATAAGTTCAAGGAAAGCCATCTTCCCTTAGTTCCATTTTCATCGACCATACCACCAAGCCTAACATACGCATTTTAGACATTCATTAAATAAATGCTGTGTGGATAAATATACTATGAATAGCATGTCATTACATTTTTGTCATTTTCTCTTTCACTTTTGAGATGATTTCATGATCCAATCACCTATTTAAGAACCCTCATGGAAAACTTGGTAACCAATATTAGGGCAGCATGAGGAAAAAAATCCTGCCACTCAGGAACATAATACATAGAAGGCTACAACAAACACATTTAGGGATAGTTTTCTACTTGTATCTGATAGAGGGCTTTGGAATCTATGTGCAAACGACGACTTTGGAGAATTTTATGACAGCCATACTTCTGTCATTTTAATGGTGCTCTCCAGGATCTATAATAATAGATATTATCTATTAATATAATAGATATAATACTAATATCTAATATTAGTATTAGACAAATTTTATATTTCTATTAATAGATATAATAAGTTTATAATAGCATTATCTACAGGTCATGAATTCTTAGTGCTGGAGAGGACCTCAGAAATTGCCTAGTTCAGTCTTCTGTCAGATACTCGAATCTTCCATATAATATCTGAACATCAGGTCACCTTCAAAGCCTAGAGAATGCCATTACCTCCGGAATTGCTTGCTTCATTGTTGGATGGTGTTGTTCCCTAAAAGATTTTCTGGTGGTGACTGAAACCTGCCTCTGTAACTTCTACATTTCATTCTGTTCTATTCCAGTGGGACATTTCTCCATGAAACACTTCAGGAAGTAAGAGCTCTTATTACATAGCCCTAAACTGTCTTTCCAATTTCCTTTTGGTATTCCTTGAATGACATGTTTTTGATATGTCTCATGATTTTAACCCTGGAAATGCTCTCATTTTAAATAACTTAATTAAAAATTTACTGCATGGGACAGATGACAGAGATGGCCGAGTTTAAAAAGATCTGGATATCTCCTATCAGTCCATTGGCTGTCTAATTCTTCAGTCTGACCAAAATTAGATTAATCCACTTGTTTGTGTTTGTTTGTTTTGATAGTCTCCTTAGCTCGAATGCTAAGACTCTTAACTAAGTTTTTTTTATATTTAGAGAAGAACATGATCAGCATCGTTTTTTTAAAATTTAGATTCAATTAGCCAACATATAGTAGATCATTAGTTGCAGATGCATTGCTCAATAATTTATCAGTCATGTATACATCATCATTCCTCTAACATTGGTTCCTTGCTCAGTCTGTTGAGGTTGACATTTTTAAAAATCTTCATTTTTTGGTTTTACATTTTTTTTCCAATTTTATTTATTTTTTTTCAGCATAACAGTATTCATTGTTTTTGCACAACACCCAGTGCTCCCTGCAAAACTTGCCCTCCCTATTACCCATCACCTGTTCCCCCAACCTCCCACCCCTGACCCTTCAAAACCCTCAGGTTGTTTTTCAGAGTCCCTAGTCTCTTATGGTTAACCTCCCCTCCCTAATGTCCATAGCCCCCTCCCCCTCTCCCAATCCCACCTCCCCCCAGCAACCCCCAGTTTGTTTTGTGGGATTAAGAGTCATTTATGGTTTGTCTCCCTCCCAATCCCATCTTGTTTCATTTATTCTTCTCCTATCCCCCTAACCCCCCATGTTGCTTCTCCATGTCCTCATATCAGGGAGATCATATGATAGTTGTCTTTCTCCGATTGACTTATTTCACTAAGCATGATACGCTCTAGTTCCATCCATGTCGTTGCAAATGGTTTTACATTTTAACTATACTTTCTGAAATACCTCACATTTATATTGTATGGTTTAAGTGCTAAGCCCTACATATAATGGTGATCAAAATGGCAGAGTTGTGCCAAGCAGTTGTATATCTTAAAGAGGGACAGATAAAGAATCTGTTGTATTATATTTGCATATACGATTTATAATATACTATATATACTTTATATGTATGCCATTATATTTATGTGAATAAACTGCGGTTAAGTGCGAAAGGAGAAGTGTGTTATAAGATTGTGCACCATGTGGCTCTGGCATAGTTTGAATTAGGGTTCTGAAATGGCTTCTTAGAGGAAGTCATCTTTAAGCTTAGATCTGAAAAACAGACATTAGCTAGGAGAAGAGAGGCAGGCAGAGTAAGATGGTTCACATTCTGGAGAGATTAAATAGTGGATTTTATGGTTGGAAGAAAGTGACACTTTTTATATCCACATATCATCACCTTGTTATCCCAAATTGTTACTACACATGCTGCATAGGACAGATGCTAAGTAAGAGCACTTCAGTGTCATCCCCAGAAATCTGCCCAGGCTGGCATCTGTTCATGAATCCACACCCGCCTCAGTGTCTCCAAGTCACATCCCACATCATGTCTGCATCTTCCTTCCTATTTCTCCAGCCAGGCCAGTCCCATGTGGCCAAAGTGTCATGGGAAACCTTATCCGTGTGCATTCTGGAAATACAAGGAGTCTACACTGGAGTAGCTCTCAAATTGTTGAGTTAGAGGATTGTATAAAATAAGGAGGTTAGCAGATTTGGCAATAACAGACTGAGGTAGACTATCAATCTATTATTAATAGTAAAGTCATTGGGGTAGATTAAATCACATTAATATCTCTTTCCACATATTTAGAAGATGTAAATAATAATATTCACCTAATGGAGCTGTGATGAAATTAACTGGGATAAAGTATTTAGAACACTTGTTTTGATGTGTGAAACCTACTAGGTTGCATAATAAATGTTAATTCTTCTCTCCTTTCTTTGAATATATTAATGGGATGATATTAATAATACCTCCTTCGTAACAGAGGATAAAATGAAGCACCTTACAGGAAAAGGGTTTTTATTAGTCCTTAAACCGTATCCAAATTTATATTAGCCATCCCTTCAATATTACTAAGGATAAGATTAGTTATTGTTTTAATCAGAAGAACAGGCCTTCTAAGGGAATTCAGAGAAACACTGAATGCTGTGGGCTGAATGAGCTTTTCTAACTAATATCCTAGAGTCTCTACTTGTAAAGCCATTCCTTGCTTTTCTAGCCTGGTGTCAGTGAGTGCCTGGTATGTTGTGATTCTAGAAGAAGGGAGCAAAAGACTTCCTCTTACCTTTACCATGAGAAGGGAAAAGGGTGTATGGAGCCAGTCTCCTCCGTTGTGTTCATTAGGGATAGAAGCCAGCAGATGAGGTCTGACTGCTCTGGTGGAGAGGGAGAGGAGGACCATGAGCCTGGAGAAGATGCCTCGTGGGACAGTAGATTTAGTAATCTTCCCTACAAAGGACATGGCAATAGTAAATTGCTCTGCTATCTAGGGTCTTACCCATAAATAAATACCATCTCCCAGGAGGGTAGTTGGATGGTTGTTGGATCTCCCCTGTTACCAGATAATGAGTCCAAACTAAACCTATCCTTGCACTTGGGATCTCTTGTCAATGGGAGATCTGAGGTATTCTTGTCAAAGTGAAGACCAGTATTAAACCCTTAATCAACATTCTCAGCATCCCATGTAATTTCCTAAGAAATAGCAGGCTCACTAATGAAGGTCATTTATCCCTCCTGCTTCAAGTATTTGAGTCTCACCAGACTGTCATAGCTGGGCCAGCCCAAGTCCCAAATTATTATTGTCCTGGGGAACCAAGACTGTATTTTATATTTCATATATAAAAGGGGGATTTGGTAACCTTGGTTGTATATAAAAGGATGAATTCAGGGGGACACTGGGGAGACGTTTAACTTTCCTGTTATTTTTTAAGTAATTTCCTTAGGGTCATCTTCTAGGATTTGAAGAAGCCATATGTTTTCACTCGATATACTATATAGACTTTATAGGTTTGATTATATCCTTGCTTGGATATACTTTGCCATCTTAAACTTGTGAAATTTTAATATCTTTACCCTTATTGCATTTCTCTTTCCCTTGTTTCCATTAGTCTGTTAGATCTTTCACAATGGAAGATACACTGGATATATTCTTTTTAGTAGCTGACAATTACAGACCTAGTGTTCACTCATTTAGAGTTTGGTTCATCATTGATTGACTGATTCAACTAGTATTTATGGAATGGGATGTGCTCATCATGTCTAAATCTGGTCCCAAAGAAGGATAAGACAAACAAGATTCCTGCGTTCATGGAGCTTTCATTGTTGCTAGTGAAACAGACAATAAACATAGTAAATAAGTCAGTTGAATATTATGAGAGAGTGATGAGTCCTATGAAGTAAATATAACAAGTTAAAGAGATAGTTAGTGATTAGAGGAGGAAGGTCATCAAAAACCTCTTCTTTGAGAAGGTGACATTTGACCTGAAACGTCAATGAGGAGCATAAGTTAGCAATGAAATTTGGGAGAAAACCAATTCCAACAGAGGGAAATGCAATGGAAGTAAAGAACCCCAAGCTGGGGGCGGGGGGGAGAACAACTCAGCATGCCTAAAATAAAAAATGCTGAAATTTAAGCATATTCAAGCATGAGGATATTGGAAATCCTATCATCCAGAGGCCTTCATTAAGAATATGAGATGCAGAGAACTGACCTGATTTGCATAGCATCCAACAAGTCAGTGGCAAAAATAGGACTAACTTGGTTCTTTGGATTTCCTCTAATAATGTTCACTGACTATTGAGCTTGAAATCTCAGTGGCTCTTCAGGATCCCAAGCGAAGTGAGTATAGAATAAGGATCTATTTTTTACAAGAATGTCACATTGCTTTCAATGACTCTTTAGTGCAAGAATTTAATTTTTTCTAAAGATTAAAAGAAATCAGACTGAGAATTTTTTGAAGTTCAATATATTTCTAAGACCTAGATAACTGTATTATTTTGAAGTAATACTTTATGATTTGCTAGCAAATGAAATGTTGTTAAAAGGATTTCCTGGGGGGAGGAGTCAAGATGGTGGAGAAGTAGCATGCTGAGACTACATCTGGTAGCAGGAGATCAGCTAGATAGCTTATCTAAACATTGTAAGCACCTACAAATCCAACAGGAGATCGAAGAGAAGAAGAGCAGCAACTCTAGAAACAGAAACTCAGCCACTTTCTGAAAGGTAGGATTGGTGGAGGAGTGAATCCAAAGCCACGGGAAGATAGACCGCGGGGGGAGGGGCCAGCTCCTGGCAATTGGTGGAGTAATAGAGCACAAAATCAGGACTTTTAAAAGTCTGTTCCACTGAGTGACATTGCTCCAGAGGCTAAACAGGGGTGAAGCCCTCGTGGGGTCAGCACGGCCCCAGGTCCTGCAGGGTCACAGAAGGATCGGGGGTTTCGGAGTGTCATAGAGCTTGCAGGTATTAGAACGGGGAAGCCAGCTACAGAGACAGAGCTGAGGAGTGAGCTCTCAGCTCAGGGTTACCTTGAACCAGTTGCAGGCTGGGTGAGCTTGGAGTGCGACCGGAGGCTGGGGATATGGGAATCATTGGGCACTGTTCTCTGGGGGCGCACTGAGGAGTGGGGCCCCACTGAGGAGTGGGGCCCCGGGCTCTTGGTTCCTCTGGGCCAGAGACTGGGAGGCCGCTATTTTCATTCCCGTCCTCTGGAACTCTACGGAAAGCATTCAGGGAACAAAAGCCAACCCGAGCAGATTACTTAGCCCGGCCCCTCGTAAGGGCGGTGCAATTCCGCCTCGGGCAAAGACACTTGAGAATCACTACAACAGGCCCCTCCCCCAGAAGAGCAACAAGAAATCCAGCCAGGACCAAGTTCACCTACCAAGGAGAGCAGGTTCAATACCAAGGACAGCAGCAGAATTCCAGAGGAGAAAGCAAAGAAGGAAACTCATGGCTTTCTCCCCATGATCCTTTAGTCTTGTGGTTAATTTAATTTTTTTTCAATTTTTTTTCTTCTTCTGATAATTTCTTTTTAACTTTTACCCTTTTCTTTTTTAATGTTTTTAACTAGTGTATCTAATCTCTCTCTCTCTCTCTCTCTCTATATATATATATATATATATATATTTCTTTTTTATATTTCTTCTTTATTTTCTTAATTTTTTTTCTGAACCCCTTTTTATCCCCTTTCTCCCCCTCATGATTTGGGGTCTTTTCTTATTTGGTTAAAGCGCATTTTCCTGGGGTCTTTTCCACCCTTTTAGTATTTTATTTGCTCCTACATATACTCTTATCTGGACAAAATGACAAGGCGGAAAAATTCACCACAAAAAAAAAAAAAAAAGAACAAGAGGCAGTACCAGAGGCTAGGGACCTAATCAATACAGACATTGGTAATATGTGAGATTCAGTGTTCAGAATGACGATTCTCAAGTTCTATCTGGGCTCAAAAAAGGCATGGAAGATATTAGAGAAACCCTCTCTGGAGATATAAAAGCCCTTTCTGGAGAAAGAAAAGAGCTAAAATCTAGCCAAGTTGAAATCAAAAAAGCTATTAATGACGTGCAATCAAAAATGGAGGCTCTCCTTCCCTATGACTGTGCAATTGCACTGCTGGGTATTTACACCAAAGATACAGATGTAGTGAAAAGAAGGGCCATCTGTACCCCAATGTTTATTGCAGCAATGGCTACGGTCGCCAAACTGTGGAAAGAACCAAGATGCCCTTCAATGGAAGAATGGATAAGGAAGATGTGGTCCATATACACGATGGAGTATTATGCCTCCATCAGAAAGGATGAATACCCAACTTTTGTAACAACATGGATGGGACTGGAAGAGATTATGCTGAGCGAAATAAGTCAAGCAGAGAGAGTCAAGTATCATACGGTTTCACTTATTTGTGGAACGTAATAAAGAACATGGAGGACATGGGGAGATGGAAAGGAGAAGGGAGTTGTGGGAAATTGGAAGGGAAGATGAACCATGAGAGACTATGGACTCTGAAAAAGAACCTGAGGGTTTTGAAGGGGCAGGGGGTGGGAGGTTGGGGAACCAGGTGGAAGGTAATAGAGAGGGCACATATTGCATGGAGCACTGGGTGTGGTGCAAAAACAATGAGTACTGTTACGCTGAAAATAAATAAATAAATTTAAAAAAATGGAGGCTCTCACCACTAGGATAAATGAGGCAGAAGAAAGAATTAGTGATATAGAAGACCAAATGACAGAGAATAAAGAAGCTGAGCAAAAGAGGGACAAACTGGACTATGAGGGGAGAATTCGAGAGATAAGTGACACCATAAGACGAAACAACATTAGAATAATTGGGATTCCAGAAGAAGAAGAGAGAGAGAGGGGAGCAGAAGGTATATTGGAGAGAATTATTGGAGTGAATTTCCCTAATATGGCAAAGGGAACAAAAATCAAAATCCAGGAGGTGCGGAGAACCCCCCTCAAAAATCAACAAGAATAGGTCCATACCCCGTCACCTAATAGTAAAATTTACAAGTCTCAGCGACAAAGAGAAAATCCTGAAAGCAGCCCGAGACAAGAAGTCTGTAACATACAATGGTAAAAATATTAGACTGGCAGCAGATTTATCCACAGAGACCTGGCAGGCCAGAAAGAGCTGGCATGATATATTCAGAGCACTAAATGAGAAAAACATGCAGCCAAGAACACTCTATCCAGCTAGGCTGTCATTGAAAATAGAAGGAGAGATTAAAACCTTCCAGGACAACCAAAAACGGAAAGAATTTGCAAACACCAAACCAGCTCTACAGGAAATATTGAAAGGGGTCCTCTAAGCAAAGAGAGAGCCTAAAAGTAGTAGATCAGAAAGGAACAGAGACAATATACAGTAACAGTCACCTTACAGGCCATACAATGGCACTAAATTCATACCTGTCAATAGTTACCCTGAATGTTAATGGGCTAAATGCCCCAATCAAAAGACACAGGGTATCAGAATGGATAAAAAAACAAATCCCATCCATATGTTGCCTACAAGAAATTCATTTTATACCCGAAGACACCTCCAGATTTAAAATGAGGGGGTGGAAAACAATTTACCATGCTAATGGACATCAGAAGAAAGCTGGGGTGGCAATCTTTATATCAGATCAATTAGATTTTAATTCAAAGACTGTAATAAGAGATGAGGAAGGACACTATATCAAACTCAAAGGGTCTGTCCAACAAGAAGATCTAACAATTTTAAATATCTATGCCCCTAACAGGGGAGCAGCCAACTATATCAACTAATTAATAACAAAATCAAAGAAACATATCAATAATAATACAATAATAGTAGGGGACTTTAACATCCTCCTCACTGAAATGGACAGATCAATCAAGCAAAAAAAATCAACAAGGAAATAAAGGCTTTAAATGACACACTGGACCAGATGGACATCACAGATATATTCAGAACATTTCATCCCAAAGCAACAGAATACACATTGTTCTCTAGTGCACATGGAATATTCTCCAGAATAGATCACATCCTGTGTCCTAAATCAGGTCTCAACCTGTATCAAAAGATTGGGATCATTCCCTGCATATTTCCAGACCACAATGCTCTGAAGCTAGAACTCAATCACAGGAGGAAATTTGGAAAGAACCCAAATACATGGAGACTAAACAGCATCCTTCTAAAGAATGAATGGGTCAACCAGTAAATTAAAGAAGAATTGAAAAAATTCATGGAAACAAATGATAATGAAAACACAATTGTCTAAAATCTGTGGGACACAGCAAAGGCAGTTCTGAGAGGAAAAAAATATAGCAATACAAGCCTTTCTCAAGAAACAAGAAAGGTCTCAAGTACACAACCTAACCCTACACCTAAAGGAGCTGGAGAAATAACAACAAAGAAAGCCTAAACCCAGCAGAAGAAGAGAAATCACAAAGATCAGAGCAGAAATCAATGAAATAGGAACCAAAAGTCAATAAAACAAATCAATTAAACTAGGAGCTGGTTCTTTGAAATAATTAATAAGATTGATAAATCTCTGGCCAGACTTACCAAAAAGAAAAGAGAGAGGACCCAAATAAATAAAATCATGAATGAAAGAAAAGAGATCACAACTAAAACCAAAGAAATACAGACAATTATAAGAACATGCCATGAGAAATAAATTTGACAATCTGGAAGAAATGGATGCATTCCTAGAGACATATAAACTACCACAACTGAACCAGGAAGAAATAGAAAACCTGAACAGGCCCATAACCAGTAAGGAGATTGAAACAGTCATCAAAAATCTCCAAACAAACAAAAGCCCAGGACCAGACGGCTTCCCAGGGGAATTCTACCAAACATTTAAAGAAGAATTAATTCCTATTCTCCTGAAACTGTTCCAAAAAAATAGAAATGGATGGAAAACTTCCAAACTCATTTTATGAGTCAGCATCACCTTGATCCCAAAACCAGACAAGGATCCCACCAGAAAAGAGAACTACAGACCAATATCCTTGATGAACACAGATGCAAAAATTCTCACCAAAACACTAGCCAATAGGATTCAACAGTACATTAAAAGGATTATTCACCACAACCAAGTGGGATTTATTCCAGGGCTACAAGGTTGGTTCAACATCCACAAATCAATCAATGTGATACAACAGATTAATAAAAGAAGGAACAAGAACCATAGGATACTCTCAATAGATGCTTAAAAAGCATTTAACAAAGTACAGCATCCCTTCCTGATCAAAACTCTTCAAAGTGTAGGGATAGAGGGCACATACATCAATATTATCAAAGCCATCTACGAAAAACCCATCAGAAATATCATGTTTAATAGAGAAAAACTGAAACCTTTTCTGCTAAGGTCAGGAACATGGAAGGGTTGTCCATTATCACCACTGCTATTCAGCAGAGTACTAGAAGTCCTAGCCTCAACAATCAGACAACAAAAGGAAATTAAAGGCATCCAAATCAGCAAAGAAGGAGTCAAACTATCACTCTTCACAGATGATATGATACTATATGTGAAAAACCCAAAAGACTCCACTCCAAAACTGCTAGAACTTGTACAGGAATTCAGTAAAGTGTCAGGATATAAAATCAATGCACAGAAATCAGTTGCCTTTCTCTACACCAACAACAAGACAGAAGAAAGAGAAATTAAGGAGTCAATCCCATTTACAATTGGACCCCAAACTGTAAGATACCTAGGAATAAACCTAAACAAAGAGGCTAAGAATCTATATGCAGAAAACTATAAAGTACTCATGAAAGAAATTGAGGAAGACACAAAGAAATGGAAAAATGTTCCATGCTCCTGGATTGGAAGAACAAATACTGTGAAAATGTCTATGCTACCTAAACCAATCTACACATTTAATGCAATCCCTATCAAAATACCATCCATTTTTTTCCCAAAGAAATGGGACAAATAATCCTAAAATTTATATGGAACCAGAAAAGACCTCGAATAGCCAGAGGAATGTTGAAAAAGAAAGCCAAAGTTGGTGGCATCACAATTCCAGACTTCAAGCTCTATTACAAAGCTGTCATCATCAAGACAGCATGGCACTGGCACAAAAATAGACACATAGATTAATGGAACAGATTAGAGAGCCCAGAAATAGACCCTCAACTCTATGGTCAACTAATCTTCGACAAAGCAGGAAGGAATATCCTTTGGAAAAAAGACAGCCTCTTCAATAAATGGTGGGAAAATTGGACAGCCACATGCAGAAAAATGAAATTGGACCATTTCCTTACACCACACACAAAAATAGACCCAAATGGATGAAGGACCTCAATGTGAGAAAGGAATCCATCAAAATCTTCGAGGAGAACACAGGCAGCAACCTCTTCGACCTCAGCCGCAGCAACATCTTCATAGGAACATCGTCACAGGCAAGGGAAGCAAGGGCAAAAATGAACTATTGGGATTTCATCAAGATCAAAACTTTTGCACAGCAAAGGAAACAGTTAACAAAACCAAAAGACAACTGACAGAATGGGAGAAGATATTTGCAAACGACATATCAGATAAAGGGCTAGTGTCCAAAATCTATAAGGAACTTAGCAGACTCAACACCCAAAGAACAAACAATCCAATCAAGAAATGGGCAGAGGACATGAACAGACATTTCTGCAAAGAAGACATCCAGATGGCCAACAGACACATGAAAAAGTGCTCCACGTCACTCGGCATCAGGGAAATACAAATCAAAACCACAATGAGATATCACCTCACACCAGTCAAAATGGCTAAAATTAACAACTCAGGAAATGACGGATGCTGGTGAGGATGCGGAGAAAGGGGAACCCTCCTACACTGTTGGTGGGAATGCAAGCTGGTGCAACCACTCTGGAAAACAGCATGGAGGGTCCTCAAAATGTTGAAAATAGAAATACCCTATGACCCAGCAATTGCACTACTGGGTATTTACCTTAAAATACAAACTTAGTGATCTGAAGGGGCACATGCACCCAAATGTTTATAGCAGCAATGTCTATAATAGCAAACTATGGAAAGAACCTTGATTCCCATGAACAGATGAATGGATAAAGAAGAAGTGATATATATACACAATGGAATACTATGCAGCCATCAAAGGAAATGAAATCTTGCCATTTGCAATGACATGGATGGAACTAGAGGGTATCATGCTTAATGAAATAAGTCAATGAGAGAAAGACAACTATCATATGATCTCCCTGATATGAAGAAGTGGAGATGCAACATGGGGTGTTAGGGGGGTAGGAGAAGAATAAATGAAACAAGATGGGATTGGGAGGGAGACAAACCATAAGTGACTCTTAATCTCACAAAACAAACTGAGGGTTGCTGGGGGGAGGGTGAATGGGGAGAGGGTGGTGAGTATATGGACATTGGGGAGGGTATGTGCTATGGTGAGTGCTGTGAAGTGTGAAAACCTGGCAATTCACAGACCTATACCCCTGGGGATAAAAATGTATTATATGTTTATAAAAAAAAATTTAAAAAAGAGGATTTCCTCACAGTTTTCTAATATAAAAATATAAATAATACCAGCGAGATTTGTAGTTATATTCAACTGTTTTTTGGTCATTTCCTGGGACTTAGGATTCAATTTTATCTCTTAAGTTGGCTAGGCCACAGTTCCTAAGTATTTGGTCAAACACCAATTCTGGATGTTACTTGGGAAGGGTTTTTTTTTTTTTTTTTTTTTTTAGCTGAGATTAACAATTAAATCAGGAGGGTTTGAGTAAAGCAGAATACCAACCATTACGTGGGTGGGCCTCATTGAATTAGTTGAAAGCCTTAATAGAAAAAAGGCTGAGATTTCCGGAGCAAGAGGGAATTCTGCCTCTAGACTGACTTCCTATTCCAACTGTAGTATCAATGCTGCCTGGGGTCTTCAGGCTGCTGACCTAATTGCAGAGTTTGGACTTACCAGACCCACAATTGCATGAGTCAATTCCATAAAATAAATTTTTCTTTTTGTCCCCCCCCATCCCCCATACAACCTATTGGTTCTGCTTCTTAGAGAACACTGATTAATACAGCTTTTGATACCAAGAGGAATAGAATATTAAGGATGAATTTCCTGAATTGGTTCTGAGGTTTGTGCAATTAATTCTCCAGTCTGATTAAGTTTATTTATTTATTTTTATTGGATTTATTTATTAATTTATCTTACTATAATAAAAGTTTTTTTAATGCAGTGTTCCATGATTCACTGTCTCCATGTAATACCCAGTACTCCATTTAATATGGGCCCTCCTTAATACCCATCATCTGGCTATCCCATCCACTCACCCCCTTCACCTCTAAAACTTTCAGTTCATTTCCTGGAGTCCATAGTCTCTCATGGTTCATCTCCCCTTCTGATTCCACCCCCCCTTCATTTTTCTCTTCTTTTTCCTAATGGCCTTCATGGTATTCCTTCTGTTCCACAAATAAGTGAAACCATATGATAATTGTCTTTCTCTGCTTGACTTATTTCACTCAGCGCAATCCCTCCCAGTTCTATGTTGATGCAAATGTTGGGTATTCATCCTTTCTGATTGCTGAGTAATATTCCATTGTATATATGGACCACATCTTCTTTATCCATTCTTCTGTTGAAGGGCATCTCTGCTCCTTCCACCATTTGGCTATTGTGGACATTGCTGCTATGAACATTGGGGTATATATGGGCCTTCTTTCACTAAATCTGTGTCTTTGGGAGTAAATAGCCAGCAGTGCAATTTCTGCATCACAGGGTAGCTCTAATTTTAATTTTTTGAGGAACCTCCACAGTGTTTTCCAAAGTGGCTGCACCAACTTGCATTCCCACCAACAGTTTAAGAGGGTTCCCCTTTCTCCACAGCCTCTCCAATGTTTGTTATTTCTTGCCTTGTCAATTTTTACCATTTTAACTGGTGTAAGGTGTTATCTCAATGTCGTTGTGATTTGAATTTTCCTAATGGCTAATGATGTTGGACATTTCTTCATGTGTCTGTTAGCCATCTGTAAGGATTTTTTGGAGAAGTGTCTGTTCATGTCTTTTGCCCATTTTTTATTTGATTATCTGTTTTTTGGGTGTTGAGTTTGAGGAGTTCTTTATAGATCTTGGATTAGATCTTGGATATCAGCCCTTTATCTGTACTGTCTTTTGCAAATATCTTTTCCCATTCAGTGGGTTGTCTCTTCATTTTGTTGACTGTTTGTGCAGTCAAACAGTTGTGCAGACACTTTGGATCCTGATGAAGTCCCAAAAGTTCATTTTTGCTTTTGTTTCCCTTGCTTTTGCAGAGGTATTTTGAAAGAAGTTGCTGTGGCCAATGTGAAAAGGTACTGCCTATTCAAAAGTACTAATGACTCCACTTCTATTGTAAAGAGAACACTGAGAGTCTGTGGTATGATGCAGCAATAGATATGCAAAATATCACCATGAGATACAACTAAATCAGTATTTATAGTAGCCAGGTTTGGGGTGACCATAAACATGATAACTTTAAATATTTTTGTCAAAGTGATGAATATAGTAAGATTGGCTGGTTGCTTCTTTTTTTAAAGATTATATTTATTTATTTGACACAAAAAGAGAGACAGTGCAAGCAGCAGGAGTGGCAGGCAGAGGGAGAGGGAGAAGCAGGCTCCCTGCTGAGCAGGAGGCCCAATGTGGGGCTCAATCCCAGGACTCTGGGACCATGACCTGAGCTGAAGGCAGATGCTTAACTGACTGAACCACCCAGGCACCCAGTTTTTTTCCATGACACTTGATGCTCCACTCTTGTTTTCCCAAACTTAGGGGTCATATGGTGGAAATCGGGCAGTTTACTCTCAACATATGTTAATTTTCAGAGCAAACTGATTCTGCTTTACCTTTCCTGATCTACTCCTACATTCCTAGATTAAAATATGGGAACATAGACTAGACCCACCCACAGGGACCTTGTAACATGTGAAAGAGGCTTAATGAAGGAAACAGGCACATTGACCGGGAAGTTACTTGTCACACTTTAAGAGAAACACAAGAATAAGGCCTATGAGGTAAAATGTCCTTATGAACATTCTTCGAGGACTCAGTTAATACCATTGTTCTCAAGAGAAGGCTTCAAGGATAATGATGTTTCTTCAGAGGAAATGTAGACTTTTAATTTGTGGCCAAGTGAACAGTAGCCTATAGTATCCCTGTCCAGTTTTCAGAGTTTTTGTTTCAAAGAGCTTTAAAAAATGAAAATTAACTGTAGCAAAAAACATGTGTTAGGAACAGAATTCATGAAAATCCAAACTTTGGAGAAATTAATGTAAACCTGGCATTTGTTTATAAGAGTTTCACTGTTGTCACCTGCTCAGGGACCTCTTTCAGTTCCCCCTAAAACTTTAAAGAACTTCAGCTGTTCCTTTGCTACTGATGGCCCTTTTCAGGGCACCTTTGACATCCTTGTTCCTAAGGGTGTAAATCAGCGGGTTGAGAAGGGGGGTGATGAAGGTGTAGACCAGGGCAAACTGGCGGTCCTCGTCCACGGAGGAGCTAGACTGGGGACGTAAGTAGACCAAGGCACAGAAGCCGTACTGCAGCAGGACCACGGTGAGGTGCGAGGAGCAGGTGGAGAAGGCCCGGCGGCGGCCCTTGGCGGAGCGGATGCGCAGGATGGCGGAGGCGATGAACACGTAGGAGACACAGATAAGCAGGAAAGGGACGGTCAGCACCAGGATGCCCACCACATAGAGGACGGCTTGGTGCACGCGGATGTCAGCGCAGGCCAGACGCAGGACCGGGGGCACGTCGCAGAGGAAGTGGTTGATTTCCCGGCGGTGTCCGCAGAAGGGCAGCGTGAAGATTAAGGCTGTGAGCTGCAGGGAGAGGAGGAGGGCCAGGCCCACCGCGCACGCCACCATCTGGGCGCACAGCCTCTGGGTCATGATGAGGGTGTAGTGCAGTGGGTGGCAGATGGCCACATAGCGATCGTATGCCATGATCGCCAAGAGAAAACAATCAGCGCCACCGAGGGTGAGAAAAAGGAACATTTGTGCCCCACAGCCAGCCAGTGGAATGGGCTTCCGGGTCCCCCAAATGTTGGAAAGCATCAGAGGCACCACCACCGACGTGTAGCAGATTTCTAGGAAAGACAGGTTGCACAAGAAGAAGTACATCGGGGTGCGGAGTGAGCTGTGTGTGCACACCACCCAGATGATGGCTGCGTTGCCGCAGAGGATCAGCAAGTAGAGGAGGAGGAAGAGGAAGAAGAGGAGGACCTGGAATTCAGGGACGGTGGTGAACACGCGGAACACGAACTCAGTGGGGCCGGACTGGTTGAGGACGGGGCTCCTAGCAAACATTGTCACCTGCAAAGGACGAGCAGAAAGTGCTGAACCTATCCTTTGCCCAGATGCTTTATTGCTCGACTAAAATAAAGGATGGGAAGTTTTATTTAGTGCAAAAATAATAACTCAGTTACTCAAACAATCTTTGTCAAAAAATTAAAATAAAAATTAAGTGTTGAGTATTTGGTGATGTAGAAGTCATGAGAAGTAAAACAGTAAAACACTGTTATGTCTAAATAATTATTTCAAATATTGTTTTATAAAGGATTGAAGTTTCAGATCTAATTCCCCCCCCCCCCCAACAGGGGATGGATTTCTTTCTTTCTTTCTTTTTTTTTTTTTTTAACATTCAGATCACTACATTTGTATCTGTGGGGTAAATACACAATAGTGCAATTGCTGGGTCAAAGGGTATCTCTACTTTCGACTTTTTTTTTTGCATTTTAATTTATTTATTTATTCAAATTTATTTATTTTTTCAGCGTAACAGTATTCATTGTTTTTGCACAACACCCAGTGCTCCATGCAAAACGTGCCCTCCCTATTACCCACCACCTGTTCCCCCAACATCCCACCCCTGACCCTTCAAAACCCTCAGGTTGTTTTTCAGAGTCCATAGTCTCTTATGGTTTGCCTCCCCTTCCAATTTTTTTTTTATAAACATATAATGTATTTTAATCCCCAGGGGTACAGGTCTGTGAATTGCCAGGTTTACACACTTCACAGCACTCACGATAGCACTTACCCTCCCCAATGTCCATAACCCCCTCCCCCTCTCCCAACCACACCTCCCCCCAGCAACCCCCAGTTTGTTTTGTGAGATTAAGAGTCATTTATGGTTTGTCTCCCTCCCAATCCCATCTTGTTTCATTTATTCTTCTCCTATCCCCCTAACCCCCCATGTTGCTTCTCCATGTCCTCATATCAGGGAGATCATATGATAGTTGTCTTTCTCCGATTGACTTATTTCACTAAGCATGATACCCTCTAGTTCCATCCACGTCGTCGCAAATGGCAAGATTTCATTTCTTTGACAGACAGAGATCGCAAGTAGGCAGAGAGGCAAGCAGGGAGAAGAAGAAACAGTCTCCCCGCTGAGCAGAGAGCCTGATTCGGGGCTGGATCCCAGGACCCTGGGATCATGACCTGAGCCTAAGGCAGAGGCTTTAACCCACTGAGCCACCCAGGTGCCTCTCAGATCTAATTCTTAAGGAGTTCATTATGAAAAATAAGTTTTAATAGTAATCCAGATCTAAAAACCTCTTGACTGATATAAAAATATAAGAAATGGGTAAGAGAAAGGAGTGAGAGAAGTAAAACTGTGCCAATATTCTCAAACCATATAAAGAGTGACTCATTATAAATTACATTATTACTTAGATGTGGATGATTAGAGAAAAGTTTATTCTTTAACAATTTAATATTAGTCACCTTAATAACAATCACAAAAGAATGTATTTTTCCATGTAGATGTAATTTAAACATATATATCTTTCCCCAAAATTACAGAGAAAAATGAGAGAAGGAAGTTATCATTCAAAAGAAAAAGAAGGGGGCACCTTGGTGGCTCAGAGGGTTAAGCCTCTGCCTTGGGCTCAAGTCATGTTCTTAGGGTCCTGGGATTGAGCGCCCAGTCAAGCTCTCTGCTCAGCAGGGAGCCTGCTTCCCCCTCTCTCTCTGCCTGCTTCTCTGCCTACTTGTGATCTCTCTCTCTGTCAAATAAATAAATAAATAAAATCTTACAGGAAAAAAAAAGGAAGAAGAAGAACAAAATGGATGCAAAATTCCATAGAACAAAAATCTTTTAAAAAATATGGTCAGAATGGGGCGCCTGGGTGGCTCAGTGGGTTAAGCCGCTGCCTTTGGCTCAGGTCATGATCTCAGGGTCCTGGGATCGAGTCCCGCATCGGGCTCTCTGCTCAGCAGCGAGCCTGCTTCCCTCTCTCTCTGCCTGCCTCTCTGTCTACTTGTGATCTCTCTCTCTGACAAATATATAAAAAAAATAGGTCAAAAAAATATGGTCAGAATTATCATATGATCTCTTTGATATGAGGACTTTGAGAGGCATGGTGGGAGGGGGCATGGTGGGTAGGGAGAGAAAAAATGAAATAAGATGGGACCGAGGAGGGAGACAAATCATAAGAGACTCTTAATCTCAATCTCAGGAAACAAACTGAGGGTTGCTTGGGGAGGGGTGGCAGGGCAGGATAGGGTGGCCGGGTTATGGACTTTGGGGAGGGTATGTGCTACGGTGAGTGCTGTGAATTGTGTAAGACTGATGATTCACAGACCTGTACCCCTGAAACAAATAATACATTATATGTTAATTAAAAAAAAGAAATGTGGTCAGAAGTAGAATGATACATTTTCAATTAGGACAATAAATACAGATGAGCATATATACTATTTTAAAGCATAAAGATGTTCAGATTGAATTAGGAAGCAAAATATTTTTAAAAGAGGAGAGGCAAAAATACAGGGTCATATAAAAACTGCCACTCTTTATCTGAAAAATTTTGGAAAATTCTGAAATAGGAAATAAACCATAATCCCAACCAAAAGTGATGGCAGGCATCTGATTGTCTCTATAAAAACCCCAAGGCAGCCAACTGAGAAGTAGTTAGAACTCATAAGAAAATGTATTAAGATGGCCAATAGTTAACTGACTTGTACTTAAAAACTTTGATCTCCTTTCCCCCTATAAAATATCATGTAGGGTGTTCACAGCACACTGAATTAATTCTAGGCAAGTAGTCTTCATTTCTATACACCTGAGCATTTACACTCTCTCCAGTGGAGGTTTTTTGCTTATCAAGTCCCTTGTTTTTGTTTCCAACCGTGAATAAGCCAAAAACACTTATTATTGTTCAAGTTAATAGAACAGTGTATGGAATGTTGAACTATGAATGCAAAAAAGAATTTTTCAATGCATGAAATCATATGGTATTTGTCTTTCTCTGACTGACTTATTTTGCTTAGCATAATACCCTCTAATTCTATCCACATTATTGCAATTGGCAATATTTAATCCTTTTTTTTTTTTGTTTGTTTGAGCAGGGATCCTGATATGGGGCTCCATCTCAGGATCCTGAGATCATGACCAGAGCTAAAGACAACCACTTAACTGGATAAGCCACCCAGACACCCCAAGATTTTATTCTTTTTGAAGACTAAGTAGTATTCCATTGTACGTGTGTATGTACACACACCATATCTTTTATAGCCATTTATCAAGGCAAATCAGTTGTACTGTTTTGGAAATATTTGAGAAAAGTGAGTTGCAAATGAGTAATTACTGATGAATTAGAGAAAATGGGCAGAACTACTGCATAAGTTAGAAGGTAATATTAAAAATGATCTGTTTGTAAGTATTCATAAAACATTTATTATTTGGCAATAATTATGAGAAATTAAAAAAATGAGGGTTGCCTGGGTGGCTCAGTAGGTTATGCATCTGCCTTTAGCTCAGGTCATGATCCCAGATGCTGGGATCAAGTCCCACATCCAGCTCCCTGCTTAGCAGGGAGTCTGCGTCTCCCTCTCACCTTGCTCCTCCTCCTGCTGCTTCTCTCTCAAACAAATAAATAAAATCTTAAAAAAAAAAAAGATCTGCGTCCTTAATCATGAAAGGGAGACTTGATGTTTAACAGAATTTGGAGAAAAGCCTTCTAAATGAGGTTTCCCATATAATCTTTCTAGAATATCAGAGCTATAAAGTGCTCATCCTCCCAGGTAGAAAGATAAATACATGCAGGCAAACATGTACATTTACAAATAAATGGATTAATGGATACATGGATGCAGTTAAGCACATTTGGGTAAAACTAAATATTCTTTTTGTGATCCACAATGGAGATAAATATTAAAAGGATTTTAGAATCCTGATAGGAAGTACATATAAATTTAACTTTTCAGGGGTGCCTTGGTGGCTCAGTTGGTTAAGCATCTGTCTGCCTTCAGCTCAGGTCATGATTCCAGGGTCCTGGGTCCTGGGATAGAGCCCCATATCAGGCTTTCTGCTCAGCAGGGAGTCTGCTTCTCCTTCTCCCTCTGCCTGCTGCTTCCCCTACTTGTGCTCTCTCTCTCTGTCAAATAAATACAATAAAATATTTTAAAAATTTTAACTTTTAAAAACTTACTTCTCTGGTGTTTCAAGAAAGCTTCTTTAGGTGTCTTGGAAGCATGTACAAACATAAGAATAATAATGGCCTGTGCCATAATATGAAGGCACTCTTCTAAATTCTCTGCATGTATTAATTCAGATGCACCTCATAACAACACCATGAAGCAGGTAATATGTTATACATATTTTACATATAAAGAACCGTGGTCCCAGGAGCTTAAATAGTCTGAGATTAAATAGCTAGTCTATGGTTGGAGTTATGATGTAAGCCCAAGCATTTTGGATCTAGAAAAGAAAGATCTAAGTTTGGGTCCTGGTTTCACCACTTCCTAGTTCTCACTTTCTTCCCTGCCTTTCCCTTCCTTCCTCCCTTCCTCTTTCTTTCTGCCTCCCCCCTTCCCCATCTTCTCTCTCTTTTTCTCATTCTTGTCTCTTAAAGTACAAAACACGTTCCTCGCTCAAGGGCTGTGCCAAAAGAGGCTGAATATGGTCTTCAGTCTAGTTTTCCTACCCTTGCTCTAATATATTATACACAACAGGCAGTTTGGAAGATCAGTTAGGAAAAGATCAATTAGGAAAAAAAATAGCCATTAGTTTTTACAAAGTAAAGTCTTTGAAGATGTTTCCTTACCTCTTTGCAATTCACTGCATTCCCTCAGCCATCAGAGAACATTTATAAGGGCAAAAGTTTTGCTTCTGTCTATAGATGATTAAGGCAGCTCTTCCAGAATATTGCCTGACCCTCTGTATTCTGTTCTTAAAGGATAAAATGAAATAAGGATACATAGGCTCCAGGTGTGCATGATTCCCTAGAAATGAAAGTGACTAGTAGGTGATGTCTTCATAGTATCTTGATGTGCATGGGAAAGAGTGTGCTGGTGTTCAGGAAGAGTCAGCTTTTAGAAAGCCATTCTTGGGATAAGACGAGATGAAGAGGAACTCTGGAAGGTAGGGATATTTTGGAATTATTCTAAGCCAGAGTCTTGCACGGAAGGACCAGGATCCTTTTCTGCATTCTTCTCTTTACTCACTGGCCATTCTTGCCTGATTGAGCCAGATGATTTAGTGCCCTACAGGATGTCTTAAGATAATGGGTCCCCAAGAGAAGGAATTTCCCCAGTGGCCTTTCTTAAACCAAAAAACTAAAAAATACTGGGAGGAAATTTCCTGGGTTGATCAACTGTGACAAAGTTAATGAGCAAGTTTTCACACAATAATCACAGACCACTGTTATCTGGGGGCCAGATACAGAGGGTTGTATCCTCATTCCTACTTATACCCAACCCATAGGAACCTATGGATAGGTTCTGACAAATTCAATCTATGGGAAATGTTCATGCCAGCTCAGGGGTCCCAGAAGGCGTAGACTGCATTACAACTACCCTCCCCTGGGCAATTGGGAATGTGACTTTAGGCTGATGTTTGTCACTCAAATGCTAAGTTACCTCAGGCAAATTTTAAAGATTTTTATATTTGAATTTCCTCTCTATGTTATCAATGGTTGGCATAGATGATATTCATGGTCCCCTCTCTCCTCAAAACTCTACAATTTCTACTTCTCTCTCAAGTAATAGAGAACATATGGAAGAACTCTGTCCCACCTGTCACTTGTAAATTTCTCATTTTCAGCCTCAATCATATCCTACTTCTCTCTGCTGAACCCTGCCCCATTCCCACTAATTTCTGTGATGATAAATAATTTAGGTATCATATTTACAATGGGATATCATGTTTGCACTTATGTTTATAATTTCACGCCCCAAGCAAGTGGGTGGTTTGACTTAACTATTGTGTATTTGAATATCTTTGCCATGAGCAAGCATGTTATTTTGGCATTCACCCAACTAAGTCACCAGAGCACTTTCAGCCTGTCACAGCCAGGTTATAAGTCTAGTCATACCTTTGAGCAAAAGTATGTATTAACATGGTATAAAATTGCTATGTAGTTAGAGTAATGGAAGAAGATTTCTCTCATTACTTTCTTCTTAGATGTTAAATGGACAATGATTGATGAAATTTCACTCAATCCATAAGGAAAAATATTGACTATTGAGTTGCAGTTTACCTTCAATGGGTTCCAAAGGCTCTAAACCCTGAATCCGTAAGGTTTAATACCAATCAAGAAGTTCAGAAGTGTTTCCCTGTATAATGATGCTGACACTCACACTCATGGTAGAATTTGGAGTTGGAATAAATGATTCTTGATGGATTCATCAAAAACTGTATGGAAGGGGTTTCACACCATGCAAAGAAGTAACTCTTCATGTCAGGATGTGACAGAAATACTCCCTCATGCCCACCTATGTTCAGCATCTTCTCTGCCCTGCCCTCCCTCTTCTTTTCATCCTTCACCCACATTCTCAGCAAATTCCTCCCCTGGGGAAGCCATCAATAAAATTCACACCTGTTATCCCAATGCACATCTTGCTGTCTCTCACTAGAACATTAGAAATGGCTATTTTAATGAAGTTCTCACAGAGTTGACAGCATGAAATATATCATATCTTCATTGGTTGGGTTAAACAAAGTCAGACAGAGAACTTTGTCTTTGCTATGGTTTCCCATATGGTCCTTTGTGCCAGGAAGATTGTCCTCAGGTGGAGGTGGTATAAAAACCCAGGTCTGGGTCAGGAAGTTCAAGAACCTGCAGGAGAGGAGTATTAAGTTGAGGTGGTTATGAAGTGGGAGAGAGACAGAGAGATTGAGGGTCTAGTTCTGTTTCTATTACTTTTGCTAAAGGTATAATAAAAATAATTTTATAATGCATTCCTTGACAGTATGCCAAGCACTGTGCTAAGTCCATAAAATGTATTATCTCATTAAATCTTGCCCCAACTCTATGAAGTAGGTACTATTATTAAACACATTTTTAGACAGGGTAACTGAGGCACTGTTAATATAGTTTGAATCCAAATTATTTCATATCAAAGGATTTTGATTTAACTCTTGCATCAGTACTCTTTCTTTCCTTCCTTCTCCCTTCCTTTTTCCTTCCTTCCTTCCTGACTTCCCAACTTCCTTTCTCTCTTTTTCTTTCTTTCCGACTACCAGCACAAAAGACTCCTTCAAAATGGAGAATTCACAAAACAATTTTCTTATGGTTGTAAGGTGGTTAGTACCCTTTTTTCTGGATGTTTTTCTTTCTAACGAGATTTCCTGAGAAGAAGAAAAAAACACTCTTGTCCTTGCAGTCTGTTGCAAGGAGTAACAACTCAAATCATGAGGTCTTCATGAGGAATAAAGACTTTTACCGTCATCTAGATTGAGAGTATTTGGCACTATTACAGTAAGAGTCTTCAATGGATGCCCGTTCTCATCCCCTCTGATTTTCTTTCTGGCTATCAGACTACAGAGTAGAAGATTGGGTCATTATTTTTTTCTTTTCTTTTAAAAAAGATTTATTTATCTATTTGAGAGGTAGAGAGAGAGAGAACACAAGTGTGAGGAGGGGTAGAGAGGAGGAAAAAAGAGAATCTCAAGCAGACTCCCCACTGAGGATGGAGCCCAATGCAGGGCTCAATCCTAAGACCTTGAGATCATGACCTGAGCCAAAATCAAGAATCAGCCACTAAACTGACTGAGCCACCCAGGTGCACCTGGTCTTTTTTTTTTTTTTCTATTCCATATTCACTAGTAGAAGTTTTCTTATAAGGATTAGTCACCCTATTATTTACTGTTTCCATATGTTATACTCAAACTGATTACTTTTAATTTCTTGAATTTTATGATCATCTGAAATGCCTCAAAATGTTTCAGGATGACAGGTGGGCTTTATCTTAACATGTAAGCACTGGGTTTAGTTAAGGAGAAGAAATATGGTTTGTACATTCATAGGATGAGAGAAGAAAGACCATTGTGGGGTGATCTGAGAGAGCCCTCTATTTGGGCACATAAAATGAGCAAATCTTGAGTCCTGTAATTAGCCATTAGGGACCTAGCTCTTGGTGTTGACCCATTTACTCAATCTCAGTTCATTCACTCATTCATTTATTCACTCATGTAGTCATCCAGTCGCACATCCCCTCACTCACTAGTTTAATTTTTCACTGAATAAGCATTTAATGGTTCCTATTAAAAATCAAGCCTGGTAGAGATGAGAGTGCAGAAGTATGAACTAATACCGGTCCTCAGGGTGTACAAATCCCATCAGATGCCAGGTCCAAGGGTCATCTTTTAACTTGTAGAAAATTCCCTCCTGGCCTGATTGAACCTGAGTGGCCAAGGATATCACTTCATTCTTCTGCGGCTCAACTAAAAAGATTTCCCCTCACCGTTGATCTGGAATTCAGTGTCTTGTTAAAATCAAGTCACAGTTACTAGTTTGGGAGAGGGCTTGAGCTAATTCAGCTGTTCCTAATGCTTCTGTTTTAGTTCACTCAGGCTTCTGTAACAAAGTATCATAGATTGGGTGGTTTATAAACAACATAAATGTACTTCTTTTCACAGTTCTGGAGGCTGGGAAGTCCAAGGTCAATGCACTGACAGGTTTCATGTCTGGTGAAAGTCTGTTTCCTGGTTCAAAGATGGCTGTCCTTTTTGCTTCTTCATTACATAGTGAAAGGGACAAAGGACTTCTCTGGGATCTCTTTTTAAATAGCAATAATCACCTTGACCAGACACCTAAACTGCCTTCTCTGAAAGACTCATCTCCTACTACCATCACATGGGACGTGAAGATTCAGTATATGAAAGTTGGAGTCTGTAGGAACTCCCATTCCCCAAGGTAATCTGACAGAAACTTTTAGTTGTATGAATTTATTAAAAAATTTTTTATTAAAAGTTACAGAAGCATTTTTGAGAGGTGATGAATTGCTACATTATTCCATTGCTGTCCACCACAGGGTGTTAGATGTGGTTAAATCATTATCTAAACCTGCCCGCTGAATGTTCTACACAGACCCTGTGACTCATACGTCACACCAGCCCATCAGGACTTCGAAGGTCAGGGAATGGAGGTTTCTGGAGACACATTCACCTTTTACCATCTTTCCTATTTCTTTCCAGTGAAGCTATGAGACATTGGAAATCTGATGAAGGTATGCACATCCGATGTTCAGGTTCTCAGTCATCCGCTTTCCTAAAAGTAGATGTTCACTGGAGCATGCAGGATTCCCAGCTAAGCTGCTTTATCTAAATGAGTATGTAGCATAAAACTTCTGGAAAAGAGGAATGACAGACCTCCCCAGATAGCAAGGGTTTCATTTGTAACATTAGCAATGTATGGTCAGAATACATGGTCTCTGGTCTCCTTTACATACCTCTGATGACCTCAAAGACCAACATTGTTTAATGTGCTCCTGCTTAGAGCTGTGATGAGCATGGGGATTTAGGGTCTTCAGAATGTCAATATTGAAGGAGATTTAAACAGTTTCAGGGAGATGTTGATCAATATTATTGTGACTTTTCATGTCACTTTGTGTCCCATTGCTTTAGTTACAAAGATAATTGTGTTGTACTGAGGAGACTAGTGGCCCTTGATAAAAGAGAAATATTTTTAAAAAATTTTTTATCTTATTTTTATTTTTTTTAGAGAGAGAGAGAGAGAGAGTTCGGAGGGAGGGGCAGAGGGAGAAGGAGAGAGAGAATCCTAAGCAGACTCCCCTCTGAGCATGGAGCCTGACATGGGGCTCAATTCCATGACCCTGAGATCATGACCCAACTGGAAATCATGAGTTAGATGCTCAACCAAAAGGGAAAGAAAAAAATTCTCTTCAGAGAATAATATCCTTTATGCTCACTACATTGTATTGTGGGGTTAAACAGTTGTTAGCTGAACTAAACTGGAAAGGGTTTGCTTTGGAGTCCCACAGACTTAGGTTCAAAATTCTCACTCTGCCACCCTCTGCCTCTGTCTGAACCTCTATTTCCTCCTTTCTATATGGCTGATCCCCTCAGAGGTAGTGTGGTATCTGAATGAGTTCACACATGCAGATAATGAGCAGACACTAGACGCTGAATAATTATCTCTTTCTTTGGTCTCAATCCCCTCTTTGTGCCAGGCTTTGAGGAAATGACTGCATTTGACAATATCCTGGTGTTCAGGTCTTATCCTCAGATCCATCCAATCCTACACTCTGGAGGTGGATTAAGGCAGCAGTATTTTATAAAAATCTCCTCTAGATTATTGTCATGTGCAGCCAAGGTTGAGAACCCCTGTTCGAGATTAGTGTTTCTAGGGTGAGTCTTGTGGTTTACAAACCTTTCAGAGTCACCAGGAGGACTTTTTAGTGCACAAAATAGTTGTGCTATACTCCTAGAGTTTCTGAAGCTGTTGGTCTGGGGTGGGGATTTCTATAATTGGCTCTTATAAATAATTCCAGGTGAAGCTGATGTTTCTGGTCTTGCAACAGTGCTTTTGAACTGCTGCTCTAGGGAAACAGTTCTCAAAGTGTGACCTGCTCACCAAACTCATCTGAAATACAGGAGAAACTTGTTAAGAATCCAGACAGTCCTCCCTATCCATAGTCCCTTACATGAACTTTATGAGAACTCAGTTAAGGGACAGGTATGGATATATTTTAATGCTCTGAACTGTTTTTCTCTCTGAAGTGCAGGGACTAAATAGATTAAGCTCAAATAGTATCCCTTATTATCAATGTTCACCACTGGCATTTCTGCTAAGTTCAGGATCCAGGTATATGTGGATAGTGGGGGATAAGTCCACAGATTTCTAGGCCCCACCAGAAATATACTGAATTAGATTATCTGGATAGTTCCTATAATTCTACCTTTCAATGTCTCTCAAGGTAATTTTTAAGAGCATGAAAATCTGAGAAACATGCCTTTGTATCATGTACAAAAATCATAGAGTTATTTTAAAAACTAGTAATTAAAAATGTAATTCTGAAAACATACACTTAAGAGATTCATCTGCAAAGGTCTTTAGACCAAGGTAGTCTAAGATTTTATAGTATCCAGTACTATAATCTTCATTTTAAGATAGAAGCAACATACTATTTCTGGAAAAAGATATCCAAAATTTTTCCTACCCTGTCATATTCCCAAAGCATGAACAGAACCAGTCTCATTTGGAAGGGAACTTCTTAGAGAAATGAAAGACAAGAAAGAATTAAAATTCACAAAAATATTCTTAGATATTAGAAGTCCAATAGAAATATCACATGGTTTGCATGTTATTTTTTTTAAAGATTTTTTAAAATTTATTTGAGAGAATGAGAGAGAGCATGAAAGAAGAGAAGGTCAGAGGGAGAAGCAGACTACCCATGGAGATGGGAGCCTAATGCGGGCCTCGATCCTAGGACTCCGGTATAATGACCTGAGCTGAAGGCAGTCGCTTAACCAACTGAGCCACCCAGGCACCCTGCATATTATTTTTAACTAGTAGGCTAAACCCAGTGAAGACTTTGCTTTCCCAACCACCTTCTGAAATGCATTCTTGACCTCTTTGTTCCTTAGGCTGTAGACCAAAGGGTTTAGCATGGGGATGACCATAGTGTAGAACACTGATGCCATTTTGTCTGTGTCCATGGAATGACTAGAACTTGGCTGTAAGTACATGAAGATGATTGTCCCATAGAAGATGGAAACAGTGGTCAGGTGAGACACACAGGTGGAGAAAGCCCTCTTCTGTCCCTCAGCTGAGCGCATCCTCAGGATAGCAACAAGAATGAGCAGATAAGAGTTCAAGATAACCAAGAGGGTGAAAAAGACATTGAATGCTGCCAATGTGAAGAGCACAATCTCATTTATGTGGATATCAGAGCAAGAGAGAGCCAGCAGTGGAGGAATGTCACAGAAAAAGTGATTAATTATGTTGGAATGACAGAAGGAGAGGTGGAAGGTGAGGGCAACATGGATGGAAGACTGTAAGAGTCCACAGATGTAGGAGCCAGTGACCAGGGAGGTACACATAGCACTTGTCATGGTGGTGGTGTAATGTAGGGGTTTGCACACAGCTGCGTGGCGGTCAAAGGCCATTGAGGACAAGAGGAAACTTTCGATAGTGGCAAAGGCTGAAAAGAAGAACATCTGGGCAGCACAAGCATTGTAGGATATGATTTTATCTCCTGTGGAAAACCCCACCATTACCTTGGGAGTGACAGCTGAGGCATAAACACAGTCCACAAGAGAGAGGTTGCTGAGGAAGAAGTACATGGGAGTGTGGAGACGAGAGTCCAACAGGATCAACACAATCATCCCAATGTTCCCAACCAGAATGATGAAGTAAATGGTAGTGAAGACTATAAATAAAGGAACTTGCAACTCTAGGGCATCTGTTAGCCCCACAAGAATGAATTGAGTCACCTCTGAAATGTTCTCCATCAAAATCATTTGGGAATCATCATAAGAGGCACCTATGACAAGATAAGCACACACAAGATAATTTTATTTGATCCCTAGCATGGAAAATAACTGTGAACAGGGTCTCTTGCTCACATGTGCCAGCTTTCTATCAAGAGCAGGAGCCCATGTACAACAAGTTTGACTGAACACTGGGAAGGGGTGTGTTGAGCAAGGCTCTTCATCTAGAAGTGATGTGGAAGGACACTGGAATGTCCTTGCTGACTGTACTGCCAGAAGGGGACTAAAGTATGATCCTGGAGGCACATTTCAGCTCACCTACACTATGGTATATTCCATTACAGTAAACCAATAGGACTAAACCAATAGGACTTTCCCACTAACTTGCCATACCTTGCAAACACTCCTGTTACAAGTACATAAAAGCTTAACCAACAGAAAGGAAAAGAAAGTCATTGGCATATGATATGACAAGCTTCATCAAATACATTTCCTGTCTCTGAGGGACCTCTCACTGACTTGTTCATAATAGCTGAAGATACACAGTGATTTGGGACCCTGCTCTACTCTAATTCATGAGGGCCCTTAATTGGGTTCTCTACCCTTAATTGGGTAGTGCGGAGCACTACCATTGGCCCCTGAAGGAAACTTCATGATTTCTGGCATATTCTTATGATATTTTGGCATCTTTCAGGAGTTCTAAAAAAGAAGGAATTGTTTTTCAAAAGGTGGAAGCAAAATTTTAGTTGTTTTCTCTATTTGTCACAGTCTTTATTTTTCTCCTAGGCTGATGTTTCCCATCTCCTATCACCATCCATGAGTCTTTGCTTTATTCATGGGGAGGGAGAACTGGGGGAGATGGAAGAGTTACTTTCATTCTCACCTAGAGACTTTGCATCCTCAGCCAAGCCGTGGAGGTCCATCCATGTTATCTGGTGTATCTGGTTGTGCTCACCTCCAGTGGCAGCTTAGCTAACAGCTTACCATGGCTGCCACGGGTATAAATATGAGAAGCCCTCTTCAACCCAAGAGACACTTTTGATTATGAAATCTATCACATTCATTTCTACTGGATTAAAAATCCTTAATATTGAAGGAAGGAAATGCTATAACCCTGCCTTTAAGATTAGGCTAGTGATAGAGACCAATTATCCAAAAGATACGTTCATCATAACATATTCCTAAAGTAGAGGTATGTATTTCAAGGGCACCTTGGAAGTAGAAAGGATGTATGGTTAGCCCAACACAGGACTAAGAAAAATGCTCTGGAGATTATTACTCCTGAGTTGTGGCTTTGGAGACACAAGAAATATAATAACAATTTATTAGTTGTTATAATGACAAATAGTTACATAGTACTTACTTTGTATCTGGAAACTGTTCTAAGCTATTCACATATATTAACTCATTTAGTAACTCTGGGAGGCAAATACTATTATTACCCCTACTTTTACTTCAAATGGAACTGAGGCTGAAAGAAGTAGGTTACTTGTCTGACTAGCAAATCTGGTGGTAGAACTGGGATTTGAACTCAGCTAATATTGTCTAAGATCCATAATACTAAGCAATCCTCTCAAAATAGTGGATCAAGTTAATCATCTTTCCTGAGGTTCAGAATCCTGATCTTTCAAGTGGGAATAATCACAATTTTCATCTTTTGAGGCAGATGAATAGAATAACTTAGTTCATACAAAACACTTAAAATAATGTCAATTACACAACAAGTACTGAAGTAATTCAAGCTGTTACTACCACTATTAGTATACCAGGCAGAAGAAACATCATGGATAAAAGCATGAATTGGCAAGCACAATTGTATAAATGGGCAATTATGAATAGAGAGGTATTGCTAATTAGCAAAATACATGTTACAATCAAAATCTCAATTAAAAACAACCTGAGGGTTTTGAAGGGTCAGGGGTGGGAGGTTGGGGCAACCTGAGGGTTTTGAAGGGTCAGGGGTGGGAGGTTGGGGGAACAGGTGGTGGCTAATGGGGAGGGCACGTTTTGCATGGAGCACTGGTGTTGTGCAAAAAGAATGAATACTGTTACGCTGAAAAAATAAATAAAATGAAAAAAAAATCTCAATTAAAGAGTGATGTGCAAAAGTAGTTGGTAGAAATGAGACTCATAGAATTGAACCTTAAAAGAAAGAGTAGAAAAAACGTATCAGATGATAGATCTAATACTATCATTTAGAAGAAGAGCGTAAGGTGACTATCTATGCCATGTATAACAGAGGCATATAAGTATAGATAAATGTCACTCACTGATTAGCAACCTAGATGGGCTGTAATCTTGGGGACATTACTTACACTCTGCAAACCCTCAGTTTGTTGTCTGTGAAAGACCTAGTTCAGGTAATGCCCAATGTACCTATTTTACATAGCTGAAAAGTTGAAATTAAATGATTTAGGGAGCTCTACCATCACGATGCCTGGCACATGGCATGTATTCAATGATAATTCCCTCCTGTTCTCTTCATAGCTGGCTTTGCACATAAGCCCCCTTAGTACCAGCAGCTGGCATTACATAATAATAACAAGATTCCTGACTTTTTAAAGGGTAGAGTCAGCCGGCTCTTGAAATTATCCCCCCAAAGTGATAAGTGCTTTTATAAAAGCATGTATAAAGTATTACAAAATAATTGTGAAAGTGCCTGGAATGTGCCAGAACACCTTACTGACAGTGAAGTTACTTCCTCCTGAGACCTGTTCCTCATTTTTTTCCCCCCTCAATTCTTAAATGTCTGTACTTGCTAGAGTTTCCAAATCTGGCCCAAATACACAAAAATATGAATCCAATTGCATTTATTTTTGAGAAAAAAGTAAATTTCTGTAACTGATATACCAAGAATGGCCAACATATTGACCAAATATCTTTTCTGTACTGTTTGTAGGTATAATAGGACACAAAACAGCTTCTTTTGATGCAGGAATTTGAGATGTAGGGGCATGGGTATGACTGTACCACAAATACACATCCAATTCTAAATATGAAAGTTCTTTGAAAAGCTTAAAAGATGCTAACATTCAAGTCAAGCAACCTGAGCCATTACCTTCCATGGTCTATCTCGTCTCTTGGTTACTGCAGGATATTAAACCATTAATACTGAAAGTCCAAACTTTGACGTTCCCAAAGAAAATGACTTTATTCTCAAGATACCCAAACAGATGTTAAAAGTTGTACAACACCTGAGACTCAGAAAGGAAGATATATTTGCACTGCTATTCCTCTAGCATGCTCTACATAAAAGGAATAAAGAGGCATGGTCTCCCTTTTTGACTCTGTCACCCCAACCACTCATTTAAGACCTCTGATTGCAATCAGTGGAAAGAGTAGTGAATGACCAGCCAAATTTGTTTTCCACATTTGTAAAATGAACATGGTTAGATCCTCTAGAGCCCCTTTCCTTTCTAATCGGTTATAGTTGTGTGTTTATTGATACTTACTTTTTTCCTAGGAACAGACAAAGGAGGGTACAAGGTAGGGAGTATGGAAAACCGTCATGGCCACACTGTTGACCAGAAGTCCACATCCAGGAAAACATCATGCTAGAGAAGCTCCTTCCCCACCTGTGGAGCACTGTGTTGTGGAACATAACTTGTGCTCTTACAAATACCAGGGTTGAGACATGATCTCAACACGATCTTTTCACACCAAAGATCTCGGGGGAATGTTAGGGTTGTGTGAGTGGATATCTCAGGAGGCTCCAGATCCAGGATTGGCCCCCTGACCTGAATCTGATGGGAGCTATCAGAGGATCATGTCTGGGTGTATTTTAGCTGAGAGTGCTTTTGAAGGCATGAGGGAATGGAAGCTTAGAGAGAGGAGCTGCCAGTCAGCAAATCAGCAGTACCATAGCCATGCTAGGCAACAAAAATAAAAACCTCACTAACATCTTGGCTTAGGTGATGTCAGGAACTCATGCAAGCTTTCTCAAATCTACATCTTTCTTAAAGGCCTACAATTGTCTCCAGGAATGTTATTTATTTATTTATATTTTAAAATTAGTTTTTGAAGATTTTACTTATTTATCTGAGAGAGAGGGAGAGAGGGTGGTGGGGAGAGGCCGAGGGATAGGGGGAAGGAGAGTCTTGAGCAGACTCCACACTGAGCACAGGGCCCAGCATGAGGCTTGATCTCACAATCCTGAGATCATGACCTGAGCCGAAGTCAAGCATCTGACTGAACCACGCAGGTGCCTCTGCAGGAAATTTTTTTAAACAAAATACTCATTTATCTTATCCTACAGAGCTGATTTAGGGCTACTGGGGGGGGGGATTTCCCTCTCCATTTTTAGAACTAAGGGTATGGATCCATTCTTTCTTCTGTATAGTCAACTTTGACCAGAAACAAGCACCAGGCAGAATTATGTCTCCTTCATCAATGACGTGCAATGTAGCTGGTGGAAGTTTGAGCTGTGCAGTCATGGGGCCTACCTTCAGATTCTAGTTCTGCCATTGATTGCGGGGTGACCCTGGCCAAGTTACTCAGTTTCTCAAAACTTCAAAGTATCACCTATAAAAAGAAAAGTAATACTATACCTCATAAGAGCATCCTAAAGATTAAATGAGATGTCTATCACATACCAAGAGGTCAATAATTTTTATGTTACAACTTTATCATTAGTAAAAAATGATACATTATGTGGAACAAAAATAGTAGTTCTCAAACATTGCATCAGTTGCCCACATTTCCTTGTCCCCTAGCAGCTAGGTAGAGCCATGAACTAGTTCTATGTAATGGGTTGGACAGGAAGCGAACCCATTTCTGGGTTGTAATATAGAATAGCCAGCACATGGGGCACCTGGGTGGCTCAGTGGGTTAAAACCTCTGCCTTCGGCTCAGGTCATGATCCCAGAGTCCTGGGATCAAGCCCCACATTGGGCCTTCTGCTCAGCAGGGAGCCTGCTTCCTCCTCTCTCTCTTCCTACTCTCTCTGTCAAATAAATAAAATCTTTAGAAAAAAAAAAAAAAGAATTGCCAGCACACAACTATGGAATCCCTCTCCTCTGCCATGGTACTTGAGGTGGCTCCTTCTTCCAGAAGGTGTAGCTACAGATGACAAAGCCTCCATCAGCCCTAGTGTTTGAATGAACACATGCAGAGAGACTTCTCCTTTCCAGCATAACCTGTGAGGCACATGTAGTAGCAGAAGTAAGAAATATATCTTTGCTGTGTCAAATCACTGGACTTTAGGTCTGATTTGCTACTGCAAATGACATAGTCTATCTTGCCTAATACGCATATAATAAGCTATGTGTGTTTTGTTGTCTGTGTGGCTGGCTTCCTTCCTTCCTTCCTTTCTTTTCTTCTTTCTTTTATTTGTAACAGATCCTTGAGTACTGGTTCCCTTATCATTTATTACCTCTTTTTAAAATTTATGGTTATATAATTAACAGACCATAAAATTCACCTGTTGGGATGCCTGGGTATCTCAGTCAGTTGAGCATCCCACTCTTGGTTTTGGCTTACGTCATGATCTCAAGGTCGTGAGATTGAGCCCCACATTGGGCTCTGTGCTTAACATGGGATCTGTGCGAGAGTCTCTTTTTCCCTCCACCCTCCCCCAACTTGTGCATACTCGAGATAATTCTTAAAAATTTAAATTCTTTTAGTATGTGCTATCGTGAGTGCTGTGAAGTCTGTAAACCTGGCGACTCACAGACCTGTACCCCTGGGGATAAAAATACATTATATGTTTATAAAAAAAAAATTGGAAGGGGAGGCGAACCATAAGAGACCATGGACTCTGAAAAACAACCTGAGGGTTTTGAAGGGTCAGGGGTGGGAGGTTGGGGGAACAGGTGGTGGGTAATAGGGAGGGCACGTATTGCATGGAGCACTGGGTGTTGTGCAAAAACAATGAATACTGTTACGCTGAACAAATAAATAAATTTTTTAAAAATTTAAATTCTTAAAATTCTTAAATTCTTAAAAAATTAAATTCACTCATTGATGTTTATCATTCAGTGGATTTTTAGCATATGCAAGGTTGTGCAACCATCATCACAGTCAACTTGAGAACGTTTTCATCACATGAAAAAGAAACTGTACTGATGATCAGTCACTCCCAGTGTCTTCCACCTGCACCCCAGCCCTAGGAAACCACAAAGCTAATTAAGTATTTATAGATTTGCCTTGTACAGAAATTTCATATAAATAGAATCATACAATATGTGATCATTTGTGAGCTTCTTTCACTTAGAATAATGTTTTCAAGGTTCATCCTGTTTTTACCATGTACCAATACTTTATTCCTACTTGTCAGATTTTGATCTGATATAAGATTTCAAATAGTTCCTTTCACTCTCTAGATTGACCTATTATTTTCTAGATGGTGCTTTCTGAAGTACAATTATTTTAATTTTGATGAAATCCAATATATATATCTTTTCTCTTGTTGCTTGTGCTTTGGTGGTATACATAAAAAGGCTTTGTCCAACCAAATTTTATGAAAATTTATTTCTATATTTTCTCCCAGGAGTCTTAAAGATATAATTTTTACATTCAGGTTTATATTTTGAGCTAATTTTTGTATGTGGTCTGAAGAAGGGGCTCAATTTCATTCTTTTTATTTGCAAAATATTTTATTAAGTTATAATTCACATAACATAAGATTCACCATTCCAAAGTCTACTATTCAAAAGTCTACTATTTGGGGGGGGGGACTTTTCATAGATGGTTTTTATTTTTTATTTATTTTTATTAACATATAATGTATTATTAGCCCCAGGGGTACAGGTCTGTGAATCACCAGGTTTACACACTTCACAGCACTCACCATAGCACATACCTTCCCCAACGTCCATAACCCAACCACCCTCTCCTTACCTCCCTCACCCTGGCAACCCTCAGTTTGTTTTGTGAGATTAAGAGTCTCTTATGGGGGGTGCCTGGGTGGCTCAGTGGGCTAAAGCCTCTGCCTTCAGCTCAGGTCATGATTCCACAGGTCTGGGATCGAACCCCATATCGGGCTCTCTCCTCAGCAGGAAGCCTGCTTCCTTTCCTCACTCTCTGCCTGCCTCTCTGCAAAGAAAAAAAAAAAAGAGTATCTTATGGTTTGTCTCCCTCCCGATCCCATTTTGTTTCATTTATTCCTTTCCTACCCACGAAATCTCCCATGTTGCCTCTCCACTTCCTCATATCAGGGAGAT